>NC_082677.1:24925140-26175140 GCF_025265405.1 Mesoplodon densirostris
AGCAAAAAATATTCTTAGTTAACCATGAATGGACGGGAAATTCTTTAATCTGATAAAGGGTATCTACTAAAACTATATAGTGAACATTCTTATGGTAAAATACTTGGCTCATTCCCTTTAGAGTTAGGAACAAAACAAGAATGTCACCTTTCTATACATTTGGATTGGCTAAAGATTATATGATTGGCTACATAAAACATTCAAAAGAAGCTACATATAAACTACATATTAGAACAAATAAAATATAATGAGATTACTTATGCACCCAACTCAGTGATATTCCTATATTCCAGCAAAAATCAATAAGGAAGTCTAAGTTTTAAAAATAATACCATTCAAAATAATAATAGAAAGCTTTGAGTATCTAAGAATAAATCTAATGAGTGACATATAATGCTTTTATGGAGAAAAACATAAATCTTTATTAAAAGCTGTAAAAGATAGCTGTGGGAAATGGGAAACTGTACTATGTTCATGAAAGGGAAGATTAAGTATTGTCAGGCTGTTTGTATCCCCCCCAAGTTGATATGTAGATATAATTTGGTCAAATACAACCAAGGTTATATTGAATTGGACAAGCTGATCTCGAAATTAATATAAAGGGCCAACAATATCCAAAGAAATTTTGAGGAAGATTTAAGTGGTGTGCTTTCTCCCTCAGATATCAAGATCCATTATAAAGTTATATTTATTTTAAGTGTGGTATCGGTGCTAGAAAAGACAAGTAGACCATTAGAATAGACTACAGAACCCTGAAACTGCCCCACATATTTCTGGGAACTTAGTATATGTTAGAGGTAGCATTATGAATTAGTGTGGGAATGGATGGACTTGTCGATAAATGGTTAAAAATAAAAAATATCCACTTTATTCCCATACAGAAATGTAAAATCCAGATATACGACAAAAACACTGTAAGCCATTCTGCAAGTTATAAGCCACAAACTAAGAGATGTTTCACGAGATTTCTAATCTCAAAAGGATAGCTATTCAGGAACTATAAAGTATACAAATTAATGAGATAAAAGCATCACCCCTAAATGGCAAGAGGATTAATAGATATGCAGGAAAAGTTAATTCAGATAACAAACAAACATTTGAAAAGATGCTCAACTTACTATTGATCAGGGAAAATGACATTTAAAACAATAATCAGCTATCATTTTATACTTTTACAATCTTTACCTGTAAAAATAGCATTTTCCACGAGCAGAAGGAAATGGAATTTCATGACTGCTGTTGGGATGGAAGTCTTGTCAGTTTGGGGGTGATCTTACAGTATCTTTATGCCCTAATACATTAATACTCTATGAATTGACAATTCTACTTCTTGTTAATCACCTTAGAGATAGATTTATATGTATGTATAAGGAAGCATGTAGAAGAATGTTCATTGCATCATTATTTGTAAGAATGAAAAATGGGAAACAACCTATCAGTCCATCAGTAGGGAATGAATATATAAACTGACATATTCATATAATGAGGTACTATACAGCAGTTAAAATGAAGTAGATCTACATGTATCAACAGGTATGGATCATGACAACTTAACATCAAGTCAAAAGTTTGAAAGAGGAGATTTTGTATATGATGCCATTTATATAAAAGTTTAAATACAATAAAAGTGCAATATATTTTTTACTCACACATATGCAGCAAAATAAAAATATGGACAAGAAAGGTATACACCAATCTCAGAGTAAGAGTTAGCTTCAGGGATAGAGAGAGATGAATAGAATACTTAATATACTGTAATTTTCTGTATGCTTGAAGTAGTTCATGGTTAAAACTATTTAAAAACTAAAAAATACATTCCATATTCATACACATATTTCAATGAATCAAATAATGCATTTTTCCAGTGTTATCAGCTGAACACAGTAAAATTCTATTTTGTTACCACCCCATGACCCTTTGCAAATAGTAAGACAGCTATCTTGTTTATATATCATATGTTGACTTTAGCAAGGCTACAGAGTCAAAAGCCTTTTTATTAACCTTCTCTTTAGGATAGCACAATGGCAGGAAGGAACAACAAAAAACATTTCATAGAAATTTTTTTTTTTTTTTTTTTTTTTTTGCGGTACGTGGGCCTCTCACTGTTGTGGCCTCTCCCGTTGCGGAGCATAGGCTCCGGACGCGCAGGCTCAGCAGCCATGGCTCACGGGCCCAGCCGCTCTGCAGCATGTGGGATCTTCGCGGACCGGGGCACGAACCTGTGTCCCCTGCATCGCCAGGCGGACTCTTAACCACTGCGCCACCAGGGAAGCCCATAGAAAATTTTAAAACAAAAATTAATACGATTTATATTCATGAAGTCTGTTATTAAGCAGACAAAATCAAAAGAAACTCTCTAGCCTAAATCTGTTAAACATTAAATTTATTAAATATTAGCTTGGCTCTTTTATGTTTTTAATTTAATTTTTAAAATATTTTTCATTTATGTATTGTTTATGCCAGTTGAGTTCTGACTGGAACATTTCTTCATCCGAGGGAATGGCTCCCTAAGCACCTCTCATAGCCTATAATATGTGCATCAAGCCTTGGAGCTAGATGCGTAATTCATTTTAGATAGTTGAAAACCTAAGAGGCCAAAAGGAAGAAAACTTAGAAGGTTATGAAGATATCAGGTATTCTGTATTCCAAAAATTACTTTACCGTGGAAGAGTTAACTAGAAATCCCTATAAAAAGAGTTTTACTCCATTCAAGTATTTTGCATTACATTAAATTATTTACTTTTGGAAAATCTTGGGGTGATGATCCCTTAGCATAGAAATTTGGGGCAGAGTTATAAGAATTTAATCAGAAATGAAGATTAACTACCTTTGACATTGAGGTTAAGAGGAAATTTTCCATTCATCAAAAACTTAGTTTCTATACAGTATTTTTCAAAATTCCCTTGTGACGTAAAATGAATAACAACTATATAAAATTTCCACTGTTTAAGTTATTAGCTAATTAATTTTTTTAAGTTATAAGCCTGCTAGAACTAATACACAGTGTTAAATGAGTATAATGATAATTGTGGATGTGAATTTTTTGTTTTCCTGAAGAATGATTTTGTTTGCAGGAAAGACTGTTCAGGAATTTTTGGCTTAAAAACTGCTGTTCAGCTTTTTGTGTTCTTTTTGAACATTTTTATTGGAGCATAATTGACTTACAATGGTGTGCTAGTTTCTGCTTTATAACAAAGTGAATCAGTTATGCATATACATATATCCCCATATCTCTTCCTTCTTGTGTCTCCCTCCCGCTCACCCTCCCTATCCTACCCTTCTAGCTGGTCACAAAGCACCGAGCTGATCTCCCTGTGCTGTGCAACTGCTTCCCACTAGCTATCTGTTTTACATTTGGTAGTGTATATATGTACATATATACACTACCACTCTCTTATTTTGTTCCAGCTTACCCTTCCCCCTCCCTGTGTCCTCAAGCCCATTCGCTAGTATGTCTGTGTCTTTATTCCCTTCTTGCCCCTAGGTTCTTCATGACCATTTTTTTTTTTTAGATTCCATATATATGTGTTAGTATACAGTATTTGTTTTTCTCTTTCTGACTTACTTCACTCTGTATGACAGTCTCTAGGTACATCCACCTCACTACAAATAACTCAATTTCGTTTCTTTTTATGGCTGAGTAATACTCCATTGTATATATGTGCCACATCTTCTTTATCCATTCATCTGTCGATGGACACTTAGGTTGCTTCCAAGTCCTGGCTATTGTAAACAGAGATGCAATGAATATTGTGGTACATGACTCTTTTTGAATTACGGTTTTCTCAGGGTATATGCCCAATAGTGGGATTGCTGGGTCATATGGTAGTCCTATTTTTAGTTTTTTAAGGAACCTCCATACTGTTCTCCATAGTGGCTGTATGAATTTACATTCCCACCAACAGTGTATGAGAGGTCCCTTTTCTCCACACCCTGTCCAGCATTTATTATTTGTAGATTTTCTGATGATGGCCATTCTGACCAGTGTGAGATGGTACCACATTGTAGTTTTGATTTGCATTTCTCGAATGATTAATGATGTTGTACATTCTTTCATGTGTTTGTTGGCAATCTGTATATCTTCTTTGGAAGATGTCTGTTTAGGTCTTCTGCCTATTTTTGGATTGGGTTGTTTGCTTTTTTGATATTGAGCTGCATGAGCTACTTGTAAATTTGGAGATTAATCCTTTGTCAGTTGCTTCATTTGCAAATATTTTCTCCCATTCTGAAGGTTGTCTTTTGGTCTGTTTATGGTTTCCTTTGCTGTGCAAAAGCTTTGAAGTTTCATTAGGTCCCATTTGTTTATTTTTCTTTTTATTTCCATTCCCCTAGGAGGTGGGTCAAATAGGATCTTGCTGTCATTTATGTCATAAAGTGTTCTGCCTGTATTTTCCTCTAAGAGTTTGATAGTGTCTGGCCTTACATTTAAGTCTTTAGTCCATTTTGAGTTTCTTTTTGTGTATGGTGTTAGGGAGTGTTCTAATTTCATTCTTTTACATGTAGCTGTCCAACTTTCCCAGGAGCACTTATTGAATTGGCTGTCTTTTCTCCGTTGTATATTCTTGCCTCCTTTATGAAAGATAAGGTGACCATATGTGTGTGGGTTTATCCCTGAGCTTTCTATCCTGTTCCATTGACCTATATTTCTGTTTTTGTGCCAGTTGCGTACTGTCTTGATTACGGTAGCTTTGTAGTATACTCTGAAGTCCAGGAGCCTGATTCTTCCAGCTCCGTTTTTCTTTCTTAAGATTGCTTTGGCTATTCGGGGTGTTTTGTGTTTCCATACAAATTGTGAAATTTTTTGCTCTAGTTGTGTGAAAAATGCCGTTGGTAGTTTGATAACGATTGCATTGAATCTGTAGATTGCGTTGGGTAGTATAGTCATTTTCAAATGTTGATTCTTCCAATCCAAGAAAATGGTATATCTCTCCATCTATTTGTATCATCCTTAACTTCTGTCATCAGTGACTTATAATTTTCTGCATACAGGTCTTTTGTCTCGTTAGGTAGGCTTATTCCTAAGTATTTTATTCCTTTTGTTGCAATGGTAAATGGGAGTGTTTTCTTAATTTCACTTACATATTTTTCATCATTAGTGTATAGGAATGCCAGAGATTTCTGTGCATTAATTTTGTATCCTGCTACTTTACCAAATTCATTGATTAGCTGTAGTAGTTTTCTGGTAGCATCCTTAGGATTCTCTATGTATAGTATCATGTCATCTGCAAACAGTGACAGCTTTACTTCTTCTTTTCTGATTTGGATTCCTTTTATTTCTTTTTCTTCTCTGATTGCTGTGGCTAAAACTTCCAAAACTATGTTGAATAAGAGTGGTGAGAGTGGGCCACCTTGTCTTGTTCCTGATCTTAGTGGAAATGGTTTCAGTTTTTCACCATTGAGGATGATGTTGGCTGTGGGTTTGTCATATATGGTGTTTACTTTGTTGAGGTAGGTTCCCTCTGTGCACACTTTCTGGAGCGCTTTTATCATAAATGGGTGTTGAATTTTGTCGAAAGCTTTCTCTGCATCTGTTGAGATGATCATATCGTTTTTCTCCTTCAATTTGTTAATATGGTGTATTACATTGATTGATTTGCATATATTGAAGAATCTTTGCATTCCTGGGATAAACCCCACTTGATCATGGTGTATGATCCTTTTCATGTGCTGTTGGATTCTGTTTGCTAATATTTTGTTGAACATTTTTGCATCTATGTTCATTAGTGATATTGCCCTGTAGTTTTCTTTCTTTGTGACATCTTTGTCTGGTTTTGGTATCAGGGTGATGGTGGCCTTGTAGAATGAGTTTGGGAGTGTTCCTCTGTCTGCTATATTTTGCAAGAGTTTGAGAAGGATAGGTGTTAGCTCTTCTCTAAATGTTTGATAGAATTCGCCTGTGAAGCCATCTGGTCCTGGGCTTTGGTTTGTTCGAAGATTTTCAATCACAGTTTCAACATCAGTGCTTGTGATTAGTCTGCTCGTATTTTCTATTTCTTCCTGGTTTAGTCTCAGAAGGTTGTGCTTTTCTAAGAATTTGTCCATTTCTTCCAGGTTGTCCATTTTATTGGCATAGAGTTGATTGTAGTAATCTCTCATGATCCTTTGTATTTCTGCAGAGTCAGTAGTTACTTCTCCTTTTTCATTTCAAATTCTGTTGATTTGAGTCTTCTCCCATTTTTTCTTGATGAGTCTGGCTAATGGGTTATCAGTTTTGTTTATCTTCTCAAAAAACCAGCTTTTAGTTTTATTGATCTTTGCTATCATTTCCTTCATTTCATTTTCATTTATTTCTTATCTGATCTTTATGATTTCTTTCCTTCTGCCAACTTTGGGGTTTTTTTTGCTCTTCTTTCTCTAATTGCTTTAGGTGTAAGGTTAGGTTGTTTATTTGAGATGTTTCTTGTTTCTTAAGGTAGGATTGTATGCTATAGACTTCCCTCTTAGAACTGCTTTTAATGCATCCCATAGGTGTTGGGTCGTCGTGTTTTCATTGTCATTTGTTTCTAGGTATTTTTTTATTTCCTCTTTGATTTATTCAGTGATCTCTTGGTTATTAAGTAGTGTATTGTTTAGCCTCCATGTGTTTGTAGTTTTTACAGATTTTTTCCTGTAATTGATATCTAGTCTCATAGCGTTGTGGTCAGAAAAGATACTTGATATGATTTCAATTTTCTTAAATTTACCAAGGCTTGATTTGTGACCCAAGATATGATCTATCCTGGAGAATGTTCCATGAGCACTTGAGAAGAAAGTGTATTCTGCTGTTTTTGGATGGAATGTCCTATAAATATCAATTAAGTCCATCTTGTTTAATGTGTCATTTAAAGGTTGTGTTTCCTTATTTATTTTCATTTTGGGTGATCTGTCCATTGGTGAAAGTGGGGTGTTAAAGTCCCCTACTGTGATTGTGTTACTGTTGATTTTCCCTTTTATGGCTGTTATTATTTGCCTTATGTATTGAGGTGCTCCTATGTTGGGTGCATAAATATTTACAATTATTATATCTTCTTCTTGGATCGATCACTTGATCATTATGTAGTGTCCTTCTTTGTCTCTTGTAATAGTCTTTGTTTTAAAGTCTATATTGTCTGATATGGGAATTACTACTCCAGCTTTCTTCTGATTTCCATCACACCAACATCTCTTTTATTAAACCTTATACTCAAGGCTATGGGAACCACCAAAGATTTAGAGCTATTGAAAACCTAAATTAGAAGTGTATGTTCTTAGTACGTTTATTTGAAACATAGGGTTAGTTTATAGTAATATAGTGCAGGCAACCGTGGATTAAAAAGCAGTTCTGTGGGCTCACTTGTGATCATAATTTCCGGATATAACTTTATTTATGTGTGAGGGTAACTCTGTTTTCATGTTCTAAGCCCATGATGTTCATACAATCAAATTGTAAATGAAGAATGCCTCTGTCACTCACAAGATAGTTGTTTTGACAACATACATATACAATAGATAAACAGGTATATTTTTTAAATGGAAGGAAAAATCAAGCTGAATAATCTTAAAGTCATCTAATAATTTGTATTAGAAAATAAAGAAAACCTCATTAATCCATCTCTACTAATCTGAATTTGTGGTTGCCGATGTGAAGTAGGTTAAATTGTGGTTGTTTTATGTATTTAAGAAAATTTGAAAAGCCAGTTAAATGTTAAATAAGATATATGAGGTATACTAAATCTATTTTAAAAAGCAAATTATTTTAATTCTCATCCTGCAAAATGTTGTATGTAAACAAATACTGCTACTTACACATTAGTTTTCTTTATTAAAGGAGATTCAACAAACATACTTCATCTTCACACATACTTGAAGTTTATATTTATTCTGAAATATTTTATTATCTAGCTTTCACAGATCAAGACTGATCATCCTTAATTGGTTATAATTCATAAGAGAGAGAGTGTGTCTGTCTGTCTAAGTGTCAAAAGATATTTGTGAATCACAGAAAGTTTTGACTTTATCATTCCATCCTTCCCACCCCACCAGATTTTTACCAAGCCTTGCAAGGTCAGCATTAGAAAAAAATCTGGCAGATGCTTCAATAGAAATAAGTACTGATAATAACCTGGAGCCAGAATTGGAGGATTACAAATGTAAGTATTTGATTTGTTTCTTTTTTAAGTGAAATAGTAATTATTAAGCATTTGTATTGTTTATTATTTTAATTTCAATTAAAAATGTTTTGGTTTCCACCCATTTTTTTATGTATTGTGTTGAAAAAATGAATCTTTTATTTAAAAAAAAAAGTTTCCAGATACCAGATATAGTTCCTCCCCCAAGAGTTGCAATTGACATGAATATATTAAAAGCTCAGAGAATTCCTACTGTAAATAAACATGTAATTTTGTTTTACCTTTTATTCCAAATGTATTTCACCACAGGTTCTAGCAATCTGTTTTCTTTGCATAACATTTACATTTTGGGGACTACCAGTGTCCTACAGGGCATGTTTTGGAAACTCTTCTAGGTTGATGTAGACTAAACTAATATTCAGAGTACCATTTCATGCCTTCTTACTCCTTTCATTTCCACCCGTATTGTCTTCTGTGGTACTTTTCTTCTTGATAGCCGTAAGTGTAATGTAGAGTTTTGGGGAAGTTTAGATCTTCCTGTAAAAGTACCCTATTCTTCATTTAGAGCACAATGAAAGGTCCTCTGTTTTTTGAGGGTAATTACCTGTCTTATCAAAATATCCAATATGTGATCACTCTCTAAAGGGGGGACTTATTGTGGCTCTCTTTATAGATGTTTTTAATAGTCAGGGCTACACCAAGATAAGAATTTGATGTTAAGGAAATAGGTGACTTTTTTAGAGTAAAATTATAAATTCAACATACTGATGGATCTGGGTACAGATACGCAGAGCCAACTCAAAGAGAAGAATAACTCTGGGATTTGGAGATTCAGAACATTACTTACTTGAATGGTTTAACGTATCCAAAGAAAGAGTGTGTCATTCAGACTATAGATTGTTTAGTCTTGGCAACAGGCCAGTGTTAGCAGCCCCCATCTAAACCTTGCATAGGAGATAAGGAGCCTAAGTTAAGCAACTTTTGATTCATCTGGTCCCATTCATTTTTAATATCATCTCTGTTGTAGAGAATTCATGTAATTCATTCTCCTGGTTCAGAGGATAAGTTTCACCGAAAAACCTTCAGATGAGGATTTGTCTTTCCACGCAAGGCTCCCTTCATATAAAATGCTGATATGGCAACCAGTGTATCATATAGTCTCTATGAAATTTGCAGTTTTCATTGCAATGTAATATTGCAGTTCTGGTTTTATATATCAGAATTTACGTATAGATCAAAATATATGTCTTTAATGTTCTCCTGAGAGTTAGGTTTGCCCTCAGTCATCATGATAAAATCAAGTTTTGAGCCTACCAGACTGAAGGCCTTGACAAATTTACCAAAATAATGCCATCCTATGAGATTTCTTAGAAGATAGCTAGCCAGCTTTCTCCCAGGGAAGTACTAGCATCACCATTCTCTGAGTTCATTTCCCTTTTCTAGCCTGAAATGTTAGCAGTAAACATTAGTTGAGTGAATTAAATCATCCTAAAGCACTAAATAGTACTGAATAGATACCCTCCATAAACTAAACTGTAGGTGGTATCAAATGCTGTTCGAACCTGAAATCATGTGTGTCATCTCAACATACAAGTATGTAGTAAATTCACTGATGCAATCCTGGTCTTTCCCTTTACAGTTTTATATTGGCTCTATTTCAGGGACCTGAAAGTAGTCAATAAATAGTAAATTATCAGCACAGCAGTCCATGTTTTCCTTCCCTATAGAACTTGTGAATAGAAGGAAAATGGCAAAGAAATATTGGAGGGAGAGGTCTACTGTGCTTTGGCAAATGTGTAGCACTCAGCAGTGATTAAACAGGGTGACAGTTGAGTTATTTGTAGCTCAAAATTGTTCACGGTACTCCATAGATGCAAAGGTTGCTTTCTCTCCTTGTCTTTCAAAATGTTTTAGCACAAAAACAGCAATTTTCTTATTTGAAATAGGAGGAAAAAAAGATGGGTCAGTTGCTTAAGGCATTGTAATTGTCTGTCTGCTTGCTCGGGTATTTCCGCAGGATGGAATATTATTTAGAGTCCACATTGCAGAAAGAGTATCGGACTATACTAAATTCTGTTTTTAGCTCTACCCATACTAGCTGGGTGATTTTAAGCAAATTATTTAATTTATGTTCTTCTTAGCTTCCTCATAATTCTTATTTCATTGTTAAGAGATTTCCATGGAATTATATGAGAAAACAATGAGCTGAAGCTGAGGTCTGGCACATGGAAGGTCCTCAGTAAATGATAGCTTCTATTATGGTCAGTACTACTACAACAACTACTACTATTATGTTATTATTATTGACCTTGGAATATGTCAGGTAGTGAGCATGTGTATCTCCTTACTGTAGGGAATACATGTGAGATATGTACCCTGACATAAATTTATTACTTAGTTCCCTGGCTTCAAGGAGCTCATATTCTATCCTAGACCAACTATTTAAAGCAAATAGGGGACAATACAATAATTATTATCACAGAATAACTGTAGCACCTGTGGTGCATATTTGGAAGTACAGGTCTCCTGGACCATTCCTAAAAATAGTAATTTGAGAGGTCTGGGGTCAGTTGGTTCATCTACATTTTTAGCTAGAGCTCTAGGGGACTCTCCTATGGGGTTTTTCAATGGGTGGGTCCTAAAAAAATTATATTCAAGGTACTTCAGAGCTTGCAGATATATGTATTTTAGAGTTTCTGACCAAAGAAGCTCATAAAGGTGGCTTGACTGAGTTCTGGGGATTTTTTCCCCTTCTCTTTTTTATCTCTATGCTGTTTGCTACATACGTTGTTTTAAATAAAAGTTATTATATTTTGGAACATCTTAAGCCTTTTTGTAGAGCTTTTAAGCTTTTTATGTAGTGCTATGATGTTTAATTACCACCTTCAAGCTTATTTCTTTTAGATGTTAGATGAAAATTCCTTGATGAGCCCACAAGGTATTAAAGACACAGTACTGCATTCTATTTGGGCTGGACTTGGCTTCTCTGAGGACAGTGCTACCAGTAATTCTCTGTCCTGTGTGAAATGTTTAGGTGAAGTCACATCTGGATCTCTGAGGATTGGAGCTGTTAGTGCACCGATCTATAATGCCCATGAGAAAATGAAAGTGCCTGATGTTCTGTTCTATGACAACATCCAGGTAAGATCGGGACTTTGCATTCGTGGATATATCCCTCTTACATTGTGGTAATTAACCCCAGTTCAAGTGAAACTGATGTTTATGTTTGTAATTTGCTCAGTTCAACTCAGATGATGTAGAATGAGGTGACAGTTGAAACATCTTTTATTAAGTCGTTGTAAAATTATAAACTCTTCCCAGAGTTGAGAATTGGAAGAGTTGCTGCAATGATTAGAGTAATAAATTTTAAATGCAGACATAACTATACTTTAATAAATAAAATAAATAATTATTAAATTAAAAACAAAAGGCACTGATATTCATCTTCCCTTTTGCGTTCCTGTTAAATCATTTCAAGTAATTCAAAAAAGGATGTGTCCTATGCATTCTTTTCCTCACGGTTCTTTCCTTTTCCCAAAAATTCCTAGTATTTTTCTAGTCTTTACTTTTTCTTATCTTTTTTTAAGAGAGGAGGATAGATAATTTTCCACTTGTAAACTAACCAATAATTATGAGCTTCCACTAAGACACAGAAATAAGTGTGTACCCAGAAAGCTTTATTATAGATGTTCACTTTAATAAGAATTTTTTCCAGAGAAAATTACCCATAATATAAAAAGATTTTTTCTTTTCCAGATTTTCTGTGAAGTGCTTATGTATTTATTTTATAATAAAAACCATACTTAAAATTTTCTCTAATATTTGGTCACTATTCTGCATGTAAATAATAATCCTACATTTACAAATTATGTTTGAAGAACTTCTACTTACCGTTTTCACTATATTAAGGAATTAGAGAATTAAAGTACATTAAAGAATTTTTTTATCTGCTATTTCCCAATCCTATTTGTTGTTCAATGGGCAACATAATGTATATCCCTACATTATGTTAACAATAAAAGGTATCTCAGCAAATTCTTCTTTCTCAGTAAAAGTCTTGATTAAATATTTTTGAATTCTGTCCAGATTATAATTATCTATGACATAGCAAAAGTCATAACCTGAATTTGCTTTTTATTCTTCATTCTATGGGCCATTAACTAATATTGGTTTTATTTTTCTTCCAGAGCATTAATGCTCTTATGCAAGCAGTGGACAAATGAACAGAAAATAAGGTTACTTATAAGACACAAAGGAATAAAGAATCTTGCCTGTCAAAGACAAAAACATGATGGCAAGGAAAATGTAATATTTTCAAGCATTTATGGTATCACACTCTGTTCATGTAGTAGAAAGGCATAAAGAAAAAAGAATCAGGGAGATTTCTCTGGTGGCACAGTGGTTAAGAATCCGCCTGCCAATGCAGGGGACACGGGTACGATCTCTGGTCCGGGAAGATCCCACATGCTGGGGAGCAACTAAGCCCGTGCACCACAACTACTGAGCCTGCACTCTAGAACCCGCAAACCACAACTACTGAAGCCCGCACACCTAGAGTCCGTGCTTCACAACAAGAGAAGCCACCGCAATGAGAAGCCTGCACACCACAACTCAGAGTAGCCCCCGCACGCAGCAACGAAGACCCCACACAGTCATAAACAAACAAACAAACAAATAAATAAGAATCAGGAAACTTTGTCATAAGTGACAATTTGAAAAACTCCATGGCAACAAAGGTTGAAAAGGCTTCCCAGCATATAAAAATGTAGGAAATTCGGTAGCAGGGAGGGCCATTGTACCCTTGAACACAGTGTCTGTTGCCATGGTGTTTGTGACATAGACGTTGAGGACCGCAGGGCTGCTGTGAACTTTACACAGTGGCCCTGAGGGATTTTCTGCAGCCTATCTCCAAACGTACCTTCTCTTCATAAAGCATTATGAATTAACCATTAATGAGAAATTCTAGCTGTACCAATTCTAGGAATGGTGGCTTGATTAAATTTGCTTTTGTTGCATATATTATTATTGCTTATTATTATTGCGTTTTATGTTGCACTTCACCTTTGAAACAGTACTCTTCAGTGCCCCTTGGGTATTTAGGTGCTTCTATACCATCTTGTTCTATACCCTGTGGTCCCCTTGCCACACCTTGTTGTAATTGATTTTTAAAACATGTTTTCCACACTACTAAGATAAAGCCTTGTTGCTGTTGTTTTAATTTTAATTTTGTGTCTCTAGCAAATAGCACAGTGCCTGGCACATAGTGACTGTTGAATAAATATGTGTTGAGTGAATTCATAAAAGAAGGAAAAAGATTTTGAATGTTCATAATTAGGAGTATTATTTTATTATATCTGTCATGAAGGAATTATAGATTGGTGCACTAACAGCTCCAAGCCTCAGAGATCCAGATGTGACTTCACCTAAACATTTCACACAGGACAGAGAATTACTGGTAGCACTGTCCTCAGAGAAGCCAAGTCCAGCCCAAATAGAATGCAGTACTGCGTCTTTAATACATTGTGGGCTCATCAAGGAATTTTTATCTAACATCTAAAAGAAATAAGCTTGAAGGTAGTAATAAAACATCATAGCACTACATAAAAAGCTTAAAAGCTCTACAGAAAGGCTTAAGATGTTCCAAAATGTAATAACTTTTATTTAAAACAACGTATGTAGCAAACAGCATAGAGATAAAAAAGAAAAGGGGAAAAAAAACCCAGAACTCAGTCAAGCCACCTTACACTTGCAGTAGTAAGGAGGAGAAATTGGAAGAGAGATTAATAGCCCCTTAAGCCTAATGAGCTTTAGATTTGAAAAACTTTAAAAAAACATCTACCATCTGTCAAGCCTTTCTTAATACAGTAATTAAAATACACACACACACACACAGTCCCAGGGCTCAAGTTGCCATATTCTGTCAAGGGAAAAAAGCAAGCAAGTACACGTGGTTACTATAGAGCAATATGGAAGTATGCACAGGTTACCGTGGTAGCATTGATGAGGTGATGGTCCCAGATTGGAATGATCCTGGAAAACGAGTTCACTAGGCAACGTTGAGAGAGAGTCTCCGGCAGAGACAGTAGCATTTGCAGAGACGTGGCTATGTGAGAGTGTAGCTTATTCAGGGAGCTATGTCTAATTGACATGGCCAGAGCTGAGATTCAAATGGAAGGGTGACGAGATGAGGCTGATGAGTTAAAAGGTCAGATTATCTGGGCCTTGCTAGTTAAGGAATTTGGAAGCTATTCAGAAGTGAGGAAGCCGTTGAAAACTTTGAAGCACATTTCTACTTTTGTTAACTTCGCATTCATTCTTTTTTTTTTTTTTTTTTTTTTTTGTGGTATGTGGGCCTCTCCCTGTTGTGGCCTCTCCCGTTGCGGAGCACAGGCTCCGGACGCGCAGGCTCAGCGGCCATGGCTCACGGGGCCCAGCCGCTCTGCAGCATGTGGGATCTTCCCGGACCGGGGCACGAACCCGTGTCCCTTGCATCGGCAGGCGAAGTCTCAACCACTGCGCCACCAGGGAAGCCCTGCATTCATTCTTTAATGTTGTCTATGAGTTGGAACAAAGGCAGAGAGGGACTAGTTAGGAGGCTGTTTCAATAGTCCAGGTGAACCTGAAGAATCTGAATGAAGGCAGTGATAGTGGGGACAGAGTGGAGGGGACACATTGCAGGGCTATGTGGGAGGTAGGTAGAGTCAGTGGAACTTTGTGTTGGATGAAAGTCAATGAGGCTTCCTCACGGAGCACATAGTCTGCTGGAAAAGTAAGCAGAAGAGTGAAGAGAAAAAGATTCTACATTGCGCCTGTGATTGGAACACACAGTGGGAGAGTGATGGGGGATGAGACTGAGGCTACATCAAAAAAATAAGGAGTGACCCTTGTTCCGAAGGTATTAGGAGTCATTTAAGGAATTTGGGCGGGGGGAGTGACATGATTGTGAACAGAGAAGTGACTGTCAGTACTGTGGAGAGCACGTTGACTCAAGGAGAGACTGAAGTCAGAGACGCCACACTGGCTGATAAAAATCTAGGCCAGACGTGATAAAAACCTAGATGAAAGCTGTGGGGATGGAATAGAATGGATAGATACAGTGGACTTTTAGGTGGCTGAATAGCTTAGACTTGGTGTTTAATTGGCTTTTGATAAGGGCCAACTGAGATGGACAAGAAGATGATGATGATAGGGTCGGGTTGTAGAAGATGATGCTATGAATTGGGATAAGAAGTACAGGATAAAGAATGAAGCTGAGGGGCTTCCCTGGTGGCGCAGTGGTTGAGAGTCCACCTACTGATGCAGGGGACACAGGTTCATGCCCCAGTCCGGGAGGATCCCACATGCCGTAGAGCGGCTGGGCCCGTGAGCCATGTCCACTGAGCTTGTGCGTCCGGAGCCTGTGCTCCGCAACGGGAGAGGCCACAATGGTGAGAGACCCGCGTACCGCCAAGGAAAAAAAAAAAGAATGAGGTGAGGAGAAAGGAATGAGTCAAGTTTTGGATGTGATGAGTTAGAGGAGACTGGGAAATAGCTAGCATAGTTCGATAGTTGCTCAGAAATATAGGGCTAGAGTCAAGAAGAAGTCTTGCTGTTGAAGATCAGTGTGAAGTTGGTGGTTGGCTGGAGTCAAGAAGAAAAGTCTTGCTGTTGAAGATCAGTGTAAAGCTGGTGGTTGAAGCCATGGAATGGATGAGAGGATTTAGGGAGAGCAGGGTCAGAAGTAACTCGCTGAGTGCTGATGTGTGGGTCCCCAACTCTGCACATAGCCCTCCCTCGCCCGGTGGGTGCCCATGTACAAGTAGGCAGAAACTGCTCTGCCCTATACTGTGACCCCCCAGGAAAGCACGTAACAAGGTAGTGAAAGAGAACAAAAGAAGGAAGAAAATCAATATTTAAGGAACTTCTACCTAAAGAAGATACAAAAGACCATAGAGAGAAATTGTTAGTGAGGTAAGAGGGAATCAGGAGAGAGAGAAAACTGGGAGAGAAGACTTTTAAGAAATTGTCTATGGTACCAAGTGGGACAAGAGGTTAAGGAAAGAATTATATAGGCCGTGACCTTAGCCTTAGCTAATGTTTGTTGACTTGAATAACTTAGGTGCAATGAGGGCATGAAGTAGAAGGACATGAGAAAAAGTTAAGAAGATTACAAGTATAGTTTAGATTATTTTTCAGTGTTTACATTGCTTTTTTACCTGCTCTCTAGGTGCTTATTCCAACTTTCCTATCTGTTCTTCATGCATATTAGCCCAGGTATTTCTGTAAGAACTTAATGTTGTCTGGAAATTGGCACTGATTTTTCATCTTACTTAGAAGGAAGAGGTCTATAGACCACATTATCACTAGAACCCAGATTAAAAGAATGTTCTAGGGACTCCCCTGGTGGTGCAATGGTTAAGAATCTGCCTGCCAATGCAGGGGACATGGGTTAGATCCCTGATCCGGGCAGATCCCACGTGTCATGGAGCAACTAAGCCTGTGTGTCACAGCTGCTGAGGCCTGTGCACCTGGAGCCCGTGCTCCCCATGGCAAGAGAAGCCACTGCAATGAGAAGCCCGTGCACGGCAACGAAGAGTAGGCCCCCACTCACCGCAACTGGAGAAAGCCCGCACGCAGAGACGAAGACCCAATGCAGCCAAAAATAAATAAACAAACAAATAAATAAGTAAATAAATTTATATTTAAGAAAAAAAGAATGTTCCAGGGCTCCCCTTTAACTAGGATTACCATGTACCTTCCCTCATTTGCTTAAGATAGTCCCTGTTTAGGGCTTCCCTGGTGGCGCAGTGGTTGAGAGTCTGCCTGCCGATGCAGGGGACGCAGGTTCGTGCCCCGGTCTGGGAAGATCCCACATGCCGCGGAACGGCTGGGCCCGTGAGCCACGGCCGCTGAGCCTGCGCGTCCGGAGCCTGTGCTCCACAACGGGAGAGGCCACAACAGTGCGAGGCCCGCGTACCGCAAAAAAAAAAAAAAAAAAAAAGATAGTCCCTGTTTACATTTGTTGTTCCAGCCTATTAATAACACCTCTTTTTATTCTAAAAAGTATTCCAGAATGAACAAAATAGCTCACCCTACTTCAAACCTTGTTAAAACTCCAGTTCTATGGTTTATCTGCAAGCAGTTTAAAACAATTAAAATTACCAAGATAAACATTAAGGAATACTTATCTGTTCTTGAAGGAGGGAAATAACTTTCTCAATTTTTCTAAAAAAGAAACTCCAAAGGGAAGCATTGTTTAATGTGGCAAGAAAAAGGAAAATATTCTAGATGTCAAAAAATTCATGAACCAAGTTAAAAAAAGAAAAGTGAGTGGCAAACTAGAAAAATATCTGCAGCATATATGAGATAGAAAAGGTCAATTTGCCTTTTTTACAAATAGAGAACTACAGTAAGTACTTACGAGACCATTATTGTTTTGATACAGAAAACCAAGAGAAAGTAATAGGGACAGTAACTGTTCTGGGATATAGTTCTCCCTTCAACTCCCGGATGAGCCTTTGTGACCTACTTATGATTGTCCTATTTTTCAAGATACAAAAAGAGCAATGTAATTTCCTCTGTGCCTATTGTGAACAGCTTTAATCTTGTTCTTTGTACTGTGTCATGATTTGAATTTAAAAATATGAAAGTGAATAATATATTTTTAATTCTAAAGCTATATATACTTTGAAGGTAATGGTTAAGAAGAAGTCAATGTAAAATGTTCCATGGAAATCTCCAATTATTTTAGAAAGACTTTGTATATTTGCATTGGTGTTAATTTAAATATTATATTAAATTATAAGCCAACACTGCATAGTACAATAGCTGAAAAATATTTGAGTTGAACCATAAAAACTCTTTGAAATACGTATTGGTCAGTGGTTGAGTCTTGCTAAGGGGGACCATTTCAGGTTTTCAATATCAGTGACCAAGTTGGTTATATAACTTCTTTATAACCACAGCATTACTTTTAAATTTATCTAAATAATCAAATTGAGTATTGTCTATTATAATAGATGTTTTACTTTCCATGAAGATATCTTTATAGTTAACTTTCTTATTTCACCTTGATTATGCAAAACACAATTAACCTCTAGTTGTTTTTCCTCTAGCACATGATAGTGATGGAAGATATGCTCAAAGACTTTCTTCTTGGAGAACACCTATTATTGGTTGGGAACCAGGTGAGTTATGGCTGGAACTCAGGTACTAATGAATAAATGATAGTAGCAGTTTAAAAGCAGTAAGTTTCTTTTCCTTGTTGGAGTACGTTTTTAGAAATGATTTTTCCCCAATTAAATGACTAGTTGAATTAAACAACAAGGGTCTTCTACCTTCTAAACCTTAGAATTGCCTTATACATATCTGCTCTTCTTTCCCACGTCTGTCACCCTAGCCCAGCTCGTCATCACCTATCACCTGGATTACAGCCGTGGTTTCCTAATATAACTTCACCCCAACCTTCCTTCCACTGTGATCTACTCTCCACTCTGCAGCCAGATTGATATTTGTGAAAATAAAATCTAAGTCTCTCTTTTTTTGCTTAAATTTGCTCCCCACCGCCCTTAGGTGTAGTCTTCAGTATGGCTTACGGTGTCCTACAGGAGACAGCCCCTGCCCACCTTTCCAGGCCTAATGCTTGGCTCCCTCCTTTCTTGCATTTGGTGTTAGCTTGAGCCACTCTGAACTTCTTTCAGTTCTTATCTCCCCTCTGGTCCTTGGTGCATGCTCTTCTCTCTGCCTGGAGCACTCCCAGTCCCCTTCCCACACCCCTTTTCTCTAACTCCAGGACATGTTCCCTCGTCCCTAGCTTTTAGGTTTCCCTGCTTCTACATAACTTCCTTCCATCTCCCCATCATCACACTCATCATATGTTACTGTATTTACATGTAGAATGACTATCTTCTCAACTTGTCTATATGCCCGTCAAGGGCAGGGACCATGATTCTCTTGCTCATCTCTGTGTTCTCAGTTCCTGGCACAGTGCTTGCTGCTACATAGTAGATACTGAATGTGTTTATGGAGGGAATGGATGGACATTTTATATCTAGAGACTTCTGATAATTTTCCTCAATGAAATGAACAGACTCATAATGAACAGCACCTTTGGTTTTTTAAATTAGTTTGAAATTAAGGATAACAAGCTTTCAGAAGAAGTTTGGTCTTTTTGTTTTTTAACTTATAAAAACAATACATATTCTTTATTTAGTCCCTCAAACTTACAAAAAACATTTTTTTAAAATAAAAAAGGGCCAATTGAGTGGTTTACTGGTTGAGTTCACAGGCTTGGCTGTTAGCTGGCTAGAGGTCCAATTGCAACTCTTTCCCAGATGGCTGTGACTTTGGGCAAATTGCTAATCTTACTAAGGCTCAGTCTCCTGATATCTAACCTAGGAATGCAAATCATGTGCACGCTATTGGGCTAATGTATGGGTCACATGAAATAATGCATGGAAAGCACTTCACACAGTCCCTGGCTCATGATAGGTGCTCAGTTAGAATTAAATCTGTGGGTCACTCTGTTGTGAAAAAGGACTTTAATACTCTGTTTTATTTTTTTCTGAACAAGAATTAAAGGGTGAGCAATGAAGTGTTCATGGTCTTTTTTCACTATTTAAAAAGTCCTGATGAGTCTATGTACCAGAGTGGGAGGCTGAAGATCAGTTAACCGTCCAGTATTCAGTACTTGATATTGAAGCCTAGGAGGTCAACTTCTCATCTGACTCTGAAAACTGACGACTCTCATCTCACTTTGCAAAATGATGGCTTCATAGCCCAGAGTACCTCACAAACTTTTTAGAAGTGGTTCAACCCTGGTATACTCAGTGTGTCTTTTTCAGGTCTTCTGTTGTTATTTGAATGGCCTTAGACACAGTCTGCTGGCATCTCAACAGCTGCAGACCAGAGAGTAGACCAAGAGAGTAGGCAAAGAAAGTAGACCAAGAATACACAGAGCTGGGGCTTGAGGAATAATTTTTGCCGAGGAGCAGGCTTTCAAAAGGAAGGTCCCTAGGGGTCAAGTTATGATGTTCAAGCAGCTTTGAAATATCCTAGATGATACTGATGTCCTTGGGGTTTAGTGGGTAAGATACAGAAGGAGTTTCCTGGTAAAGGCAGGGTTTACATTTGAGTTAGATAATAGAGTCAGGGTTTCACAAGAGTTGTCTAGGTTGAACGGTTAAAGTTAGAGCCTAGCCAGTAACCAGAGAGACAGGGAGAACATTCTAACCCCTGGGGGCTAGGGAGAGCTATACAGGATGAGGGCTAAGGTGGAGCAGAGGATTGCTTCTTCTTTATGATAAATTAAAAAGAGGCTATGAAAGTGCTTTGCAAGTACTCTAGAGTCCTATACAAATGTCGCTGTGAAATCCAGTGTGCTACCTCTAGTCTATTTCGAGTCCCAAAGAAGAGAACAAGACACTAGGGCAGAGGGCTAGGCATTGGGTGGAGCGAATCGCAGCTCCCTGTCTACACATACTTGGGTGGACCCCAGCATCCGGTGACGGTGGGAGATCCCACTGGTTTTCAGGCTTGCGTAGAGTTGCCTAAGGAGCCTCTGGGTAGAGCCTGCGAGAGATGCGCAGGAGGTGCAAGGCAGGAGGCAGGGACCTCACACAAACGTCGTCTGTCAGTCAGTGCTGCCACAAACCCCGCCTGTCGTCAGCAGATCGGTGTCTTCCCTTCTTTTACCCCTAGTCCGTCACCCTTCACTTTGGAGAAACAGAAAAATTGAAAAATGGAGATTGTATTCGTTATACGTTGGCTACACTTAGCTGGCTTTTTTCATGGCAGAAAGCTTTTTTATCCTTTCATTATAAACCTCTAAGACACTGATGGTCTTAGATGTTATAAGTAAATTCTGCTACCTGTGTCCATGAAATTATCTAGTGAAAAAGTCTAAGTCTTTTAGGCTATCATGTGATGTCTTCCATTGTCTCATCCCACTCCGCTTGCAGCCTTGTGTCTCGTTTCTCCCCTGAAATTCATGTCCTCAGATAAACACTCTTGTTTTCCAGATACCGTCTTATCAGTGTTATATGTTAGCCTTTGATTGTCACCAGCATGCTCTCTTCTTTCTCCCATCTTTGCCTGTTGAAATCCTTCCAATCTCAGAGGGCAGTGTGGTGTCATGGAAAAGCAGAAAGCTGGGAACCCATAGATCTATCTTCCTGTGCAGATTTTTCAACTCTGTATGTGATATTGGATAGATTGCTATTCCTCCTTAAAGGGCTTTGCCTTTTTTCTTTTCTTTCTGTTTCTTATCTATAAAATGATAGGATTGGAATGGGTGTTTTCTAAGGTCCCTCTGGCTGTAATATTCCATAATATGCTTCTTTAATAAAGTCATCCTGAGCACTTCAGCCTGAAGGTTTGGCCTCATTCTCTGAACTCTTACAGCACGTCATTTCTAGATTTCTTTTGACTTCTGTCAGACTTATGCGTCCACCTGCCACCTCTCTACTGAAAAGAGAGAGCCCCTTGATAAGTCTTAGTTATTTTTGCAACCTCCCTGATGCCTTGCATACAATAGACATTCAACAAATATATTTTAGAGGACTGCCTAGAATAAATGTCTAATGAGTAGCCAAAATGATTTAGAAGTAATATCAATTTAAAATTTAGGCTTACTTGGTTTATTTTCAGGAGATTCCAAGACAAATTGACTAAATTTCTTATTCAGTAAATTTGCAACTGTTTGGTGAAGGAAACAGTGAATAAGACAGAATCTAAGGAGTAAGAGAAAATACTTAAATGGCCCAAACAACTGGGTATGATTATATTACTGATGGGATCTGATCAGAGACTGGCAGCATTATCACTAGGACAGAATAATGAAACACTAATTATTTAATTTTTCTAATAATAATTAAGTGCTAATTAGTATTTAGCTAATTAAATGAGATATAACTTTGCACATACTTACATTTACCAAGTCAGCGAGTGAAAACTGGATTTAAGGTGGCTGGTTAAAATCTAAATAGAACTTTTTGAGTGCCTTAGCCAACTTCATTTCCTTTCAAACTTGTTTTCAAAAACTAACATCTGTGTTAAGATATGAACAAGATTCTGTGGTCAGACTTTTATTTTTTCCCAGCTTTATTGAGGTAGAATTGACAAAAAAATGCATTTAAAGTGTACAACATGATGATTTGATATAACCATACATTCTGAAAGGATTCCCCCCATCAAGTTAATTAATATATCCATCACCTCACGTATTTACCTTTTTTGTGTGAGAACATTTAAGTTTTACTGTCTTAGCAAATTTCAATTATACAATACAGTGTTATCAACTGTAGGTACCATGTTATACTAATATATAATATATATTACTAATATATATAATATTATATATTATATAACTTATATATATAGATATATAAAAAACTAATATATCCTCAGACCTTATTCACCTTATAAGTGAAAGTTTGTACCCTTTTACTAACCTCTCCCTATTTCCTCTACTGCTCAGACCTGGGCAATCACTTTTCTACTTTGTCTCTATGAGTTCAACCTTTTTTTTTTCTTTTTAAGATTCCACATATAAGTGATACCATGCAGTATTTGTCTTTCTCTATTTGTCTTATTTCACTTAGCATAAGGGTCATTATGGTTAGACCCTTGATTGCTTCCATTTGGTGTGTAGGAGGGGGAAGGAGCCATCTGTAGTATTTGCCAGCAAATGCAGAACAAGTACCCCATGGACATGTGTTTTTCTAAGGACTGGTATGCAGTTATGTGTTCTCTTTCCCCGTGCTTTCCTCCGAGTCCTGATCATCTAGGAGATATATCTTTTTCAGGAGTGTGTACTTTTGCAGTCATAGTAACTCAGGTCCTCCGTGGATACATTTGAAAACACCCTACTTTATTTATCAGTGGTATTTCAGTACCTTAATATCTTACACACCTTCTCATCTTCACCCTTTATCCGTCTTGTGAACCAAAACAATGAGAAAAGAAAAAGACCAGGAAGTGAAGCTACAGCTGGTAAGTTAAGGTCTACTGATGCTCAGCTGTCACGGGGTAGTGTCACTGGTGTTTTCCCTCAAATGAAAAGTGACAACCATCTGGGAAAACACCTATTTCAATTACATGATTTAGTTTGAAACTAAGTAAACCATTTGTAGCAATTGATCAGGCTCCTTTTCTCTTTCTAAAACATTACATGATGACTACTCAAAAAAAAAACCCCAAAACAAAAAAACAAGTCAGTTAGAATTGAAGCTTTGGGGATTAAATATTGGCAGAGAAGCCAGTAGTAGGTTGTTATAATTATACAATAAAGTGTAATGAATGCTGTTAATACAAACTGTCTATAGATTGATACAGTTTACCCAGCCTTCTGTTTTGCAAACTAAAACCTGGCTGAAGTTCATGAAAGAAACTTTTCAATAGTCGAAGTTGTCAATTTAGAGATGTTTTGAAAGATTGCTGTTACCAGTAGCAACTTTTACAATGAGGAAATAAAAGGGAATACGTGTTGATTTTGAGGTATCTCAAGGTTTATCATCTTTATTGAGCCTAATCCCATCTTTTCTTTCCATGTAATACTATCTTTTCTAAGAATCTTTGACGTTAGACAAGGTTTCATAACAGTTGGGAAGCTAAAAACAAGTCTATAAAATCACTTACCATAGCAAAATAAAGTAGGCCACATCTTCTTTTGGTGAAATAAAATTTTTTTTTAATCTTTTCAATTTTCTTTGTGGGATGTTATGGCACAGCACATCGACTGTCCAGTAAATGAAGCAGAATTGCTGCCTGTCAGCCAAAAGGGATAGGGTGCCCTGAAATTACACGTTTGATGCTCCCTAAGTATACAATGCTTCATATCGTAGAACCACTTTAGTATGCTGCTACATGCATTATTTTCTACTTACTGTAATTATAACATTACATGTAACTTTCACGCAATTAGGAGTTTCATGCTGGCTTTTTAAAAAAATCATAGCATGACTTTCTATTTATTTCAGCTTTACTGACAGGGAAAAAAGAGAAATGGCTATTTACTTTCAAGCCAGTAATGCTTTTTTTGTCACAACTCTACTCAAGAATAAGCTTTCTTCCTCCCCATATCTTATTTTCTTTTGATTTACAGAGCTATATTCTATTTGATATACAAAGCATTTGTTGTGAATATTTTGGGTTATAGATTCAGCTTATAGGTGCATAATGTTTTTGTTGTTTAAAAACTCCTTAACGGGGCTTCCCTGGTGGTGCAGTGGTTGAGAGTCCGCCTGCCTATGCAGGGGACACGGGTTCGTGCCCCGGTCTGGGAAGATCCCACATGCCACGGAGCGGCTGGGCCCGTGAGCCATGGCCGCTGAGCCTGCGCGTCCGGAGCCTGTGCTCCGCAATGCGAGAGGCCACAGCAGTGGGAGGCCCGCGTACGGGAAAAACAAAAAAACAAAAAAAACTCCGTAAGAATAAACTTATGTTTCTGAATAAGAATACTTAAGTTTTGAGAGGCAGTTGCGTTTTATCAGATACTTGAAGGAAGAAATATTTTAGTAATGTGGCGTTCTAAAATGCTCAGGTACCCCCCTTATGTAAGAATTACTTTTAAAATATATAGTATTTGTTTTAAGAAATGAAAATTTAATCATCTGCATATAATGTTTCCTGATTTCTGATGTTAGGCAAATTGCAAAGCAAGTCATCAAAATTTAATTTATATTTAATGAGGCACAACTAATAATTCACAATTACTTCTACATGAATATAGTCCAATAATTTGCCAGATTTGTCAACCTTTTTTTTTTTTTTTTTTTCCATTTTAAGCGAGTCCTTTGTATCATTTTACCAGATAATAGCACTCTGGTGAAATTTTTATACTTAAGCTGTCCTTGTATTCCACAGTCTATATTTTTTACCTTTACCAAAATTCTAATATATTTTGTCTTCCTTAAAAAATAAAGAGTCAGCTCTGGCTGATTTTCATAGGGGAGGCCTTCTCTGTCTGACTTCCATGTGCTTTATGTTTCTAGAGTGCTGATTCTTTAGGTACTCTTTCCAATTCCATGGCACTTTCTGACTTATCAGCAGTGAGATAAATCTTAGAAAGCAACTCTTAATTTTATTAATATTTTCCTGCTAAAAGTTGAAAGTGGCTCCCCCTTGCCTATCAGATAAAATCTCTTTCATAGGGAAACACTCAAAACAACCTATGACCTGGCTCTAAACCTCTTGTATAGTTCTAGTTCTTCCAGGTCAGAGTTTCTTACCCTCCCTAAGTATACTATGCCCTTTTGTTCTCCCAGCCATTTTTCATATTGTTTGTTTCATATGGTGCTTCTTCCCCTCATCTTTGCCTGTGAAAATCCTACAGTTTTCAAGAGCTCGGATTTTTTTCCTCTATGAAGCCTGTCTTAGACACCCCCAAATAGAAATAATCTTGTTTTCCTGTGAACGTTTATAGTATTTTATCACTATCTAATTCATCTTTCTTTTAAGGTTGTTGTGATTTTTTAATTTCATCTATAATTGAATTACAAATTTCTTATGAGCAAGGATTAAAAATAGTAATAATTGTTACGTTTTACAATTTCCAATATACTTAAAAAAATCATTTCATTTAGTTCTACAGCAACGCTTTGGGATAAATATTTTTATTTTCCATACTTTACAAATAAGCAGACTGAAACTCAAGAGGTTAAAATATTTGCTCAAGATCACATAGCTAGTTAATGATTGAGTTAGGACTCAGATCTCCAAAGGTCATGCATTTTTTTCACCATACCACACTAACTCTTATACTAGTAATACAACGACAATAATAATAGTGTATAATAGCTCACTTATGTTGAGTGCTTGTAATAGGCCAGGAACTATGCTTTACATACATACAGGGCATTTTAAAATTTTCTATTATGAAACTTTTTAATATATTCTATAAAAAGTAGGGTATATAATGAACTCCTTTGTACCCATAACTTAGTTTCAACAATTATCAGCATTTTGTTCATCTTGTTTAATCTGTATTGAACATATTATCTATATGTTGTCTTTTAATACATCATTCTTTTACATAATGCATTTTTCTTACAGTAGCTCAGTTTTTATCTCTAATATAATCACAATCCCATTATTACACCTAACAAGTTAATAATAACCCCTTCATATACTCTGATACCCTATTTTCAATTTTCCTCAGTTATCTCCAAAGTGTCATTTTACAGTTGGTTTGTTTCAATCAGCATCCAAACAATGCATGATCATTGCATGTAGTTGATGTACCTCCTGAGTCCCTTTGAAAGTTGAAAGATACATTCTCCTGTTCTCTTTTTTTTTTTTTTTTTTTCTTTTTGCGGTATGCGGGCCTCTCACTGTTGTGGCCTCTCCCGTTGCGGAGCACAGGCTCCGGATGCGCAGGCCCAGCGGCCATGGCTCACGGGCCCAGCCGCTCCGCGGCATATGGGATCCTCCCAGACCGGGGCACGAACCCGTATCCCCTGCATCGGCAGGCGGACTCTTAACCACTGCGCCACCAGGGAGGCCCTCTCCTGTTCTCTTTATCCTTAGAGGTATTGACCCAGTTTCATGAATATAAACATTTTATCAGAATTATACCAATATCAATGAACTTCCAATGAGGAAGTATTTTCTAAAGTAAATTTCATTAAGCCAATTTAACTTCTTGATTAATTTACATAATGAAATTAAACCATATTCATTTCTTCCAGGCTAGAAATTTCTTTTTTTTTTAATAAATTTATTTTATTTTTGGCTGCGTTGGGTTTTCGTTGCTGCATGCGGGCTTTTCTCTAGTTGTGGTGAGCAGGGGCTACTCTTTGTTGCGGTGCGTGGGCTTCTCATTGCGGTGGCTTCTCTTGTTGCAGAGCATGGGCTGTAGACGCATGGGCTTCATTAGTTGTGACACAAGGGCTCAGTAGTTGTGGCTCACGTGCCCTAGAGCGCAGGCTCAGTAGTTGTGGCGCACGGGCTTAGTTGCTATGCAGCATGTGGGATCTTTCTGGACCAGGGCTTGAACCCGTGTCCCCTGCATTGGCAGATGGATTCTTAACCACTGCGCCACCAGGGAAGCCCTAGAAATTTCTTTCTGAATTTCTTCACAGGCTTTTTTCCCTGAATTTTCATAGCATTTAATTTTGAAATCTTTTATACACTATGAAAATCAGTAAACATACATTTAATACTCACTAAGGAGGACTCTATATACATTGTTATTACATAATTCTATATAATCCTTTGTATCTCATACAATCTATTAATTATAGGCTTGTAATTAATGGACTTAGTTTTTTCCTGGTATAGGCTTAGTAAATGTTTGTTGAATTATTTAGTATTGAGATGCTGTGAATATTTTATTGCCAAAATTAAAGAATGTGTGAATTTTGTTAATTAATCATTTGAACTGAGCCCTGGCAGATTGCTAATGTGTCACATCAGAAATATACCATGTTGCTATGCCAGAATACTTATGTAATATCTGTAGAGGGGCTGAACAGTTTGTCCAGAAATTTTCCCGCCTGTGTCCCCAGCTGGTAGTGGCAGCAGGGAATTTGATAACTAAATGTGCCCTGTTTCTAGTAGCTACAGCGGCCTAGGAGTCCTAAGGCTATGGAATATTTGGTTTCATCAAATATAATGACACTCATCTTTATTTTATATTACATTATTTTGTATCCTTTCTCAAACCTCTTGCTATGAAGTTGCCTGAATTGCAATATGGAAATTCTTTGCCATGCTGCACATTCTCTCTAACATTCAGTTTATCTGTCCAGTGTTTCTTAGTGAATATTTTTCTTGCCTTTGTTCTGAATTTGTATATTACTTTTGTAGACACATTGATTTTTTTTCCCCACAGTATTTGTTACGGATGCTTTGGTCATACCTAATGACCAAACTACCAAAGAATATATCTTTGCCATTTATAGCAACACATTATTTCAAAGGGAAAGTGCAGGGAGGTGGATTTTATTGTTCCTGTTTGAAAAGGAGGTTTTGACTTTGCCAGGGAACTTTACAAGTAGGTTTAAAGCCATGCAAACTGGTAGTGCGATTGAAAAGCATGTCGTTTTGTCTGACTTCCGGGTACCGTTTTCTGACTCTGTTACAGGGAACCCATTTATGGAAATGTTTGGGATTGTGTACTATT
Organism: Mesoplodon densirostris; assembly: GCF_025265405.1. Taxonomy (NCBI): domain Eukaryota; kingdom Metazoa; phylum Chordata; class Mammalia; order Artiodactyla; family Ziphiidae; genus Mesoplodon; species Mesoplodon densirostris. The sequence goes on from NC_082677.1 coordinate 24,953,329, forward strand.
TAGTGTTAATTTTTTTCTGATTACATAAGTAATGCATGTTCACTGACAGAATTTGGAAAATAAGAAACTTCCAGTGAGTCATAAAGCAGTGACCTCTCATTTTGTTATTGGATTAAAATATTAGAATAAGATAGTGTTTAGAGATCAGCTTGTCTAGTCCCTCTTTATTCAAATGAATAAAGATGGTGGTAGAAACCTGCACCTGAGACAGATTAAGGAGGTATTATTGTCTGAGTCTCCCAACTGCTAGTATAATGAGTATATTTTCAGGCACTTTGGACAAAGAATTAGAAGTTTCAACGTTTGATGGAAATTTTATGGTTATAAAAAAGCAGCCGCAATTTATTTCTCCTGATTCTGTTGTAATGTTAGTTTTCTTTTTGTTATTTTTGACTGCACTTGGTATTTGTTGATGATATCCATACAGTAGCTTTTCTAAAAGGAAAATTAGGACCCTATGAAAAAAGTCTTTAAGTATTATACAAACTGAGCTGTGAAAGTTATTGAAGAATTAGGGGGAACTGGAAGGAAGGCCCAAACATAAGAGGCCTCAGAGAGCATGAGGGAAAGCTGAACACCGGCTGTGGCAAACACTCACCTGGTGTCCATTTAAAAAGCTACTTCAGAAGAAAAGTTCCAGCTTGACTTCCTCACCTTCTCCCTCCTGAACCTTGGATACCATACAGGGAGTTCCTGGACACATGTTTTAGACTATTTTATAACCTTGGAGTAACTGATCTTTGACTCCACGACATTAGCCTATAAACTCCCACGTAAAGCAATTCAGGGAGGCTACCTCCTGACATTCTGTTTTGCCATATAGTGAAACAGAAAACAGCCCAATCTTTTAAGTCAGAGTGGATTTGCCTTCAAAATCCCATTGTGTGCAGGGTCTTAATTGCTTAGAACTTAAGTTTGCTTTTCTCTAAAACAGGAGCATTACCTCCTACTGACATGGCTGGCTTGAGGATTTGAGTGGTAAAGCACTGAAAGAGCGTGTATGCATGTAGCAGCGGGCTCCATAAATGTCATTTTCCTCCTCTTTGTTAACACAAAGGGAGCAGAATGTTCCTGAAAGAGGTTTCTACCTCCTTTAGCAAGAGCACATCATACGACTGCCCTTTCCTTTTCGTTCCTTTCCTCAAATGTTAATAGTTATTACCCGCAGGTTACATGTGCGTGCCGGTGAGAGGGACACGGAAGAGGGCCGATCCCGGCCTCAAGGGGTGTGTCCTTCTGCCGAGGCACCTGACACATTACTAAGGTACAGTGTGGTGAGGCCTGTGAAAGACAGTGGTTTAGGGACGCGAAGAGGAAACCATGCTGGTGCTCCGAGTTGAAGGAGAGAAAGCACTGGGAGAGTCAGGCAAAGCTTCAGAGAAGCTGGGACATTTCATCAGAACACTAAGGAGTGAGTGGAAGATGGCAGAGAGATGGGGAAAGGCAGCCTAACTGAGTCAGAAAAAACAACCTCAGCAAAGAAGCAGCCACACAAAGGTTCTGGAGACGGCTGGCTGCTGTTTGGGTGAGACTTGGCAGAGGTTCAGCATGGCACGCATGCAAGTTCATCCGCTGTGAGGGATCCTTCAACATTTCCGTCCCAGGACAATTACTCTTAGCCCAGATCCCACCCCTAGACCCATTTTCTCTTGTCTGCTCTCCGTTCCTCTTTAGCCCTTTTCTCCTGCTCCGCTCCTTGCCCTCCTTGACAAGATATGGATAGACTTTCCCAGTCCTGTATCTTCTAGTCCAGGAAGGCACGCTCTTTTTCTTTATAGGATTTTACTTCTAATCTCTCTGAGGAAACAGGGTAACTGAAATAATGAGCCTGAGAACGTTGAAAGAGTCCCAGAATCTTTCAAAGTTCTTTTTTTTTTTTTTTTTCTTTTTTTGCGGTACGCGGGCCTCTCACTGTTGTGGCCTCTCCCGTTGTGAAGCACAGGCTCCGGACGTGCAGGCTCAGCGGCCATGGCTCACGGGCCCAGCCGCTCCGCGGCATGTGGGATCTTCCCGGACCGGGGCACGAACCCGTGTCCCCTGCATCGGCAGGCAGACTCTCAACCACTGTGTCACCAGGGAAGCCCTCAAAGTTCTTGAAGTCATATCTCTGATCCTTTCTCTCCCAGAAGCTGGAAGCAGCTTTACCTCCTGTCCTCGTGTCTGTGGGGCTTAATATAGCCCTTCTTCCTCCTAACCCTGTAAAGGGCCGTGTGACTCTTACCTCTGTGAAGGTCCTTCTTTCTAGTATGTTGTCACAAAGATCACAATGGGATGGGACGGTAATGATAACAGTAAGTGTCATCCTTATGAGACAATTTGTAGTTTTTAGAATCTCTCATTCTACAGGTTGCTTCTCCCTTTTTAAATTTTCACTCACTGAATATTTTCCTCAGTAAGAGTCAATTATGATGTAAAAACTATTTATTTTGTGCTTTTTAAAATTAAAGGAAACAAATTGTATATACAGAATAATGACTAGTAAATAAAGATAAATATGCACAGGAACAAAATGAAAGCGGTAACAGATTTATTTTGGCAGGTGCACATAGGGTAGTGTTTTGTTTTCGAAATTTACAATTAAGAAAAATGAACATGTGTAGTTTTTATAATGGAAAAATAAGATACTATTTATGTATTTATTCAATTAAAAGTAATCCTGAGGGGCTTCCCTGGTGGCGCAGTGGTTGAGAGTCCGCCTGCCGATGCAGGGGACACGGGTGCGTGCCCCGGTCCGGGAAGATCCCACATGCCGCGGAGCGGCTGGGCCCGTGAGCCATGGCCGCTGAGCCTGCGCGTCCGGAGCCTGTGCTTCACAACGGGAGAGGCCACAACAGTGAGAGGCCCGCGCACAGCAAAAAAAAAAAAAAAAGTAACCCTGAGGATTTTCTGTTCTAGGTGAAAATGATGACTGGAAAGAGCAAATTGCTGTAACTGTTTCCTTTTGCTCAGGATATTTACAGAAATTCCTTCCTAGGTCATGCTTTTAGCATTTCCTTGAAGGAATAATCAGAGCTTTTCAAATGAAGCCAGAAATGACCTGATGAGATCTCTGTTTTAGAAAAATAACTAAACAAATTGTGGACTGGCCGGTTGTAAGTCCAGAGGCAGGAGACCAAAGAGGACCCTTTCTAGGAGTCAGAGCACGATGATGATGGGCTGCCCTGGAGTAGTGACAGAGAATTAGACAGGAAGGAGCAGATATGGGAAGCAGGCACTGCAAAGTGAACATGTTCACAGTTAAACTGCCTTTTTTTAAACTAGACTTTCCTCTCCCACCCAGCAAATGTACTTCCCCTCCCCTATTTCATGTGTCATAAGTAGCATCACCTTCCACCCTGTGGCCCAAGACAGAAAGGTTGATTTCTCCACATCCAGTCCATCACCAAGTCCTGTGAGTTCTTTCCCTTCAATATCTCTTAAATACATTCATTTCTCTCTGCTCCTTACTTTAAGCCACCTTCATCTCCTGCCTGAGCTTTCTAAGGAGTTTCCAAACGGCTTTCCTTTGCTTTCAGTCTTGCTCTCTGCCGGATCATTTCACCAGAGTGATTTTCCAAAAATGAAAATCTGATCCTATCACTCCTCTGCTTCAGTGGCCTTTTGGTGCTTTCAGGAAACAGTCCAAACGCTTTTACGTGGCTTCCAAGACTCCCAGAGCTAGACCCTGCCTCCTGCTCTAGCCTCCTTTCTCACCCTTCCTCATTCCTGCTGCTTGACGTCCCTCAGACCTGTCCAGCTCTCCAGCTCACTAGTACCCACAAGTCTTTACACATATGGTTCTCCCTTCCTGGAACACTCCTCTTTCTGCTCCTTCCCTTTACCTCTTTAATTCCTTGATATTTCAACTGAAATATCACTGTGCATAGTGGGACTTCCTGAGCCCTTAGTTAAGTCTTCAAGCCTTTTGGATGCCCCACAGCAGAACACTTATCACATGGATATCTATTATGTTTGCTTAATTGTCTGTGTTTCCTACTAGATTGTAAGCTATAAGTGTGGCTCAGGGGCTGTAGCTATTTTATTTACCGTTGTATCCTACTCAACTAGTGCAGTACCTATAATGTTAGGTGCTAAAACAGTTGATAAATTAGACAAGGGAGATAAGGAAGGGAGGAGGGAGAGAAGAGAAAGAAAGAAAGAGAGAAAGAAGGAAAGAAAGAAAAAGAAGGAAGGAAGGAAAGGGAGAGAGAAAGAGTGAGAAAGAGTGAGAGTGGGAGGGAGGGAGGAAGGAAAGAGACAGGGAGGAGGAGGGAGGGAGAGAGGGAGGGAAAGAAAGAAAAGAAAGAAAGGGAGGGAGGAAGGAAGGAAAAAAGTTTTGCAAATAGAGACTACAAAGATTCTAGTGACAGTTTGAATGAGATCAGGGAAAAGATAGACAAAAACATTCCGAGATTCATTCATTGAGCAGCTGGGTACATGACAATACTGTTATATTGGGGTTAAAAGAAAAGAAGAGTAAGTCTGGGTGGAAGCATAATGAGTTTAGTATGAACATCTGGTGCAGAAGTTCAGTTCACAATTAGGAATAGGGAGTCTCATCTCAGCTAGAGCTTAGGAAAGAAGTGTGAGCCATATGTGATGACTGAAGTCAAGGGAGTGGGAGGGAGTGGGTGAGTTTCCCAGAGACAGTATATGGAACTAGAAGACATCTGAGGTTGGAGTTCTGAAGACCCTAACATTTGTTAAAAACAAGACAACTGGCCCCAGATGGAGTCACTTATGCTAAATCCTACGTCACAAAACCCAGACTTAACTAGGTAACAGTTTCAGCCTCTCCCAGAAATGGAATCTTAAGCCAATGAGGAATCACTGATCAGCACTAGTGAGGTCATTTGCCTGATAGACCCCCTGCCTTCCCCTAAAGGAAAGTGACCTTGTCCCAAGCTAGTATAACAATTTTGCTAGTATAACTTCCTTGTCCTGCTCCCTTCTGCCTATAAAAGTCTCTCATTTTGTATAGTTCCTCAGAGCTCCTTTCTGTCTGCTAGATGGGATGCTGCCCAATACATGAATCACTGAATAAAGTCAATATGCTCTTTAGGGGCTTCGCTGGTGGTTCAGCGGTTAAGAATCCGCCTGCCAGTGCAGGGGACACGGGTTCGAGCCCTGGTCTGGGAAGATCCCACATGCCGCAGAGCAACTGAGCCCGTGCACCACAGCTACTGAGCCTGCACGCCTAGAGCCTGTGCTCCGCAGCAAGAGAAACCCCCGCTCGCCACAACTAGAGAAAGCCTGCGTGCAGCAACGAAGACCCAACGCAGCCAAAAATAAATAAATTTACTTAAAAAAATAAGATCTTTAAAATTTACTCAGTTGAATTTTTTTTAAAACATATTTAAATAAGACATAGCAAAAGAGCTTCTTAGTGGCAGCCTGGGACTTCACATTGCATTGTCCTACATTTATGGGACTTGTAAGCTCCTAAAACAGTGCTCAGGAGGAGTTTGAAAAGGCATGGCTGATTCTGTAATTTTGGAAGTGGGGAGGGAGCAGGACCTCCCCATAGTAGTTTTTCGTGACTTGTTTCTTTCAAGAAATCCTTTGTATTTCTGACATTACAGTGCATTTATGATATATGTTTTTCTCTAGGTTTCTTGAACAGAGCTGATATATTAACACACATTTTACTCACCTGAATTTATTTACTTAAAATTTTATGTTGATTGCAACACGCCATTTAAAGCTCACATAGCTATTTTACCATACATTCGAATGTAAACATTATAAGAAATCAGTAAGTGTTATTTATTGCTGGAACATATGTTACAGAACTCAGCTTTTTTAACTACTTCTACTCTTCCCACACAACCCACTTGTTAAAAGATTTACATCCCATTAATAGAGTATTCCACCTCTAAGTGAAGACTTTAAAATGGAGCAGTAGCATGGGAGTGGATTCCATTTTTAACAGTCTGTCTGCTACGAAAGGACAGCAACTCTCACCATCAGTAAGTGAGGATGAGAAATGAGGGCATTTCTAGGAAGAGCAGATATAGTTGAGACTTATTAATAAACCCTGGTTATAATTTTAGGTTTCCAAGGTTTTAAAGGACTAAAAAGTAGGATAAAAGGAGAAGAAATTAGTGTTTGATTAAAACAGACATACAGTATTATATTTATCTTTATATAACGAAAACCACACTTCTGAAGAGCTGATTAGAAAAATCATCGTTTTTACACTTACTTGATTTCCTTTAATGCCATTCTTCACATCTGAAATAGATAATATTCTGCTCTAATGTCTGCACGTCAGTGTAAAATTATAGAACAGAAAAAATAAGTCACAGAAGGCTAAAAATAATTATGAATTTCCTTTTAAATAAGAACTTAGGGCTAGTGTATTTAGAAGTAAAATTTTTTTTGAAAAACCTTTATGTCATAGAAGATGTGCTGTATACGTTTACTCGTTTGGTTTTCATTAACAATAAGCTAAAACAGTAAGTAGGTTTTGGTAAGAGATTCTTCTGGTTTGTTTTACCTCCAGACAAAAGTTACTTTTGATGCTTCTTTGTGTAATTACAGGGCGTAGGAAAAAACAAGATTGTTGATAGATTCCTTCACCTGCTCAACAGACCTCGAGAATATATCCAGCTGCACAGGTAAGAGGATAAAACCCACAACCTCTTAAGATCTGGTTTAGTCATTTATTTTGCTCCCAGTACAATTTAAAAAATACTTTCTTAAAGGCCCATTTTTAATATACCAGTTTCATTTCTGTTCCTCCTACTGTTATCTCTCCTCTCCTTAAGAGGTAATAAAACCATGCAAAATTTATTTTTAAAGTGACTAATGCTTTATAAACATGAATTAATAGATATTTTGTGGACAAAGAGTGGTGAACATTACATTCAGAAAGCAGTTTTCATCAACATAAAGGCTCTTAAATTAGAAGAAAAATATGTAGAGACTAAGCCCACTTTCTAACAGGAAGCTAAAATAGCTCACAAGGAGAAACATAAGCTATATGAATCTCAGGTGTGAGATAAGGAAGTCAAAACTATGAAGCAGTAAGTTATTAGTCTCCTTGCCTTCCTTGAAAACACTTCGTGGATTATTTAATTTTGCGTGGTCAGAATGCTGGTCCAGGGATAGCTTTTAGTCAAATAGATTTTCTCAACATGGATTGTTTTTAGCTCTATCAATGAACCTGTTCTGAATATTTTAAAAATAAAATATAAGCAGTAGATCTACCAAAGGGGAGAGAGGAAAAAAAAATCAAGGAATATACCAAGTAATAAGCAACTTAAAAGTAGACTGAATTGTTATTGTTTTAATCCCAGGAAATTAACAAAAATATTGTGTAGTGGAAATAACACTGGATTGAGTTACAAGAATTGGTTTCTGGTTTGGATCCTTTCACTAAATAATGATGTGTTCTTGAGAGAAAAATGTAGGAGAAAAGAAGGTAGAGTTAGTGGACTAAAGGAGAAAGAGAAGAGGACCAAAGTGAAGCTGAGAGATGGTCAAAAACTCCTTCTTGGCATTTACACCTTTGGCTGTGATGGAGTAACTAGTACCAGGTTAGTCCTACCACAGTAAAGAACTGTAAAACTGGACAAGACTCACAAACACTGGGAAAGGAACAACCACTAGGGACTGGTGAGCTGAACAATTACCAGAGCTTCCACATGGTTAAGAGACTTCATTAAACTTACTCCTGGTATTCACAAGATACCCTGTAAAGTTTATGCTTTAGAAGTAGGATCGATCTGCCCCTAGAGTAAAAGCTACTTTATGCCTACCCTTACTAAGTTTAAAAATAACACTTGAAAAAACAAGGATGTTTGCTATTTAACCCTATTTTGTAAGTTTTTCTCATACAAAATGATTTTAAAAGTTAAGGGGATGTATGTTGGGGGAAAATGTTTTGAAAAAAATCAAGCTGATTCAGAAGTGAATTAACTGCTTAGCTGAACAAACTTACCGAGCAATGAAAGAAGAGTACAAAATCCAAACATTTAACAACAGAGCATTCACAATATGAAGCATTCAATAGAATATTACTAGGCATACAGATAAGCAGAAAATAGACCCCAAATGGTCAATAGAAATAGACCCTAAAATGACAGATGATAGAATTAGCAGACAAGGACTGTAAAACAGTTGCCTTAAATATGTTCAAGCATATAAAGGGCATATGAAGGGGGAATGAACATAATGAGGGAATAATTAGGAATTCCCAGTACAGAAATAGCAACCTTAAAAAAGCAGTCTCACATATGGGCAATTAGAGTTTCAAAAAAAAAAAGGACAAAGAATGGGGCAGAGTAATATTTAAAGATGTAATGGTGAAAAAATTTCCAAATTTGATGAAAAGCATGAAGTCACCAATCCAGGAGGCTCAATGAACCTCTAGCAGGATAAGCAGGAAACCACAATAAAGTACATTATAATCAAATTGTTGAAAATTGAAAAGGAAATCTTTAAAGCTGCCAGCGAAAAAAAGACATATTACATATAGGAGGAAAATCATAAAAATGGTGACTGACTTGTCATGAGAAATAAATACCACAATTCAGTGAAATAGTTGTTTTTAAAGAGCCAAAAGAAGTAAAAAAAGTCAGTATACAATAGTATATCTGGCAAAACATTCTTTAGAAATGCAGACATTCTTGGATGAACAAAAACAGAGTATTTTTTACCAGCAAACCTGTATAATATAAGAAAATTACAGTTCAGTATTTCCCATGAGCATAGATACAAAAATCCTTAACAAGTATTAAATCAAATTCAACAATATATAAAAAGGATAATACATCGTAACCAAGTGGGTTTTATCCCAGGAATATAAAGTTGGTTTAACATTTGAAATCAAATCATTTAATTCACTCTATTTACAGCATAAAGGAAAAGCCATGTGATCATTTCAGTCATTGCCAAAAAATAAACAAACAAACAAACAAAAACACTTGGTGAGATGCAGTGCTCATTCATGATAAAATGTTACAGCAAATTACAAATAGCAGGAAACTCCCTCAACCTGTTAAGAGGCATCTATGGAAAACCTATAACTAACTTATATTTAATGGTAAAAAAAAAAAAAAAAAACTAAATACTTTCCTCCTATGATTGAGGAAAAGGCAAGTATATTCACTTTTCTTCATTATGCTAGAGGTCCTAGCCAGTGCAGTAAGGCAAGAAAAAGTAATAAATGGCACATATGTTTAAACAGAAGAAGTAAAATTGTCTAGAGACAACATGATTGTGTATATTAAAAACCCTAAGAAATCAAAAAAAAAAAAAGAAAAAACTATCAGAACTAAAAAGTAAATTGAGCTAGGTCACAGGATACAAGGTCAACGTATAGAATCAGTTGTATTCCTATCTAATTGCAATGGACAATGGGAAAATTAAAATATTTAGATACCTTTTAAAATAGCATAAAAACAGGAAATACTTAGGAATAAATTTAACAAAATTTGTACAAATTTTAATTTACTAATTTTAATAGGGCATGGCAAGGTCATCTCAACTCCTAAACTTCTATAGCTCACCTAATTCATAGCTTCAGAAAATTTCTAGCCTATTCCCATATCATCTCACAGTTCTTCTTTATATGAATTATGCCTTATGTAAACCTAGGAATTTCAACTTACCTTTTTTCTTTTTCTAAGAATTTACTATGTCATGATTACAGGACTAGGTGTTTTAGGAGATATGGAAAGAAATAAGAAACATAATCTCTATCTTTAAGGAGCTGCAATACTGTTCTTGTTTGTGATTATTTCAGTCTTTCATGTTCCACTTAATCTAAAAAATTTAACTCCTTTTTTTCCTCACCTTTAAGCCTTTCCACCAGTTTTTCTTCCTACATGAACAAAGTTTGGGGGAAATAATGAAAGAATCAAAATGTTTGCTAGTTTCACCTGAATAACTTATTTGTAACATATCACAGTTCCAGTTTTTGAGCCACAAGACACGCGGCAAGACCCATATTTTATGTTTTAAGGATGATACAGTGAGCATTGCAGTTATTCATTCTTATTTGTGCTATTTTATCTCTTTCATTTTGGTTTCATTGTGTTTAGTAGTCTGTACTGTTTAGTGGTGCTCTTAAAAATACGTAATTACTTGAAAGTTTTAAGGAAGTATATACTGATGCCACTTACAAATTAGAGCCAAGACAAATGAATTTAAATTTTATATTTTAAAATAATCAAGCAGAAAACCAACTTTTCTCTTAAGGATGACTTCAGAGGTTGAAATCAGCTCTCAAATTTATGCTCAGAAATATGAAAGTCACTTTATATGAGGGTCCCTTTGTATGGTGAGGCAGTTTTTAGATTTCTGTATATTGGACATTAGAATATTTTTAAAGAAATATTGCGCTAGGCTGAGCTAGCTCAATTAATTCTGATTGCAGATTATGAAGGTTAGTTAATACAATCAGCAAGAAAGGAAGCAAAGAAATATAACATGTACTTAGTAATTATTCTTGGGTCTGTGTCACCATCACATTCATTGTAAACAGGCCTTTTGCTTATAATAGTTATAATATAGTTATAGTTATAGTTATATAGTTATATACAATATAGTTATAGTTATAATAGCTTTAATAGTTACAACCCTCAGAATGGGAGAAAATATTTGCAAATAAAGCAACTGACAAAGGATTAATCTCCAAAATTTACAAGCAGCTCATGCAGCTCAATAACAAAAAAAACAAGCAACCCAATCCAAAAATGGGCAGAAGACCTAAATAGACATTTCTCCAAAGAAGATATACAGATTGCCAACAAACACATGAAAGAATGCTCAACATCATTAATCATTAGAGAAATGCAAATCAAAACTACAGTGAGATATCATCTCACACTGGTCAGAATGGCCATTATCAAAAAATCTAGAAACAATAAATGCTGGAGAGGGTGTGGAGAAAAGGGAACACTCTTGCGCTGTTGGTGGGAATGTAAATTGATACAGCCACTATGGAGAACAGTATGGAGGTTCCTTAAAAAACTACAAATAGAACTACCATATGACCCAGCAATCCCACTACTGGGCATATACCCTGAGAAAACCATAATTCAAAAAGAGTCATGTACCAAAATGTTCACTGCAGCTCTATTTACAATAGCATAGCACAGGGAGATCAGCTAGGTGGTTTGTGACCACCTAGACAGGTGGGATAGGGAGGGTGGGAGGGAGGGAGACACAAGAGGGAAGAGATATGGGAACATATGTATATGTATAACTGATTCACTTTGTTATAAAGCAGAAACTAACACACCATTGTAAAGCAATTACACTCCAATAAAGGTGTTAAAAAAAGTTTTAATAAATCTTATTTTTCTAGGAATTATTCCTTGTCTTCTAATTATTGGCATAAAGTTGTTTATAATACCACTTTATGATATTTCAATGTCCTTAGGCCCAGAAATGATATTATCATTTTTATTCCTGGTATTGGTTATTTGCCTTCTCTCTTTTTTTCATGATCAGTTTTGCCAGGAGTTATCAGTATTATTGGTCTGTTCAAGCAACCAGCTTTGGCACTGTTGAATGTCTCTTTTGTATGTTTCTTTGCTATTTCAGTAATTTCTTATTTTATCTTTATTATACCCTTTCTTTTATTTTCTTTGGATTTAAAGTGCTATTTATTTTTAAACTTTTTTATATGAATGATTAATTGATTTTCAACCTTTATATGTGTTTGAGGCTGTCTATATTTGAATCTCTTTTTGAGTCTTGGTTTTCTCATCTCTGAGTAATAGAAGTTGACAAGGTCATTTTTAATATCTCTTAGGTCTTTATTCTAATATCTTTGAATAGGCAAGAAGAAGACAGTATTCAATGTGCTTTCGAAAGTTTAGAAGATTAGAGATACAGTCATCCCTCATTATTTGTAGGGGATTGGTTCTAGGACCCCCATGGATGCTAAAATCCACAGATGCTCAAGTCTCTTATATAAAATGGTGCAGTATTTGCATATAACCTGTGCACATCCCCCCATATACTTTAAATCATCTCTATATTACTTATAATACCTAATACAATATAAATGTTATATAAATAGTTGTAAATACAGTGTAAATGTAGTGTGAATAGTTGCCACATGACAAATTCTAGTTTTGCTTTTTGGAACTTCTGGAATTTTTTGTTGTCCCAAATATTTTCAATGTGAGATTGATTGATCCATGATGCAGAAACTGTGAATACAAAGGGCCAACTGTACTATGCTTTCCTTTCTACCTAGAATGTCCCTTATATCAATCTTTTGTTGAAAAGTAACAAATAATTCATAAATAGTAGAGAAGTACCTGCTGATTATATCCCATGGTAATTCTGATATTGGCTACATAAATATATTTTCTATGAAAAAACTTTCTAAATTCAAAATGTAATAAAATTTTCAAAGTTACAAATTTTTATTATTTTTGCTTATATCACTCATTGCTATATCATTGATTGATGATAGTATTACAAATAAAATATCTACTCATTTAGATACTGGGGTACCTCTATTTGTCAGTATTTGATATTTAATTTGTTATGTAAAGCTGGAAGTAAAAAAATCTCCATTTCTGTTTAAAATATATATTATTAAAGGATTTTCATTAAATAGACTGACATTCCCACTAATTTCAATATGGACTGTTTTTTTCTTTATTATGTACAACTTTATGACTATATTTGTCATAAAATTAAAGCTCATGAAATTGCCTTAAGAGAAACATATGTTTTAAAAGATCTAAAAATAGCAATCACAAAAATGTTCAGAACTTCTCTGATCTATGGGTGACCTATTTAACGTCGTTAACTCTGTCAATTTTAGATTCCTTTTAATGGATTTGCAATGTTACCATCTAAGTAATCAGTCACACTCAATTTAGTTTATGGATGCATTCCAACAAAATTAGTTATGCGCCATTCAAAACATAATCTTGATAAGTAAAACCATCACCAAACATACATGAAGAAAACATACAACCAACGTACTTTTGAGTATGGCCATCTTATGTTTTAATGATCAGATCTCATAAAATGAGCAAGCTAGGCAATTCATGTTTTTAGTTAAAATCAAGATGTTGTCCTAAGAGTATGATTTAGATAATTTAAAAGATTAATGAGTATAATGACTTTTATGGTATATATTTCAAGCAGAGGAGACTACATGGCTCACATTTGTGAAGTGTATTTATTTACTTCTTTTCCCACAATATTATGTTAATTTGACATTAAAGAGGACACTTGATATGTCTACTTCTGTAGCTATATTTCCTCCTTGGATAAAAGTATACTTCTGTATTAAAATCAGAATTATCTTAGTTTTGAAATTCTTATGTTACCAGATTTTTTTCATCTGCTACCCTTCATATAAGAAGACGATGGCACAGGTCCAATCATTAGCATGACCCATATGCTTGTTTATTTTTCTAATACTGGTGCCCATTGTAAATATAGAGTTTTCAGGTCCCCCAGCAAAGTCCCAGCTTTCTCTTCAGTGAGATTTTCCCAGTGTATGCTCAGCTTATTCCAGACTGAACCATTCTCTGTCCTACTCACAAGTTTTGAACTTGTATGCATACCTGTCTTTATTCTTCCCTCTAAAATATACTCTGTTTCTCCCTGAATACTTCAAGATTTGATCCACTGTTATTTTGCATGGAACTTTTCTGATTTGTTATTCTGGGTGTATTTGTTCCCTCCTCTGAAACTCCACAGGACTGAATTTGTACCACTGTGATAGAAAGAACGTGGATTTTAAAAGATAAAATTATGTCTCTACCATTAACTTTTTTTTATAATTATTAAAAACTTTAATAATTTTTAAAAATTTAATCATTTAGATTTTTTTAAAACATCTTTATTGGAGTGTAATTGCTTTACAATGGTGTGTTAGTTTCTGCTTTATAACAAAGTGAATCAGCTATACATATACGTATATCCCCTTATCTCCTCCCTCTTGCGTCTCCCTCCCACTCTCCCTATCCCAAGCCTCTAGGTGGTCACAAAGCACCGAGCTGATCCCCCTGTGCTATGCGGCTGCTTCCCACTAGCTATCTATTTTACTTTTGGTAGTGTATATATGTCCATGCCACTCTCTCACTTCGTCCCAGCTTACCCTTCCCACTCCCCATGTCCTCAAGTCCATTCTCTACCTCTGTGTCTTTATTCCTGCCCCTAGGTTCTACCATTAACTTTTATGTGGCCTTGAACTCCTTGAGTCCTAATTTCTTTACCTACCAAATTGAAATAATAATACCCTTCAAGATGGTTGTGAAAATTAGGTGAAAATGTTTGCCAAGGACCAACCACAATGTCTGGCACATTTTAGGTACCTAAATACTCAAGCTAACTCATAACTATTAGTTTCTTGCCAATACCCCACTTCCTCTCACTCTGATTTGCATTATAATTTCTATATATTATGTCCATCCCCCCCTCCCCCAGTCATGCCTCCCCAACTAAATCAGGAATTTTTTGAAGGCAGGAGTCAGGTTTATTCATTATATATTAATTCATTTCACCTAATTTGTATTTATTAGATTCCTGTTGTTTGCCCATAGCTGTTTGGGGGCACGGATGGTGTACAGTCATTCCTAGTATCTGTAGGGGATTGATTCCAAGATCCCCACGAATACCCAAATCCAAGGATGCTCAGGTCCCTTATATAAAATGGCATAGTATTTGCATATAACCTACACATGTCCTCCCATATGCCTTAAATCATCTCTAGGTTACTTATAATACCTAATACAATGTAAATGCTATATAAATAGTTATAAATGCTATATAAATAGTGGCTGGCTCACAGCAAATTCAAGTTTTGCTTTCTGGAACTTTGAGATTTTTTTTTCAAATGTTTGAGTCCTTAGATGCAGAACCTGTGGGTGTGGAGGGCTGACTGTATAGATGATGATATTGATTTTGACTAGATGTGCTTGCTTGCTTGTCAGTGGGTGAGAATACGTCAACATTTATAATACAGTGTTGTATATAAGCCAAGAAAGAAACATGTGCAGGTTCTGTGGGACCCTTGAAGAGAGGCACCCAACCCTCTGAATGTATGCATATGATTTGGTGGAAGGGGTCTGGAGAAGGTGGCACTCAAACTGAGTCTTTAGGGATAAGTAGGAGTTTTCTAAGTGCAGAACACAGAACAAGGCATTGTAGTTATTGAAAACAAGCTGTCTAGGGCTTCCCTGGTGGCGCAGTGGTTGAGAGTCTGCCTGCCGATGCAGGGGACACGGGTTCGTGCCCCGGTCCGGGAAGATCCCACATGCCGCGGAGCGGCTGGGCCCGTGAGCCATGGCCGCTGAGCCTGCGCGTCTGGACCCTATGCTCCATGACGGGAGAGGCCACAACAGTGAGAGGCCCGTGTACCGCAAAAAAAAAAAAGAAAAGAAAAGAAAACAAGTTGTCTATAAGTAGGAAGTGAAGGCAGCTTGGGTAGCATGGAATGTATGTGGGTGGATGCAAGAGTTGATGCCAAGAGGAAGATGTGGACCTTGTGGGGGCTTCATGGGCCTTGCTGAGGTTGGATTTTATCCTGAATGCAATGTGATGGCATTAAAGCAAGATCATTAGGACCATAGTCTGTGGGTAGATCAGAGTCAGATGAGACTTGAATCACAGAGAACAGTAGGAGGTGATTGCAGTAATCCAGATAAAATTGTTGGCGCCAAACAAACATAGTGGCAATGAAAACGGGAAGAAGGGAAGTGGTGAAGTGGGTTTAACTGGCTAATTTTAGGTTAATAACTGTATGGAGGCTGAGGAGAAGCAAGAAGAGTGGACAAAGGGAGGACTACTGCATGGCACTGTAGATGCTTATTGTTAAAACCCTTGTCTTTCCCCTTTCATATTTTTGTATACTTTTTCTTTATGAAATCAAATGAGATAAAAGGAAGTGTAAAACTGTAGCACTGACCTTCTCCATATCAAATATCCTGGACTGAATGATGAAATGCTTTAAAAAGCACAGCATATTTCAACATACAAGGCTTTCCTCAATCTGAAGAAAACTGAATGTGACAGTATAAATTTTGAAATTCACAAAGTCCCAAAGGGCAAATAGATGTATCAGTAAGAAATAGAAAAACTAAAAGCTTTTTTGAAGTCTCATGGAAAAAGTTATTATTGAGCCATCGAGACATTCTGATAAGAGCAACAGAGAACTGGAGATGTGTCTGATGTCATAGGCTGCCGGGATACTCCTTCCGTCTCATCTTCCCCATGATGAACTGGGAAAGGCTATTTTAGAAACATTTTTATCAGCAGTTAGACAGTAGTTTTCCCACTAAGAATGCCTTCTACTGCCTTTTCTTACAGAATGAATTATGCCACTAACTTTTCCATATAGATCTTTAGGTTTGTAATAATTTTTGACTCCAAATCCATTTAAATTTCTGTACTATTTTTGCTTTTTCATTTAACAAACATGTAACTAGCAGCTACTCTGTGCTGGGCACCGTTCTACACTGTTTTCAAATTGTAACTCGTTTTTGCACACAACTCTGAGTTCAGTACTGTTACCATCCCAGTTTTGCAGATGAGGGCAGAGGCACAGAGAGGTTAAAAAACTTGTCTGGGGCTTCCCTGGTGGCGCAGTGGTTGAGAGTCCGCCTGCCGATGCAGGGGACACGGGTTCGTGCCCCGGTCCGGGAAGATCTCATGTGCTGCGGAGTGGCTGGGCCCGTGAGCCGTGGCCGCTGAGCCTGCGCGTCCGGAGCCTGTGCTCCACAACGGGAGAGGCCACAACAGTGAGAGGCCCGCATACTGGAAAAAAAAAACAAAAAACTTTTCTGAGGTCACATAGCTGGCTTCATACTGTCTGGCTTCAGCCTTATGCTCTAACCACTGCCCTGTGCTGCTTTTTGACTTTGTCATGCTGATCAAATAGTATTTTAGTGATAGTAGCACTTTAGTAAGTACCTCACTAAAGTACTAGCCACGTGTTAAGATTGTTGGTCAACCAATTCTTAGATTTAATACTTCAATCTACATATAATAGCTTGATTTTTTAAATTCTTGCTTCATATTTCTAATCCTTGCCCAGCTTGATCCCAAAGCCTTTCCTGTGACCAGTTATTCCATATTTTCCCTTTTTTTCCCAGTAATAATATCCTTATTAAATTTCATTTTCTGTTTTCTTGACTACTTCTCCAGATTATTAAACTTTTTTTGTGTCTTAATGCACCTCTCCTGAGGTGTATCATCAGTGTACTTAACAGCTCCATTTTCTCTTCTGTCACCCAGGTAATTCATAAAATTGTAAACCAAATCAATGCCTGTGATCTTTTATATGATGTTTCTCCCAGGCGGACACTGCTTCAGTTCTCCGTGCACTCACCAAATGGTTGTTGTAGGTTATAGAGGTGGGTGAGTCAGAGCTGCAGACAGACCCTGAAACTGGAGACCCCAGCCAGCAGGCTGCTCTAGACTGTCTTGGAAGAGAAGACTGGAAACAAGCAGGATTCTATGGGATTCTTTTTAATTTTTATTTCCTAAATCACAAGCTAAATAAGCTTGAGAACCACGGATACAGTGTGTGTTTTTTCTTAGTTTTGTTATATCCTTTGCCACTAGGGAATAGCTACATTCTTTTCAAGTGTTATACACTTTTTTAGTTTGAGAAAAATTTCAAAAATCAAAAACATGTAAATAAAAACATGTAGCACATACCCAATTTATCACTCATATTTAACAACTCTTAATATTTTTCTCAAATTTGATTCTACTCTTCTTTTTGCAGAAAGGAAACACTAATTACAGCTAAAGTCCCCTTTACCACCACCTCCAATCTCATTTCCCCTTCTTCAAGTCAATCACTCTTCTCACTTTAGTTTATAACCTTCCAGTCATTTGTATGCATGTTTTTTTAATTTGTAAAGCAAATTTTTGTTAAGAAAATAGTTATTTCACACTGACTTCCACTGTAAAATCAGTAATGCTCTGATGGCGGGGGCGGGGGGGGGAATTTTTTAAAACTTTTAGTCCTTAGTTGTAATAAAAAGTAAACTCAATCTTACCATTGTTTCAATATCAGATTATCTTAACATGCTTAACATCGCGCTCCAACCACTGAAACCTGCTCTTCTCTCTCTGGAGAGCTTCACCTGCAGGTTTCTTTCAGCAGCATCCTTAGTTAAGCTGATAGAGTGAAGAAGTATCTTGGGCCAGTGTCATATACTTCCCAACCATCTTTTTTTTTTTTTTTTTTTTTTTTGCGGTACGCGGGCCTCTCACTGTTGTGGCCTCTCCCGTTGCGGAGCACAGGCTCCGGACGTGCAGGCTCAGCGGCCATGGCTCACGGGCCCAGCTGCTCCCCGGCATGTGGGATCTTCCTGGACCGGGGCACGCACCCGTGTCCCCCGCATCGGCAGGCGGACTCTCAACCACTGTGCCACCAGGGAAGTCCCCAACCATCTTTTAATTCATTAAGATCTAAAATGTTTTTTTGTTGAGCTTTATAAAGTGCCAATTCTTATAAGTGAGACAGATATTGCTGTAGCCAGACTCTTCAGATGACAGCGACAGTGACAACATGAGCTGAAGGAGATGGGGTGAGGTGCTTAAATTAAGCAGGTAGATTTGTGTCCTAATGCGATCACTTAGTTCACAACACCGTTATCTATTTCTCTTAATGGATATATATCTGTAATGTTTTGTGCAAGAATTAAGAGCACTGCTGGAAAATCTAAGAATTTCTTCTTTATTTCATTTGACTTTATTCCTTTATGCATCCAAATAGTCAACAGATATCTAGGTTGGGTACTCTAGAAGCAGAGCCAGAGATGGAAATATCTGTATAAGTGATTTTAGAGGGAGAGCTTTTAGGTGAAACTTTCTGGGAAGTGGAGGAATCAGGATAAGACTGTGGAAAAGAGGTGGTTTTATTTATTTTTTAGTTTTTTAGTTTTGGCCGCCCCATGCAGCTTGTGGGATCTTAGTTCCCTGACCAGGGATCGAACCCTGGCCCCCTGTCAGAGCACAGAGTCCTAACCACTGGACCGCCAGGGAACCCCCAAGAAGTGGTTTTAGGTGAAGTCTGGCCTCAGCCTCCTCACAGGGAGCTCTGGAGCACAAATGGCACTACTCAGTTATCCCACCTGGAAGCAAGAGAGCCAGGCTTCTTTGCCCCCACATCAGTGAGGCATTAGTCAGCAGAGGAATCAGGGAGAACCTCTAACTTCCCAGACATTTCTGGACAAGATACTCCCCAGTGATGGAGGGCAATTCTTTGGAGAGGGGTGCAGCTGTGAGCTTTTAGAAGTCAGTGCTACAGTAGCTGTGGGATGGGTGCCTTTGGTAGCAAAGGAGATCTGGGTAGGACACCAACAATATACCCTAGGCCTTGAGAAATGCAGTGATGAACAAGATAGACAAGGTCGTTGCTGCCATGAAGCTTTCCTTCTAGTGGTAAAAAGGAGGCATGCAATGAACAAATAATTCAGTAAACTGGAAAATATCAATGCTATAATGGAAATGATATAAGAGGTTTTATAGGGTAATGTGATAAAGAGTAAATGAATAAGTTTGGCAGCAGTTACTATCTTCATAATTGTGCTGAGGTTTTACAGCAAGACATTCTAGCATTTTAGCAGCCTTGTCTGTTCTGGAGATTCAGTGGTTGAATTGACCCTATGTAAGAAGGATCCATAAAAGATTACAGATTATAGTAACTAGAGACTTGGGAGAACTTGGACTAGTGATAGTTCGAAATAGGATTCCAGCCAACAGCTGAAGTTACCAGGCCTAACTAGGGTCTGACCCAGGGGGAATAGGGTTTTCGGGACGGGTTACTAGGGATACTGGTACTAGTATCAGTAAATCCCCAAATAGGAGATTTATAACCTCTCTGAGCAAAACCAATGAGTCATGTATCTCATTCCCTGCTTAGAATAGGAAATCAGGAACTGAGCAGGGCTGAGCCTGCAGCTGAGTGAAACTGAATAAAGTAGGGATAGCACTATAAGCTCAGCCATCTACTAACAAAGGTGTCTTTCATGTTATACACACCACATTCTGAATGTGATTTTTTTTACCAACTCTTAGTGGTAGTGGTATAAGTTGTATATAATTGAATATCATTTTCCACCAAGGACTTCAATTCTGCTGCTGCATTATTTGAACACTTTTACTAATACATATTTACTGGTTTCTGCTGGCAGCTGATCAGATGATAGTAGAGCTACATAGTCAGTAGTGTTCATTTGTTTTAAGACGTGGCTTTTAGGAATGCATTGCATCAAAAAGTATAAACCATTTATTATAAAACTGGGCTAAAATAAAACAGAAGCCTCAAATTTTTAAAAGAAGAGCATGGGGCCTCCCTGGTGGCGCAGTGGTTAAGAGTCCGCCTGCCGATGCAGGGGATACGGGTTCGTGCCCCGGTCTGGGAGGATCCCATATGCCGCGGAGCGGCTGGGCCCGTGAGCCATGGCCGCTGGGCCTGCGCGTCCGGAGCCTGTGCTCCGCAACGGGAGAGGCCACAACAGTGAGAGGCCCGCGTACCGCAAAAAGAAAAAAAATAAATAAATAAATAAATAAATAAATAAATAAAAAATAAAAGAAGAGCATGAGTTTGGGTAACCTCTTTGAGCCTGAATTTCATCATAGGATTGTTGGAGGTATTAAATGACATAGGTCACCTGTGTCTAGGACAGCGCCTGGTGTGTGGTAGGCACCCAGGTAAAATGAAATCTCTTCTCTATAAATCTGTATTGTCCATATATCTTCTGCCCCTCCCTCTCTTCTTAGCTTTGAATCTGCAGTTTTCTTTTTAAAATATCCACATTGGTATCTCTGGAGCATTTCAAATCCAAAATGTCCATCTCTTCATACCAAATTTTCCTTTATAAATGTCCTCCGGCCCCTTTTCTATACCTCATTCATGGTGGGTATCAGTAAAGCAGTGTTTATGATAGGTAAAGGAAAGAATGGATGTTTCCTCTCTGAGCTGATGGAATCCTGTATCCAGTCACCTGGTCTGTAATCAGTATACCTTTTTCCTTTCCCTGTCCTTTATCTTGACAGCCAGTTATTACAAAATCATGTCTACATTTTTCTAGGACTTCCCAATATTTTCCTCTTTTCCTTTCCTACAGTCACTAGCCATACCTAGACTATTAAAATGGTTTCTTCTCCTTCACCTAGAATTGTGATCAAGTCCTTTCAATTCCATCCTCTGGGCCATAGATCCATTCCTAATTTTCTCTTGCCTGGACTTTTACAGTAGCCTCCTGGTTAAAAAGTGAACCTTTAATCTGTCTTTCCCAAGCCTCGTACTGTTCCATCAATAAAGTTGATCACTTATTCTCCTGCTCAGACCCTTCAGTGACTCCCATTGCCAACAATATCAAGTCCATAGTCCTTAATCTGAGCCCCATCTGTTTCATTAGTCTTACTTCCAGCCTTTCTCTCCCACATACTTAGGCTTAATCCATATGAACAGCTTGTGGTTCCCAAGAATCAAATGCATATTCACGACTCGCTCACTTGCCACTTGCAGCTTTTATAGCCTGGAATGCCCTTCTCTATCAAGTCTGTCTGGAAAATTCTTACTTTTTCTTCAAAATGCAAATCAAAGTGTTTTCTTCTAGGAAAATTTCTTAGACCTTTCCTTCTTTTCCTTCACAAGCAGATGTTTCCTCTCTTTGTGACAACATTAGTACAAAGCGCTTCTTAAAGTGGGGAGCACGTACCAAGACGTTCAAGACCATCCACTGGAACATGGGAAGACATTAGAATTTATATTTACTTTGCTCTTAAAGATATGAAATAAGCATTACCAATATTTAGTATACTGACTGACACTGGCACCCTCATTTGTTCAGTTTGTCACATACGGGAAATGGGACGTATCCAGAGAGAATTGTGGGAGTTTGTATTATGAGAAGATAACAGTGGTGCTCTCAGGTGTTCATTTGATTGCACAATATGACAACACATAACAGTTGACTGTGCCCAGTTTAGCAGATTTGTGGTTTACATTACCCAGTGTTAACTAAGCCAGCCCTCATATAATGGATAGTGGTTTAAAAGATTCTTGAAGAAACAACCCTGGGTTGAAAATATCGTTAATAATGTTAGCATAAACAAATGACATGGAATCGGCAGAAAATTATGTAAGTATAACTATTGATAGAGCATCTGATTTGATTGGATAGAGACCAGACTCTTAAATAAGGTTACAGAGGGCATCACACATGAAATGTATTCACTCCATGATGATTCAAAACAAAACACTGCCACAAAGAGTGAAAGCAGACTTGCACACGGTGCTACAGGATGTCACCAGTTAGGTATGTCACATAAAAACAAGAGCTTTAAAGCAAAGCCAGAACTATTGCAATATTTTGGAATAAGGTAGGAACTGACTGTGAAAAGCTTTCATACTACACAGTCTCACTTATAATCTCATTATAAAGTATTTAAAAGATCTGTCAAACCTACCCATTTGTCTTTTACAAAGTCAAGAGTTCACAATTTGTTGATCTGTCTGTGTGTTAATGGCTGTTAGAGAGATGCTATGTAACAGATACTTTAAAAATTAAAAAAAAAAAAACATTTAATTTGACCCTTCAAGCTACAGATCATGTTTTAGCCGTAAAGTAGAAAATAACTCCTTAAAAAAAGCTTCTCTGGAGAGAGTGTTTTTAAATCAGATGTTTATAACTGTTTCAGTTTTTTTGTGGCTGAAAATAATGTATGTGGTATTGTGATATAATAATTATATGTTTGGTCTTCATTCCCTTTCCCGGCACAAGAGCTTCTAAAACGCTTGTAATTTCCTGTGTTATAAGGGTATCTTTTGTTAAAATATTTGGTCTTCCTCTCCAGTTCTAAGACCCTTGGAATCTCCAGAATGATAAGAGAGTCTCATAAGATGACTCTAGGGTCTCTAGAGAATTGTTGGGTGTGGAAAACCCACATATTTGGTGTCAGAAGTAGAAATAGATCGTAGTACTCCTAAAATGTCTCATGTCTGCACACTAAAACAATTTAAAATACAATTTCCTACAAATGAAGAGTTTCAGTGAGTTTTGAACCTATTCGTTCAAAATATATATAAAATGTGACACTGTCTGATTAGTTTGCAAAAACACTGACATCAGGAAAGATGGAAATTCCCAAGCCTAACTGTAATGAAAACCTTTGTATGTTTTGATAGATGAGATTGAAAAATGCATGTTGAGCTATAGGGACTGCAGTCAATATTGAACTTCTGTTTGGAGCTTCTGTTTGGAGTCTTCATGAGCTCTTTTTCAGCTATAATAAGTATTGAAATAAACTCAATTTAGGACTGGACCTTTAAATCACACAAGTAATAAAATGTATTAATCACATTATTCTTTCTAAAATATCCTTCTTTAATTTTTTATGAGAACAAAAAGGTTTTTTTGTATTATTAACAAATAAAATTTTAAAGTGTTTTTAAGGTATTGTTTTTCATCTTTAGCTCAGTTGTTTCTATTTTGGTATACTTTAGAATGTATCTTCTTAAAACAGAAACATTTTATTAACGGTACATTTAGAGCCACTGACCTAGAGTAGGCTCTGCTATTATACACGTCATTCTTTATCGCAATCACGTGTTTCCACCTCTGTCTTCCCTGCTAGACAGTGTTCTCTCCCTAAGGGCAGGGGCATTTCTTTGAACTGCCTCCTCCAGCATGATTTCTGGAACATGGTAGACGTTTGATAAGATTTGTTAAGCAAATGAATAAATGCAATGTCTGTTCCTTCCCATCCATCTTTGAGACATCCATTTAGAGAATCCTCTCTCTGAAATGGATAGATGATTGGTCCTCCATTCCCATGAGATGAAAGTCAGACTCTTAACACATGATATTTAAGAAGAGTGTGCACTCTGACTCACCCTACCTATCCAGCACTACTCCCCTCCATGCAGCTATGTTCTAGACCTGCTCGGTGCTTCCCCAAACTACTCTTGTATCTCCAAACTTTGACATGTTTTTCTATTCCTCTACCTGGAAGTACCTTCCACCCATCTCTGCCAGTTAAAATCAAATTTAATCATCAAGATCCTGTTTTCTTCAGTCAGAATTAATTGCCTTCTCCTCTGTGTACCCATTGAACTTTGTTTTAATTTCCATTATAGCCCTTATCACATTCTGATGTAAGTTATTTTTATTTTATATTTATTTATTTATTTTGGCCGTGCCGGGTGGCATGCAGGATCTTAGTTCCCTGACCAGGGATCGAACCCATGCCCCCTGCATCGGGAGCATAGAGTCTGATGTGAGTTATATTTATCTTATATGTCTCTTCTCATGTGAGCTTCTTGAGAGCAGGAGCTCTGGATTATTCATTTTATAACCCTTCGTGCCTAATAATCTGCTTTACAAATTGGTAATACATAATATAATTTTAATACACTCACGGGTTTATTCATCCTTTATGCAAACATTTATTACATGCATAGAAGGTACAAGGCATGATGACAGGCTCTAGGTATATTAAGAATATATATATGATATCCTCTTGTCTATAGATGGTATGCCTAGTGAGGGGACAGTCATAGAAATGTTACCGAGCAAGGGCTCTCTGCCCAATGCACATAGAAGCCAATACCAGGGCTCAAGTCTGTCTCCCCAGTCTGGGGTTCCGTCAAACCTTCATGAGTTAGGTGAGGAGGGTTGGTATGCAGAAGCACTGGCAGGGCAGGTTTTGATTGGAGGGCTTTGGACAGTGGCCATTGGTGGTAAGGTGTGGTAAAGGGGGCTTCAGCACTGGGTCTTCCTGGACAATGGACCCTTCGCCTCTGAAAGGGATCCCGTGTTCAGGTTCTGGTCATGTCCTGGTCCTCTGGTTCCATGGCCGGGGGAGGGGGTGGGTAGAAATTTTGGTTCTATGTGTCACTTGAGGACCCAATTGCCTCCTCTATGCGTGCTTGGCCTGCATGACTTGCAGTTTTGTTCTGCTGTCTTTGAAAAGTAATTCAGTAACTTGTTAGAAACAGGATAGGGCCAGTTTGGGCTGGTTCTGCAGTTGCCTGAACAACTAAGATGTTTCATGAGTGTAAAATGCTTTCTATGGGCCAGTAGTTCAACTGGGAATATAGACGTGAGAAATACTTAATGCTTCAAAGAGGAGGCAGTTTTTGAGTTGAGGCTTTAAGGAACGGGCCTTAACAGTTTGTCAGGAAAAGTGGGGAGAAGGGAAGAAAAAACTTCCCAGGAAAAGTGCACACAATTGGGCACAGTGCTTAAGGAATTACTGGCAACTCAGGGCAGCCTAGGGTACGTGACTGGAGTAGCTGACTGGAGTGCACCCATTTCAACAAACATTGTTGAACACCTAGTAGATGCTGCTCACTTTTCTAGCATGAGTGACTGCATCAGGAACAAAAGAGCTAAAAACCCCAGGCTTCATATTTATATTCTAGTTGCTAGTGAGAGAGAACAAGATCATTAAAATATGTAGTCTGGGGCTTCCCTGGTGGCGCAGTGGTTGAGAGTCCGCCTGCCGATGCAGGGGACACGGGTTCGTGCCCCAGTCCAGGAAGATCCCACATGCCGCGGAGCAGCTGGGCCCGTGAGCCATGACCGCTGAGCCTGCGCGTCCGGAGCCCGTGCTCCGCAACGGGAGAGGCCACAGCAGTGAGAGGCCCAAGTACAGCAAAAAAATAAAAATAAATGTAGTCTGTCAGATGGTAAGTGCCATGGGGAAAATAAAGCAGGGAAGGGAGGCAGAGTGAGCTGTATAATTTTCATAGGTTGACCAGGGAAGGCCTCCCTGAGAAGTTGACTTTTGAGTAGCCCTGATGGATAGTAGCCTATTTCCAGCCTCTTGCTCCTATAAACATGCCTTTTATATTTTAAGTTTTATCTGTGTATTAAGTACTCTTTTTTGAGGTTTTTGAGATCCTCTGACTAACCTTGAATAAACAGCAATAATACCTAAACTCAAGTGAGAGAACAGGACAAATAGACCACACCTTCATATTCATCCTGAAAGAGTAGAAGAGATTTGCCCAGGAGACGGGAGAACTTTTCAAGTCCCAAGGTGACCTAAGCTGCTGATATCTTGGAAAGGTGCAGTAGTTGAAATGCCCGCCAACACCAGTCAGAAAATGCTGCACGTAATGCCTCTTCAGCCTCATGTGGGAGGCTCTCCACAGTGATTATCCTAACACAGTTCATAACGCAGTGAAAAAAACAATTGCCATTTTATACCCACTCATTTATTTAATTTGGAGTTTAAGAAGTGTGCTAGATACCGGAAGAGAAAAAGTGGCCAGAGGCTGAACTGGCTGTGCAGTCAGCTGTCTTCCACTCACCCCGGTGTCCTGGACAGCAGCTCTTTGTTGCTGTCTTCCTAATGATGTCTTACACGCATATGTATTGGAACAGCTAGGTATATTATGGAATGGCATTCAAAATCTCCATCAAATTTTAAGGAAAAAACGTGAGATGGCGAAGAAACGTGCTAGAGGACTGCTCTGTCTTCTGCCTTCTGATTCCTCAGAGGTATTTGTTCCTTTTCCTCTGCCATTAAAATGACACTGGAAAATAGGCTGGGGTTGAAATGAACTCTTTAACTTTCATTGCTGAAAGCAATACATATTATTTTTCTTATGATTCAGTAGTGTCTTCCTTTAAGAACACCTATCATAAAAACTTAGTAAAATAGGTATATTACAGAAAACTTAAACATGGATTTTCTTTAAGTTAAGAGTTCTCCAAATAGAATGCTTATTTACATACTGTTTTCTATTTGACTCAAGTGGTTCAAGTGTGATAAGTAAACCAGAGCATTGGGAATTGTTTCAAGATGATGAACAACCAGAAATTAGGATAAAATAATTCATGGATTATAGTATACTAAATACTATTATGGTAATACAAAATGCAACTTACATAATAAATTTTAAGCTGTAAGTATCACACGAGAGGTGTATTTTGGGTTATTAACCAAAAGAGGCATGCCTGACCAGTTTCATGGAGAGCTGGTGGACTTAAGTCTTCTCTGACTTAAATAGTCAAAGGCTGTTTATCATTTGTCTTAGTGATCAAAAATATTTATTTTAACTTTATTTTGAATTGCCTGTGGTAAAATATCTTTTGATATTTAAGTTCATGCAAGATCCAGTTTCTGCTGTGTCAAAGGTGGCACATTATTAGTATGGTAAGATAAGTTTATTTAAATATATCATAAATTTAAGCTCAGCAAAGGAAGGAATGTTTAGTTTCACAGATACTTATCCATCTTATCTAAAGCAGTGCCAATTAATAGATGTTCAATAAATATTTATTGAATGAATAATTATGGTATATCCTGATACGAAAATATATTCACTTAATTTTTGACTCTATCAAACTTTTATGTTGTTATCCAATTAATGAGGCATTCAAAAATATAAATTACTAGATACTATATTTTCTGATAAAGATTTATCCAGTGGATACAATATTTACCCGCCTCACACTCTGGTTTCATCTGTGTGTGCATCTTTGTACACTCATTTAGTTTTGTACTTTAATCTTCATTTCATTTTATTCCTTTTCAAAAACTGATTAGAAAATGCCTTGTTTAATGTCAGAGGAAAAGTTAAATAAGAGGCCTGCATATTGTTTTTCTTTTTTTGTCTGGTAAAGGGGAAATGAAGTTCCTACAAAGAAATTAGGTCATTCTGAGTCCCTAAAATTTACCAAGCCAGAAAGCTAGTTTTCAGAGTAAAGACAAAAGATCCTGTGTTTAATATTCTATCTTTGTATATTTACTTTTAAAGACTAGACAACTTATAAAATGTTCAGATTTTGTTAAAGTATTTGATTATCAGCATGGCTTTGAATATTGGAGGAATTTCTTTTTAAATAAGTGTTACTGTATTGCTAGGAGACGTGGTAAGGAGGGTAAGTAGATTTTGAAAACTATTTTGAAAATTTTAGCTTCCATCAGATGACTGTTTTGCTGCGGCTATTTTCTACCTGCTGTTCCCAGAAGAGCCTACCTCTGGAGAGCAAAGTGCTGCACCACAGTAGAATTCCTTCCATAAATACTATCCCCCTAATGTCTTCCTTCCTTTTATGGTTTGTTAGCATTTTATGCATCTGGACATAGTGATGAGTGATTGACAACTAAATAAACTATTTGTCCTCCAAAACAAATATTTTAAGAGCTGGAGTCTTTTTAGTCACTTTGGCAGAAAAAATATTTTGCTTATCTTACTAAAAGGACTTTTCCCTCACAGCATTCAAAGCACATATAATAATAATGTCTCTGTCACTTTTATCTTTCTTACTTTTTACTCTACTGTATTTCCTCATATGTTCTATTTTGATTCCCTCTGTAGAGATGCGTAATCTTGGGTTTCAAGAGTTTAAGTGATTGGGACTTCCCTGGCAGTCCAGTGGTTGAGACTTCACCTTCCAATGCAGGGAGTGCGGGTTCGATCCTTGCTCAGGGAGCTAAGATCCCACATGCCTCATGGCCAAAAAAACAAAACATAAAACAGAAGCAATATTGTAACAAATTCAATAAAGACTTTTAAAATGGTCCACATCAAAAAAAAAAAAAAAAGAAAATCTTAAAAAAAAAAAGAGCTTGGGCTTCCCTGGTGGCGCAGTGGTTGGGAGTCTGCCTGCCGATGCAGGGGACACGGGTTCGTGCCCCGGTCCGGGAGGATCCCACGTGCCGCGGAGCGGCTAGGCCTGTGGGCCATGGCCGCTGGGCCTGCACGTCCAGAGCCTGTGCTCCGCAACAGGAGAGGCCACAACAGTGAGAGGCCCGCGTACAGCAAAAAAAAAAAAAAAAAAAGAGCTTAAGTGATTGACCAAACTAGGAGGACTCAGATTTAGGCCAGTGCTGGTTTTCAACTAACACTGCAATAATCATAGTTAATTTTTGTCTTCCTTTTTTTGTAGTGTATGGCAACACTGCTTATGTTAATGACTGTTTCTGTTTGAGGGCTCAGGGAAGTTTCTTCCCCAACATGGCAAAATAAATTTGTCTTTCATAGGCAAGGTAGGAAGGGAGTGTTCAGAGAGCCCAGAATATTTATAAACATTAATTTATTCTCAAATTTAATTAATTCTCAAATTTTTTGCATCCCCTGTGTCTAAGTACCACTCTCTCTTTTATTAGTGATAATTATTATTAGTACTTATCTTTATTTCATTACTTGCTTTAAAATAAACCTTGTGGAAGTGATATTCTTGTTTATTCCATGACTTCTTCACTTGAAAATATCCTTCAACAGCACTTACTTCTTAAGTAATGTTATGCTTGTATCTTATTTGTGAAAATTACCATTTAATTCTATTTTTATAATCATCCCACTTTTTAAAATATTGAGCAAATATTTGTTAAGTGCCTCCTAAGTGCCATATTCTATCTTTCCTTTCTCATGCTTGGCTTATAATAATGAGTGGACTGTTACTGTAGCCATCTCTATTTTAATGAACTACAAATTTAGAGAAGATTTCTATTAGCTATTTAAAACTCTTGTGTGTCTTTTTTCTTCCGTCACCCTTGTGTTTAACTATTATTGTTTTTCTAAAAGACAACTAACCATAAACCAATTTAAATACTTACTAAAATAACTTACTAAAATATTATCCTCAAAGTAAACATTGCTATTTTGAGATCTTTTGCTCCTCAATAAATTCGAAGATATTAGCTTAACGTACCTTTATAAGCAACATCTCAAGAACGGATTGTGCTTGCTCTCCAGAGGCCAATTTTCTTTCCTTATTTTAATAAAAACCTGGTCTTTATTCAATCTAATTACTTTTTATTGAATCTGGAATCATTTTAAATTACGATTGAAACATTAATAACTCCAACTTAAAAAAGAACTTTAAAATCACAGAGTTAAAAGAAGACTAGAGTTTAGCACCATATTTCTTTGAGTAGCCCCTTTATCGACACAGGCTTTAATTGATGGACTGCTTTAATTTGTAAGAGAGTAAGAAGTGCGAACAATTGGTGCTAACATAAATGTCAGCAATTAGCTGAACATTCTAATTAATTCCTCAAGCATTGCTGATAACTGTTATGTACTGGAAAGACATCCCTTTATTAAACTGTAGGCTAAGGAAATGTTACTAAGATGTGTTTTCTTCTCAGTATTGTTGAAATTGTTGAGTCTGTTTCAACTTTTATGAGCTTATGTTTCAAAGCTGTTATTGAGAGGAACAAATCATAATAGAATTGAAATTGTAACTAATAAAATATTCTCTTAGGGTCGTTGCTTATTTGTGTGGAGAATAAATATCTTTTGATCCAAGATGCTCCTAAATACAAAGCAATGATTTTAATCAAATATTTTCTGAAAAAGAATCATTATATTGTCTTTGAGTCAATTCACATGCTACTTGTGACAATAGTCATCTGATCATTTACTGAGTTGAAGTTTATAATATTGTAAGATACCTTGAAAAACAAGCTTTTTTCTTGTTGTATGAAGTACTAATCAGAAGACAGTAGGTTCTTTTCTTTTTTTTTCTTTTTTCTTTTTTGCGGTACGCAGGCCTCTCACTGTTGTGGCCTCTCCCGTTGCGGAGCACAGGCTCCGGACGCGCAGGCTCAGCGGCCATGGCTCACAGGCCCAGCCGCTCCGCGGCATGTGGGATCTTCCCGGACCGGGGCACAAACCCATGTCCCCTGCATCGGCCGGCAGACTCTCAACCACTGCGCCACCAGGGAAGCCCAGTGGGTTATTTTCTACTCTTATATAATAAGGGACTTACATATAAGCCAACCCATTTTTTAAAAGTTGAATGTAATTTTACATATTTTACTATCCTTTGCAATCCTTTGATGTATAAGACAAAGGACCAATAATAAGAATAGAACGGGGCCTCCCTGGTGGCGCAAGTGGTTGGGAGTCCGCCTGCCGATGCAAGGGATACGGGTTCGTGCCCCGGTCTGGGAGGATCCCATATGCCGCGGAGCGGCTGGGCCCGTGAGCCATGGCCGCTGAGCCTGCGCGTCCGGAGCCTGTGCTCCGCAGCGGGGGAGGCCACAACAGTGAGAGGCCCGCATACCGCAAAAAAAAAAAAAAGAATAGAACGAAGCCACTTTTTTTCTTTACGCTCAGAGCTCTGTCTCATAGCCTACTCCACTGAAACCCATGATTCCCATTGGTATTTATCCTCATTTGTTGTCCCTTTTGGGAATCATCTGATTTATGCTTGTTCTCTCAAACCTATGGTTTTTATTTCTAGCACAAAAGTCTTTTGAGAAATCGAATTTGGCAAATTGTATGCTATCAGAATTCAAGTGTTATAGAACAATATCATTTGCCTTTTTAAAATTGGAATTCAGCTTGAATTTCCTGTTCTTAATCTGTGAATCACTCTAATTATTAGGGTAATGGCTGAATTTCCTTTCTGCTGACAATGATACAAGAGTTCCTTTTTCCATTTCGGTGCTGGGAGGTGTCATGTTGTTGCCCATTAAATATGTGACAGCTGAGGTGTGAAATTCACTATGTTGCTGTAAAAAATCTGTGTGAACACGTCTCTCTCTCTTCCTCACTTACCCCCTTCTGTATTGCCAGGATATTAACAGTGAATTTAAGTGATATTCATTAAACTCTGTTCTTATTTGTTTAAAACCCTAAAAAAATTTTAGCAGACAAGAGCATAAAGTATATCCTACAGTAAACTTATGAGACCCAGGAATACAAAAAATGGATGTGTGACTATATATCATTATATTGCATAAGAAACATTTTATTCCTACTAAAGTTGATAATCACCAATACATGTCACAATATATTTTCACTTTCCTTTAACATCTCTCAAGGCTTTATTTTAGATACATTTCAATTTGAAGGTTAGTGAAGATAAAAGAATAATGTTGAATTCTTTATAAAGTGTAGTGCTAAGGCTATAGAAAACAGTAGATCACCAGACAGGCACCAGGCCCATGAGAGGCGGTATCATGAGGCTAGGAGCTTGGAACAGAGGTCAGGAATGGCAATAGGCCAGACCTCCAGGGAATAAATTAAAGAAACCAATCACTGTTTAGTCAAGTTAGAGGGAGAAGCCTTTCAATCTAGGTGCAAAAAAGTCAGGTAGTCTAGAAATTGTAAATGTCAATAATCGTACTGCCAACATACTTGCTCAAGCCCTGGTAAATGAGAACTCTGATTCAGAACTTTCCTGCTACAGTAATAAGTGTAAATCCAACTCAATTTGAAATCCATGATGGATGTAGACCATCTCCCCCTCCGTCCCCTGACTAGTCAATCCCAAGTGTACGTCTCAACATGACTGTACCTTCTGATATACACTCATAAGTGAATAAGGAAGATTCCTTACCTTAGAGTCAGCCTTAGTCTAACCCAACATTTATTAAAGTGGGTTCTGTAGTTCCAGATTCTCTGTTAAAAAAAAAAAGAGTTCCATGATCCAATATATTTTGAAGTCCATATACTGTATGTTGCACTTTTAACTTTTAACATTTTTGTTCATTTCATTCATGGATTCATTTATTCAACAAAGATTTATTAAATTCATTCTGTGAGTCAGACATCCACTAGATGCTGGGGACAGGATAAGGAACAAGGTAGATATGGTCTACACTCTGAAATCTTAACAGTCTGCGTAGAACGACAGATAGTAAAAATAAGCAACTATGATATAGTGTGGTAAGGACTGAAATAGGGGTGACCCAGGACTCATAGGGGACATACAGCAAAGCCACCTAATTGGTCTAAAAAGGGTCCACAGGGGTTTTCTAAGAAGTACCATCTGTGCTAAAAACCTGAAGATCAAGTAGAAGTTACACAGGAAAGGAACTTTTAGTCACAGCAGCAGAAGTAATGATCACAACAAATAGTTAAAGCTGGCATGTAATTTTACTCTTTCTATCTGCCATATATTGTGCTAGATACTTTCCCAAGGGTTCTATCAGTGATCTTTCTGCGTAGGTTTTATTATTTACTCAAAATCGTATAGTTAGTAAGTGGCAAGGACTAGAATTTGAATCCTGTATGGTCTGACTCCAAAGGGTTTTTTCCGCTACTCCACAAACTGCCTTTCAATGCAATTAACTGATTTTGATTAAATTTGTTTTGCTAAGGCAAAAAATGACTTGAGTGATATCTTAAGTTTGCTTTGGCAGTGATTGTCATGTAGTATTTATTAGGGTTTTTTTTAATAGAATCACATTTTATATTTTAATAATTGTGATAAAATTTAGCATTTGGGTAGAAGTCTCAGAAGTATATTATGGCACTGAGGTCCGAAGTTCACATTCCAAATAGTATCTTACACAGAGAAGGTACTCAAAACAACACAGTTGTAACTTCACATTTTACTTTGAATAAGTGGTAGGGTAGTTTGAAAAGATAAGTTTGAACTCTTGTAAAGAAAGATGCTACTCACATTTTGGAAGTAATTTAATTCTCTGTACGACATGATCAGGATGGCCGTAGGATTTTTTATTTTTTAGATAGAGTATATGTAGAAGGTGAAGATATGAAATCGATCTCCTTAAAAAATGTCTGGACCTACCTATAACCAACAGCCTATATACACACATTTTTGGCAAGAATATTCATAGGTGATGTGAACTTCATATCTCATCATGTGTGGAGGTGCATAACATCAAGATAACTCACTATTAGTACTTTTGAGAATCCTGATCTAAAGGAGAGTCAGATAAATAGTAGTAGGTAGACTTAAGAAAGTAAAATGGATTGCCCTAATCCTAGCAGAAATGTTCAAAATCCCATGGTTCCTGGAGTGAGGTGAGACAGTGTTGCTTTTGCACCTAGTGATGGCAGATTGGGCCAGAAAGTGTAACTCACAGACCTGCTGTAATTGGCCATGTCAGCATGCCAGTCATCACCAAACTCACCATCAAAATTATTTTTAACTAATCTAAATATTGTATATAAAATACAAATATATATTTTTAATTTCTCCTTTTCACCTTCAGGGAGTTATTTTGAGGAGTGAAATGGTCACAAGGGAAATTACTGGAAGAAAAAAAGAGAAGTAAAGAACCTGGATAATCTGTAAACTTGGATTAATTCCCAAACCATTGTAATTTATATTGACATCAACAAAATACTATCGCTGACTGGAATTTCATTTGCTTTTTTATTCATTTTAGAGAAAGCTGGTTGGGGGTGAAAAAAGAAATGCTCTTATGTTGTATTTTATTTGTGATCAAATGTCAGTTTATTTCCTTACTTACTATAAAATGTGTTGGTTTAACTTTAGGGACACCACGGTCCAAACCCTTACTCTTCAGCCCTCTGTTAAAGATGGACTTATTGTGTATGAAGACTCACCTTTGGTTAGTAATACAATTATATGAATATTCTCAAACGTATTTTTTTGAATGATCATTATATTTCAGCCTTTGAGGGTGAGAAATCTCCCATTGGTTCCAATATGTTTCAGTCTTAACTGGAAAACACTCATTCATATGTCATTAGGAGAGTGGATATTTGAATGCAAATTACTGGGAAAATAACATGTTTTCTTATTCTGTTCTCTCTTCAGAGTGAGAGATTTTGATATCCTCTAATGATTACTTTTCTATTCCAGAATTTTGAAAAAAGAAAGAGGTTTGCTGTTTTCAGATGTACAGACTTCGAAATTAGATGCTTCTAGAATGTTTTAAAAAATGATTTTAATTAACAAAATATTCACCCAATGTTTTAGGCAGCTGAGAAGATCATTCCTCAGCTTTTCACATAAGACCCAAAGAAATCTGGCCTGCCAGTCACACCTCTCTGTGTAGATAACTCCTCGGCAGCAATGGCACAAATAAGCCACCATGAGAACCTCTGTGGTCCAGACCCCAGTGATGGGAGTCTTCAGGACCTCCTGCCTGAATTCAGCCAGATTGGACCTGACTTTTCTGTGAACAAAGATGGGAAGGCTGGAGTTAGGAGTAGAAGCTACACGTTTTCTCTCTCTCTTTTTTAAAATTCAGCTTATTTTTATGCTAAAATTAAAAAGAAAAATCCTTATTCATTTTTTAGAAGATGTAATAAAATATTTGTGGTAGAGAGAATCATCTGTGTCTTGATCTATATTTCCTTAAAATTATTTGCCAAAATTATGTAATGATAAAAGTTTATGATATGGTCCATTTTATATTTCTTACTACGTAAAAAAATAATCTTTGGGTTTACATTGAAATTCATTGACTATCTCCTCCTATGCACTCTTTACTTTTTTTTTTTTTTTTTTTTAATTTTTGGCCATGCCACTCAGCTTGCAGGATCTCAGTTCCCTGACCAGGGATTTAACCCGGGCCATGGCAATGAAAGCACCAAGTCCTAATCACGAGGCTACTAGGAAACTCCCTCCTATCCACTCTTTAAAAATGTTTTTAAGGATTTTTCCGAATTTTTACCTTTCTTCTAATAATGTCACCACTTAGTCATCTAAGACCTAGAACTCTTTCTTATTTTTCCTTTCACTTCTTCCCATCTAATCAGTTACCAAGGCTATAGATTATACCTCTGGAAAACTCTTCAGATCAATATAATGCTTTTTATTTCCATTTTTTTCCCCATGCCCCCTTCCCTAAAATCAGGTCCTCACACCACTTTTTTACCAAATTGTTATGGTACTCCCCTTTTAGTCT
Source organism: Mesoplodon densirostris (assembly GCF_025265405.1). NCBI lineage: Eukaryota > Metazoa > Chordata > Mammalia > Artiodactyla > Ziphiidae > Mesoplodon > Mesoplodon densirostris. The sequence goes on from NC_082677.1 coordinate 24,988,864, forward strand.
ATTCCGCATATATCTACAGGATTAAATGTACTAACGTGTAGCTCCAAACTCCATTGTTATCATGTCTGAACTCATAAATCTTTAATTACATCCTATTATTTAGTGAGATAAAGCACATATTTTTTGGTCTGGCAGGCAGGTTTTTAGTAGTAGAGACCCAATCTACCCTTTCAGATCCTATTCTCTCTTTTCTTACATTTAACGTCTGCTTCAGCCAAGATAGATATTCATATTCACTCTTCGCTCAGTGGGCTGCAGGATTTCTTGAGTTTGACCATTGATTTTCTTTGTCTTGACTACCCATCTCCTCACCATACATACTGATCTCTTAAAATCATACACTCTTAGAGCCATCACAAGTGCAATGTTCTGATATCCAGTACTGATTGTGATGTCTCACTCCTCTTAACCCCCATGGCACTTTAATTTCTCTATTCGTTATACTTGTTTTAATACTCCCCTACCCTGGGGTGTGAAATGTTGTGAAGTCTGCCACATAGGGATAATTATGAAGCTGAAGGAAAATAAAGTGATTACTGCAGAGTTAGCAGTTTAGTAATTGTGAGAAGCTTTTGGTAGAGATCCATAAATTTTGTTTCCGGCTCTGCTACAGACAGTTTTGTGATAGTGTATTTATAACTTACATAAAACCACCTATTATAAATCCAAATCAATGAGTGATGAAATGTTTAAAACGTTTGCTTTCATTTTTTTGTTTATGGTAAATGTTCTGTCTTCAAAGGTTAAAGCAGTAAAATTGGGTCATGTTCTGGTAGTAGATGAAGCAGACAAAGCCCCAACAAATGTTACCTGTATTTTAAAAACTCTAGTAGAAAATGGAGAAATGATTCTAGCAGATGGAAGGCGCATTGTTGCAAGTGAGTATAAAAAAGCAACTTTTCTTTCAGTGTATGCAATTTTTACATCTCCGGTATCAAATCACACACTTAGCTGGCTATTTATCTGCAAACAGCAAACATAAGTTCAATATAAGTCAAGTTGTCTGTATTGACAATTATTTGTAAAAATCAATATGTCTGAACCTAGCTTTGTCAGTTTTACTTTCTTATCACCAGAGAGCATCTTTGAGCATTTCAATAGTAGTTTTAGGACAAATCGGCTTCATATATTTTCTACTCTGAGAATACAAACATATAATCCTTTGTATACTCATCTCAATTATTTGTGTGCAATTTATTTTCTTTCATTGTTATCTGGAATTTTTAAAGCTCTACCACATTTCTGTTACTCATAATATTAAAATTAATGTTATTATTAGCTCAGTATAATTAGAAAAAAATTGCTGGGCATTTTATATCTGTCATATATATGTATGAATATATCAGTGTGTATACAGATATTACACATACCAGCTTCAGGAAAAAGTTAGTTATTCTCTGTTTTGGAGTATCTTCCTCCTTTTATTTTATTTTTGTTGTTGTTGTTAAGGGAAATGTACATAGATAAATCTCATAAGTCTGTTTAAGCTACAAGGAAAAATTGTCTAATGCAATGTGAGAACATTTTCTAGTTTCTAATATAAAATTTTTGTGTCATGAAAAGACTTGAAGATCTATAACTAGCCATTAAAAATATACAGTCAATAGTAAGGTAACCAAACAAGTTGAGACTAATAACTGAAATCTTCAATATTCAAAGAGAGTATAAACAGAAGACTCCATAAAAATGTGCACGTGCATCACCACAGAGACTTCTTTTTGGACACTGTCATTGCAAGACTGCTGTTTCTAAGCCTAGGAAACTCAGCACTAATAAAAGTATTCTAACATTTCAGTTTCACAATGAATTTATGGGAAAAAATGAGAATTCGACTTAAACAGCCTGATTACTATCTTTTAGAAAGATCATTCAGACTTAAGATTAGAATGCTTCCTGCCCTTTTTAGAGGCATTATGAGGACAGTGAAATGGAAAGCAAGAAAGAATTGCTGAAACAAACTTATAGTTAAACAGTGACTCTCTCCTGGTAACCCTTTACATTTTTTAAATATTTTTTGAAGGACAGTCTAGAAGCAAAGGAGTCATCATAATTCTTAAATTCAAGTTTGATTGTAGATGACATTTTAAACACAAGAGCAACTGAAGCTCTTTTGAACATGGTTTCATAAAACATCACTTCTACGGCTATGTTTCTCATTTTCTTTGCCTTTTAAATTTTTCATGTTTTATTGCTATTTTTATTTTAGTTAACTAATTAAGTAAATTTTGTGTGTGACCACATACCCTTGTATTTACCACTACTGAAATTAGTGGAGATCAAACGTTAAAACTAATGGTGGTATTAGTACATGAGTATATGGCACATTGAAAGGTTACTTTCTGGTATCATAAAAAAATACAAGTATAGGTTCTTACAGACTCATCTCAGATAAAACTCCAGGTGTTTCACAAGTATCATTTCTTAAAGATGGACAGCTAAGATTTAAATAAACCCAGATGACAGGTGTTTCTTCTTAAAATAACCATAATAAAGTTTTTACTATCTTAAATTATTGTTTGGATTAGCAGTTCTATCTGAAATGTACATCAGCAAGTAGTATATAATATTCACTTCCTTTAATACCTTAAACATTTGCACGAAGAAAGTTCCAGTCAACTTGAAATTATGTATTTTAAGAACTATGGTGGTAGAATCCCTTGAATGGAAATTAATCACCTTTGCTCTAATGAATTGACTAGGTGGTCAAGACCTTTATTCTATGTGGTTAAGTTTCAGGGTGCGTAATCTAAACAGGAATTACTCCTTAGCTACAGAATGAAGGCTTTATGCAAAGTGATGCAGCTGCTGATTGGATAAAAACTAAAGGATGTTTGGATTATCCTTTGCATATTCTTTGGATTATCTATTCTTATAGATTCTTTTTTTTTAAAGGAATAATAGCATCTCAAGCCAAGTTTAAGTACCATAAAACAACATTTAGACAAGTTTGCTTTTTAGACGTGCATTTAATTTACATAAAAATGCAAGTTCCCGTATAGTTTAGTATACGCTTTATCAGTATTCTGTTCCTAAGCAAACTTTCTCAAAAATGTTTTGTTTTCTGCAGCCAAATTGTTACAACCAGATTTCTTAGAGTTGTTTTACCACTGAACAGTATGACTACTTATGTGGTTTTAAAGGCTGTAACTTGATACTCTTAAGAATTATTAAATATCTATAAAGACTAAATAGAAATTATGTTTTTCAGATTCTGCATTAGTCAATGGAAGAGAAAATGTTGTAGTGATCCATCCTGACTTTAGGATGATTGTTCTGGCCAACAGACCTGGATTTCCGTTCCTAGGCAATGATTTCTTCGGTACCTTAGGTAAAAACAATATTGATAATAATAATAAAAACAATAGCAATAACAGTAAAATATTGTCTTAGTAACAATACTGTAATGGCTATCACTGAATGCTATCATGTGCTGTCATCATCACAGCTACCTTGTGAGAGTATTTGTTATCCCCATTTTAGAGAAGGAGTGTATATTCAGAGAGATTCTTTTTTTAGGGTCACTCAGATAAGTATTAGAATGGCTTCATATCTATGTGTTTTCTTACACAACTAAACTATACTTTGTTATTTAGGGCCTCTTAGAGTAAAACACAAAATAAGGAATGGTTTTTAGTGTTTGGTTTTCATCACATCCCCCTATGAAAAGGTTTGAGGCCAGCTCTGGGGAGACTGATTCTCATTGATTGGAGAGGCCCTGGGATAAACTGAAGCATCAGGTATGGAGAAAAGGGAACACTCTTGCACTGCTGGTGGGAATGTGAATTGATACAGCCACTATGGAGAACAGTATGGAGGTTCCTTAAACAACTACAAATAGAACTACCATATGACCCAGCAATCCCACTACTGGGCATATACCCTGAGAAAACCATAATTCAAAACGAGTCATGTACCAATATGTTCATTGCAGCTCTATTTACAATAGCCAGGAGATGGAAACAACCTAAGTGTCCATCATTGGATGAATGGATAAAGAAGATGTGGCACGTATATACAATGGAATACTACTCAGCCATAAAAAGAAGCGAAATTGAGCTATTTGTAATGAGGTGGATGGACCTCGAGTCTGTCATACAGAGTGAAGTAAGTCAGAAAGAGAAAGACAAATACCGTATGCTAACACATATATATGGAATTTAAGAAAAAAGATGTCATGAAGAACCTAGGGGTAAGACAGGAATAAAGACCCAGACCTACTAGAGAATGGACTTGAGGATATGGGGAGGGGGAAGGGTAAGCTGTGACAAAGTGAGAGAGTGGCATGGACATATATACACTACCAGATGTAAAATAGATAGCTAGTGGGAAGCAGCCGCATAGCACAGGAAGATCAGCTCGGTGCTTTGTGACCACCTAGAGGGGTGGGATAGGGAGGGTGGGAGGGAGGGAGATGCAAGAGGGAGAGATAAGGGGACATATGTATATGTATAACTGATTCACTTTGTTATAAACCAGAAACTAATACACCATTGTAAAGCAGTTATACTCCAATAAAGATGTAAAAAAAAAAAAAAAGAATAGCTTCGTTTCTCTGTGGCAAGTAGGTAATTCTGGATACTGGGCATTCCATACTCAATGTGAAGCGAGCTCAGTCTCCTAGTAGGATTTTTCTTTGATTTTTTTTTTTTAACATCTTTGTTGGAGTATAATTGCTTTACAATGGTGTGTTTGTTTCTGCTGTATAACAAAGTGAATCAGCTATACATATACGTATATCCCCATATCTCCTCCCTCTTGCATCTCCCTCCCACCCTCCCTATCCCACCCCTCTAGGTGGTCACAAAGCCCCGAGCTGATCTCCCTGTCCTATGCGACTGCTTCCCACTAGCTATCTATTTTACATTTGGTAGTGTATGTATGTCCATGGCACTTTTTGATCTAGCAATTCCACATAAGGAATTTAACTAGGGATATTCCCCGTGCAATGATTTAAGTACAAGGATAGGCAATATAGCATTGTTTATAGTAGCATAAAAAAGAAAAAAGAAGAAAACAAACCAAATGTCTATCCAAATGGGACTGAATGAAGAAATTCTGTTATATCCACACAGTAGATTACTGTGCAGCTGTTACAAACAAATGGGATAAGTTTGCTCATGCTGATACCAAAAAAAATCCTGAAAATATATTAAGTGAAACAATAAGAACAGTGTGTGTTGTAGTCCACCATTTGAATTAATAGAGACTAAAAGGCAAGGGGGATATGTTACATGAATATGCTCAACATGCGTAGAACTCCTCCAGAAGCACACGCGTCTCTTACCTCCTCTTACCTCCCTGACCTTGCTTCCTGCTCTGCTCTGTGCTGCTCTCAGCACTCACGCTCTTCCAGCCACTCCACTCTCCTGCCTCCTGAACACGCCAGCTGTGCTCGCCTTAGGGTCTTTGCCTTAGCTTTACCTGCCATGCTCTTCCCTCAGATATCTGCATTTGCCCAACTGTCACCTTCTCAGTGAGTCCTACCTGACTGACTTCCCCCACCATCACCATTTCTGATGTCCTGTAGTGTGCTTTTTCTTTTTTTCCTTGAAACATACAGTTTCTAACATTTGTAATTATTGTTTATTGTCTCCCCATACCAGAATATAGGCTGCATGAGGACAGGGGTTTTTGTGTTTTTGATCTCTGAGTTATATAAAGTACGTAGAGTATTGCTTGGCACATAGAAGGCATTTAATACTTATCTGATGAATGAATGAATCAGGGTTCAAATATAGTTTTATATTAGTGTTACATTTGATTTTCAGCAAAAAAGACAAAGGTGTTATTCACATTTATATTTGAATGGGTTTAGCTTATGAGATGCAAGCATGAAGTTGTCATGGTTGCATTTATTCAGTTGCTTTCATGAATATATGATAACAATAAAATAATGATTTGAGTGGTTTCTAAGTCAAAGTAAGTTCTAAATATCCTTTCTTTCTAAAATGAACGTACCGAATAATGCAAATCTATTTACTTTAACTTCCTTTGGCCCCTTGTCCTTTGGAGTATGAATCAGAATTATGTGAACTTTTATATGAGAAATTCATTTCTCTCGAGCATAGAGTATATTTCTAGTGTGTTCTCAGTTTTCTAAATTACGGATGAAATATTTTGTGTTTCTTTTTTTTTTTTTTTTTTTGCGGTATGCGGGCCTCTCACTGTTGTGGCCTCCCCCGTTGCGGAGCACAGGCTCCGGACGCGCAGGCTCCGGACGCGCAGGCTCAGCGGCCATGGCTCACGGGCCCAGCCGCTCCGCGGCATATGGGATCCTCCCAGACCGGGGCACGAACCCGTATCCCCTGCATCAGCAGGCGGACTCTCAACCACTTGCGCCACCAGGGAGGCCCTTTTTTTTTTTTTTTTTTTTTTTATTTTGTGTTTCTACATTCCTTTTTCTTGATTTTAATTTAGACATTGTCTCTGCAGGTTTACTTTTCCAAAACCTACTTCTAAAGTACATTCTAGCAATCTGCACAAGATATAAATTGTTTGGAGAGTGATGATACTAATTCCCCCCTTTTTAGTGTACATGAAGAGGCATGCATATATGTATATAATTTCTGAAGATATTCATCATGTGTTAAAGTTAAAAATGCAGTCTCAGAACCATATGAGGAGTATTTTCCAATTAATGGAAAAAGAATAAATTATCAAAACTATATACGTTTGTATGTATGCATTTTAAAAAATACTAATATGTATGGAAAAATGAAGACACTGAACTATTAACACTGGGTGCCTATGGGGGAAGGAGTGGGATAGCAGAGACATGAGAGGACTGCTCTTTTTTGCTCTTTGTATTTGAATATCTCCCAGTGAAATTGTATTCAAGTATTTTACAATTTTTAACAAAAGTAAATCTATGTAGAATAAACCACACATCAGTCAGTTTCATTTTCTTTTGTTTTAGTTATTTGCCTTTTTCTCTATACCTATTTTTGGACAGACTTTCTATGCAGTTTTACACATTTAAAAATAGAAGTGCTTTGGTGAGCAACCCATGGCTCTTTTAACGACCATTCTGTATTTCCTATGGCATTATAATGGATTAGTTGCATGCCGAATGTGAATCTTTTTTCTCTTGTAGGTGATATTTTTAGCTGCCATGCAGTTGATAATCCCAAACCCCACTCGGAGCTCAAGATGCTCAGGCAGTATGGCCCCAATGTGCCCGAGCCCATCCTTCAGAAGCTCGTGGCTGCCTTTGGAGAGCTGAGGAGTTTAGCTGACCAGGGCATTATTAACTATCCTTATTCTACCAGAGAAGTTGTCAACATCGTCAAGCATTTACAGGTATGGCACATGCCTACGCTAGAAGTTTAAAAGAAGCTGTCAATCTTGTTTTTTAGACTGCCTAATTTATACAAAGTCTTTCCTTTTCTCTGATTCAAGTGATATAATATGAAATGTCCATAATCTAAATGAACATTTTCTGTTTAACTTTGAATTGACTTTGGCATGGTTCTGTGCCATGGCCATTACCAAGGAGCTAGGAAATTTGGTGGAGGTTTTTTGCGCGGGGGGCGTGGGAAGACAGGAGAGTGAGACATCAGGGAAACTTTACTACTGTTTGACTTTAGACAACAAGCATATGGTATCTGAGTGAAAAATATTTTCATTTTGAAAAAAAAGACTTGGAGATAAAAAACAGACTGGGAACTAACACTGTTGATTACATACCTGTAAATACTGTGAGAAAATTTTATAAGATGGAGTAAGTGGGCAGGAGAATGGAATTCCTTATAGCCATTTGTGATGCATAGTCCACCTTGGTAAAGAAGACAAAAAGCCCATGTAGATTCTATTTTTATAGCAAATAATGGTTTCCAAGCTAACAGTCACAACCTAATGGCTCTTGACCTCTGCTCCATCCCCATCCTCCAAGGAGAACCTAGAAAGGAAAATAGAAAGCTTTGTTCTGCCTGTAAAACCATGCTAAGTCCAGCTCAGATCCCAGCGCCTAAAGAAAATCAAGACAGAGGCAATAAAGGACCCAGCCGACCCCACCAGTGTGAAGTTAGCTGTTAGTAGTATTTGTTTTCTTCCCTCTGCTCTTCCCTATTTCTCTATTCTCTGTACTTTTTACATTCTTCTTCCCTTCTTTTCTTGTTCCTTTATCTTTTTTTTTTTCATTTAGTCATAGACTTGTGACTTCTCTAAATACTTCTGTATAGATATTCAACACTCTGTTTAATTTAAATAGCGTTTTTAAGTTTGGTTAATCCAGTACTCATTTTAAAAGCAGGAGATTTCAGAAAGTGGTGGAAGTCACCAAACACCAGGATCTGAGTACCGATTTAACATTCGAGAGAAAGAACTGTTCCCCCTCAAATTCTGATATTTATTTAAAAAGAAAAATATTAAGGGCTTCCCTGGTGGCGCAGTGGTTGGGAGTCTGCCTGCTAGTGCAGGGGACGTGGGTTCGGGCCCTGGTCTGGAAGGATCGCACATGCCGCGGAGCGACTGGGCCCGTGAGCCACGGCTGCTGAGCCTGCGCGTCTGGAGCCTGTGCTCCGCAACGGGAGGGGCCGCGATGGTGGGAGGCCTGCGCACCGCGATGAGGAGTGGCCCGCGCTTGCCACGACTGGAGAAAGCCCTCGCACGGAAATGAAGACCCAACACAGCAAAAATAAATAAATTAATTAATAAATTCCTACCCCCAAAATCATCTTTAAAAAAAAAAAGAAAGAAAGAAAAATATTAAGTCATCAGAGCAAACCTTCAAAGAGAAAAATATTCCTCTTATCAGTATTTATTAGTTGTCTGACAAGGCTAGTGAAGAAAGGTCTGGTAAAGTTCCTTTGATCCTTATTGTTCTGTCAGTTTGGGAAATCTTTATAATACCGTGTATTTTATCACATGGTAATAAGGGAATTTTTATTTTTTTTTTGAATACAGAAATTTCCCGCTGAAGGTCTCTCCGGTGTGGTTAGGAATGTGTTTGACTTTGATTCCTACAACAACGACATGCGGGAGATTTTGATTAACACTTTACACAAATACGGGATACCTATTGGAGCAAAACCTACCAGTGTGCAGCTGGCAAAGGAGTAAGGCAAACTCACTACTGATAAAGTACCCTTGAGTGTTACTGCTCTGGTTCTCAAATGCTGATTATTCTGAATCTACTGTCATACTCTACTAAACTGAGTTGGTGTGGAAATTACTTTCCATGAGTAAGCGCTTCAGATATCTGTTGCTATTTACTGGCTGGATTTCAGTTAAATAGCATTATTTATAGGTCTGTAAATTGAGAACTTCAGTTATTTCAAATGTCCCATGAGTAGATGTAATGTAATCAAATAAAGGGAAATATTTGTTTCTTTACAGCCTCTGTCCTTTTGTTGAATTCCTATGACTCTCATTTTTTCCTAATCTAGTGCAAAATCATTATACAAACATGAAAGCTACATGAAGAGATAATATGTATTTAGTTAAGATGTTCTTATTTATGTCACCGTATATTTTTCTGTTATGACAGTTTTCTGAATTTATAATCATATTAACTTGAAATTTTGGGGTTACTTATTTCAGCTTGACAGATGAAAGAGGCAGGGAAAACAAGTGAGTTTTGTTTCTTGTGGGCTAGTTGCCTGCCTTTTATTTTGTAATAACAGGCTACGTGCTTAACAAAGAATCTTGCAAACATGACGTTGTTGACCAGAAAGATAATTGACAGTATTTATTAGTAGGGTAATTAAGTCAGTGCAAATTCACTAGAAAACAGTTTTAAATATGCATAACTTATCGATAATGCATCTAATGCTATTTTTGTCTATAAGAAAGTCAATTATCATAAATTCCCAAGGGACAGAAATTACCTCTAAATTATTATATAACTGTCACCTCATATAGGAGGAACTCTCTACCTTTCTTAAAATTTGTTAAATATAAATTAATGATTAATCCAGCTATATATGTATGTGTGTGTATATATATACACACACATACATATATATTCTAAGTGTTTACATCATCATTATTTATTTATTCTTTTAAGTTATTATAAAACTTTTTAGAATATATGCCAATAAAAATAGTTAAAGCTTTAACAATTTCTTCAAGGATTTCTTAAAGAGAAACAAATATTTCCCTTTAGTGGTAAAAGAGCAAGATGGAGTTATGTTAGAAATTATCAGTGAATTGGTTTATATTATTAATAAGTTAGTAAATTTTCTTTTTGAGAAGAGTGATTTGGTGTCAGTTGCTAATATATACACTTTTCTGTAAAATACTATTTTACTGATTGATTACCAGTATTTATGGGCATTTTGAAACTAGTTTGGTAATTTAATGGTTATGGCTTATCTTCTATATTAGAGAGTTCAAGAAATGTCTTGGATATGCAAACTTCTATTAGTGCTCATGTTTTTTACTTCCTTTTTATAAATTATATCTTTAGTTTCAACTGGAAATAAGGTGATTTTTATTACCATTAACAAATTTATATAGAGTTCTAACTTCATGGAAACCAGGCTTGTGATTTTAAAATAATTTTTTGTACTCTTGTACAACATGAAATAAAAATTCAAATACATATTAGTTGGTAAGATCAATCAAAAGAAAATTGTTGGCAATTTAAGTTTTAAGGAAGACAGATAAAATGATTTAACTTATTCCTTAATGTCTCCAGTTCTAAACTGAAAAATTCTTGCCATGGCTTGTTCATTGTTGCCATGGCAAGTTAATTCCAGCTCTAGTACTTACTTATGAGTGGAAGCAAAAGGACATTGAGCCTGGAAACAAGATGGTCATGCCTAAGACCAGGATGGAAAGAACTAGTTGTCCACCCACTGTGTATAGCTAAAAATAGACTTGTAGCCCATGTGGGGGATGTGTGAGTTTTCCTTCAGGGTGGAGATCATAGTAGACTACGATTTGCACATTCAAAGCATTTTTTCCTCACCTGTAAATTGCAATGACTTGAGCAGCTCAAAAGTAGTGATGTTTTATTACCCTTTAGTGAAATCCACAGGTTCCATATGTTTTATTTGTATCGAATTATCAGCCTTGTACTTTGAGAGGGTAACATGGTAAAGTGAACAAAGCAATGTCCTGGGAATTCAGCAGTTAGTCACATGTTCAACCTGTATGTCTGGGTCAGACATGAAGAAACAGATTTTACAGTTTGTAAAATTGAGAGCATTTTATTCTAGACAGCATAACCATATACCTTTTCACCTAATTAATACATTTTTTAGAATGAAAGGGCACTATTAATAATAACTCTGTAAAAAGAGATGTAAGATAAGACTGTCCTAGTGAGACCAGAATATATTTTCATCTTTGTAAGGTTAATAAGGTTCATTCCTATTCTGACGTCCTTTGCATTTTAATATAATCTTAATTTTCTCTCATCTGCAAAAACCAAAACAAATTAAAAAGAAGTGATACTAACACTTTCTATTTCCCCCCTAGAAGCACAGTTAATAGTAATCACGTAGACCTCTGAAGATTTAAAGTTGGCCTCATGCAGTCTTATGATTTGTTTTGACTTTTCCATACCTTTTGCTAAACCTTTTACTTCACTAGACCTTTTGCTAAATCAGTTCTTTGAGGGTGCTCCTGCCCATCTCTGGAGACACTATTTTACTAAAGAAGATCCACATTGGATTTCTGTCCCTAAGGAAGAAGGACCAAATATTTTAATTACTATTAATATCCTTTTGCCCTGAATGAAAAAGTGTTGCTGTTAATTTTCTTGTTCTCTGATCCAATTTTTATTCGATAGGAGCAAAATTACATTGAACCCAGAATAAGATGTTCACATTCACACACAAGATAGGGATGGAGAAGTAATTGACCATCCACTGCATATAAGTAAAAAGAGATGTAAGACAGATGTTGTAGAAGAGGGAAGTTTTCATGTGTCTTCTATAGCACCTTCCTCCCCAGCTGAAATCAGAATATACTTTGGCTGTTTGGTGATGTCCCGTTAGTGCTCTTTAGTGAAATTCCTAAGAGAGATCCTGTCACTTTCCCTTTTATTCTCCTAAGTAGTGCAGTGATGCTACCTATCCCATAGGTCTCTGTACATTTTTTTAAAGGCCTGTTGTGATATTATGAGAGGAATAGGATTTATCTTATTTACTAAACCTTTGCTAAACCTGGTACTTGTAGGCTGGGCTGTTATCCTACTGGGCTGTTATCTTACCTTGCTCGATTGAGCCATAAGGCAGCTCTTCTTCCTGATCTGTTGAATGAATATATTCCACATCTTAGTATTGGGATCAGAATTGGCTCCCTAGACACCTGCATTGCATTTGCCCTTTTCCACTAGTACTTCCTGAGGTTTTTCTGTTGTTTCCTTTTAAGTTTCTAATACACAGGAAAGGTTATGCCAGAGAGATGGCAAACATAATGAAAATAAGGAGGTGCACTGGGAGAAATTTAGGCAGAAATAGGAGGATTTGGCTTAAACTCTGAGCTCTTAAAAAAATAATCTGAGCTTTTGAGTTTTAAATGTCATTATTGGGGAAAAAAATACACATACACATACATACATATATATGTATAATTAAGTGCAAACATCCAACCAAAGGCATATAGATAATCTGCTATAGTAGATACAGATCTACATTTCAAAGCAAGGTTTGCTTGTTTTACCCTCAAATGAGCTTTTATTTTTTTAAAGTTTCTTTTATTTGGGAATAAACATACTGCTAGCACATTAGCACTTCCAAATTTAAAAGTGTGTTTCAGAGTAATTTATGAACTCTAACATGCTACGGAAACATTTGTTTTAAAGGAAGAAAAAGTCCTTTTTTTTTGGTACATCCATTTTTAAGAGACTTACACAATATTTTATCTTAATATATGTAATATTATTATTGCATTTTATAGATAAGGAATTTGAGGAACAGAGAGGTTACATCACTTGCCTAAGGTTAGAAAGCTGATCAGGGGCAGAGCTATAATATACATAATTTTAATTCCAGTTCTAAAGACAAATATAAGCAGATCTGTATGCAGATTGTAGGCAGTTTCTAAATCAGAGTTATTCTTTGGATACTGAAAATTACAAATAGTTTTGGTTTAAAAGGACCTTAGGATTTTAGATAATCAACTTGGAAATCATCATTGACCAAGATGTCATACATGTAATATACATATTCTTATCCTTCAGAGAGTTGTAATAGATTCAGATTTGGGGGGTTTAGCCATATTTCACAATGACAAGTAAGTCGAAAAGCAGGTTAATATAGACTTTTGGCATAACAAAAATCATTTCTAAAGACCTCTTCATCCCCAATTAAGCTTTCCTTTTTTTTTTTTTAATAATGGAGGATCATGAAGTAAAACACAAGGTAATTCATTTAGAAAAATAAAACCTCTAGAAAGCTTTATTTGGCTACCACACATAAGAAGCATCCTAGCCATCAGTCCTCCCTGATCTGGAACACAGAAGGAATTTATTGAACCTTCTCAAACGTTGTAGTCATATTTACATAAATCAAACATACAGAGAAATGATCTCTACCCTCGGAATTTTAGCTTCATGTATTTTTCTCTCCCTGTCTTCCCTAGGAGACACACATAATCTATAAAATATTTAAATGATCATCCTTCTTGATCCACATTCTTTGTCCTCAACCCTATTGATTTCTTTTTTTAATGCTGCTTAGTTGATTCTTTTTTTCTTTAATAAATGTATTTATTTATTTATTTTTGGTTGCGTTGGGTCTTTGTTGCTGCACGCAGGCTTTCTCTAGTTGCAGAGAGTGGGGGCTGCTCTTCACTGCAGTGCGCGGGCTTGTCATTGCGGTGGCTTCTCTTGTTGCGGAGCACGGGCTCTAGGTGCGCGGGCTTCAGTAGCTGTGGTGCGCGAGCTCAGTAGTTGTGGCTCGTGGGCTCTAGAGTGCAGGCAGTAGTTTGTGGCACAAGGGCTTAGTTGCTTCAAGGCATATGGGATCTTCCCGGACCAGGGCTCGAACCCATGTCCCTTGCGTTGGCAGGCGGATTCTTAACCACTGCGCTACCGGGGAAGCCCTGCTTAGTTTATTCTTAAGCCAGTTTCTTTTTTTTTTTTTCCCCAAAGCATTTATTGCCTGTTTGTCACTGGCAAAGTATCTACAGTGTACCGAACATTTATTTGTGTAAGTCAAGTAGAATAAAAAATTTGAGGAAATTTAAAGGCTTTTATATGTAGGATTTCTCTATGATGCATATTTACTAAATGAAAGGTGATATCCCATTTTTTAAAAATAAATTAGCAAAAAGAAAATTAAAACACTAATAATTCCACCATCCAGAGACAACCATTGTTTAATCCTTCTAGATCTTTTCCTAGGATTCTATGTGTTACTTCAACTGACAAATATTTCTTCCTAGTTTTTCTTTTCTGAGTTTTTCTTCTTAATAGGAGAGACATGTCCCTGAAAGGAGATCCTTTTTTAAACACTTCATTCTCACTCTTCTTTGTTGAAAAGAAATATATCTATAATGGTTTAGATTCGAGTATGTATGACATTCCTCCCACTTGTTTCTCCTTCCCTCTTGTTAGTTGAGTTTTTAGACTTAAGATATTTATTCTAATGTAATGAACAGATCATAAAGCATCTAAGGTGCTTTATGCCAGGCATTTCTCTGGCATTCAACACCAAGTAAGGAATAAACACATTAATATCAACACTTTGTGTCTTTATGCATATGTTTCAATGTCATTATCCTTTACAGACTCATAGAAATGCCATTGCTAGACAGACTGTACATCTAAAAATGACTGTTATATGTGACTGCACTTTTAAAGTGTCCCATATCTGGTGAAGAAGCCCTATGGAGTCTTGTAATTACTCCTCCAATGTCCTCTTGATGTCTGTATTCTCTCTCTGCTTTCAAATGCTTTATTGAAATTTTTTTAACTTCATTTTTCAAGGGAAATAAGGTAACTTTATGTGGTCTAAGACCATATTAGCCAATATTTTTATTAAATTTCTCTAATAGGTTCGCATTTTAAATAATTTAAAAACACAGTGGTAGCTGTTGATAGTAGTTGCCTTCAGGAGAGACTCTGGAAAGGGGAAAGGGGGCCTCACTTTCTATTCTAACATGTGTATTATTTTCTATATTTTATTTTTTAAATGTCCGTAGACTATCTGGGCCCTGGAATTTTTCATTCTGTTTTCTTATTTAAATAAAATTAAAATGTTAAAGTAAAGGTCTATTCTGAAATTGCTATTTCGTGGGACCTTTGCCTCCAGGACAGCAAAGCTTACACCGCTCTGCAATGCCTACTCTAAGGGTGTAACATTGGCACCCTTACCAATGACAAATGAGAAATCAAGTTAACCGGACATTGCTATGGCAGTTCAACACAATATAAGTAAGTTTTATGCATTGGTAGACATCAACATAAACGAATCAAGGGAGAGAAGACAACACATTTTTAAGGCAGCAAAAATTAAAATATTGATATTTATCAAATGCTTACTAAGGGCTCTAAGCACTTCACAAATACTAACTCAATCTATACAACAATTCTGTTTTTTCTATTGGGCAAGTAATTCCTTCCTATTTTATTATCTAGTAGGTGTAAGAGTGTGTGTGTGTATGTGTTACAGATGAAGAAACTGAGGCTCAAGAGACTCTAAGTAACTTAACAAATTATACAACTAATAAATGGCAGGATGGGAGATTCAAACACATATCTGTCTGTTCCAGAGCCTTTTTATTCACTCACCATGCAGTCTCCACATTCTTGCATGAGAAAAGCAATGTAATCAACACTGGATTGCAAGATTTTAAAGATAATGTTTCTAAAGAAACTTCAGAGTTGTTTTCCAAATTTCATTTCCTACCCTTTTGGGACATATATCATGCAAAATATACATTTAACTTTTATGTGGTGACTGGGCCCATCGTTTTAATCACAGTGTCCTTTAAATTAATTCCATTTGTCATGGATTACAGAAGTAAATAAAAACATCTTTTTTATACGATGCAAGCAAATTTGCTTATATCTTTTCTCCTACAATAAGGATTTGATTTTTGAAAAATCAGAATAGTTGACATTCACAAATTCTTCAAAATGAGTAGAACGATTCTTTTCTTTTTTCGGTTTATTCTATAAAGAATCCTTTACTTAGAACTACCATCCTCAAAATCATATACTTAGCTTTGGCAGAATAATTATAAATCACTATGCATTTCCTGTGCATCTGTGAGTTGCTTCTAAGTCATTACAAATTAGAGTTGGCCTCCATTGCGGGGCCAATAACTCCTGTGTTCAAAGGTGGAATGGACTCCCCAGGGGAAAGATAGGGTATACCTTCTTGTAGTCCAGGTTCAAACAGATCAGGATGAATCTTGTTGGGGAGATACTCAAGTGATTCAAACTTAGAATACCAGATTAAAGAGCTTTTAATGTCCTTCAAACTCATAGGTTCTGTGGTTCACTGCCCCTAGATGAATTGGATAGCTGAACAAGTTGTCGCTCTTCTCCCTTCTATCAGCAACCATTCATTACTTTATCAGCCAGTCTCACAGCATATTTTAACTGAACTCCCGAGGAAGGTAGCTAAGGCCATGCTTTCCTGTTGTAAGAGGTGTTGATATTTCATTGCAGTGTGTGTTACATGATCATGTTTAATATTGATCTTTCTCTTTAGAGTAGTGCCAGGTGTGCACATTTGCAGACAGAATAGCTTCATCTATATTGAATGTGTCTTTAAAGGGTATCTGTCTAGAATCAGTCTTCTACATTAAGACTTATCCTGTGTAATTGGAACATCAACAGCAGCTGCTTCTTCTCTGACCAAGACCAACTACAGGGTCTTCCAAGTACCACAAACATCAAAACCATCCCCAACCAGGGCCTCCCTTAGAAGTAATTTCATAAGGTTTATCTTTCAATATAAGAATGATTATCAGTTTACTATTTATCCCATTAAATTAAAAGACTCACTTCTTAAAGTTTTGTGCATCTCCTTCCATTTTCCAAACTATTACATGGTATAATTTTCTTTTTGAAGTCTAGTTTTTACAGATGAGTTCATTGTATTGATCATGAAGTTCTAAGGTATGCAATTCCACTCTGCATCATGATTTACTTGCACTTCGTAAAAGAGCACTCAGTTTTCAAAAACAGTAAGATTTACATAATGACACTATTATAAGCAGAAGGGTGGTATTGGGCTTTACAGTTTCATAGTCCTCACCCTTTATTCTCTTGGTGTATTATGAAGTAGCTTCACAGCCATTTTATTTGCTTTCAGCTCCTTTATGGGGGTGCAGAGAAAAATTTAAAAGTATAACCAATCTACATAGAAATTGTCAAGATCTATGAATCTTCTTCCATACTCATCTTCAGCAGTCTCACAGAATTATCCTTGATCCTTTAGGCATTTGTGATATCTGTCACCTGGCTGAATAGAAATCCCCAATCCCGACCAATAGGTAACTCTTCCAAATACACTTGCAAAGTAGATTGCATTGTTTGTTGAGATTCGTGTAGTCAGGATGCAGTGAGGAAGATCTGCCATGGTGGTTTGCAACTTGCCATCAAGATGAGAAACAAGTAGGTGAAGATGTTCTCAGTTGTAATGTAACCAAATATTCATTCATTTAACAAACACTATTAAACATTTATGTGGTAAACACTAAGTAGGGAGTCAGAAATATAAAGGTGAAGAAGGCTCAGTACATGCCTTCAAGGAGGTCATTATAATTGGGGAAGCACTGAAGTCAAGAGTGAGAGCCACACAAGGGCGAGCGAAGAGGTGGGGTTGCTGCCTTCTGCCCTGGGGGAGATTCAGGGACAGTAACCAAGCTGAATCTTTATAGGATGACTAGGTGTTCTCCAGGCAAATAAAGGAGAAGAAAGCACTTCAAGCAGAGACAGTTTTAAGAGGTCATGGTGCCTTTTGGAAAATGCAAGTATTTTGGTGACTAGAACTAAAGATTAAATGAGGGCATGCTATGTGGTGAGACTAAAAGGGAGAGAAGAGTCGGGGGAACCATAGAAGAATTTGAAGCCAGAAAGTAGCATGGTCTGATTCATAATTTAGGAAGACCCCTTTAAGTTTTCTAAAGATAAGAAACTGAAAGGCAGTGAAACTGAAGGCAGGAAGACCTACCTGCTGGGAAGCAACTGCAGTCATCCCGGTGATGAACAGTGAGAGCTTCCACTGTGGCAGTGGGAATGAAAAAGAGGGACACCGGTGAGAGAGGTTTCCATAGCAGAATCTATGGATTCTGAGTGCCAGAGATACAAGTGAGTAAGATGTAATACCTTCAATGAATTAACAATCTTGGGAAAACATGTAAACTCTCAACCTTATTACGCAATGTTATGTTCAAAGTGCTACATTCGCAGTAGGGTTTCTCATCCTATGAGTCCTTTTTGTGGGAAATAACAGGACTCAAACAACTTTTTTTTTTTTTTTTTTTGCGGTACGCGGGCCTCTCACTGTTGTGGCCTCTCCCTTTGCGGAGCACAGGCTCCGGACGTGCAGGCTCAGGGGCCATGGCTCACGGGCCCAGCCACTCTGCGGCATGTGGGATCTTCCTGGAGCAGGGCACGAACCCGCGTCCCTTGCATCGGCAGGCGGACTCTCAACCACTGCGCCACCAGGGAAGCCCCAAACAACTTGTTTGTTTGTTTGTTTTCTGGGAAATTTTCCAACTGGGAAAGTTTCAGTCCCAGTCATTATTGATGTGAGTAATTAGAAAAGGAAAGAATTTAAGATTGAAAAATACTAAGATGTAGTTGGTAAAGCAGATGGCAGAAAAAGAGAAGTTTTTGCAGTGAAATTTGAAGAGAGATGAGGGAAAGGAAACCCAAGCCCCAGAACTGTAGTTTCACATCTTCTATGAAGAAGAAGAAAGCCACAGATGTGTGGAGCAAGGTGACAACATCTGTTTTAGCACAGAGTGACCCTGGGCAGCAGCACTGACCCTGCACAGTGTCAAGCTGGATATTGGGGAACAATTTGAGAAGAGTTAGCCAAGAATAACAAGTCTCCCTAAATCTTTTTCCATCCTATATCCAAATGAACCTTTATTTCTGTGACCGCAGCAGGACCTTGGTGGCAGAGGTGCACAAGTCTAAGTTATAAAGTGAAACCTATAATGTCTAAATGCAGAGCCAGCCAGTGAAAGGGAAAGCACATGTACATACTCATGTACATATCATTTGCAGCAAAGCAAAATTTATTTACCAGCAACATGTGTGACTGTAGGGAAGGGAAATTCAGAAGTTTCTAGCAAACAAGGGAGGGTAATTGGGGATAGTAATACCCATTATTACTAATTTAAAGCGTTTAGAGTGGCATTTCTGTTTTCTCTATGTAGTGTGTTGAATTTTTATTTTAGTAAGTATAAATATTTACAAGGGATTTCATAGATTCACTTCTGACCATGCTCTCTAAAACTGTTATTCTCTATCAGGTCTTAAATTTGAAAATTGCAAATTCTACAGAACTCTATCTTAAGAGTTTCTAAGAGTTCCATATGTACAAATTTCCATGGAAACCCAGAAGAGCAAGAGATTAATTCTTCCCAGAAAGAAATATGGGAGAGGGGTGCAAGGGGAAGTAACATTTAAATTGGGCCTTAAAAATGAGAAGGATTGGGCTTCCCTGGTGGCGCAGTGGTTGAGAGTCCGCCTGCCGATGCAGGGGACGAGGGTTCGTGCCCCGGTCCGGGAGGATCCCACATGCCGCGGAGCGGCTGGGCCCGTGAGCCATGGCCGCTGAGCCTGCGCATCTGGAGCCTGTGCTCTGCAACAGGAGAGGCCACAACAGTGAGAGGCCCACGTACCGCAAAAGAAATAAAAATAAAAAAATAATGAGAAGGATTTCATCAAAGAGGCAATAGCAGAAAGGAATTCTGGGCTGAAGTAATAACCTCATGGAAGCATGAAAATGCATAGCATGTTCAGGAACAGCAAGTAGCAATTTGAGGTAACTAAGGCATACATTAGCTGGAGAGTAAGAGGAAGGGGTAAGAACCAAAGGTGGAAATATTTGTCAGTGTTATTCTATTAAAGATTCCAGTAAACTCAGTTGGATAGTCCAACTTAATTATTACCAGAGGTTAGATTTAAAACATTAGGAATGAGTGAGGCCTGCTAAAGTTGGAGTTGTTCTTTTTCTTCCCAAAGATGGTAGTAGTTGGTGAATTTTTGAGTGTCGGTGGAACTACCCAGAAGGGTTCCATTATTCCCATGAAAATTAGTAGTTCTTGTGGTAAGGAAATGTTTTAGGAATTGTTGATAATAGGTATATCAACAACTTTTGCATAATGCCCCTAGAAAGATCCAAATCTTTTTCATGTGTTTCTTTCATACTCCAGAAATAGTATTGGCAAATGTTCAGAGAAGGCAGAAGTTTGCCAAAACATACTCTTTAAAACCTCAGCTCACCTCCATGGAACAATCTTAGACAAATCTCTTGTACGTCATTCAGACTCTATAACTCAACTTTGGTGTCCATGTGCACCGTGTTATGAAATGTATGCATGCTTAAAAAAAAACTTCTTTTTCCTTTCTGTAACTTGGCTAAGTGCTATAATTTGACCTGAGTCATAATTTTGAAAGTCACCTTTTCTTTTAGTTAAAAGTTTTTCTTCCAGATCTTTATTAATTCTTCCACAAGGGATTAAGAAACATCACAACATATGAATTGAAATACTTCATTGTTTTAAAAAACATAAATTCATGAATGACATGATAAAAAGTGGTACTATTTGTAAGTCTTAAGTTCATCCTCTTCCCCTTTAAAATCAAATCCAGACATCATTCCAGCTAGGACTTTAACAAACTTAAATAATACAAGTGACAGGATCTTAAAACTATGGAAAATGCCATTGTTGTTTCAATCAAGTCAGGTATAACAACTTAAGTCTGGTTGGAGTTGAATGACAGATTTCAGTAATGGAATATAGGGCCTTTTGCTAACTGGTTAGTAGTTAGAATTACCCCCAAATTAATGTTGAATATGTTTCGAATTCCAAAGCTTATTCATACATTCAGTTATAATTCCCCTTCCCCCTAACTACTAACTTATTGAAGGGGAGAGAGTTAATAACCGTCAAATTGTTCCACAACTTATTGGGAGGACTTAGTAATGGAAAATAAATGAGGGGCTTTGGTTTACCTCAGTTGGCCAGCCTGGAGCCCACAGGAAGTCTAGAAACAACTCCCCATGTTACCAAGGATCTGACAGAGTCAGTTTGGTTGTGCAACAGCAGAACACCCTGCATATGTGACTTTCATTTGCAATTGTTAACGCTAATAGCATCTTGTTATGTGGTTCTGGAATAGATTCTATATGGGGCACCTGAAGGTCTTTCCAATACTCTGCCAACCAAACTGCTAGTACTATTTTTAAATGGAACCAGGCAACCTGTAATTTCCATGACTGTTACTTAGACTGAGTTGGCAAGTTCAAAGCAGCTTTCATGAATATCCCTGGGGGTTGTCAGTAAAAATTGCAAGTCGAGTAAAGTTACTTTTTCCCAAATGGATAAAGGTTTTTGGTTTTGTTTTGTTTTTAACATCTGTATGATACTTTGTGGGATTATTAAAGGATATATTAGACGTGTTTTTTAGACTAGATTTCAACCTATCAACCGAGCATCATTTTTATTAAGCAATTCTCCACTTCTGATTAGATTTCCAGATGTGCAACTGTTTCTCTTGTCTTCAAAGAGCCAATTTAGGATGTATGTAGAGCTCCTTTAAAAAAAAAAAAAGCAATTTTGTCCATCAGGCACCTATTCTATTGGTAGGTATAGATAACTTCATTCTGATTATTTATTTTAACTCCAGAGCACTGAGGTAATGTAAGATCTACCACTGGTACTTAGCTCCACTCACTTCAGTGATCCTCAGAGGCCTCCCCCAGCTGTAAGAAACCAGAACCTTACAGATTATCCCTTTCATCTCACAAAGGAAAAAATTAACACTCAGAGAAATTGTCTAACTTTTCCCTTCACAAGTTTGCTAGTTAATAACAGAACTAGCACTAGAACCTACTAAGTCTTCTACACTAGAGGGAAATTAGGTGTGTCTCCTTCCTTTGTTTTCTCCTCTATATTTAGAGACTTAATTCTCCTTAGGTGAACTGATGAAAGCAATGAAGAATCCTGTTCATCCCCTAAACAAGGAGAGAAGATTCCAGTCTATGAGATGTTTTCAAGATCTGCCCTTTTGACACAGAAATGTGTTTTTATTACATTTAAGAGAGAACACAGTAATAGTAAATCCCCTGACTCACTGCCTCTTCCACCTCATTACCAGTACAAACATGGAAATAAGTGGTTGACCAATCAGGATAATTGTCGACATACTTAAAATGTATTTTAAATGACAGATACAAAAACACATACATACTTTTGAATGATTTATGACTTAGAAAAATTTCAATGTAAATTTCTTTTAAATTTCTTTCCTTCTGTGTTAAACATTAACATTTCAAAGGACAAAAATCATATTCCATCGGAAAGCGTAGTTTCGTATTCTTTTTTTTTGTACAATTTAGCAAACCTTTTTTAATTTGATTTTATTTTTTATACAGCACATTCTTATTAGCTATCCATTTTATACGTATTAGTGTATACCTATCAATCCCAATCTCCCAATTCATCACACCACCACCACCACCACCCGCCGCTTTCCCCCCTTGGTGTCCATATGTTGGTTCTCTACATCTGTGTCTCCATTTCTGCCCTTCAAACCGGTTCATCTGTACCATTTTTCTAG
Source organism: Mesoplodon densirostris (assembly GCF_025265405.1). NCBI lineage: Eukaryota > Metazoa > Chordata > Mammalia > Artiodactyla > Ziphiidae > Mesoplodon > Mesoplodon densirostris. The sequence goes on from NC_082677.1 coordinate 25,011,572, forward strand.
GTTCCACATATATGCGTTAATATGCAATGTTTCTTTTTCTCATTCTGACATACTTCACTCTGTATGACAGTCTCTAGATTCATCCACATCTCTACAAATGACCCAGTTTTGTTCCTTTTTATGGCTGAGTAATATTCCATTGTATATATGTACCACATCTTCTTTATCCATTCCTCTGTCAATGGGCATTTAGGTTGCTTCCATGACCTGGCTATTGTACATAGTGCTGCAATGAATATTGAGGTGCATGTGTCTTTTTGAATTATGGTTTTCTCTAGGTATATGCCCAGTAGTGGGATTGCTGGGTCATATGGTATTTCTATTTGTAGTTTTTTAAGGAACCTCCATACTGTTCTCCATAGTGGCTGTATCAATTGACATTCCCACCAACAGTGCAAGAGGGTTCCCTTTTCTCCACACCCTCTCCAGCATTTGTTGTTTGTAGATTTTCTGATGATGCCCATCCTAACTGGTGTGAGATGATACCTTATTGTAGTTTTGATTTGCATTTCTCTAATAATTAGTGATGTTGAGCAGCTTTTCATGTGCTTCTTGGCCATCCGTATGACCTCTCTGGAGAAATGTCTATTTAGGTCTTCTGCCCATTTTTTGATTGGGTTGTTTGCTTTTTAAATATTGAGCTGCATGAGCTGTTTATATATTTTGGAGATTAATCCTTTGTCCATTGATTTGTTTGCAAATATTTTCTCCCATTCTGAGGGCTGTCTTTTGGTCTTGTGTGTAGTTTCCTTTGCTTTGCAAAAGCTTTTAAGTTTCATGAGGTCCCATTTGTTTATTTTTGTTTTTATTTCCATGACTCTAGGAGGTGGATCAAAAAAGATCTTGCTGTGATTTATATCAAAGAGTGTTCTTCCTATGTTTTCCCCTAGGAGTTTTATAGTGTCTGGTCTTACGTTTAGGTCTCTAATCAATTTTGAGTTTATTTTTGTGTGTTAGGGTGTTAAGGACTGTTCTAATTTCATTCTTTTACATGGAGCAGTCCAGTTTTCCCAGCACCACTTATTGAAGAGACTGTCTTTTCTCCATTGTATATCCTTGCCTCCTTTGTCATAGATTAGTTGACCATAGGTGTGTGCGTTTATCTCTGGGCTTTCTATCCTGTTCCATTGATCTATATTTCTGTTTTTGTGCCAGTACCATATTGTCTTGATTATCGTAGCTTTGTAGTATAGTCTGAAGTCAGGGAGTCTGATTCCTACAGCTCCGTTTTTTTCCCTCAAGACTGCTTTGGCTATTCGGGGTCTTTTGTGTCTCCATACAAACTTTAAGACTTTTTTTTCTAGTTCTGTAAAAAACGCCATTGGTAATTTTATGGGGATTGCATTGAATCTGTAGATTGCTTCAAGTAGTATTGTCATTTTCACAGTGTTGATTCTTCCAATCCAAGAACATGGTATATCTCTCCATCTGTTTGTATCATCTTTAATTTCTTTCAACAGTGTCTTATAGTTTTCTGCCTACAGGTCTTTTGTCTCCCTAGGTAGGTTTATTCCTAGGTAATTTATTATCTTTGTTGTGATGGTAAATGGGAGTGTTTCCTTAATTTCTCTTTCAGATTTTTCATCATTAGTGTATAGGAATGCAAGAGATTTCTGTGCATTAATTTTGTATCCTGCAACTTTGCCAAACTCATTGATTAGCTCTAGTAGCTTTCTGGTGGCATCTTTAGGATTCTCTATGTATAGTATCATGTCGTCTGAAAACAGTGTCAATTTTACTTCTTCTTTTCCAATTTGTATTCCTTTTATTTCTTTTTCTTCTCTGATTGCCGTGGCTAGGACTTCCAAAACTATGTTGAATAATAGTGGCGAGAGTGGACATCCTTGTCTTGTTCCTGGTCTTAGAGGAAATGTTTTCAGTTTTTCACCATTGAGAATGATGTTTGCTGTGGGTTTGTCATATATGGCCTTTGTTATGTTGAGGTAGGTTCCCTCTATGCCCACTTTCTAGAGAGTTTTTATCATAAATAGGTGTTGAATTTTGTCAAAAGCTTTTTCTGCATCTATTGAGATGATCATATGGTTTTTATTCTTTAGTTTGTTTATATGGTATATCACATTGATGGATTTGCCTATATTGAAGGAACCTTGCATCCCTGGGATAAATCCCACTTGATCATGGTGTATGATCCTTTTAATGTGTTGTTGGATTCTGCTTGCTAGTAGTTTGTTGAGGATTTTTGCATTTATATTCATCAGTGATATTGGTCTGTAATTTTCTTTTTTTGTAGTATCTTTGTCTGATTTTGGTATCAGGGTGATGGTGGCCTCATAGAGTGAGTTTGGGAGTGTTCGTTCCTCTGCAATTTTTTGGAAGAGTTTGAGAAGGATAGGTGTTAGCTCTTCTCTAAATGTTTGATAGAATTCACCTGTGAAGCCATCTGGTCCTGGACTTTTGTTTTTTGGAAGATTTTTAATCACAGTTTCAATTTCATTACTTGTGATTGGTCTGTTCATATTTTCTGTTTCTTCCTGGTTCAGTCTTGGAAGGTTATACCTTTCTAAGAATTTGTCCATTTCTTCCAGTTTGTCCATTTTATTATCATAGAGTTGCTTGTCGTAGTCTCTTTGGATGTTTTGTAGTTCTGCGGTGTCTGTTGTAACTTCTCCTTTTTCGTTTCTAATTTTACTGATTTGAGTCCTCTCCCTCTTTTTCTTGATGAGTCTGGCTAATGGTTTGTCAATTTTGTTTATCTTCTCAAAGAACCAGCTGTTAGTTTTATTGATCTTTGCTACTGTTTTCTTTGTTTCTATTTCATTTATTTCTGCTCTGACATTTATTATTTCTTTCCTTCTGCTAACTTTGGGTTTTGTTTGTTCTTCTTTCTCTAGTTCCTTTAGGGGTATGGTTAGATTGTTTATTTGAGATTTTTCTTGTTTCTTGAGGTAGGCTTGTATAGCTACAAACTTCCCTCTTAGAACTGCTTTTGCTGCATCCCATAGGTTTTGGATCATCATGTTTTCATTATCATTTGTGTCTAGGTATTTTTTGATTTCCTCTTTGATTTCTTCAGTGATCTCTTGGTTATTTAGTAACGTCTTGTTTAGCCTCCATGTGTTTGAGTTTTTTACATTTTATTCCTGTAATTGATTTCTAATCTTATAGCATTGTGGTCAGAAAAGATGCTTGATATGATTTCAGTTTTCTTAAATTTACTGAGGCTTGATTTGTGACCCAAGATGTGATCTAACCTGGAGAATGTTCCATGCGCACTTGAGAAGAAAGTGTAATCTGCTGTTTTGGGATGGAATATCCTATAAATATCAATTAAATCTATCTGGTCTCTTGTGTCATTTAAAGCTTGTGTTTCCTTATTAATTTCCTGTTTGGATGATCTGTCCATTGATGTAAGTGAGGTGTTAAAGTCCCCTACTATTATTGTGTTACTGTCGACTTCCTCTTTTATAGCTGTTAGCAGTTGCCTTATGTATTGAGGTGCTCCTATGTTGGGTGCATATATATTTATAATTGTTATATCTTCTTCTTGGATTGATCCCTTGATCATTATGTAGTGTCCTTCCTTGTCTCTTGTAACATTCTTTAGTTTAAAGTCTATTTTATCTGATATGAGTATTGCTTTCTTTTGATTTCCATTTGCATGGAATATCTTTTTCCAACCCCTCATTTTCAGTCTGAATGTGTCCCTAGGTCTGAACTGGGTCTCTTTTAGACAGCATATATATGGGTCTTGTTTCTGTATCCATTCAGCAAGTCTGTGTCTTTTGGTTGGAGCATTTAGTCCATTCATGTTTAAGGTAATTATTGATATGTGTGCTCCTATTACCATTTTCTTAATTGTTTTGGGTTTGGCTTTGTAGGTCCTTTTCTTCTCATGTTTCCCACTTAGAGAAGTTCCTTTAGCATTTGTTGTAAAGCTGGTTTGGTGGTGCTGAATTCTCTTAGCTTTTGCTTGTTTGTAAAGCTTTTGATTTCTCCATCGAATCTGAATGAGATCCTTGCAGGATAGAGTAATCTTGGTTGTACGTTCTTTCCTTTCATCACTTTAAGTATATCATGCCACTCCCTTCTGGCTTGTAGAGTTTCTGCTGAGAAATCAGCTGTTAACCTTATGGGAGTTCCCTTGTATGTTATTTGTCATTTTTCCCTTGCTGCTTTCAATATTTTTTCTTTGTCTTTAATTTTTTCCGATTTGATTACTATGTGTCTCGGTGTGTTTCTCCTTGGGTTTATCCTGTATGGGACTCCCTGCAGTTCCTGGACTTGGGTGGCTATTTCCTTTCCCATGTTAGGGAAGTTTTCGACTATAATCTCTTCAAATATTTTCTCGGGTACTTTCTCTCTCTCTTCTCCTTCTGGGACCCCTATAATGTGAATGTTGTTGCATTTAATGTTGTCCCAGAGGTCTCTTAGGCTGTTTTCATTTCTTTTCATTCTTTTTTCTTTATTCTGTTCCACAGCCGTGAATTCCACCATTCTATCTTCCAGGTCACTTATCCATTCTTCTGCCTCAGTTATTCTGCTATTGATTCCTTCTAGTGTATTTTTTATTTCAGTTTTTGTATTGTTCAACTCTGTTTGTTTGTTCTTTAATTCTTCTTGATCTTTGTTAAACATTTCCAGCTCCTCATGGTGAGACACAGCCACTCCCTGCCTCTGCAGGGGACCCTCCAACACTAGCAGGTAGGTCTGGTTCAGTCTCCTGTGGGATCACTGCTCCTTCCCCTGGGTTCCAATGCACACACTACTTTGTGTGTGCCCTCCCAGAGTGGAGTCTCTGTTTCCCCCAGTCCTGTCGAAGTCCTGCAATCAAATCTGGCTAGCCTTCAAAGTCTGATTCTCTAGGAATTCCTCCTCCCATTGCTGGAACCCCAGATTGGGAAGCCTGACGTGGGGCTCAGACCCTTCACCCCAGTGGGTGGACTTCTGTGGTATAAGTGTTCTCCAGTTTGTGTCACCCACCCAGTAGCTATAGGATTTGATTTTATTGTGATTGCGCCCCTCGTACTGTCTCATTGTGACTTCTCCTTTGTCTTTGGATGTGGAGTATCTTTTTTGGTGAGTTCCAGTGTCTTCCTGTCGATGATTGTTCAGCAGTTAGTTGTGATTCTGGTGTTCTTGGAAGAGGGGGTGAGAGCACGTCCTTCTACTCCGCCATCTTGAACCAATCTTCTCTGGTTTCGTATTCTATGCAAAAAATATCTAAGCCTTCTGTGGTCTTACTAAGTATAGGGAGATATTTTGTCAGATTACTCTTTCACTGAAAATAAAATGATTTTCTAAATATCAATATATACTCTTTTAATGATCATCAAGCTCCTTTCAAGCATACATTTCAATTTATAGCCACATGTACATGCCTTATTTTTAAAGAATTTTAACTCTGAATCATTTTTGACCTTCACTTACCATGGAATAAGAAATTTATAATGAATTAAGTGACAAATTAATTGTTCCTTTTTTAAAGATTCAAAGAAAATGTAGTATGATTAAAAAGTAAAAACTTATTCTAAAGAATTTGTCTGTGGTTTTGTATTTTAGCATTGCTGTATTTGTTTTCGCAAGTTATTTTATTTAAATGTAACTTTAAATAAAATGGAATCTAAACACAGAATAATTCCATTAGAAGTCAGAATAGTAGCTCCCTTGGTAGGGGTAATGACTGAAGTGGTCCATGGGAGTTTCTGAATGTTGGTGATGCTTGGGTGCTGGACGCACACGTATGCTCAGAACTAAGTGGCACATTTATATGAATGTTTCTGTAGGTATATTATATGTCAAGTCAAAGTAAAAAAAAAAAAAATCAAAGTGCTAAGATAGACCCTATGAAACTTGCCCTGTACAACTTACAAGCATGTGACTGGTAGTACTGTGTACTATTTATTATTTGATTTCAAATTTAGGAGAATAGAATGAAAAAATTGGTGGATTGCTCCATTGTTTTTCCTAAATCCCTCCTATACTGTAATAGGAATTTGATATTAAATTGCTAAGTATTTACCAATTCAGGGAAAAAATACGTAAACCCTAATTATATTTGTCATTAAGGTAAAAACAGACTAGGACCTTACCTTTTGAGTTTCTGAAATGTGAAATCTTTTTCTTTTCAAAGTATATTTTAAATATCATATTAGAGACTATCTTTTAATAAAATTAAATATAACTCACTTCTAAGTAAAGCATTCTTCAAATTTGCTTGTGTGGTCGGTAATATATGGCTCATTATTTTTTCCTATGACTTGGAAACAAGAACAAATATTTATTCTTCAAATTAATCCTTGACAGGTTGCCTCTGCCAGAGCAGACCTTCATGGGCTATTGGACAATTGGTCAGTCAAGAAATGGAATGCAAAAACTATTGTGTCCAGCAGAAACTCATCATATAGATGTAAAGGTTGATATCATTATTTCTTCATTAGAATATTGAATGTTATCCATTTTTTTATATCTTCCCTGGAGAAAATCCATTCAATCTCAGAAATGACTTGTTCTGATGTTATTTTAGAATAGATTAACTTCTGCTCTAATTCTTAAGCCAGTCTGGCCTCTGAGGGACTCAATGTAGGTAGTGGCTAATGGCCAGTAGAATTCCTAAGAGCTATCCTGTATTTCAGGAACGTCAGATAGGACAGTTACTCCATTATATTTGTTTTCATGAAAAAGGGCAAAGGAATATCATTCACTAGTTGCAATAGGAATATGAGGAATGTAGTTTTTAGTCTTCCAGCTCCTAAGATACAGACTAGATAGAAGGGGTGTGAGCGCCCATGGATGGCAAAATAGTAAATATCTAACCCAAACATTTTTGATTAATTAAGGACTGTAAGGGCATGCAAATCAATGTTCAAGAGTCAACTGTATTTAAAAATTATTCTCCTGGCTTGGACAGCTCTGGGTCCCAATACTTGAAGCTCAAAACTTGCTCTTGGCTTAGGAAAGAATGGAGGAATGAGAACTCCTATGGGATTTTACATCTGCTATATTTTGTGAGTAAAAAGAAAAGAAAGTGAGAAATTAAATAAGATAGCCCATGTGAAAGCATTTATAAATGCAAGTATATGGTATTATGATTGTTATAAGTGTCGTGCTAGTCAGTAAAATGAGAAGAGGCATATCAAGATGTGGAATATTTGAATTGAAAATCTGTATTTTGGAAGAACTTTAGCTTTTCTACTTTTTGCTAACTACACAAATGTCTTAACTCAGATAACTATTTTTTGTAGGGTCCAGCACTTATAAACATACAGGAGTATCCGATAGAAAGACATGAAGGAAGATCCCAAACCTTTACTGAAGAATGTGCCTCCTGGAAGTTACCATTGGATGAAATTAACTTAATCTGCGACATCGCTACATCACATGGTATGTCAGTTTATTCTTTTGATTTTTCCTTCCTGCACTGATTTTTTTAAAAGCAGGATCAAAATAATCTCTAGACATCAAGAAGTCTATGATAGACTCAGTAACTGTGTCATTCTTGGATTGGATGGCAATTATATGTAATTTAGAACTAATTTCCTATAACAACCTAACAAAATACTATTGTGAAATCCACATAAGCACTGCTGAGTTTATATGCATAGGTCTGTTTCTCATTACAATTGTAGCACAAAGTAAAACACACCCAGGCGTGTGCTAAAAATAGAAGAGGGAAAGAAAAAGGAAAAACATTGGATTTTTTTGGCTCGAATTCCAGTTTGGTGATTGCATGAACCTTGAAAGCAGGACTGGAGGATTTGCAGTCATTAAACCTCTCGTTGTAAAGTATGGCAAATAAAGGATGTGAATTTTTGGCATCTACGTCTCTGGACTGTTGCCATTACCTACTGATTCATGCAGTGTGCCCTGGGTACTTTTTGGCAGAAGTTTTCAATTGATGGCAGTTACTAAGATGATATAAACAGAAGTGATGGCAGGGGAAAGGGAGAAATTCTCTAACTTGTCTACAATAGAGGTTATTCAGGCAAAAATTCAGAAGCAAGTTTTTGTTCATGTAAGTTCTGTGGATGTTTTTTCCAACATCAGCTATGTTGAGTAAAAATATGTGCTTTTAAAATGTACAGGGTTTTTGTTGGTAACAGATTGGTGTTCCTATTAAGATATTTTACATTCACTAGTAGAGAATAAGTATGAACCTTATGGATAAAATTTGAACTTTGCCCTTGTCTCATATTTAGAGATTATAAATAAGTATGCTGTGAGCCTCTGCCCCATGCCAGTGACAGGTGTCATTAAACCATGTCACAGCCTCACAATTCTCAACACAGCATTCCAGGCAGCCAGCCACCATGAGCCAGTCAGAATTGGTCCTTAAAAATGAACTCATTTGCTGTCCCTCACATAATTTAATCCTCTATTTTAGTGTTGTCCACATTTGCAAACTAGGTTTTTGTGTTGTTTTTTATTTCTTTGTTTTTTTACCTATTCTGTATTGGTGAGAGAAAAGAACATTTTCTTGGGTTAGCATCAGGGTTAAATATACATATATATGTGTGTGTGTGTGTGTGTGTGTGTGTGTGTGTGTGTGTGTATTTGAGCCAAAGACCAAACAGCACTTAATGCCTGCAATTAAAGAGAACAATTGTAAGTTCGTGAAGTACCTTTCTATTTATTTTTTTCTTTTTACATTTCTATTAATACTGTTATTATATTCCCTGGTCCCTATACTGTGTACAAAGGTGCTCAATAAATGTTGAATTGAACTTATTTGTGCTGATAGTAGAAGCATTAAAAAGATTCTTAAATTATAAGTTGTGTGATTCTATCTGATATTTAGAACTGTAGTGTGCGCACACACACACACACACACACACACAGTTCACATTGTCTCCTAAATAATATGTCTTCTTCTGCCCTTCCGTTGATTTGTGTTTCTTATCAATGTTAGCTTATTTAAATTTACCATATCTTTATATATATTTAAGTTTTCTATATCTTTATATATATTTGGTCTTTATGTGTAGACATGACATATGCATGCACACACACATACACTATATCTTTTTTCCAGATTTTCATATCTTGTGTCTTAGTTTTGGATTCAGAAAATATGACCACTGTAAATAGATACCTGGATGATGAGTGATGTTAATAGCGTTTATTATACAGAAGCAGCTTAATCCCTTGCTTCAGGGTTCCCAGAAATAGAGATTATGGGAAACATAGTCCAAAGCCTGGCTTCTCTAAGGGAAGCCCTGAAACCAACAGCAGTGACATCTTCTGGGCGCTTGTTGGAAAAGCAGAGTCTGAAACCCCACCTCAGACCCACTGAATCAGAATCTGCATTTTCATTAGATCCCCAGGTGATGCATATGCACTTGAAACTTGAAGAAGCACTGAAATAGAATTCAAAAAATGGACCTAGTCAAGTACTAGTTTGAAAAGACAGAGATTTTTTAATAATGAATACACAAATATGAAAAAAGATAATTTGGAAAATAAGATCCATAGAGCTAAGAACAAAAAATGGGATTACTTATTTACTAGAAAAACCTAAAGATCTAGTAACTAGCTGGAAAATGCCAGATTAGCAGATAGAAGATGTTGACCTGCTGTTGTCTATCTGAGCCAATAATAAAATAAGAGGGAACAGACTTTTATTGAGGCATAAAATACTTTCATACAAGGAAGAATTCCCTGACATTGAGGAGTGTTAAATATTTAATGGTGTTAGCATGAGATGTTATAGAATTCTTAGGGGACCAGATACTTACTTCCAGGAATAGGTAGGTGTGGCCCAATGTACATTAACAGCAGGTGCGAAACTGCTTCTCAAAGTGCTCTTCAACCTAATCAATCCATTTGCAAATCATCTGCTGAGTTCTGATTCTGTGCTGTCTCACGATTCAGTTTTCACTGGACCTTTTGACCAGTCAGAAAATCTATTGCAGACCATGGAATTAACACTTTTTTGTCATTTCAGAAAATGAGGAAAATACTCTCTATGTAGTTGCATGCAATCCCGTTTCCTTATACTTTATGAATATGACTGGGAAAAGCGGCTACTTTGTGGACCTTTTTGACATCTTCCCAAGAGCAGCCAGTGGAGTCTGGCACCCATTTGTGACAGTGGCACCGCTGGGAAATCCCCTCAAGGGTCAAGTGATTCTCCATGAGCAGCAGGTAATGACATGGTCTAATGATGCCCAGGGTAACTGATGCAAAGGAGAAGGCAAGAGTGTTTTTCAACCTATAACTAAAAATAGGTGCTTTCATAAAGATTGAGGACGGGCGCTGAAGGACGGGATCAGGAGTTGTATTTTATCAGTACCACAAGGCAGGCTAATATCCTCCTCTCTGTAGAGACTTCTCAACCTCAGCACTAATGACATTTGAGGCTAGATAATTCTTTGTTGTGAAGCTTACATTCTCTTTGGGGAGATAGACAACAAACAAGTAAGCCAACAAATAAATACCAATTTCAAGTAGTGATAGGTGCTGTATAAAAATAAGGTAAGGTCCTAAGGAATGATGGGGGTGGGATAGGAGGAGATGAAAAGGTAAACAGTACTCAAAAGGGTGCTGAGATATCTCCCCTTAGGAGATGACATTTTACCTGAAACCTGAATGGCATTCTTTATCTGGAGATAGCCATGTAAATATACTGAATGGAATTGTCTTAGTCTGTTTGGGCTGCTGTAACACAAGTACCGTAGACTAGGTAGCTTATGAACAGAAGAAATTTATTTCTCACAGTTCTGCAGCCTGGGAAGTCCAAGATCAAGGCGCTTGCATATTCAGTGTCTGGTGAGAACCCACTTCCTAGACAGCTGTCTTTTCATGGTAGCCTCACATGGCAGTAGGAGCAGGGATCTCTTTCGTGTCTCTTTTATAAGGGCACTAATCCCATTCGTGAAGACTCCATCTCCATGACCTAATCATCTCCATAGTCCCCACTTCCTAATACACTGGGGCTTAGGACTTCAGCTTACAAATTTGGGGAGGGCATCAGGCCATTGCAGGAATACACTGAAATTCTTTAGTATCTAATGATGCTCAAGTTCCAACCATCACTACTATTGTAAGACAACACTAATGAAAAGTACAGATGCCCAGAGTCAGGCTAAAAGTAATTCCAAACAGAAGATATAGATCAAAAGACAGTCTGTGTTTCAATTAATGAGAATTCTCCAGGTCTAAGTTAATCTGTACTATCCAATAGAAAGGAGTACAATGTTTTTGCAGACCTATTACCCACCTAGTATGTACCAAATAGTACACTAAGCATATTATTCATTCATCAGATATGTATCATGTGCCTACTATTAGGGATACTGCCATGAACAAAACAACAAAAATCCTTGTTCTCAAAAGCTTTCGTTCTGGTGCAAAAGGTAGACAATAAGCAAAGTAATTAATTACATCTTAAGTCAGAAGATGAGAAGCAAGGGAGGGTAAAATAGAAGGCTGGGAGGAAGGTTGCCTTTAAAACAGGGTGGGCGGGCAAGGATTGCCTAACTGAGAAAGTGATATTTAAGCAAAGCTCTGATAGAGGTGAGGGAGAGAAGAGATATCAGGAGTAAGAGAGTTCTAGGCAAAGGAATTATAAGTTCAAAGGCCCAGAGGCTGGAACATGGCTCTCCATCTTTAAAGAAGCGTGGTGGGGAAGACTGAATGAGGGGGAGGGTATAAGGAGGTGAGGTCAAAGAGGTCACTCAGTGGGTTGGGTCAGGGTCATGGTGGAAGGGTGGGGAAGCAGATGTGTAGAGCCTTGTAAATCATTCTAACGTTCTGCAGCCTGACTGTGAGGAAAGGGGAAGGTCTTAGAGGGTTTCAAGCAGAGGAGAAGCAAGATCTGACATATTTTTAAAGGATTTCTCCAGCTCCTCTTTGGTGAATAGTCTTTAGGTACTAAGGCAGAATGAAGGAGATTAATGAAGTGATTTTTACAACGATCCAAGCAAGAGATCATTGCAGTTTGGAGGAGGATGGCGGTCATAAGTAATGATGGATTCTGGATATATTTTGTAGGTGGGACCAACAGGATTTCTGAACAGATCAGATATATGAGGTGAAAGAGAGTAAACTAAGATCAGCTTTAAGATGTAGGGCCTGAGCAACTGAAAGGATAGACCTGCCATGAACTGAGATGAGGAAGGAATTGATTTGGAGGGGGAGATTAGATGTGTGATTAAATTCGAGATGCCTATAACATATCCAAGTAGATGATTCTGGTGTTTAACGGAGAAGTCAGAACAGGAAACATACATTGGGCATCATTGGCATATAAATGTTATTTAAAGTCATGAAACTGAAAGAGATCACTAAGGGAATGAATGTGGGTGGAAAAGAGAAGTCTGAGGGCTAAGCCCTGGGGCAATGAAATATTAAGAAATGAGAGAGGGTGAGGAGGAATCAACCAGGGGGAACTGAAAATGAGTGCCCAGTGAAGTAGATGGTTACACCAGGGTGTGGTATCCCAGAAGGCAAGTGATGAATATCTCAAGGAGGAGGATCAATTATTAAATGTTGACAAATGTGCCAAGGAAAAGATTACATACATTATTCCGTGTTATTCTTCCACAGGCCCAGTGAGGTAGCTTTAGCAATATTTACATGTGAGAAAACTGAGTCTCAGTAAGTTTAAATAATTTGCCCAGTAAATACATGGTAGAACTGAGGTTCAAACCAAATTGGATTGACGTCACCAGAATTAAACTTCATCCATACTGTCGCTCACTGCAGAAACGTGGGGAAAAGAATAGTCTGAAAATTTTTTTAAGTATTCATAATAGGAAAATATGGAAAAAATGTAATGTTGTTACTTGTTAAGTATTTAAACACACTATGAGAGTAAAGCGTTACCTACAAACAGTACTTTTAGACTGTTTCTAATCAAGAATAAAAAATTGCATAAGTGATACAGCAGTATTTCGTTGAGTAAATAAGTCAACTTTAACTTCAGGCTTTGCCTAAATAATTATCATAAATTCTGAGTTAGTAAAACTTTTTCTGGTTTTCACAATTTTTTTCAATATGGCTTTCTCCTAGAAGCAGAATTTATCAATATCCAGCTATTGCTTATAAAGGTTTGTGTCCATCACATTGGAATAAGGGTTTTACCTTATAGATTTCCAACAAAATACCAATGCCATTGAATTGAATTCTACAGCCAGAAGAATCTGTCATAAAAAGCACATATCTTGGTGATTTTTGATTCAGGAAACCAATCAAATTTAAATACGAGTCTACATTTGAAGTATTTATTCAAACAATCTTGCCAGATTTTCAGCTATCAGATAAACTGTCAAATTTACATATACCAATGCTTTAAAAGTACAAGATTTTCAGGTTCTCAGGAAGTATTTTATTTTCTCAAAAGATCCAGTTATCTGGCAACATTGCTGACCAATACGCTGCTCACTTATAAGGACTTTCATCAAAGAAAATCTGTTTTTCAATGTAAAGATGTGCTTGACTTGCACAGCCCGCACTTTCCCTCCTGGCATTCTTGCATGCTACCTGGCTTATCCCTTGGACCAGTTTCAACAGTTTTCCAGAAGGGTACCTCAATGCCCTGAGCAGGCACGCACAGCTTATCAGGATACTTCCGCTACCTGTACTCTGAACTGCCTCTTCTTTTCCCAGAGAGGATGGATCAGCTGTCGGTTTTATATTATGTCCCTGCTAGGATATAAGACCTCCTTAATTCCAAGTGAACAGCCTGTAACTGTAAAATTTAACAAATGATAAATAATTGTAATCGAATAAAAAATGTGTGCACTGCCATGAGTTCCTTCTCCCCCATTCTGCCCTGACAATGGAGCTAAAATATTGTAGAGAAGTACTTCCATTAATTCATCTCTCCCTTGTCTTTATAAAGCTTGGCAACGGATACATTTCCCTGGTTAGTTTAAGAAGTTGTTCAAAAATTCCTGGCTAAAATAAAATCGTAAGTGAGGAAAGGGAAATTTTGCCATGCCTAAAAATAAAGCCTCCTCCCCCAACCCGCCCCATGAGATTACTTATTACATCTGTACAAAGTTTAGAACTTCAGACTTTAGGACATGGAGGTCATCCAGAGGTTACTTTTCTCCCAGTCAAATACAAACATAATAAAATTGCTCACTTGCTTCTCCTCCCTGCCCCCCTTAAAGGAGAGCCAAAACCACAGTTACATGTACTCATGTGTGATGCAGAATTCTATTTTTGGACTCAGACAGAATATATCATTAGTCATTTACAGAAGGAAACCATTAACATCTAAAAGGATGGAGCAACAGAACTTCATGTTGCCAATTGCTTCTAGAACTAATTCTAAATACAGCAGCGGCTGGAAATATATATATGTGTGTGTATATAAACATATATATATATATATATATATATGTTTTCTGTTACTTAGGAAGATACAGTTTTTCAGTTCACTTATGCAAAGTTACGAGTATATAAGTATTAGACGCTAAAAGGGAAGAAAAATGCAAAACCATACTCATTTTTCTGTGTAATCATATCTGTTTAATCATCTGCTTATTCTTCTACTTAATCATATTTTGGGATCAAACATTATTTTTAGGACTTTCTGTTGCTTAGAAAAGTTAATATTACCCCAAATTGCTTAAGTGCTAACAATTCATGTTAATGTTGTACATATTTATCATAAGAGAGAGTTTCTCCTTTAAAAAAAAGCTTACTCAAAAAAGATTTAATCTAGAATAGAGACTGTAAATTTTTAACTTATTAATACATTTTCTTAAGGAAAACTTTAAAGGTTTTCCTTAAGGTTTTCATCATTTTCAAACTTTCAAATGCCAGAAGCGGTGCTTCTTATATGACATGTTGATTTTAAAAAGAATATTACTAACACACATTCTTAATGGAGAGTTGCATATTATACAGAATGATGCATTCTAAGAGTGTTTATGGAAAAATTTAAGCATTGTCAATATGCTTGGTAGAATTTTTTAATACAGCCAAGATTCAGAGTATATGGAATAAAGGAGACTTTGGAACAAATACTACTTTAATTCTTGAGCACTTCAGTAAAATTGACTAGTAAAATAAATTGAAACCACACTATGAGGTCTCAGATTTGCAGATGAATCATTACTCTACTTACATTTCTTTTTATTTCTCTCTGACTGGATTAAGTAATAAAGGGCAAGGGTCATGGTTAATTCATCATTGTATTCTCCTTTGTGCTTTAAATATAAGCTGTTCAATAAATGTTATGGAACAAATGAACAGACTTTTCATGTTTTGTATATATTTTGCAAAATATGTATTAATTCTTCAGGTGCTTTGTGATTTTATTTTCCCCAAAGAAAGTTCTTGAAATGAAAAGTTCATAAGGATTAGGATAACTGAAGGGGCCCCAAATTTAAAACAAAACAAAATAAATAAGACAAAATAAACAAAAACAAGAAAGAAAGAAAAGACAATTGCATAACAAGGCCTGACAAACAACTTTCTGGTGCCTTTCTGTAAACCTGTTAGTCTAATCTTCAAATGTCTTTAAATTTTAATGAAAAAAGCCCACTTCTTGGCATCTCTTTAAAATATTTAATCTTTTTTGGCTTTCTCAATTTTAAATTCTTATTTCATGTGTTTCTGTTCACTTATTTTAATGCCTAAGGTTAATTTAAAAAAATTTTTTTTTCTTGAAAAAGTCCTCCTAATTACTGAGAGATTATTACTTCATTTGCATAACTGTGATTAATGCTGCTGGAGCAATCTCTTGTCTGTAGTTATTACAGCACCAGCTATGAAAGTTCTCAAGCTTAGTGAATGTCAAGATGAAACACTCATTACTAGCTAGGTTCTTGGGGTTCTTGATATTTTCTTGCTAACCCATCTTTATAACAGGTACATATTTTCTGAGTTGAACCTGGCTTTGTGAAAAGAATAAATGAGATTCAGTTATGCACAGTGTAAGAGAGTTTTTAACAGAACATTCTTTAAGTGTAATTTTGATAAAAGTAAATGGGCTTTTAAAATGATCAATTCTCTTAATTTCCTCATTTGTATGTAATAAAACAGAAATCATGGTTAAGCTAGCCTATATTTACAAGGTGATGGTTTTAAGATAAAGTCTTCAAAGAGAAGATTCTGCATTACATAATTAGAAATATCTTCATTAAACCATCTAATACTTTAAATTCTGTATTAGGGAAAAACATTTAGTGTCTTCATGGTGTCTCTTAAATATTTCAATATTGTCATCTTCCCTTTGGTTTATTTATCGCTATTCCATTTATTCCCAGGCTGCCAAGAGGCTGCTGCTAAATAAATAAATAAATAAACAAGGAAACAAACAAACAAACAAGGAAACAAACAAACTGTTCTCTTTATTTCCAGAGCAATGTCATCCTGTTGTTGGATACCACTAGCCAAGCCCTTCATCGTCTCATCTTACCTTCAGAAGAGTTTACACTTAAGAAAACTTCCTGGTGGAGCAAGGAGGAAGCTGTAAGAAATACCCAACTTGTCCAGCAAATTGCCAGGGATTTTCCATAGCTTTCTAACTGTAAAAATGCGTGCCTGCCCATCCCTTGTAGTGCCTTTTGTTTGCTATAATGCACAAGAGAATTCTCTTATTATGCACTTGTAAATTTTAATATGATACAAATAGGTAGACATAGATACATATATAATTCAATATCAATGGCTTCTTTTTGTATCCATCACAGTCACATGAAGACTTGTCAGGACGCAACTCACAATAATAGGACATCATGAGCCATTTGAGTGTGGTATTCATGACAGATCCCTAACATGAACTTTAATAGTCACTTTAATAGTTTTCCAGTTATGAGTTTATGTTTGGATTTATGTAATGAACCTATGAGTGCAACAGCTGATTGTATTTACTAGATAAATAAACGTTTTAGCTTATTAACTAAATTAAACTAGTAAACATTTTGGCTAACCAACAAGAATTTTTTCTGCCATTTAGAAAAAGGTAATGGATATAAAATAAGGCTTACCCTCTGCCCTGCACGACAGCGTACTTAGGTCTTAAAAGACCACAAAGGAAAGAGATAAATATAAATATTTATCATAAATATATCCAAATCTAAGAAACAAAATATTTCCTACGTATTTATGCTATGGTACAAATTCCACAGTTAATCACCAGATAGCATGTTTATTTCTAACCAGTATTTGGCATTTTTTTTTTAATATGCTTTTTAAAAAATATTTATTTATTTATTTGGTTGGTTGGTTGTGCTGGGTGTTAGTTGTGGCAGGCGGGCTCTTAGTTGCAGTATGTGGGATCTAGGTCCCTGACCAGGGATCGAACCTGGGTCCCCTGCATTGGGAGCGTGGAGTTTTAACCACTGGACCACCAGGGAAGTCCCCTAAAACATTATTCTAAAGATGTTTTAGTATGCAGTTCACAATTAATTTTGAAATATATTTTAATCTATGTTACCGTAAGAGTCTTGGAGTGGATAAAGAGGTAGCTTCTCGGAGAATTACATGTTTTACACTTTGAAGAAATTTATTCAAGGAAAAGCAGCTGAATATGACACATTTAAAGTGAATATTTTGTTTTGTTTTGTCTTTAGGAAACTTACAAAATGTGTAAAGAATTTGCGCACAAAAACTGGCTAGTATTCTACAAAGAAAAAGGGTGAGCTCTTTGTTGTAGATTTAATCTGGGATCCTTATTGTGTCCATTCTATTTCCTCCTTTAATTATGCTTGTCTATTGTAAAGCTAATGTAATAAAATTAGAAATATTTTATTCTAAAAGTTTCTTATCCCACATTGCAGAACATTGAAAAACAGACATAAGAAAAGACACTGCCCATAATTCCGTATACAACCACTACTAGCATGGCCGCTCTCACTTCTCATTTTTAATTCTTATGCATACCTTTATATAGCTTAGAGTTTTATATATCTATTTTCTCAATTAACATTTTTCTATGTTATTATCTAGTCTTAAAAATATTGTTTTTAGGGTTGTATAATATATCATGAAATGACTGTGCCATGGTTACTCAACCAATATCTTCACCATTTCCTTTCAGAGAGTTTTCTTTCTTTTTTTTTTTCAGGAACACCCTGGCTGTGCTGGATGTTCTAGAAGGGCGAACTCACACCATCTCACTTCCCATCAGCCTCCAGACGGTTTTTCTCGTAGCAGAAGACAAATGGCTTCTGGTGGAGAGCAAAACACATCAGTGGGTAGATCTACATAGCACCTCATGGAGTGTGCTCAGTTAGCCAGCATCCTTACAGCTCTGTCTTCCTGTGTCTGTCTTTTAACAATTTCTGTATTTGGCAGCATCTCTGTAGGTGAAACTTCGAAGGAGAGGGGACGGGAAAATCTAAATAAATTAAATGTAACTTCGCAGAGTAATTATAAAAGTGTTTCAGAAGATGACCTTGAAATTAACAGTGAAAACGTAATGACTTTTACAACTGATCCGTATTTCTTTAGGATTTTTCCTGTTAGCACACTGAGAATTCACTGTATTCTTGCCAAACTAGAGATACTTCAAAATAGATTTTTAGTTTATCCTCTCTTCAAAGGGCCACAGTCTCCATCCAAATGCTGTTGCTTTTCTGTAACTTCACAGAATCCACCCCTTAGAAGTTTCTTCTTCGTTTTATCTCCTGTGCTCTTATTTGGTTATGTTTATGTTTGTGTTGCCTCTTCCATTGCACCGTATACTTCTTGATGAAAAGGACATTATGTACACTCGGCATAAGTGGGGTGCACAGTAAATTTTTTTTTTTCGGTATGCGGGCCTCTCACTGTTGTGGCCTCTCCCGTTGCGGCGCACAGGCTCCAGACGCGCAGGCCCAGCGGCCATGGCTCACGGGCCCAGCCGCTCTGCGGCATATGGGATCTTCCTGGACTGGGGCACAAACCCGTGTCCGCTGCATCGGCAGGCAGACTCTCAACCACTGCGCCACCAGGGAAGCCCTGCACAGTAAATTTTGAGTCACCCTCCCTCATGCATTACATCTACTGGATTCATGCAGATTCTCTGCCCCTCTGCTGACAAGCAGAAGTGACCTGCTGCAAAAGATTCCTGGCTATTTATATATTCCTATATTAGAAATCTTACAGACAAGTAGATCAAGGGGATTACAGCAGGGAGGGCTTCTGTCCCTTAGCTGGTCACAAATCAGAGGTTGGCCTCCCTCTTACTTGCTGATCAGTCATATTAACAGCAGGCTCCATGATAGTATGGATGTGTCTCTTTAGAGTCGCTTTTCTTTTTTTTTTTTATGGCCCTTCCTCTTACAGGAAATATTGGATTTTCAGTTCACATTTATTACTGCATTGTTATTATGCACTGCTCTTATACAGTGTTAAGAAGTTATTTTTTAAATTCATGATGAAACTCTGAAACTGCAAATTATACTCAGAATATAAAAAGGGGGCTTTGGGGCTTCTCTGGTGGCGCAGTGGTTGAGGGTCCGCCTGCCGATGCAGGGGACACGGGTTCGTGCCCCGGTCCGGGAAGATCCCACATGCCGCGGAGCGGCTGGGCCCGTGAGCCATGGCCAGTGAGCCTGCGCGTCCAGAGCCTGTGGTCCGCAACGGGAGAGGCCACAGCAGTGAGAGGCCCGCATACTGCAAAAAAGGAGGCTTTGGCTGGGGGTGGGTAGGGTATGGCAACTCTGATTTTTCCTAGTCTGGCCTCATAGTCATTAGAAAAAGAAAGACTTTTCACTTAGATGATTTGTTTGTTTACAGGAAATATCTTTTAACTAAGCCGGCGCACATCGAATCTGAGGACAGTAGGGTTTGCCAGTTGTATGTGCTGAAAGAGGAGCTGCCTAGCACAGGGTTTGGAGTCACACAAGGTAAATACTATATTCTGTGTGTTTGTGGCTGTATAGGTGCATGCCTGCATACACACTGTCCTCTAGAATCATTTAAGGACAATAATATCAACATGTTAACTTTATACCAAAAAAGAAATCTTAGTCACTACACTAGAAACAGTAAGAATCTATCATCTTTTAAATTCTGTCTTTGAATTTTTTAAACTAACAAGTCAGAATGTTTACATATATGTAGGTTCCAAGTCTATTTTAGGATTGCATCATTTCTTTTTTACACAGACCATCAGTATTTCTACTTTATTCATCACAGTTTTGGGCGGGGGGTGAAAAGTAATTACGAAAAAAATTCTAAAATATACCATTGCTAAGACTGGTTTGGGCCAGTTTCACCTCTTTCTGCAGAGTGCTATTATATTAATCTTGATTGCTAATAAAAATTTGAATTCTTGAATAAATACTTGAAATCACTTTGAGAAGATGCCATGATTGTGAAAACTGAGTTTTCTCAGACAAAAAGCCATGAGTGTAAGTGAAAGCGTTTTCTCTTTTTTGATTTTTGCTTTTCTGTTTGAGTTGGTGAGAATGAAATCTTGCAAAAATTAATTCCTGGAGCATTTTAGGGGCATATGGTGTTTAACGTTTCTCTGACACTTTTTAGAAACAGACTTCAGCATACCTCATAAAATTTCAAGTCATCAACTATCATCTGAAAATCTGAGTTCAGCTGTGGGACAAAAGATTGCCTCTCCTAACCGAATTCTCTCAGATGAGAATAGTTATGCTACAGTCGTTGTTGGTTTCCCAGATCTCATGGTAAGCATAAATTTCTTAAATGATTGAATAACTATTTCTTCCCCCCATTTTGGCCTATACTCTATAAGCCTATCTGAGGGGTAATTAAAAACGTAATGATTTTCTGGTAAACATTTCAGGTCAACCTTCTGTTTTCCAGACCAGTCATTAAAAAATTCATTCTATATGGTTTCATTGCTTGTTAAAAATTAACATATACATTGTAGTGCAATTATATAATTTAGTAAAGGAAAAACAGTATTCTCCATACATGGGAGTTCATGTGACAGGTAAATACTTAACCTACTGACAGTGATTTTATATCATGCTGTCTTAATGTGTGCTCATGTCATCTGTCAAGAGGGACAATTTGAGACTAACAAAATAATATTTCTTCTAGAATTTTTTAAAGTGAAATATGTTGGAGTCTCATTACTGTAGGTTAAATTTTTCAATGCTCATGAACACCAATTCACTTTCCACTGAGTTTTGCTCTGACTTATATCTTTGCTGCATCCAGATTATACTATAAATGCTGGTGGTCTCAATTTAATTTGCTTTTAAATGGATCCTTCTGCTGTTATTTACTATTATCTGTAAAGAAGAGGCTATTCATTATTGACTTTAGGTGAAACTAGGTACCATCTTCCCCTGATGGAAATGTGAGACATGAAATATAAAGGTTATTTCAGCCCAAGTTGCCATCTAATAACCTTAGATGTAACTCCATGTGTTTTGATTAAACATTTAATTTTCATAATTTCCTTTGTAGCTTTTAGGTGGGATGATAGAATCACTTAAAGATAAAAATATTGGCTCTGCTTAATAGTACACCAGTCTCACATGCCTCAAAATTTTAATGTAATTAATGAATGATGAGTACTTCAGGATATAAGACTTTTGAAATCCAAAACCCAATGGATAATGTGTGGCTTAGGACTTTGCCATATGTCTTCTTAATTATTAAGTAAAAAACATTTGCTGTGGATTATATATCTGAAAATGAAACATGTTGGAATACAGCATCTACGGCAGCTTTGATTAAATGAAAGAGTTACGTTTAATATGCTTTCTACCATGCTTGCTGCTATCAGTAGAGAAAACACTGGAGCTACTTTTCTGAAGGTGGAACTGTTTTAAAAATTGATCTTTTGATTGAAGAAATTAGTATAGAAATATAATGTCGCTATAAAAAGGTAAGAAAGCTGAGTATAAGGTTATGTTTGTATTGACCCTCTAGAAATCCTTTGTAGACTGTAGAACTAGTGACTTGTTAAATTAAAAGCTGCATCCCCATATTTATTACCCACCGTATCGGAGATGTTCATGAATTTTTGTTTAATGATAGATTAGATCATTCAGTTAGACAGCCTTTCAGCATTTTATGAGAGCAGTCATATTTTTTAGACCCCAACACAAGTCAGGCACTGTACTATTCTAAACCATTTCATACATGATAATTAATTTTTACAGCAATTGCACAAGGTTTTATAGATAAAGAAGCAAAAACAGAGAGGATATATCCCCCAGGCCCCAAAGATATTGAATAAGGGATCTGGGATTTGAGCTCAAGGGTGACTGACCCTCAAACGCATATCCTTTCTACTATATACTACAGTGCCTTTATGACTTCATGTGAATTTCTTTTGATTCTTCACAAAACTATTAACAAAAGGGCATGTCATCTCTTATTAACTTTTTATAGCATTATCAAAGGCACCTAAATTATTATGAACTTATTATAACTTTCTTAACCTACTACCACATGGCTACAAAAACCGACAGCAAGTATCATAGTGAATCCTCAATAGTGAAACGTTAAAAGCATTCGTTTCGATATCAAGAGGAAGACAAGGATACCCACTACCACCTCTTCTACTAAACATTTTTCTGAGCACCTTAGACATGATCCATTAGAAATTTTTTTGATACCTTGACTTTCCTCAAAATTAAAAACCTCCACTCTGTAAAAAAAAGACACTGTTAAGAGAATGAAAGGACAGTCTACAGGCTGGGAGAAAATACTGGCAAATCACATTTCCAACAAAGGACTTGTATCCAAAGTATATAAAGATTTCTTAAAACTCAAGAGTAAGAAAATAATCCAGTATAAAAAATGGGCAGAGCGGCCCATTATGAGGTGTCAGAGGTCAGAGGCTGAGCAGATGAGCAAGATATCTGTGGTGTGGGAAGGAGTAACCACTGGCGACGGGAATCAAGTCCAGCCAGGATGAAGATGGCACCCCATGAAGGGGCAGCCTGGTGTGGGAAGTAGGAGCCCAAGTAAGGTGAAGAGTTTGTTGATACATGCGTGTAGCTCAGTGTGGGCTATCAGGCCAAGCAGAGTGAGGAGGGCATCGGCCTGGAAGGGAAAGTTAGTGGTGGAGATGGGAGATGAGTCATATACAGTGGAACTGAGCCAAAAAGTAAGTATATGAAGGGTAATGATGTCTAGGTTTCTCACTGTTAAAGAAGGGAGTTACAGATACAGAAGGAAAGAAAACTAGAATGAGTCCTGTAGTGGTTGGATTGGAATTGTGTGTATCTGGGTGAACTCATGGTTTTCAACGTATTTAAGTAGGTATAGAAATAAAATCGGAGGTAAAATGTATTTAAAAAAATGGGCAAAAGACTTGAACAGACTGTTTACCAAAGAGGATATATGGATGGTAATTAAGTACATGAAAAGATGTTCATCATCATTAGTCATTAGGGAAATGCAAATTAAAACCATGATGAGATACTACTATTGCCAATTAGAATGGCTAAAATAAAAAAAAATTTTAAATACTGACAATACCAAGTACTGACAAGGATGTAGTGCAAATGCAACTCTCACACATGTTTATGGAAGAGCAGGGGCAAACAATAACCAAGACATTTCTGAAGAAGAACCAAGAATAAAAAGCAGAGGTACTTGCCCTACTAAATTTCAAGGCTTATTATAAAGCTTTAGTAACTAAGACCACATGGTATTGGCCTAGGGGTAGAAAAATATACAGTAGAACAGATTGGAATGCCCAGAAACAGCTGCCTGCATACATGAAACTTTTCTGATAACAGTGCTGATCAGTGGGCAAAGGTTAATGATATTTGAACAATTAGCTATCCATGTGAAAAAAAGATAAGCATGGAGCCCTGCCTCATACCACTCACAGAAAGAAACTCCTGAGGGGTTAAGGAACTAAATGTGAAAGGCAAAACTTCAAAATGTTTAACAAATACGTAGGAGAATATCTGTGATCTGGGAGTAGAGAAGGATAAATATATATGTGGTAAAAATTTAAAGTAAAGCAAGAGAAAAAAATAACACAAAATTTCAGAAGAATTAAAGTCTAGGGAATATGAAAGAGATGTGATTGAAAAGGGGCCCTCCAGGGGCTTGAGAAATACTGGTAATACTATTCCTTATGCCAGATAGTGGATGCGATAGTATAGTTAGTTATTTATAGTTACTTAAATTACCTGTATTGTCATATTCCCTCTTTTTAGCTCTAATTCATTTCAAGATAAAAAATGTGTTGCATATTTTACACTTGTCTGAAAATTATGATTATTGATGAAGCAGCTATCTTCTGTACCAAAGTCAAAAAGGTTAAGGAATAATTTGATTTTCTTATATTTGTGAAATATAAGTGTACCGCTGGTATCTGCTTAAAGGACTGCATTGTAAAAGTTGTGAATGTAGTTTATAATACTTCAGTGCTTGAATTTCTCTCCCTTTTTTTTAAGTCACCTAGTGAAGTTTATTCTTGGAAAAGGCCAACATCTTTGCATAAATCAAGGGTCACTGATACATTCTATGGAGGGAAGAAGAAAATTGGAACTCCAAAGCAGAGCAATTGTGTGATGCTTTTGGATACTAATCAGATAGTCAGGATTTTGCCCCCAGGAGAAATCCCTCTAAAAGATATCTACCCAAAAGGTAAGAAACTTACCAATTCCTATTTTATCAAGCTAGTCAAAGGTAGTTTGGTTTTGGTAGGGATATTTAACTTATCATTTTATGTTTATGAATATGAATAATTTTAACAGGGTTTAGTAGCTAAAAAGACCTATATGTGCTCAGAAGGGTTTACCTAAACTTCTCATAGGAGTTTAAGACTTTTGCCTTAAACTCCTGTGTCTAAAGGCCAGGGACTTGTGCAGCCTGATTCACTTACCAGTGCTCTCAAAGTCAACTTATGTTTATTACTACGTAACTTATGCCAGGTCCTGTGCTGATCACTTTTCCTTGTATAAATTCATTTAGTCGTTAAATTCCCATTCTATCATTAATGTACTCTCAAGTTTATATGCAGGGAAACTGACGGAGAGGTAAAGTAACTTGCTGGGGTTCTCCCCAGCAGTGGTCAGCAGAGCCCAGATTTGCACCAAAGTCTTCCAACCCAAGGCCACAGCTACCCTTACTGAACCACGCTGGCTTTCATCATAAAGGATAATTATGAAAATTTTTGATCATCGAGCCACTGATTATTATTTGCATCATAGTGGCAGTAATATTGTCCTGTGTTTACATTCATTATATTAGTGTGGACTTCATAAATATAATAGTAAACACATTATAATAATCTGTTATTGGGTTTGAAAAGTCCTGGTTATATGATAATGTTAGAATTAGTTCATTCCAAATAAATCACCATTTCCTTAGAATGTTTTTTATGGTAGAAGAGGCAGGTGAATACACTGACAATTGCAGTGCAGTGCAATAGGCATATTCACAAGGTGATATCTAAACACAAAGGAGAAGCTTACACCCCAGGCTTGTGATTCTGAGCTGACTCTTGAAAGATGAATGGGAGGGAATCAAATGAAGGAATTGTTCCAGGAAGAGAAAACCCCACGAGAAAGGTACAGAGGCATTACAGACACTCCAGGAGTTACAAGAAATTCTATACCAGAATTCAGTGCACCTTCATCCACCAGAAACCAGTGGGTCAGCCCTGATACTCCTCCCTCATCCTCCACATCATCATCAACCGCCATGTCCTTTTGATACAACCTTAATATACCTTATATCCACCCACTTGTCTACAGTTGAGTTGCCAACATCCAAATCACCACCATCTTGAACTGGAATGCTGCAGTAGCCCTCTGACAGAGTTCCCTCTTCCATTCTTCCCCCACCCCCTATTCTCCACACATCAGACAGAGTGTTGTTATTTAAGTATTTTATTGTTCTCATTTGTTCTTATTAGGGACCAGTTACACAGAGTAAAATTCATCCTTTTTAGTGTATAGTGCTGTGAGTTTGACAAATACATACAGTTGTGTAACCATCACCATAACTGACAGAGAACAGTTCCATCTCCCCAAAAACCTCCCCTATGCCACTCTGCCATTAAGCCTTCTGCCTTCCCCTATACCCCCACTGATCTGATTTCTTTCCTTATTGATTTGCCTTTTCCAGAATATCATATAAATGGAATCACACAGTATGTGGTCTCTTGAGTCTGGCGTCTTTCACTTAATATTAAATATTTGAGAATCATATATGTTGTGTTTGTTTGTTTGTTCCTTTTTTTGGCTGAGTAGTAGTCCATTGTGTGGATATACCACAGTTTGCTTATCCATTCACAAGTTGATAGATACTTGTATAGTTTCCAGTTTTGGGCAATAATTAATAAGGCTGCTATGAACATGTTTGCACAGATTTTTAAGTGAACATAAGTTTTTGCTTCACTTGGATAAATACGTAGGAATGGCATTTTTATGTCATACGATAAAACTGCCCAACTGGTTTCCAGAATAGCAATACCATTTTGCATTCCTGTCAGCAATGGTGAAAGTTCCAGTTGCTCCGCCACCTTTTCAGTGCTTGGTATTGTCAGTTTTTCACCATTCTAGCAGGTGTGTAGTGATAACCTCATTATGATTTTAATTTGCATTTTCCCTAGTGCCAAATGATGTTGAGCATCTTTTCATATCTATCTTCTTTAGTGAAACGTCTCTTCAAATCTTTTCCCACTTTCTGAATTGGATTACTTGCTTTCTTTTTAATGATTTTTGAGTGTTCTTTATATATTCTACATATAAGTCCAGTATCAGATACATGCTTTCCAAACATTTTCTCCCATTTTGGTGAAGGGCCAAATCTCTTATGTTTTCTTCTAGAAATATCATATTTCTAGATTTTATACTTAGATTTGTACTCCACTTTGAGTTAATTTTCTTATATGGCACAAGGTGTGGATTGAGACCCATTGTTTTGCATGGGGATAGTCAATTGTTCCAGTACCATTTGCTGAAAAGATTGTCCTTTTTCTACTCAGTTGTCTTTGGACCTCTTCAGAAAATCAACTGACCACATATGTGAGTCTGTTTATGGATTTTCGTTGGTGTTTCATTAATCTATATTGTGTTGGCCAAAAAGTTCGTTCGGGATTTTCCATAACATCTTCCATAAGATGGTATGGGAAAACCCAAACAAACTTTTTGGCCAACACAATATGTGTCTGTCCTTTCACTAATACCAGACTCTCTTGATAAAGGAGAGAATCTTTGTCATCATCCACACTTCATTCATTTTCACTGCTGTACATACAGCACAGCCAACTTATTCATCTGTTCTCTATTGGTACACATTTACGTTCTTCACAATTTTTTGCTATTACAAGTATTCTTGTACCAGTCTCCCTGTGTATATGTGTGGGGAGTCTGTAGGGTATATATCTAAGAGTGAAATTACCAAATTGTTACCCAAAGTTATTGTTCCAGCAGCATAAAAGATGAGTCTACTCTCTATCCCCATCTTCTCTTGCAAAGGTCAGACCTTTTATTGTGCACGTCCCTGATTTCTAGTAAGTTTGAGTATCTTTTTATATATTGTGATTTACTCTTCTGAAAATTGCCTGTTTATATATTTTTGCCATTTTTCTCTTGGTTGCTAAGAGTTTTATTTACCCTCATTTTTTAAGGTAATGTTCCTTAAATATTCCAAATGTATAGAAAGTGCTTAGGTTAATGCCTGACACAAAGGAATAATTTTTTTTAATACATTTATTTATTTATTTTTGGCTGCATTGGGTCTTCGTTGCTGCGCACAGGCTTTCTCTAGTTGCGGCGAGCAGGGGCTACTCTTCGTTGCGGTGCGTGGGCTTCTTATTGCGGTGGCTTCTCTTGTTGCAGAGCACGGGCTCTAGGTGTACGGGCTTAGTTGCTCTGCGGCATGGGGGATCTTCCTGGACCAGGGCTCGAACCTGCGTCCCCTGCATTGGCAGGCAGATTCTTAACCACTGCACCACCATGGAAGCCCAGGAAGAATTTTTTAAATGTGGGCTGTAAAAAAAAAACAAAAAAAAATCCTAAGAGAATGGTAAAGGGAGATCTCAGGATGCCAGCTGCACACAGGCCTAGGGATCAACCAGTTAGGATTAGAAAAGTTGAGAAGATTTCAGGAGAGATGCCTCCAAGAAAGTGAAGTTGATAAACCCAACTATTTGAACACATTAAGAAATTTTGACATAGGGAAAACTTCGAGGATGAATTTGTGCTAGGTACATGAAAAAGTAAACCAACAACAAAGCATGATTATTAACTCTATGAAAAGAAAAAGCAATAATACTATGATAAGACATAGCTCGGCTATAAAGAGCATTTATATAATCATAACAACATAAGTGCTGGATGTTAATCTAATGAAAAATTATCATATAAATATACGGAGGGATGGGAAAAATGAGATGGTAGGCAGGGGGAGGGGTATGTGAAAACAGTTAAACTCTCATCTTACATGGTGAGAAGTCAATAAATAATGCCTAAAACTAAAACATAAAGACAGCACCATAAGGATGAAGGTGAATACCAAAGAAACAGCTTTAAAAAGTTGAAAGCATCTCTGGGAGCAGAAAATGAGGGGTGAGAGGAGTAAAGTCAAGGCTGATGATTTTTTCCTTCAGTCTGTTTGACTCTTTAATCTATGTGCCTATAGATCTCTAATGATAATTCAAACTAAATTAATCTTTTTAAAGTAAATAGAATCCCACCACCTAATTAGTCAGGAACTAATGCACATCAGCCTTTTATTAAAGAAATCAATAGCAATTGTAAAGGCTACTCTCCCGGTGGCTTTTACAGAGATGGTATAAATTGTGGTTAATGCAGATGGGGAAAGATTTACTGCTTTCTTTCAATCATTTTCCTTCTAGTTAAATGTTAGCTTTTTTTTTTTTACTTTAAATCACAGGCCTCAGCTCTTTAAATACAAAATAATGACTCTTGATTGAAAGCAGTGTACTGTTTTCTGAACTTTGATTAAATTCAAAGATTTGGTATCCGCACAATCTCAGGGCACACATCCCTCTTTTAATCTGTGAACACAGAAGTGCATTTAACCTAGTAGTTAACAGAAGTACATCAAATTACATTGCTTGAAGGAGTGAATTTTTTATGTAATTTAATCTTCCTTCTGAAAATGCTCTTGGTTACTTTGTCTGACGGTTTTTATACCCCCTCCTAACCTTGGCACTGTGCATCTAAGCTGTCCCCACTCTATATGGGAACTGCACACTAAATGCTGCAGCAGTGACTTACCTTTAATCATTAGTGAACTAATCCTGAAATATAATTTATACCTCTCTTCGAAATCCACCTAGATTATAAATGTAATGGAAATTTACTGAACCTCCATCCTCTCTACAGTTTTGAAACATTTAAAATGGATAGACAAGGATTTGGCTAAGTTTGGAGGGAAATCTGGCCATGGTTTTCACTTCCTTAATTCAATCACGTATTCTAAGCTGATTTATTTTCAAATCTGGAAACATTAATTCTGATTATTTTTCAAGCCTTACCATTACCACCATCACTACCACCACCCTTAAAGTGCTTCATAGCCACAAATTGCCTTTTCTGATACGTGAAAATATGTTTTAGCACAAGGAATAAAATTCTTGCTTTCTCCTTCCTGAAATAGACACAGCCATTATTGCATTTTCTCATCCTCTTTATGACATGGAATTAACTTGCACATTGAAAAGAAAAAAGAAAGAAAGAAATCTGTAGAAAGAAAGATATTTAAAATATGTTGGCTTACTTTGCTTTCTCAGGCAGTCTAAAAGCACTGGTGGCGGTAGCTCAGCCTAATACTACTACTTGTGAAAAGGAGAGGGCATGTAAGTGGCAGGCCAGATGCAACTGGCTAGCTAGGCAGCGCTAGTCATCCCAACTGCTTCAATAACTGGTCATTTTTGGCAAAGAACCAGGGTCTATAAGTAATTCAACCCATTTCAGTTAGGTGCTAGCCGCCAGGAACTGTCAAAAATGATATATGGTGCAAAACTTTGTCCAAGACTGACCTTATATCCCAGGCAACGTTTCCAATGCAGGTGGTGCATGACTTACGATAAGCATGTTGGCTTCATACAAATGGCTATCTGAGGATGGCCAATTCAGCTGGGTGGTCGGGTTACCATAGTAACTCTCTTTCCTTACTCTCTGCTGTCCGTGGACATCACTTTCCCTTCCTCCTGCCTCCTTTTGCCCTCTGGGACCACGCTGTGCCTAGCTCTGCAGCTCATACCTGGCCCCAGGGCTGTGATTCCCACCCTAGAATCCTTTCGAAGTCCCTAAAGGCTCACAATGATTTTTTTTTAAAAAAGGAGCTTTCCTCTTTATGCTGTGGGCTCCTCAGACAAGGCAGGAACCACACACATCTCTTTCCTGTGTATCCCCAATGCTTCGTATAGTGTCCGGTGCAAAGTAAGCTCAATCACGTTTGTTGAATAAGTAAGAGACATATTGAGGTTTTCAGATGGCCTACTCAAAAACCTTCAGCTGCAAACAAATTAAAATGCCAAGTTTCCTATTCTTTGTACACTACATGGGATAAATTCAATGTGGATATTCTGGATATCTCATTCTAATCAGAAATTATAATAAGAGGTAGACAACAGACAAAAATCTTTAAGAGTATGGGTTCTTTGTAGGGGGATTTTTTTTTAAAAGAGACATTGGTGGCCAAGATTTTGTAAAATAAGGCATTTTTAAATTGTTGCCCTACGGTCAACTCAGGTAGGATCTTTGTGCAGTGGTGGGCAGAGCAGAGATTTTAAAGCCAGAAGAAAGGCCTGATTTTGAAAGCCTTCTTTATCACTCTCCAGGCAAGTCCCATTATTATACCACCTCTGTTAAGTCTCTACTTCCTCATCTCTCAAACAGGAATCCAAGGTCCTTGTTGTTGTCAGTGTTAAAAACACTATCTATAACAACTAAGCAGTGGGCTTCCCTGGTAGCACAGTGGTTGAGAGTCCGCCTGCCGATGCAGGGGACGCAGGTTCATGCCCCGGTCCGGGAAGATCCCACATGCCGCAGAGCGGCTAGGCCCCTGAGCCATGGCCGCTGAGCCTGCGCGTCCAGAGCCTGTGCTCCGCAACGGGAGAGGCCACGACAGTGAGAGGCCCGCGTACCGCAAAAAAAAAAAAAAAAAGCATAAGCAGTGTTCCTGATGCAGTATTCCTGACACAGTGGTGGCAGCTGGTGATGATGAGCATGGTGGTGGTACTCAGGGCTTTGGGGAAAAAGTCAGTAAACGCCTGGAATTTGCTGGGAAACAACTCTAGAATTGGAGTTGAGGACTCTGTTCCCCCATGTTTCATCACCCTCTCCTTCCCTGCCTTTTCATATTCTTCATGACCCAGAGTCCTCGCCCCACTGCCCAGTCCTCACCTCACCTTTTCTTGTCTTGAAGGGTCCTAATAATAACAGCCACTGTGGGTGGAGCAACTACTAACTGGGTGCAAATTATGTTTATGATGCTCAGATGCTGTCGTCATCCCCATTTTACAAATGATGAAGGCAGGTCTCAGAGAAATAACTTGGCCAGTGTAAAACATAGTTAGGAAATATCAGAGCCAGGATTTCCTACCATGCCAGTCCAATTTCAAAGTAGGTGCTGATTCCACTGTGTTATACCATTGTTGTGATTTCCTGGAAAGGAAAAAGAGAATTCAAATGATGAAAAATATTTTCAGATAAACTGTAAGTGCTAAAATAAAACATTGACCCATCTGGGGAAGCTATCAAAGAAAATGAAAGGAATTTAGGTAATGCTCTTGACAGTAAAGAATCACTAACATGCATGTATTTCACAGTCTCTGTATTTCCCTGACTAAAACATAATTCTGAGAGTCTAGCCTCAAGGCTGGAATTGGCCAGCCCAGGACCTTGTCAAGTGGGTCCCAGAGTTCTTCTCTATGCTAGTGATAACTTCATTCCACTTTTAGCAGCATCCATGCTTTCTTTAGGTCCTTTTTTTGTATCATGCAGTAATTTAACACTCGGCTCGTGTCTTGACTTGTTTGCAGATGTTATCCCTCCACAAACAGCTGGTTATATAGAAGTCACTGATCTCCAATCAAAGAGACTCCGATACATCCCTATTCCTGGGTAATCTGTTTTCACCTTTGTTCTTAGCTTGTGTGTCAGATTTAAAAAATGAGTGAATTCTTATCATGTACTCTGAATAAATGTGTGCTTTTTGCTTCCTTAAATAGCAAGCTCTTTTTTGTTTTTTTCAATTACAGTTGGTTTATATCTTGCTGTCCTGCATTCCTTTTTTTTTTTTTTTTTTTTGGCCATGCTTCACAGCATACGGGATCTTAGTTCCCCAACCAGGGATCAAACCCATGCCCCCTGCAGTGGAAGCACGGTGTCTTAACCACTGGATTGCCAGGGAAGTCCCTGTTCTGCATTCTTTACTGCCATTTTTATTTTCATTTTGGGAAAATGTTCATATGTTACCTAGTCTAACAGCCTTCAAGCCTTCGTTTTTCCTTTCTGATCTGTCCTAATGATAAATTTTTTTGAAACAGCATTTTTTAGTACAGCAAAGATTTTCATATTTATTAGCTCCGTATATTAGTTTTCTGAGGTAAATGTATTCAAGATGTCAAAGGAATTTAAATAGCATTGGTTTAATACTGTTTTAAATATGTAACCGAGCATCTACCATTGTGAAGGCTATACAGTAGCCAAAGGATTCCAGAGATTTGGAATGGAACTCATTACCACTGGCTGCTTTTATTACTGTTCAGCAGTGGAAGCAAAGCATTCAAACTAACTAGACTAAGGGTCTAAAAGGAGAAACAATGATGCTCCATCTCTTCCTTGACAGACACATGTGTCCTCACCTGTAGCCCATCCCTTTCTGGATGCATCCATGCCTGATCTCCCTTTCTCAACCTAAGTGTGTGCCTGCTTTGGTATAGATTGATGTACATCCCCTCCTAACATGTACTCCCTCACAGGTAACTGAGGCCTCACAACACAGTGGTTAAAGGCTCACCCAAAATCCTGGGTAAAGGAGCCTGGAGAGGCTTCCAATGTCATAGGAAGGCCAGCTACACCTGTCAGTCACCCAAATGTCACCAGACCTCCTGTTGACCCACGCCTCCAACTCCCAGAAGAAAATTGCTCAGCATGACAGTACAAAATAACTCAGAAACACAGTTTCATTTCTTAGGACCTTTTAGTCAGGTTCGAGAAATATGAAGAATAAAAGTATTATCCAAAGAAATAGATTTACTTGTTCCAACATATATAAGAATACCTTCTTGGAACATCTTAATGTGTCAGTTTAATGAAAAATAGCTTTTCGTCATTTGGGGGAATTTCTTATTCCATTGTATGCTCATTAAAACATACTATTAGTTCAAGTAGCAAAAGAAAAGAACAACTTTTTTTTTTACATTTCTAAAGCATGATGATTTTTTTCAATATTTCTCTTAATTTCTCCCTAATTGGCCCTAGTTTTTTATTTCAGTACTTTTCTCTGTTAACTTTCTGTATGAACCATATGTTATACCTGCCGTAGAAGTAACATCTGGAAGGGCAGCTATACATATTCAGCCAGTGTCAGCTGATCACCACCATACTTCATTCATTTAGTGCTGTGCTGTCCAATAGAAATAGAATGTCAGCCATATATGTAATTTTTTTTTTTTTTCGGTACACGGGCCTCTCACTGTTGTGGCCTCTCCCGTTGCGGAGCACAGGCTCCGGACGTGCAGGCTCAGCGGCCATGGCTCACGCGCCCAGCCGCTCCGCGGCATGTGGGATCTTCCCGGACCGGGGCACAAACCCGTGTCCCCTGCATCGGCAGGCGGACTCTCAACCACTGCGCCACTAGGGAAGCCCCATATATGTAATTTTATGTTCTTAGTAGTCACATTAGAAAAGTAAAAAAAGAAACAGGTGAAATTACCTTTAATAGTGTTTTATTTAAACCATTATATTTAAAGTATTACTATTTTGAAATGTATTTAATATAAACATTTTAATAATACTTGACATTCCTTTTTTCTTCTGCGTCTTTGAAACCCAGTATGTATTTTACATTTACAGAACATCTCAATTTGGACTAGCCATATTTCAAGTGCCACGTGGTTTAGAGTCTGTTCATTATCAGTATATCCTGAGTTTCTCTTGAGATTAACTGTTGCCGTTTTTGGCATATATGTAATCCAAGGGAACAACCCATCTGGATTTCAGTTTTGTTGCTGGTTGCTTAAATTTAGTATTTTGCTAGATAGCAGGAATTTTCCATTTGAAGACTAACTTCAAATAATAGAAAACACAGTAAAACTATATGTGACTGCAGGACCAAAATGAATACATCACTTTCACTCTCAGTAAAATGTGAGTATTATTCCTCAAATTTTTGTATTATTTGCATTTGTAAAATGATACTACTTGGCTCTGATATATGGGAGTATATAAATCTGGGCTTCACTCTACTATAATTCTATGTATTCCTTAAAGACTTTGTTATTATATATAAGGGGAATGTGCATTTTTTTAAAAAGGTAAAGAAGAGATTCTAGACCTGGTGTGCAAGTTGTAGTAGATATGTGATATCTTCAAGCACATTTTTGACATACTGAAGAAATTGCCCCTGTAAATTTCAAGTTTCATGGTGGAGAGTTAAATAAGCAACCAGTAGGTACTGTGCTCAATAGAATCATACATATTGAGCACTTGTGGCAGAATTGCAAACATCATACGTGGAGAAATTTCATTACTCTTGAGTAGCCTTTTACTTCACCATCTGTACCTACTAATTCTTTTCCTAAGGCAAATATTTTCTGAGAGAGCACCATGAGATGAATCCTGTATTATATCAAATGTTATCTTCATTGAGTCCTTCTAGTACTGTAAAGTAGTTCTGAAACACTTCTTCCATCCTACTGTTTTTGTTCTCTTCATATAAACATTTTCTAAGACTTCCATGTTCCACAATGGCTGGCTTTGTCACTCTGTGTTTAGTATCTACTAAGGCAGACTGATAAAAAGGCTAAAGTCGCCTTGATTTATTCTTTAGTATATGATAAGAATTTACCCACTATATAGTAGTTTTGTGGTTTTAACAAATCTACATTGATAGTGTGTTATGTTTTTATTATCTATTAGATCATCCCTTTAGACCATTTATTTCATACAGAAAATATCAGATGTATTTAGAGAGCCAACACTGGTAATTAGAATTTATAATCTGTGTTTCTTTTGTATAGTGAAAGCTGTACTGAGGTAAAGGAAGTGTGCAGTTGACTCTTATAGGCAAAAGTTGCACTCCTAGAAATGACTATTTCTGATATATAATATCAGAAATAGGTATATGTATGAAATATATAATATGAGAAATATATAAATTCTTTATTATAAATCCATATAACTTTCTAAGTTAGAGAAGGCAAAATATTAAATATAAATGCAATTAAGGCACGTAAACAAGACATCAGTTTCAGCACTGACCTTAGACCCCTAAGGAGTGTGTCCAGCGCTGAGGGTATGTGAGGTGTCAGTTGGTATAGAGTTTCTTTCTTCCTGACAGTGAATGCTAATGTCATCCAGGATCTACAAATACAGGAATATGTAAATAACCAGTAAATAACTATGTATTTTTTCCTTACATGTGGATCTGTTGGTATCTTATCTTTTAATTGTGCTTACTATTAGAATGTTTTTTTAAAACATTACTTTTCTTACTGAAGTATAGTTAATTTACAATGTTGCGTTAGTTTCAAGTGTAAGCAAAGTGATTCACATATACATATATATATATTCTTTTTCAGATTCTTTTCCATTATAGGTTATTACAAGATATTGAGTATAGTTCCCTGTACTGTACAGTAGGTCCTTGTTGTTTAACTATGAGAATTCTTTGTAGGGAGTTTAATGATCCTAAATCAGGTTAAACTAACTTCATTACCTGGACTTCACTGGTTGAACACTGATTTCTTTTGCAGATCAGACTTTCTCTCACCATATACCACGTGGCTATCTACTATCTCGGACACAGATGCACTGCTGGCTGAGTGGGGCAAAGGTGGCGTTGTCACTGTTGACATGGGAGGTCGCATCCGGCTTTGGGAAACTGGACTGGAACATCTGCAGCGGTCACTCATGGAATGGAGAAACATGATTGGACAAGAAGGTGACAGACTTATGCAGGTACCACTTGAATTGACCTTACCTCTTAAGGGTGCACGTTCAGTTATAAATTCATTCATTTAGTTGCAAATGCCACAGTCGTGGAAACTCCCGGCCCAGTGACTCAAATGTAGTTTACTTAAATAGCTAAAATAATTTTGGGACTCATAATAGAAAAAGACAGATCTATCTTTCTAGATAGAGAAAAAGTAAAAATGTGCCTTTTTTTGTCTGTCAGTGCTTAAATATATAGGTTCCTCACCTCACAACATGCAAATACAATCATCAACTTTTATTTTTTAACCTTAAGCATTAATCAGTTTCCAGCACCACCTTTGCATCTGTTCTCACTTCTGCCATTGTCGTCAGCATCGCCCCATGCTACCAAGGAAACAGAAATACTGAGCATCTAAAACGCAGCACGTTAGTATAAGGCCAAAACGTTTAGACTAGAGAAGAGAAGAAGAACTATGCATCCAGTAGAGGTGTGCTTTTACCAACCTCATTTCCAGAGAATGGAAGTTTAGCAGCCATAATAAGTAGACCCAACCCTGCACTAGCAAGAAATATGGGAACAGGTCACCACAGAGGGAGGAAGCTCCACAGCTCCAGAAATGACTCAGTCACCAACTAATCTAGCTGCTGTCTGGAACTAATGTGAGCAGTGAGGAAGGCTGTGTACCCATAGATACTAAACCGTATTATAAAAGGATTTCTTTTA
Organism: Mesoplodon densirostris; assembly: GCF_025265405.1. Lineage (NCBI taxonomy): Eukaryota > Metazoa > Chordata > Mammalia > Artiodactyla > Ziphiidae > Mesoplodon > Mesoplodon densirostris. The sequence continues at coordinate 25,048,241 of NC_082677.1, forward strand.
TTTGTAATTTATTTATTTTAACCTTCAGAGGAAAACTTCTTTGTTTACATTTCATTTTTATCCAGCAAAAAGAAAGGTAGGTTCCTGCCAACTCTGTTGCTCTGTAAAGAACCAGTTAACAAGATAAGAAATTTCTACAAATTACTCCATTGATATCTGATTAACAATGACTATTTTCTGTGGTTATTTTTGTGTTATTCCTTAGAGGAGAAATATATGTGTGTGTGTGTGTGTGTGTGTGTGTGTGTGTGTGTATTTGTAAGTGATTAATACATATTCCTAGATTATAGGAACATTTTGAAAATTGCAAACCAATATAGGCCAGCAGCCCCAAATCCTTTTGAAAGGGTATGAGTATATTAATTTAATTAAGCTAAAACAAATGTATTACTCTAAAATAAACATGTCATTAAGTGCAGTGGATCTATCACAGTAACAGGCTGAATGTTGGTCACTATCCATAAGAGTAATTAGAAAATTAATTAACTATGGTTCTGCTTCTTTCATTATTCTGAAGATTAGTTTCTTCTCCCTTTGAATTAAGCTCCTCTTTTCATTACAGTAATTGATGCCTAATAGTAAGTACTATTGTGTTCGAATTTCTTATATTTTATTTCAGTTTCTCATGTGTTATAACAAGGTTATAACAATTAAGTTTGTCTTTGACAATAGAACTTTTAAAAGGAGTGTCACTCGTGATTTTGATAACGGGTCTTCACTGGTACAAAAATTAACCCCTTTTTGTGTTTTAACCATGTAACTCTCCTCTTCCCAGTGACTTTCCTGCCTCTGTTGTACATTTTTATATCTCCAGCTCTTAGCATGATGATTGGTACACAGTAGACAAATATGCTTGTTTATACTCATATATACAAAATTGAAGCCTTTTGACAACAAATGGAATTCTTTTAACTGTCTCAGTTCATCAGTTGTAACTAAATAAGTATTGAATGAATATATATAGTTCCTAAGTTAGAAATGAACAGAAATATAGTATCTAACATCTCAAAAATAATCAAAATACTCCGCTATATTATACAAGGCAGTATCTGATTCTTCTACAAACCAAACATTTTCTAAGAAATGTATAACTTTATGTCTCCAGTTCAAAGTGCAGCTATAATAAAAATAAGACTTATTCAGTAATAAAGTTACATAATTCAGAATTGAATGATAGTTCCTTTTGTAAAATTAGAATGTTATCTAACATTCTCCTTCCATCTCTGATGTTCCTTGATCCATTTTGTTGATATTGAAAATATACACTTACATACATACTCAAACTGAGAAGCAAATTATGAGCATATATCTTTATGTCTACACAGACAGAAGTCATTGTCCAAATAATCTGCCGTTGTTGTGACTTTTGGTCACATCTCTTCCTCCTCACTGCTTGGTAAATAATAAGACAGCATACTTAATTGCTTTTACTTAGACCAGCTTATGTTACTATTTACAAGTAGTTTGTACAACCAAATCTAAATATGAATCATTCCAGGAGCCATGGTAATAACAAGCAAAAATGTGTCTTTTACAGCTACCTTCCTAATCAGTCCGTCAACCTACTCCTCATTTATGGACCCTTTATTCAACATTGGTCTACTCCTGATCTGGGCTCTTGGAAAATACCTTCCATAGAAGTACTGAGAAAAGAGAATAGGTTCTCAGTACCATACCTATCTATCACTTCCTGACTGCCAGCAGCTTCCCTGTCAATGGCAGAGTAACCTGATCTCCATCTAGTGGCCAAATGGACTTACTTTACATCATAGAAATTAAAAGGCCTGGTTTACGCTCCAGTAGTTTGTGGCAGCCTCAGACCTGCTGTTAGGGGAGATTTATACAGGTCTCTTCAGTGGTTCCTACTGGTCATGAGATACTCCTTTAGGTCAACAGTGAAGGCCAGGCAGAAAATCTGCCATGCCATTCGCCACTTATTGACCCCCATCTTTCCCTGATTCCTTTGCCTGGTGTCAAAAGAACTGTTTTATCTTTAGATAAACTGTCAGTTACATGTTTTATCCCTATTCTTTATGACTTTGCTACATTTCAGCCTTCTTGAGGTATTAGCTTTGAAGCCATTGTTGCTTTGAATTTTTGTTTTTGTTTTTGTTTAATGTATTCATTGATAGTTTTCTTTAATGAGTACAACTTGCAAGAGAGTTTTGTTTGTTTGTTTGTTTGTTTATGCGGTACGCGGGCCTCTCACTGTTGCGGCCTCTCCCGTTGCGGAGCACAGGCTCCAGACACGCAGGCTCAGCGGCCGTGGCTCACGGGCCCAGCCGCTCCGCGGCACGTGGGATCTTCCCGGACCGGGGCAGGAACACGTGTCCCCTGCATCGGCAGGCAGACTCTCAACCACTGCGCCACCAGGGAAGCCCAAGAGAGTATTTTTTGAGCTTCATATAAAATGTGTTCATTAATTTTACATGCTTTGATAGGAACATGTGTTTTTCTTATAGTAAACAGCTGTAACAAACTCAAAGTATCACTATAACTGTAGTCTAAGAACCCATTATTAAGAACTCATATTTACTACTTTTAGACTCGATATTTTCAGAAGCACAGGTTAATTATAAGCAAAATTTTTCTGACTAGGTTTTATAGTGTTCTCTATAAAGCATAGTTTTCATATTTTTATTTAGTTACATTTGGATTCCTCCCAAGAAGGCTACACCACAGTTTTCCTCAGAAATCAAATCATCTTCTCTAAAAAGCTCCTGGTGACTCTTCTTATGGGAGCAAAAAGGCTAAAAGATTACAGTTTTCAAATGTTATTGTCTAATTACAATAAACTAATCAGAAACTAAATCATTCATATATTACTCGTAGAATCTCTTTGAGGCCTTTGAATAATACTTCCTTAACTGTATACTTTAAAACTTGACAGAATCTTTGAAACAGTGTGGGACTGGAACTTATTGATCCTTATAATTAAGATACTGCCTGGTACACAGTAGATACGGTAAATACTGAAAATAGAGAGAGGCATAGACAAAAATACATAGAAAAGATAACCAGTTTATACTAAGCACCTCTAATCTTTCAAAGAAGATATTCTAGGAATATGAGTAAATGTCATCTGCTGTACTTTGGTAACTAGGCCTAGCCTTTTCTTTACACATCCAACGCTTATGATTTTTTTTTTTTTTTTTTTTTTTTTTTGCGGTATGCGGGCCTCTCACTGTTGTGGTCTCTCCCGTTGCGGAGCACAGTCTCCAGACGTGCAGGCTCAGCGGCCATGGCTCACGGGCCCAGCCGCTCCGCGGCATGTGGGATCTTCCCGGACCGGGGCACGAACCCGTGTCCCCTGCATCGGCAGGTGGACTCTCAACCACTGTGCCACCAGGGAAGCCCCCTTATGATTTTTTAAGAATGTTAAGGCCCACTTCCAGTTTTGGAAACCACAAGATTATTTAATTGGTACTCTATTAGTAAATTTAGTTTTTGACTCTACAAGCTACATTATCTCCAGATCTTCTGTGAAAGTTTGCAATTCTTTGTTCTTCTTAAGGAGCATAGTCCACTCTTGTACTTCACTCTTAGTGTTGGTCAGCAGTTCTGAAAACACTTAACAGTCTGATTAAGTGGCTCATTGTTATAGAGTGATACACATTTTATAGGACTGTTATATGTACATATATCGTTCGGAATCTTCCTTGGCCCAGAAAGGCAATACTTCTTAAAATTTTTGTTTATAATTTCCCACCATATCTCCTAGTGATATATCAGTAGAAGTGGTTTTCATCAAGATGGTCTAGCTATTTGCCTATGTGGTAACACTTGGGCAAGGCCTCTGATGATTTTTCCTTTGTTTGTTGCTGTTAGAGAAATCCCAACCATAGAAATTCATTTTGAATCTAGACTTTGAATAAGGTGTTCAGGCTTACCTAATGAAAATGCAGGATCCCCTGGAGAGAGTACTACCCAGTAGTGTGCTGACAGCCCAGCACTCTGGCAGGTGAGGGGCAGTTTACAATGTTTGCCAGTTTTCAAGATGTAAATACTCCCTCCATGGCTGATTTGAAGCTACCAGAGGTTAACAATCTACTCACAAAGTCTCTGAATATTTAGTAAGCATCTCTCGCAAACTAGTACAATCCGCTTCCAGCATGCCCCTGGCTTGATTAAGCCTTTAACTAACTCCCCAAGGAGAATTATGACAGTTACCTGACTGCAGGGTCCTTCAGAAATAAGACAATGGAAATGTGGTTAAGAAGAGAGAAAGGCAAAAGAAAAGGGAAAGAGGTACTGAGAACACAGATAAGATGGTGTCATGATATCTCTGGGAGATGTGGAAGCCTACAGTTGTCCCAGTTACAGATTAGCAACGCTCTTCTTGAACAAAGAATTCAGTTTGAGCAAAGAATTGGAGAGAAGTCTATACTCAAGTGGGATAACACTCATGGGTTCATGCATAAGGGCCTCCTTTCTTATAAACTCTTTCAGAAGGAAATTGCCAGTCGATTTTTACATTCCTCCAGAAGTAATGCTTCCATTGGATCACAGATTTGTCAGTAATTGCTAAATGTAACTAAAATTAAATCAGCAACCACCTTCCCAAGACAAGCAAATCAACAAGTTTATGAGTTTAAAGAGGCCATGAGTTTTCATTAAACTTTTGTGTGTATCCAACAAAAAAGATAACCATAAAAATTATGAGGGCTTCCCTGGTGGTGCAGTGGTTGGGAATCTGCCTGCCAATGCAGGGGACGTGGGTTCGAGCCCTGGTCTGGGAGGATCCCACATGCCGCAGAGCAACTGGGCCCGTGAGGCACAACTACTGAGCTTGTGCACGTCTGGAGCCTGTGCTCCGCAACGGGAGAGGCCGCGATAGTGAGAGGCCCACGCGTCGCGATGAAGAGTGGCCCCCGCTTGCCACAACTAGAGAAAGCCCTCACACAGAAACGAAGACCCAACACAGCTATAAATAAATAAATAAATAAATTTATTTTTTAAAAAAATTATGAAAATCATGGGTATTAGAGTTTTAAAGTAATGCTAAAAATAGAAATATCATTTAGCTTTTACATTTTAGAAAAGGCCTAAACTCAGGTAATTGCTTTTCAAATCATCATCAGCAGAAATATTTCAACTCCTTTCTCTCATGACAGACCTTAAGATCATTATTTTATATACTATATCCCCATTGCATACTGTTTGACAATATAATCAGCAAGTAAAGAAGTAATCTTAGTAATATTTATTTAAAGTATAAGGAAAACAAATTAATTCTGTAATATATCAGTTATAAATTGAGATATCAAATGCAATGAATATGTTGACAATCAGTGGCTCTAGAATTTTTGTGGTTCTAAGCTCATTATGTATATAGTTATGTATAATCAACACATCGCAATGGCTATAGAAATAAAACCTTGCTGTTATATTTATAGAGAAAATTGTAATTTTATTTATAAGTGGTATAGCCTATTGTTTAAGAGCATGAAATTTTAAGTGGTCAAACCTAGGTTCAAATCCACGTACCACTTTTTAAGTGATCTTCGGCAAATTACTCATTCTTTCTAATTTTCACTTTCCAGTCATAATATAAAGACAATACCATTGTACTTTACAAGCTGTTGTAAGAATGAAATGCATTCATACTTGGCACAAAGTATTTAGTAAGCAAATAAAAATTAGAAACTCAGAAGTTAGGTAATATTGGGCTACAGAATTCTTTAACACTTACATGGAAACACAGCCAAATTATAAGGAATCAGTGTTACCCAAACACCTAATATTACATCATGACCCAGTGAGTTACATAATTCATCATCTGTCTTAGTGTTGAAAGTGAGCTTTGCTTATAATCCTGTTTAGGAAAAGTTTTGTCAGGCCCAAAAAAGGAATTGAGAAAATGGTCTGGGCCTAAACTTGTCAGCTTGAAGAAAAGCAGGAAATCAGTGATAGGACAGTTGTCAGCAGAGGATTATAGTGTTTAGCCTTATTCAAAAGACAACTTAGAACAGGACCAAAAAACACACAGTGAAGTATACATCATCTTTAGCCTGAGTCCTGAGAACAGTAAAGAGCAAGCCCAATTTGGAGCTGTCTTTCCTAGTTTTTCTGTATACAGTGTTCTTTTGTCTCTATAACATTCTAAAAATGTCTCTCTTTTTATTTTCTGTTTCCTTACAAGGTCAGGCCACAAGTGCCATCTCTAACCTCTCCCTTTTAATAGCTCCACCCATTCTTACATTTATTTATTTAATTAACATTCGTTGATCACCTAGACTCACTAGGATAAAGAAATAAATAAGACAGTTACAGACCCAGGGAACTTACAGTCAAGTAGCACTATAACCAAATAAACTATGGTGCAGTGTGGTGAAGAAAGTGATGGAAGCATGATTAAGGGACCGGAGGACGGCAAAGAATACTTAACTCTATCTTTGGAAGTGGTTTTAAGATAAAATAATACCTGAATCTGGTTTTTATGGAAGGGGAAAGGGACTCCTGACAAATCGAATACAGGTTTAGTTTTGCCTCTTACCAAAATCCCAGTAAGAAAACAATAAAGGATCAAAAAAGGTACAAAACCACAAGGACAAAGAGAATTAGAGATGCAACAACACTTTGGAGGATTGAAAAATACATGTGTAGGTGATGACCGAGTTAGTGACTGGAGAGAACTAAAACCCTAAAATTCCTCCGGGGGGAGACGCAAGCTTTACTCTGTGGAAGCCCATAAAGCGTCAGGACTTGAAGACACCATGTTCCAAAGAAGGTTAGAGTACAGGGCAGCACTGAAAATTGGCAGATTAGTTGAAAGCCCATATAGAGGCCATTTAGAAATACAGATTTTCTCCTCCATCTTCTGCACCTGGGCAGCCGGCTGTCCTCTACCCTTGCAAGAGACGGGAGCCACAGTGGAGATCTGCACAGTTTAAGACAGGAGTGAGACCATGTAGCCAACAAGAAGATAAAGTGAAAGTCTGCTTTCCTTATTTAGATCTCATGAAGCTGGCATCCATATTTATATCCCTTAAGCAGGAGACTGGGAAAATCCTTTCTGGAAACTGACATGCCCAAGAGAAAAGTCTTCTTTTTTTCACTTTTTTTTTTTAAGGAAAACATTTTTTTATTTGTTTTCTTATCATTTTGAGTCAATATACACAAATAATACAGTCTATAGGATGAAACAATCATTTTTGAGATACATTCAGTTTATAAGGAGATCAGTAAAAATGTGCTAACATACAAAATTACATTAAAATTAGTACATTGCTTATCCATGGGAAAGCTTGTATCCCATCAAGTGATTTTTTTAAAATTTTTATTTGAGTGTAGTTTATTTACAATGTTGTGTTAGTTTCAGGTGTACAGCAAAGTGAATCACTTATAAATACACATATATCCACTCTTTTTTAGATTCTTTTCCCATATAAGCCATTACACAGTATTGAGTAGAGTTCCCTGTGCTATACAGTAGGTGCTTTTTAGTTATCTATATAGTATTATGTATATGTCAGTCCCAATCTCCCAATTTATTCCTACCTCCCCCTACCCCCAGTAACCATAAGTTTGTTTTCTACATCTGTGACTCTAGAGAAAAGCCTTTCTGATGCTGACATTTGGAAATTTCTCCCTACTAGCCTTAGAAGAAGACCCACTTGTTGGCAAGCCCTACTTTATGCAAAAACAAAAAACAGAAAACAAAAATTTCAATCTACTTTTTAATACCTTATTCTTAAATATTAATGGATAGCCTCTTAAATAAAAGATGGAAATCAAAACAAATGAACAGAGAAATAGAGATGATACAGAAAGCAGAAAAGCATTTCATAAAGTGATAATTGATATTCTCAGAGAGGTAAGAGAAAATATTATAAAACAGAAACATAGTGCTATTTTAACATAGTAACCTTCAAAGAATAAGAAAGATCTCTTGGAAATTAAAAAGTAATAGCAGAAATAAATTAATAAAAGGGATTGTACATTAGGGAACTCTCCCAAAAGACAAAGAAATTGAAAATAGAAGAGAGAAGTCTTATCTGACTAATAAGAATTCCAGAAACAGAAAATGAAAGGGCAGGAAATGACTCAAAAAGTAATTTAAGAAAATTTCACTAAACTACAGGACAGATGTTCTATTTAATAACTGGAAAACACACACCCTCACGCAAACACCCCAAAGTATATTCACTTGAAATTTTAGAACCCTGTGGGTAAAGAGACAAAACTGAAAACTTCTAAGCTGAGGGAAGTGGGAAACAGGTTATATAAAATGTACTGTAAATCCTAATAGCATTAGGCTTCTCCACAGCAGCATTGGAAGCTAAAGGGAAAATTATTTCCAACTGAGAATTTTATACCCAGCCAAGCTATTAATCAAGTGTGACGGTAGACTAAAAACATTATTAAACATGCAAATCTCAAAAAACTTTCATTCTTTATACAAAAGGAGGGAATAAATCAAGAAAGAAGAAGAAAGGGTGGAAAGAGTGGTCTTAGCCAGGGAAGAGGCAAAGGTAATTCCCAGCATGATCATGAAAGGATGTTCTAGAATAACAGCTGTGCCTGAAAACAACTACTCCAAAGCAAAGTGGGAAAACAGGGTTCCAGAAAGAATAGATGTCTTGAGGGGAAAAAAAGGAGCTGGCAATGTGATAGAATAACTATATTGCGAGAATTTTACAGCTCTGCTGGAGAATTTGGGGAACAATTAGTGAGAGATAAATAAAGTAAAGCTAAGAATTAGTAAAGAGTACATATTAGTGGGAAAAATGAAAAATTATATATAATAATAGTATGTAATAGTATAATAACTATATAGTAATATGTATTATTATAATTAGAAATATATAGTAACATATATTATTGCATATAGTAATATAGTACCATATAACAGTAATAATAAAGTAAACAATTAATATTGATTTAACTCAAGTTTATGATGGCACTCTATTAGGATGATAAGGGGAGGGAACATGAGTAATGTATGTTCTAGGTAAGATAGGTGAAATAATCCTTACCCTTCATAGTAGGAAGTCAATAGATAATGTCTGAAACTTAAAAATAAAGAGAACGTAAGAATATTATTTAGAAATATGAAGGTAAATAGCAGGAGACATAGTAAGCAGGGTTGAAGTGGCTGGCTACCTTTGGGGAGTGGGAATTAGGGGGTGAAGATGGTGGAGCTCGAGGTTGCTGTTTTTGTTATACATCTTGTAGTACTATTTGGCTTATTAAACTATTTACATTGATTACTTTGATAAAAATTAAAACTTGGTTTAGAATAATAACAAGTGGAAATTCACCAGGTAGATAAGAGGAATAAGAGTAGCCATGAAACAAAGATTTCATTTAACTCATCTTTGGATCCTAGACACGTTAAAAAATACATATTTTTTAATAGAACTGAAGAAACTGGTTAATTTTCCTTATTTCACTTTGAAATGACTCGAGTACTAGTTATGAATAAGATGGAGTAAGCACACACTTACCCTGTCTTTTCCATTGAATTCAGCAATGAACTCCGGACAGGATACATTGAGCAACTATTTGAGGTCTCTGAAAAAGAAGTGATAGCACATGGATTGAGGAAGACCAGAATTTGAACTACCATTGAACTAGATGTGTTTCTCCTTTTCCTCCAGAGTCTCCTGGTCTTGACTCAAGGTCATCTGAAAAGGAAGTGGGTACTCTCAGCAAACTAGAAATAGAAGAGAACTTCTTCAGCCTAACAAAAGGCATCTACAAAAGCCCTACAGCTAGCAACATATTTAATGGTGAAAGACTGAGTGCTTTCCCCCTAAGATTGGGAATAAGGCAGGAACAACCACACCCATACACCCATCACTCCTGTTCAACATCAGACTGAAAGTCCTAGCCAGTGCAACAACAAGAAAAATAAGTAAAAGTATACAGATTGGAAAGGAAGAAATAAAACTGTCACTATTTGTAGACAAGATAATTGCCTACCTAGAAAATCCCACAGAATGTACCAAGAAAAAGCAAATAACGCCCAAAATAAACCACGTCTTTCAACTAATAAGTGAGCTTAGCAAGATCCAAAATTAATCATATTTCTATATCCTAGCAATTAAAAACCAAAATTTTAAAATATATATACCATTTACAAACAGTTCCACCCAAAAATGAAATACTTAGGTATAAATTTAACAAGGCATGTATAGGATATGTATGCTGAATACTACAAAACACTAGTGAAAGAAACCAAAGATTTAAGTAAAAGGAGAGTTCACAGATTAGAATTCTCAACATAATAAAGATGTCGATTCTCACCAAATTGATTTGGAGAGTTCCAACCAGAATCCCAGTAGGATTTTTTTTATAGTGATAACAAGCTGACTTTAAAATGTATATGGAACAAAAATACTCAGAACAACTTTTTAAAAGAATAAAGTTAGAGGAATCATACTACACAATTTTAAGATTTAACATAAAACTACAGTAATCAGGATGGTATGATGTTAGCAAAAGGACAAACACATAAATCAATGGAATGGACTAGAGTATTCAGAAAGTGACCCAGAGACATACAGCCGATTGACTTTCAACAGAGGTGCCAGAGCAGTTTACTGAAAGGATAACCTTTTCAACAAATGGTGCTGGAACAATTGGACATCCATAGCCAACATGAAAAAAACCTATTAATTTTAAAAATAAAAATAAAAAAATAAAATGACTCAGTGGCTGCCAAACCAGGAATAATAGTAGTTGACTACAGTAAATGGCACTTGCCATGTCATCTTTCATTGTTGCATTAAGTGGAGAATGTAAAGCTAATTCCAAATCTTAAAAACTCCGAAGGTAAAGAAAGCTAATTTGTTTAGAGAGTTAAAAAAAAAAAAAAAGTCTTAACCTTTGGTATATTTTGAGGGTAAGAGAATGCTCCAGGGATGTAATTCACAGATGGAGAAACTCAAGCTCAAAGAAATGAAGCAAGTGGACCAAGGTCACAGGGCTCGTAAGTGGCAGAGTCAGTGGTTCTGTAATGTGCGCTCTTTAACCACCATGCACTCCGGCCCTGGCAGCTGTATCAACTTTCACCCTTTAGTCAAGTATCCAGGGTGCCCTCCCCCTGCCAAAACCTGAAAATGCCAGTGGCGTTAAAACTAGGCATTTGTCTCTGTATAATCCCATCAGATCATGTTGGTTCCCATGGAAGTCCGGAGTCAAGGAATATTATACAGCTCTGTGGCAAACAGTAATAAGAATCTTTCTTGGGTGCTGTTTAATGTTAATAATAGAAAACAGAACTCTGAGTGATTCTTACACCATTTCTTAAATCCCTGACACTCTTTCTTTTGATAAATAAATAAAATAGGTTAAAATGTTGCAAAATTTCCATGTTGTTCGAGTGAACAAGGCAGCAGGATCTGAACTTGGTTTCTAGAAGAGCAAGCTGGAGAGGGGTAATGACAGTCACAGGTGTGGGGTAGGAGGGTATGAGTCAGTGAGGAGAAGAGTGGATTGACTGGGTATCCATCATCACCACGAAACAACCTTACCATTGTGTAGCAATGATCTCATCAACCTTTCCTTTCCCAGCGCTAATGATTAACTCTGCGGAATCTTTCATCTCTGTTTTAAAAATGAGACGTCGAAAGACAGGACCCACACATAAATACAGCTTATCCTCAAGGATGTAGGTGAATCACTGTGGAATGTTTAGAGGAAAACTGATGTCTCTCAAATTTAACAAGGGTGATCGTCAGTTCCAGTCACCGGTGAAGACAGTAGTGCTGTGATTGCGAGAAGGCAAGACTCCCAAGTGTTTACCTGTCTCAATATCATTTTTAAAAAGTGTTTGTGATAAGATATAGAGAACAAACTAGTGGTTACCAGTGGTGCGGAAGGGCAAGAGAGGGCTGGAGGAGTGAGAGGTACAAACTGTTGGGTTTAAGATAGGCTCAAGAATGTATTGTACAACACAGGAACATAGCCAATATTTTGTAATAACTGTAAATGGAAAGTAATCTTTAAAAATTATATAAAATTAAAAGTTAATAAAAATTTAAAGTATTTGTGATAAAGCAAAAGAACATCAAAGAAAGCAGAGGTCAGGTGGCACAGAGAAAAATAAAGAAACTCCATCATTCCTTTTGTGACAGATAGGTTATATTAAATCTGTGATCATTTCACTTGCTAGTACTTTGCTTAACCACGTTAGCTTTTAGAACAGCACTGGTTCAGTGTGTTGTCTCATTTAAAAGTTTAAGCACGTTGAAAAGCACAAGACCTGACGGGTTAAAATGATTTTCTAGAACTAGTTTCATTTGAACCTCTTAGGATATGCTGTGGGAAGATAGAGATGTGAGAATAGGTCTTCTATATAATAACTGCTCACTTTCCAGGCAGAGCACAGCCCTTATATTTCCTCCATGATTGCCTGATAACTAAACCATCAATGTTCTCTGTTCTCTCCATTAAAAAAACACTGAAAGCACTGGTCCCAGAGAGAAGAGTGTACTATTTCTAGGGTGGGAGTGCGAAGCCCACAAGCTGCAGGGCAGAGCAGAAGCCTGGCTGGGACACAAAAGCTAGAGGAAATAGACTAGCTGGTCTGTCCCAGACAAAGCTGGCACTTTATTCACTTAGAAGTTGCTTTTTTTTTTTACAAAACGCTGTGTTCCCATGATTTTATTTAACCTGTCGAGTATCGATCCTATTTCAGCCATGTTTGTATACCCACAAAATAACTGTCACTGCATTTTTAATGAATTGATTTACCAGTAATTGTCTGCCTGTGAATAAAGTGAAAACCTTTAAGTATAATCTCAATCTGTACTAATGAAGAGCCTTCCAGCATTCCCAAGTTTCAAGCAGCAATTGATACCTATAGATCCAAATATAATTACGTATTTGTCATCATAAATACCTTTTTCATTGGGGAAGTTTTCCTGTCGTGTCATTATGTCTACAATCTAATGGCTCTATTAGTTGAATCTCAGTTCCTTAAAAACTCTGTCTTCCTGCCCCCATATTTCTAGTTGATTCTCACATAACAGCAGTGTTTATACTCTAGACCTGGCTTTAGGAAAGTCAACAAACCATAATTTCCTAAAGAGATGATGGTGATCCAAGCTGGAGAGTTTCTTTGTGGCATTGGCAGGTTGTCATCTATTGAATTAAGGACGTTATGGACCAGCAATAGATATTTGAGTCACTTGACAATCAGCCAGCCAGAGTGTTCCCATGGAGCATTACTCTGTAGCCACCAGCATAGGCCCTGTGGAGGGTCAAAGAATACTGAACTATGAAGCGTGGTTTTTACCTTCAGGAAGTTTATACTATATAATTGGGGAGGTGAGACTGATAGTCATGAAACAGCAGCCAGTGGTACAAAAGAATGTGTAGTTCAATGTTAAATTGTGGAGTTTGAGCCCTGTGCTGTAGTAGTTCAGAGGAGAGGCACCAATGCGGATGAAATTCATAAGCAAAGGAGACGGGGCTTTGGTTGAACTTTTATTTTATTTATGTATTTGGATAGTTGAAAAGGAGAGGAAAGGGCATTCCAGACAATCCAAAAAAAAAAAAAAAATTACCACAGGCATAATAGATACGAATGAGCACTGTGTGTTTCCTTAATAAGAGGACGAATTGTGCCATAGGCTTGGATCACCGCAAATCCCAGAGGAGCAGTGAGCAAATATCACGGCCGAATTGATGCAAGCACAAAGCCCAGAGGGCAAATCCAGGTTCAACACCAACTATCCCAAGAAAACAGGGGACTGTACACCAGACCAGAGGCAGGAGTACGAGCTGGGTCTGGGACCACCAGAAACATACAGGCTGGGAGATTTTCAGAAGACAGTGTGTGATTTACTTTCAGCACAGTCTTGCTGGCGTGGGACTTTTTAAAAGCAGTTGAAAGAAAGCTCACCTTCTTGGCAACCCTTGGTCTGTCTTAAGCGTATCTGTAGCATATTGTAAGACAAGCTTAAGGGAAGCAAATGGTGTTTGGGGGGCAGTAATGCAATAAGGAGTCACCTGAATAGGAGGAAGCAGGCCGTGTGAAGGCCCAGTGAGATTTTTAGGTTCCCTGTGCCCAGGAGCTGCTGAAGGTCATTGCATAAGGAAAGTGTATGGAGTAGTGAAGGATGTATTAGGAGCATGGACTTGGTAGTGATGTGAGGTCTGGAAAAGAGCCCTGAGTGGAGCAGGGCAACCGGGAGGCTGAGGTATGGCCAGGTGTGAGCCTCTGACCCTCCACAGGGCCTATGCTGGATGCAGCTGTTCTGCATGTCTCTAGTGTGGGTGTCTGGCAGACCATTGAAGGAGTCAGGAGAGCAGAGAGGAGATAGGGTTAGGGCATTTTAACTGTGCTGAGTTTGAAGTAATGGTGAGATATTCCATTGACATTGCACAGTCAGTAATTGGAAAATAACAATTGGACTTGAACTTCAAGCTGGCAAGAGTTCCAGTGATCTTTAGCATGGACGTTTTCACTGAAACCATGAAAATGGTTAGCTGCTAAGGAGAGGAGAGAGATCAAGCAAAATGATCAGGACAAATAAACTATTTAGAAATACGTAGAGTCAGATGTTCCTGAAAGCATATTCTCAGAACCCTTTTTAGTCAGGAAGCCGTGTCCACACTGTTGGAAAATACTGTATAACCTAGAAGACGCTTAGAGATGAAGTTACAATAAGTAAATATCTGGCTTTGAGAAGTCCCAGTAAAGAAACGTTTTAAATGTGTTTGACCCAATAGTCCCTAAATGTTTTCAAAATCTTTTTAATACGTTAGCAAGTTGCTGGTCTCTATATTCCTGGTTTTCTTTGCTCCAGTTCACCATGGACCCTCTATAGTAGGTCTCTTAGGACAAGAGCCTTATGCTAATTCTAATCCTGACTCATGATACAGCCTCGTTGCATGGCATTTATGACTAAAGAGAATATATTTGGAAGGCTAGGGTTAAGTTGACAGTTAAAAGAATAGTTTCCCTCCATACCTTTGAAGAGAGGACCTATTACTTCATGTGATTCCATATTCATTATGGAAAAAGAAAAGGTACTGAAAGTGACAAAAATTCAGCTCACACTAACTTAAACTACAAAAGGGGGTTTATTGTCTCATATAACCAGGAAGTCCCCAGGCCTTAGGCACAGCTCAAACCAAAGGCTCAACATGTGTCACGGGACACAGACTCTGTCCTCTTCTTTGTGCTTTTTCTGAGGTGGCTTTATTCTTACAGTCTTTCTCCATCTGGTGGCAAAGATGGCCCTGGTAGCATTAGGTTCTGCATGGTTCTCATAGCTGGTAATCCCAACCAAAAGGGAGTGAGTGTCTTTGCCAGTAATTTCATCAGAAGTCCTCAGAAGTGCTCCAACTGGTCTTTGAGATCTCATGCCCATCTCTGAACCGATCACTGTGACCAAAATGATGGGATACTCCTAAGTGGTCAGACCTAGGTCATTTCTCCACTTCCAGAGTTTGGGTTGAGAGAGAACTGTATCAGTCCCATCTGAACCACATGTTAGGAATAAGGGAAATACCCCAGGAGAAATACTGACTAAGCAAAAAACATGACCGTGTGATTTTTTTTTTTTTTTTTTTTGTAATATTGACGGCTACCTTCCAAGTGACAGCTGATGACCTTCCAGGTTAGGGTTTCCTGGAGGCCAAGACTATTGTCAGGTTTATTTTGTTTTGCACTCAGGATGACATTCATGAAACATGACCCTTACCAAATGCAAAATGATGATAATTAGGCCAGTGATGATTATATAGCATCCATTAAATGTATCTTCTGTTTAATTCCTAGACTGAATACCTCAAAAATATGTGCTTGGTTTTCTAAGTACATTTAGGGCAGAAATAAATATTCTAGTTACAGTTTTCTCATGAGATTTTCCAGTTGCCCGGGTTGTGAATGAAATTGTCAAGTCTTTCTTGACAGTGCTCTGATGATATCACAGTGGGTTTCCCCCACAATGAAAAGAATTCACTAATATTGAATAATTTTCATTATTTTTTCCTTTTATATACTTCTGTTGTAAATGCTATTAAAGTCTTATATTTCACATTGCTGGTATGGGTTGAATAATCCTTTCCGTAAAGAACAACGATATCTATAGAGCTCTAGTAGGGAAATCTAAAATTTAAATATGTTTTGTGCTAGCTGAAGGGGAAAATGCTGCCTTTGACTGTGAGTCATCATGACCTCAACCACTCTGCCATCATATTTACATAAGAGTCATTGCCCAGAAGGAGAAGACCCTGACATAATGTCAGAAACAAATTCATGTGTTCTAAGTCTGGTTTGAGTTAACCCATAGAATCCCCAACAAATACATAAGGCTATTTCACAGCAATAAATAATAGCTATTATTGTTACTCTGGCTCTCTTAATACTAAAATATGATTTTTTTCCTATACTATAGCCCATAATTACTTAGAAGTATAAAAATAAGCTGCAGGTCTCTCTAGTAAGGATAAGCTGCTGACTTCTCTCAGAAGTAAATAGCAACAGACATGATGATTCTGAATATAACTCTTCCTCTCACCAAAACTCAGGTTGAGAAATATTTAGATAGATTTATAGACAGACATATATTTATGTTTACTTATTTCTATTTTTATATTATTTTATTTTATATTTACTATTTATATATTATATGAATATGTTATATATTATATTAATTATAAATTATATTTATAAATAAAACCACCTCTGAGTTTTTCACTATATCTTCTAATCTTTGGTGAGTTTGACAGGAGCATATGTTCACCCAAGGCAGCTGATAATAAAAACAACAGAAAGAAAAAGCATTCCCCCTCAGAGCCTTAAATCCAAGCTCTATTTATAATTTCTCTTCTCAGGTATAGACAAATAATTTACCCTTTTGCTTTTCTTCACCAAATCTAATTACATCTTTTAAAACTACTTATTTTACCCCTCTCTCTACATTGTTTTCCATGAACCACTTTAAAGTAAGTTGTAGACACGATTCGCTGTTACCTCCAAACACTTCGATGAGTATTTCCTCAAAACAAAAGCACTCTCTTACATAACCACAATACAGACCTTAAAATCAGGAAGTTAACGTTGATACTACATTAATGTCTAAAACTTATACAAATTTCAAATAAAGATGTTTTTAAAAAAAGCTCGTTTAGAATATGAAGGAAGGGAAAATCCCTCCTAATTTGCTTTATTGAGGTCAGAAAAAGCTAGTTTCCAAAATCTGACAAAGGCACTACAAGAACAGAAATAACAAAGTACTGTTCTTCATGAATACAGACCAAAAATAAAACTTACACAAATTTCAGATGTCCCAATAACATCCTTTTTAGCAAAAGGAAACAATCCAGATCATGTGTTACAATTCAGTTAACACATCTCTGTTATCTTTCAGTCCAAAACAGGTCCTCATCTTTCTTTGACTTTCATGACCTTGACATTTTTGAAACCTATAGGCCAGTTATTTTGTAGAACATCCCTCAGTTTGGGCTTATCTGATTCAGTTTATGCATCTTTGGTTGGAATATCCCAGAAATGATGCTGTGTTTTTCTCAATGTGTCCTATTAGGTGACACACAGGATGTCGATTTGTCCCATTACTGGTGATGTTAACTTTAAATATTTGGTCAAGGTATTATCTCCGCTGTATTTCTCCACTGTGAAGTTACTGTTTCTCCCCTTTATAATTAATGCATGTGTCTCATGAGCAAACATTTCAAGACTAGACAAATATTTTGTTTCTCATCAAACTGTCATCCATTAACTTTATCATCCATTGGTGATTCTTGCTCGAATCCATTATTACTACTATGGTTGCCAAGTGGTGATTTCGTCTGATTCTGTCATTCCTTCTGCATTTATTGCTGGCATTCTGTGCTAAGGAAGTGCTCTCCCTTCTCCCCTTGTTCGTTTGTTTTTTATTAGTATGGCTTCATGGATTTCTGTCTTACTTAATAGCTTATAGTCTATTGCCATTCTTATTTATTTTAGCGCTCAAATTGTTCTAGACTTATCCAGTGGGAACCCCTTCGAGCCAGTTTCCTTGTCCTTTTGATATGCCTCAATCATTGTTTTGAGTACGTCCTTATTTTGTGGCACAAAAAGTAAATCCAATTGCTTTTGTCACTGATTTTCTGTACTGGGACAAATACTGTTTCTTTGAGCAGTTTTGGGGGGCGCTGCCTGTTCATTTAGGTCAACCTGTTAATACAAAAGAAGCATTCTAACCTACTTCTGTTTAACCAACTCACCAGTGAACCTACCGTCTTGAGTGGATGATGAGAGCACCCAGAACATTTGCAGCTCATCAGCTTCTCTCCAATACACCCTCATCCTTCTGCTCCCACCCACTGAGTTTGATAGAAGATATTTCAGCAGAGCCCTCAGGTTTAACTACCTTACACATAGCAATCGCCTATACCAGGGGTCCCCAACCCCGGGCCGCGGACTGGTATCGGTCCACGGCCTGTGGACGTCACCGGCGGGTGAGCGAGCGAAGCTTCCTCTGCCGCTCCCCATCGCTCCCCATCGCTCGCATTACCGCCTGGACCATCCCCCCACCCCCGTGGAAAAATTGTCTTCCCCGAAACCAGTCCCCGGTGCCCAAAAGGTTGGGGACCGTTGCCCTACACATAGCAGTTGCACTCAGAGTCCCAGAATGCTCTGTCATTCAGAATCACTGATAGTGGAGGAAAATCTACAAAGGTCTGAGATAATATAGTCACCACATATGTTGAATATTTTTCTTCATTATAACAGAGTCGTATTGTGATCAAGCCCTAAGTAGTCATCCATTATAATCTTTGTCTCCTTAAAGATTTGGTCTGAGATAGATAACTTTTCCCCAGGCCATTGGCCAGGGCCTAAAAGAATATAATTATAGTGACTTCTTATTATTATATTATTTGACACTTATCTACCAATCCTGCCATACTTCATCATTAACTTTAAATAGCTCCAGATTTTTCTTGATCCTTTGGCTGGAATTGTTATTTCTAGTGACCACACGAGGGTGTCTTTGAGCTTGGAACAGGAGTATTTCAGCTAACTTCAACAACTGATAGCACTTTAACCACTAATAACTGTCGTCATTTCACTATATTTGGAAGTTATAATTTAAAAGTATAGTCAGATTAGCCAGAAGACTTGAGTCAATGTTCCTTCCGTTAGAAGATCTCTAGACTCTGAAATGAAAGGCTTTTTTGAAAAGAATTCAGAACTTTTAGTTCTGTCATGGGGTACAGAGAAATTTCCTGAGGTCAAGAACTAAAACATCCGTATCCTCTTCCTGGTTCCATCACTGATGAGTGGCTTTGGGCAGTCATATCTCTCTGGGCCTTAATTTCTTTATCTAATATAAAATGAGATAGATTGTAAACTGATCCTTTAGGCCCTTCCACAAAAGGCAACAATGAAGACAGTGTCTAAAATTAAGATATACATCAAAGAACTTCTCCATCCTAGTGATTCGTTTTTTATTGACTGCTTAGAATGTGCTAGCTGCTTTCAATACATTTTCTGATATATCATTACAACCACCATTTCAGTTTATGTATTATTGTTCTCATTCTGAGACTGGGGTAAGTAATTTGCCCGAGGTCACTCTTCTAACAGTGAACAAAGCTGAGATTTCAGCCTAGGTGTCTCTAACTCAGATGCACACATTTTTATTCCTGTTCACCACATAGCTTCCCTAGAGCCAAAAGACTAGTTTCAATGGAGATCATTCTCTGCACAGTAGAGTTTAGACCAAATGCTCACAGGTACTAGATGGGGGGTGGGGGGACACAGGCCAGGAGGGTCTGAGGTGAACAGGAAGTCATGCCCCAACTAGGAAGGCAGTCTCTACTTAGCTGTTGCCATGTGAAAATGCAGGCTTGTTTTTTAGAGAAGACCAAAATTCATATTTTCAAATGAAATCTCATTAATTTGGATTTTTGGCAACAAAATTAGATTTTGGGGGGTTAGGAGGATGGCAGAACACTTTGGGACCCACAGATCTCTCTCCCATCTCACCAGGGTGGAGGTGGCCTCAAGAAGGGAAGCCTCATTCTCTTCCAGGCTTTTCCAAGTAATTAGCCTATGTTGGTAAATTTCCTTACTTGCTCCACAAAACTCTTAAATTCTCCTAATGGCATTAAGCGTTTAAAACAGGGATTGGCAAATTATACCAACTGTTTTTGTATGGCTCACAAGCTAAGAATGGTTTTTACATTTTTAATGGTTGAAAAAAATCAAACGAGGAACAATATCATGTGACATGTGAAAATTATATGAAATTCAAATTTCAGTGTCCATAAATAAAGTTTTATTGGAACACAGCCCCATTCGTTTATCTATGTATTATCTGTGACTCCTTTTGCACTCCAAGGGCAGAATTGGGTAGTTGCAGCATAGATCATATAGCCCACAAAGCCTAAAATATTTACTATTTGGCTCTTTACAGAAAATATTTGCCAATCCCTGGTTTCAAATGCAAGAGCCAAAAAGATACAGTCTACCTCTGCTTTCTTCCCTGTTACATACCTAGCCTGAGATAATTTTTTTAAATGGAATCTGCTTAAATCAGAGGGAAGGAAGAAAAATAAACATCTCAAAATATTATCTAGGTATAAATAGATAAAAATTACATTTCTTCTCCCAAAGTTATATACACGTCCTCTAACAAATCTCAAAGTGTATCAAATATGTATTTAGTTTTGCATGAGGTTTAAGTCACAATAATAAACAACATAACAGTATTAATTGTCAGGGGAAAACATCTAATCTGATGAATGGATAAAGAAGATGTGGCACATATATACAATGGAATATTACTCAGCCATAAAAAGAAATGAAATTGAGTTATTTGTAGTGAGGTGGATGGACCTAGAGTCTGTCATACAGAGTGAAGTAAGTCAGAAAGAAAAAAACAAATACCGTATGCTAACACATATATATGGAATCTAAAAAAAAACAAAGGGGGGTGGTTTGAAGAACCTAGAAGCAGGACAGGAATAAAGACGCAGATGTAGAGAATGGACTTGAGGACACGGGGAGGGGGAAGGGTAAGCTGGGACGAAGTGAGAGAGTGGCATGGGACATATATACACTACCAAATGTAAAATAGAGAGCTAGTGGGAAGCAGCCACACAGCACAGGGAGATCAACTCGGGGCTTTGTGTCCACCTAGAGGGGTGGGATAAGGAGGGCGGGAGGGAGACGCAAGAGGGAGGGGATATGGGGATATATATATGCATATAGCTGATTCACTTTGTTATACAGCAGAAACTAACACACCATTGTAAAGCAATTATACTCCAAAAAAAATGTTAAAAAAAAAAAGTCTAATCTGGCCCGGAGTGTTCTTATTGTTTATGCATCTTACAAGTGACAAGGCAAATTCTCCAGTCATAGAAGAATGAGAAGAATGAAGCTAGAACACTCTCCACCCAGCTCTTAAACATGCATTTCCATGCCCTGTGCCTTCCCTCACGTTGTCCTCTCTGGTTGCACTGCCCACCACCCACTTCTGTGTGTCATCCTGCAAGGCTGAGCAGTTGACTCCAGCCTGCCCACCCCCAGCAAATTCACCCCTCCCTCCGTGGCGTCCGCATGCCCTGGCCACACTGCAATCTCTTGCTTTGATGTGTGTCAGGAAGGCAAGCTTCCCAAGAGCAGAATTCATGTCCCATTTCGGCATCTGCTTGAGAGCCTGACACCTGGTCAGAGCTCAGTAAATTCTTGATGAATCAGTGAATCTGTACATGAATGTATAATTAATTTGGTTATTTAAAGCTTTTATGAGGTCCCTCAGAGGGATGGTAAAAGCTGCAAACTCCTGTGGTGATGTCTAGAAGGCTGAGTCTTTCGTTTCTGTGAGTTCACTGTTCACTAGCTGACTGTTGCCTAGGTTGGCAAAGAACCAAATGGTGATAAATCTCCCACCCCCTAGTTTTTCCTACACTGGTTAGTTTGTGGCTCCAGAATGAACACCTGTGAGCCAGGTAGCTAGAACTGAGTTTGATTTCCAGTTGTAGCCAGTGACCATAGGCATGTCACTTAACCCCTCTGAAGCTGCATCTCCCCATCTGTGAAATGAAGCTAACCATAGCAGCTACGTCACAGAATTGTAAAAACCAATCGAGATAACATATGTTCAAGTGCTCTACAAGCTGCCAAGTAGTATATGAATGGGAGATGCTATTACTTACTATCATAGATGTGTATCATAAATGGAGGAATGATGATAGAGCATGGGGAACTGATTTTAAAATTCATAAGGAGCTATTGAATTAAATTTGAAAATTTTAGGAATCATGTTGAGTATGTGCAGTAACCTATTTTATTGGAGGAGGGGTTAACACTTTGATCATAACTTACATAGATTAGGATGAACAGTCCAAGGAATTGGATTCTTTCCTGTCCCAGCCAGTTTTGTGGAGGCATGATGTTTGTTGCAGGATGATTCTAATATTATTTCTAACTTGTGCAAGCAACCACTCGTGGTAGAATGTCTTCCTTCTGAGATAGGGGGCTTAGTACATGCAAAAAGCATTCTGGTGTACTGTATTTCCTTCAGCTCTAAAATTCTGTGGTTTGATAGAAGCCTGGTTACTGGAAATGAATTCTGTTTTGCCACTAATAGACATTATAAAGCTGGAAGTGCATTTCAACAGAAAAAAAAAAGCACCCCCCCTCTTAACAAACCTTTGGAAGTTATAGGACGAAAGAAAAAACAATAACCTTGTGATTAAATACTAACAGTACTTTAAAAATTAGGAGTGCTCAAAATAGCAATCAAAAACATTTGCTCTACTCAAAATTACTCACAAGGAAACACATACAAAGTAAAAGTATTCCACCAGAAATACAGATAATATGATTATCTGCCTGACTATAACTCATAGACTGTTCATCTAATTCAATTATTCCTCCTGATTCCCTAGTATTTCCTTATAGTATTCTTGAGTAATTGAAGATAAAAGTAAGTTACCCTAAACATTACAATCTCTAATCTTCACCTAAAAATGGAAGTTTGCTTGAGGTCCAGAGTCTTCCTACTCTGATCCCTTCTACATAGACTGCTGAGTTAAATTTTCTTAAATAACAGCTCTGAACAGGTCACTCTAGACCAGAAATCTTCAGAAATTGTGCCATTGTCAATCTGAAATACAACCCACTCTTCCTGGCACCCAGGGCCTCCACAGCATGCCCCAGCCTGCAAGCACCCAGTTTACACTCTAGCCAAGCTAAACTACTCCCAGGCCACAGCCCATTCTTGCTCTTCCCTGCACTTTTGTTAGTGGCTGCTTGCCATCTGCAACCCATTCCCTTCTACCACTCCTTTCCTGTTTCTGTAGGTCACAGCCATCCAATCTCAAAAGTCCATTCTAAACGCTTCCTCCTCCAGTCTACCCCACCCCCAAGGTGGATGTGACCTCTTCCTCCTCTGACTCCACCCGCTAGGCTTATACCTTTTGTGTGGTACTTACACAACCTGCCTTGAATTACTTGTGAAATTGTCTTACCCTCCTTCAGAAGGTTTTTAAGTGGTTAGAGCCAGGGACTGTGTTTTCCTCATCCTTATTTTTCCTAGGTCCTGGTATGTATTATACTTAACAAATTATCAATAATTTTTCAAAATTAAAGCATTTAATCCAGCAATGATTGGTGTTAGGGGTTCAAGCTGGTGAAGGCCCTCTTCCTGGTTCATAGCCAGTGACTGTACGCTCATATAGTGGAAGGGTCATGCTCTCTGGGGCAAGCTCTCTGGGGCCTCTTTTATAAATGCACTAATCCCATTCATGAGGGCTCCACTCTCATGACCTAAGCACCTCCCAAAGGCCCTACCTCCTAATACCATCACATCAGGCATTAGGATTTCAACATATGAACTGGGGGAGACAGAAGCATTCAGAACATAGAACAAATCAAACAGTAAGTCTTCTGATCCATGAGCACGGATGTCCTATTTGTTTGGGTCTTCTTTAATTTTTTTCAAGAATATTTTATAGCTTTTAGGGTGTACGTTTTGCACTATTTTATTCTTTTTGATGCTATTGTAATTGGAATTGTTTTCTTAATTTCATTTTCAGATTGTTCATTGCTAATGTATAGAAATGCAATTGACTTTTATTATGCATCCTGTATCCCGCAACCTTGCTGAACTTACTAGTTCTTATAGTTTTCAGTGGATTCCTTAGAATTTTCTATATATGTAAGATTATGTTCTCTGCAAATAATGGTAGTTTTACTTTTTTCTTTCCAATCTGGATGCCTTTTGTTTCAGTTTCTTACCTAGTTAGTCTCATTGGCTAGACTCTCCAGTACAATATTAAATTGGTGTGGCATGGCATCCTTGTCTTGTTACTCATCAAGGAAGAAAGCACTCCGTCTTTCACCATTAAGTGTGATGTTAGCTGTGGTTGTGGGTTTTTTGTAGATACCCTTTATCAGTTTGAGGAAGTTCCCCCACATTCTTAGTTTATTGAGTGTTCTTATCAAGAAAGAGTGTTGAATTTTGTCAAATGCTTTTTATGCAGCTATTAAGATGATCACGTGGTTTTTTTCCCTTCATTCTATTAATGTGGCGTATTATATTAATTGAATTTCATGTGAAACGTGCATGATAATATGCAAACTTGCATTCCTGGGATGAAGCCCACTTGGTCATAGTGTGTAATCTTTTTTTAAAATATTGCTGGATTTAGGTTCACTATCATTTTGTTGAGGATTTTTGCATCTATTTTCATAAAAGATATTGATCTGTAGTGTTCTTTTCTTGTGATGTCTTTTTCTGGTTTTGGTATCAGTATAATACTGGCCTCAGAATCAGTTGAAAACTGTTCCTTGTGAACAATTCTAACAATTCTTGCAAAGAGCTGCTATTAATTCTTCTATAAATGTCCAGTAGGATTCAGTGGTGAAGCCATCTGGGCCCGGACTTTCCTTTGTGGGTAGTTTTTAAGTCACTAACTCAGTCTCTGTACTTGTTATAGGCAACCTGAGATCTTAAGGGTATTAGGTTATATGAGGCTAGGACTTAGGAATGTCTTACCTATTGCTTACACCTTCCCTCCACAGGATTCTGCCCAGACAGCTCCTGCCAACAGTTTTGCCTGGGAGAACTTGGTCTTGGTTTCTGTGGGTTTCACAGCCACTTTCTTCTCCACTTCCTTCTTGTTTTCTTGAGAAATTCCAACCTTGTTGAGATTACTTCTGTAGTCCTTCAGTTCTTTCAGTTCTTCTTCTCTTTGCTGCTTTTCTATTAGTTCCTGCTGCCGAGAAACCTCATCAAGGAAGTTGGTCCTTGGGGGACCAACCAAGTTGGGGGCTACTCTTCATTGTGGTGCGTGGGCTTCTCATTGCAGTGGCTTCTCTGGTTGCGGAGCACCGGGCTCTAGACATGAGGGCTTTAGTAGTTGTGGCTCGTGGGCTCAGTAGTTGTGGCGCATGGGCTTAGTTGCTCCTCAGCATGTGGAATCTTCCCAGACCAGGGCTCGAACCCGGTCCGCAGCTCCTCGGCGACCGTCAGGATCCAGAGTCCTTGCACCACCGACGCCCCCTGGCCCCTCGGCCCCCGCCTCTGCCCCGCCTCTGCCCCTCTGCCAGGCCGGCCCCGCAGCGTTGCATTCCGGCCACTCCCCCATGGAGCTATAACCAAGGGAGCTATAAACACAAGAGAACTAGCCAAAAGGGACACAAAGTACCAATATACATACATACTAATTTATGAGTAAATGGACCAGTACCCAGCTACCCTTGGTGCAGGAGTAGCAAAAATGAAGAAAGCAAGCCCTGGGCCTGGCAGCTGAAGCAGGTCTTCTTGCTTCCTTCCCTTAGACTCTAAGCCATATTTGCAGAAGCCCCAGCCTTAACTCCCCTCTCAGGTGCAGGCACAGGAGAGGTAGAGCAGAAAGACACAGACCAGCTGGATTTCCCTAAAGGACATAAGTCCTAAACTGGTCAGCTCACTTCACCAGAGTGGGAACTACCATTACACATTTAATGCACAATGATGGCACACTTGGAAAATGTAGCCCAGTGGGTGACCTTTGCCAAGTCAGATTGGCAATTCCTCCCTGCCAGATGCTAGGAAGGGAGCTATAACAGACAAAGGCTGAAGGAAGGAGCCAAACTTCCTCTCCTACAAGGAGCAAAGCTGTGGATTATGTCCAGTTCATTCTTCCGGTCCCAAACTAATGGTTCCTCTTTTTTTTAACAAATGACTCACACCTGTTTATTACGGTGAAAATCACAGAATGGAGGAAATCTGGCATAACTCATAAAAGAACCAACTCTAAAACTGGACAGACTAGCCTTTGTATCCTGGCTCCACTCCGTACTAGCTTTGTGACTATGAACAACTCACTGTCCCTCTCCAAGCCTCTGTCGCTTCACATTAAATGGAAATGATAATACTTGAAAGGGGAGCTGTAAAGATAAATGAGATAACCCATGCGTATGGCAAGTATTAATATACGATTCCATGCCTATGTCAGCATATGGCAAATATTAGCGCTCGGTAAATGTTTGGTATCGTTAATACCTTTAGGTACCTCAGAGATCGCAAGGCAATTCCGATGAGTAAACTGAGTCCCAGAAAGATTAAGTGACTTAGCTGAGATTATACGTTTACTTCATGGCAGAAGTTGAAAAGGCAGCTCTATAATTTTAGGACTCTTCCTTTTCTTAGGAAAGGAGAACTGAGGAAGAGGGAATTGGGGGAATCATTCTTTCTTACTGTTTTTACAGCATGAACCTTATGATTCCTCTGCCCACCTCAGTCACCCCGGGAACGTGAAATCTCATGCTCCTTCCCCAGGAGAAGCGCTGGACCCATTCCAGCCAGGGGTGGCCTTTAGGAGATGCCATCACCCTCTCTCAGTGTTATACCCCCTTTCCTCCACATGGGATAAATCCTTCAGGAGCTGCTCGGTGCCCTCCACTCTTGCAGAAACTCTGAGGAAGCAAGAAGCTCCTTTTTCAATTTGACCAAATGACACATTCCTTCCATGATACTGGAAAGAACCCACATTGCCCAGGTCCGTGGAAGTGGAGGTACAGGGGAATGTCACACAGATGCTGATCTCTGAGGCACGCTAGCCCTGCCACTGCCTCCACTCTCTCCCCACACCCCACACCCCACGGGGTCCTGGAGAATATCTCATTCTCATTTTATATTCATCATTTGAAAACAGAAAACCCAAAAGGAAATCTCAACATCCTCTGACCCTGAGCTGTACTCCTTATAGATCATATCCTAGAAATTGTGTGACCCTTCCATAGTGATGGGAGAAAGAACCCTAGCAGCTGGCTGCAGTGGGATTTGGGCTGATGATGGTAATCATAGGATGTCTGCAAAATCTGCAGCTGGGTAAGGAAAGATCTCTGGCATTTCCATAATAATTATATAATTTGGTTATAGCATATAACTCTATTAAATATTATAAACATAATTACCAGCATCAATTTTAAATTTATTATAGCTAGGTTTATAAAGAATAAGACTTTAAAGTAGGAAAAATTTAATGTTTTAGCTAACTGACATCTCATAATTCCTGTCAGTCTGAAATATTAATAATCTTCTATGATCATAACAAAATCTGTTTTTACTACTGTATAGCAGAGGGAACTATACTCAATATTTTGTAATAACCTAGAAGGGAAAATAATGTGAAAAAGAATAGATATATGTGTGTGTGTGTGTGTAACTGAATCACTGTGCTGTACACCTGAAACTAACACAACATTGTAAATCAGCGCTACTTCAATTTTTAAAAAATTTGTTTTTAAACTCCAATGCCCTGTAACTTTTAAACTCTTATGCTAAATGGAAAGCATCAGCCTAACATTTTATACTTTCTCATAAAGCATTTCTTTATTCCTGAAGACTCTAGGCATAAATGATGTCACTCGTAATTTATGACATGACTTGCTTTTAGCAGTACTCTGATCTGTGTGTTATTATTGCTATTATGAAAGTAATTGTAATTGTATCACTCCTGAGACGATAAAATAAAGTTTTTGTGGGTCTGTATGCAAAGTATTTGAAGAAAAAGATTATTTTACTGCCTACCAAATGTAGCTTCAAGCAAGAACTATTGTGCAGGACCTTTTATAGACATAGATGAAATTCCTTTTGCCATTTGAACAGTGTTTACATTCAGGAAAGTTCACAGTTAAGTCTTTGACATACTGTGAAAGGATCTTTTGTTCTCTAGAAAAACATACTTCCTCATCCTTTGAGTCACCTTGTTTTTATTCCCTTGTTTACTTTTCAGGGGAAATAATGCCCACCCACCCCCCAACCTCCCCCCACCAAGTAATGTCAAGGGAAGAACTGTTTTAGAAATCAAGATTGTTCTCCAAGAGGGAAAAGGGCTTGGTTATTGGCAGAAAAAAATCAGAAATATTTTTAAAACCTGACCGAGATAAATAATGTAATCTCAAGCTTCAGAAAAATTACTTGGGTAGGATTTTTTCCAAGGCTAAAAAAAGGGGAATCTTTTTTTATCATCATAATGAACAGTAATCAGGCTCAGGAAATCTGAGACACTCTACTTGGGGCTACAGACAGAGTCCAGAGGCACACTTTTCTATTGTGTCAGTAAAGAGCTCCTCTGCTAACCTGTGTTAGATTCTCTAAGACATGCATCACTTAATGTTTCCTCCTGGTTGGTGGGATCCAGAACTAGTTTTATGATAAACTCAGACTAAGGCCACTCCTGTCTAGAGTTTCTTAGTGATATTTATTTATCAACAGAAAATGTGACTAATTCCATGTGTGACTTCAAAACTGATTTTGAAAGGAGGAAACATTGCTCTTTTGTTCATCACCATATGCCCAGTGCTGGCACAGTGCTCTGAACTTACTGGACACCCAGTAAACATTTGTTAATTGAATGAATGAAATAAATACATGCACTTTCAGGAGGACAATTTCAAATAACAGTCTTTTGAATGAACACATGTGCTTGCTTTTTTTTCAATCTTTTTTTTTTTTTTCGCGGTACGCGGGCCTCTCACTGTTGTGGCCTCTCCCGTTGCGGAGCACAGGCTCCGGACGCGCAGGCTCAGCGGCCATGGCTCACGGGCCCAGCCGCTCCGCGGCACGTGGGATCCTCCCGGACCGGGGCATGAACCTGCGTCCCCTGCATCAGCAGGCAGACCCTCAACCACTGCGCCACCAGGGAAGCCCTTTTTTCAATCTTATTAGTCTGTAGATATACTCTGTGTGTTAGTGTGGTTATATATCCTTACCTAATTTGCATAAGTGAAAGATTACTTGAGGTTTAGGGATTATCTATTCAAACCCTTCTTCAGTCACCCTGTACCTGAGTCATCCAGAAAAATGAGAAAAATATATCCTAAAAGCTTCTATTCCTCATTTACATCCTAGCTTGTACCACTAGCAGGGCATCAAAGGCAGTAATCTGCATGCTCTAGGACATTTCCATCAGAGGTATTTTGGGTCTGTAAATGCTAAACAGAGATATGCTTTACTACTGTTAGAAAAGCTGGTGTGTCATATGTGGGACAAAGGGAAGGGACTGAAGCGTGCCCGTCACTGTTAAGCCTCTGTACTGCCCTCCATTGACTCTTTGTAGCTCTGCATGTGACAGGCGATGATATCCCCATTTGACAGATGAAGAAACAGGATCTCATTGTGTAATATGGCGATACCTAATGTCCTATGGCCAGTAAGTGACACTATCAGCTTTGTATCACAGAGCAGGCCTTGAGTCTGCAGGTCTTGTTCAAGATTAGCTGATATAAAACTGATTCAGACCATATACAAATACTATATTTTACTAACCTTATGGAAGAGATGTTAGTGCTTTGAACCAATGTCCAAATAACTGGTATTCATTACTTTCTATAAATCTGACATATATTAAGAAGGAAAAAGTGATTGTTTTTCAGAAATATTCCTCACTTTCTTAAACCATGATACGCTTTATAAAACATTGAATTCTGTAACTCTCAAGAACACACTTATTATTTAAAGACCATGTGATGATAGAATAAAAAAGAATCTAATAGACCTGGCTTTTGGAATGAGATGGACTGGGTTTGAATCCTAGCACCACCAGTTAATAGCTGTGTGGCAATAAGTTGCTTAACTTCTCTAGGCCTTGGATTCCTGGCCTGTGAAGTAGACATAACCATGACTAATATGGAGAATCATGAGTATTAGAAACAATATATATGAAGTACCTGGATTGTAGGGCCGGGGTCATGAATGTATTGTTCACAGTCTCTCCCCAGTGCCTGGAACAGGCACATGGGAGACACTCATCATCAGTATACACTGAGTGAATGAATGAATGAATTCTTCTCAGCAGCAAGATTAGGTTCCATTGTTCAGCTCTGCACATATAAATCAGGAACATTCTTTCAGACCCTTTAAAGAAAGAAAAAAATAGTACACATTTTCTTCTTTGCATTCTTGGAAATGCCTTTCTTCTTCCAGATGAAATATCACTTTAACAAGTGAACAGTAAAAGTAATTGAAGAGCAAAGCCTAAGTTGGAATTTTTAGGCAATGAACTGCCTTTTCCTTGGCTCTTTGGCATATTTATTCTCATTTTTTAAGGTACCCATCCCTCTCAGATCACTTGGAGCTGCCATACGGCTAGAAATGTTTTGAGTCTCCTTCATGCCACATCTTTTGCAACTCAGAGCAAACGTGTTTTCAAGAGCTCAGAAGTCATCAAGTTCTCATTCCAGCTGCCAGAGCCATAAAGGGGCTGCAGCATTCTGGGCAGAGAGAGCATAGCGTTAGGAAACATCAGTTTGGGATTTGTAATACTTGCAGTACCACTGAACTTCCTGTGTGAGGTCATGAATGAACAGCAAATCATGAGTGTTAGTATAAGAATGGGACATAAGTGTTATTATAAGAGTTATTATAAGAAAATGGAGTGTTACATAAGTGTAGAATTCTCATTCAACCTAGGTTTCAGAAAATATCCTTGATTAAATTCCTGAGTTACTTTTTCCCAATGCTGATATTAATCTGCTATATATCTGGCACATCTCTACTGAAAAGTGAATGTTTTGTACTAACCAGTACCTTTTTCACACTCAGAAAATAAAACAATAGTAATAATAGCTAACACATACAGCACTTAGTGCGGCCAGGCACAGTTCTCGGTGAGGATGTGTCTTAACTCTTTTTAACCCCACAGCATCCCTATGAGGTAGGTACCATTATTATCCTCATTTAATAGATGGGGTACCTTACACAGCTAATAAGTGTCAAGAGCCAGGATTTGAATCCAAGCAAACTGGTTCCAGTGTCTGTGCACTTAGCCACTACGTTAGAGGACATTTTTGAGTAGCAGGAATACAGGTCTCTATTAAGTCTGAACAAAATATATATTCTATCATCCAAGAGAAGTGCCTATAGGCAAGGCAGACCACCCCTCTACACTCCCTGACCAGGGATCGAACCCATGCCCCTTGAGTCTTAACCATTGGACCACCAGAGAAGTCCCGACACTCTGTTTTTCTTCACGTGCAGCATACCTAAGTATCACTTGTAGATTGAAGGCTGATATGAGGAAATCCTCTGAAAGAGCCTTCCAAGGATTCTCCCAAAACTAAGAACATTCACCTCACTTCCCTGGGGGGAAAAATGCTGTAATATAATAGCACAATACAAAACATCCGAGTTAGTCAGCTCCCATACTAAAGTTCTTACCTTCAGATTCCGATGAAGTCTGTCTTTATGAACTTCCAAGCAGAATTATTCGGTTTTACGTATACTAGGAAACAAGAAAGGAGATAGCAGATTCCCTCCGTCACAGGGCCTTGTTCCTTAAGAGCTGCACTTACCCAAACTCACTAAAACATTTCCTTGTGGGAGTGATCATCCCGCTATGGCCTCTTCCAGCACATGGGCCACCATGCAGACCTAGAGAAAGGCTCTCCTGGCGGGAGGACGGATTGCCAAAGGGCCCTCTCTGCATCAGCCAGTTAGGAAAAAATAGCCACTTCCTCCAGGCTGCTCACCCCAGAGCCTAGCGCCGGTGATGGGAGCACAGTGGGAATTTCAGCCCCAGTCACATGGCCTCAACGTAGGCTCACCCTGTACAGCCCCAGGCAGCTGCCCCATTAGGGACACACCAACTACCCAGGCCCCTGGATTCTTTAAACTCTGTGCCTGTGTTAACTCATCCCAAAGCCATATACATGAACCTTAGCTCCCTGAACGCTGTTAACAATGGAAAGAGCCAGGTGGAAGTGGCGCTTGGAAGGAAACCCAGCTCCAGGCAATGAGAAGGAAGCTTCGCGTTCATTCATCACTTAACTGCCTGTTGAGAATCTCCTGTGCGCCAGGCATTTTACTGGATGCCGTCTGTTCAAAGACAAGAAGTCCTGAATGTCTGTCCTTACTGTCAGGAACACAAGCAAAATAGAGAATCAGGAGTGTGATGGCTGACGGCGGCTGGGAGTCCAGGTAGAAGAGGTTCCGGATCAGGCAAAGGGATCCTTGAAGCTCCAGAGAAAGGACAAGGCAGGGAACCAGAGCAGAGATGCACGCGATAGGGAACCAAATTGGGACCTGGTTGCCAGAAGAGGGATCTAAGGTAGGGGCTTGTCCCCAAGGGAAAAGGCAAGGGATCAGATAAGACAAAGTGCAGAGAGAGTGGGACCAGCAGCAGGACTGGCTTGAGACTGGGTGGGATTTGGGGCTAAGGCCATAGCTGGCAGGACCACCTTAGCCTAGGACCTATAGAAGTACCTGAAAAAGCTGAAATGTGTCTATTATGCTGTAAGTTTTCATAAAGAGTTGTAAGAAACAGATACCAGAAAATTTATTGGCGAATTGTGCAGACAATATTCAAGTTTCCAATTTTTTTATTTCAAAATTTTAAAAATTCTGCTCTCAAAAAATTGTTAGTATGGGCTTGGAACAAACAGATCTTTATAGACAAATATAAACAAACATGTATAGAACCTTCTATCAGATGGTGAGAAGTGTATAACCCAGTATTGCCTGAGGCAATTGCTGCCCAGAAACAGAGTTTAACTCAATACGCAAATGGCGTAATAAACTCCTCCAAAGGGTTGGGTTCTATCTACATGCTTGGTTAATATAGGATGATCATATAATTCCACGTATAAGAATGAAAGGGGTGCTATTAATAATTACATTGGGACAACAGGCATTAACAGGGACTGTCCCAGCCCAGCAGGACATATGATAAACTGGTTATTAGTCATTTCATTTCTATTTGTCTTATTTTATGTAGAATGCAGTTTTGTAGGATCCCTCTGATATTTTGGAAATATAAATTCAGAATATATGATCATATAAAACATTTGCATACCAGGAAAAGGTTTTCCCACTCCTCCCACTTACTGTTTTTTTTGTTTTGTTTTGTTTTGTTTGCGGTACGCGGGCCTCTCACTGTTGTGTCCCGTTGGGGAGCACAGGCTCCGGACGCGTAGGCTCAGCGGCCATGGCTCACGGGCCCAGCCGCTCCACGGCATGTGGGATCCTCCCGGACCGGGGCACGAACCCACGTCCCCTGCATCGGCAGGCGGACTCTCAACCACTGAGCCACCAGGGAAGCCCCCCACTTACTGTTTTTTAATAAAAGTCTTCTTTGCATTATAAACCCATAATGCATTCTAGAACACCACACAGTATGAATTCCAGTTAGCATGGCTAGCTCGCTACCTGAGATCTTTGGGTTGCCGTGGGAGACGTTATTCTCATGGTCAGAATCTCCCAAGATTGATGGAAATTGCTTTCTTTTAATAAATAGGAAGAACATAGCAGCCATCTTAAAACTAATCATCGACACCACAGCAGTAACGGCCCCTCACCGGTAAATAGATGTTATGACCCTTTACAGAAAAGCTGAGCCAGGACACCTAAGAAGATTTAGAATTCCAAACGAACTTGACCTGCTGTACATGACCCTAACTGAGCAGGTCCCCCGAACATCAAATTTCTAAAGAGATTGCAAAGTGAAATAATCTGTCTGACTTTGACTAGCACCATAATTTTTCTCAAAACCAGTGATCTCTAAATGCTTTGAAAACTAATTATTCTTTATAGAGTTAATCTTTTAGTTGTAATTTGTTTTGTTTTATTAATACTTAAGGTTACCTTTTCTCTGAAAGAACTGTTACTCTTACTCGAAGTGCTTATTCTAGTACACTCCTTCCCCCAGAAAATGCCTCCAACCCTTTTATCCAGTTCCTGCCCACAAACAATGTAACTCCCTTGCTCTCCTTCTTTGTCGTTTGTCTTCATTCAAGTAGGTACTTAAAGATTTTTTTACAATATACATATATATCTTGGAAGAAGAAAACAAGGATTCTTTGGAACAGAAAGTGTGCTGTTCTGTGTAAGCGTGTTGTTGATAAACCCACTGGTTATCAGAGATCAGGACTGGATAGGAGAACTTCTCAGACTGATTCCCTGTTTCCCTCTAACCTGTTTTCGTTTATCTCGTCCTCTGTTTTTGTGGGTTTGTTTTTTTTTAAGCAGAATGAAGCAATTGTTTGGATACTTTACTTCAATAAACTGGAAATATCACTTTCCAAGAGTAATCTAACGTTTCATCATCACCAGAATAAGCCACTGGCTTGACTTATTATCTGGTAGTAATTGCCACCAAACAAAAGATAAATCCGTAAGAAGCCTCCAACTTTGAAATTTATTCTCCCTGCTGTTTTAAATATAAACAAATCAGATATTGGACAGAAGCTCCAGTTTTAGCATTAAGTAGCCCGGTGACTAGATAAAACTCATCTAGTGTGTTTAAAAATAAGCCAAAAAGCTAGAAATGGAGATTTTTAACTAGCAAGCGTATGATTTTTAAATCACTAAATTGGTTCTCCTATATGTTTCAGTTAATCTACCAACACTTTGAATGATTACTATTTTTGCCAGATTGATTTATTTTCCCTCTTAGTCTAGCCATCTTTCAGGTTTAGAACTTTCAGGTTTATTGAGCAAAGGGAGTATCCTAAAAAAAATTCATTGCATCTTGGTTTGTGTAAGTGTACCAGCAGGAGAATTTTATCAGTTCCTCGGGGTGACTCAGAGCCCTTCAGGTCTGGCTGCCTGTTAAACTATTTCTCTTTATTTATGGTCTGTGTAATGTGAGGGAGAGCGAAAGTTGGCCCTCGTGAGCGTTCCCTAAGCCTGCACATTGCTTTGCTTTTGCTCCAAACACTGACGTGAGTAGACTACCACAGACCAAAAGGTCACTTTGCCATTTTGTTCAGATTGAGAAATACTTTAGATAATTATCTGTCTTTTGTATCTAAGAAGAATAGGAGCAGGGGGAGGGAGTTGTTTCGTTTCCTTGAATTTCCTTTGCTAGGCTTCATGGGGCTCTCTTGAAATTGTGAAACAGAGTGGAGATGCCGCCCACCTCAAGAGCACGTTGCTCCCAAGCATGGCCCACCCATTTGCTGATAGGTTGCTGTTTCTGGAAATCCTTTGTTCTTACAAAGATAGCTCATTTTATGCCCTGAGAGTCTACCTCAACGTGTATGAGGCCGATCTGTATAAATTAGATAATATTTCCTCCTCACCTATTTCAAAGGTTGCAAACATTTATTGAAAGGCACACCATGTGGTTCAGCTATGGGCTATGGGCTGGTGCCTTTAAGGTGCCCACAGAATGGAAGAGGGAAAGCCACACATGGGTGAATAAGACTGTTGTGTCACAAAGGACAGTAAAGAGAAGGTTAGAGTGCAGTGAGAGCCCAGGGAAACGAAAGCAGCTTTTGTTTGGGAAATTTAGGAACGACTTCTAGAAGGTGTCATTTTCAGGATTACACTCCTCATGTCCAGATACCTGCAATTTGTCCAAATTATAGCTTTGGATTTCATTAATCTACCTTCCTTATCATTTTTTTCACAACCAGCCTATCTCTCTCATACTTAATCATCTCCAGACAGATGGCTATATTCCACAAAACTTCTATTTAAAGGAACGTGTTTGGAAATTTTTGAAGTCTGTTGACTTTTAAAAAAAGTCTTTTAAGCCTGGTCTCCATAATGACTCTCATACAGTCCCTACTTTCTTCAAACTTCAAGCTACACTCCCTCATATTCTCAGACAATATTTCAGTCTTGTGCTTCTGAAAGAAAATAGAAGTGACCAGAATGCAGCTCCTCCAACTTCCCAGGCTCAGATGTACAAGCCCGCCTGCCTGCCCACAGCTGTGCCAGGAGCCCTGCCCGCTCCATCAAAGGCCGGTCTCTCCTCCCACCTTCACAGGCATTTTGCTCCATCCTTTGTTCTCTCTCCTTTCTGGATCCTTCCCGTCAGTATTTAAACATGCTCTAGTGTTGCTCTAGATGCCACAGATCTCATTTGCTATCACGCTAATTTATGTGACTCTAATCTCTTTCACAGCAAAGCCTCTTAAGAGAACTTTCTACTCACACAGACCTCCAGTCACTCACCTCTCCATCTAATGACTCCTGTCCCCTTCCCCCGCCTTCTACAGAATTGCCCTTGCTGGAGTCCCAGCTAACCTCCACATTGTTGAGTTCCATGGGTACCTTTCCAGTCACCATCTCTTTGGCCCTCACGAGCATTGAACTCTGCACAGTCTCTCTGTGTTGAAGCCCAGTCTTGTGTTGGCTCCCATGTTAACCACAGCCTCTTCCTGACTCCCCTTTGCCTCTCTTGCCTGCCCTTCTCAGTCTCTTTTGCTGATTTATTTCTCTCCTGGGCCACTACCCTTTTCATTCTGAATGCTTTTTTCAGGAAACTTCATTCACTTGCATGACTTCAGGTGGTTGGTGCTTGTAAAATATGCTAACAAATAAAATAGAGAAATGGTGGGAATTTATAAAACTGTAAAAAAAATAGAGTTCTCCCTTTTCTTCTGTTTCTTAATAATTAATAATATGTCTCTACTGCATCATATATTTGAACAATACTTTATGTGCTTTGAAAGCATCTTTGCATAGATATAAACATGTTTCAAACTGGAAACGACACATGGGTGCCTCGCTGAGTACAGCCCCCCTTCGTTCTGTAGATGCAGAAACTGAAATACAGAGAGATTAAGTACTTTTTCTAGAGTCACACAGCTGCTTTGTGTCTTATATGAACCTCACAACAACTCCATGAGGGCATGTGCACTTCTTAACTACTTAAGAGATGAGAAAGCTGAGGTTCTCAGAGTTTGAATTTTGCCCATTTGCATAGCTAGAACTGGAACTCAGGTAACCTAGTTTCCAGGCTGCTGGCATGCTCCGTACTGCTTCTCTGTGTTCCTAGGATTGGTACAATTATTAAATTATATCCAAAATTAATTAAATTATATTTAAAAACTGAGATTGTCTTTTAAAAGAGAGAGGCAGGGGCTTCCCTGGTGGCGCAGTGGTTGAGAGTCCGCCTGCCGAGGCAGGGGACACGGGTTCGTGCCCCGGTCTGGGAAGATCCCACGTGCCTCGGAGCGGCTGGGCCTGTGAGCCATGGCCGCTGAGCCTGCGCATCCGGAGCCTGTGCTCCGCAAGGGTACAGGCCACGGTGGTGAGAGGCCTGTGTACTGCAAAAAAAAAAAAAAGAGAGAGAGAGAGGCAAACACACAACAACTGCAGCGTGGACCATTACAGCACGGCCTGATTATGAGGAAGAGTAAGAAGTTAGGAGGAATTTCACATGATAAAAATTCTAAGTGTTTATCTAAAGACTGAGGTAGATAGGTAGGGAGGTAGGCAGGTAGGTTGGTTTTTTAAATGTACCTGCTGATTACTGGTGAACTGATACCACAGTGATCAATGCATTTCTCCCTGATGTTCTCCAATAAGGGAGAATAAGTTTAGGAGTGATGACCCCTAACTACTTCTTTCATTATTGGGGTTTCCACATAAACCTCGGTGTGCTCTGATTAGCTGATTCTACTTTGACTTGGCAGAATGGGTGGGTTAGGGGATGAGGCATTTCATAAACCTCAGTGAATATGCCTTCATGCAGGGAGATTGTACAGGGTGCTGTAGCAAGAGCTGTTTGAGCACAGACGAAGGTCCCTCCGTGTCAACTATCACCTAATCCCCTGGTGTCCAGCTCAGCACCCCTCCTGCTGTTCCTTCTGCCTGAAATCCCCAGCCTCCTGGACTGCCCACCTCTTTCTCTTCCTTCAAGATTCTTCTTGGGCATTGCCTCTTCCAGGAAGCTTTCCCTGATATGTGTCCCCCAGAAACTAACACAACATTGTAAATCAACTATATATATATATATATATATATATATATATATATATATATATATATATATAAGATTTAGCTCACTTTCACTTTCCCATCCCTACTGTATGATACACAGTTAACATCTCCCTACCCCTGCTATATTATTTACACATCCTCTCAATAAATTTGTACTGGAATTTTGGTTAAACCAGTGTTTAGCGTTCATACTGTAAGGAGTATCAACCAGAAGAATCATGTAGTGTACTTAAATTACATTTCTGCCAGTCATGCCCCTTGATTTTCGAGTAAAGAAAGCTAAGAGGAGATAAGTAACTTGGGCCAAAACCATTTCACCAGTTAGTACCAGAACCAAGATCAAAAGCCAGTCTTCGGGCTTCCCTGGTGGCGCAGTGGTTGAGAGTCCGCCTGCTGATGCAGGGGACACGGGTTTGTGCCCCGGTCCGGGAGGATCCCACATGCCATGGAGCGGCTGGGCCCGTGAGCCATGGCCGCTGAGCCTGCGCGTCCGGAGCCTGTGCTCCGCAACGGGAGAGGCCACAGCAGTGAGAGGCCCACGTACAAAAACAAAACAAAAAAAAAACCAGTCTTCTAATTTCCAGTAAAATGCTTTTTTCCATGACATCGAGCTGCCTCTTAAAAAAAATTTTTAAGTTTAGTCTTAGTGAATCAATTTGAAGAAAAACCAAACTTTTACATGATTATATCAAAATATTCTTTACACTTAGCTTTTATTTTACTCAAATTGATTTCCATGACAACTCATATTTCCTATAAACTAGGATCAAAATAAATGTAGATAAGGATCCCTGTGTAAAGAAGTTAGAACTAGAAAGAATTTAGTCTGGTTTGTCACTTTGAAAATGAGTAAAACTAAGGCCCAGAAAGGTTGAATGATTTGCTCAGCATCACACAGCAAGTGAGGCTTCAGCTGTCAGGCCAGTCCTCTGCTGCGTACCACCCTCCTCTGAAACACTACTTAATTCTTCTCAGGCACTTTCTTTCATTTAAAATCTGTCTCTTACACATGCCTGACCTCATTCTCTATCTACATTAAACTTACACAGCCCTAAAAATGACATTAAGACGTCAAAATATGTCGGAAGTGGGGTATAAAGCGTGTTTCTTAAAACCAGGGTTCTGATAAGCTTCTGTGCCCGGCTGCACAACTAGAACACTACACTGTGTTAGCAACTGGGGTACATGATGTCAGTGGAAGGGGTCAGGATGAAAACATTCCTAAGTGTCATACAGCATTAGTCACACCACAGAAGTCAGCACAGACACTGGGAGGACGCAGGGGAAGTCTGGCTGCCACTCGCTCACCGCAGTTCAGCCCCAGGGCCCCAGGTTAATTTAGGGTCTCTGTACTTTGTCTTACGTTCTCTCCTCTTCCCTCCGATGACCCGTTTCATTGCCAGGTGGCCAGGTCACGGCCACACATGCACAGCTTCACATCTGGAGTCCTCAGATGGGGGCACAGAGCGAGATGAGTGGGGTTGGGGCCCAGGGAGAGGAGGGGAGCCACGCGAGACAAAAATGCAGAGGGAACTCGCTCGGGGGGGCATCCGGGGCTCTGTCCTGTAAGGAGTGTGAGTTCCAGGGTGTAAACAGGAAACAGACAGAGTCACACTGTTGAAGAAACTGGAGAACTCACACAGAAGAGAAAAATGACAAACTCACTTGTGTTTTATTACATAAACCCCTCACCAATTACAATCATTCTAGGAATCGTTTGTGTCTAATTACCATGTAGCTCAATATCAATGGTACATAACATAATTTGTGTCTTATAACTATGGCCTAAATTTCATTAAAAAGCTTTACCCTCTGGTATTTAGTGTTCTAAGTTTGTTGCTCACAAAGAGCCTTCACAATCTAAAGTTCAAATAATATCTTGCAAAGCAAAACCCAATGGTATTCTTTTCTCCTCTCCCAAATTTCCTGCTTTCCGATTTGCCTCCTTTGGTTCCAGGACAGCAGTTATCAGGCTTCCATATATTCTTGGTGGCATACACCCCGCTGGAGCCATTCCGCAGCTTTGGAATGGCCACAGAGGCGGTGCCTGTCATGCAGCCGTTCACTTATTCACCACACATTTACTGAGCTTCTGCGATACGCAAAGACCAGGTGCTAAAGCTGATACGAAGAATAAGACCCAGTCCTGCCCTCTGGATGTTCACATTGTAGAACTGATGCCACTTTATATATGTGGCCACATTTTCCAGTGCACAGCCCATAGCACTGATTTTTATCACTTAAAGAAATATTTTCTTTAACAATGTATGTGCATGTAGCCATACAATAAATGCATACATTCTAGTTATTCAGTGTATGTATTTTGCCCACACTCTAAGTGGTGTTTTACACTCTCAGTCCATTTGAGCTAGTTCAGCAGCCTGGAAGGGTCCCTCACCCAGTGAGCTTAGAACACAGAACCATAATTGCTCTCAGCCGGTGAGTGACATACCACGTTCTCCTGAGCTCTGTGTATGTGCAGTGCATATAGCTTATTTCTCTACAGCCTCTCTTTATGCCAGTGTTTTGTATTCTGGGTAATAGTTTTGACTCATCATGGTCGTCGAAAAGTGTGGGGGACCAGGGGATAATGGGGGGAGGGATAAATTGGGAGATTGGGGTTGACATATACACAATACTATATATAAAATAGATAACTAATAAGAACCTGCTGTATAGCGCAGGGAACTCTACTCAGTACTCTATAATGGCTTATATGGGAAAAGAATCAAAAACAAAAAAAGGAATGGATATATATTTATGTATAACTGATTCACTTTGCTGTACACCTGAAACTAACACAACATCGTAAATCCACTATACTCCAATGAAAATTGGGGAAAAAACATGTGGGAGAATGCTGGGCCTCCTGGAAGCAAAGGAAGACTGTCTTGCTCGATGTGAAAACACAGGTTTTACAAGAACTCCATGTGCCTTGAGGAAATGGTTGAGGAAACTCAGGGTAAACATCAGTAGACAATGACTTCATAAACATTTAGAGTCTGAGATGATGAACCAACAATGGTATGAAGAATAGCTGGAAGAAATGATGGCTGGTGACATAACCTGACTTTAGCATAAACAAAACGGAAAGCCATTTGCCAATGTTTGATGATGGAAATACCTCTCCATGGGGAGGATGCTATGATAACTTGTCCAGCACTGATTCAGTTAGCATTCCTATTTTCAGAAGAGAATTCCCCCACGCTAAATGTGTTTGCATGAAGATGTGCTCAGTGCTTTCAAGAATTTTTAGAACCTGGGTCTTATTAAAACCCCCTTTTGCTTCTCCCCACCCTAGTGGTAGGATGGCTTTTCTACCCACCCTTCCGTTTCCTAGCTACACTTAGCACCTCAGAGAATTCTGTTGAC
The DNA here is from genome assembly GCF_025265405.1 of Mesoplodon densirostris. Classification (NCBI taxonomy): domain Eukaryota; kingdom Metazoa; phylum Chordata; class Mammalia; order Artiodactyla; family Ziphiidae; genus Mesoplodon; species Mesoplodon densirostris. The sequence goes on from NC_082677.1 coordinate 25,089,754, forward strand.
AGGGAAAACACAATAGTTTTAAAAACTGCCAAGTAGGTTTTGTGTTCTGGGAGGAGCACAAGGGTTGGGTATGAGACTGAAATCACCTGGCCAGGAAATGCCAGGGGAGATCATTTAGCTTCAATAATAAAGCACGTGACAGTAGATGTCTCTTGCCAGAGCCATCTTGTATATAACAAAACCAAAACATTTGCATGCTCTGCCATAGTAGAAGTGGCCTTGCATCGCCAACCTTCTCTTCGGCTTTGGAGGTGTCATGGCCAGTCTTGAAGTTACTCTAGCATTGAATGTTAACCTTTTGAAGTCTCTGGAAAATAAAAGAGGCAAAATAGAAAAGGTAGAATATATAAAGACCTGACAGTTTGCCCTGCATCCAACGTCTCGGAATTTAATTAGCAGTTGTTTTGTGAGAATGCTTAGAATACTCAACGTGTCCAGTGGCAGCAGGAGGGGTGCTTGTCCGTGCCAGTAAACATGCCAATATTTGTGGAGTTTTTTTTTTTTTTTTTTTTTTGCGGTATGCGGGCCTCTCACTGTTGTGGCCTCTCCCGTTGTGGAGCACAGGCTCCGGACGCGCAGGCTCAGCGGCCATGGCTCACGGGCCCAGCCACTCCACGGCATGTGGGATCTTCCCGGACTGGGGCACGAACCCGTGTCCCCTGCATCGGCAGGTGGACTCCCAACCACTGCGCCACCAGGGAAGCCCCATCCCCTGCTTTTTAAGAACTAGGAGGGATTAAAGAGGGCAGGAAGTCATTGAATATTTGAAAGCAAATGTTGCCACCAGCCAGGGAAAAACTGGAGATAAATTACATACTTGATGGCTTTGCCAGAGATTGAAATTGGGACACATAGAAACTGCCTGTGGACAATGATATTTTTGTCATGCGTTATCATTGTAGAAGCTGCATGTTGTTTATGAAAACTGGGTAAGGTTTTTTGTTTGTTTTAAGAAGCTGTCTTCATATGAAAGACCATCATTCCTAGGGACATGTTATGTGACTTTCATTGTATCTATGATAGAAATGTCTAACTTTCTATCATAGAATAAGAATAACCTCAGACAGTAATCTTTTAAGCAGATGTATTCAGTACCTTATTATGGTCTGTATTACCCTGTGCTGTGACTTTGTTCCACTTTATAAAACATCCTCCCGGAAGCAAAGATCCTGTTTCATGTTATCTCCATTATCTCAGTGAGTAGTAAAGGTGCCATAAACATACACAGAAATGTTTGAATAAGAAAATGAATGAGTGAATGCATTGAATTGCCTGCTAATCATCAAATTGTAGGCAACTGTACTGATAGTATGATGGCGGTTTTCGATGTCAGAAAATTTAAAGCACATCTTCTGGAAGTAGGACATCCTCCAAAGATCAAGACCGTGGCTTCTGCCCTGCTGCCGCTCATTCATCCTGTAATGAATGAATCAATTAGTTTGCATGCAGTCGACTCCAAGTAGCAGAAAACCCAACTCACAGTACCTTAAACTAAGGACATTTCTTCTTTGCTGAGGTAGGAGACCAGAAGCAAGTGACTCCATGGCTGGTTCAACAGCTCAGCGGTGTCCTCAGGGACATAGCCTCCCGCATCCTCCCCTCTGCCGCCTTCTTCTCACTGCCACATGGTCACCAGATGGAGACCACAGCCCTAAGCATCACATTCTCACTCCGTGTGCCAAGGCAGCAAGCGCATGTATGTTGCAGGGGAGGGGAGGGCGGTCCATCCAGGGCAGTGAAAGAGCTCTTGACCCGAGAGGGAAATCTTTCCTGGAAACCTCCTGATTTTCTTACATCTTGGGTCGCCTATCTTCCCCTAGACCAATCACTGGCAGAGGGGAATGGGGTGGCCGGGCCTCATCCCAGCTAACCGTGGTGCATCTGACTTCTGTTTAGAAAGGAGAAAGAGGGAGTGGACGTTGGGGAGGCAGCTAGAAGCATCTGCTGTGCCACACCTCGTCTCCAGTTGGAAAATAAGAATAAGCTGTGTTGTCCAGTCAGTCCTCCAAGAACTAACTTTCCCTCCAAGATTGTATTCTGGCTATTTATGTCATTTTACTGATGGTTTTTAAAAATCATGAGTTTGAGGAGGAGCCTGAAATATATGGGCCTTGCCTAGAAGGGCTTTCATGAGTCATGTCCCTTCCCTGCTCTGGCTTTGGGTTGCTTTACTCTGGGACACTTTTATGAGTTATAATTTACAAGCTCCATGTTTTTTCCATTTTGATTCATCTGAAAGAGGGTAACAGTTCTTATGATTATAGCACGCTTATCTAAAAGGAAGTAGATTGTGTCAGCTGTGAGAAACACGTCAAAGGCCTTAGCCTGTGCATCCATTTGCATCAACAGTTGGTAAGAGTCCACAATGCTTTGTGGTTTGGGAAAATTTTTGATCCATTTAAGTGAATACAGTAGGGTCTATTTCAGTAACTGGGTTGACTCACTTGAGCTCTTTCTAGATGAAACCAACCCTCGAAGGAAATGCATTCCACGTCCTTTGCAACACATCCTTCAAAGAATTCAGCAGTTTATCAACTTTCTGAATGGCCAGAGGCTCTATAGCATCCTCTGTCCCTAGGAAACAAGCTTCCTCAAATAATAGGCCTTCCCTAGTATCTGTTCCAGTTTCTGTCCTGCGTTGGACTGTCCTAGACTTCCTGCCTTTTAACTTTTATGAATCATTGTCAATTCACTTAAGAGACGCCCTAAAATGCTTTGGAAACTGCTTGTCAGGTGAGCTCCTCCCATCCACCTAGAGAAATAGACTCGTGTGAGTATAATGGCATTCATAAAATGACACAGAATTAGATAAACTCCCCAAATGTCTCGCTTTTAAGTAAGTATCCTTGGAATTTTATGGTATGTGTTTCTCTGGAATAAATCAGGTTTGGGCTGATGATTGTTTCTGTCAAGCATTTGTCAATTTTGAAACATCTCTAGACTCCCATTCGGGGTTGGTGTGGGGCTGACTTGTTATGAGCCGTGCCATTCCCCAGCAGATGGCCTGGAAGACGCACAGGTGGCAAAGAGCACACCAGTTCCTTTCTGCCCAGAAAGTTCATAGCAAATTTTCTGTCTCCCTGAAGGCCCATTAGAGATGTCTTTGCAATTTTAAGAGTGTGATTTTGGAGGTAGCTGAGGGGGGCTATTTGACAGGCTTTTTCTTTTGCCTTGTGCCGTCATTTTTAGTACTTCTTTCTTACAGCAGAATAACTGAATTGTCGTGAAATGTCTGAAGGAGATTGATTTTGATGAAAATAAAGTTACTAGACACATAGGACTTTGCTTTCTATACCTCTTCTGAGTTTTTTTAATTTATTTATTCATTTGTTTGTTTATTCATTTATTTATTTGTTTTTATTGAAATATATTTGATTTACAGTGTGTTAATTTTTGCTGTATAGCAAAGTGTCTCATTTATACATATATATACATTCTTTTTTATATTCTTTTCCATTATGGTTTATCTCAGGATATTGAATATAGTTCTTTGTGCTATACAGTAGGACCTTGTTGTTTATCCATTCTTTTATTTATTTTTAATAAATAGTATACACACACACATACCCTAAAGTGAGGAAAGGTGTTTAGAACAGTTATTCCAATAATGCTGTCATTGCCCAGACCATTTTTGGAACTTCATCTTTAAGAATTGGCCTGTAGAAGTATCACAACTCTTATGAAGCAAACTAGTCTCATTATTGTATAATTGTGCCTGGTTTTGACTAACGTCCCTTATTTACCACATTTTGAATCGTTGAATCAGCTAGAGCATGTCAATGTTAGGCGGAATGGAAGAAATTATTTAGTTGAACCCATTTAGTTTCTGATGAGAAGGTTGAGGCTCAGAGAAGTTAATTGACTTTCCAAACGGTACAAAGCAAATTAGCAAATAGTGCATACCAGAAATCGGCTCCAAGTATCCTTTAGCTATTTATTAAAAATCCAATCTATTTTTAAAGAATACAAAGTGGCCACCATTAAAGGTATTCAAATAGAATCTGCATGGATTCTACAGATCCTTCCAGAAATGGGCCAGAAGTGTTTTGAGCAGCATTATTGTAATAAATGTGTCTTTATGTATGAAAAATAAGCTTACCATCTTATTATAATAAACGTATTTCCTTGTGTAAGTTCCATTATATTTGTTTAAAAAAAATCAGTTAGGCTGCAGTCATAACTTTTCTATAGATTTCTTAAAATGACAACAGAATAAAACTCTATCGCAATTTTGAAATGTTTCTTGTTTTTCTCATTTCTCATGGAAAACATCTATAAGATACTGCTAAGATAACCAAATATTATCTCCCGGGCTGAGGCAAGCTTGTCCTTGTGCTGTGCTGTGCTGATGAGATACCTGCTGACTACATGTAATTTAAACTTAAATTTTAGTTAATTAAATAAAACTTAAAAATCACATCCTCGAGTACTCAATAGCCACATTGGGCTAAAAGCTACCATGTTAGACATCTCAGGTATATATATTTCTATCGACACAGAAAATTTTCTTGGTTAGCGCTGGTTTAGAATTCTCATAGTCAGTATACATATTTTAATTTACTGATTATCTCTTACACTGCCTCTAGAAAAGCTGGAAAGTGGTGGCAAGTTTGTGGGACAGTATTTTAAATGCTTATTTGTTCTCTGAATGTTGCTAGCTATTCTGCATAGTTTAATTTTTAAAAAGAAGAAAAAAATTATATTCACCCATTTTTTCGAGCATGATTACATGTGTAGAATTCATATCAATTGTCATGTCCTGGCTGCGAAATTTTAAAGTATGCTGAAGTTATGGCAAAAACTCTGTTAATGATGCCAAAGCTAAGGGTAGAAAGATCTGGTTAATTAAAATCTCTTTATGATGTCATAACATTTGAAATGAACTAGTCCGGACATAAGACAATGGAAGTTAGGTTGAATTCATTCTTTTTTTTTTTTTTTTTTTTTTTTTTTTTTGCGGTACGCGGGCCTCTCACTGTTGTGGCCTCTCCCGTTGCGGAGCACAGGCTCCAGACGCGCAGGCTCAGTGGCCATGGCTCACGGGCCCAGCCGCTCCGTGGCATGTGGGATCTTCCTGGACCGGGGCACGAACCTGTGTCCCCTGCATCGGCAGGCGGACTCTCAACCACTGCGCCACCAGGGAAGCCCTGAATTCATTCTTAATAGCCATTTTATTTGCAAAGGCCTTAAATCATCTACCTATCTTTGATAATCCTAACATCCAGAATGAAAAGTCCACTTACTAACAAGGATTGGGTCAGCTCTCAAGACTGACCTGGCATCATGCTACAGGTCTATTTGCAGGCTCTCCTGTTCCACTGTAAGCAATTTGAGGGCAGTGACCAATCCTCCATGGCTTTTGTTGGCCCCATGGTAGTTCAAATGAAGTCTTGCCAATACATTTCCCATTAAGTGTTATTTGAACAAATAAATAAATGTTTGATCTGGTCTGCCTTGAAAATCATTATATTTGGGAGCAGGCTCATAGGGGTACATGGATGTGGCTGCTTCAAGTTCTTTTCATTGTGGAGTAATATCTACTGAGCTGACTGCTAGGATGGAATTCCTGCGTGGTTATCAGTCCTTTTGGTGAATCTGTGCCGAATTAAATTAGGGACCAGTGAATGAGCCACAGGCTATCTAAGAGGAAAGCTAGTGCTGCTTATTCTGTTTGATTTGCAGGAATAGTAAATCCAGTTTCAGAATCGAGATGAACTAGGAGGGCTATAAATACCAAAATAAAATTAGAGTGGGTCCCGGAAATAAATAAGCAGTTTTCAGTGTCTGTGTGTATAATATATATCACTGAAGCACACAAAGATACCTTTTCTGTTTTTCTTTTCCACATATTTTATATAAAGTGGCATTTCTCTGAGGAATGGGATTTCTTGGAAAATTAAATAGGCCAATGTATATCTGCTGTGACTCGGCTGGACCAGCTGGGCAGTGATCCTTTTAAACCATTGAGAGCTCCCTCAGTCAGTCTCTGGTGAGATCCATTTCCCCTGCTTCCGGTGGGTCTTGTTCTTTATGTAAATGCTCAAGGCATACTCTGCGCTAGAAGAATTCTGAAGCTGTAACCCAGTCCAGCACCTTTTCTTTAAAGAATATTTTTTTAAATTAAATTTGTCTCCTTCCCAACTAAATGGATGGAAAATCCGGTGAAACTTTTGCCAGACACTAACAGCATCTGTTGTGTCCTGTGGCCTGAGGTTATGCCCTACCTTAAGGACTTAGGGGGAAACAATTCTTTCTGTCCTGCAGCTCCTGGTGTTGGTCATGGAGAATGATAATGTCTTATTTCTTCATTTTTAGATAACAATCAACAGAGAGAGCGGTGAAGACGTGAGTTCCCCCAAACACGGCAAGGAAGACCCAGACAACATGCCGCATGTGGGCGGCAACACCTGGGCTGGTGGCACAGGTTCGTAGCACGGCATTCTCCTGGGTCAGGCTTCCAGAGACTTCACAAGCCCGTGTGGACATCACAGCAGCCCCAAGAAGGCTCAGGAATCAGCCTGCCTTCTCTGTCTCCCCCTGTTAGTCGGCTGGAGTGTGCCTTTGCCCTCTGTCCCAGCATGACATCAAGACACGGAAAAACCCTGGCATTTGGAGTCCCGCAGACTCTGCTACCCTCTGACCTAAGACCGATCTGGTCCTCCTAGGGTTGCTTCATCCCTAAAAGGGGCATAATATTAACTGCCTCACAAGCTTGTGATGAGGATTCAATGAGATTATGATTGTAAAGCGCTGAGCTCAAGGCCTGGCATGAAGAATGTATTCATTAAAAGTGTTAATCCCCTCTTTTAAATTCCATGCCCTTGGGAATCATGCCAGAAATCGACAGTACATTCTTTCTTGACCAGCTGACTTTGAAAAGAAATGGTCCTGGTCCTCCGCATCTCAGAAGTGAGCATGTTGAGGATGCAGGGTTTTGAGATAAGAGGGGTGGTTGTGGTCTGAACCGATGACGGGGGTCCACTCCTTCCTCTTGGCTGCCCGAAGAGAGCATTGTTCCCACAGCTGCTGCCTTCCTCTTTCCTCTGCGGCAGCTGGAGCAGACACATCTGCAGAGCCCCAGGAATAGGGCCAGACTGTGTACGCACTGTCTGATCTTATCACGGCCATGAGCGGTGCTGGCATGAGCTCTGTTCTTCGCCTTCCCTGAGGTTGGTCTGTGCCTCTTGGCCTTGACAGCCTCGGGAGGAAATGGGTTTCTGTGTTCGGACAATGTGCTATCAAATCGGCCTGGGGACTCCTTGCCTGCTCTGTTTATTCATCAAGCATCAGCTTGAAAGAAAGGATATTTTGAGAAATGTCCTTTGATCTGGAAGTTAGTGTCAAGCCAGCAAGATTTAATCCATGTGGAATGCATTGTGGGACGAGCTGACCAGATGCAGGTTTCCCAGCAGCAGGCTCCTCTGGAGCGGACGTTCTCGCTTGTTATTCAGCTTGTGTCTACTAACTCACGTATCTGTCCAGGCTGAAGACCCTGCTATTGCTTCCCCCAGCCTTTATTTTTCAATTTATCAAGGCTCTTTTGCTGCAATTTTTTTTTCTCCTTGTCGCTCTCTTCCCTCAGAATTCTCTATATTGAACTGAGCTCTGACCCAACAACTCATTTGATTCCTTCTTCGTCATCAGAACCCGTCCATTGCCTCTCTCCCCCTTATCTTAACAGATTTAGGATGTTCAAGGTTAGCTTCAAGATTATACCTCGTAGTCTGGACTCTCTGGCAAGCATTTTCATTTAAGAAGTTCAAATTAAAGGCTCTTGGAAGTGGAGGACGTGAAGAACTGTGTCCTCACGCCCTCTCCAACCCCGTATGACTTTGCCAAGGGACCATGCTTTCCCATGCTGTCCGTCACTCACACCAGCCTCTGAACAGTTGTGGGTCCTTTCCTCGTTTCACCAAAAATGATGTCATCTCAGCGCACTTGAATTTTTAAGCTCTAATTCATGACCCACTCATACCTCCAGGAGGAAGGGAGTCAGGTCCCAGAAACCTGACTCTGTATCTCCTCATCATTGTCCAATTACCAGTCCCCTCCGCCCATAGCCCGTCCACAAGTGACAGCCAGGAACCACACACATCCAAGACGGAATTTTCCACCAGCAATTTCTAAATAAAAATGAAATAAGATGTGCTGGAATCAAAGGATAAATATACTATAATTAATAGGCTGTTCTCATGGTATTTCCCAAAAGGAAATGACCTACCTGGACTTTGATAAGGGAAGCAGAGTATGCTGAGTTCTTGCTTTTAACTTATTACACCACTTAAGGCTTCAAGGGAGAAAAGAAAAATGTAGCATAATTTAACCAAAGCCTAAAAGCTTTCAAAATTTCCACTTTATGAAACTTAGAAATGACCTCATTCTATGTGACTGGTAGTTGTGTAAATAATAGTAAGAGCAGTCACAGAGCTCTTATTTTGTGCCATATACTGTTCTGAGCATTTTAGCCTCATGACAATCCCATGAAGTAAATAATATTAGTATCCCCATTTTACAGGTGATGAGACTGAGCTACAGAGAAGTTAAGGAACTTCTGTCAAGGACACATGACTAGTGCATTGGAACCAGGATTCAAACTCAGGCAGTCTGACTTAACTATAGGATACTGCACTATATAATACTAGTATACTATACTAATCTATACTATACTATACTGTAACATGATATAATATTCAATATTATGCTGCCCCTCCAATATTGGATTCTCTTCTAAGTTCCCAAGTTATTTGTGAATGAACAAAAGAAACTGATTACTAGTATTTTAATCATTATGAAGCAGGGGTAATAAACTGGTAGCCCAGGGGCCAAATATGTAGCCAGTCTAGCCAATATATGTATTTTGGGGGTCAGTGCAGTGTTTTAAAATAATATGAATTTGAATGTATTTAGACAAGGCAAGTCTTCTCTAGTTAACCAAGTTCTCACCGCTTCTTATAATATGACCTACCTAATCTTCTAGGCATTTAATTTTACATTAAAAGTTATACAATATTACATAATGCTCATTTTCAAGCATGTAAACTTGGGTTTGTATTTAAAAACTGTCCTGAAGCTGGCAGTGTTTATCTGTTGTATATTATTCTAAGCTAAAAGTTGAAGTTAGTATAATAATTGGCTTCTAATCTTGGCTCATCCACTGATACGAGGTCATGCGTAGGTGACTTAACCTCTCGGTGCATTATTTTTAGCATTTGCAAAACAGAGGAAACAGGATCGATAGCCTGGTCATCTTTCTTTTATTTTAAGGAAAAATGAGGTCACATGTGAGGGAAGAGGAGTGTCATTCACTGAATTAACAAATATATACTAAGTATTTATGATGTTCAAGCCTCTTACAGGTACAGAGCTACAAAGATATGTAAAATATAATCCCATTCACACTATAGGTGACAAGAAAAGAAAAATAAACTTTAAAGAATAACAAATAGCGCATAGGAGTATTGATCCCTGTGAGGTAAAGTCATCAGGTGAGGGGTCATGGAATTTGGACTGAGCCTTGAAATCTGTGTGAGATTGGCTGGATGGAGAAGAAGAAAGCGTCCTTGATGGGGGATGCCCTGTGTTTCCAGAAGAAAGTCATTTGAATATTTAATTACTAGTTAAGTACAATTGATATACGGCACAGGACTGCCTTAAAGCCATGATCTGACTTCTGTTTTGTGATCTGGATCAGACTAATCACCTGGACTTTCTGGTTTCCTCCCAGGGGGAAGAGACACTGCAGGTCTGGGTGGCAAAGGAGGTCCTTACCGGCTGGATGCAGGCCACACAGTATACCAGGTCTCTAAGGCTGAGAAAGATGCAGTTCCTGAGGAGGTGAAGAGAGCTGCGAGAGAGATGGGCCAGAGAGCCTTTCAGCAGAGGTGAGTGGACCCCACTGCATCCGGAGCAGTGTTGGCCACCGTGGTGAAATGTCCGTGGACCCTGAAGTAGACCCAAGTGTGTGTGATTCTATTCCTCATGCAGCAACTTGGACCCACAAACTGAAATCCGTAGCCACCCCCTCCCAGTGGAGACCGCCGAGTGAACATAAACTCCCACCCTTTCTACTCAGGCCCTTTTAAATGTATTAATTACGTAGGGTCTTTTGGGAGGAAAGACTTGAGCACATTAGAAAGTAAAACCAAAGATACTTCTCTTCGGAGAAATTAAAGGTCAAATCATTCCACCCACATCTGTTCCCAGGCCACATAGGGAATTCAGATAATGCTACATGGTGGTCCCTTCCTGCCCTCAGCAATCTTGTAGATTTCCGTGGAGACAGGACTAGTGTACACACACACGCTCACACTCACACACCCCCTGGTTAAGGGCTGAAGTCCCGTGGTACAGCAGTGCAGAGAAGGGTAAGGTCCGTGGGCTGATGTGAGGTGAGGCCTGAGCTCAGCCAGTATTTGGACATTCCAGGAAGGGAAAACTAAGGGACCAGACGCGCCAGGGTAAGATGAGCAGAGTGACTATGGCAGAGAGAGCCAGCTCGCCTATGCAGAATAAAGGGTACCAGCTGGGGGCGGTGGGGAGTGAGGTTGACTGTGGAGGCCCTGTCCGTGGGTGGAGGCCTTGAAATCCAAGCCAACCAGCCTGTAGCTTTCAGATGTTCTGGAACCATCCGGAGCCACTTTGATTGGAACCATCTAAAAAATGAGAAAAATCCGCATGATGCTTTCACTAGACATCCACATGTGTTCATCAGCTAAAAGTAAAAAATACCCAAGGAGCAGCAAGATCTCCTTCAGGAGTGAGGGCATAGACAGTGGTCTGGGAGGCAGATTTATACTGCTGTGCTCAGTGAAAGGAGCCGAGTGCAGTTCAGGAAAAGCACACTCCAGGGTATGTGAGTTCCGAAATTCCTCCCACGCAGGACATCTGGTTTTACATTACGTGCTGTGCTTACACATCCTGCAAGTAAACAGTCCAGAACAATGGGGACACAAAAATGCAGGTCCCTCCTGCCACACCCTCAGGAAAGCCTGCAAGGCTTAGGACCCTCATGTACTCAGCAGGTAGATAAGACAAGAGTGTCACTCCCAGCCCTTCTGCTGGCTTCCCTGGAGACCTCAAACAATTTATCGTCACTGGGCGTCAATTTGTTCTTCTGATGGTGACTCCCGTCTCCCTTCCTCTCAGAGAGGTTATGAAGACAAATCACTATGTTAGGAATGAAAGCAGTTTAAACTTCCCAAAAAAGGATGGGAGGAATCCTATAATACAAGGTCTTGTTAGAATCGAAATATGGCTCTACGTTTCATATAAACAATAAATATCTATTTAGGAAAAGAACCAAATAATTAGATACACATCATCGTCTCCTCCCCAAATGATGAGTTCCTATTGTTTCCACGCTGAAAACCTCACAAGTCCTGTCTCAGTTTTTGTGTAAGAAGACAAATGGATAGAGGAATTCACAGGGAGAAAGAAGGACCTGTCAGTAGTGCTTGGCTAGAAGAACACAAGCCCTTCTCTGATTTCCACGATAAGGGTGAGGAATCTGGTTCTATTAAGGACCATCGCACCACAAGAAAGGAAGGAGCATCTGTAATAATAAGGCAACTAAATTTAGTGGCTATAAGGGAGGAAGGAGAAAACGTGGAGAAGGAAATGAGAAAGCCAGACACCTCTACTAAGCGCTGCAGAGAAGAATCTAAGTCCACGTGAAAGAACACTGGAAGGTGGTTGAAATACAGAGGAGATGGACAAGGGGATGAGAAAGGAGAAGATGAAATAAAAGCACGTGGAGACCCTGAGAAAGACAGAAGACACACAGAAAAATGTTGCTTTCTACTTTCGTGTAGTAATTGTCCTATTTGATGGGTATTCAATTTAGTACTGCTAAAGATTTTTCTTAAACTTTTTATTAGGAAACTTTTTAAACATAAACAAAAGTAGAGAGTAACGTATAGTGAACCCTGGGGACCTGTTCCCTCAACCTCAGGAAGAAAAATCTGATTCCATTCCGAGTCCCCATCCCTGGGTTATTTTGAAGCTAATTCAAGATTTTCTATCTTTTCATCATAAATATCTCAGAGTGTGTCTCTGAAATATTTTACTTAAAAACAATAAAAATACAAAACTATTATCAGGTCTTTAAAAAGTAATCATTCTTCACTGTCATCCAATAGTTTTGGATGCTTTAGTTTTAAAGCTATTTTGCAATTTTAGGTATATGCACAATGAGGTCAAGTCCCTGCATTTGTGCTTTTATAGCACCCTGTACCTTTTCTCCATAGCTCTTGTCACTCTTTCCCATAGTGTTATTATTTGTGTGAATAGCTTATTTCTTCTCCACTGACTTCAGGTTCGTTGAGGGCAGGATATTTTGCCCTCTAGTATATCCCCAGTACCTACGCCCAGAACCTGGTACCTGGCAAGCACATACATATTTGTGGAATGAATAATACACATGTGCATACAAGTAATGGTATCACCCTTTCATACTTAATTCAAAGACTGGCTAAAACCAGACTGACAGCCAGACCTATCCATCAGCCTAGAGGTCTACCATATTGCCTCGAAGAGCCTAATTCTACCGATGGGTTCTTGAGATTATCTACATAATATTTACTTAGGGCTCATTTGTATCTGGATTTCAGCTAGATACTGGTTCCTACATACCAAGAATTGCTTAACTCAGGAAGAGTAACAGGTAGACAAGTGTTAAGACATGTATAAAGCAGAACAGAAATAGTAAACCAATAAAACAAGAATGAAATAGATGGCGAGGTACTTTTACATGCTTGGAAAAGCGTTTAAGGTGGACACCAACTGTGGAAATTGTACCCACTACCATTTGCAAAACTAATCAGCCCTACACACTAGATTTCAGCTTGTGTTTGTTTTCCCCATAATTGATCCAAAAATGACCTATACGAAAAAGTAAAATGAGAACTAAAATTCCCAGACCCTTACGTAACAATAAATATACCCTTTAAGAACATACTGTGCCAACAAAGTGCAGTCAGTCCACATAGATTACTGGGATGTGAAGCAGCTGTGCCCTGAAGTTTTGATCAGGGTTAAAGCAGCAGAAAGACCTATTTTCAGCTAGCTTTGTGGGTTTGAGGGTATTAGCCTGGGCGTCTTGTCTCAAACAGAGGCTAAAATGTCCTATTTTCTTTCACTGCTCCCTGCTTCGGTCTTCATCTTTCAGAATGTTATCAGCTTTGAACACCTTGTAGGTGATTTTTGTGAAAGCTGACACAGCTTGGAATATGATTTCCAGATCTCTTCATAATTAGAGCAGCATGTGGTGTGTTTTGGGTGCAACACAATCGTGCCAGAGGTATCCCTATAACTGGAGTTAATTCTGATCTGTCTACAATGACCAGTCTGCGTGAAGTGACTTACTAACTGCCTGGCTCCTTCCTTGATGTGTGTGTGTGTGTGCGTGCACGCACATGTGTGTGTGTGTGTGTGTGTGTGTGTGTGTGTTTCCCCTGCTAAGGACAAGCTATGCCTACAATTTTTTTCTAATCTCCCTTCTTTGGAAAAGTACTCATCTCCCTTCTTTGGGAGAGAGCACATTAGCCTCCAGGTATGAAGGGGTTGGTAGCATGTCCTTCCGTGTCATTGTGCCCAGCTTCTGTCAGGCTTGATACTTGAGACTTACCTTAATCTAATGAAAATTTATAGAGAGGTTTAAGAGATTACCAAAACTAAACATAAGAGGCATTGTTAGGAGGTCAAGTCCTATACACATATTCGTTTTCGTCCTTCAGAGCAGAGAGTAAATTAGATTTAGAAGGGCACCTTGGCATGTCACCTCAGGAAATGACCATTCAGTTACTATTTACCTTTCAGGTATTTACCTTTGATAGGCAGTGTTTTCAAAAGTGCTATCCAACAGCATTTATTGAATGCCACTGGGTGCCAGGGTTTGTGCTGGTACTGGGGATTCTAAGAAAAAATAAGACATGTTCCTTCCCCCAGAGGCTTAGAAGAAAAAAATGAGAGTACATCCCATGTAGTAAAGGTATTTTTCGTTAAATTTTTGGCTCAGGTACACACACACGTGTGTGTACATGCATTTTTGTTTACTGGATCTCAATATAAAGCTTATTTCCTACTGTGGAAAATACAGTTTGAAAAACACTATGATAGGGCAAAATTGACATATGTATTAAAAGCAATGAAGTGTGTAGGTTCCATAGCAGATAACTGTGGAAGATACGTGAAAGAGAATCATCATGAAGGGATTGAGCCAGACTTCACAGGACGTGAACGTTGAGCCGGGTCTTGACACCTGAGGTGGCATTAGCTAACCCAGCCAGGTCGTAGGGCAGGAATTGCATATCTGCCCTCATGGTGGTCTAAGCCTAACATTATGTGATTCTAATAAGCCTTTAGTAGTCTGCCCTGTGATGGATGGATTCTTCCCAGCGCTTGGCCAGACAGGGAGGAATAGAGACCATTCATCTTCATTGAGCATTTGGGGGTTCTGTTCCAGCCCAAGGCAATAAAACTATACTCCTGATAAGAGTTTCAGCTCTACACCTAGGATCCATACCTCCAACATTGTGTACATGCACACACACACACACACACACACACACAGCAGCAGCTTAGAACACCGTGTTGTGGTTAGGCTTTTGAGATATGCATTCATCATTCCCTGTCCTAGTATTAGTACCCTTTACATTTATAGAAATTTGTAGAAATGTGTATTATGGATAAAACACTGTAAAACCTTCTACTTATAACTAGTTTAAGATGCTGCATTTTAAATAATTGAGTCTTATTTGTATTTCAGTCACTCATATCAATTTATTTTGAGCATCTATTATGCTAGGGATCATGGTAGGCACCATGCAGATACAGATGAGAAAGACTAAAGGAGCAAAGAGTCCAGGTGGGGAGACAGGAAGCAGACAACTATAGCATAGGTAGCAATGCTCTGACAGAGAAAAGCATGAAGTGATTCGAGAGCACAGAAGACAAATCTGAAGATCAGAGCAGGCTTCCTGGAGGAGGTGACCATTGATATGAGCCTTGAAGAGTTCGTGGAAGTTAGTAGGCAAAGAAGCAGGGAAAGGCACTCTGGGTGGGAGAGAAGGCCATGCAGGGGCTCAGGGACAAGGACACACAGTGGGTTGAGGAAACTGCAAGTGGGCTGGCAGGGCTGCAGCAGAAGCAAAGAATGAAGCATGGTAAAAAGGAGCACTGTCCTGGGAGGTCAGAATTTCAATGCCACAATAATATTAAAACACAATTATCCTATTAAACATACACAGTCAATTTCAGAAAACTCCTATCTTTTACATAGCAACACATTTATTTACATTCTCTGGGCCTGAACTGTTATCATGATCAACCAAATATATGTCCTTGGTCTTAAAAAGCAACCCATGGGATCTCTCTAGGAATCTGCCACACGAACTGACCATCTGCCAGCATCACGACACGTGTCTGGGATACAGCAGCAGTGTGCTACAGAGCTGAGTCATACTGGCTCACGTGCGCCAACTGCACATTTCTTTCTAACTCTGCTCAGGGAGCATCACTACTGATAGCTTAACATCGACCACCACAGAAATCAACAAACACTACAAATCAGGGCTGCTTTTTCCTCTGCAGGACGACTTAACCATTTCCTAGGGCATCACTGCACACACATTCCTCTCTTTTGAAACATCAGCTGGAGACATCACTTCTTGCTTTTTTTCCTCAAAGGCCTTCTGAGTTACCGAGGAGTTTGCTACAGTTCTTAGCAGTAGATGAATCAAAGTAAAAGATGCACAGGTACAGGCTTTCAGCTGTTGTCTTTTTTGCCCTCTGATTTTAGGCTAAAGGAGATCCAAATGAGTGAATATGATGCTGCAACCTATGAAAGGTTTTCAGGGGCTGTTCGACGGCAGGTGCACTCCCTCCGAATTATCCTGGATAATTTACAGGTAATCAACATGTATGGGCCAAGAAAATAATCTGGGCCCCAAACTAGACCTACCCCAAAGCTATTGGAGAAAGTTATCTGAACCCTAATCAGCCAGTCCAAAAATACTAGTCAATGCCAAAATGTTTGCATAAAACTGTGGGTCACTCCATGGCTTTCTTGGTTCAGTTTGTCAGGTAAAAATATTTGACCTCACCTTTCCTCCTGTCCAGGAAGCAGTAATTTAACCAGTGACTCTAAAAGGTGTCAGACTTCCTGATTCTCTTCATCTAGATCTATGAGTGTCCCATCTCTACTAGAAATCCACAGATAGAATTCTCTGCCTACAAATCATTTTGTTGTGAATGACTCTCCCAGGCAATGACAAGAACATTTTGGATCATCCAAGCTGTGCATCCCCTGTGCACCCTGACCCCTCCTCCCCTGGTCCCCACATTGCCGACCTCTTTGCAGTTTCATAGGCTAGTCGTCTCAGAACGAGTTCGTATTGCTATTGCCCCTAAAAATATTAAGATGCTTCAATATTTCTTTTTTTAAAATATTAAGTTGTTTTTGCATTTGATTTTTAAGATAAACACCTCATGCCAGAGTCTGTAAAAAGCATGTCTGTATTATCTGTGATAACAGACACAAGTAAGACATTTAGCATTATTAATAAGATTCCAGAGGATAAATTTTAAGTGAACAAACTGCTTTCGAATCCATTAGAAGCATAAGATGCTTCAATATTTCTTAAGCAAAGATTTGTTATTTTGAGATTTTACACTTAAGATTGTGTTCTGACCAATTTGCACAGATAATTAAGGAAGGGCTAAGTATTCTGAAAAATCACAAATTATGTAAGGTTGTTTTGCCTGAAGAGAGAGAGAAGCCACATTTCAGGGGAGGAGGGGCAGGGTTAGGAGCCAGGCTGTGGTGTGCTTCTCCGTTCTACTCTGGAATCTTCTATCCTTTCCTTTGAAGTCCATGGCCTTCAGTTATGCCCTTTCCCTCTTTGGTTCTTTTGGGGGGAAGTTTTATTATTATTTGCTAGTTATTGGAGGTAAGAAGTTTTCCTTATGCACTTTTAATCTACCATTTCAACCTCAAACTCTGAGAAAGCCTCATTTCTAAATAGATCTAAACGACATCAGGAGATTAGGAAAAGTTACATCACTTCCAAAGGGTAAGGAAGGAGAAAGGTCTTTATAATGATTAACTAGAAGCCTAATTTCAAAATCTAGGGAGTGTAAGACTTAAGTCGTTTGCTTTTAAAAAATCCATATACAGTTATTTAAGATAAAACAGCATAAGAGTTTATATAAATTATGTGAACAACATAACATTGCATGATTGGATTTTCTTCCATAGTCACTCACTTTAAAAGTACTCATTTCCAGGCTTCCCTGATGGCGCAGTTGTTGAGAGTCCGCCTGCCGATGCAGGGGACATGGGTTCGTGCCCCGGTCCGGGAAGATCCCACATGCCACGGAGCAGCTGGGCCCGTGAGCCATGGCCGCTGAGCCTGCGCGTCCGGAGCCTGTGCCCCGCAATGGGAGAGGCCACAGCAGTGCGAGGCCCACGTACTTAAAAAAAAAAAAAAAAAAAAAAAAAAAAACAACTCATTTCCCTGAACACTGAGAGCAACTTCTGGGTGAGCTCTGAGCTCCAGGGCAAGACAGTAGGCAAATAAGACCCAAAATGAGTGGTTCACAGGAGATGAGGGTTATGGGAGGTATGGTGCTGCTACTAAAACTGAAGAGTGAGTATAGTCCCGTCATTCGTTCATTTCTTAAGTTCTTGATGGGATAGAAAAATAAAATGCAGGGCTTCCCTGGTGGCGCAGTGGTTAAGAATCTGCCTGCCAATGCAGGGGACACGGGTTCGAGCCCTGGTCCGGGAAGATTCCCACATGCCACGGAGCAACTAAGCCCGTGCACCACAACTACTGAAGCCCGGGCGCCTAGAGCCTGTGCTCCGCAACAAGAGAAGCCACCGCAATGAGAAGCCCGCGCACCGCAACGAAGAGTAGCCCCCGCTCGCCGCAACCAGAGAGAGCCCGCACGCAGCAACAAAGACCCAACGCAGCCATAAATAAATAAATTTATTTAAAAAAGAAAAGAAAAAGAAAATGCAGTCCCTGCCCTCAAAGAAGGAACTTAAAGAAGACAAGCAAACGGTTTCCTAAGTTCTGTAGAGAAGTATGTGCACGATTCTATGGGATGAATGAGAAAAGGCTTCACTGAGGATGCAATGCTTGAGTTCACTCTTAAAAGAAGCTGAGGAATTTTCCAGGTGCTTGAGGAGTGAGGGTATTCCAGACACAGGACACAGCACATACAAGTGCACAGAGGCATGAGAGAGCACAGTGAGTTCAGAGAATAGCACGTTATGCAGTGTGACTGAGAAGACCGTGTACGTGGTGGGGCACAAATGGCAGGGGAGAAGGCTGGCACAGCTGTAAGGACCAGATCGTGATCTGGCCCTCGATGCCGTGCGAACTTGCACACAACATTGGGTCTGACCCGGTGCACAAACAGGCCATTGGAGGATTCACAGTACTAGGAAGAGTTACAAGAATACTTTTTTTTTTTTTTTTTGCCGTACGCGGGCCTCTCACTGTTGTGGCCTCTCCCGTTGCGGAGCACAGGCTCCGGATGCGCAGGCTCAGCGGCCATGGCTCACGGGCCCAGCCGCTCCACAGCATGTGGGATCTTCCCGGACCGGGGCACAAACCCGTGTCCCCTGCATCGGCAGGCGGACTCTCAACCACTGTACCACCAGGGAAGCCCTAGAATACATTTTTAATTGAAGGAATCAAAATCCTCATCTGGTATTAGTTAATATCTTGATTGATATTCATTGGGCACCATGCTATAGTTACTTTTACAAACATCAATGCATTTAATCCTCACATCAACCCTTTAAGATAAATGATATTATGTTTACAAGATCAGCCAAAGGAAGAAAAGTCAGGCCCAGTGCTGTGACTTCTTAAAGTAGGACATCAATTAAGCCTGGGTTAGGATTAGGGTTAACATTAAGGAATGACTCTTCTGTGAAACACCACAGCAATGAGACCAGTATCAGAAAACCATGTTTAGTTTTGCTTCCAGCTTGCAAAGAGAGAAATGTAAGAAAATTGTGAAGGACTCAAAGAAAGGCAGCAGATAAGACTAAATAGATGGAAAAGATTTTTTTTTTTTGGAACCAAAAAAAAATCTGTAAAGGTATTAGGGTTAATAACTTTCTAAATACCCTCAAATAGAGTAAATAATTGTCTGAGGGAAGTTTTCATTCTCTTCTCCCCTGGAAATCTGAAAAAGAGAAAACAGGCTTAAATAATGGCAAGGAAGAGCTTTAAGATATAAGAAAAGGAATAAAAGTAATTTAATCCTTAAGTGAGTACCTAAAATGGATATGGAACTTCCATCTCTAGAAATCTTTACAAATAACACGAGCATTTTAATAACAGCAAGCATTTATTGAGCAATTACCATGTGCCAGTTATTCTCCTAGGTGCCTTACGTTATCAGCAGCATCATCAAGATCTCTTCCATCATCATCAACACCAACAACATCATCATCATCATCATCCTTAGTGGCTAATAACGCCAGCTCTGGAGCCAGACAGCCTGGGTTCTGTAAAATGGGAAAAACAGATAAAAGGCAGTTACTAAGATTAACTAAGATGATTTGTCTTGTAGGAGCAGATATCAATGGTGCCATAACAGGCTCAAGGGCAGTCAGAGCAGAGACAGCATTGTGGGACCCCCCGCCATGCCCTCCAGTTTCCTTCTTTTATTTTTTCTTCTTCCTTAAAAGAAAAATTAAATTTATTTGTGATTTAAAAAAAGAAAAGATTAGGGCTTCCCTGGTGGCGCAGTGGTTGAGAGTCCGCCTGCCAATGCAGGGGACACGGGTTCGTGCCCCGGTCTGGGAAGATCCCACATGCCGCGGAGCGGCTGGGCCCGTGAGCCATGGCCGCTGAGCCTGCGCATCCGGAGCCTGCGCTCCGCAACGGGAGAGGCCACAACAGTGAGAGGCCCGCGTACCGCAAAAAAAAAAAAAAAAAAAAGAAAAGATTAAGATGATACACATAAACCCCTTAAAACAGTGCCTAGCATATAGCATTCTCTACAGAAGAATTAGCTTCATCATTTCCTTCATTGCACTTGCTAATATTCATCAACCTGGACTACAGGCCAGGCACCCAGTCAAGTACTTTACGTTCATTGTGCTATTTAGTCCTTACAATAACCAGTCAGTATTATTTTCTACATTCAATAGGTAAAGAGACTGAGCCACATAAATTATCTCAATTCTCACAATCTTATGAAATACAGATATTTGTTCCCACTTTATAGTGATTAGGAAGATGCCCACTTTATAGTGAGGGAACTGAAGATTAGGAAGATGACGTAGCTTGTCCTGGGTCCCTGTGGCTAGCGAAGCAGGTGTCTGAGCCCAGAGCCCAGGTCCCTATGATCTCTTAAGCCTGTTATCTTCTTCCAACTCTACAACTCTGTGAAAAGTATAACTTTCACATATACTCTTAAAACATTTTGCATCATTATCCGAATGCCAACACAGGATCCTCATCTGGTATTAGTTAATGTCTTGATTAGTATTCATTGGGCACCAAGCTCTAGTTACTTTTATAAACATCATTGCATTTAATCTTCACCTCAACCCTTTCATATAAATGATGTTTTATTTACAAGATCAGCCAAAGGAAGAAAAGTCAGACCCCCTGCTGTGACTTCTTAGGTATTTTCAAGTGTTTCCCTTATCGAATCTTCCTTTTTTTTTTTTTTTTTTTAAATCCAAGGTGTTATTCTCAAGTGGGGCTTCTGAAGTCCTCAATTTGGAAAGATAGTGACAGTTGCAAACAGCCATTGGCTAAGGATAGACAGGACCTCATGTGGAATATGAATGTTTAGATTGCAACGAAAACAGGAAGGCCTGGATTTGGTCACCTTTTGGCCATCTCCTGCCAGTCCTGTGTGATTTTGATTGACTAATAACTTCCAGCTGTCTTGAGGTTATTGTGTAATCCCAGTAACAATGGGTGTTTCCTCAGTGATCAGCACAGAGTCGGGCCAGGAACTAGCAATCATCATTCGGGGTGACTTTGAAAGCACAGCTTCAAGCCCATGCATTGAGAGGCTGGGCTGAGATCTGAGGAAAGGGAATATCTTGCCGCCCGTGTCAACGCTGCATCTGCATGTGCCTCTGTTGCATCACGGGTCACTCTTCTCAATTAAGACAGCTGTCATCAGTGACCTTCCTTTGCTTCTTGACTGGATTCTTCATGGGATATCATAGAGTCCCGGTGACTGGACCTTTTATGAATCAGTAGCAAGAGTTTTCTCATTAGAATAGTAGGGTCTATAATAACTTCAATTATACTCGGTTCAGAATCTGAATCTCTGATTCCAGCTTTCCCTAACAATAGAACATATCCATTTCTACAAAAAGCCACTGGTTTTAATCATATCTTCTCTCCAGTGTTTTTTCTAATCTACAATCAGTAATTTCATTCTCAGGCTAAACTAAATTAGCCTTTCTCTGATTGCTTTGCCTAGCATGATATCTCCATGAACCCAACAATTACGTTCCTTTTTTTTTCCTTTAGTGGTTCAAAATGAACTTGTGTTCAGATAAATAGTGTTTGTGAACACTGATGTGTGACGTGCACTGTGCTTGGCACTGAGGGCACAAAGATTAATAAGATATTGTCTCTGTACTCACAAAGGTATTAAGTTCAAGAGGTGGGGAAGACAGACACCTACACAGATCATTTCTGTTTAATATGTAAGCATCTAGGTAGAGGAATGAACAGTATGCCATGGATGCCCAGAGGAAGGGGATTCTAGGATAGATTTTGAAGGAAAGAATCCATGACCTGAGTCTTGAAGGACACATGAATATTAACCAGACAAAGAGGGTGAAAACAATGCCCAGCAGAGGGCACAGCACAGACAAAGGCCTGACACTGTGGTCTCAGGTGTGAGCTGAGGTCCGGCCAAGGGCAGGATACCACTCAGTGTGAGATGCAAAAGGCTTTGAGGCTGGGAGGCAGGTTGGTGCCAGGTAAGGAACTTTATTCTGAGCCCCTACTTTGCTGTATGTAAAGAATGGAAAGCATTTCCCCATTCGCTTTGTTTATAGTAACTGTGTTTCACCCAGTGGACTTTTACTGAATATCTATTTTGCCTAAGAGTTCTTGTCTTCAACAGCTAACCTTCTAGTGAAGAAGACACGTTTAGTTGTAAGAGAAGACACAATATGGTAGATGCCACAGAATGGTTTTTAACAAAGCGCTGTGGTTATGTAGACAGATGTGCCAGCAACTTCTAGGTTGGGTACTTAGGGAAAGACTCACAGAGGAAATGTCGTTTGAGCTGGACCAAGAAGGATGAGTATGGTTTCAATTGGCAACTCTTCTAAGGATGCGGATGGAAAGATGGTCTTGACCAGAGCTTCTCAAACCTTCTGTGGAGAGGGGCCAGTTTTTTTTTTTTCAACTGATCACAGACAAATTTTTCTTTTTTCAACCTTTTTTTTTTAAGGTCAGTCCTTCAAACACATTGTTAATTGGGAAAATAATGCCTTCATGTTTGTCAAGTAACAAATTTAGTGGCTCCTAAGGAAGCTTATTTCTATAGTAGCTCAGTAGATTGTTCCCAGTAACTCCTTACAAAGACTACCTTTTCACGGACTAATACTTTTATAAAATAAAATAGAAATGAATTACTGAAAAAAATGATATTAAAAATAACATACGAAATACAAGCCCATATTATTTAATATTAGATTCAACAAACATAAAATTACTTTGTCAAATTGCCGTCTAAGTTTCTAAATGATTACTGTCAACTTCTGTGACCTGTTTCATCACAGACGAGTAACAAGTGTTCACACACCAATCTGGGTAGCTCTAGTCAAGATAGAAGAAACCTGTGAGCAGGGGACAAAGACTACAAAGAATACAAGGCTGTTTAGAGAATGGCAAACAGTCCAACGTGACTAGAGTTCAGAGTTTTGGGATGGGCTTGTGGGCAGGGAGTAATAGGAGAGAAAACTAGAGAGAAGATGCGTCCATGCTGACTATCTTTTGTAACCAGTGAGGAGCATGGACATGACTGAGAAAGGGAGTGGTGTGGTTTTATCTTCTTTAAGAAGTTTCATAATCATGGAGTTATTAAGTCTTAGAGGAGAGAGAGGTGGAAGAAGCCAGGAAATCATATCATAACATTACTTCAGTCGTTTAGGTAAGAAGTGATAGGAACCCAAACCAGGGTAATTGAAGTGAAAATGCAAAGGATGGGACGGTTGGGAGGTATGACCAGAAGACAGTGACTGATGGAACATGGGGTGAAGGGGATGGTGAGGTTTTCAAGCCCTAGGGGACAGAAATAAGGAACACAGGAAGAGGAGAGGCTTGTGGAGAAAGCAGATGTTTGGTTTGGCTGTTATTATGTTTTCTCACTACTGGGACACCTATGGAAAAATGTCAAGCAAGCATGGTATTTGAAGATTTTGACTCCAGTTCAAGAGCAAGGTTAGGATCAGATAGGCTTACACATCTGTGTAGGTATGTCTGTATTTTTATGGTCATCTGTGTAGAGAAATGGCCCAAACCAAGAGGGAAGATGAGTTGATGACGGTGAGGGTATAGAGCAAAGAGGGGGAAAGGTGAAGATGGGCCTGTCAAGGAACATCTGCATTTCTGGGGAGACGAGTAAAATGCTAGTTACTCTTTCTTAGCACACGAATGGCTCTTCACTTAGCACGTGGTATCAGTGGCCATGAGAGGACAGCGTCAGCCGAGCACAGCCTAGAAGTACAGTCCTGACTTCCAGGCTGCGTGAGCAAAGACATCGAACGCAATCTTTGCCGGGTGACCATTAAAAGGATTAAAATACTAAAAAGCTGTAAACAGTACAAAACCCATATGACAGAAATTGGAGAAGAATGCTAGTGACATACAAGAAGCTTTGAAGAGTTTTTGCGAAATTTAATGCAGTGTGACCCCTATGAATAATAGTACCAAAGACAATTCAAACTTCCTAAGAAATAGCATTCCTAGCAAGTAAGTACAGGAGACCACAAATCACATTAACATCTCTTGCTTGGAGAGGCAGGGAGTAGAAGAGAGAACCCTAGAGCTGGTGAGAAGCAGGTCACTTGACCTCCATGTTGTCACTGCCAAGCAGCAGCATTTGAAAGCAACAGCTCTGAGGAGCAGTGGAGGGGTGGAGAGGTCTAGACTTTATGCAGTGGCATAAAGCGACAAGCTGGAAAGGCAGTAACTCTGGGAAAGGGGCCAGACCAGCCTCAACTTATACTTGGCTTAAAGACCAGATCAAACAAATGCCAAATGGCCCCATTGCAATGGCTTTTCCAAACAAAATAAGAAATGATGTGGAGATGAAGTTCTCATGCTGTGACTGTCCGTAGTTCCAACTCCTTCCCTGCAGAGTTCCTGAGCTAGTGGTATAGCTTTCCTTCAACTACTAACACCAGTCTAAAATCTTCAAGGAGAATTCTAATAATAACAAAGTGGAGAATCCATCCAATCTGTGGCTGCACAGTTTTGAACAGCCATCCTATCATCCAAGAATGAGGACACAAAAAAATTAAATAAGATGAGCTCTATGAAATAATTCTGCAGGGAGGCAGAATAATAGAAATTCAAGATGTAGAAGAAGAAGATGCTGATAGACTATAGAATATTTTCTTCAGAAAACATCACATTTTTAGAAAACATCTGCTTTGTGTTCTCAAAATTCAAAGAAACCTAAAGTATGTGAAATAAGGAAAGACTAGAAGAAAACTACAAGTGCAGTGCCAAAGCTGAAATCTACATTAAAAGTAGAAAGAACAGACTCAATCCAGTCTTAAGTACTAATGTGAAAGGAAAACTTGAATTGTTATTCCATACTGAAGAGGTAAAAATTATGAGAAAGCTGGTCAACAAAAACAGAGCAGAGAGCTAGCACATAGAGCCATGAGCCATACCAACAAGTAGAACAGTACCTGGCCCATAGTAAGTGCTCAGTAAATATATGCTGTACCAACGATATTCCCGAAGAGGCCACCAAAAAGCACGCATAAACAATAATTCAAGTAATAGTAAAAGAAAACTGTGCTGAGCCAAAGACAGGCTTAAGTCAATGGATCAAAAGACCTTTACTGAGTACCAGGCAAAGTTAATGAGAAGAGATGAGCACCTCGCCAGAGCCTCATGGAATTTTAACATTTCAAAAACAAAGAAAATAAGAATGTAAAAAAAAAGAAAAAGAAAAAGAAAATATCCTAAAAGCATACAGGCAGACAAAAACTAAGCTATTGTCCAAGAAAGAAAAATTCATCTTACATTAATTGTCCCTGAAACATTGAACACCAGAGATCGTGAAACAACGTCCGCAGGATCTGGGGGGAGAAAAGTTGTGACCCAAGAATTCTCTACTCAGCCGAAGTACAAAGGTGACAGAAAGACATTTTCAGATATTCAGAGACTTAAAATATATGTCACTTAAGTATCCTTTTGAAAATAATTTTGAAGTAAATATGTATACACATATGTGCACACACACATCTATACATACATATGTGTAAATATTCCAGCCAGTTAAGAGAGGAGTCAAATTCCTTAAGAATGGGAAACCTGTGGTATAAAAGGACCAGCAATGAGCATTGGAAGCAGTTAAACACAGAATCAGATCTAAATAATTGTGGTAAATATGTTTAAAAGAAAACTCAAATATCAAGAATAATGTTTTTAAAGATATACAATATAAAAATAGTACATTTAAAAATAATAAACAGGGCCTAAATTCCCATATTGTCTTAAAAATTAAACAAAAATCAGAGGTTGATATCAAGAAACAGAAGGTTTGTAGTGAGGTGGATGGACCTAGAGTCTGTCCTACAGAGTGAAGTAAGTCAGAAAGAGAAAAACAGATACCGTATGCTAACATATATATATGGAATCTAAGGGAAAAAAATGTCATGAAGAACCTAGGGGCAAGACGGGAATAAAGACACAGACCTACTAGAGAATGGACTTGAGGATATGGGGAGGGGGAAGGGTAAACTGTGACAAAGTGAGAGAGTGGCATGGACAAATATACACTACCAAACGTAAAATAGATAGCTAGTGGGAAGCAGCCGCATAGCACAGGGAGATCAGCTCGGTGCTTTGTGATCACCTAGAGGGGTGGGATAGGGAGGGTGGGAGGAAGGGAGATGCAAGAGGGAAGCGATATGGGAACATATGTATATGTATAGCTGATTCACTTTGTTATAAAGCAGAAACTAACACACCATTGTAAAGCAATTATACTCCAATAAAGATGTTAAAATATAATAATAAAATAAATAAATAAATACTTTAAAAAAAGAAACAGAAGGAAGCAAAAAGTGGGATAATGCATATTACATATGAGAGCGACAAATACTATTTCATTCCTGAAGATGATTAGAGAAATTGAAGTTAAGCCAGGCTTTTTACTGAATGCTATGTATTGCTGAAGTAATGCCAGCAACATTAAGACATTTTTAAAATAAATTTATTTTGTTTATTTATTTTTGGCTGCGTTGGGTCTTTGCTGCTGCGCGCAGGCTTTCCCTAGTTGTGGCGAGCAGGGGCTACTCTTCGTTGTGGTGCACGGGCTTCTCGTTGCAGTGGCTTCTCTTGTTGCGGAGCACGGCCTCTAGATCGCAGGCTCAGTAGTTGTGGCTTGCGGGCTTAGTTGCTCCACATAAGCCAGGCTTTTTAAAAACTTAATCATGCTGATATTTTTTTTATTGTATTTCTTGCAAGTTATGACATGTTTTTATAAATATTCCTGATTATTTTGTGGAGAGGGGACTGTCAGGGGGCTAGAGTAGAAGCAGGGGGACCATTGCAGTGGTCCAGGTGGGAGGAAATGACAATTGACCTAGGGATGACGTGGACACAGTAACATATAGTCGGAAACCACCGGAAGTTGAGAGGCTTTGCCAGTGGTCCAGGTGCAAGATGTGAGGGAAATAGCAGTCAAAGATGATCCCCAGGTATGTGGCCTGAACAGCTGAAAGAATGGGGTTGCCCTGTTGCCTTTTGTTGAGAGAACTTGGGGAGAGCGGGCAATGGGCTCTAGGGCTCGGTTTTGAACTGTTAAGTTTAAAATGCCTGTTATATATGCTCACTGATAGGTGTAGTTCCCAGCTCCTTTGAAGTACAAAATACCTAATTCTTGAGGGAAAGATGTGAAATTGCTCACAAAAACTCCTTGTAAAATGACAGTAAGTTGTCACCCAAAGTAATAGTTTAGTTCCACATCACCATCCAAGAGTACAAACTCTTCTAACAAGAATCGTCTTTGTTAAGTACATGAATCACCATTTTTTTATTCTGGCAATGAGATGTCACTTCAAGAAACAGAGAATTCCCTAAAATAGGAAGGTCTGTATCTGCTCTTTTTTTTTTTTTTTTGGCATTTCACCGTTTAGAGCAGCTGGCAACCTAACAGGTATTTAGCAGAATATTTTTTTACTATGTCAAAATATCGAGAATCAGGGACTTCCCTGGTGGTCCAGTGGTTAAGACTCCACGCCCCCAATGCAGGGGGCCTGGGTTCGATCCCTGGTCAGGGAACTGAATTCCACATGCCACAACTAACAGCCCACATGCGGCAACTAAAAGATCCTGCACGCCGCATCGAAGATCTTGCACGCAGCAATGAGGATCCTGCGTGCCGCAACTAAGACCTGGCACAGCCAAATAAATAAAATAAATAAACAAATATTTTAAAAATATATTGAGAATCACAAAGAAAATTTTTTATTGTTTCCACTGATTTATAATTTGTTATTTTACAAATACTGTACAAAAGTTTACCTTAATTCTTTTTCATTTGAATGGCGCAAATTAGTAGCAAAAAGTATTATGTTGGTCTAACGTGGAGAAATGTTAAAATAATGGGACCTAATGTTTAATGAAAGAATCACTGCTCCCAGGTATCCTCAATATCCATTTACATGTATTTGTTCACCCAACAAGTATTTAGTGATGGTCATCTATATGTTTTACTCTGTAGAATGGATGTGCTTTCTACAAAAATTGCTACTTAAAACTTTCTAATCTTTTCATGAAACAATTCTAAAGGAATAATAGAAGATTGGCTTGCTTGTAGAGTTTATAGATAAAAGAAGTCTTGCTTAACCATAACCCAAATAAGTGAAGACTTAAGACTTAAGACTTAGAATACTTTCAGGGCTGAAATCACAAGACAAAGTTCACAAACCTCAAGATAATTGGTTTTTGTCAAGTTTGTTCCTCCTAAATGTCCTCACTGCTATAGATGTGCATGTGTGTGTGTGTGTGTGCACGTGTGCATGTGTGCTCACGCTTTCTGGTTACCAAATTATTTCTCAGAAAATGAATTAACCAGAATATGTCATCCTCTGAGCATTTCAGTTAATCTAAGTGTTCTTTACATGAAAGTAATAAAACTGTATTTCTTTTTTAAGAAAGTCTGTAACATAGACTTTTTACTAGTGAAACCTATCTTTATATATAATGAATTCTCATTAGTATGAATTTATTACATAATACAAAACAGATGGACATATTTATAAGAATACTTTTCTTCATGCAATAGGAATATACAATAAAGAACATGTCTGGCCCTTTGTTATAAATAAATGCATTTATTTAAATACAGTAGGAACTTACTATTTAAAGAAGTATTTCAACGAGTCCCATAAAATACACAGACCAAAATAATCAATAGTTCTATTCCAGCCCTCAGTAAATTTTTAAAGAGCCCCCCTTCCAGCGCATTGCCTTTAAGAGCACCCATCCTGACGGGCCTCTTCCTGTTTTGAGTTTCCAAGTATTGGTGGGCTGGCTAGATGATAGATAATAAATTATCTGTCCATATTTATCTGCAAGTTATATACTTGAAAATGAATGAATAGTGCTACTATATAAAAATGTCTTTGTGCCCATAGTTCTGGATCAAAAGGCTGGTACATACTTTCACTTCTCAAAAACAAAAACTACTAGTTCATTGAAAAAAAGGTCAATAACAAGCAGAATCAAAAGTAATTCATTTCAGGACTTCCCTGGTGGTCCAGTGGTTAAGACTCCACGCTCCCGGTGCAGGGGGCCTGGGTTCAATCCCTGGTTGGGGAAATAAGATCCTGCATGCTGCACGGCATGACCTAAAAAAAAAGAAAAAGTAATTCATTTAGCCACAAATAAAAATTTAAAAGAAAAGAATTTTAGCCACCAGAATGGCTAAAATTAAAAGAAAAAAAGAAGCTGTCAATGTCAAGCGTTGGTGAGGATGCAAGCAAAGGAAACCCTCATACACTGCTCCTGGGAATGTAAATTGGAAAAACTACTTTGGAAACCTGTTTCGCAGTATCTCCTAAAGCTGAGCATATCTAGGATTTCCACCCAACAGAAATACACACATACCTGCTGCAAAAGACATGTTCAGGGCTGCTCATAGCAGCATTACTCGTAATACCCCCAAACTGGAAACAACACAGTTGTAGATGAGATATAAATTGTGATGCATGATCAAAATCACATGATTGGACATTGTTACAGAAGAGGCAGAGAATAAAATGCTGCTGGGCACAACAGCATCGGTGCCTGTCTTGGGAATGATGTTGAACCAAAGTAGCCAGACACAGAAGAGTACATACTGTATGATTCCACTTTATGAAGTTCAAAAACAGGCACACCTAATCTGTGATGATAGAAGTCAGGTGGGGGGTTTCCTTTGGCAGGTGCCAGGTCAAGTCCAGAAGAAGAGGCCCCCAGAGGCTAGGAAGGTGCAGGTGTTACAAGGGCATGTTCACTTTTAAAGTTCATTGACTCTGCACTTAAGATTTATGCACTTTATTATGAGTAGGTTACACTTAAATTTTAAAAGCTGACCCGAAAAGGGGGGTAGCAGATTTATTGGAAAAAGCATATCCCTTCTTTACTCTCACCCAAAATTTTATTGAGTCTTTTTCTTTTATTGGTATACGAAACGGAAACAAAGTCTTCAAGCTAGAGAGGACCTTAAAAGATGATAATCATGTATAGGAAAAGAAGCAAACCAGCACAAGAAAATTAAGACCTAAAGTCCCTAGGTTCTTACATAATGGTGAATCCAGAGACAGCAGGCAAACATAATATTCTGAGGGAAAAATAAGTATTTTGTAATTCGATAATCCCCTTATCAAGGGCAATAATAGGTCCCCTAGAAAGGACCCCCCTTTTATTATCATTTTTACTAATTGTTAGCATGTACACCAAAAGAAGAATTCTGCAGTGCTGTTGCGCTGGTTGTTTGACATACATTCACTGGGTCGTGGCCCTATTGCTCTTAAGTCGGACCTTTTCCCCAAATTCACACCACCTGTAATTCCCTTCTTGTGCCTTTAGGCTGTGACAGCAGCCTCTATGCTCTAACTCTGACCTGGAATTGATATCAGTAATGCAGGATTTTGCAAACCTCTCATAAGGAGTTAACATTTGTTCACTTATAGTCTTGAAGAGCTGAATCATAATAAATTAGCTTTGGTAGTTAGCTTAGCTGGCTGGTGAGATTTCTACCTCACAAGCCTGCTAAAGAAAACTGAAGACAAAGTTCTTCTGGTAAATGATAAATGTACTAGTATACTTCAGTCAAATATAGGAATATCTAAAATAGCAAACCATTATTATTCCACATAGCTTCATTACAGTGAGATCTTTATAAATATATTTAGAGGATAACCCACTAAATAATTATATTCAGGTAATAATACTCCTATCTGATTGTCATAAAGCATGCAGTTGTCTGTGGTATTCTTTGGCAATCTTTTTTTTTTTTTTTTTAAACAAGATGTTGGGGGTAGGAGTTTATTAATTTATTTATTTATTTTTGCTGTGTTGGGCCTCCGTTTCTGCGCGAGGGCTTTCTCTAGTTGTGGCAAGCGGGGGCCACTCTTCATCACGGTGCATGGGCCTCTCACTATCGTGGCCTCTCTTGTTGCGGAGCACAGGCTCCAGATGTGCAGGCTCTGTAGTTTTGGCTCACGGGCCTAGTTGCTCCGCAGCATGTGGTATCCTCCCAGATCAGGGCTCGAACCCATGTCCCCTGCATTAGCAGGCAGATTCTCAACCACTGCGCCACCAGGGAAGCCCCGGCAATCTTAAATTTAAATCTCAGTAGTATAAACTAGCATAATGGAATGCTTTCCTGGGTGTGACATTCAGTGAATCTTATCACTTTTGTTATGGTGATATGGTCATTTGTTTGTTTATGTGGTTTTACTTAATTATGTCTGTATGCTTATTAGTATAGTTTTTAGATATTATTCAAAAATATATATCCAGGGACTTCCCTGGTGGCGCAGTGGTTAAGAATCTGCCTGCCAGTGCAGGGGACACGGGTTTGAGCCCTGGTCCAGGAAGATCCCACATGCCGCGGAGCAACTAAGCCCGTGAGCCACAACTACTGAGCCTGTGTTCTAGAGCCCGCGAGTTACAACTGCTGAGCCCGCCTGCCACAACTACTGAAGGCTGCGTGCCTTGAGCCTGTGCTCCACAGCAAGAGAAGCCACCGCAATGAGAAGCACACACACCACAATGAAGAGTAGTCCCTGCTCGCCGCAACTAGAGAAAGCCCTCACACAGCAATGAAGACCCGACACAGCCAAAAATAAACTAAATAAAATAAATTTAGAAAAAAGAAAAAAGAAATGCAGAGTATCAGGCCCCAGCCTGGACCTACTGAATCAGAAATTGCTTTTTAACAAGATCCTTAAGTTATTTATATGCCCATTAATGTTGGAGAAGCCCTGTTCTCTGTAACCTGCAAGCTGGTCCCAAAAGTACATCTCATAAAATTATAAAAGGATATTTTTAAATCCTTTTGAGGAAAAAAAAGCATTTATTTTTTAATTATAAAAGTCACGAGCTCATTATATGAAGACTGGAAAATACAGGAATTTAAAGAAAATAATATCACCCGTAATTCCACAACACAAAAATAACCATGACTATTAATATTTTTGTTTTTTCCTACATACTTTTCTTTGCATATATATATATATATATAAAATATACATGCATATACATTGAGAGAATGCTATATATGCATGCTTTTACATCATACATTTATCACTTAACATTTTATAGTAAGCAATCAACTTTTGTTCAATACATTTTTATTGAACACCAGCTAGATATCAGGCACTGTTCTAGAAGATGAGGTTACATAAGGGCTCTTATCCCCATGAACCTTACTTTCTAGCAGAGCAAGCAGATAAGACAAAGAGATAAACAATACATTTGTAAATAGTGATAAGTACGAAGGAAGTAAAACAGAGTAATAAGCTACAGAGAGACACAATGCTTTTTTTCTTTTTTAATAACCCATGCTCCTGATCTGGCCCTCTTCAGTTCCTTTAAGATTGACAGTATAATTTCTAGTCTTACAAAAAACTGTGTTATTCTCTACACTTACTATTTGGATAAACTGAGAGTTACATGTTTTACTTAATTGAATTACATAACACTGGAAATTTAACAGCTTCCCTTGAACTTTTATTTATTTATTTATTTGTTCATTTATTTATTTATTTATTTATTTATGGCTACGTTGGGCCTTCTTTGCTGTGCGTGGGCTTTCTCTAGTGGTGGCGAGCAGGGGCTGCTCTTCATTGTAATACACGGGCTTCTCACTGCGGTGGCTTCTCTTGTTGCTGGGCACAGGCTCTAGGCACGTGGGCTTCAGTAGATGTGGCACGTAGGCTCAGTAGTTGTGACTCGCGGGCTCTAGAACGCAGGCTCAGTAGTTGTGGCGCACGGGCTTAGCTGCTCTGCGGCATGTGGGATCTTCCCGGACCCGGGCTCAAATCTGTGTCCCCTGCATTGGCAGGTAGATTCTTAACCACTGTGCCACCAGGGAAGCCCCTCCCTGTGCCACCAGGGAAGCCCCTCCCTTGAACTTTCAGATGGGTGTGCAGTGTGTGAGAGATAGTTCTTCATGGTCCGTGAATCAGTCACTCCAACTTCTGCTAGCTCTAAGCATGCTGTGATCTATTTTACAAAGCCTAGGGGTTTCTCCTCTCTTTAATTGCAAGGTCTGTCCTGTGAAATGTAGCCCTCTACGCATATGTTCTTCTAACAAATTTAAACCCAGATTCCTCCTCTCAGGGAGTCTTACCTTCATAGGTCTTGTTGGAAGTGTTGTTATTTCTGCAGCAAAGAATCTTGCTTCACTTATAGTATATTTGCATCCTACATCTCTATCTATTTGCTCATTATTCTTATGCTCTACTGTAGTGTAATGTTTGTTGTTTGTTTTTTGTTTTTTGCGGTACGCGGGCCTCTCACTGTTGTGACCTCTCCCGTTGCGTAGCACAGTCTCTGGACGCGCAGGCTCAGCAGCCATGGCTCACGGGCCCAGCCACTCCGTGGCATGTGGGATCTTCCTGGTCCGGGGCATGAACCCATGTCTCCTGCATCGACAGGTGGACTCTCAACCACTGTGCCACCAGGGAAGCCCCTGTAGTGTAATGTTTTTTTAATCCATTTAAATAATAATTGGGAATTTTAGTTCAAATTAAAAGTCAATTGCCTATGCTGCCAATGGAAATAATTCAGTAGGATGATACCTGCTATGCTCAGCCAGGATCATATGTTTGTCCTCCAGATATGACAACCAGGTCACAATTAACCCCTCTGCCTTTTACCTTGGCAAGTTTCTTTTGCCATCAACTATAAGATATATTCTGTTTTCAGGCACACCAAAATCTGGGGAGGGGAGTAGACTTATTAGTTAGAATTTTAGCATTTTATATTTTCTCTACGATGAGATGGCGGGGGCTTAAATTTATTTTTACTACAGTTGGAATCTGGAATCTGCATTAAAAATCACAATAAATCACTTAATCTGTGGCTATTACAATGGTTCTTTACAGGGTGAAAGCATCACTGGTTAATAAAACCATGTAGCAACTAGTGGAATTGGGTAGGGAGTCCTCAGGTCAAGGTCATTGACCTGACAAGGTCATTGCCTTGTCAGTGTATTGATGAAACTTTGAAAATCAGTGCTTACTGGTAACAGTGACAGTGCTGTTACATAGCATATCATGAAATTGTGTTCCAGTCCTAATCCCATATTTCTCTTAAACCCAGCTTGAGAATCCAACTTCCAAGCCACTACTGCTGACTACTGCTCTCACGTTCTCTTGAACTTTCTGCAGTTCTTATTTTCCAGTCTAGACTAGTCAGTGAGAGTCTGTTCTCGTCTATGAAAGGCATTAGAAGCACTGCTCTGCAGCCTGGTACCTCCAAGAGTTATAGATTCTCCAGATTGAAAGGTACCTAAATGGTCATCCGCCCCTGTGTTTCCCAGCAGAGAGTATCCTGGAGGCCTGAGGAATTATCCACTCCAGATGTCAGGAATGTCAGGGAAGAGGAGATGGGAGCCAGATCCCAATCATGTTGCAGGGGAGGGGGCCTGAGAAGGAAAGCACTGCGTGATGGGGCTTGTCTGTGTTATCCGTAGCTCAGTGGGAAGGGATTCTAGGAGGCTCTGCCCACCCCTTCCACCTGTCGCCTGTAGTTGTCTATCTTTTTTTTTTTTTTTTTTTGCTGTACGCGGGCCTCTCACTGTTGTGGCCTCTCCCGTTGCGGAGCACAGGCTCCGGACGCGCAGCCTCAGCGGCCATGGCTCACGGGCCCAGCCGCTCCGCGGCATGTGGGATCTTCCCGAACCGGGGCATGAACCCGTGTCCCCTGCATCGGCAGGCGGACTCTCAACCACTGCGCCACCAGGGAAGCCCTAGCTGTCTATCTTATAAAGCTACATGAGCTCATTGAGCTATGCTCCAATGAGTCCCATTGTTCTATAAGATCAGGAGGCTCTTACCAAGGTTACACATCAGGAAAGAACATATTTCCAAGGGGCACGTACCTGGTAGTTCCTGAAATTAACTACTCACCAAATTTAATATCTTTATGCCAGTACCTTAGGAGTTTCCCTCTCTTTATTTCATGTACACGTGAATATATATCTGTATTCAAATGTGGTATTTTGCACCTGTTTGCAGCAAGGGTATCAGGAACAGGAAAACAATACATAGAGTCCTACCGCAGAGTTATACCGTGTGGAGCTTCTTCGTGTAGTGGTTGATCTGCCCCTAAAATAGAGACTGGCTGCCTAAAGCTTGACTTTTTCAATGACAGTGCTGTCATACAGCCACCTCCCATGAAACCGTGATGAAAGTGTGCTTACAGTAATGTGGACTTAATTGTCCATAATGTGTCTCATCATCATCACCATACCAGCTAACTCAGATTGCCAGGCTCTTTCTCAGCTAATTCCATGTAGTATCTCATTTAATCTTTACAGTAACTCACTAAAGTAGAAAGTAGTGTTGTCTTCACTTTTAAGAGGAGGATGCTGCAATGCAGACAGGTTCAAGAACTTGCTTGAGGTCAGATACCTGATCGTGGTGAAGGAAGGACTGGAGCCAGGCTGTCCGACTCCAGAGCCCATGATCTTAACTACGGCTCTAGTTTGTATGCATAAAAGTATTTTAGCTTTTCTTCCCACTTCTTACTGTAAATATCAGCTGTGATAAACCTATACCTGGATTGGGACATTGTAACTCTTTATCATTTAACTATCATCTTAGTCCACTTGGCATAGTTTTAAACATTATGTGCGAATACCTTTAGAAAAGTAATTCAGGAGGTTTCTGAATATAGATGATCAGAGCGACAGTAGGGTACCGAATGTTCACGTACTATTGTTCTCAGCTGTTCCCATTTGCACTGTAAGTCACAGAGAACCGGCGTAACAACTTCTCCAAAAGGAAGAGCCTGAAGATCACATTTTCTCTGTGCTTGCGGACAGCGTTAACAAGTTCAAGCTGATTATTGTGTTACCTAATAAATTCTCTAGGAGTACCGTGACGGAAAATCTATAAGAAATGCATCACCATTACATTTCCAGATATTGCATGTTTCTCCAGAGGTTCATTTGCATACCATTTTCCTGTTCATGTGTGTTGTGAGTTCATTTTGTCATTCCATATGTTAAAACACTTATAATGAGCAAAATCTACACAAAGGGCATTTCTTTGTCAGCAGAGCAGAACCCAATCCATTTATGAAACTGTGTCCATGCAGAACCATCACATATTGAAAAGATCCCTGGTGTGTTTCCTGTTACTCTTGCATAAGATGTGTCAGGTACCCTGCAGAACTAATTAAAGTAAGGATTTGTGTGTATGTCATTGTAGGCTAAAGGTAAAGAAAGACAGTGGCTAAGACACCAAGCTACTGGGGAACTAGATGATGCCAAGATCATTGATGGGCTGACTGGAGAAAAAGCCATCTACAAACGCCGGGGTGAGCTGGAGCCACAAGTAAGTACCGGTGCGCTAGGCACCTCAGATCTGCAGTTTGGTCTTCTTTACAGGCAGATGCTTCCTTGAGTTGCTGTCTTTGTCAGAACACCGTCAACCCTGAATATGGCAATCAAGGGAAGCATTACACTTTTTAAAATTAGAAAATAACAAATATTATACTGCTTATTATATGAGTCAAGATCCCAGCATGAGTCAAGAAACACCAGGCACACTCAAACTGAGCAATTGAAGGAACAGTTAATATTTACAAAAGTAAGGGTGGCGTTTACGAAATCCAAAAAGAGACGGTGTGGTCTCCCGACAGCAAGGAGCTGACCCATCCCTCTGTCTAAAAGGGCAGAGGAGAGAGCACTTACTGGAACTTAGAAAAGGTGCTTTATGGAGAGGGCTGTCCACCAGGGGCTGCGGCCTTCAGCAGAAGGAGAGCCCACCCACGGGCCACAGCAGAGAAGGAGCTGAGTCAATATTTCCCCCTCACCCTCTGATCTCCTGCCAGCACCTTCCATCAGCAGAACCCACCGGAAGCCAGCAGCCAGGAGAGAGGCCAGTGCCATTTGGAAAACAGATCAGCTCCCAGGACACAGGGCAGGGTGCCCTGGAGGGGGAACTGAAGACACTTGGTGCCACTGAATCCCAGAGGGTGATGCAAGTGAAAGCACAAGAGCAATCTTGGTGGTTTTCCGCTGTCCTGTTCCTTTAAGGATCTGTGTCATTCTTATAACCGAAGAAATTTTCAGAAAATAAGGAATTCTCCCTTAAATAACTCTAATTATAGTGTGTAGTTTTCGACAGCCATAATATTAAAATATTTGCAATAATACAATGGCCAAAAAATGGCAATAAGGTGAGTCTCTTAGAAGCTTCTGTGACTTCCAGTATCTCCAAGTAACCAGAATTGCTGAGTAGCCACTGAGAGCTGGGATTGCGGTGACAGGTGGGGGGAAGGGAGCCACTTACTCCATCTAAATGTTGATTCAGAGAGGTTCCTGAAGTCACTGCGATGAGAGTTCTTCCTTCTGTGTCCTTGGTATGCGTCAACAGCTGCTTTCTCTACTGACTCACTGTGGTCCACAAATGTGTTTAGATTCATCTGAAATTGTGAGTCGCCATGGAAGTGGATGAGGCACTGTTCTTAATTCTGGCAGACTCAACAAGCTTTCAAGAAATATATTGAATTTGTCTCCAACCATTACACTCCAATACCCACAGTATTTTCTTGAAATGACTACCTCTGCTCATTAGTTTGCATACATGTCAGCGAGTGTATAGTAAAAGAATAATCTGGAATGTTTCTTCTTTTTTCCTGTAAGTAAAAACTGACAAGCATACTTCTGTTTTTCATTCTGCAAAATGGCAGGCCTGGGTTCAAAATCAAACTGAAACTCATAAGAGTTTCACATTTTAATTGACAGTTGTTGCTAAACTGCGGTTCGATGCCTCTTTCATGCCGTTAACTGCCAGGAAAAGTAAAGAGTAGTAGTAATTCAGTAACTGGAAGGAGGAGAAAACTGAAAGCTTCCTAAAGACAAAAGACACGGAAGAGATATTTTCCTTTACTTCTTTGCTGGAACCCCCTGCCACTCACATCGCCCGGTTTTAGGAATCTGACATTTCTTGCAGGCTGTGTGGAAGTGATTTTTAGGTCACTACACATCAGGTACTGGTAAAATTGCTGTGGGCTTCCAAAGGAGCCCCATCTTGCTAGAGAAACGGATGTGAAAATGAAATGCTGGGCTTTATATTCTTCCAGATAATTGCTTTGAAGACAACATCAGCCTCACTAAGGGAGTCTTACTAGACTAGGTTTGTCCTTGAAAGGACCATGTTCCAAAGGAAAATCTTTCCCATGTGGCCCCAACTACCAGCACAAGTCTGAAGCTCCATTTTCTGAAATGTAATCCATAGATGCCTCCCCACCTGCCAGGACAGCCTTGTGCTGGGCCCAGCCTACAGCTGATCTGCCTGCCTGGTGGCTCACACTTTGGGACCTGCATGAGAGCCCCAGAACAGCAGCCAGTGACGGTTTTCTGGTTCACAAGGCTTTTCTGTTGTCTCTCCCTCAGCTGGGCAGCCCCCAACAGAAACCCAAGCGCCTGCGTCTGGTGGTGGACGTGTCCGGCAGCATGTACCGCTTTAATGGGGTGGATGGCCGGCTTGAGCGCTCGATGGAAGCCGTGTGTATGGTCATGGAGGCCTTTGAGAGCTATGAGGAGAAGTTCAAGGTAATGGCCTGAACTGAGGAGGATGAGAGGCATCCGCAGACCCCCCGTCTCTGCTCAGGAGTCAGCCCCGAGTTAGGGCATGAGGCGGGCTAGGGGATGTGCACCCAGAGTAGACAAGAATCTGCATCTTCTCGTCAACTCATCTGTCAGTGTAGAGAAAGTGAACCTTTTGTTTCATCTGCTCTAATAATCAAAAAATGATAAGACCATAATTTAAAGACCAGTTGCTACAGAAGAAAGCACTGCACTTTACAAGTTGTGTGATATTATCCATGAGGGCAGGGCGAGGGGGGGAGTGGAAACAGATGAACAGAAGCACCACAAGTCTCTCCCCAGATTTCTCAAGGCCACCATCCCCATCCCAATACCCCACCCACCCCCCCACCCTTTCTTGCTCCTTCACCAGCCAGGCAGCCTCTCAAGGTTCTGAGCGTTGCCTTGCCTTCGGGCATGAGCGAGCGCTACACAGTAACAGGCGTGCCCCCAGATGACAATGAAGGTTCTTACCCTGGGAGAAATGCAGCTTCTCATTTAGACAGTTTCCATTTTGTTATTGCCAAGTTTGCTCTGGAGTCAAGCAAAGGAGTCATATACCTCCTCCTTCGGAGACCTGAGCATTGAGGAGGGATCTCCTGCCGCCATGTTACTGCCCGAGATGAGCCCATCAGTCTGCTCTTAATCAGCCACAGGGGCACCCGCACTCCTGGCCTTGACCAGAACAAATAACCTGAACACTGTGCTGGGTAATTATTATCAGAAGTTCAGTTGAGAGGAGCGGTGTATGTGCAGACATAGGTAACGGGTACTCAGTCTCTCCATAGATATTCTCAACTGTGTCAGGGATCAAACAGGTCCTTCAGAAATAGTCCATCTTAGATGATGATTTAGCTTGACATCCTGCCCACACCTTGGGATTGCTGTACTGAGCCGTGTCCGTGTGCCGTGATGGATACAGAAAGAAACAGACTGAAACCCATCCCTTCATTGACTTTAGGCCCACTTTTGTGGCTCCGAGGCTCCCAGAGCCCCTTGTGTGAAGCTCTACATGAGAGATTCCTTTTAGAATGAAGGGGTAGGGAAAAGGCAGCTTGAGTCAATGAGCGCTGTGGTTGCCAGGCTCTGCCTAAGTACAGGATACAAAGACGAGTGGGACGTGGACTTTCCCCGTGGGAAGCAGCTCTGTTTCCCTGAAGAGCTGGAATGTGCTTCCCCTTGTGATCAGTGAAAACCATGGAGCTGTTCCAGACTCCCTCTTGGTTTTAGCAGCCAGGAAGCTCCGAGCTAAAATCCAAGACCGGCCAAGCCAAATCTGTTATGTCTTATGGCTCTCAGACTAGTTAGTGTTCAGCGTTTTCCTTCCCTTGACCCTACCGGCCTTCAGATAAGTTTTCTTGATTTTTTTTAATGTTTTTTAAAAAATTTTTATCGAAGTATAGTTGATTTACAATATCATGTTAGTTTCAGGTATACAGCAAAGTGATTCAGTTGCGTGTATATATATATATATATATATATATATATATATATATATATATATATATACACACACACACATATATATATTCTTTTTCATATTCTTTTCCATTCTAGGTTATTAAGTGATATTGAGTATAGTTCCCTGTGCTACACAGTAGGTCCTTGTTGGTTATCTATTTTATACATAGTGGTGTGTATATGTTACCCATCCTTCTAATTCATTCCTCTCCCGACCCCCCTTTCCCCTTTGGTAACCATAAGTTTGTTTTCTATGTGTGTAAGTCTCTTTCTGTTTTGGAAATAAGTTCATTTGTTGTTTTTTTTTTTTGGTTTTTTTTTTTTAGATTCCACATATAAGTGATATCATATAATATTTGTCTTTCTCTGTCTGACTTACTTCACTTAGTATAATAATCTCTAGGTCCATCCATATTGCTGCAAATGGCATTAATTCATTCTTTTTATAACTGAGTAATATTCCATTGTATATGTACTTTTTATTTTATTTTTTTTTTGCGGTACGCGGGCCTCTCACTGTTGTGGCCTCTCCCACCATGGAG
The DNA here is from genome assembly GCF_025265405.1 of Mesoplodon densirostris. Taxonomy (NCBI): domain Eukaryota; kingdom Metazoa; phylum Chordata; class Mammalia; order Artiodactyla; family Ziphiidae; genus Mesoplodon; species Mesoplodon densirostris. Next base: position 25,130,325 of record NC_082677.1, read on the forward strand.
CACAGGCTCTGGACGCGCAGGCTCAGTGGCCATGGCTCACAGGCCCAGCCGCTCTGCGGCATGTGGGATATTCCCAGACCGGGGCATGAACCCATGTCCCCTGCATCGGCAGGTGGACTCTCAACCACTGCGCCACCAGGGAAGCCCTGTACTTTTTATTTTTTATGGGCTTAATATTTTTTAATGTTTTACATCCTTTCTAGTATAAGGTGGAGTATAATTCTTAAATCACTTGGACCACGGATCACCAGTGAATGGTTAGACATCCATTGCATCAGCATAAATCCCACCTATGTTTTAAAACCTTGGGTTCTGCCAATAGTTGGATCAGCCCGTTCACCTCTCTTGTGGATCCTGAAGGCCAGAGTACCTCAGCTCCCTTTGAGTTACATGAAGAGTTTAACCCCTTATAGACCACAGCAAACATACCACTATTAAAATTGGCATATTCATAGTTAGCTAGAAAAAAATTTACAGTTAGAAAGGATTTCTATATCTCGGAAAGCAGAATTGCTCTGTTTTGTGAAGCTACTTCTTCCAGGTTTTTAGAAAGATTCAGTAGAAGTTCACCAACAAATTGGTTGACAGAGCTCCCCATGACTGGGTCAAGGATGAGACGGAAGGCCAGAAGTGGCAAAGCTAACAGGGAGTGTGTTGCATGTTCCACTGCATCTCACACTCAGCGTGTATGGAGAGGTTCGTATTTGTCTACTTCTCACCATTAAAAGTCTGTAATCTGGGCTTGCCTGGTGGCGCAGTGGTTGAGAGTCCGCCTGCCAATGCAGGGGACACCGGTTCGTGCCCCGGTCCGGGAAGATCCCACATGCCGCGGAGAGGCTGGGCCTGGGAGCCATGGCCGCTGAGCCTGCGCGTCCGGAGCCTGTGCTCCGCAACGGGAGAGGCCACAACAGTGAGAGGCCTGCGTACCGCAAAAAAAAAAAAAGTCTGTAGTCTGGAAGAATGATTAGTAAAACCGGACATGTTGCATAAAAAAGAAATAATGTCGAGGAAATAGCATTTCACAAATTGTTATTTTGTATTGTTTTGTTTCTAATTGACAATTAGAAATGAAACTGTTGCCATATGACCTACTGAATTTCAACTAAATTCAACAAAATTACAAGCATAGGGCACTTGCTAAGAGCAGAGTACTCTGCTAGGTACAGAGTTCCCTGCCATCCTTGAGCTTGTAGCCTTGTGAGGGAGACCTATAAAAACTAATTCTGGAGACTTTCCTGGTGGTCCAGTGGTTAAGACTTCGCCTTCCAATGCAGGGGGTGCGGTTGGATCCCTGGGCGCGAGCTAAGATCCCACGTGCCTCGTGCCTCGCTGCCAAAAAACCAAAACAGAAACAATGTTGTGCCAAAAAAACCAAAACATAAAACAGAAACAATGTTGTAACAAATTCAGTAAAGGCTTAAAAAAAAACAAAAAATGAATTCTGATAGGACACTCAGTGAGAGGCACTCAGTACAAAAGGCACAGGGAAGCATGCCTCTCCAGACACCCCCCTTCGGGGCACCACCCCCAAAGCAGTATTTTGCTGACAGTCTCTCCGATTGCCAAAACGCTGTAAAGAATTTCCTCGGTTTTCATCTGTAAAACCACAGAAATATTGAGAAGATACCATACTAATATATGACTTTTTTAAAAAAATGTTATTGAAGTATAGTTGATTTACTGACAAATCCAGGGGAAATTATAGTAAGACCACGATAAAATGAACTTTTTTCAAGGCTTGAAGAAGCTTCATCATGTTTTATGCTATTTGATTTTTAACAGGAGGTACTTTAACGGTTTTGGTTTTGTGCATTTTCGTATACTTATAAACATACCCCCTCACATTTACTACATAAGTCCCTTCAGAACATTTTTTAAGAGCATAGAAAATCTGATGAAACTAGAGCATTAAAATCTTTCCAACAAAAGGAGAAAACTCTGAAGATTTCACAAAACAGGCTCTTTGAGGAAAAGTGGTGCTTAGATGGGTATCTGGAGGGATGGGAAAGGGAAGACAGGACGGGAGAGGACTGCAAGTCTTGTGCCTGCAAATTCCTCATTATGACCATGGCCTTTAGAGCTGAGGTCACCTCGCAGGTCATTCCCTCCAGTTTCCTCATTCCTCAGACAGGAAACTGAGACCCAGAAACCTTAAGGGGTTTGCCCAAAGTCAGAAGGCTAGTTGGAGACAGAATAGGATAGAGCCCAGGTCTCTTCTCCTTGTTTTCCCTTTTTTGTTTTGTTTTTAAACATTCCCCTTTATTTCTAATTTTTTTTATTTTGAAAAAATTTTAATCTACAAAAAAGTTGAAAAACTGTAAAATGAACACCCATATGCCTTTACTTAGATTCACCAAGTGATCATTTTCTCCCCTCGTTTGCTTTATGTTTCTCTCTAAATACAGTCTTTTTCTTCTCTCTGATCTATTTGAAAGTAAGTTATAACTATCATAATACTTTACCTCTAAATACTTCATTATGCCTCTGCCAAGAGTAAGGACATACCCTAAATGATCTCAATACCATTATCACGTCTAAGAAAATCATCAATAATTTTATAATATCTTATAATATCTAATCCATGTTCACTTTTCCCGACTATTCCAATGGTTGCCATCCTGGGCTATAGAATATAAGCCATCCCAATAGTGTCTAGTTATTTTTCCCCCTACAATCTGGGATCCAGTCAAAGTCCTCACCTTATTTTTGGTTATAATGTCTTGTTAGCCTCTTTTTTTGCGGGGGTGGGGGCGGTGTACGTGGGCCTCTCACTGTTGTGGCCTCTCCCGTTGCGGAGCACAGGCTCCGGATGCGCAGGCTTAGCGACCATGGCTCACGGGCCCCGCCGCTCCGTGGCATGTGGGATCTTCCTGGACCGGGGCACGAACCCGCATCCCCTGCATCGGCAGGCGGACTCTCAACCACTGCGCCACCAGGGAAGCCCGGGCAGCACTTTTTACCCCTTCCCCCTACATCCGCAATTCAACCAAAATAATTCCACTTATATTGATATTGCATGACATTTCACAATCTGGACTTTTGTGCAATATTCCATTTAGAGAAAGAGTTCCACTGCTTAAAAAAATTTTAGAGTTAGAAAACTGCTATTCTAGGACCAATACTGGATTGTTATTTCTTACAGACTCTGGGGGCTTTCTTTTTGGAAAAGCCTTCATCAATCCTCACTTAGATTTGGATGATTCACTCCTTTGACAGAAGAAAACAAGGCACAGGTGTTCCTACAATTAAGTGAAGCAGACTTTTTCGTTCCATTTCTTGGATGTGCCTGTTGAATTTTCATAGAGCCTTGGGAGCAGAAATGATCTTGGAAATTATTTTCACCAACCTGTTTGTTTTAAGATGAGGAAGTCAAGATGCAGATCCCAAGGTCACGCAGCTAAACTGTAAACAGCCAGGATGTCTGACTCCCACTTGAGGGTCTTTCCTTTGTTCACATTTTATCCCTTGTTCTTGCAGCCATCTTATTTCTGCCCAATCAGTATATTTACAAAGCTGTAATTTAGGAGTAAATAGACCATTTACATAAAGTATTCTGTCTTCTCCTCCCCTTAGCATTCCATCATCCAAAAGAGGTATACTAGACATACTTTACTCAAAGATATCTTGGTCGGAAAGATGTGGAAAGATGTGACTCACAAACCAGCACCGCTGGGAAAAATTCCTTCTATCAAAAATGTAGTTCAGCATCTGTAATTCACCTTTCCCCAGTGTCTCAGGCATGTTTCAAATGTTGAGAAATGGAAATCAATCATCTTATCAGGCTCAGGCTTTGAATAAATTTTTTAATTTATTTTTTTTGGCCGTGCCACACGGCTTGTGAGATCTTAGTTCCCCAACCAGGGATTGAACCCAGGTCCATGGCCGTGAGAGCTCTGAGTCCCAACCACTGGACCACCAGGGAATTCCGTGAATAAATTCTTATCGCTGCTTGAAGGTAGGACCAAAGAAGGGTGTACAGACTTCTCTGAATCCGTTCAAAGTTAAACACGAGTTCAGAATTGACTCAGTTGTAGGTGTGGAAGTATTGGCCAATCCAACTATTCAAAAAGCCTAAGCAGAGATTGGGAGAGGGCGGAGGGGCAGGGGAGTAGTTAGGGAATGGTTATTTCTCTATAGTAAAAGCATTGGACTTAGAGCACCTGGGTTTGAATTCCACCTCTGCCAGCACTAGATCTCTGACCTTAATAAAGTCTGCTAATCTCCGAGCATCGATTTTTTAATTTGGGAAATGATGTTAATAACACCCACCCCAAAGGTGTGGAGAGAATCAGAACGAAATGAGATATACAGAAGCACTTTGTAAACCATAAAGGATGGTACGAATGTTGACATTATACTCATTAAATGTATAGTCCTATCCTTTCAATGACCCTGTGAGGTTACATGAAACAGAGATTATCCCTACTTGTCACAGAGGTTAAGTGATTTACGAGCATACAATATTAGAGGTCATCTAAACCAGCATTATTTATAAGGTAGAAACAAGATTTGGAGCGGTTAGGTGACTTGCCTGAGGTCGAAACCTTGTGAAAGTCAGAGCTAAGTCTAGAATCTTTGACCTTCAGAGCATTGTTCTCTTTACATTCACTTCCATAAGAGGAAAGGTTAGTTAACTAGTACTGTAGATGATTGACTATACCCTAGAGTTCTGTTAGCACATCTCTTGACCTTTTAAATTATATTTATCTTCTAATCCTTTGCTGCCGGCTGTCAGCAGTGCTACCTGAGTATGGTGTGTTTGTATGTCTAGAAGGAGATTCGAATTTCACACATCATCAGGCTTCTGAAATAGCCTCAAATGATTCTCTTACCTACTTAAAATATAGATAAGTAATAAAACATAACTTCTCCTAAAGTTAGCAAATGATTATCCTTCCCAGTAAACATTTAAACCCAAATCTTATTCATAAAAACGCTAGTAACTCTTTGTTTGAAGCAAAGCTTTCTTTGCCATCTAAGTATTATAAATCATCCTAATATGATGAGAAATCTTTGTGTCTTGCACTGAAACTCAGCATTTGTTTTCATTTTTCATACCTTTCTCTAAACAAATGAGATTTTCAAAAGAAAATATAGCAAAAGGGCATTTAAACAAGTTTCTAAATCAAAAAAAGTATGAAAATTGGTCCTCTCTAGTTGAGGCTTTTCTTTACTGCTGTGGTTTAATGTTTATGTTGGACGTTAAATACAAGACTCCACGGAGATTTAAGGGATGCTCTGAAAAGTGCAGAAATCATGATCGTAAAAATTTTGAGCTACCCAGAAAAAGTTATGATCTAAGTGTTTGGTGGTTGATAGCAACAGTAATGTTCTTGTTTAGTGACTCCTATGATTCCTGCCTGGAAGCAAGCTTGAGACCCTATCAGGTCTGATTTGACAGTGGTCACGGCAGAAGCAGACGGGGTGAATGGCAGAAGCAGGCGTTAGAAATACTAACTACTAATAAGTATGGTTCATATACTTTTTCCTTTAACCCAGGCAATTTTGAGGATTAGCTCTCTGTAAAACGTGTTTGGATCCTTGGAGAGCAGATACTAGATAATTATGACATAGAAGGATTGTTTTTCATGGAAGCTTAAAATGATCTACAGTAACACCAGGGAATGCTCCACATTTGGATGTACTTTGAATTCCTCTCAAGCAGTTTATTTACTTTGGGCACAGAAGAATCCCCAAGCCCATCTGGAAGATGAGAACCAGAGCCTGCAAACCATTTTATAAGCCCCATCCTGTCCTTTAGGTGTGTCTTCTCAGCCTTTGCAATACTAACGAGGCCCAGACAAAGGCAGATCCTTCTGCAAATTGCACTTTCCTTACTGCAAATAAAGGAAGGAAAAAAAGGAGGAAGAAAAAGGAAGGAAGAAAGGAGGGAGGAAGAGAGGAAGGTCTGCAGCTCACCTGTCTCATTTGCCTGAAAAAGTATAGGATGCTTTTTTTCTCCTGGGCAGATAATTAAATGGTAGATGATAGATAGATCAATCAAATGGTAGATGGGTTTGTGACTAAAATATTTCTGGAGTGTTCAATCGGTCTGTTTTTGATAAAGAGCATCCAACAATTCATTTGACTGCTGTTTGTTTAATAATTAACTAGCAACATTTTTCCTTGCAGTAACCCATTATGTCAACCCTGTAAGCAGACCACATGGTCAAATCTTTATTTATATCGTGTCACCCATGGTCATCTGGTTAGTAAGAACTTTAACCATCAGTTAAAGGGAAAGAAAAAGTCTAATATATATATTTCAAGGAACTGATCTTACCCCCTTACGTGTAAGATTCCCGTTTAACAGATTACTTCACCAGCCCCCTAATGAAAGCAGCCTGCCTGGCACCTTCTCAGGAGAGCTTTATTCTTGGCTTAAAACGTTCCTGCCGTGACTATTGTCAAATCAGTCTGGACAGGGCCTGGCACATGTTTCCGTGGAGGAATCGTGCAGGTTTTCTCCACATCCGTGCCAATCCTCGCACTGAGCCCGTGGTGACCTTGATCAGGCATATACTGAAGCCAGCACTCCCCTATAGTAATCCATCGTCCAGAGCTGTGCCGCCTTTAGGTTTCAAGTTTTGCTACCTTTTCACTATGTTGACAACAAACTATACATAGAGTTTCTTTTCATATATGGAATTTGTTACATCCCTGGAAAGCATTTACTGCCGAGCTTTTTTAATGTATTGGTAAATTTCCCTCACAATTCTTTTATATCATCCTTTGTATTTTTTAAAAAAACACCCTAAAACCAGGCATAGAGTAATGTCCCTGGCCCCTGCCCAAGGCCCCACTCTGACTCTTCTCTGGCCATGCCCCTACCATCAGGGGAGGAATCTATGGGGCCAAGGGGACAAGCCCACTTAGAGCTTTTTCTCTAGATCACGCCCCCAGTTCCTGGGATCCCCAACTATGCTGCTCGGGTGACCCCAAGTCTGCTCGTTGGGCCTCTTTGTTAGGTCCATCTTCCTGGGGCAGACTGGCCAATCGTGTGAGCACCCAGACCTGAGGATGACTGAAGGTTGTGATGGCATGTGGACGTGAGGACTGGGTGTCCACACACGTGCAAGTGAGGCACCTCATGGTGGGGGACAGAGCCAGCTACAGAAAGAGAAGGGTGTGGGCTGCAAGCCAGGGGCCAGGACTACCCACACAGCCATGTTCTAGCACAGAGCTTCGAGAATCCAAGTATTCGAAATTTGACCCTGGCTCTCCAAGTCATTATAATGTATGTTTATCAAAGTTGGAGGACAGAACATATTTTATTTAACGATTTGTAGCCTGATTCATAGCTTTCAAGTATTTAGACATCCTATATGGGCCTTCATTTGTCCACTTACTTCTTCAGTTATACACCTGTCTCTGTCCACTCTCATTCTCTCTGCCTTCCTTTTAGTCTCAGAAAAAGGAGGGTCCTCCCTCCCTCTCCAAACTTGACCCTCTGACTGTGACCCTGATCTCTTTCCCCACTGCCTCTGCTCTGCTGCCTATAAAACGCAGACACCTCTCCCCCAATCCCCATCTAGCTGCTGTTCTATTTCTCTTTCTTATACCACAAACCTTTCACTGAAATTATCCCCACAAAGGTCACCATTGATTCTGATGCCCAGAAGTCATTAGTCACCATTCTCCTTGATGGTTATGGTTAGTGTAAGTCAGCACGATTGCACAGCTGCTTCCAAAATCCTACACACTGATTTCCAGGGCCATCCCGGTTACCTGCATCTGCCATTGCGCTTCTTCACTCTGCGCTGTGTCTTTTCTTTCTTCCACCCCAACAAGGATACTCCCCAAGGCTCGGTTGAGGGGGTGCTTTGCTCTTCTCTCTCTATGCATTTGCCCTTGACAGCTGCACCTCTCCCTCCTAGGGATGACAGCCAAGTTTCAGACGACAAGAAATAAGTTTCTTCTCTGATATCTCCCTGAACGCACGATTCCAGCATGTCTAGAATGAAACTCATCTTCCCCAAGTAACCTAACTGCCTTCTGACTTCTTATTTTTACATAAAAATTATTTCAGCAGAAATTGTTCTACTTTTCATTTTTCATACAACGGTTTTAGTTATGTTATGGGTTGGTTTTCTTTTCAGCTAGCTTGGGCTAACCACCATTTATCACATGAGTGCTGGGAGAAAAAAATGCATTTCAGCTTCCAAAGAGCTTATTTGTAAAAGAATGTAGCCCACATGGGAAAGGAAAGCTTCTTAATGCCCCAACTTGATTGCAAACTCTCTCAAAATATTTCAGCAATTAACAGACCAGGCCCACTCATAGATACTAAAATGCGTTAAGATGAATAAGATACAGCCTTGCCTTCAAAAACCTCACCAGTTAAAAAAGAATAGACATGAAAAGGAATCATTGCATTGCCCTCAACACCTTAAGTAGTGCTTTGCACATGGTAGGTGTTCAAAAGACAGCTGTTTATTGATGGTCAGGTGGTGAATAGACAGTAGTAATTCTTAAGCATTTTGACCCATAACACTCCAAGTAATCCCTAAAATATTTTGCCCCAGACCCATACCCAGAATTTTCTTTGCAGATCCCCCAGTTGCTCAGATACCCTAAGGTCTATTCCAGTCTTTATATCAGCATCACAAAAATTCTTAGAGAGAGGGCTTCCCTGGTGGCGCGGTGGTTGAGAGTCCGCCTGCCGATGCAGGGGACACGGATTCGTGCCCCGGTCCGGGAAGATCCCACGTGCCGCGGAGCAGCTGGGCCCGTGAGCCATGGCCGCTGAGCCTGCGCGTCTGGAGCCTGTGCTCCGCAACGGGAGAGGCCACAACAGTGAGAGGCCCGCGTACCGCAAAAAAAAAAAAAAATTCTTAGAGGGAGATGGGAGGAGAAGAGGGAATGTGGGGGCAAACCCCATGAGTGGAGAGAATCACCTTGCCCCAATTATAGTTGCCTCAGATCCCAAACTTCTTTCCAGATTCTGTAAAAATGTTGCACCTTTCTCTCAGCTCCAGCCTTTTCTCGACAGGAATTTCTCTTGTGTATTGTGAGAGAGGGAATTTAAAAGGTATTTCCTAAACTGAAAAATCTATGTCATGCACTATTAAATAGAAAAGCAAATTATAAAATCACATGGTCAACATTATCCATTAGTTAAAAATAATGTTGATGCAGACAAGCATGTGTGTGAATGTGCAACCCCTTACACATATATTGAAAGGAAATTCAAGCTTAAGAACTTATACAAGGAAACATTAACAGAGGTTATCTTTGAGTAATGGGATCATGGATAATTTTTGCTTTCTTTTGTTGTGTTTTTCTATAATTTCTGCAGTGAATGTCTCACTTTTGTGTTCCGGAAAAAAGTACGTGTATTAGTTTTCTATTGCTGTGTAACAAATTTCCATAAACATAGCTTCTTAAAGCAATACCTGCTTATTAAGTCATAGTTCTGTAGTTCAGAAGTCCGGCCAGGCTCAGCTGAGTTCTCTGCTTAGGGTCTCATAAGGCTGAAATCAGGATGTCAGCCAGGCTGGGCTCTCACCTGAAGGCTCTGAGGAGGAATCTGCTTCCAAGCCCATTCAGATTGTTGGCAGAATTTGGTTCTTTGCAGTTGCAGAACTGAGGTCCCTGTTTCTGTACTGGCCCTCAGGCAGGGTTGTTCCTAGATGTGATGCTTGGGGTCTTGCTCTGTGGTCCCCACCATCTCAGCCACAGATAACTCCCACATGTCAAATCTCCCCCACACTTCAAATCTCCTTGTCTTTCCCTTCTACTAATAGCCAGAAAAAACCCTTACTTTTTAAGGGCTCATGTGATTAAATTAGGCATACCCAGATAATCTGTTTTGATCAACTCAGAGCCAACTGATTAGCAACCTTAATTACACCCGCAGAATGTTACATAACATAATCATGAGTGATATCATATTCACAGATCCTGCCCACACTTAAGGGGAGAGGATTGTATAGGCTGTGTATACCAGGGGGCAGGAATCTTGGAGACCACCTTAGAATTCTGCCTACTACTCTGTGTGTGTGTGTGTGTAATTTTTTTAACTCTCCCCTAAAAGTTAAGAATGGAATTCTTGGTAGCCCCTGAAGCCCTCATCATGCTTTCTACCTCCTGCTGGAAAGCAGAGATCACACAAGGACAGACCAGAAGTGAAGGAGCCTGGAATTGTTTTGCCTTGTTGATAAACACACATCCATCTCTCTGCTTTTCTCCATGGCCATATGTTGAGCAATTCTGGGCAATAACAAACCAAAGAGTTGGAGGCTTATAGGTCTAATGACAGTTCTTTAGTGGACAGAGGCTTCTAACTCTCTGATTCTCTTGCCTATAGTATGACATCGCTGGACACTCTGGAGATGGCTACAACATTGCTCTAGTTCCAATTAACAAAATCCCCAAGGACAATAAGCAAAGACTAGAAATTCTCAGGGTAAGTACATTCAGTTACCTCTATATCATGAAAACTTCTACCAGATTCAGTAAAGTATCTTCTGGTCACTGAAAAGATTCACTGAAGAAGCAGCAGTTACAGGAAAGAAGAAGACTTTCTGTTTCACAAACATTTAAGCATTAAACTGAGAAAGCACTTATCATGCCTAAATTCCTTTTTTACACCATACAAAATTTAAACTTTGTTCCCTACATATTTTTAGGGTACTCAGGATTGTATTGGGATTCTATTCAGGCCCCTATATTTCAGAAGGAAAAGAATGACTCCTTCTAGAGTACTCTCTAACCCAAATTTTATGTATTTCTTAGTATTTTCTAACAATCAATTCAGTTTCACATACTTAGATATACAATAGAAACACACTCACCGTGATTCTAAAGTAAATTTCCTCCCTTGCTATATTGATGTAAGTACAATGTTTAGTGTTGTAACTTTGTTTATTGGAAACTCAACCCATTCCTTATTTTTCTTCTGTGTCATCTCCATTCTCCAGTGTGATACCAAGTTTCATATTTTCTTACATTTTCTCACTTTAAATGGCAGCTTGAGCCTTAAAAATCAGTGCCAAATGGGATAGTTTTGGAACATTTCCTGTTTTTAATGAAGGTCTTAACCACATTCAAATATCACTGTGTATTGTTGTCACACTAAGGTGCAAATTAAATAGAACTCGCTCAGAATATTTGTGCTTTCTCATTGTCGATAGAAAAATCATCACGTTTGTTTAAAAAAAAAAGGAGCTTCTCATTCATGGCCTTTGTATGATGTCTCTTCCCCCCAGACGATGCACACCCACGCTCAGTTCTGCATGAGCGGGGACCACACATTAGAGGGGACAGAACACGCCATCAAGGAAATCGTCAAAGAAGAAGCTGACGAGTACTTTGTCATTGTCTTAAGTGATGCCAACCTGTCACGCTATGGAATACATCCTGCCAAGTTTGCCCAGATCCTGACAAGCAACCCTCAAGTAAATGCTTTTGCCATTTTTATTGGATCTTTAGGTGATCAAGCAGCCAGGTAAGTGTCATCCCAGGATGCAGCAGGGGGCAGGGATGGAGATACTTGAGTACCTGACACGTGCCATTTCATGGGCTTCCCATCGTGAGGGGCAGTGGCGGGGGAGGATGGGAATGAAGGAGAAACAGAAACCAGAGTTGCTACCCTCAAGCAGCTGAGAGTCTGGGTGAGGGGATGGGATGTTCTAGCTTATATTTGGACGAGCAATAATACTATAAGTTATTTATTTTTCAGTTTATATTTAAACTAACCAACAATAAAATAAATAGCAAATTGATTTGTCCACCAATAAATTAAACGGTACTTTAAACATTTTGCCTTTTACATCAAGGTGCTAAGCTCAGTTCTATTCAGTTCATGCTCAAATCATATTCAAAGTAGCAAACATCTACTATTTTCCTAGCATCAGAGATTGGGTGTCTGTGTCTCTACATTGTATGTAGATAGACCCACACATATATGTAAATAATACATAATATGTGTGTCTACATATTTATAGACATAGATAGATCATCTTCTTTCTTATATTTCTCCTTCACGCATGTCTGTAATTATAGTAAGATGCTGCACTGAATATGCTGAATATTCAGTAGAGAAATTTATGGTCAGATAATAAATACCATTGTGGATAGTCTGAAAGGAGAGATCTGGAAACACTTTTATTTCTTTTTTTTTTTTTTTTTTTTTTTTTTTTTTTTTTTTTTCCTTTTTTGCGGTATGCGGGCCTCTCACTGCTGTGGCCTCCCCCGTTGCGGAGCACAGGCTCCGGACGCGCAGGCTCCGGACGCGCAGGCTCAGCGGCCATGGCTCACGGGCCCAGCCGCTCCGCGGCACATGGGATCCTCCCAGACCGGGGCACGAACCCGTATCCCCTGCATCGGCAGGCGGACTCTCAACCACTTGCGCCACCAGGGAGGCCCAACACTTTTATTTCTTAAACACACTAACATTTATCTTTTTGAATTATAAACAGGAAGACTCATGGTTTTTCTCTGCTTAAAGTACTTGTAAGAAGCAGAAAACGCAATTGAAAGTATATCTCCTCAAAAAAAAAAGAATTCTGCCTCCACACAAAAGGCCACATACCCTTTTGTTACTCCACCTCTTTTACCTGTCACACCCTGTGGTACAGAGTCCTACAGGCTAGGAGATGTTTAGTGTCCAAAGTGCTGATATATTTTTCTCTTCCCTTCGCCTTGCTGCAGGATTGCAGAGTACGGCTAAGAACAGACTTAATATCACGTAATTACAGTCACTTTATTACAACTGAATTTGCAATTTTCTGAGTTGTATGTGTTAGCCTCTTCAAGGACTTCCGTGTCCTCAAACGTAAACCATGCCTTTCCACTCAGGTTGTCTTCAACCTGAAGTTGAATGATTCAGGATGAATCAAACGGCAAGCTCAACAAATACTGGTTGAGCTGAAAGAGCTATTTTGTCTTTCTAGTGAACAGATCCTGTTTGAATACTTAAGAAAACACAATAATACCCTTGTGGTTTCCTAGGGAAATGATCCAACATCCACTGGCAAAAGATATGTAGCAGAATTAGCTGGTCTACTGGGCATGCCAAATGTATGATACTACACAGGATGGTGGACTTTTATTAAATGTCATTCCAAAACCAAACTTTGTTGGCACAGTGAAAGGAGGCGTTCTTTTGGGTAGAGCTGTGTCTTGTACTTATATTGCCTCCAAAAATGGCCCTTTGTTCCAAATGATAAATTGGCATTTTAAAAAATTATCATAAGCCTGTATAACCTCAGTGTCATCAAAACAGCAATTGCATAAGTCAGATTACATTTCACATTGTATGATGTGGGGCAAAAAAGAGAGAGAGAGAGAACGTGTGAGAGAGAGGAAGAGAGAAAGAACTACTTGGGGTTTGGCTGGGCAACGTTTTTCAAGACCTGTTTTCTAAGGCAGGAAAAGCAGTTAGAAGTACAGGGTGAGGCCAACACGTTCTATGGATCCAGGTGAGCTAGTCCCAGATTGGTCCCTAGGGCTCCGTTCTGTCCAGGGAACATAAAAATACCAGGAAACTACAGTAATAAAAGGGAGAGAATTTTTTCTTTGCAAATTCGCTGATTTTGTCACTGAAAAGACCTTTCTTTCGGTTCATTGCTTTCAGTGTGCCTCTCCCTGTAGCTGTTGTTGCCTAGTGACAGCGGGTTCCACTGCAGGCAGGGGCAAGGTATTAAAAAGTGAAAACTTCCCTTCCTAAGAAACCCTTCGGATGCTGAGGTTCGCAGGGGCAGGAGGTGGAAGGGGAATCCTGATTTGCAATGGTAATTTCCTTTCCCCATCCATCCTGACAGGCTTCAGAGAACTCTACCAGCTGGCCGGTCTTTCGTTGCCATGGATACCAAGGACATCCCTCAGATTTTACAACAGATTTTCACCTCCACCATGCTGTCCAGTGTTTAAGAAGTGCCCTTTATCATCCCGATGACCCTGGGATTTGAAATAAGCTAGGAAGAAAGAGCATTCTGAAGAAAAGAAGAGGTCTATAAAGTGCCCCTGAGTGATGACTGGATAATTCTGGCATTCCCGGGCCTTCCTGCGCTTGCTAAGTAATCAGAGTTCAGAGAAGCCGCCAGAGCGAGGCCTGTGCGTGGAAATCTACAACCATTGATGGGTTTACAAATCATTAGAGGAAGCGAGTTGGCCTGCATCATACAAAAGGTCAGGGTTAAGGGCAGGTGGTTTGAGAGCTATGACGCATGGTCTGTTTCCAACAACCTGACGGAAGGAGTACCTTGCTTTTGCCTTAACGCAGCCCCTGGTCACCTAGGATAACAAAAGTGACCCCAGCAAACTAAGCCTTTGATGCCACATTCTGACACTGGAATACAAGTCTGTGCAAACTCACCCAACCAGCTCCTCTTCAATCATTATTTTTATTTTCTCCTCCACTCTGTACCGCCCAACAAACAATGACTTTACAGTATTTAACCCACTGAAAAGTCCTTTCAACGGCAATATTCTATAAAAGGTTGGGTTTTCTCAATAATTTCATTTTCTTAGCCAAAACCAAAAGGAATCAAAAGATCCTTGGATTGCTTCCTTTCCCACATGACTTCTAAAAGTCTTTTTAAATAATAAGGAGCAAATGTCCTATTCTCCGTGCTGCTGGGATTGGAGGGATGTCTTGCCTTGAGTTTCCTGTTTCTTCTCCTTCTTTAGTGCTCCTCAGAAGTTTCACACTCCTCCGTTTTGGTGTCCAAAATGTAATGCCCAAAATAACAAATGCTTATGTTTTTATATAAAGCAAAGTAAAAACAAGGCAGTGTGTTTGAACTGAATGGTAATGAGATTTCTTTAGCTATAAATATATATTTAAGCCTCATTCTTTTTTTTTATTCCCAGTCTCTCTTGGGCTGACCTTTACTTATCAATAGACTCGATGTCAGTTTTTTTTTTAATCAAATGCCCCAGCAGAAGTCAGTGTCTTTCCAACCATATAATAAAAGTTTCTCTTCACCTTTGATGGTAAAGTCCGAACTGCTAGGGGCACCATTGTGTCTGTGCTTTCATAAGACAAGTTAGAAAAATTAGTCTTGTTAATAATGGTAAGTTATTCACCCATACATAGTGAGAATTGTACGATTCATTTTACTTTAACTATAGGAAAGAAAAATAGATGACACCCATTTGTTTCACCAATCCATCTCCCTATCAAAGACATAAAAGCAATCAGATTTCCAGTGCAGTATTGCCCAGCAAGTTTGCGTGGCTTGTCTTGTTTCTCTAGACAGACGCTTGCTTTGTGTACTGAATCATCCAATGATGCAAACAATTTCAATCCAAGAAGTATCTTTAAAAGTGGAATTGCAGGGCTTCCCTGGTGGCGCAGTGGTGAAGAATCCGCCTGCCAACGCAGGGGACACGGGTTCGAGCCCTGGTCCGGGAAGATCCCACATTCCGCGGAGCAACTAAGCCCCTGCGCCACAGCTACTGAGCCTGCGAGCCACAACTACTGAAGCCCACTCGCCTAGAGCCCGTGCTCTGCAACAAGAGAAGCCACCACAATGAGAAGCCCCTGCACCACAGCGAAGAGTAGCGCCCACTCGCCGCAACTAGAGAAAGCCCATGCGCAGCAACAAAGACCCAGCTCAGCCAAAAATAAATAAAATAAAAATAAATTTTTAAAAAATGCAATTGCATTAATAACAACAATAATGATAAGAATGGCAGCTAGCATTTACTGATTACTATGTACCAGGTATGCTCAGTGATTTCATACATTATTCCATTCACTCCTCACAGCAGTGCATGTAAAATAGGTATTTTTTAACCTCGTTTACAGATAAGGAAAGTGAGGCTCAGAGAACTTAAATCACTTTCCCAGGATTCCCATTTCTAGAGTATTGACTAACTACTCATTGTACTATGAACATCCTCATTTTAGAAAGAAGGAAGCTGAGGCTTAGGGAAATTCAAGAAAATAGGGGAAGGAACAGAGCTGTGACCCTGGACTGTCCCCTCTCATGCTTTATTCTTGCAAACCTGGATGTCGAGCTTTTGGTGCCTTTTTCTCCTTCCTCCCAGTGCAGTTTCTCTTCTTGCAAAATGACCACATTTCCTAGAGCTCCCTCTCCGCGGTACTCAGAAACTATCTGCACAATTTGAGCACTTAGAGGAGGGAGTGGGGACCAAGGACATGGGACGCTGCTGGGGGGACGCTTCCAACTGCTCCTTCTTGGGCCCACAGCGAATTGAGGAAGTGTCGATCCAAGGGGCAGCTTAACCCCTAGGGGTGCCCCTTTGCTAGAGGGTCACAGCCCCTGAAAGGCTTTGGAAGTTGAATCCAAGAGTGATTGACGGAACAGCCTTTTACTGAATCCTCCCTATGGGTAACTACCTGAGTAAGCAGAAGCCTTTTTTTTTTTTTTTTTTATAACATGGAAAGAATGTTCTCAAGTAATTTAATTTCCCTTTCCCCACTGGCCAGACATCCTTTGCAAAAGTTATTTTTTAAAAATATGTAACTCCTGGCTTTTCTGATTTGTAAGAGGGAAAGATGATGGGGGAGGGGGGTAGAGAGTGAGAAACTGAAGGGCTTCTTTTCACTTCTTGCAATACCTCAGAAGTTGTGCCTTTATTATTAAATGCACTTAATTATAGGCCACTGCAAGCTATTCCCAGGCCCTTCTTAGGGCCAGGACGTTATAATAAACGCATTGTGTGCCTCAGGGGGGGTTCCAGAGAAAGGCAGCTAAATCCGTCCTCAGGGAGCCCGTGTAATGCTGAGAGGGTTCATTGTGATCCCCGGCAGCCAAGAGGAATGAATGCCATGAATCGACTCAGTAGAGGATGCGTTTTCCCCCTGGAGTTCTTTGTGCGCTCCAGCAAAATGACCTCATCACATACAGGCAGCTCAAGCGCAGCCACAAGAAGAGGGTGAGAGCAGGAGTACCAGAGCCCAGCACATGTTTGGAATGAATCATTTAATTCTTTACATTACACCCTTTCCTGTGAGCTATCAGGAGGAGAAATCCATCAATGCCAGAAAGGTTTACTCTAAACAAACTTCCAGGCTTTGAGAGCCATGTAGAAGTGGTTTTCCGTGGGGAGCATTGTCAGCGTCCCCGAAGGCAGCTCCGGAGGTTCCAAACCCTCCCTCCACCTGGTGCCTTCTCAGTGCCTGTCAGATCAGCCAAAATGAAATTCCTCAGGGAACAGAACAAAGAGATATGGGACCAGGGAGCAAGAGGCATCCTCGCTTGTTTGTTGCGTTTCTATTTGTTTCCTCCCATCACGATTATAAGAGATATTTCACAAGTCTAAGCTGATACCTCATGTGCCTAGACAGACTTTTTTTTCTGGAATTGCATCTAAGGAAGAGTCAAACATCCATTCGTATTTAGTAAACTGTACATCACTTCTTCATCTTATTAAGAAATAAAATGTCCCCTTTTTAAAACTCATTCCAACCACTAACATAGATGGCTTTTTAAAATACTTAATTGAAGAGTCTAATTCACTACCAATTTCTGGTCAGGGTTATATCATAAAGTTCTTACGTGTTGCCTTTCCTTTACCTTTTTTCTAAGACTTGCTGTGGCAAAAGTACTACAGGTAATGGAAAGGAATTCCAAAGTTCCATCTTGTAGTGGGAGGATTTCCAAACTCTGGGTAGAATTAGTCAGTAGGAAGGAAGTTCTCAGTGCTGCTCGGCTGTTAACTACCTGTGCAGACTTGGGCTAGTCACTCGTGGGCCTCAATTGCTTCATCTCTGAATTAAAAGGGTTGGACAAAAGGATCTCCCACGTTCCTTTAACTCCTACAGAACTGACTTTGTCCCTTGTATGTCTTAGAGAGCCACATCATTTCAGTGTATTTTTGTCTCAACCTCACACACATTTTAGCCCCTCCTGTACAGAGGATTTTGGCACGTATATCAATCGCCCTAACAAAAATGTGTTATTGAATGAATATGCATTCTAAAAGCTACATAAGCTTCATTAGAATTGGACAAGAGGGCTTTTTCCCCCCAGCAGCTGGACAGGTATTTCTGTTGGATCATGATTCACAAGATTTCTCCCCATTGTCTCTTGCTCTGCATTTTGCAGCCATAAAATAAAATTCCATATCTGCTGATCTGCACAGTGGGATCAAAAAGGATCAGGAATTGGAAAACTACTGTGTGCTGAGAACTGACCTTTGAGCCACAGCTGAACAATGTGCAATTGTGTATGTGGTTTTTTTTTTTTAATTGTTAGATCCTGTAAACAAAAATCTCCTCCAGAGGAGAAAAAAAATGCTTGCCAAGCAAACTCTCAAAATGAGAGTGATTTGACACTTTTTTTTTTTTTTTTTTTTTGAGACTGAGCACTATCTGGGGCTTTCACCTTCAAACAGAGACAGCGTCTCTTCTGGCCCAGCCGTGCACATTTGCTTTAGAATGCCAGGGTTACATAATTTTTAAATTGAGTGGCACTTGTATTTGGCCAGTCAGAGCAAAGTATACCACTCTTTTAAGGTGGCTTGGGTCCTTAAAAGGTGGCGAGAACGTCGTGTTCTGCTCTAAGAAATCTCATCAAGGGACCTGTCAGCTCTAAAGAGCATGGACCACCACGCACGGTCCCCCCATCCTGCCCTCAGCAGGCACCAAAGGCACCCTGACCCTTTGTTCTTCTCACGGGCTTCAGTGAAAGGGTTTCGAGCTGCCAGCTCTTCCCCTATAGGAAAAACTGAAGGATTTGTCAATAAACCCTGACTCCAAAGATGGTAGGTATGACCCCAGAGGAGTTCCAGAATATAAGGATTTATTGAAATTACATGCAACTCTGAAGCATTAGTAACAGTAACTGAAGCTTGACCTGGAAATGGAAGGAAACTGTCTGTCTGAATTTCCCAAAGCGAGTGTGTCTGTCATGCCGGCCAGAATGTGGAGAGAAAGTAATGAGCCTGTCAAGAGTCCTTTGTGTAATTGGTCTCATGATGCCATACTTGAAGGCTTATTCGTTGAAACTTGAAGAAAAATAAAGTGTATTTACTCAGACAGGACATTCAAGTTGGACTTCCAAATATAACATATTTATATTAATAAATACCAATGCTAATTTACTGAGACTGACCATTTCTTCATTTCGGAACTAGTAAGATATCGTCCATCATCAGGTTCCAGGAATAGAGTGAGTCTCAACAAAGTTAGGTGGTCCGTTTCCTTTTACAAAAGATTTTCTGGCCCATATGAAATTCAGCGCTGAAAACGCTGGCCCAGAAAGGAGCACTTAGGGACCAGTGGAAATAAGTGGCAACACTGGGGAAGCAGCCTGTTGACCACCGTTGGCCTTGCCTCCCGGCACGTGGAATGGGAGATGGGGGTGTCCCCATAGATCCCAGAGCTGGTAAGGAATCCAAGGGTCTCTGTAGCAGGCCAGGATGCCCAGATTCCAGGGTGTATGCACACACAATGAAAAGGACAGACGATGGACTACCTGGGAAGGCCTAAGGCTTAGTTAATGGACACAGGCACTGGGGAAATACAGCTGTTTGTTTTGCAGTGAACAAAGAAATGGTCTGTTATCTGAAAAGTATCCCTTAGGACCCAGATGCTTTTGAACAACTATTTTCCAGGCGGATAGAATATGCATGTCCATACATGGCAGGCTTGAGTACAAAGATGTGATATTCAATGTGTGGTGCCTGAACTAAAGCATCTCTTTTTCTCTCTCTGACCTTTCCAACAAACTGGAGGGAACGGGAGCACTCTCTGCAGAGGTGGAAGATTGTCATAGCTCCACAAAACCTCCTGAAAGCAGACATTCAGTCACTTGGCAGGAATACAGCCCTGCACAGCTGGCCTGGCGCCTTGCCCCCTCACATCTGAAGTCTATCTTTAGAGAGGGGTTTCTCAGCGAGAGGGGCTCCCCTCTTTTAAAATACAAACAGCTCTGGGGGGCCATCCATCACACACACCTTGGTTTGAATCCCTCATTCACAGGCTTTCCTCCTAGCCCAGCTGACATGAAGGTCCTCAGACAGGACTGCGACTGGGGGGGGAGGAGAAGAAGGGGGTGAGGGGTGTTTGCCACTTGGAGTCACTCAAGCAGAGGAATGGGCCTGGGACACAGGAGGAGGACATGAGACATGGGCACATGGCGGGCTGTGTACTTGGTCCTCCTGAGAGCACTCACTGAAGGCTTCCATGGGTGTGCATTGGTGGTGGCTTGGTTCTCTTCCATCTTGTTTTTAATTTTTTTAAGGAGTTTAAGTCCTTTTTTTAAATTAATTTTTATTATAGTTGATTTACAATGTTGTGTTACTTTCTGCTGTACAGCAAAGTGAATCAGTTATACATATACGTATCTCCACTCTTTTTTTGGATTCTTTCCCATATAGGTCATTACAGACTACTGAGTAGAGTTCCCTGTGCCATACAGTAGGTCCTTATTAGTTATCTATTTTATATATAGTAGTGTGTATATGTCAATCCCTATCTCCCAGTTAATCCCCACCCCTTGCCCCCTTGGTAACTGTAAGTTTGTTTTCTACATCTGTGACTTTATTTCTGTTATATGTGGAATCTAAAAAATAGGTACAAATTGAACTCATCTTGCTTTTTTAGAGACATCAGATTCCCACCTGTATTTCACCCTCCATCTTATGGAAGCTCTATCTTTCTGACATCTGGGTTACAGAAGCAGGCGCAGCAGACATGTCTGGGAGGGAATACCCTAGCCATGATTAACGGCCTTCAGCCCAAGGGCAAGGCCGTTCAACTTTGTAAACCTACTCCACAGCCCCTGAACCATGTCTCTGGTGAAGTGAACAAATCAGATTCTTTTTTATGCCCTGTTCAGTTTGCTAAGAGAAGAAATCTTGCCCTGAGCTGGGGACCTTTCAAAAGAGAACTTGCGCCTCTGAAAGGCTACAGCATTTATTGGAAGCCACTTTCCTCCTTGCAGAGGCAGGGCTGGTCTGCGCCCCACAGGACAGCCCAGCAAGCCATGGGGAAGTTCTAGTGCTAAGAGCTGTGGAATTCCCAAGCTCCATCCTGGTGAGGCCTGAAATGAGATCAGAGTGAGCCTCTTCAACTCAGAACATTCCTTTTGTGGAATGAGTTCTGAGCACACTTCTAGTAGAAAGTTTTCTGAAGTGTCTGTAATTCAGCCTTTAGGAAGAAGATGTTATGTAACAGTTTCTAAAAGCCCTTAAGGATGTCCTGACTGCTGTCTGCTGCACACGGTGGGGTGTTACTCCAGGACCTTGCTTCAGACAGGTCTGGACTCAAAAAGGGCTAAAAATCCTCAACAGAAACTCTCCGATAATTAAGCAGCACCCAGCAACAAATGAGCACAGCCGTGTGGCTGACAGGGTCTTTGTGCTTTGGCTGGGAGTCAGGCCTGTGCCTCTAAGTTGAGAGAGCCAAGTTAAAGACACTGGTCCACCAGAGACCTCCCAGCTCCACGTAATATTAAATGGCAAAAGCTCTCCCAGAGATCTCCATCTGAATGCTAAAACCCAGCTCCACTCAATGACCAGCAAGTTACAGTGCTGGACACCCTATGCCAAACAACTAGCAAGACAGGAACACAACCCCATCCATTAGCAGAGAGGCTGCCTAAAATCATAATAAGGTCACAGACACACCAAAACACACCACTGGACGTGGTGCTGTCCACCAGAAACACAAGATCCAGGCTTATCTGCCAGAACACAGGCACCAGTTCCCTCCACCAGGAAGCCTACATAAACCACTGAACCAACATTAGCCACTGGGAGCAGACACCAAAAACAACAGGAACTACGAACCTGTAGCCTGTGAAAAGGAGACCACAAACACAGTAACTTAAGCAAAATGAGAAGACAAAGAAACACACAGCAGATGAAGGAGCAAGGTAAAAACCCACCAGACCAAACAAATGAAGAGGAAATAGGCAGTCTACCTGAAAAAGAATTCAGAGTAATGATAGTAAAGATGATCCAAAATCTTAGAAATACAATGGAGAATATACAAGAAATGTTTAACAAGGACCTAGAAGAACTAAAGAGCAAACAAACAATAATGAACAACACAATAAATGAAATTAAAAATTCTCTAGAAGGAATCAATAACAGAATAACTGAGGCAGAAGAACAGATGAGGGACCTGGAAGATAAAATAGTGGAAATAACTACCACAGAGCAGAATAAAGAAAAAAGAATGAAAAGAATTGAGGACAGTCTCAGAGACCTCTGGGACAACATTAAACACACCAATATTCTATTTATAAGGGTCCCAGAAGAAGAAGAGAAAAAGAAAAGGACTGAGAAAATATATGAAGAGATTATAGGTGAAAACTTCCCTAATGGGAAAGGAAAGAGTCAGTCAAGTCCAGGAAACACAGAGAGTCCCATACAGGATAAATCCAAGGAGAAACATGCCAAGACACATATTAATCAAACTATCAAAAATTAAATACAAAGAAAAAAATATTAAAAACAACAAGGGAAAAACAACAAATAACATATAAGGGAATCCCCATAAGATTAACAGTTGATCTTTCAGCAGAAACTCTGCAAGCCAAAAGGGAGTGGCAGGACATATTTAAAGTGATGAAAGGGAAAAACCTACAACCAAGATTACTCTACCCAGCAAGGATCTCATTCAGATTTGATGGAGAAATTAAAACCTTTACAGACAAGCAAAAACTAAGAGAATTCAGCACCACCAAACAACTTTACAACAAATGCTAAAGGAACTTCTCTAGGCAGGAAACACAAGAGAAGGAAAAGACCTACAATAACAAACCCAAAAAATTAAGAACATGGTAATAGGAACAAACATGGATAATTACCTTAAAGGTAAATGGATTAAATGCTCCAACCAAAAGACATAGACTGGCTGAATGGATACAAAAACAAGACCTGTATATATGCTGTTTACAAGAGACCTACTTCAGACCTAGGGACACATACAGACTGAAAGTGAGGGGATGGAAAAAGATATTCCATGCAAAAGGAAATCAAAAGAAAGCTGGAGCAGCAGCTCTTATATCAGACAAAATAGACTTTAAAATAAAGACTATTAAAAGAGCCAAAGAAAGACACTACATAATGATCAAGGGATCAATCCAAGAAGAAGATATAACAATTGTAAATACTTATGCACCCAACATAGGAGCACCTCAATACATAAGACAAATGCTAACAGCCATAAAAGGGGAAATTGACAGTAACACAATAGGGGACTTTAACATCCCACTTTCACCAATGGACAGATCATCCAAAATGAAAATAAATAAGGAAACACAAGCTTTAAATGATACATTAAACAAGATGGACTTAATTGATATTTATAAGACATTCCATACAAAAACAACAGAATACACTTTATTCTCAAGTGCTCATGGAACATTCTCCAGGATAGATCATATCTTGGGTCACAAATCAAGCCTTGGAAAATTTAAGAAAATTGAAATTGTATCAAGCATCTCTTCCAACCACAACGCTATGAGACTAGATATTAATTACAGAAAAAAATCTGTAAAAAATACAAATACATGGAAGTTAAACAATACACTACTAAATAACCAAGAGATCACTGAAGAAATCAAAGAGGAAATCAAAAAATACCTAGAAAAAAATGACAGTGAAAACACAATGACCCAAAACCTATGGGATGCAGCAAAAGCAGTTCTAAGAGGGAAGTTTATAGCAATACAATCCTACCTCAAGAAACAAGAAACAACTCAAATAAACAACCTAACCTTACACCTAAAGCAGTTAGAGAAAGAAGAACAAAAAAAAAACCCCAAAGTTAGTAGAAGGAAAGAAATCATAAAGATCAGATCAGAAATAAATGACAAAGAAATGAAGGAAACAATAGCAAAGATCAATAAAACTAAAAGCTGGTTCTTTGAGAAGATAAGCAAGATTGATAAACCATTAGCCAGACTCATCAGGAAAAGAGGCAGAAGACTCAAATCAATAGAATTAGAAATGAAAAAGAAGAAGTGACAACTGACACTGCAGAAATAAAAAGGATCATGAGAGATTACTACAAGCAACTCTATGCCAATAAAATGGACAACCTGGAAGAAATGGACAAATTCTTGGAAAAATACAACCTTCTGAGACTGAACTAGGAAGAAATAGACAATATAAACAGACCAATCACAAGCACTGAAATTGAGACTGTGATTAAAACTCTTCCAACAAACAAAAGCCCAGGACCAGATGGCTTCACAGGGGAATTCTATCAAACATTTAGAGAAGAGCTAACACCTATCCTTCTCAAACTCTTCCAAAATATAGCAGAGGGAGGAACACTCCCAAACCCACTCTACGAGGCCACCATGACCCTGATACCAAAACCAGACAAAGATGTCACAAAGAAAGAATATCATTGATAAACATAGATGCAAAAATCCTCAACAAAATACTAGCAAACAGAATCCAACAGCACATTAAAAGGATCATACACCATGATCAAGTGGGGTTTATCCCAGGAACATAAGAATTCTTCAATATATGCAAATCAATCAATGTGATAAACCACATTAACAAATTGAAGGAGAAAAACCATACAATCATCTCAATAGATGCAGAGAAAGCTTTCGACAAAATTCAACACCAATTTATGATAAACACCCTCCATAAAGTAGGCACAGAGGGAACTTACCTCAACATAGTAAACACCATATATGAGAAACCCACAGCCAACATCGTCCTCAATGGTGAAAAACTGAAAGCATTTCCTCTAAGATCAGGAGCAAGAGAAGGCTGTCCACACTCACCACTATTATTCAACATAGTTTTGGAAGTTTTAGCCACAGTAATCAGAGAAGAAAAAGAAATAAAAGGAATCCAAATTGGAAAAGAAGAAGTAAAGCTGTCACTGTTTGCAGATGACTTGATACTATACATAGAGCATCCTAAAGATGCTACCAGAAAACTACTAGAGCTAATCAATGAATTTGGTAAAGTAACAGGATACAAAATTAATGCACAGAAATCTCTTGTGTTCCTATACACTAATGAAGAAAAATCTGAAAGAGAAATCAAGGAAACAATCCCATGTACCACTGCAACAAAAAGAATAAAATATCTAGGAACAAACCTACCTAAGGAGACAAAAGACCTGTATGCAGAAAACTCTAAGACACTGATTTAAGAAATTAAAGATGTTACAAACAGATGGAGAGATATACCATGTTCTTGCCAATGGCATTTTTCACAGAACTAGAACAAAAAAATTCACAATTTGTATGGAAACACAAAAGACCCCAAATAGCCAAAGCAATCTTCAGAAAGAAAAACAGAGCTGGAGGAATCAGGGTCCCGGACTTTAGACTATACTACAAAGCTACAGTAGCAAGACAGTCTTGTACTGTCACAAAAACAGAAATATAGATCAATGGAACAGGATAGAAAGCCCAGAGATAAACCCACATACATATGGTCACCTTATTTTTGATAAAGGAGGCAAGAATATACAACAGAGAAAAGACAGACTCTTCAATAAGTAGTGCTGGGGGCCTCCCTGGTGGCGCAAGTGGTTGAGAGTCCGCCTGCCGATGCAGGGGATACGGGTTCGTGCCCCGGTCTGGGAGGATCCCATATGCCGCGGAGCGGCTGGGCCCGTGAGCCATGGCCGCTGAGCCTGCGCATCCGGAGCCTGCGCGTCCGGAGCCTGTGCTCCGCAACGGGGGAGGCCACAACAGTGAGAGGCCCGCATACCGCAAAAAAAAAAAAAAAAAATAAGTAGTGCTGGGAAAACTGGACAGCTACATGTAAAAGAATGAAATTAGTACACTCCCTAACACCATACACAAAAAAAAACTCAAAATGGATTAAAGACCTAAATGTAAGGCCAGAAACTATCAAACTCTTAGAGGAAAACATAGGCAGAACACTCTATGACATAAATCACAGCAAGATCCTTTCTAACCCACCTCCTAGAGAAATGGAAATAAACACAAAATAAACAAATGGGACCTAATGCAACTTAAAAGCTTTTGCACAACCAAGGAAACCATAAACAAGATGAAAAGACAACCCTCAGAATGGGAGAAGATATTTGCAAATGAAGCAGCTGACAAAGGATTAATCTCCAAAATTGACAAGCACCTCGTGCAGCTCAATATCAAGAAAACAAACAACCCAATTCAAAACTGGGCAGAAGATCTAAATAGACATTTCTCCGAAGAAGATATACAGACTGCCAACAAACACATGAAAGGATGCTCAACATCACTAATCATTAGAGAAATGCAAATCAAAACTACAATGAGATATCATCTCACACCAGTCAGAATGGCCATCATCAAAAAATCTACAAACAATAAATGCTGGAGAGGGTGTGGAGAAAAAGGGACTGTTGATGGGAATGTAAATTGATACAGCTACTATGGAGAACAGTATGGAGGTTCCTTAAAAAACTAAAACTAGAGGGCTTCCCTGGTGGCGCAGTGGTTGAGAGTCTGCCTGCCACTGCAGGGGACATGGGTTCGTGCCCTGGTCTAGGAAGATCCCACATGCCGCGGAGCGGCTGGGCCCGTGAGCCATGGCCACTGAGCCTGCACGTCCAGGGCCTGTGCTCTGCAATGGGAGAGGCCACAACAGTGAGATGCCCGCATACCGCAAAAAAAAAAAGAACTAAAAATAGAATTACCATATGACTCAGCAATCCCACTCTTGGGCATATACCCTGAGAAACCATAATTCAAAAATAGTCATGTATCACAATATTCATTGCAGCCCTATTTACAATAGCCAGGACATGGAAACAGCCTAAGTGTCCATCAACAGATGAATGGGTAAAGAAGGTGTGGCACACATGTACAATGGAATATGACTCAGCCATCAAAAGGAATGAAATTGAGTTATTTATAGTGAGGTGGATGGACCTAGAGTCTGTCATACAGAGCGAAATAAGTCAGAAAGGGAAAAACAAATACTGTATGCTAACACGTATATATGGAATCAAAAAAAAAATAGAAATGGTTTTGAAGAACCTAGGGGCAGGACAGGAATAAACATGCAGACGTAGAGAATGGACTTGAGAACACGGGGAGGGGGAAGTGTAAGCTGAGACGAAGTGAGAGAGTGGCATGGACATATACACACTACCATATGTAAAATAGCTAGTGGGAAGCAGCCGCACAGCACAGGGAGATCAGCTCGGTGCTTTGTGATCACCTAGAGGGGTGGGATAGGGAGGGTAGGAGGGAGACGCAAGAGGGAGGAGATATGGGGATATATGTATATGTATAGCTGATGCGCTTTGTTATGCAGCAGAAACTAACACACCATTGTAAAGCAATTATAGTCCAATAAAGATGTTAAATTAATTAATTAGTTAATTAAAATAAAAGCCCTTAAGTATTATTGCCTCAGCACAAAAAACTCTAGTGCCTCTGAAAAAGGAATGTGACCCCTTAAAGAAAAATAGCTCTTTTTTCCTCTTCTAAGGAAGATCAGGAGGTCTTTTTTTGTTTGTTTTTTTAGGTATAATTGACATATATCATCATATATCAACATGACATTATATTAGTTTCAGGTGCACCACATAATGATTCAATATATGTATATATTGCAGAATGATCACCATGATAAGTCTAGTTAACATCCAGCACCCCACGTATAAGGACGACCTGTTGTGCATTTCCTGATCCTTGCTCTGCCAACGACCTCCCTCCCCTTCTTCACTGCCATCCCCAAAGAGCTTACAAATAAAGACCATGACATCAATTTCCCTCTTAAAACAACTTCAGCTCTGCCCTATGATGATCTCATTTGTCCCGTTGTTGAGACATCACTAAATCAGCCTGTCCCACCCAGGTCTCCTGGGAAGAGGCCACATGGCTGGCACCCTGAAAATATTATATGAGTCAGGATAGCGACAAGCACAGAAGGCAGGGAGAGGTTGACGTTTGTTATGAGAAGAGTCACCCTGCTGTCTGTAGTCAGACCCATCCCCGCCACGCTGTAGCACCCAAGAAACCCACACTCAGCTCTGTGGTGCAGGCTCAGCATCCGTGAGGTCACGATGGATTTCTGGACCCGCCCCTATCAGCTCTGTGACTTTAGGCAAGTTTCCTGGTCTCTCTGAGCATCACTTTTCTGCCTTCTGAGATGAGGACAATAATTCCATATCTCAGGGTTCATGTGAAGATGGAAGTAAAGTAATGAAAGCACCTCGTAAACAGAAAGTGAGTCCAGATCAACAGGCATTTGGTTTTAGGCCCATAGAGGGACGTGGCCCCTTGGAAAGTGAGGGTCTCTTTGACTAATTTTGTTTGGGGAACTTAGGCCTGGTCAGACACCTCAGAATGGATGCAGGTCCCAGAGTGGCCCGTCCCTCAGTAGGAATGAATTGGGGACCAAATAAAGGAAAATGGAGGGCAGAGCAGCTGGGGGTACAGGGCAGATGATAGGCAGCCTCTCAACCCTAGGACTCTGGTCCCCCCCATGCTCTCTGCCTTACTTACATGTACTTACACTTACAGACGTGGTTGTAATCATGACGTGTTTCCTGGTCAGAACTTTGTTTCTGTCTCTGGCTGAGGGGAGGTGAAATGGCCTTTCTCAGGAGGGGCCCCCAGTAGTTTGCAAGGCAGCCACAGGCTCCCCTTTGGGAGCTGTTAGCATTGGAGCTGTTTTTAAAATCAAGACGATAATAGAGTCCATCTGGGATGTCTTCCTGTGCCCCTTCCTCAGACCCATGGGAGAAGAGCTGACTCAGCCAGGTGTTCAGATATTCCTGGAAAGAATTGGTCCCTTTAGTGAGTCCCTTGAGGGGGAGGCAACTGAGGAGTCTTAGAAAGTTAATTCTGGGCTGCCGTGTTCTATATGCTGGGAGAATAATAAAAATTATTATTATTAAACAAAATAATAATAGCTGGCTTTTTTCTAGAACATCCCACGTGCCAGGCACTTCCTAAGCACTTTACATAGATAAACTCATTAAATCCTTACAACAATTTCATGAGACAGTTAACTGTTCTTACTCCCATTTTATTTAAAAAGCAAAGACAACCATCTAAAAGATACAACAAACGAGTGAATAAAACAAAAAAGACGCAGACTCACAGATACAGAGAACAAAGTAGCGGTTACCAGTGGGGAAAGGGATGGTGGAAGGAGCAACATAGGGGTAGGTGGGGCAAAGGGTTATTATGGGATTATATGAAGTCATGTGTGTGCAACTTTTGAAAATTATAAAGCACTGTAGGATTGAAAGAATCACTCAATTAAAATTTTTTTTTCATTAAAAAAAAAAGAGCAAAGACAACCAGTCTACTCTAAAAGAGAAAAGAAGAAGCCGACTTGCAGACTGAGGGAGAGAGAGGTACATGCTGCAGGCACCCTGATCACAGTGAGAACAGTCTCGGGAACTGAGTGCATCGTGTCAGTCACTGTTCTGACTTCCCTGTCACAGGGAAGAACAGGGATCAAGACTCGTTTGCCTTCAGCCTGGCCTCGAAAAAGCAGTCCGGAAACTTGAATAAGGAGCTGTGGGCTGCAGGGGCACCGTGGTCCTGGGAAGTGGGATGTGGGCTGCCTCTCAAGGGTGAGCAGTCAGGGAGGCCTGGGGGGAGGCGGGGGCCAGGGTGGTCCAAGCCAAAGCCTGAAGCTGGGATGTCCGAGGGGCAGCGGAGGTGACAGGCCTCACAGGACTGCTCTCCGTGCTTAGCTGCCACTGTCCGGCCCTGAGAAGCAGCCTCCTCCTCAGAGCCTCCAGGGTGGCCTTCTGGGCTGCCCAGCTGCCAATTCCAGTCTCGACTGGCCAGGGGGTCGGGGGGAGGCCAGTGGGCAGCCCAGGCCCTCCTGGAGCCCAGAGTCATGACAGCACAACGGAGCACATCTCCTTACGGTGGCTGCTCTG
This sequence comes from Mesoplodon densirostris, assembly GCF_025265405.1. NCBI lineage: Eukaryota > Metazoa > Chordata > Mammalia > Artiodactyla > Ziphiidae > Mesoplodon > Mesoplodon densirostris. The sequence continues at coordinate 25,160,095 of NC_082677.1, forward strand.
TTTTGCTTCGCATGTTTGTTTCTCCTTGAAAATGAGCTGAGAACTTTTTCCCAAGATTACGAGTTGGGCGGGTGACGAAAGGTCTGTGCCATGCCCAGGGAGCCCTCGGAGATGAGCGTTCACATTTGCAAGCCCTTTTGTTGAAAATAGCTTGCTCTGTGTCAAAAAAAAAAAAAAAAGGAAATTAGCTGGGAGGGTCAGAATCATCTTGGCCTTTGTGAGGCTGCCAGACATCCCTGGCTAAGCATCATGGCTGCCAAACATTTCAATCCTACACACAACCCAGTAAGACCTCTAGATTCATAAATCTCTAGAAGGCTTAGGAAAAACTCAGTCGGCCCATGTTCCCAAACCCAGGCAAAACCATGCTTCAGCAAGTCATTTTGCAAAGGGCCTGACAAAGTATGGATTAGTCAATGGGATGGATGGATGGATGGATGGATGAATTAGTGGGGTAACTCAGTGCGTAGATGGGGAGGTGGATGGATTGAAGGGGAGAAAGTCTACCCTATTTAAAATACCTCAGAGAGGGGCTTCCCTGGTGGCGCAGTGGCTGGGGGTCCGCCTGCCGATGCAGGGGACATGGGTTCGTGCCCCGATCTGGGAGGATCCCACATGCCGCGGAGCGGCTGGGCCCGTGAGCCATGGCCGCTGGGCCTGCGCGTTTGGAGCCTGTGTTCCGCAACGGCCACAACAGTGAGAGGCCTGCGTACCGGAAAAAAAAAAAAAAAAAAAGCCTTAAAGGGCATTAAAAAAAAAAAAACCTCAGAGAAAGGAGATTCCCAGGTCTCTTGTTAGTACCCACAATAGTAAGTGTAGCAGAGGGAGAGATTCAGCTCTAGCCTAAGCAGGAATTCTGTCACATCTGCCCGCATGGCAACATAGGACCACTTCTAATCCCCTTATATGAAAGATGAGGGACCTCGTGAAGAGGATTTCATCCCAAGAAAATAGCAAATCAGACACATAAGCTTGACCCTATAACAAAATCTTAGTAGTGGGAAGGACAAGGATGCAGGGGGGTATTGAGCATGAATTTCTGTCCAGGTCAGCCCCTGGTGACAAGCAGACATCCAGGCAGCTGTGTGCAGAAGACACGGTAACATCCAGCAGAGACCATTCTTTACGGGCACCTGAGAAAGCTCCAAGGGACCACATGCTGCTTAGCAAGGCACAGAGGCCTTGACAAAAAAAAAATGTCCTCAAGCTCATGGGCAGCAGATTTGAATCATGACTCCTGTACTAACCAGTTTTCTGTCCTAGGGAACTTTTTTAAAGTATATTTCTGGGACTTCCCTGGTGGCACAGTGGTTAAGAATCTGCCTGCCAATGCAGGGGACACGGGTTCGAGCCCTGGTCTGGGAAGATCCCACATGCCGTGGAGCAACTAAGCCTGTGCACCACAACTACTGAGCCTGTGTGCCACAACTACTGAAGCCCGGGCGCCTAGAGCCCATGCTCCTCAACAGGAGAAGCCACCGCAATGAGAAGCCCGTGCATGGCAACAAAGAGTAGCCCCTGCTCGCCACAACTAGAGAAAGCCCGCGTGCAGCAACGAAGACCCAATGCAGGCAAAAATAAATAAAATAAAATAAATTTATAAAAAATAAAAATATATTTCTATTAAGATATAATTCACATACCATAAAATTCACCTTTTTTTTTTTTTTTTTTGCAGTACGCGGGCCTCTCACTGTTGTGGCCACTCCCGTTGCGGAGCACAGGCTCCAGACACACAGGCTCAGTGGCCATGGCTCACAGGCCCAGCTGCTCTGCGGCATGTGGGATCTTCCCAGACCGGGACACAAACCCGTGTCCCCTGCATCGGCAGGTGGACTCTCAACCACTGCGCCACCAGGGAGGCCCAAAATTCACCCTTTTAAGGCATGCACTTCTGTGGTTTGGAGTATATTCAGACAGCTGGGCAAACATCATCACTACCTAATTCCAGAATATTCTCATCACCCCAGAAGGAAATCCCATGCTCATTAGTAGTCATTCCCCAGTGTTCTCCTCCCTAGTCCCTGGCACCACTAATCTCTACTTTCTGTCTCAATGGAGTCTCCTACTGGACATTTCCTACAAATGGATTCATACAATATGGCACCTTTTTTTGCTTCTTTCACTTACCACAATGTTTTTAAGACTTACCAACATTGCATCATGGATCACTACTTCACTCCCACTTTATGGCCCAAATAATATTCAAGTGTACAAATATACCATATTTTGTCTATCTGTTCACCAGTTGATGGACATTTTGGCTGTTCCACTTTTGGGTCAATATGAATAATACTGCTGTGAACATTCCTGTACAACCTTTTGTGTGGTCATATGTTTTCAGTTCTCTTAGATATGTAACTAAGAGTGGAATTGCTAGGTCATACAGTAACTCTATGTTTAACTTTTGAGAAGTTGTCCAACTATTTTCCAGAGCAGCTGTACCTACCATTTTATATTCTCACCAGCAAGATGAGGGCTCCAATTTCTCCACATCCTTTCCAACAGTTGCTATTTTCTGTCTTTTTAACTATTGCCATCCTAGTGGATGTGAGGTGGTATCTCATTGTGGTTTTGATTTGCATTTTTCTAGTGACTAATGATATTGAGGACATTTTCATGTGCTTATTGGCCATTTGTGTATCTTCTTTGGGGAAATATCTATTCAAATCCTTTTCCTATTTTTTAACTGGCTATTTGTCTATTGTTGAGTTGTAAGAATTCTTTAAATATTCTGGATACTGGACCATTATCAGAGGAATATGACTTGCAATTATTTCCCTCATTCTGTGGGTCATCTGCACTTTCTTAATAGTGTTGTTTGGAGCAAAAAAAATTTTTAATTTTGATGAAGTCCAATTTATCTAATTTTTGCTTTAGTTATTTGTGCTTTGCGTGTCATATCTAAGAAACCATTGCTTTATCCAAGGTTATGAAGATTTATGCTTATGTTGTCTTCTAAGAGTTTTACAGTTTTACCTCTTACATTTAGATCTTTGATCCATTTTGAGTTAAATTTTGAGTATGATGTGAGGTGGACATACAACTTCGCTCTTTTACACGTGGATATCCAGTTTTCCCAGCACTGCTTGTTGTAAAGAGAATTCTTTCCCAATTGAATTGTCTTGGCATCCTTGTCAAAAAGTAATTGACCATAAATGTATGGGTTTATTTCTGGACTATCAATCCTATTCCAATGATCCATACATGACTATCCTTGTGCTACTACCACACAGTTTTGATTACTATAGCTTTGTAGTAAGTTTTGAAAATGAATGAGTGCTCCAACTTTGTTCTTCTTTTTTAGATTATTTTTGCTGTTCTATGTCTCTTACATTTCCATCTGAATTTTAGGAACTGCTTGTTGTCATTTCTAGAAAAAAGAAAAGGCCATCTGGGATTTTGGTAAGGATTGCATTAAATCTGTAGATCACTTTGGGGAGTACTGCCATCTAATAAAATTAGGTCTTCGTGAACAAAAGATGCATTTCTATCCTTTCAGGATTTCTTTCATTTCTTTCAACAATGTTTTGTAGTCTTCAGTGTGTAAGACTTGTGTTTCTTCTTTTATTCCTAAGTATTTTATTGTTTTGATGCTATTGTATGTGAAATTATTTTCTTAATTTTATTTTCAGATTGTTCATCACTCATGTACAGAAATACAATTGAGTTTTGTATATTGATCTTGTATATGGTAACCTTGCTGAACTTGTTTACTAGTTCTGATGCAAGTACCACACCACAAAGCTCACTGTTCTTACTAAGCTTTAGCTATTTTTCTTAATTAAATGCTCCCAATTCTTGCAGGCCTTTGGTTAATTTCCAGAGTTCTGAAAAGTTGATTCTGACCATTTTTCCAGTGTTCTCATCACTTTTATGGAGGAGAGGATTTTTCCGAGGTCCTTACCCACCAGTTTTACTGACATCACCCCACTTAAGGAAGCATTTTATACCTCCATTTCCTCACCTGTAAAATGTTTTGTTATTGTTTCACAGTTTGGGGGAAATGATCACTAAGATAACATGGTCACAACATTCTCAATCAAATATACTTCAATTTAAAAAAAAAATAAGATAATGTGGTAAAGCACATACCACCTGGCACTAGCAAGTACTCAGGAAGGCTCCTGTCACTGGAGAAAGAGGAAGGAAGTGGCTGTGAAGATGCAGCGGCCACCTAGCCTTGCTCACCATCGCACAGCGGTGCAATCCTCAAACCACCACGCTTATACCCAAATAACCCTCCCCCTAACCCCAGCCTGGGCTTATACTCAACTCCTCGTTTAGCAAACCCTCCCTTTCATTCCTGTCTCCCTTTCTCAAGCTGTGCATCGTCAGTGTCTGACCTCTGCCAGGTGGTGACATGCCAATGACTCATAAGCCAGCCAGCCAGGTAACTGAGGGTCTGAACCTAGCTGTGCTCACAGGTCTGAGTGAAGTTCACCAAGCCTGATAGCAGCCACGGCCAGCTTGGGAGAGGCAGAAAGAGGCAGATTTCAAACCACACCAGCTCCATCCACCTTGACCTCAGGCCCAACCTGGCGAGGAGGACTTCCGTGGTTTATGAGTGATACTAAGAAGCCTAAACCTGGAGGTTTTCAACCAGAGAGAGCAGCTGAGTGCTCACAATAAACCTCGAAGCCCTGCAGGCCTTCCTTGCATCTCAGCCCCCTCAGCCTCACGACAGCCCTGAGGATTAGTCAGCTAGTTGGGCGCCCAGCCCCCGGAGGACGTGGTGCTCCCCCAGCCCCGTCTCCAGGCCACCACAGCCTCTGACTGACCTCACATCTGCTGCCCCTTTGCTGGACCTGCCCTCCCACCCCCTCCCCCATCTACTCGCCCCTAGTCCTTCAAGGCCTAACTCACGTGACCTTGTGGGAGAAGAATTTCCAGAGAATCTTCTCGCTACTGCTCTAGCCTCATAAATTTATCCAGCACATATTTACTGAGCAGCTGCTATGTTTCAGGCACTCTCCTGGGTTGGGGCTACAACAGTGAACTTGCTCTTGTGGAACATACGTTCTAATGGCAAAAGCCAAAAAATAAACAGGAAATATGTAGGCAGTGATAAGCTCTGAGAATAAAAGTAAGAGGGTAAGGGTCGTATGGGGGGCCCTATTTTAAATAAGGTGCACAGGGAAGCCTCTCTGATAAGATAATAATTGAGCAGAAACCTGAAGGAAATAAGGTAGTGGGCTGCTCAAATATCAAAGAGAAAACATTTTAGCCAGAGGGAACAGCAAGTGCAAAGGCCCTGAGGTGGACGCGTGTTTTACAAGCTTGAAGAACAGCAGGGAGGCCAGTGTGGCTGGACTGGAGTTAACAAGGGGGAGAGTGTCAGACAATGAGGTCAGAGAGATAGCCACCCTAAACTATGCGGGACCCTACAGTTCATGGTAAAAAGTTTGGATTTTACATGATGTAAGTCTGGTAGTCAATGAGGGTTCTGAGCAGAACAGTGACATACTCTGAATTGCATTTTGAAAGGATCTCTTAGGCTGCCATATTGAGAATAGATGGTGGAGGGTCAAGGGTGGAATCAAAGAGACTGGTTAGGAGGTCATGGCAATGATTCACACATGGCCCGATGGTGGCAGGGCCCCAGGGGAACAACGGAGGTGATGAGAGGTGATCGGAATCTGGATATATTCTGATGGTGGAGCCAGCAGGATTTGCTGATGGATTAGATGTGGAATGTGAGAAAGAGAGAGGAATCTAAGATGATGTTAAGGCTTTGGGTCTGCAGAACTGAAAGCAGAAAGTTGCCACTTACTGAGATAAGGAAGCCAAGCAGATAAAGTAGAAGGGGTGAAGCTGGAGTCCCCACCTTCTGCCTCCAAGGCGGGACTCCTCCCTCAGAGCACAAAGACCCAGCTGTGGCGAGACATCCCTTCTGCGGGGGGTTCCTGAGCCATCTACAGACACCTGAAAGTTTTATCTTTCCACTGTCCATGGCTGTGGACTGGAGGCACTTTGGACATCTCCAACTAAGAATCTCTTTCCTCGAGTCACATCATCTGAATACGCTGGGAACCAACAGAGTTTGTCCAGGTCCCAGTGGCTGACAAGAGGCAACGCCCTGGACTCCCACATGGGCAGACCCTGAGCTGAGACTCCACAAGGCTGGCAGGGGAGGAACACAGGACATCAGAACAGCAGTTCTCTGCCTTGTCTGCATACTGGTGTCACACGGGGCAGGCCACACTCCAGGCCAGTTCATCACAAAGTCTGCCGGGCCAGGGGGATGGGGGGCATGAGGTGGAGCCTGGCATCTATGAGTCTCAGTTTCCCAGATGATCCCAATATCCAGCCAAGGTTGAGCACCACCACCTTGGATCAACAAGTACTTCTCCAGGGCCTCCTGGTGTTTCCTGATCCAGCTGTGCTGAGCCAGGGGCGAGCTCTGTGGGGGGATGGAAGCACCCCTGTCCTTACAAAGTCAGGGGAACCAGGCAGGGGCTGCTGAACACCCTTTTGCTCAGAACTGAAACCAAATCCATCTCTACAGGAAAACACTGAGGCTCACCCAACCCCACTCCACATCTCCACCTCCAGCCCTGCTGTGAAAGTGAGCCTATTTCTTTTCTTGTCTTTTTTTTTAAGGCAATCTGGCCAAGCTCTGCCCGGGAATGTCTCCCAGCCAAGCCCACCTGTATGTGGAATGTGGCTGAGAGGTGAGAGAGCTCAAGGCTGAGCCGGGCATTGGGTGTTCATTCCCACCTGGGCACTGGGACAGAAGAGGTGATGGCAGGGAATTGATGGAAACAGGTCCGATTTCAATTGCAGACCCAGGAGCCCGGAGACCTGCTCCCCTGCAAAGCCCAGGGTCAGCCGCTCCACAGCCAGCAGACAGAAGAGCCATTCATCCCACAGAAGCTCCCCCCAGGCCTGCGGGCAACTGGGACCCCCTCCCCGGTCATCTGGCTCCCCAGACACTTTTGTGGACAGAACTCAAATAACTTGATTAAGGTAAGATGAAACGAGAAACGTTTGCTCCTTGAAAATTGCTAACATCTGGCCTGGCCAGCACACCAGAGCAAAGGCTCTTTGTAACTAAGGGAAGGGGTCCCCAAAGAGCTTGGGAAGGGGATCGCGGCTGCCCCCTCCACACCCACCTCCCAGCCCGCGCACGGGAGCCGCGAACTGTGATGCAGGGCCGGCGGGGAGAGAAGAGGGTCCTCATCAGCCCAGCTGGGCTTGAACCTCGCCGCCGCCGTGACTGTGCACGCGGTCTTGAGATGCCATTTCCTCCCAGTCTTGTCCAGAGCGTCCAGCGGATTCTGTGAGCAGAGCTGACACGGGAACATCTTCCATTCCCTCCAGGCTCCTCTCACCTGCCCGTGGACCCATTTTTTTTAATTTTTTTTTTTGTGGTACGCGGGCCTCTCACTGTTGTGGCCTCTCCCATTGCGGAGCACAGGCTCTGGACACGCAGGCTCAGCGGCCATGGCTCACGGGCCCAGCCGCTCTGCGGCATGTAGGATCTTCCCGGACCGGGGCACGCACCCGTGTCCCCTGCATCGGCAGGCGGACTCTCAACCACTGTGCCACCAGGGAAGCCCCCATTTTTTGACAGACTCACTTATAGCTGAGTCAGGCTGTTATTCTCACACCCCAAAGACCTCCTTTCTGTGGGTCCAGAAGGAGGAGAGTGAAAGGACGTGGTTGTAATCGGAATGTTTGAGTCCCCGCAAAATTCATATATTGAAATTCTATCCCCAGTGTGATGGTATTTGGTGGTGGGGACTTTAGGAAGTGATCAGGTGATTAGTATCTTTATAAAAGACCCCAGAGCACTCTCTCTACCCCTCCACCAGGTGAGGACACGAGGAGAAGACGGCTGACAGTGAACCAGGAAGAGGGCTCTCACCAGACGTCGAATCTGCTGGCACCTTGGCCTTGGACTCCCAGGCTCCAGAACTGAGGGAAATAAATGTTTTTTGTCTAAGCACCCAGTCTATGGTATCTTCGTTATAGGAGTCCCCCAAAGACAAAGATAGGCCAGGATGGGGCCAAAGCCTGACCTCATAGAGGACACGTGGGACAGGTGTGGCTTCAGAGTCAGGTCAGGTGCATGACTAAAGAATGGCACAGGGCTTCCCTGGTGGCGCAGTGGTTGAGAGTCCGCCTGCCGATGCAGGGGACACGGGTTCGTGCCCCGGTCCGGGAGGATCCCACATGCCAGGGAGCGGCTGGGCCCGTGAGCCATGGCCGCTGAGCCTGCGCGTCCGGAGCCTGTGCTCCACAACGGGAGAGGCCACAACAGTGAGGGGCCTGTGTACCGCAAAAAAAAAAAAAAGAAGAAGAAGAAGAATGGCACACAGTGAGGTGATTGACGACTGGTTCCAGAAAGATCCCTGTGCTGCCATTCACGAGCAATGACAGGAGGTCTGGAGAAGCATCTAAGGATGTTACCATCACCCTTTGCCTGTCCAAGGCAGTGACAAGACAGGGAAGGAACAAGGGATGGCAGTTCCGGATCTCCCACGTCTACGAGATGGCATCACTTAATATGACTGAAGCTCCCTTCTCCTTCCAAGCTGACTCCAGATAGGGGCCCTGTAGTGGATTAAATGGCCCCAATTCTTTGCTGTTCTCTAATCGGGAGGTGGAGTTTATCTCGCTCCCCCTTGAGCCTGAGCTGGCTGGTGACCGCCTAACCGTCGGAAGGTGGTAAAAGTGATGCTGGGCCAGCCGCCTGCTAAGCCCTGGAAAGACTCCTGCTGCGGTGCTTTGGGGAGCCCTGAGCCTTCATGTAGAAAGTCTGGCTCCTCTGCCAGGAAATCGCATGGAGACAGCGTGCAGGGAAGGCCACGTGGGAAGCGGGGCCTTGAGACAACCTGGAGAAGCCACCTGGCCTCAGGCCCCAGGAGACCCCAGCTGACTCCAGCCCCAGGCGGCATCTCATCGCAACTGCATGGGAAACCCCAGGTGAGACCAGCACAAGAACTGCCCAGCTGAGCCTAGGTAACCCACAGACCCGCAGGAGGCAACAAAATGGTCGCTGTTTAAAGCCATCAAGTCCGAGGGTGGTTTGCTCTGCAGCAACAGATGACTCTGCAAAAGTCCCCCTGCCGCCCCACGTAAGAGCCAGACCCTACAATCAGAATCACCCTCCTTCCCCCATCCACAGAGCCCCCCGGGTGCACATGCTCCTTTAGTTCACCTCAGCCTTGCTCTGTGCCACACAGTGTGTAAGTGCAGGGGCCTCCAGGATGGGACACACACGGAGCTGCAGACAGGTTTAAACCACTAGCAAACTTTCTACTCCTCTCTGCCCTCCTCCACCCACCTGAGTCGTCCCCCGGTTCAGAGCCTCACAATCAGCATCCATCCTTCCCACTCACTGCCCTCCACCTGGACCGCACTCCCCGTCCCCTCAGGGCCCACCTCCAGGCCGGGCAGGGTTCTCCCAGCCCTGAGCCCAGGCTCTGCCTGGTCGGTTCCCTCCACAGCCTCCCGCTGCAGCTCTAAGGGGTGGACTCAGCCTCCTCCTCCCCAGAGCATTCCAGACCCTCCTCCCCCTCACCTCCCACCGGCTCTCCCCTCGCACCCACCTGACAGGAGCCCCCATCTTCCAGATAAACAAGAGGATATTAAAAACCCTCATTCCGCACCTGGGTCTGCACTCAGAAATGAAATCAAAGAACGCTCCCCAGTAGGAAACTAGGAGGCCCCTTCCCTCGACTTCGTACCTGCCCCGTGCCCTACTGTGCTTTGAGGGCCAAGCGTGACTTATGGATATTTGATGGAAGATTCCAAACGTAAACATAAGCAGAGAAAGAGTAGATCCTAAATGTTCTCAACACACACACACAAGGTAACCATGTAAGGTGATGAATACATGAATCAACTTGATCGTGGTAAGAATTTTACGACATATATCAAAGGCCATGCTGTACACCTTAAATATATACTATTTTTATTTGTCAGTTACACCTCAATAAACCTGGGGAAAAACAACATAAGCAGAGAGAGAACCACAATAAACACCCACGGACCATCCCCGGGGCCCACAGCAGATCTTGTTGTCTATCACCTCACCCGCTCTCCCCCAATACCCACCCTCCAGGTTATTCTGAAGCCAATCCCAGACATCACATGCTTTCATCTCTAAATATTTCAGCATGTATCTCTAGAAGCAAGGACTATCCTTTGCAACCACAATACCATAGTTCATAGGTTTTGAGAAATCTCATCTGGGCCAGGCCCTGCCCGGACTGCCAGGTAAGGCCCTGCCCGGGCTGCCAGGTAAGGCCCACGTGTGGAATGTGGTCGAGCAATGAGAGCGCCAGGCGGGCTCCAGGTGTTAAGTTCCTACCAGTTCTGGGCGCCGGATGGGACACGGTGGGCCGGGGAGCCAGAGCACAGTGAAAACCACAGACAGACAGGAAGGAGACTCTCAGAGCTGACTGGACTTGCAGCCATTCCCCCTCTTGTCACCGTCCTCCACCAGAGCCACCTGTGAGGCCCAGGCAACCTCGGGTGGTCTCAGAACTGTGGACCAGCTGGAGGTAAAAGTGGGTCTAGTGGTCCACCATCACCCTGAGAATGGCGCAGAGTCCAGTGATTAGCCACCCATTGCAAGGGCCACAGCCCATGGCCTCAGACCCCCACACCCTCAGCCCCATTCTGCCCTCTCCAGCCCGTCCCAGAATGCCTAGCTCAGGAGCATGGCGGGACGCCTATCTTTTCCATAACTCTGAAGCCTGGGCCGGAACAGGGAAAAGAGGTGTGGAAGATTCAGTGCTGTTTCCGTTAGGTAGCATTTTGAACATTTGAATCTTGCAAATTCCTAAAAAACTGTAACTGTGCCTTATGCCTCTTTGTATGTCACTTATTGTTTCCATACCAGGGTTTCCCAGCCTCAGCACTATTGAATTTTAAACCAGATCATTTTGGGGAATGGAGGAGGGGGGCTAGTCTGAGCATCAAAGGACACTGAACAACACCCCAGCCTCTACCCACCCCGGGTGCCGGTAGCAGCCTTTCTCCTCCAAGTTGTGACAACCAGAACCGTCTGCAGATGTTGCCAAGTGTCCCCTGGGAAGCAAAACTACACTCAGGTTGCGAGCCACTGATCTATACTCAGCTATTCGTATCTTTATTTATTTATTCTTCTAATTTGTCTAAAAGTCCTTCTGGGGCTTCCCTGGTGGCGCAGTGGTTGAGAGTCCGCCTGCCGATGCAGGGGACGCGGGTTCGTGCCCCAGTCCGGGAAGATCCCACATGCCGCGGAGCAGCTGGGCCCGTGAGCCATGGCCACTGAGCCTGCGTGTCCGGAGCCTGTGCTCCGCAACGGGAGAGGCCACAACATGGAGAGCCCCGCGTACCGCAAAAAAAAAAAAAGTCCTTCTGAAAGACATGGTGATTTACTGTGTTAGATAAATTAGAAACAAAGGACTGATTGGGGAAATTCTCTTCAAAAGCCTCAAGTTTGTCTGTCTTAAGGGTTGTGATCAAATTTTCCAGCAGTTTTGCACTCATAATTGTTATTAAGTGTTCAAATACGTAGATTAAATTTAAACCAGAAGCAGCTCAAGTAAATAAAAACTAAGCCATCAAAGCAAATAATTGTGGTGTGTTGAGTGACTGGATTCTGAGTAAATTTTTTTTTCTGTTTTTCAAATTTTTATTTTTGCAGTTAAAAAACAAGAGACTGTCCTGAGTTGGGGATAGGAATAAGCCTACATGTCGTGACATTTTTTCCGTGGAGTCTCTGAGAACTGAGGTCTGTTTTGCAGGCCTTGACTAGAGATTCCAATCACCTTCTTATTCCATTATTTTTTCTTTTTTTGCATTCCTAAAAGATGCAAAACACCCTTCAGGATGTCCACATTGAAGCAAAAGCTATAACAGCTGTGGAATGATTTACAACCAGGCCGTTGAGCCTTTCCTGGAGCTACCAGTCTTGCTCGTGTCTCACTTCTGCTGCTGATTCCAGTTGATCACGATTTCCCTCCAATCTACCATCAGAAATGTAAAATGTCTTATTTAAACCCACAGACACTGGCGCCGGAGAAGGTCCCCAGGTTAACGGTGGTCGGCCAAAGGCCGGCTGGCCTGGGTCGCTATAGAAACGCCCTGCCGAAGGTTCCATCCCTCTCACTTTCCCCAGCCCCTGAAGGCCTCATGCCCTGAGGGGCAGCTCAGCCGCTGTAGGGCTGGCACCCACTTGCAAGTAGCTATTCCAGAACCCCGGGCTCATGTCAAAATGGGTGTCACAGAGGCGCTGTGAGAAGCCTCTTAATCCGAAAAATTAAAGGAAGGAAAATCTGACCTGAGGACCCTGCTTGGAGGAAGGTCCTTGTTTCCCAAGGAATCCAGAGTGAGCGAGAAGCACAGGGCCGGGGGGGTTCTGGGACTCTGGGGGTGGCCCCCTCAATGCCTGGGAAGCCACAGAGCCTTGTAGGGTAAAGGTCTTGGACCCCAACACGTCCCCAGCTCCAGGGCAAGGGTTCCTTCATAAATGAGCTGTCACTTTAGAAAGCAGAGAGCAGGGCCATTAGGTGATTGACTGAGAACAGGCCGGGCTGATGAAGAAACAGAACGAGGGACCGTGAATGTCTGCGGCCCCTGCAGGGAGGCAGGGAGGCCAGGACAGGGATGCCCATCAGCTCGGAGGCTAAGCTGCCTCCGGGTCTGTGCCTGAGACCAAGCCTCTCTCGGCCCCCGGGCCCAGGGCTGCCCGTTCCCATGGCCACACGGTGCGGAGGTGGCAGAATGGCCTTCTCCAGGGGCACAGCCAAACTGCCCGCATACTGTCAGCCTCTCTGCTCTGAGGCTCCAGCCCAAACCCCGCCCAGGAAGGGGGAAAAAAAGACTTGTCAGAGACTGAGTCACAGCAGGAATCTCCTTAAGACGGAAGATGGAAATTTCAACCTTTTCTACTTCCTGAGCAGGGCGGTGAAAAGGGAGACTGTTCAAGGGATGGGGACTCCGGGCACACACTGGGCTTCAGGACTCGAGTGCCCTTGGCCAGGGCTCACAGGGAAGGGGGTGGGAAGCACCGACCCTCTGGCACAGAAGATGCATTCAGGCCCCTGGGGTCCCAAGCACCTCAATGGGCACCCCAGCCTGGCCAGGGGCTGCCTCTCTCCCACAGTGGGAAACAAGGCCAGCCTTGGGGGGCTGCCCAGACTGTCCAGTAAACCCGCTTGCTGAGCCCAGCTCATTCCATTGCCACCGCCGGGGCCCTGGGGACTTGTACAGAAGCCCATGCTGCCAACAGAGGGGGCTTTGTTTCCTGGATTGGGCTGGGCTTTTTGCTCTTTGCCCTTCATGGGGGGACAGGGCTACTGAAGGGAGTTTATATTATTGTTATTTTCAGCTTGGCAAAACTGTAAACGTGAGCATTCACGCTGACAGAAAATAGATGGTGTTTTCTCTGCGGGCCATCACACGCTGCTCAGACCAGGAGGGCATCTCCCCACAGAGGGTCCAAGGTACCAGGAAGAAGGCATGGTGGACCCTGCTCTTCTAGGAGGAAGAGACCTGGGAGACCCACGCAGAGCAGCGACAGAAACTGCACCCTGAGGTCAGGAGTGAGCTGCGCCCTGGCTCTGGAAGCAACAGGAGACTTTGCCACAGCATCACCTGGGCTCTCCCTCCCGCTGGGCCCCGATGCTCAGACCAGGGCCTCAGCCCACCCAGGGCCACCCCCAGCCCGAGCTGCTGACAGCCATCCCTTCCCTCCCCACAGGAGGAGTCTTTATTCCTGGAGCTTTCACAGTATCTCAGTTAATCTTCATGACAACAAGTTCATTCATTCATTCACTCATTGAGTCATGCATTCATTCATTCATCCAACAATACTTATCGATGGCCAGGCTCTGGGGTCAGAGAAGAAAACAGGACAGATGTGGAGTAAGGAGCTGTTGGGGAAGGCAGAAAGTAAACAAATAATGACAAAAGGGATGGGTAAGTGGTAGCAACCACAATAACAGCCACTAATTATTAAGAACCCGTGGTGTGCTAGGCATATATAAGCTCACTTAATCCTCCTGATTCCTAATTTTTTTTTTTTTTTTTTTGCGGTACGCGGGCCTCTCACTGTTGTGGCCTCTCCCGTTGCGGAGCACAGGCTCCGGACGCGCAGGCTCCGCGGCCATGGCTCACAGGCCCAGCCGCTCCGCGGCATGTGGGATCTTCCCGGACCGGGGCACGAACCCGTGTCCCCTGCATCGGCAGGCGGACTCTCAACCACTGCGCCACCAGGGAAGCCCCCGATTCCTAATTTTACAGAGAGGACTAAGGAACTTGGCCAAGGCCACTCAGATGGTAAGCGGTAGAGCTGAGGCGAGAGCATCAGAGCTGCCCAAAGCCTGCTCCCCCCAGAGGGAGCCCTCAGCTTGCAGAGGCCCCGGGTGGCCGATCAGGAGCCTGTGGTGGAGACCCAGGGGCCCCTCTGGGGATCGGGCTGTTTGCAGAGCCCTGGCCTGAGCTGCACGATCAGAGGCTGATCCTTTCAGGAGTTTAAGCCATGCCTTCGGGAGAGGCAAACACTGCCAACTCGGTTTCCGCCCTCCCGCTGCCCCAGACACGCTGGGGTTGTCTGAGCCCATCCTGCCGGGCTGGGTCCTGAGGATCCAGAAAGTCACGTTGCCAGAAAGACCAGTCCTGACCAGATGCTTCCAAAAGCGACTTAGGCAGGACTGTAACATGTGTATAGCCCGTGCCCCAGGCCCTGGCCTTAGAGGAAAGGGGGAAAGAGCTTGGACGGGGAGTCGAACAGCCCGACCCTAGATCCCTCTCACCAGCTGCGTGAAGTTGATTAAGACACTTGCTGTCCCTGGTCAAATGTTAGGGCTTGGGGGGAACCAAGGTCAGCTCCAAGGTTTCCAGCCTGCAGCACGTGCACTGTGAGCGGGACCAGGATCCCGGGGAGGGAGACTGAGTCGGAGGAAGTGCTGGTTGGATGCAGGTGGAGCTCTCCCAGCGACAGCGTCTGCCCAGCCTGTGAGATGAGTGTGACTTGGGTGTACACGGGTGGAGTGAATGTTGAACAGAAGCTCCATTTGAACCCAAAAGGAGAAGGTCCTCATTTGGTTTTGCTTATTAGACCAGTGAGATTAGGAGACAGTGACCCAACATCTCAAAAGGGCAACGATCCAGGGGTGAAACCAGAAAACAAAGTGCAACGTATTAACCCAGGTCAACAGCTGTCATGGGTCAGGAAAGGGGCAGGGGCGCTACCACCGTCAACAATCCCCGGACCCCACGCCCCTCCCTGGGGAGAGCCAGGTGGCACCCGAGAACCTGTGGCTTGTGGTGCCTCCCCTCCCCCACTTCAAGATGGGGCTCAGAGGGGAGCGTTGGTTCTTCGGAGACACTGGTGAGAACTTTTTTCTATTTCTCATCCTCTCCCGCTTTGCTTGACAGAAAAAAGCAAACCATAAACCATGACTTTCTCGCTTGTGAAGCCCCACGTGAGTCATCCCCGCAAACCACCTGAAAACCCAGGTGCTGGGAGGATGGTCCCGTGGGCAGGAAGAGCTTCTCAATAAAGAGAAAATCCAGTGGAAAAATATCCCCAGCATCTGGGCTCCATTGAGCAACCAGCCACTCTGGAGAGGCCAGCTGAGCACGATGCTCCCGGACCTGGGCTGGAGACAAGTGTCCAGGTCCCCCTCCACCACCCGCAGGGCCTGGAGCTCCAGCCGCTAGCGCTCTTCAGCCGGCTCCCCAGTTTTGTCCTCCCACTGCTCCCTTTGTTCCCCAGAGCAGCCACCCTCGGTCACCCCCCAGATCCTGGGGACGCACCATAATGAGGATCCCTCCCAGGAGACTGACCCAGGAAAACCAGAGCCCAGGAAGGAGGCCAAGGCACATCCTGGAAGCAGGCTCAGGCCAGCTGAGCAGGGTATCTCAGGGCCCCAGTCCCCGGAATGCAGCCTAGGAGGGCAGGCACACTTTCCAAGGAGCAAGGCTCCTTAGCCCTCCAGGTTTTCCTCCTGTGGGTCAGGGTGCAGCTGGAGGAGTCAGAACAGCTTTCTCTAAAGCAAAACCCATGCAGGGTGGCCCGACTCTAATGGAAATGCCATGTGTGGAAAGTGTGTGTGTGTGTGTGTTTGTGTCCACTTCTTTCCCTCCCTCTCCCTCTCTCCCTCCCTCTCTCTCTCTCTCTCTCTCTCTCACACACACACACACAAACACACACACACACCACACACAAACAGAGAGAAAAACCAGTTAAGAGCCAAGAGACAAACAAGTCCTCATTCAACAGGCCTTTACTTAGGCAAAAACTATGCTGCATCAGGATGGGTTTTCTGTCCTTTCAAGTTTTTCTTCTGAAGACTCACCTCTGGTGGGGTGAGTTTTAAAAGGGGACATTTTAAAATTATGTTACATCAAAGAAAGAGTCATATTCGTGAGAGAGAATGTGTTGGCCTGCCCAATCTCCACTATGATGATGTAACCACCATCACCTTCCAGGCTGGGGTGGGAACAGGTGGTCCAGGCTAGGACACTAGGCAGGAGTGGGTCACCCAGCACCTTGGGGGTGGAGAGAGAGATGGAAAGGGACACCTTAGGAGGACAGGTATGGACCCAAGGCCAACAGTGAAGAAATGTTCTTCAACCTCTTTGTTCTGTGTTATTTGGGTGATGGTCAGTCAGGTTCAGTCACAAGAGGAGACATGGGGAGGTCCAGTGGTTAAGAGTCCACGCTTCCAATGCAGGGGACGCCGGATCGATCCCTGGTCGGGGAACTAAGATCCCACATGCCACACAGCGTGGCAAAAAACAACAACAACAAGAACAGGAGACACGGAAGAGACTCGAGAAAACGATGTGCCCCAGAGAGGGGGTCATGGGGAGGCAGCAATACCAGTCAGGAGGCAGCCAGGAGACAACAGGGCGAAGGGAGAGCGTAGGTTGTGGCCTTTATTGCGGTTTCTACAGGGAAGGCAAAGCAGGGTGGAATGAACAGCTGAGGACTGGCTGGTTGGAATCATGTCAGCAGGCTTGCATAGAAACAGTACAATCCCCTTGACTCTGAGTGTCTTTGTGATTCGCTCCAATAAAGAGTGGGCTCTTTCTGGAAGAGCTCCCGAGGGATAATGAGCTTGGCAGAGATAATGACCTTGGGCTGACCCACCTGAAATTGCTGGTGGAACTCAAAACTGAACCAACGCTAAACCAAGGCACCTGACCCAGAGTCCCCCCTCCCACCTGTGCCGCATGTCTGGTGTTGGAGCCTTTATGAGGCTGGCTCAGTTACTCCAGACCGTGTCAAAATGTTATTTCAGGATCGTTGCTCCCCTCAGAGAGTGGGGCCAAGACATCGGTAGCACCCCGCCCAAGGCTGGCCACATCTCACATTTCTGCGAGATTAGGAGAAGCTGGAGGAAGCCCTGACAACGTGGAGAGGCCACCAATGCATCTGGTCTCCAGACCGTGGGAGGGGACCCAGTCCAACAGCAGCAATAAGGCAACAAGCCTGGAACTGAAAGCAAACAGCAAATGGGGGCCAGCAGGGCAGCATCCAGAGTGAACTCATTGATTCAATGTGTTATCACCACAACCAGATAGGCACGGTCAAAGCTAGTCTGAGCCATCGCCCAGGATGACCTTCAGGGGAGCTGAGCTGCGTTGGATGGAAGCTGCCTGATGACAAACCAGCCTCTCTTGCTGGTTGTCTCTGGGCCATCTTCACAACCACCTGCCCACTCACCTTAAGAGTGAGGAGGCCCCAAGGTGAAAGCTGAGGAATGTGCCCACAGTGACAAACCTGCTCTACTGGACTCCGGAGCAGATCGTTTATAACATCCCTCCATACGATGAAATTATTTTCGTTCGAATAATGAAATGAATAAAAATGGCCAGAAAAAAACAGCAGGCAGTATTGAACTTTGCATATGTCATTTTGCCGTTCTTAAATGAAAAGCAACTCACTGAATAGGAGAAAATATTTGCAAATCATATATCTGATAAGGAGATAATATCCGAAATATGTAAAGAACGCATACAACTCAATAGCAAAAACAAACAAAAAAAACAATTCCATTTGGGGTAGAGGATCCGAATGGACATTTTTTCCAGAGAAGACATACAGATGGCCAACAGGCAATGAAGAAATGGTCAACATCACTCATCATCAGGGAAACGCAAATCAAAACCACAATGAGATACCACCTCACGCCTGTTAGAATGGCAGTCGTCAAAAGGACAAGAGATAAGTGTTGGTGAAAATGTAGAGAAAAGGGATCTCTTGTGCACTGTTGGTGGGAATGTAAATTGGTACAGGCACTATGGAAAACAGTATGGAGTTTCCTCAAAAAAATTAAAAATAGAGCTACCATATGATCCAGCAATTCCACTTCTGGATATTTATCCAAAGGAAACAAAAACACTAACTCAAAAAGCTATATGCACCCCTATGTTCATTGCAGCATAATTTACAATAGCTAAGACATGGAAACAACCTCAGTGTCCACCAACAGATGAATGGATAAAGAAAATATGGTATATATATATATATATATATATATATATATATATATATATATATATACAGTGGAATATTGTTCATCCATTAAAAAGAATGAAATCTTTCCATTTGTGACAACATGGTTGGATCTCGAGGACATTATGCTAAGTGAAATAAGTCAGACAGAGAAAGACAAATACCATATGATCTCACTTTTATGTGGAATCTAAAGACAAAAACAAAAACAGGTTCAAAGAACAGATTGGTGGTTACCAGAGGTGGAGCCTGGGGTATGAGCAAAATGAGTGAAGGTGGTCAAAAAGTACAAATTTCTGGTTAGAAAATAAGTCATGGAGATGTATGATTGACTATGGTTATAATACTGTATTGCATATTTGAAAGTTGCTAAGGGTAAATCTTAAAGGTTCTCATCACAAGAGAAAAAAGTGTTTTAAGCATGTGTGGTGACAGATGATTTTTTGGGTTTTTTTTTTTTGCGGTACGCGGGCCTCTCACTGTTGTGGCCTCTCCCATTGCGGAGCACAGGCTCCAGACACACAGGCTCAGTGGCCATGGCTCACAGGCCCAGCCGCTCCACAGCATGTGGGATCCTCCCGGACCAGGGCACGAACCTGTGTCCCCTGCATCGGCAGGCGGACTCTCAACCACTGCGCCACCAGGGAAGCCTGTGGTGACAGATGTTAACTAAACCTATTGTGGTGATCGTTTCCCAAAATATACAAATATTGAATCATTACATTGTACGCCTGAAACATATAATGTTATATGTCAATTATACAATAACAATAAATTAATAAGTAAATTTTAAAACAATTTTTAATAAAAAGTAAAGTAAGTATTATAGTACAAAAATTTTAAGTCCTGGATTAACACTTTTAATTACACTAATGTATTTTTTAAGGTAGGGGCATGCATGAAGAAACACTCCTAAAAGAGTTCAGAAAATGACTCAAATCTGGACAGACAGAATTGAAGCAAATCAAGTTCACGTGCCATTGTTGTTTATTTCCAACCTCCTGTTTCAGCGCAAGAAGATGTAGTACCACGGGTGTTGAAATGGAATGCACCGAAAGCAAGCTCCAACAATTCTGAATTGTCACACTTACAAACTGACTTGAACCAAATCATGTAACTGACTCTGCAGGTATCCAGGGTGCCTGTGTCACTGGAGGGTTTCCAAATTAACTTCCATGTAGAATGCAATGTCTATTAAATTTAAGAAATAAAAATGTGCACACTTGAGGCACATTCAAAGGTACCACTAACAGCCACATTCGTTTAGAGCTTAGACCAATAAACAATCTGTAGGAGAAAGAGTGCTTTATCATGGACATTGTTTAAAATTCTGGTGTATAATGATTAAAAAAAGAGGTTAACCCAGTAGACAAATAGATCAATGGAACAGAATAGAAAACCCAGAAATAGACCCATGAATATAGTCAATGAATCTTTGACAAAGGAGCAAAGGAAATTCAATGGAGCAAAGGTAGTCTTTTCAACAAATGGTGCTGGAACAACTGGAACTCCACATGTTAAAAAAAAAAAAAAAAGAATCAAGATGCAAACATTATACTCTTTACAAAAATTAAATCAAAATGGATCATAGACCTAAATGTAAAATGCAAAACTATAAAACTCTTAGAAGATAACATACAAGAATACCTAGATGACCTTAGGTGTGGCAATGACCTTTTAGATATATTACCAAAACACAATCCATGAAAGAAAGAATTGATAAGCTAGGCTTCTTTAAAATGAAAAACTTCTGCTCTTTGAAAGACAATGTCAGAGAATAAGAAGACAAGCCACAGGCTGGGAGAAAATATTGCATAAGACACATATGATAAATGACTGTTATTCCAAATATACAAAGAACACTTAAAACTCAACAATAAGAAAACAAACAACCTAATTAAAAAACAGGCCAAAGACCTTAACAGAAACCTCATTAACTATTACAAATGGCAAATATGCATGTGAAAAGATGATCTGCATCATATGTCATCAGGGAAATTCAAATTAAAACTACACATCAATTAGAATGGCCAAAACCCAGAATACTGACAATGCCAAATGCTGGTGAGGATGTGGAACAAACAAGAACTCTTATTCATTGTTAGTGGGAGTTAAAAATGGTACAGCCATTTTGGAAGACAGTTTTGCTATTTCTTACAAAACTAAACACTCTTACTATACAATCCAGCAATTGTGGTCCCTGGTATTTCAAAGGAGTTGAAAACTGTGTCCACAAAAATGCCTGCACACAGGTGTTTATAGCAGCATTATTCGTAATTGCCAAGATTTGGAAGCAACCAAGATGTCCTTCAGTAGGTAAATGGATAAACTGTAGTACAACCAGATATCCAGACAATGGAATATTATTCAGCACTAAAAAGAAAGAAGGAAAGAGCTATTAAGACAAAAAAGACATGGAGGAAACTTATAAGCATATTACTAAGTGAAAAACGCCCATCTGAAAAGGCAACATAGTGTATGATTCCAACCATAACTATATGACATTCTGGAAAAGGCAAAACTATGGAGACAGTAAAAAATCAGTGGTTGCCAAGGGCTGGGGGATAAATAAGTGGAACACAGAGGATTTTCAGGGCAGTGAAATTACTCTGTATGATAACATAATGGTGGATACAAGTCATTATACATTTGTCGAGATCCATAGAATGTACAACACCAAGAGTGAACCCTAATGCAAACTATGGACTTTGGGTGATTATGATGTGTCAATGTAAATTCATCAGTCATGACGAATATACCACTCTGGTGGGAGATGGTGATGATGTGGGAGGCTGTGTAGGTTGGGGATGTGGGGTAAATGGAAAATCCATACCTTCCTCTCAATGTGGCTGTGAACTTAAAACTATTCTAAAACTAAGAAAGTCAAGGAAGGAAGGGAGGGAGGGAGAGAGGGAGGAAAAGGGAAGGGAAAGGATGGGAAAGGATGGGAGAGGAGGGCTCGTACTTACAGCAGAGTGTCAAGAGTTGGCCAGTCAACATGTAGGGGGCACTGGAGTTGAAAAAGCATCATTTTCCAACCATCCTGTAAACGTTGGATGAGGCAAGAGTCGTCAATGTATACTAAAGTAAACTTTGATGAGGAACAGGATATTTGCGTGGTCTTAGTGCGTCTCCCCACAAACCCTGTGTTAGTTACAAGGAAAAGAAAAAAGAGGAAACAGTAATTCTACAGTGGAGAAATCAGACAGCACCTTAACAAAGGGATCAAAATTAACATCACCAGTGAGGGACACTGTGTGTTTCCAGATATGATACTCTGAGGATGGTACCTAACTGAGGTCGTAGTCCAGCAGAGTATAAATAACCTGGATCTAATCATGAGAAAACATCAAACAAACCCCAAATGAGAAATGTTCTATTTTTTTAAAAAAGGAGGAGGGGACTGTATTCTTCAAAAATATCAATGTCATAAAACACAAAGGAAGGCTATAGAAATGTTTTAGATTAAAGGAGGCCAAAGAGACCTGACAATCAAATGTAATGTGACCCTAGACTAGATCTTGCACTGAAGGTAAAAAAAAAAAAATGCCATAAAGAACATTTTTCATTGACAAAACTGAAATGTGAATGGTGGTATTGTAGCAATGTTAAACTTACTGAGATTGATAACTGTGCTGTGGTTTTGTAAGAGAATACACTTCACCCCTTAAAAACATTGAAGGGGCCATGATGTACATAACTTTCCATCAAATGATTCAGAAAAAAAATGTGTGTGTTTATGTGACACACACACACGCAGGTACATACATACAAATGATGTAAAATGTTCACATTAGTGAATCTGGGTAAAGGGAATACAAGTGTTTTGTTGCTATTTTTATTTTTGCAACCTTCCTATAAATTTGAAATTATCTCCAAATAAAAAGGTTGGTTTTTTTTTTTAAATTGCACTTGAGTTTACAAGTCTGGAGTTCCAAGGAGAGAATGGGACTAGAGACAAATACAGGAGCCATCAGAACATAGGTGGTGTTTAAAGGCATGAAAACACATGAGAGCTACTGGAGGAGAACGTCAAAGAGGAAGAGAAGGGCCAGGACCATGACCAGAAAACACTGGTGTTCAAGAATCAGACAGAGAAAGCAGCAGAGGAAGAAGTGGGTGAAAGGAAACCAGAGGGGTGAGGTGTCATGGAAACCAAGAAAAGATAGTATTTCAAGAAGAAAGAGTGACTAACTGTGACAATTGTTGCTAAGAGGTTGTCTAAGATGTAAACAGAGATATGACCACTGGATTCAGCGAGATGGAGATCACGGGAGACATTAATAAGAACAGTTTCAATGAAATCACGGTGAATGAGGCCAGATTATAATGTTTCCAGGGTCAGTGCAAGGTAAAGAAATAGAAGCGTCAGAAGCTGTTGTAGTCAGTTCCTATCACTTCATGCCTTATAGGGGACACTTGTCATCTGTCTGGTCACTAAGGATCTGTATCTTCTATGCTTGTGCCCTGCACCCACCTTGTGAGATAGAGTCCACCTCTCACTATAGAAACCCGAAGTGCCAGATGTTGGCTACTCCAGCTCCCTGGCAGGTAGACCAGGTAAGTGACCTGGGCTCTGTCACTTACAAGAAGAAGCTTGGAGAGCTCAGAATGTATCCTGGCAAAGGGCAATGGTGATCAGTCTGGTAAGACCTCCTGTTCCTACAGGCAACAGGGGCTCTGTTTCCAGTCAGCACCCAGAGGCCAGTGTTGAGGTGGCAGTGAGCCCTACAGCAGAGCAAATGTGTCTTCACCATTCGGGTCCTATGGAAGAGTTGGGGTGTTCTACCTGGCCGTGAAGCTTCCAAACCAGGTGCCCCAATGCTGTTGGAATGCTACAAGCTGCCCAACGTCTTAATAAACTCTCTCTCTCTCTGCGTAATCAGTCAGGGCCAGTTTCTTTGGCTTGCCACTATGAACCACTGAAAGAGGATCTTGCATTTTCTTGGCTAAGGAGGGGATTCCGTTATGCTGTCTTGCCCAAATTCTGCCTCTTGAGGGTATCTCAAGTATCCAGTGTCCTTGGCCAACACTCACTGTGGACAGGATGGCCTCCCACTGGTCCCCCTCTGAGGATATTCCTCAGCCCTGATACCTAAGACCTCCAGTGTCTCAAGACCTCATTACCACTAGAGTGAAATGCCCCAGTGTGGATGTGTGTGCCTGCTTCCCACTTTATCTTGGCTTTCTGAACACTCAGCTCTCGCCACCACCATCCCTTCTCCAGGGACTCCTCGGAGCCTGTGGTTTTCTAGCTACTTCCCTGTTGAGTGTGGGAAAGGAGATAAGGGAAGAACACAAGGCTGAAATGCTTCCAGAAGCATCTCATGGGTTTGTCTCTTATTAAGACTGGTTTGCTGTTCTCTGCCTGAAATCAGACCATGCCTGTCATCACCCTGGGCTGATGCAGGATGAATCAGACCCTGTAGATGTAGGGAATCCTCAGTGGTCTCCCCAGCCACACGTGGCACAGATCCCAAAGCAACTGAACAGAGCAGCCAGGATGGACTTCTAACCATGACACTGACAAATGCTAAAACCATGCACTGGCGCCACCTCCTAGGTCCACTGATTCTCCATATGGTGGGTCTCTTCCTTCACATATGACTGTGCCTGAGAAGCCCGACACCTTCCCAGAAGCCTCCCCATACTAATTGCACGTGTGGTCTCTGAGGGAGCCTCATGCTGCCTTTGGAGCTTGGGGGCAGTCAGCACCAGATGGCAGGAGACTCTGTGCTCTGTGCCCTGCTCCTGTGGGCGCAACATTCTCATCTTTTCCAAAGAACTCTTTTGTCATGTGCCTTATCCTATTGATATACTGCAACTTCCCTTGAGGTGGAGAGGGTATCGATTTTGTCATCCAGCTGGGAAAGGTGAGGCATAGAGAGAGCGGGAGGGACTTTCAGTGTGGCAGAACCATGCCCGATGCCAGTTCTGGTCTGTCCACATCTGCTCTTGATGGCAACATCCACTGTGCCTACCCTTTGGTGGATAAAGCCTCCCATTTCCTCCCTTTCTTCTTCCTCTTTCAGCCATTAAATGAAGCATTCTTTGGAAGCACATCATTCCCTAGGGATTCACCAAAGCTAAGTTATGATTCCTAAAATCTAGACCAATAAAAAGATGGTGTAGCTTTGCCCCCAAGAAAAAGTGGCTTATTTTCTTTTTTTCAACCCCAAACTCCATCCCTCCCCCACACACCCTCCCCCTTGGCAACCACTAGTCTGTTCTCTATGTCTGTGAGTCTGTTTCTGTTTCGTAGATAAGTTAGATTCCACATATAAGTGATATCGTATGGTATTTGTTGTTCTCTTTCTGACTTACTTCACTTAGTATGATCATCTCTAGTTGCATCCAAATGTGCAACTTATTCTTCAAACAAGATTTGTGTTGCTCGGTTCATCATCTCCTGGGCCACTGATCTGCTTCCCCTGGTGGGACTGGTCTACTCCAAAGCCGGGACATCTTCCCACCCATGGGGCTGCCCTAAAGGAGGCTAGACAGAGGGTAGGGCTTGGGGAGTAGGGGTACGCTGGAGTCACCCATGAGGACAGAAAAACACTACCCAGGAGGAGCTGTGGGAGATGGTCACCCCAGACTCCCTCCACCTCCTCTCTTGGGGTTGGAGGTAAGGATGGGAGGTTCTAGAATGCTCTGACCTCATTGTTTCTGACTCCACAAATGTCTCTTCCATGTCCTTTTCCCAATCACAAGCCATGGCATGTCAAAGCTGTAGGGCTCTGAGACTGTCCCCAACCCCTCATTTGGTAGTCAAGGTAACCTTGCTTCAGATATGTTGCAAAGACAGAGGCAGAAGGTCAAGCAGAGGCGTGTTCTGGGGTGTGACATGGAGAACACGCTTCGGATTCATACACGGGGCTCTTTGGCCCAGCCTGAAGCCCAGTATGTAGCATAAAGGAGAAAAATGGCTGGAAAACTCCCGAAAGCTCACTCTGCAATTCTTCTGAATTCTCCCCACCACAAACGTAGCTGAGTGTCCGGAATGGATGAGAAACAGAGCAGCGGCCTCTTGGTTTTAGAGTCCAGCTCTGATGCTCACACTCCCTGGGAGACACCCCAGCACCCCAATCTCCTCAGACTTTCTTGGGCTCTGACGTTGATGAGGCTTCTTAAAAGCAGTGAATTCCTAATGAAAATCTGAACCTCATTTCAGCCATCTGGTGGTCTCAGACAACATCTTTTCCAGCTTCCCTGCTACTGAGGAAACACAAGGCCGCTCTTTGTCTCCACTTTGAAGTGGCTCGAGTTCATTCTGCACCCACGGTCCCTGTCTCTCTCTGACCCCAGGTGCTTCTCTCCCACAAGGAGCCAACAACCATCCCGAGTAGAATCTCCATAGTCGGTTGGTGGGAAATGACAAGTGAGCCATGTCATCTGGGGTCCATGCAAGTCATGCCCTGGAGGGGGCACCACAGGAACCACCAGCCTCCATGGAGCCAGGAGGGGGACACAAGGATCATCTTTGGAGAGGGAAGCTGTTGGGCTGAATAATCCCTAGAACCTGTGTTTCCTTACATGGCAAAAAGGACTTTGCAGACATGATTAAGGATCTTGAGGTGGAGGGATTATCCTGGGTTATCTGGATGAGCCCAGTGCAATCACAAGGGTCCATATTGGAGGGAAGCAGGAGGGTCAGGTGAGCGACAGCAGATGTGACAAGGGAAGCAGAGGTGGGAGTGATGGGAGTAAGGGGCCGCAAGTGAAGGGATGCAGGGGGAATCTAGCAGCTTAAAAGGGCAAGGAACCAGATTCTCTAGAAGCCTGACGAAGAAATGCAACCCTGCCAACACCTTGATTTTAAACTTCTGACTTCCAGATGGTAGGATAATACGTTTGCTTTGGTTTAAGCCACCACTCTTTTTGGAAAATCATTACAGCAATAATAGGAAATGAATACAGAGATCTAGGGTAAAGACTCATAGGACCAGGAGGGCAAACTTGGATGGCCCATCAGGTGTGGTCCCCCAAACCGAGGTCACAGATTTTCTAGCACTGGGTGATTCAATGACAGCAAGTAACAGAAAGATCCAATTCACCTGCCTTACACACAAGAAACCCAAATGCAGGAAGGTCCAACCAAGCTGGGCTGGTTTGGTAACTCAGTGATGTTACCAAGGACCTTGGTTCTTCCCATCAGTCCATCCTTCTAGGCTCACTGCCCTCTCAGTCACAAGATGGCTGCCAAAGTTCCAGCAGTCGCATCCAAGCACATTGGCAAGTTTCAGGAGAGGAAGCCATTTCACCCTTGAGTCTCTTTTTAAGAGTGAGGAAAGCTTTCTCAACACCCACACTCCACACCCTCTATGCCAGAGGACCTCCCCTCACACTGACCTCATTGGCCTGAATTGATTCATGTATAAACCCAACCCTGGAAAGCAATATGGGAGCACTTTGATGAGGTTTAGACCAGTGGAGACCTACTCCCAAAGTCAGTCTCCCTGAAGCATTTGACTATTGGACTGAGGGTCAAAATCAGGGTTGTATTAGCAAGAAAGAAGGGGGTAAATCCATGCTGGGGAGGCATTCAGAAGTGTCTGCTCCACTGGTGCTTGGGGTGGGCTTCACAGGGACCCAAAAGTGTCTCTCCCTGTGACTCCACACAGCTCACACGGCCTGCTCTCTCTAGCTTTTCTCCTTCACCTAAGGAGGCACAGCATTGGTTGGCTTGTTTCAGTCACCTTGAAGCACTCCCTCTGAACAGCCACCTGGCCTTGAGCTCTCCCTCACCCGCCCAATCACCTTGACCTGCAGTGTGGAGCCTGATCCAACCATCTGGGCCTCAGGTAACAGGGCCGGCTTCTGCTACCTCACCAGCATCCTCCACCTGCAGCCACAGCTGAGTGAGGACATTTGTGGTTACTTTCCTCAGAAAGCAGCTCTCAAGCTCCATGGATTTCTCTGCCGGGTCCTACTACCCCCTGAGGCAGGCAGTTGCCCCATCAGCCTGCTGGGCTTCAGCCTCCTCCAGCTGTTCATGATGGGCAATCGCGTCCTCAGGTCCCTCTCCATCCGGCCATAACTGTGGGCTCCTCTTCTCTGCAGCCACTGCTCACCTCATGGAAGCCATCACAGTGTTTTGTCCCCAGTACAGAGGACTCATGCACTTGCCTCACTGTCCCCCTCACCTACTTTACCTTCCTGTCCCATCCACGAGATGGGATGGGAAGATGTGCAGGAAAAACAAACAAACAAACAAATAGACTGGGGCGAGAGGGATAAGGAAAGAAAAAAGAAAAGGAACTAAGTGTAATGTGGTGCCCTGGGTTAGATACTGGAACAGAAAGAAGACCAAGTGGAAAAACTGGTGTCATCAGATTAAAGTCTTCAGAGAGTTCTGTGCATTGTCCTGGTGTTAATTTCTTACCTCTGACAAGTGCACTATTGCTGTGTAAGATGCTAACATTGGGGGAAGCGGGGTGAAGGGTATGTGGGAACTCCCTGCACTACCTTTGCAACTTTCCTGAAAATCTACAATTATTCCTAAATAAAAAGTGTATCTTTTCAAAAAAAAGAAAAACAATAGTTTCTGGCCCTGCCGGGTCCCCACTCCTTGCTTCCTTGGTGATCCCCCTCACTGGGGAAAATCGTCTGTCCAGGCCCCAACCCTGAGACCATTGCTCACCAGAGGAAGAAGGAATTTAAGTTTTAAAACCAAAGTGTTTCTGGCATATCTCGTTCCTAGGGATGTTAGTAAAGTACTTGGGAAACTGGGGAAGGAAGTGTGAGAATCAGTGGGTAAAAGAGGTTTCTTAACTGCAGGACCACTCAAAACCATTGATAGGATCCATGCTTTATAACTCTCTGAGGAGGAGCTTTATCATGAGATGTTTCCCCAAAATTACTTAACAAGGTACCTTTCTTCCTTAAGCCACTAGTGGAATAAGTCCCACTGTCTCTGTGGGAAGACTGGCTCCAGCTCTCAGGTCCTCTGTGGCAAGTCGCTCTGCTGCCTTTCCAGCCCCACCCTGAGGCCCAGTTCTGATGGTAGCCATGCTCTCTAGACCCAAGCCACCTGGGCACCTCAGTCTAAGAAATGGGTCTGCATCTCGCTGCATGAGCAGCCTGCTGAGAACCCAGGTCCTCGGTGATGCAATCACCTTGTTTAAATCAGAGCGCAATCATGTGAGGAAAGACAGAGCCATGCTTTTGCAGATGAGGAAACTGAGGCCCAGGGAGATGAAATTGTTTGCTCAGGCTCACCTGCGGCTGCTGATGAGCCTGTGCCTTACTCGCCTGTCCGATTTCCTCCAATATCAACCAGCTCCCAGAGGAAGCTCGTGCTGGGGCCTTTGTACCTTCATCGCCTGGTTCACCATCACCATCCTGCTGTCCCCTGCTCTGTCCAGGACCAGTACTCGCTGTAACTTTGTGGCTTTGCTGACGGCCAACTGCCCCCTACCTTGTCCTTCCTGCTCCCACAGCTGTGGCTGGATTTTCTGCCCACGGTTTTGCTGCCCACGGTCGGGCCCCCCTGGCTGCAGTTCACCTGCCCTCTCCCAAACCCCAGCCCAGATGAGGAGGGGAAGGCGGGAGGTGTGGGATGAGGCGGGAGGAGAAGAAAGGGCTGCTTCCGTGCCAGACGTCTGTGATGGGTCTAGCAGAGAGTGAAAGGACGTTTAGAACCCAGTGCAGGGCCTGGCGTCCCCAGCCCCAGTGACCTGCCTACCCTTGTCACTGGGAACTGTCACAGGCATGGGGTGTTCACGATACCTGGCCACTGAACCTTCCTTACTTGCTGCTCCCCTTCAAGTGACCCAGCTGCTAACTAGGGGTCCTGGCAGAACCCTGTCCTGCAGATTTCAAAGCTCAGGGGGCTCGTGAGCACAGACCCAGGGTGACACTCTACAATCTGTGAGCCAGCGGCATTGGTCTCAAAGAAATGAGACCAATTGGTCTCTGAAATGCTTTTACGCTCCACGGGTTTACTTTGCAAAGGAAGGTCCCAGGCAAAGACACTGACCTTTCTCTGCCACTTAGTTTGAATTGCATTAAAATTGGGATATTTTCCCATTTTATTCACAGCCCATCTCAGAACGATAAACACCTCAAGAAAAACCAGTAGCTTTGGGAGCTACACAGCAGGAACATTATAATTCAAAACTTATGATTCTTTGTTCCCAAGGGAATCTGTTTTCAAGGGTAAGTAGTAACTGATTTAATGTTAAAATAAATGCAAAATGAGTAACCACACTGAAAGTCTGACATCACTGAACAAATGGGGAAAATATTTTGTAAAATGTATTTATTTATTAAACATTAAACTCTAAGACTGCTACAACTTTGGGGTGGCAGCCCAGGTGTCTAAGGAATAAAAACTTGGATGAAATGACTCCCAAGGTAATTCACCTCACAGCATCTAGTGAGTCAAGGCAGAGCCCTCAGGCTGCAGACTTGCTGAATGGCAGGTGCAGAGTGCTTGTCTTAATTGATTACCGACCTCCACTCCCCGAGCTCATTCATCCGCCATCCATTCAGAGATCGTTTACTGAACTCTCCTCTGTCACATTCCCCTGTTTTAATTTTTTTTCATAGCACTTGTCACTCTTTGAAATTATTTTTTATCTATTGGTTCTTTTTTTTTTTTTGGTCTGTCTCATCCCTGGAATGTGAGCCCCATGAGAGCAGGGACTTTGTGGGCTCTTGTTCACTGCAGACCCTCCAGAACCTGGAACGACGACCGGCGTGAGTGGGAACAAAATACGTGTTGTAGGTTAATGCCATCGTCATTAGCTTCCATCCTCACTGAAAGGCAGGTTGTGCTGGAGAGCTTGAGTTCAAACTCCAGCTCTGCTGCTAACTAGCTGCCTGGTAGGCAAGTGATTTAACCCTCCCGTGCCTCAGTTTCCCTATGTAAACACCAGAGTCTGTTAATGGACCCTCTCTCTTCCCATCCATTGAGTTTACATATGTGAAGTACTCAGGATAGATTCTAGCATATAAATACTCAAGAAGCAGTAGTTATAATTATTGAGTCAGGGCCAAGCCCAGGCAAAACTGTTTGTCTCCAAACCCCATCCTCACCCTCACTGTTGCTGGTCTGTTCTCTTCTCATTTTCAGCCCCATCTGATGAAGGTGTCTGGCGTTCTTAAATCCCCCCAGCTTCTGAGAGCCTCCCACTGCACACGAGCCTGGAGCACCTTCCAGGGCCATGCACCATGCTCCAGAATGATCCTCCAGCTCCAACACTTCATTTTTCCACCTAACACTCTCCAACCCTTTGCCTGGGAACCAAAAGATCTGGGTAACCAAGCTGCATCAAAGTGTGCAAACAAACATGCTATCTCCCCTGACAAATAGTTCCTGGACAGATGGTAACTAGAATTACTGTGATGATCAATTTGTAAGATATAAAAATATTGAATCATTGGACTTCCCTGGTGGCACAGTGGATAAGAATCCGCCTGTCTATGCAGGGGACACAGGTTCGAGCCCTGGCCTGGGAAGATCCTGCATGCTGAAGAGCAACTAAGCCTGTGCGCCACAACTACTGAGCCCACGTGCTACAACTACTGAAGCCCGCACACCTAGAGCCTGTGCTCCACAAGAGAAGCCACCGCAATGAGAAGCCTGTGCACCACAACGAAGAGTAGCCCCCGCTAGGCGCAACTAGAGAAAGCCCATGCTCAACAATGAAGACCCAACGCAGCCAAACAAACAAACAAAAAAATTGAATCACTATGTTGTACACTTGAAACCAATATAATACTGTAAGTTAATTATACTTCAATTAAAAACAAAAAACAAAAAAACAAGCTCACAGATAGAGTGGTGGCCAGAGGCAGGGGGTGGGCAGTGGGAGAAATGGGTGAAGAGGATCAAATGTACCAACTTCCAGTTATAAAATACATAAGTCCTGGGGATGTAATGTACAGCATGATGACATATAGTTAATAATATTGTATTGCATATTTGAAAGTTGCTAAGAGAGTAGATCATAAAAGTTTTCATCTCACGAAAAAGAATTTTCTGGTAACTGTGTGTAGTGACAGATATTAACTAAACTTATTGTGATGATCATTTCAAAATCTGTACAAACATCAAATCATTATGTTGTACACCTGAAATGAATATAATGTTATATGTCAATTATACCTTAATTAAAATAGATAGAAAGATAGATAATTTTTAAGAAAAAAAATAGTGCCTGGACCTTCCCAAGTGGGCAGTGGAGTGAAAAGCTCAGCATAAGTGGGGTCCGTTGAAGGCCCAGCCCCGTGTCCTCAAGAGCTCCTTCCCCTGGGGACCTCTCCATAATGACCTCTGTCATCACACATGGCCTCAGAGGGATTGGCCCAAGTGCAGGAACAGGACTGTCCCTGTTTCCCTACAAGACAGCGGAGGAAGGTTAGAACATCTATTGACTTTCCTAAGGCTCCAGGATGATTAGAGGACTTCCCTGGCCATCCAGTGGTTAAGACTCTGCGCTTCCAGTGCTGCGGGCTCGGGTTTGATCCCTGGTCGGGGAACTAAGATCCCACATATCACAGGCTGCATAACGCGGCCAAAAAAAAGAAAAAGCTACCTCATACGGTGGTTGTGAGGATTAAAAAAAAAAAAAAAAAAAAAAAAAAAGAACAATTAGTGTCTCCTTTCCTTGGTGCCACTTTCATGCTGCATCCTCAGCTGGGTAGGGGGATAAAGAACTTCCCTCCACCCTCTTACGTTCTGTACCTGGGCCTGAGAATTAAACTGACATAAGACAGATTGACAGGAGAAAACATACACATTTTTAAAAAATATTTTCACATGTACCTGGGAGTCTTCGAAAGGAAAATAAAGACCTGAAGAAGATGTTCGTCCCAAAAGCTTATATACCTTTTTACACAAAGAATGATAAATTGTGGGGTTGTGACGACATAGGAGCTTGGGTTTGGGGCAGTAAATTGTGGGGCAGTGACTAGGAAATATAAGGGGGAAAACTAATGAAAGATGAGTTGTTTTAGTGGGCTGGTTTGTACAGATCCATTTAGGCATTACCTCCTGGTCTCCAGTGGTAAGAATGTTCTCTGGTAAGGGGAGGGCACCTTTCTCAGGGGAAATTTTATGACCTGCTTTTAGGTGAAAGAGGGCCGTCAGGGAACCCTTCCTGCATCTGCTATTTCTCAAGTGTCCTCAGCTCAAAATAATCAAGATACCAAAGCAGTATATTTGTGGTGACATATTCTGATTCCCTTCAGCTGGAACACTCCTCTGCCTCTCCTCCTGCCTACGTTCACTCACAGTCTGTGTCTTTAAATCTGTAGAGATCCACTTCCTCCAGGAAGCCTTCCCTGATGGGACAAGTCTGGGTGGGATCCCCTTCTTATGCCTCCTGCCCAGGCTCCTGCTCACGCAGCATCCTAGTCACCTGGTTCCCTGTCTGAACCCCCGAGAGTGGGGCCACAGCATCTTCCCCATGTAAGATGCTCTCTCCATCACCAAGCACAGGGCCCAGCAAGGATCAAGCTTTTGGTTACTAACTGTTGAGCTGTTAACCTAAAATTTATTTAAATACTCAGATGATGTGTTTCTTTGCTTCTGGTTGGAAATTCAGCCACTGAATATTGCTTTAAAAAATGATTTCCGTGAAACATGAGAAAGTGAAGAACTTAAGGGGAAAACAGGAGGAATTTCCCCTCTGTCGTGCTACCTGCAGCTCCCAGGCTCTGCCCACAGACTCTCCTCCACAGCCAACTGCTGCCTGAGAGACTTCTAGGCGGTGGAAATAATCCACAGTGGGCTGGGCTGAACTCTTCTGGCTGGGGCAGGCAGCCACTGCGTCCTCACACACTTGTCAGGCTGCAGTTTGGTGGGATGGTTCCCGGCCTTAAATTAAATATCTTCTTGTACGATGGGGGGATGAAGGATGGCTCCTCTTAGAGGAATTCCCCGCATCTCACTTGGCCACACGTGGCGTACCAGGATGCCAACCATTGGTGAACAGCTCGAGAAGGCCTTGCACTGTGTGGATACATGACAAATCCTGCCTCGTGCAGGGGTTGTCCTCACTTACTCTACTAGGGAGAAGCCAGCAACGTTCCCTGAAGAGACAAGGAGAGAGAGAAGAGCTCCTTGAACTGTAGCCGTGAGAACCCAGCATGTCTGAGTTAAACGTAGTCTGTCTGAGACCAGACAGAAAAAAAGTTAGATATCTTTTTAATATCTATTTTTAAAGGTGATCTATGCACATTGTGGAAAAAAAGTCAAGTAGTACAAAATCTAGTGAGAAGAAATCTCTTCCCACCTGGGATCCTCCAAGACTCTAGCCCCTTCTCGTTCCAGGCTCTTTCAAATATGTCATCTAGTTTCATCTTCATTTTATATATTTTTGAAATTTTAAATGGATTAAAAATTTTTTTTTCCCTTTCAGTATTATTGAGATACAATTGACATACAGCACTGTATAGGTTTAAGGTGTACAGCATCATGACTGGACTTACATACATTGTGAAATGATTATCACAATAAGTTTAATGAACATCCATCACCTCATATAGATACAAAATTAAAGACCTAGAAAAAAACCTTTAGGAGGAACTCTTAGGAGTTACTCTTAATTTTCATGTATAATATACAGCAGTGTTAATTACGTTTATCATATTGTACCTTACATCCCTCATACTTATTTATCTTATAACTGGAAGTTTGTACCTTTTGACTGTCTTCATCCAATTCCCCTTATCCTCACCCCTAACCTCTGGTAACCACAAATCTGATCTATTTTTGTATGGGCTTGTTTGTTTTTGAAGTATTATTGACCTACGATACCATGTAAGTTCCTGTTACACAACTTAGTTTCAAATGAAATAGTTTCATCATTTCAAAAAATAGTTTCATTATTTCAAAATGATCACCACGAGTCTAGTTACAATATGTCACCATACAAAGATATTACATAGTTATTGACTGGACTATTTTTACTAAATGCTAATTTTATTTTATTTTATTTACATATTTTAAAATGAGTTAATTAATTAAACAAATGTTAAATAATAAAAATGTTCATTCTCCTTGAAAAATATTAAAGCATGATAAAAGTTTTAAAAATAAGACTGATAGGGCTTCCCTGGTGGCGCAGTGGTTGAGAGTCCGCCTGCCGATGCAGGGGACACGGGTTCGTGCCCTGGTACGGGAAGATCCCACATGCCGCGGAGCAGCTGGGCCTGTGAGCCATGGCCGCTGAGCCTGCGCGTCTGGAGCCTGTGCTCGCAATGGGAAAGGCCACAACAGTGAGAGGCCCGCGTACCACAAAAAAAAAAAAAAAAAAAAAAAAAAGACTGACAAAAGATTGAAATAAAATAGAAAACTAGTAAAATGCTAACAGTCAATGGGGCTCTAGGTGATTTTTTTTTAATTTCATACCTTTCTATTTTTTCTAAAAATTCTACCATAAATAATATTTTTATATCATTTAAAAAATCACTTAAAAAAAGACTTGGGGTATTTTTGACATACAATAAACTGCACACATTTATGTGTACAATTTGATACATTTTGGCATGTATATACACCTGTGAAACCATCACCATAATCAAGATAAACAATATATCTTCTCTACCTCACACCATACACAAAAAATTACTCAAAATGGATCAAAGGCCTAAATGTAAAGCTAAAATTATAAAAACACTTAGAAGAAAGAATAGATGTAAATCTTCATGACCTTGGATTAGGCAATTGTTTCCTAGATATGACACCAA
This sequence comes from Mesoplodon densirostris, assembly GCF_025265405.1. Taxonomy (NCBI): domain Eukaryota; kingdom Metazoa; phylum Chordata; class Mammalia; order Artiodactyla; family Ziphiidae; genus Mesoplodon; species Mesoplodon densirostris. Next base: position 25,195,265 of record NC_082677.1, read on the forward strand.
AACCACAAGCAACAAAAGAAATAAATAAATAAGGGATTGGAGCGCAGGGGGCCTCCTAGACAAGGACCCTGATGGTACTCTTGGTGGGGTGAATGGGAAGTCATGAGTGTTGATGGGAGGAGTGACATGATCTGCCTCTGGCTTTGAAAGGATCACTCAGCCCCTGTGTGGAGGATAGTTTTGGGAGAAAGGGAAAGTGGGAAAGACTGAACATTTGGAGATTAACTGGGAGGATTTGCAATAATCCAAGTGAGAAAAGATGATGGCCTGGACCAGAGTGGAAGTGCTGGAGGTAGTGAGAGGTGAATGGGGTATATTTTGAAGATTCAGTCAATATCATCCATGAAGGATTGGATCAGGAATGTGAAAGAAAGAATAGAATCAAAGCTGACTCCAAAGTTTGGGGCGTTAACAAGTGCAAGGAGGGGTTTGCCTGAGGAAGATGGCATATTTGAGATAAAGATGGAATCAGGAGTTTGTTTGGACAGATTAATTTGGAGATAATGTTAGATAGCCAGTTGGCAAAGTCAAGCAGGCAGCTAAGGGCATGAGTCTGGCATCCGCCTAGAGATATAAATCTTAGAATCATCAGCATATTAGATGTCATTTAAAGTCATGCAACTGAGTTGAACAAATGGGAATGAAAGTGAATAAAGAGGAGAAGTCCAAGGGCTAAGCCGCAGGGCCTCCAACCTTCAGATACGGAGACACAGAGAAATAGCAAAGAGATTGAGAACGGCCATTAGGAGGAGAACCAGCAGTGACCCAGAAGCCAGGATGAAGTAAGCCTTCAGGAACAGCGAATTGTTTCAAATGCTACCGAGATCAACAAGTTGCGTTGACCACTGGCAATATGGGGCTCATTTGTGACCTTGGCAATGACAATTTTGGCAAAACAGTGAAGACTGATTTAAGTGTGGCCAAGAGAGAATGGGAGGAGAGGAAGCAGAGACAGTGAGTGAGACCAATCTTTTGAGGACCTTTGCTCTGAAAGAGAAAGGAGAGGTGGTAGCTGGAGGAAAACGTGGAGTGAATGGAGGTTTGGAGGTTGGTTGTGTTTGTTTTTCAGGTAGGAGACATTAGAGCGTGTTTGTGCGTGCTAATCAGAACAATGCAGGACAGAGTGAAGAGAATTGCCAGGGTGAAGTGCTTAGGTGGTCAAGAAAGGAGTAGATCTAGTGAACATGAAAGGGGCTGGTCCCATGGTGGTCAAATTACAGGAAGGAGGGCAGAGTAAGCGGGCACCTATACAAGCAGGATGGTGGAGGGAGCATGTGGAAGTTCTATTCATATTCCCAGTGAAATACAGAGTGAGGTCACCAGCAGAGAGGGAGGAGGCAGGGAGGAGGGAGGAAGAAAGAAGAGAAGGTGTGAAATAGCAGTTTAGGAGAAAGGAAAATAGAGTCAGATTGCGGGGCAAACCAAGGGCCCACTTGAGTTATGGTGTTAAGTGAAACCAGGCAGCAAGGGTGTGTGCGTTTCTCCAGTCTCTTCGGCGACCCCAGGGCAGACATGGAGTAGAGACATTGACTTCAAAGAAACGTAAATTAAGATAAAATGCCATTTTTTCCCTTTTTTTGGCCATGCTGCACGAGGCGTGGCATGTGCGATCTTAGTTCCCCCACCAGGGATCCAACCCACGCCCCCTATATTCGAAGCACAGAGTCCTAACCACTGGACTGCCTGGGAAATCCCAAGACAAAATACCATTAAAAAAAATTCACTTTAACAGCAAAGATGTTTAAAGTATCCTCAAAGTATACTAGGGAAGAGTGAAATAAAAACTCTCACACAGGGCTTCCCTGGTGGCGCAGTGGTTGAGAGTCCGCCTGCCGATGCAGGGGACACGGGTTCGTGCCCCAGTCCGGGAGGATCCCACATGCCGTGGAGCGGCTGGGCCCGTGAGCCATGGCCGCTGAGCCTGCGCGTCCGGAGCCTGTGCTCCGCAATGGGAGAGGCCACAGTAGTGAGAAGCCCGCATACTGCACAAAAAAAAAAAAAAAAAAAAAAAACTCTCACACATATCTGGTAAGAGTATAAATTGGTACAATTACCTTCAGAAATTATTCCCTGACTCTTAAAAATACTCATTTTGCACTTCTAGGAATCTATTTTAAGAAGAAAATAAAAACTAAGAAAAATGCACACAAGGATATTTATGTAAGTATTATTTATACTTGGGAAAAATTGGAAATAATTAAATTACTAACATTAGGTGAGAAGTAACAAAAATAACAGGATAACCATCTATGAAATAGCAACATTCATTGAAATTGATGTTTACCAAGCATCTTCAACAACATGAAAAAATCCTTAAGATATAAAGTTATGGCACTAAAAGTAGTCAAGATAAAATGCATTTTTAAAAGTCACTGGGAAAATATCAAAATGTTCATTGTAATCATCTTTGAGTAGTAGGATTATAGCTGACTTTCATTTTCTTCATTATTGCTTTCTGCATTTTCCAAACTGGGTATTTCTGTCATAATCAGAACAAAAATGCTATGTTTAAAAATATGGTCCATCCTTAAAGGATTGGATGGATTTGAAGGCATTGGGGCTCTTTCTAGTCACATGGTGTCCTCACAGTCTCACATTTCAAACTGCAAATTCCAGGTACATCCAAAATTTCCCTCCCAAGCAGTCTCAGTTTACCTCATCAGAGTTGAACATTCTAAAGCTTTAACCTGAAGATAAAATGTAATAATTCATTTACAATGAACTATTGATTCAAGGTATAATACCAGATTCTTGTTCTAGAATGATTAGTGTCTCCTAACTCTTTTTTTTCTAGACTTGCCCCAGCCCTTCTCAGAATTTGGAGATGGCCTTCAGGACTCAGGAACTTTAGACTCCAGCAGATATTCTAACTAAGGTTTGTAAAATTCTTTATTTTTTAATTGAAATTTAGTTGATTTACAATATTGCTTTAGTTTCAGGTGTACAGCAAAGTGATTCAGTTATATATTTTTTCATCTTATTTTCTATTATAGGTTATTTAAATATATTGAATATAGTTCCCCGTGCCATACAGTAAATTCTTTTTGCTTATCTATTTTATATATATAGTAATTAGAACACTCCCTCACACAAGATAGAAAAATAAACTCAAAATGGTTTAAAGGGGACTTCCCTGGTGATGCAATGGTTAAGAATCCTCCTGCCAATGCAGGGGACACAGGTTCGATCCCTGGTCCAGGAAGTTCCCACATGCCACGGAGCAACTAAACCTGTGTGCCACAACTACTGAGCCTGCACTTTAGAGCCCACAAGCCACAACTACTGAGCCCTCATGCCACAACTACTGAAGCCCGCACGTCTAGAGCCCGTGCTCTGCAACAGGAGAAGCCACCGCAATGAGAAGCCCATGCACTGCAACGAAGAGTAGCCCCCAGTCAACGCAACTAGAGAAAGCCTGCACACAGCAACAAAGACCCAGCACAGCCAAAAAAAAAAAAAAACGATATATAAAAAAAAAAATTGGTTTAAAGACCTAAATATAAGACATGACACCATAAAACTCCTACAAGAGAACATAGACAAAGTATTTTCGGACATAAATCCTAGCCATATTTTCTTAGGTCAATCTCCCAAGGCAAAAGAAATAAAATTCTTTTGCTTATAAATTCAACAAAGAAGTGCCTCAAAAGGAACTTCTACTCATGTATCAGTCAGCTATCACTGCATAACAAACAACCACAGAATTTCAATGGCATACAATAATAAGCATGCATTTCACTCATGCACTTGTGTGTATTGGCTGAAGCCAATATGATACCGGCTGAGCTTACTGGGCAGCTCTAAACCACAAGTTGAGACCAAATCTGCTCCATGTGTCTCTTATCCTCCTAGGACTAGTGGGCTAGCTTGGCATGTTCTCATGACAATGGCAAATGCATGGAAAAATAAGCCCAACCATGCAAGTACATGTCAAGTCCTTGCTTGTATGTCTGTTAACAATCCATTGGCTAAAACAAGTCACCTGGCAAGCACAAAGTCAAGAACAAATAAACTCTGCCTCTCTAGTGGAAGGAACCACAGAATCACACAGAAAAGGGTGTGAAATCAGGGAGAAGTGAGGAATGAGCCAATAAATCAATCTACTATAACCAGGAAAGAAAGAAAAACAGAAAATGCAAACATGAAAGGTGGAAACTAATTTAAAAAGAGTAAATTCTTCAGTCAAAATCTAATCATGGACAGTTCCTATTCCTAATTACTTTTTCAACACCTCTGTTGAAACCCAACCCCCAAAGCCCCGATATTCAGTCCTTGAGCATTTCTCATCCCCATCTCCTCCAGAGGAGAGATGGGAGCCAGAGATACAGCCTCAGTGGGTCAGCAGGTTAATGGACACCATCCTAGAGAAGAAATGCAAACCTTGGCTTTTCTCTATCCCAGGAATATCAGACATTAAAGCCTCTTCCAGCCCTGTAAGCCAGCCTCAAGGCCATCCAGTCTGCCCTGCACCCAAAAGCCCCATCACAGTGATGAGGAAACAGGTCTAGAGGATCATTTCTTCAATCTTTCCTGGAGGCTTAAGGCTGAAGCCCGAGCTACGTGCTATTAGACTCCTTTAAAATGGGAGCTTTGGGGATCCTCTCATTACAAGGGGACCACCATTTATCTGAAACAGAAAAAGGAGCATGTCTTAATGCCATTAGAATATGCTTAATGAAAATTTCTCCTTCTCTCTCTCCCCCTCTCTCTCCCCCTCCCTCCTCCTCTCTTTCTCTTTCTTCCTTTCAAGCCCACTTCCAAAGCTGACCTGAATCTCCAGCAAAGGCTCTGAACCAATCCAATCACACAGCTTGGGGCCCAGAGAGGCACCACAGTAATGGTTTGCATTCCCACATTATACTCGCATCGCTCACAACAGTCAGCAGTTCTACATGCTGCTCTGAAACATAGTTGTTAAGAGGATTTGACTCCAGGTTCAGACAAACCTGCACGGACACCTGTCTCCTCTTCTCACCTACCATGTGACCTTAGGCAAATTGCTTAACCCCACAGGTTCCTCATGGGTAGAATGGGGCCAATAACAGTGGCAAACTCATAGGACTATCATGGATATGTTGAGATAAAATATGAAAGTGCTTAGAACAGTGCCTGCCACATGGTCCACACTCAGTCAAGTGCAGCTGTAATAACTTGATGTGGAAACCATAAACCTCCAGTGGGAAGACACTCAACCCTGGTGAACTCTGAGGAACAGGAACCCCAAATCGTGAATCTTGTGTCTACAGTATTTGGAACACTTAAAATACTGGTTCCCATTGCGGAGGTAGAAGGACAGCGTTTGGGCCAATTTGGAGTTAACTACTCCTGGGTACTCAAATGTTACAATGGGGATTTTTGTGGTCTGAGGAATACATGCAAAAACGCAGGTGTCTGTGGCTAGTGAACTTAAACATGAAGCAACAGTCACCCAGCAACAAGCCAGGAACACCTGTTGGTGTCTGTTAGATGCCACCCCAGGGCACAAACCAGCTCTTTCCTCCTGCATCACTGGGTGGATCAACAAACTTTTTCATGTGACTGATTAAGATACTAGTTGTCATCACAACTTCACTTTTTTTTGTTGTTTGTTTTTGTGGGTTCTTTTTTTTTTTTTGGTTTGGTTGGTTTTTTGAAATTGAAGTATAGTTGATTTACAATGTTGTGTTAGTTTCTGGTGTACAGCAAAGTGATTCAGTTTTACACACACACACACACACACACACACACACATATATATATATATATATATATGTTTTTTCAGAATCTTTGCCCTTATAGGTTATTATAAAATATTGAGTATAGTTTGCTGTGCTATACAGTAGGACCTTGTTGTTTGTCTGTTTTATATATAGTAGTGTGTATATGTTAATCCCAAACTCCTAATTTATTCCTCCACAACTTTACTTTCTAAATAAACTGTGCCTCCTTTTGGTAAATTCAATGTATCTCCTAGCACCCTTGATTCAATTTGATAAAGATGTGTGGAGTGTTTGCACTGTGGCAGATGCTGTGGGTATTTGAAATGGAGAAAGAATGAAAGTAGGCTTTTTTCGAGTTCTTGCTATGATTAAACAACCTTGTGGGTGTTTATGAATCCCCTGCTCTACTTTGTCTAAGGAGGGTAGATTCAGAGAAAGATCATTTGTGTGACTAGGAGTAAGAAGGTAAAATGGGAAATACTTATGCTTCATGTAAGAAAAATGAAGCCATTTCCATGACCTAAAACAACACAGGTGGATTCCTCACTCCCAGTGCGATGTTCCTGGTCAGGCTATGGCTTCCTTCCACGCAGTGATTCAGGCACCCAGGCTCCTTCCTTCTCATGGGCCTGTCATTCCTTAAGGCCTCAAAGTCCCCTGCACTCTAACTGCAGAGGAAAAAGATCATGGAGAAAACCCATCCACTTCTTAAATGCTCCCTCCCAGAAGCGACAGATTCATCCTATTCACATTCCACTGGCAAGAATTAATCACATGGCCACTCGTGGGTACAGGAAGGCATGAACACAGAATCCTCTTTCCTGTTGGGACAGCAATAATTCCCCAAAGCATAAACTTTTGGTAAGTAGCTAGCTACCTATGTGTATTCAGGTTCATACATTGCTATATTATTTTGCCTATTTCCCCCACTCTGACGTGAGCTCCATAAGAACAGGGATTTGTCTTTGTTCATTGTAGAATCCCCAGCTGGTGGTGATGCCGGAACTGAAACTTGGAGGAGTTGTCCAGGTGGAGAGGTCAGAGAAAGGCCATCCAAGGAGTGGATGGCACGTGAAAAGGCAGGAAGTATGAGGGTGTGGTGTGTTAGGAGAGCTGAATCTGCCTACTCTGGCCAGAGAGAAGAGTGAGCTCTGGGCCAGGGCATAGCAGGAGCCTGAGTGCAGGACCCAGAATGGGCAGGGCCATGGCCTCAGGCTAAGGAGTTGAAATATATCCTTAAGTACCAAACAACTCAGAAATTTCACTCTTAGGTATATACTCCCCCAAAAAAGGAAAGAAAAAAGAAAATTATGTCCACACAAAATGTTCGTAATAGCCAAAAAGTAGAGATGACCAAAATGTCCCCCAATAAATGAATGGATAAACAAGATGTGGTAAATCAATACAATGAAATAGTACTCAGCCATAAAAAGGAATGAAAGACTGATTCGTGCTGCAACTTGGATGAACCTTGAAAACATTACCTAAGCGAAAGAAGCCAGACACAAAAGGCACATATTGTATGAGTCCGTTTATATGAAATATGCAGAAAAGACAAATCCAAAGAGACAGAAATAGACTAGTGGTTGCCAGGGATTTAAAGGAAAGGGGAATGGGGCTTCCCTGGTGGCGCAGTGGTTGAGAGTCCGCCTGCCGATGCAGGGGACACGGGTTCGTGCCCCGGTCCGGGAAGATCCCACATGCCGCGGAGCGGCTGGGCCCGTGAGCCATGACCGCTGAGCCTGCGCGTCCGGAGCCTGTGCTCCACAACGGGAGAGGCCACAACAGTGAGAGGCCCGCGTACGGCAAAAAAAAAAAAAAAAAAAAAAAAAAAAGGAAAGGGGAATGGGGCGTGAGGACTAATGGGTACAGGATTTCTTTGGGGGGAGATGACAATGTCCTGGAATTAGATAGTGGTAATGGTGGCCCATCTCTGTGAATATACTAAAGACAACAGAATTGTACCCTTTAAAAGGGTGACCTCTGTAGTAAGTGAATTTTATCTTAATAAAGCTGTTATTTTAAAACTCTATCCTTAGGACAAGAAGCCATGAAAGTTTCAAGCAGGTGATGACCACATGGTCAAGATATGACACTGGTGATTATAACGACAATGGATTGAAGAGGGTGGAGAACAGTGCATGGAGCCTGGTCCTCCCAGTGAAGTGTACCAAGCACCTGGACTAAGGCCCCAGAATTAACAGACCCCAGGTGAGTTAACACTGGGTCAAGGGACAGAAAAAATGGAGAAAGCACAGAACCAGCTTTGCGGCTCTCCCTATAAAACCACATCTTCTAAGTTGTGCCAACAAAACGTGCACAGAGGGACTTCCCTGGCAGTCCAGTGGTTAGGACTCGGCGCTTTCACTGCCGTGAGCCTGAGTTTGATCCCTGGTCGAGGAACTAAGATCCCCCAAGCTGCACACTGAGCCGCCAAAACAAAAAACGCTCAGAGCCCAAGAAGTACCAGGCATGTTTCTAGTCCTACTCCTTACATTTGAGGAGCTACTGGGTCGCTATGCCACTCATGTTGCTGGCACAGGAATTCACCCCCCAGGCTGTTTGTCTTTTCAGCACCAAAACATGGAGCAGGTTTCCAAGGTTCTCACCTCTGACAGTCTGTGTTGTGCAACTCTGGCTGCTGGCTCTGTGGTTGACATTTGGTCATTTTTCTTTTAAAGTATTAATAAGTAAATGCACATACCGGAAAGCCATTTGCATATCCTTGGAATAGCAGGGAGTCATGTTTTGCGAATTGGTAGGTAAGTGATCCAGGCAACAAATTCAGTACCTGCCACATTTGATGCCCTGCCCTACACCAAACTCTACAACTCAGTTGGGTTTCACAAACACCTACTGTGTGCCAGGGACCAAGTGATACGGACTAGATAGGAAAATGATCTGTGTTCTTAGGAAGCTCATAGGCTGGTGAGGGAGAATGACTCTGAGGCAGATGGGGGTGAGTTTATGGAAGTGCGCTGATGGAGGGATGTGCGGGCATCTAGCCCACGGGGTGGGGAGAAGTCATGGGAGGCTTCCTAGAGGAACACTTCCAGTCTGGAAGGACTCCACAATCTGTGGGCCCTGAGGCTGGCCTTGCATCCATCAACTCATGGGGTAACTTCCTGGGTGGGAAAACTCAGTGGGCACACAGAATAAAGGTGGGGGGGGGCGGGTGTTTCTGGGATTGTAAAGACGGACCAAACATGAAGACTTTTCAGGTAATATTCCAAGACTAGAGAACAGGAAAATCCAATCTATAGTTGCCTTTGGGAGTTTGTTGACTATGAAGGGTCCCAAGAGAGTCTCTTAGGCTGCTGAAAATGTTCTATATTTTGATTTGGATGATGACTGGAGGAGAGGGAGAGAGAGTCTTTAAGACTACACTGAAGAACAAAACGAAACCTTTGGCCTACTACAATAACTAGACTTATTCATTATATTTTTTTAATAGCACAAAAGTTATTTACCATGTAGTTACTATTTACAAGTGTTTTCTTTTTTTTTAATTGAAATATAGTTGATTTACAATGTTGTGTTAGTTTCAGGTATATAGCAATATAGCAAAGTGATTCAGTTATATATATATATGTATAAAATATATATTCTTTTTCAGATTCTTTTCCATCATGGTTTATCATAGGATATTGAATATCATTCCCTGTGCTACACAGTAGGACCTTGTTGTTTATCTATTTTATATATAATGGTGTGTATCTCTTAATCCCAAACTCCTAATTTATCCATCCACCAACCTCCATGTATTTTCATCTGTGTGATCTCATTTATTTCTCCGAATAAGCCTCAGCTTATTCAGGACACATATTTTATGCCAGAAACTCAAACTCCAATGCATTAAATAACTTGCTCAAAATCGTCCAACTAGGAAGTAACAGAGCCAGGATTTGAATTAATTCTCCTAGCTCATAATTCAGCTATATTCCTGTTACCCAAGCTAGTTTAAAAATTGGGAGCTCTTAATGTCATGTTCTAACCACAGGTCATGCCAAGAAGGCCCAAGAAACATCTCTTAGCTGCTTCTGACACGAACTCCTTTCAACTCAGTTCAGCCAAGCCTTGGTCCAGGCTGTGCCAGGCACAAACCAGCACCTGGGGGACCTGGCGTGGGGGGACATCACCCACACCTTCCAACAGCTCATGGGCTAGTGGAGAAGACAGGTCGTGCACACCTGGTTATGGCCAAAGCAGAGTATGAAACAGGCGCTACGCTAGACACACAAAGGACCATGGGATGGCAAATGAGGCCACCATGGTTTTCAGTTGGCATTAATTTCATACCCAATATATGTGACTGTCTTGGGAACCAAGCTGGGCAGCTGCCAAGCTGGCTCCCAGAGAAGCTGGTTCTATGTACTTCTCCTGGTAATTCCTTCCCCTCTTTTCCGCATATTCCCTGGCCCTGGCCTGGGAAGCAAGGGGAGCCTGGAACTTCACTCATCAGCCCCTTCTCTGGAAGTCGCATGTTACCATAGCAACACTGACCTCGGTTCTGACATTGTCAGGCACCAGTTGGAAAGTGGGTGCAAACACTGGGTTTCACTGACAAGGGGCAGAGTCTCTGAAATCACTGCCTGATCAAAGTCCCAAGAAGGTCAACCTCTGACCCTTGAGGGGCAGGAGGCCAACTAACCCAGATTTTTCCCGAGGGCCAGCTGGTGTGACAGGAAGAACATGAGCTTAACCCAGGTGAACCTAGAAGTGGTCCAACTCTGCCGCTCTGTGCTGCCAGGACCTAAGCCTCAGTCCCTCGTCTGCAGACTGGGGATGATGACGCCTGCCTCACGCAGCTGCCCTGAGAATGTGATGAGAGCACCTTTGTCAAATGCCTCACACGTGGTGCTCTTATAAATGGCACTGAATTAGAGCCATGAGGAGAACTTTCAGAGCGTCTCTTTAAAAGTTCTGGCCAAGATTCACTCAATATCTCATTCACATAGACATCCCTCTTTGAAGATTACTTCACACTCCTTAAATGCTAGACTTATCTATTTAAATGCCAGAACAGGATGTCTTCAACTTCAGAAACACCAGGGTGACCTCGGAGGCCCTTGTGCATCCCTGGAAAGGGTACAGTTCATGTGACAGTCACCTCGCTCCGTGGCACAGATGAGATGCAGCTGAAATGGTGACTTTAGGTGGGGCCTGCCCTGCAGGCTCTGTGGACAGCCCAGCCACGCAAGTGGAATTCAGTTCCCTAAAGTAGAACAGCTCAGGAGGCCCACAGGGAGGACCAGAGACCTGGGAGGGACAGCCATGGGACAGGACAGAAAAGCCTTAAGAGGTCAAGGACCCACCTTCATCCTTCACAAAGGGTCTTCCCTACACCCTTCAGACAAATGATACTCTATCCTTTAAAAATGAAGAAGTGTCAACCCCCCTGCCCACTCACTATCAGATTAGTGTGTCCAACGTAGCCAGGATCCCTGTCCATTCTGGTGATATGGAAAGAGGTGACAGCTTCAATTGCCATTCAGTCTTTTAGGGAAGCAGGACAACGGAAATGAGGGCTTGTGTTTCCCGACCCCTCTACCTCCCCTCAGACCATCCCCAGGTTCCCTGTGTCTCTCCTGGATCGTGGAGCCAACGAGAGATTCAGAAAACAACCATCTCGACTCTGAGCAAAGAAACCTGGACCAGGTGCCCACCATCTTAAGAGAGATAAAGTCGTGATTGTCCAGTGCAGCGTCTTAATGATCAGGAGAAAAAGCTAATCCAACCTTTCGGATATGTTAGTGCATCTGTCTCTTTCTCTTCCTTGGGGGGAGGGCGAGGGGGGACAGTTTTGCCTTTAAAAATGGGACTTAATACAACATGAAAAGAATTCTGGACATCAGGATGTGGCAGGATTGAAAGGCAGAATTCGCACAGAGGAAGAGTGACTACTGTGGTATCTCAGATCACAAATTACAAACAGTTGTGTGCAGTCTAAAAACACCATTCAGCAGCTGGTCAAGGAGAAGCAATCTCTTCCCTTTCTCAAACGAGATTAAAAATTAGAGGAATCTAAAATATGGCACAGATGAACTTTTATGAAACAGAAACAGACTCACAGACAGAGACTAGACTTGTGGTTGCCAAAGGGGAGAGGGGATGGGAAAGGGATGGATTGGGAATTTGGGGTTAGCAGATGCAAACTATTATATACAGAATGGATAAACAACAAGATCCTACTGTAGAGCACACAGAACTATATTCAATACTCTATGATAAACCATAACGGAAAAGAATTTATATATATATATATATATATATATATATATATATATATCTGTCTAACTGAATCACTTTGCTGTACAGCAGAAGTTAACACAACATTGTAAATCAACTTTATTTCAATTTTAAAAAATACAGGGACTTCCCTGGTGGCTCAGTGGTTAAGAATCCGCCTGGGGCTTCCCTGGTGGCGCAGTGGTTGGGAGTCCGCCTGCCAATGCAAGGGACACGGGTTCATGCCCCAGTCCGGGAAGACCCCACATGCCGCGGAGCGGCTGGGCCCATGAGCCATGGCCACTGAGCCTGTGCATCCGGAGCCTGTGCTCCACAACTGGAGAGGCCACAACAGTGAGAGGCCAACGTACAGCAAAGAAAAAAAAGAATCCACCTGCCAATGCAGGGGACATGGGTTCGATCTCTGGTCCAGGAAGATCCCTCATGCCATGGAGCAACTAAGCCCGTGTGCCACAACTACTGAGCCTGCGCTCTAGAGCCTGTGAGCCACAACTACTGAAGCCGGCACCCCCTAGAGCCCGTGCTCCGCAATGAGAGAAGCCACCACAACGAGAGAAGCCACCGCAATGAGAAGCCTGCGCACCGCAAGGAAGAGTAGCGCCCACTTGTCGCAACTAGAGAAAACCCGCGCACAGCAACGAAGACCCAACACAGCCTAAATAAATAAATGAAATATAAATAAATTTAAAAAAATACAAAAGGATCCAGATGTCATTTTGCCATGTGCCCTAGGACCCATGGGGCCGTGGCCCTAACCTGTTTCATAACTTCTCTGAGGACCAGCTCCAAGCACAATGGGCTTCCTCAGATCAAGGTGACCTCTCTCCCAAATGTTTTCCTCGGCTGCTGCTTGCTGGCTCCTTTGCCTGCTAGCGTTACGCAACTTCTCTTATCTGCAACTTCTCTTATCTGCACGCGAGCAATTGATAAGTGAATGTCCTTCTGGACACAGCTAATCTCCCCATCAGCCCTCAATCACTTGAGATTATAATGGTTAATTATACTTTGGGTTTGGGGAGCTCATTTTCCCCCTGGTACATTCATGTCTCTGATTTCACCTTCCTGAAACTTTTTTGTCCGAGACACAATGTTTGGTCACTTAAAGCTTCAGCCGCAGCATTAGTTTTCTTGTGTCTAAAATGAGGTAGCTAGGGACTTCTCTGGCGGTCCAGTGGTTAAGACTTCTCCTTCCAGTGAGGGGGTGTGGGTTCCATTCGTGGTCAGGGAGCTAAGATCCCTCTATGCCTCGCGGCCAGAATACGGAAACATAAAAACAGAAGCAATATTGTAACAAATTCAATAAAGACTTTAAAAATGGCCCACATCAAAAAAATCTTTAAAAAAAATAAAAAATAAAATGAGGCAGCTTGACTGGATGAGCTTTTTGTGTTTCAGCCCAAGGAAATGCCGCCCATCGGGGCAGAGCTGGGACAGGGCATCAGATGCCGGCCCCTCTTCTGTTTGGGAGATGTGCAGCCAACCCTCCTTCCAGAATGATCCTGAACTCTGCGTCCTTTTAAGTTTCCTTCCTTTTGAGTCTACACACCTACCAAAAACCTCACTGCATAATTTATCCTGTTTCCCAAGCTCCTCTCTGTCTACCTGAGTTCTCCCAGGGACGTACTCCATACTCCTGTTTCCCTAGACGGATAGCCCCTCACTCAGAATCCTTCCATAGCCCGGTGACTCTGCTGCTCTCTTCACCACTCCTTGCCCTCCAGATACCCTTGACAAGCGAGAGGTCACACTCTGTTCCTGCGCCTCCCAGACCTGTTCTTGGCTGGGCAGGGGCTTCCTTTGGCTTAGATTGCACAACCAAGCCATGACTCTTTTGGTTCTAAAACAGGCTCTGGCCCTGAGCCCAGGACAGTAGGTCACACACCTCCTGGGAGCACGTGGAAATGGTCCCTTCCCATGCGATGCATGAAAACTCAATTACAATCCTGTTTTGAAATGTTGACAAGCAAGGGCAAGCCCAGCGGAAGAAGGGCCACTCCAGCCCAATAGACAGACCAGGCTGTTACCAGCTCTACAGCAGACCCTCTGAGGGCACTGCACCCTCCTCCAGGTCTCCAAAACCAGGGCCCACGTCTTTGTCTCCTTCCGTCTGATTCATAACACACACATATGCATATACAGGCACACATATACATACAAGTACACACACACAAGCACACATGCATACATCTACTCAAACACACCCATGGTGTGCTGACACCATGTTCTGTCCACAGGGGGCTCAGAAGACTTCTCTGACTTTAGAACCCTGGAGTTCTAGGAAAAGGTAAATATTATGTCAGGATCAGCCTAGCATCAGACATCTCCCTGGAGTGACAAGGAAGTCCACCTCTTCCCCTTACTGCCGGTCATGGCAACTGAAGTTCCACCATTAGAGATTCATTTCTTTTGGCCTCAAAGGTCTCTCAGTCTTCAGAGCTCTCTCCTCCCCCAGTAAACTATAAGTAGCTGGGGAAAGGATTATTATGGGCCCCCAGCACCAGTCTTGGCCCTGGATTCATTTTTCAGATGCTTTGGCAGGATGAGAGCAAGGCCCTAGAGAAGGCAAAGCAAAAAGACCTGCAAGAGGATGGTAGCCCAGCAAGGTAGCAGAGGGGACAAGGTGAACGAGCACCCCAGACACAGTGCCACGCCCAGCCTGCCTGGGTTGTGGAAGAAGTGAGCCGTTTCACTCATTCCGTCAACAAATATGAACTGAGAGCTTACTATGTGCCGGGCACCATGGCCGGCACTGGGGATACATGGCAAGCCAAACTAGAGATGGTCCTTGAATTCAAGGAGCTTATGGTCCACTTGCAAGAGAGTGGGGAGAAATTAACCCCCAAAAATCACCCAAATGAACATGTCATTGTAAACCAAGATGAGTGCACTTAAAGAAGGTGCTACAAGAATAGCACCAAGGACCAACCTAGACTGGGGGCCAGGAAGGCTTTCTGAGGAAGTAATGCTTGAGCTGATCCTAAAGAAGCAGAATTAACCAGAAAAACAGAGAAGAGCAGGCAGTCCAGGGAGAGGGAATTGTGTGTGCAAAGGCCCTGTGGTGGAAAGGAACCACCCAATCCTGCCATTGTGCATAATCCTTAGCCTTCAGTAAACTTTGAACTTGAAGGAAAATATTCCTTTCTAAAAATGGGTTTCCCTTTCCCTTTCCCCTTCCACTTACCCCTGCCCTTCAATCAATACAGAGTGACACAGAGAAAGGTGAGCTGGGCAGGAGAAAGCCTTAAAAAAACAAAAGCTCCAGACAGCAGCTATGACAGCTATTTCCCGTTTGGTGTCTCTCACCACAAACCTCCTTAGCCAAACAAATTAGCACAGGAAAACATTTTGGAGAAGGGTGTGGAAGAAACACATACTGAAAAGCCAAACATATTCCATCTGCTTTTCTGAGAAGAGCTGCAAGTCTGAGGTAGAGGCCAGACCCCACTCAACTGTAGGGGCCAAAGAGACTCGTGGACATTTAGTCCTAGGTCTGTGTTTAACCTGGAGGAAGCTGAGGCCCAGAGAGGGGCCGGGATTCACTCACCGGCAGGGCTGAAGCTTGAAGTCCATCTCCTGGCCCTTTGTCCTGTGTTCCCTCCCTGCCTTACTCCCTCTGGGCCCATCAGACCAAACCTGCTGGTTTTCTTCACTCAGACAAGGAATAGTGGGGTTGGAACTGCCCTCTGTGACCACCGTAGGTGATGCTTAATTTTGCCTTGGGTACAGGAGCCCAATGTCCTTGTGTTATGAGGTGGAGGAGGAAGAGGGCTAGATGCTTTACATCTATATTCGGTTTTCACAATGACCCTGGGAGATTAGGACTCACCTCCCCATTTTATAAATGAGGAAACAGAATGTCTATGCCCAAGGTCAGCCAGATACAGGGCGGCAAGGTGGGGTTTTAACCTGGTCTGGTTTGAAAGCCCATACTTTCTCCCCTTTTCCCCATCCCATCCCAGAGGGGTATTTCTGCGGAGAATCCTCCTCAGGGTCCCCAGGCTCAGCTGGTTGTCAGTAAAGCCCCCATCACCACCTACTGCCCCCAGCTCACATGGGCCTTCTCACCCTTGGGGCCGAGGTGCCGATACAGCCCGCCTCGGTCGTAATTCCTCAAGAAGACATGCCATTGGTTCCTCTGTCCCAGCCCAGAGGCTGGCTGGGGTGTGGATGTGTGGGCTGGCACTTGATCCTCTCATTTTGGGTGTGTGTCATATTTTTTGTTTTGTTTTGCTTTAGCTCTCCCTCCCAGGAGTTTGAACAGAAAATTCCCAACTCAACAACATACTATTCACATCCTACCAGCCCTGCATGCTCAGAATCTGGCCTTGTTCTGTTCCAGAAAAGCCCACTGGCTGACACTCTCCAAGGAACAATCAAGCAATTTGCAAAGGCCATGCTGTGGGCACTCAGGTCTTGGAGGAGGTGGAGTTCAATAGACCTCACTGGGGTGAGATTACCTACAGTGGCATTTCCCAAGGTGTGTTCCAAGGAAGACTAATATGCTGTGGATTATCGGTATTTTTTCCAAAAAAAGAAAAAAAAAAGGCAGGTTTTTTGGCTACAGGATTTCTCAAAGCCTTCAACATTCTGTGGCAGAGATGACTAGTTGTCCTCCAATACCCATTCTCTTTGTCTTTCTTTAATAATAGAAACCTCAAATTTTATTTTTATTATTATTTTTTAAACTTCATTTTTTATCTATTTATTTTTTTGGCTGTGCCACACAGCTTGTGGAATCTTAGTTCCCTGACCAGGGATTGAACCCAGGCCCTCGTCAGTGAGAGCATGGAGTCCTAACCATTGGACTCCCAGGGAATTCCCAGAACCATCCAATTTTGGTTGAGCACTTATCTGCTCAGCAAGAGACTTTTTCTCCCAGCCTCTCTTGCAGCTGGGAATGACCATCTGACTAAGATCTGGACAACGGAATGTGAGCAGAAGTAATTTGTGTCCCCTCTAGTCATGTCATTGAAAGAAATAAGCCTGTGCTTGACTTGCTTTTTCTCCTTTGTGTTGGCTGGGATGAAATGTGATGACAGGAGCAGGAGCAGGCACTTTGCACCAGAGAGTCACTCAGCCATCCTTGTACTGCTCACCTCTGGGCTGTTAGTGTGAAAGAAACTCCCATCTTGTTTAAGCCACTATATTTGGGGTTCTCTGATCCATCACCTTAGACTGAACCCTACATAATTTATGTACTAATGTGCACAATAAATCTCTAAGTGAAGTATATGCAGCACTTTTCAAGTACCTATGACCTTAATACCTAGTCTTCAAAACAGCTTAGGAATGTGCTCCTGAAATGCATCTTGAGAAACATGGAAAACACTCTTTTCAACATTCCCAGAACCCCAAGCTCTGACTCAGCCCACAGCCTGCTTGTCCCCAGTTACTCATCCAACAGAGGTTAGAGCACAAACTACCCTCCTCCCAACACTCTTCTAAAGGAATCCACTTCCTTTCTCCAAACCACTGACCTTCTCCTCACAACAGGTCACAAAGCTCCATACCCTGCACATCTAACTTTGGGAGTCCAGGTTCCAGGAGACCATAAAGAAAGAGCTGGCAAATGAGGTAGATCCTCAAATCCTAAAGAGGCTACTAATAAAAAGGTATAGTATCCCAGTGGAGAAAAAGGTTTATCTAAAGCAGATAAATGTTCCCAAGCATGAACAAAAAACAGTTCCAGGTAATGGGAAAATTATGCTTAGAAAACAAGTTAAGGGCTCATTTGATGAAAAAAGATAATATTCCCACATCGTACTTAGTGGTGAAAGACTGAAAGCTTTTCCTCTAAGATCAGAAATAAGAGTAGGTTGTGCCCTCTCACCACTTCTTTTCAGTATTGTACTGGAAGTTCTAGCCAGGGCAATGATGCAACAAAAAGAATTTAAAAGACATTCAGATTGGAAAGGAAGAAGTAAAACTATTTCCACTTACAAACGGTATGATTTTGCATATAGAATCGGCCCCACACACACACACACATGCAAAACCCTATTAGAACTAATAAATAAGTATAGGAAGGTTGCAGGATACAAAATCAATATACAAAAATCAAGTGTACTTCTGTACACTAGCAAGGAACAATCTGAAAATAAAATTAAGAAAACAATTCCTTTTACAATAGTATCAAAAAGAATGCTTAGAAATAAATTTGACAAGGAAGTGCAAGATTTATACACTGAAAACTACAAAACATAGTTGAAAGAAATTAAGAAGATATAAATAAATTGAAGGACATTTCATGCTCATGAATTGGAAAGAAGACATAATGTTGCTAAGATGGCAATTCTTCCCAAACTGATACACAGATTTGACACAATTTCTATGAAAATCCCACTGCCTTTATTGCAGAAATTGGCAAACTCATCCTAAAATTTACCTGAAAATGCACGGAATTCAGAACAGCCAATATAATTGTGCAGAGAACAAAGGTGAAAGACTCACACTTTCTGATTTCAAAACTTACTGCAAAGCTATAGTTATCAAGACTGTGTGGTACAGGAATAAGGATAGACATATAAATCCCTGCAACAGAATTAAGAGTCCAGAAATAAACCCATACACATAGGGTCAATTGATTTTCAACAAGGGTGTCAATACCATTCAATGGGGGAAAAATAGTCTTTACAACAAATACTGACATGACAACTGGATATTAACATGCAAAAGAATGGAGTTGGACCGCTACCTCACATCATATACAAAAATTAATTCGAAGTTGACCAAATACCTAAATGTAAGATTTGTATAATCTTATAGAACTCTTAAAAGAAAATATACAAGTAACTCTTCGTGACCTTTAATTAGGCAGTGGTTAGATATGACACCAAAAGCACAGGTGGCAAAAGAGAAATAGATAAATGGGACTTCATCAAAAGTTAGTGCTTCAAAGGACGCTAACAAAAAAGTGAAAAGACAACCAACAAAATAGAAGAAAAATTTTCAAATCAGATGTCTGGTCAAGAACTTGTATACAGAATACATAGAAAACTCCTACAACTCAACAATAATAAAGACAACTTATTTAAAAATGGGCAAAGGCTGTGAATAGACATTTCTCCAAAGAAGATACACAAATGGCCAGTAAACACATAAATAGATGTTCAACATCATTAGTCATCAGGAAAATGCAAATCAAAACTGCAATAAGATACCACTTTACACCCACTAGGATGGTTATATTCAAAAAGATGAACAACAGCAGGTGTTGCCAAGGGTGTGGAGAAATTGGAGCCCTCATACATTGCTGGTGGGAATGTAAACTGGCACAGCTGCTATGGAAAAGTTTGACAATTCCTCAAAAAAGTTAAACATAGGGTTATCATATGGCCTAGAAATTCCACTCCTAGTTATATACCAAGAGAAATTAAAACATGTATCGGGCTTCCCTGGTGGCACAGTGGTTGAGAGTCCGCCTGCCGATGCAGGGGACACATCGTGCCCAGGTCCGGGAAGACCCCACATGCCGTGGAGCGGCTGGGCCCGTGAGCCATGGCCGCTGAGCCTGTGCGTCCGGAGCCTGTGCTCCGCAACGGGAGAGGCCACAACAGTGAGAGGCCCACGTACCGAAAAAAAAAAAAAAAAAAATATATATATATATATATATATATATATATATATATATATATATAATGTATGTATATATATATATATATATATATCCACACAAAAATTTATACATGAATATTCATAAGAGCAATATTTGTTAGCCAAAAAGTAGAAACAACCCAAATGTCCCTCAACCAAGGAAAGGATAAACAAAATATGGTATAGCCATACAGTGATTATTCAGTCATAAAAAGGAATGAAGTAACGATTCACATACAACATGGATGAACCTTGAAAACAGTATGCAAAGGGAAAGAATCCAGACACAAAAGACCACACGTTGTATGATTCCATAGGTACTCAAAACTACTGAATTGGGAATTCCCTGGCAGTCCAGTGGTTAGGACTCCACACTTTCACTGCCAAGGGTGCGGGTTCAATCCCTGGTTCAGGGAACTAAGATCCTGCAAGCCACATGGTGTGGCCAAAACAATTTTTAAAATTTATTTTAATTAAAACTGCTGAAATGTACACTTCAAGATGATGAATGAATGGGTATGTGAATTACATCTCAATAAAGAAATAAAGAAAATATTTGGGTTCAACCCAAAAGCTTTCCCAGAAATTTGGGGAAAAGAAAAAGGTTAAAGAAAAGGCACTTTATTGAATAGTTTCACAATGCCCTGAAAAACAGATCAAATTAGTAGTTAGCTTTTGAAAATATAAATAAAATTATAAGTACTTATGCTTTGGATTTGTGTTCTACAGGAACATAAGGATTGGAGGGTTTTTTTACAACTTGATTCTGATTATCAAAGTAATGCCTGGTTATTTCAGATGTTTTAAGGATAGAAAAGCATAGCTAAGAAAAGTATGGACTCTCCTGTTTTTTATGCCTCTCCCCGTCCTCCACAGAAGGCAGGTGGGGGTGTGTGGGTGGGTCACTGCCCTCTACAAGCGAAGCCCACTTTATGGGAGACCTTGCATCTGGACCCTCCAGCTCCACTGAAGCCACCTGGATGTTAGCATCCAGGCCAGCATATCAAATCTTCCTCAGCACACAGATTTTATAAGAGCACCATCATTTATAAGTCCTCCAGTTGCCCCAACTTGCCCTGGATTTTGAGTACACCTGGTATTTCCCCTAATTGAAGGAATGAACCCGTGGCACCTAAAAAGGTGCTAAGAAATGAGGAGAATGGAGATAGAAGAGAAACCCAACTTTCATTAAAACTGCAACCCTCAAATTAAAATTTCCCATCAATCTTATGCCAGCATTTCCCTTTAGAGCCCCGAATGAACTGCCAAGTAACACTTTCTCTCATTTACCATCCTAGTACCTAGTGCAATGCGGCAGCGCCCGGGGTCCATATTAGAAGTCAAGCGGCGTGTTATTTCCACTTGAATACTAGTTGGATGGACATATATTGAAAGAAATCAAGAGAGAAAAAAAAAAGGAAAGCTTACAAAAGACAGACTTCCAGTTCAAACTTTATTTGCATACAAAAATATATTATAATGGGAAAAGCATAGTACTGTCTCCAACTATATATAATTAATTACAAATATTTTCATAAAAGCACTTTAAATTACAGAAAAGCTATGTTTTAAGAGGAAATACAACATTAGCATGAGTCATCTGTTCTAATACGCTGCAAGCAGGTAAACAAAGTCAATTTCTAACTTGCCCAGAGATGAGCCCAAAGGCATTTTTAGGACGAGAATGAGAATGGCCTGGTGGTAGATGAACAGCATCTCTGGCCCCTCCAGCAGCAAATTCTGTAGCTGATTTTATCAGGTCCTCAGAGCTCTCTGAAGCTTCTCCCTTATGATGAAAGGACCCAGAGCTTCTTGCTTCACATACCTGTCAACAGGAGAGAGAGAAGGTGATCCACTCACGAAAGCCAACAATTCCTATGCTTAGCCAGAGCACACCTCTCAGACAGGCATCAAAGCACCAAACTTACTGGCAGGCTTCCCACGTAGTGTATGTCTGATTAACTGGTATGACTGGCAGCCTGCTGCAATTTCCATGAAGTCAACAGGCATGTCACATGGGTCTAATACAAACTGTGCTGCAATTACAATCACCTCTGTCTTCTGATGGAGGATGGTACAGCACATAAGAAAACGGGCAACAAAATCTTCCAGTAAACAGAAACTGCACAAGAACTTTCCACCTAATACTTAGGTCTGTCTGAAACCGTGTTTAAGAACAGAGTTCTTTTTAAATAACCAGCTTTGGATCTATTTTTTTCAGATTCTAGCCAGCTATTTAGCAGAGTATAGCATAAAATATTTCTTAAGGAAAATCAACTCTTTCATTGTAAAATGAAAGGGGCTAGGATGTAATTCTCCAGGCCTGTTGTGTGACCGAATAAGGCCCCCCAAGGGTAGAGTTGCTGAAACTGTCATCCGGGAAACTCTAGCTGATCCTTCTGGCTCTTGCAGTCCTGTTCTTTGGAAATAGACTGGGTGGATTGATTCTCAGGGTCCCTTCTTCTAGGCATCCCCGTAGCAGTTATGATCTAACATCCTCAGGTCTCAAAATTTTTGGTCACAGAAAATGGGGTGCTATTAGTGTAACTGCCAGTGGGAAACAAGGTACTGTGTACCTAATCCAGGTCTTTTAGTAATTGGCATGGGTCTTTGGTTACAGGATCTCCCGAAGCCAATTCTCTCTTGGGGGACCCAACCCTCTAGAAGTCAGACCTCACCAAACCCCTGATCTAACTTGTGAAATTTTCTCTGGCCCCTGAGATGGAACCCCCTGGCTTGTCAGTATAATGCTTGATGGTCAATAGGCTGATTTCTTTTCTGAAAAGCCTGGCAGGCCACCATGCTGGTAAGCCTCCAATCTTGCTCTAACTACTACTTTACTCTCCATTTCTCAAACAAAATGCCATTGTTTGCTGGTGGTCAGTTCTCACTGTTTGGAAAGGCACACGGTCTACTTCAATGTAAGCTTACCCTCAGAATTTCTTTCTGAGCCACTAGGGTCCTGTTTCTGAACCTACAAAAGCCTTATGATGTAACTTCCTGCCCCAGGCAAGCTGGTAAACATTACAGCACTTTATCAGAGGTGCTGGTTGGGTTTTCTGTTTGATTTTTTTTTTTTTTACTACCGGGCATGCACTCACTTGCTAAGGTTCTGTCGAGATCAGCAATAAAGTCTTCTAGCTCTTTCGTGTCTCCTAGTTTGGCTGAAAAACAAGAGTTGAGGTTCAGTTTCCGTATCCAAGACAGCTGATGACTCCGACTTTTCCAGAATTATGCGACCCCATCTCTTTGTCTTCAGAGACTTTATTAAAGAGTGTCCTGTACCAACCCTAAGTGGCTGCTCCAGTGTTTACTTATAGTCAACTCGGAAACTTATTCTGAAGATTAGCCTAAATGTTTCTTTCTGGTTTTTGTAGTTCATCACCCCCCATACCCCACCCCTATCCCAGCAACCTGGAAGAAGTATCTCCCTTCACTACCTTAAAAGTTGGGAGATGCGGGGAGACAGGGACAGGGAAGGAAGATTAAAAGTTTGAACTTTTTGATTGTGTAAGATTTGAGTTAGTCAAAATATTCGGGAAGCACGGCACTGTGTGGAATGGACACCCAGATTCCCTAATTCCCGCTAAACTTCTCCCCTGACGCCATTTTGTTCATGCTGTCACTCCAGGGCAGTGCTTCAGCCCTCATGGTCCCTCCAGGATGAAATGAACTGAGCACTACAGTTCCGTGTCAAAATGGTACAGAGGGCTTCCCTGGTGGCGCAGTGGTTGAGAGTCCGCCTGCCGATGTAGGGGACACGGGTTCGTGCCCCGGTCCGGGAGGATCCCACATGCCGCGGAGCGGCTGGGCCCGTGAGCCATGGCCACTGATCCTGCGTGTCCAGAGCCTGTGCTCCGCAACGGGAGAGGCCACAACAGTGATAGGTCTGCGTACCGCAAAAAAAAAAAAAAAAAAAAAAAAAAAAAATGGTACAGAGAAGGTGACGGGAAGCTCCTGGGTCTAGAAAGCCTCATCCCATCCAGGTGCCAGCACAGAGTAACAAGTCCTCATTATGATTTTGTTCCTTCTATATCCTGAGACAGGTACTTCTTTCTGTGTATCTTACTTTTTTCTCTAGAGTTCATCATTCATGCCCTCTCTGAATGCACTACTGGATATTTTTATTAATTAGCCCCCGCTGGCCACAAATAGCTCATTGTTCTTAGCTTTTAAAGTCAATTTGCCACTAGGGCTTTCTTCTCCTCTTTAATTCCTACCTCTTGAGGATCAGGTAACAAATCTGGGTACATTTTAAGCCACTTTCTAGACTGTTCTGTCTCTCTCAATTCAATAGATCCATTACAGATGAGGGGCTGGACAACGGCAGAGTCCCCAGTGGCTGCTAACATTGTTATGTTGAGAAGAGGATTTTAAAATGTCCTTTTGAAAAAGGGGGAAATGCTGCCTTCATGCCAGAGTGAGAAAATAATGGAATCTTCATATTTCTTTTTAACTATGTTCCACTTTTATTGCATTCTGCAACGATTTTCAGCAAGTATAATGTTTCTTAAGGGAAAAAAACTGCTTTTGTTTTCAAAAGGGCACTTGCCCAATATAAAAGAACATTCAGCTCTCTGGCTGGAGACACTTTACTAGTTCCAAAATACAAGAAGCTGCTCATGCATCTTTAAAAACCTTTTCGGCCTATTAATATGACAGTAGAGGTAGGACGGAGCTGCCATTTTGAATTATGTTAGATCATTACTTGTTTCATAATGATGACCCCATTTAATTGCTAAATTGGTCATCTGAAAGCATTAGTTAAAGAGTTAATGCAAGAAAAAGAACCCAACTTTCTGCAAAGCCTAACTGCTGAGTTTTACATTCTAGAACCAACCAGTCTTGGGAGGCCACTGTCATTTGACACTGTCTTGATGACACCACAAGAGAGAAAGCAAAGTCTAGCGTCTACATGTCTTTTCTCCCTGTGAATTTGGTTTCCTGCCCCCTAGTTATCTGATTTCACTTTCACGCTGATCAAAATCCTGAGAACTGACAAAATCCATTCCATGCTGTACTATACTAAGATACTAGTCTTCTCTATTTGTTTTGCACATTTGGGAAAGATTGGTTAGGGGGAAGGGGGAAGAAAGAAGAGGCTGAGATGCAGGAGGAGGGAGGAAGGAAGCAAAAACACCCACAATCCAACTAATGAACTTACCTTTCCGAGGAGGGACAGCGGGAGACAGAAGAGCTGGAGTGCTGTCTGTTGGAGAATTCAGTTTTTCATCACTGAAGCTGAAGCTGTTCCTATAAAGTGAATCTGCACCTTTCAGGAAAGAAAACAGAACTCATTAGAAACGATTTTCAGTCTTATGGTCTATTGCCAACCAACAGTTTATCTCCCAAAGGAGCAAAGTTATAAAAAAAAAATAGGTTGGTTTCCAGATTTTATATTTATGCCCCCAAATGATTTGAGGCAGGAGAGTGTGCCTGTATATGTGTGTGAGTATGTGTCTCCAATCAGGCACACCAAAGGCCCTTGCTTCCCTAAAAAAAAAGAAGGGGGTGACAGGATCATCATGACCAACACAGCCCCCTTTGTGACAAACCGGAGCCCACTGCCCAGTGGGTGTCTAACTGACAGCTAAGCCGATGCTTGGCCGATGAGGGTGAGGAGCTTCCCTTGGGATTTGAGACATAAGGAACCATCTTTCCTGGAAAATGTCCCTTCTGCCCTCTGAACCCCCTTAAAATACAAAGACAAGGTTGGATCCCACGACTTAATAAGCCTCCCTGCCTGCTCATGAGAGAGTCTTTGTCGTGGTTTTCCTAAGCTCCTACATTCTGGGGATAAGCTAGAGGGTCAAAGATAAAGATTTCTTCTCCCACAGGTTGTCTATTACAGTTTGGGTGATTTGCTGCCTCCATTATCATACCCTCAAAGACCAAAGCAAGAGCAAGGCAAGGTCCCAGAAGCAGGGCTGAGCTGAGTCAAGGAAACCAGCCCAGCTACTAAGTATTCAGATGCCCTTGAGCAAGATAATGTCTCTGGGCCTCAGTTTACCCATCCATAAAATGGGAAGCTGGACTAAATAATCCTTAAAGTCCCCTCCAGCTCTGAAGTTCTGAGATTCTATTTCTCTAAGTCCTGCCAAGGGGTAGGAAACCAACCCACGGCCAGCCAGCCGTATGGCTGTGACACAGAAAGGAACTGCTGGCTGAGCTGCACTAACTCAAAGGCTCAAAGGCAGACCTGGTGGTGGGAGCAGGATGTGGCCTCTGAGGTCACAAAGGAACAGCCTTCCCAGCTAAAACAAAACACAAAGCCAGGCACGGCTGTAGCAGAGATGAGCTCTGGGAAGGCTGTTCGGGTGAGAGACGGTGGCTGAGCCATGAGGACCTGGTCAGGCTCCCTGTCCTCCTTGGGATTCGCTCAGTTTTATCCAATCACCTCCAGCTCAGGAAGAGACTAAACCACCTTTCTTTGGTCCCCTTAACTCAAAATGAACAGGACTAAGTTACAAAAGACATGCCCAGAATAAAAAAGGGTTTTCAGAAGCAGAGGTTTCTGGTCCTAGGAGAATTCCTCTTCATCCCTAAAGACTGCTCCAAGTTCCTGGAGCAGTTCCTGAGGCCTCCTTACTGGTCCTCCCAGCCTCCCCTGACCAGGCGGCCCCAGAGCCATTTTGTCTTCCTGGCCTACACACCCATCGCATTCAGTTTTCCAAACATGCCCAACCCTCACAGTTGATTCTTCCTTCTCAGGTCCAGCCCGGGTCACCTAAAAGGATGACAACCATTTTTCAAGGCTTTGATGATGAACACCTACTGAGATCTGAAACACCAAACCTTACCCTTACATTTCCCCAGAAATTATTTCCCAGAATAGTGGTCCTTTGAGAAGAGCTGTGTGATCAACGAGCTCTAAGAAACACCAAGCACTCCTGGAGAGTCCTCTGATGTAACCCCACTTTAACGTGCCTGAGACATCTTGTGATAAAGAAACAGACTCAGGGACTTCCCTGGTGGTCCAGTGGTTAAGAATCCGCCTTCCAATGCAGGGGACGCAGGTTCGATCCCTGGTCGGGGAACTAAGATCCCACATGCCACGGGGCAACTAAACCTGTGCGCTCTAGAGCCCGCGAGCCACAACGAAGAGACCAGGCGCTGCAACGAAAGATCCAGCATGCCACAGCTAAGACCCGACTCAGCCAAACAAATAAATAAATAAATATTAAAAAAAAAAAAAAGAACGGCCTCCCTGGTGGCGCAAGTGGTTGAGAGTCCGCCTGCCGATGCAGGGGATACGGGTTCGTGCCCCGGTCTGGGAGGATCCCATATGCCGCGGAGCGGCTGGGCCCGTGAGCCATGGCTGCTGAGCCTGCGCGTCCGGAGCCTGCGCGTCCGGAGCCTGTGCTCCGCAACGGGGGAGGCCACAGCAGTGAGAGGCCCGCATACCACAAAAAAAAAAAAAAAAAAAAAAAAAAAAAAAAGAAAAGAAAAGAAACCAGCTCAGCCCTATTTCCCCTGGTTTACTTGCCCTTGGGACAAGCGTCTCAAGATGCTTGTACTCAGTGGAACTCAACGTGGGAAGCCCTTCTGCTCGCTTGTCAGCTGGGCCGCCCTCTGCAGCATTCTGGGTTTTCTCAGGGGGAGGCCTTTTCCCTACACACTGGAAAGTGGCCACGCCCATCGCAGAGACTCGTTACTGCTTGTCGCCACGTCAGAGGCAGGAGAATCGCCCCAAATAGAACCCGAGAGACTTGTGGGGAAAAGATGAGGTAAGACTGAGGGGGTTAGGAAAACCACAGAGGGCGCTGGGGAAGCAGGCCTCGTGCCCGGACTCGTGAGCCAGGAGAAAGGAGTATGATGTCTCTGGAACATTATCCTTGGCTCCAAAGGACACCTGAGAGCATCACCCCCATCCCTGGCCCAGAGTGCTGAACCCAGGACTCGCTGGCAGCACCCCTGGTCTCAGTCTCACCACCACACCCTGCACTGCAGGCCCTTCTCCTGACTTGGGACTTCACCTCTGTTCTGCCCCGACTCTCCATCAATTTTACGTCCATGTATACTCATCCCTTGGGAGGGGGCAAACACACACACACACACACACACACACACACACACACAATTTGTTTGCCGCACACACAGGTTGACCAAATGCTGTTGAGTCTGGGGGGAAGGAATGACCTAGACATGGAAAAGGTCATTGCAAAATGGTAGGAAAAAGGAATCCAGTGAGGATTCATGAAAAATTCAGGTAACTCACTTGGTTTTGAGACTCTGTAGCATCATAGTATACTAAGACATCACCACGGCTTATGTCTTACCCTTTGGAGCCTGGTGTTTATGTGCCTTTTTGATCTAAGTATTTTCCTCAAACTCAGAAAATATATAGACAAACTGCCTGTTATTTGACTGACAAATTCAGCTGCCAACTATTAAATACACTGTTCAAATAATCAGACGTTGCCTCTTACTGATAATGAACTTGTGCTACTCCCACAATGAAGGAGGGGAAAAAAATTTCTAGTTACAATACACACACACACACACACACACACACACAGAGGCATGCCAACATAGCATATGCTCACTTCCCCTCTCCCCTCACACCACCGCCCCAGACTCAAACACCTACACACCCACCCACCCACCCACACACACACACACACAGCCTCACACACCAGCTCACTGCTACACCTTGATGCCTCTCTATTTCCATGAGTTCCAGTGCACAATACGGGCCCAGCCTGACTCCAGGCTCCAGAGTGTTCAACCATCAAAACGAAATGAACCCCCAGCACCCCTGAGCCAAACTTCCCCACAGTTGAGTTCCACCCTGTGTTCATAACTGCTCTACACCTTATTCCCCAAAACAATGACCAGGACAACCGCAGGAGCCCCAGAAGCTGCCACCCTAGAGATGTGTGGCACCGAGGCCGTGTGAAAGCAGTGTGACCCTGTGCAAGTCACTTCATCTCTGAGCCTTAGCTTCTTCTCTTGCGAAAGGGGAATCAGTAAGCCAGGCGCTCCTGTGATACCTATGGTTTTCATTGCTTTTATTCTGTTTTCCCAACAAAATGGAGGAAGACACACTCAGGAGAAGAAAGGTCACCAAAGAGAGTAAGAAGACTCAAGATTCTGGGCCCAGGCTTCTTCCACTTCTTCAGATAAATTCCTAAGAGAAAATTTATCTTCAGAGGTGCCCTAGAACAAACCTCCCAAGAACAAACCCACAGACATGGAAGTACCCCAAGCTCTAGACCTCTCTTTACCCTTTATCCAATAAAATTTCATTCCACGGACTTACAGTGAACAAGATTTCATGCTAGGTGTATATTAAAAGGGAAGCAAAGCCTGACTTCCTGTTCTTTTCATTCCCCTAGAACTCTATTTCTTGAGTTCTAGAAATAACAGCTCATTAGTCTGATAAAGGACAGGAATGTGTCACAGGCTGATAGCATAGTAATGTATTGTTGCCCCACCCAATATTAGGTGTTGCCATTAACAGGGCTTCAAGGGACACATAACAGTGATGATTTGGGGAACCGCGGCAGGTGGCAAGACTAGATATTTTAGATGTTGTAAACATCTACTGCTATCGGCTGTAAAGCCCCATCAGAAATGTCCTTGGCCAGTCAACTTGGTGCGCTGAAGCTAGGAACCTCGAATTCAGGGACCAAGTTTTCTAAGACATCATCAAAAGTATTGTGAGCATATTAAATATGCAAACATCTAACTGCAAGAGCGTCAACAGAGCTTGGGAAACTCAGCTACAAAAACAGAGGCTTGTTTAAAAGGTAGACGTGCTTATTTCATTTGGGGGTGGGGAGAAAGGTAATTTGGGGTTGGCACCAGCGTGTGCTACTCCAGAGGAAAGGGAAACCACAGACAGTAACCCTGGCCCAGAGCTCCTGTAAATATAGAACAATCCCACACATTTCAGGCAAGCAAACCATAGTAATTAACTGAGAAGAAGAAAGCCTTGGACCTGTTTCCCTTTTGCCACAGGGAATGGTATGCGGGTGTTGGGGGAGGTGGGTTGAATCTCCTCCTCAAAATCTAAATTCCAACAGCCTCCCTGAAAGTGGGATATAATAAGAAAACGTTCCTCAGTTTCAGCACTATCGCCCCCGCTTCCCTTCTGAGACTGCTCAGTCCCTCTAGATACCCCTCCAGGTGTCAGCCAGTGACACCTGTCACCTGCCTGGAGTTCCTAACACACACCAGGACACCCTGAGGGCTCCTAACTTCTCAGTCTCTCCCACCTTGAACAAGTTCAAGTTCTGGTCTCAGTGCCTCTTAGGCCAAATCAGCCAATAGGCTACCTGTCATGCATGCCCCCCACCACGGGCCATACAGTCCCCTCTCCCAGGGCCAAGCTAGAAGAGTCGAGGCAAAGAAATACAGACGTTCTAGGTCCTGCACATGCTAAAGAAGCCAATTCCTCATTCCCTACAATGGCCCTGCAAAATCATAATAGCTCCAGCATACGGAGTAGACTTCAGACGTTTTCTGTTAAGTAGCAAAACACTTCCCCCCTCAAAGGAAAAAGGAAACTCCAATCCGTCAAAGATATAAGTTTGCATCACCTTTTAAAGTTCCAGTTAATATTAGAAACTTCTTACAAAATCCATCGGCGGAATCATAAATTAACACATTGGTTAAAATGTAGTATCTGATGAGTTAAAATGTCATTAAACACATTTCAGAAGTCATGCTGTGAGCTTACAGTTTTGAAAATACTGAAAAAACAACAGATTTTTCAAAATAAGTTCAAACCAAAGATGTGCACAATGCCTGAGGCACCTCCGAGGATCGCGTTTGAACCTCGCTGCCCTCCTAACTGTGCTGCCCTTTTACTGCCGAAGTTGAAACCGCTCTCATGAAAGTGTCTGGTGTTACCTGTTGGAACCGAAATCTAGAAGAAAGAAACAAAAGGAACTATTTTCATCAGCCCCCATTTGAATGCCACCCCTAATGTGAAGTTATCTTGCCACTGTTATTTTGGTCCTCTTCATGTCTTAGAAGGATTCCCTGTAAGTGGAAACAGGAAAGAGTATTTCCTTATTAAATATCCGTTCTTCTCTCCTATCTAAGTAACTTGCTTCTCTGGGTGGAAGAAGGAGTGTCTACTTTTTCTCCTTTGGATGCAAGCAAGCGAAATATTTTTTAATTGAAGTGTAGTTGATTTACAATATTGTATTGTTTCAGGTATACAGCAAAGTGATTCAGATATATATATATATATATATATATATATGCATACATATATTCTTTTCCATTATAGGTTATTACAAGATACTGAATATAGCTCCCTGTGCTATATAATAAATCCTTGTTGTTTATCTATTTTATATATAGTAGTATGTATCTGTTAATCCCATACTCCTAATTTATCCCTCTTCCCCCTTCCCCTTTGGTAACCATAAGTTTGTTTCCTATGTCTGTGAGTCTGTTTCTGTTTTGTAAATAAGTTCATTTGTACTAGTTTTAGATTCCACATATAAGTGATATCATATAATATTTGTCTTTCTCATCTTTTTTTTTTTTGAGAGAAAAGAAAGGGTTCTTTAAGAAACAGGAATGCAGTAGGTACATCTTCAGAGTGACGGAGCTGTAAAGGTAGAGTGAAAACCAAGGTCCCAAGGGTTTAGAGCTTCATGCATAACATTTTCACACAAGACACTGGCTCAAATGTCTCTGACTTATGTGACACAGCGTGGCATGTGCATTTTCTTATTTTCTTAAAAGCATCAAACAGAACAAATATTTTCTTCCTCATCATGAGCTTATGGATGTTTCTAACATCATCATTAAATAGCATCCTTTTCATTTCACAGCTAGAGAAAATGAGGCCCACTCCTCATGCAGGGCCCTAACAGAGCTCAGCCTGGGCTCCACAGACCCGGCCAGGTGACCACTGCCTTGAAGAGACACCTTCAGACACAACCACCATTGATAAACAGGCACATGATCCCGGTCCAGTGAGACTTCAAGTCTATCCCGGAGGACCTGGTTCACAAACCAGCCAACCATCCATGGTGATAGAGCAAGACCTTAGAGAGAGAGACGGCCCAACGGGTTCCACTATTTTATCAGAAAAAAAGGAGACAACAGTGCCTACGCTCCAGGACTGTAGCAGAGGTCATATGAGATAACACGTGTAAAGCAAAGCAAAGAGAGCATTAATGGTTAGAGCTAATAAATAATAATAGTAACCATAGAAAGAGCCTGGCAAAAGAGAGCTGCTCTTCCACACACCACAACTACTGAAACCCGCGCGCTCTAGGGCCCGCGTGCCGCACCTACTAAGCCTGTGCGCCTAGAGCTCGCGCTCCGTAATAAGAGAAGCCACCGCAATGAGAAGCCCGCGCACCGCAAGGAAGAGTAGACCCCGCTCGCCGCAACTAGAGAAAGCCTGCGTGCAGCAACGAAGACCCAATGCAGCCAAACAATAAATTTTAAAAAAAGAGAGAGAGCTGCTCTTATTATGATCATCCTGGTGCGTCTCCCCTTTGGTGGGCTAAATTTCAGTAGGATCCATGTCTCTCAAATATTCTCTTCCACAGAAAAGCATTAAACAGACAGATGAGTATAACACATGTCTGTGATCCATTCTTAGCGGCAATTAAGACACATATTATGCGTCCTTAAGAAATTACTATTTAGATACACACTGCTTCTGCCAGGACTATTTCTAACCTGCCTCGTGGAGGCCAAACTACACATTTATAGAAAAGACTAATGTCATCTGAGCCTTCTTTATACCCTCCCGTTTACCTCTCTAACCACCAAACTAAGGGTTAGTTTAACAGTTAACAACAAAAGCAGAAAACAAAGTACACACACATACCCTAAGAAAAACTACAGACTATTCCAAATATCTCCCCCCAAACTGTGAAGAATGTGTTTCGAGTGCCTTTTCTTTGAGGCCTCTGAAAACAGATCCCAGATCTGAAACCCTACCCAGAGGGAGTTGCAATCACCCATGAATGGGTGAGCTCAGACCGTATTCTAGCCAAATGCAGCTGTGGTTTAGAAAGGAGCTGTTCTTTGCAAGACAGCGGCACTGGACAGACCATGCCAGCTTTCTTTCCCACGGGGGAGAGAATTTGTACTTGCTGAATAACTTGCTCCATGCCCCAGTAGAAGGAGAC
The DNA here is from genome assembly GCF_025265405.1 of Mesoplodon densirostris. Classification (NCBI taxonomy): domain Eukaryota; kingdom Metazoa; phylum Chordata; class Mammalia; order Artiodactyla; family Ziphiidae; genus Mesoplodon; species Mesoplodon densirostris. The sequence goes on from NC_082677.1 coordinate 25,227,918, forward strand.
ATATTTAAGTTTGGCTACAGACATGGAGACAAATTTCAAAATTTTTTAGACTTCTCTTTGAAATTGAAAATAAGCGGTCTGGTCATTAGCAACAAAGTCCAAACATACTGAACGGAAAATTAACAGCATACGATTCCATTCCCTTTCACCTCAAAAGCTGCAATTATTTCTAACGCTTGGGCAGGGCTGCCAAGAAAAGTCAAGCTGGAACTCAAGCTTCTGACTCAAAGCCTGAACTGGGTGGCGAGTGTCCTTTATTCCTTTTCAGAAGGACAGCTTGTGTGTAAGCCTAGGACTGTATCTTTGCCCTGTAACAAGGGGGAGCTTCAGATTTCAAAAGAAGGGAATCACAAGGAAAGGTCATTGTTTTTATTTCCAGAGTCAAGGACAACAAAGGGAGTGACATTCACGCTTGTATCCCATCTAGGGAATGAAGCCTCAAGAATTACCCAGAAATGCTTAAAATTCACTTTGAAAAATAGTAAGTAATCCAGGTTGGGTAAAACAGCAGTCACATAATACTGAAAAGTCACCCGATTTGCTGTTTGACGCCTGAAAAGGTATCCAAAATCCTTACAGGACACTCAAGTTCCTGGAAAAAATGGTCTCTCTTTGTAACAAGGTTGTTTAGGACAGAGAGACATGGGGGGGTAGTTTCCACGATGAGCAAAGTCACCAGAAAGCAGCTCTGGGCTCATGTGCTCTCTGCCCACCCCCAACTGGGTGGGGAGTCAGAGCCAGCCGTCCACGTGATGGACCTGCCTGAAGGATGAGGGACACTTTCTAAATACTTGAGCTCAGCAGTGCCAGGGATTCTTCCAAAACTTCAGGCAGTGTAGCAACAAGTCTGGGAGCTCAGGGCCAGAAGAAAGTGCAAGATGTGTTTCAAAAATCTAAGAACGGGAGCTTAGGAAACCTTTCCTGGTTTCACAAATATGTGCATATTATGCCCTCCCATGCGCCCCGACCCCATGCCTGGGACACTTGCTCCACATCCTCTGAAGATACTGCTGAGAGGGGAAAGACAGGGGAAGGAGAGGAGGGGAGGGAGCCGCGGGAAGGCCTGGCTGGGGTCCCAGGAGTCCTGCCGCTTCGACCCTCCTGCCTCCTGACACCTGCCGGCGGCAGGTAGACCAGCCTGCCCTCCAAGAGCCTTCCCGAGGCCATGCTCAGGGGTCTTGTCCCCGCCGGGCCTGTAGCCCCGGAGACGCCTAAGAGTCCTAGAGACCGCGCTGAGCTTTGGGGCTATAACTCCGCCCGGCCCCGATAAGCAAGCTGAGCCCCGAGCCCAGAGCGCTCCTCCGCGGGCCGGGTACGGGGAGTCCCCAGGGCTCCGGCACCTTCCCCGGCGGGGCCACACTTACTCTCCGAGTCGCTGAAGCCGCTGCTATCGCTGACGCTGGCGCTGCTCCGCCGCTTCATGCGCTCCAGGTGCTCTTCGTAGTGGAAGTGGCGCTCGTGGAAGGGCGACGCGAAGTCGGCCAGCACCGCATCAAACTCGCACAGCGCGTCGCTCAGGTCCCCCGCGTCGGCCGAGTCCAAGGCCGGGGCTGGGGAGGGACGGCGGGCTCAGGTGAGGGTGGGGCGGGGCGGCCGTCCCAACCCCGGCCCGGCAGGGGCCGTACCGTTCCCGAGGATCGCTAACTAACGCTGCCCGCGCGCTGGCCCGGGGACAGCCCGGCTGTCGCTGCCCGCTGCTCGCTGTTATCTTTTAATAGTCTCCACCACCCCCGTGAAGTGCGCCTTGGTGTCGCGCCCGTTTTCGAGATAAAGAAACTGAGCCTCGACCGGGGGAAGTTGCAGGCCGAAGGTCACGCAGCTAAGCGGACACAGCCGAACGCTTTCCCACGCGCTGTCGGGGACTCTTCCCCGCGTTCGCTCCCCGGGGGCGCGTGTGAACCGGGCGGCGGTGGGAGGACTGAGTCAGGATGCGCCCGTGACGTGTCGGGCTCGGACCCCCAGCCCCGCGTGGGGAGGAGGCTGAACCCGCCCGCCGGAGAGGCTGGGGGAGGGATGCAACGAGACGACGCGGGATCCCGCTTCTTTCGCGCAAGGCCCCGGCTTTAAGGAGACCCCCACTCACCTGCGGCCGCGGCGGCCGCGGGGCTGCCCTGCGCGGCGGGCGGCTTCATGGGCGGGCTAGGCCCGGCGCGCGTCGGGGGGTCCTGCGAGGTCTGGGCGCGGGATCGTGCAGACGCTCCCGCTGAGGCCGCCCGTCCCCTCTCCTGGCCTCGTCCCGCTCTGCCTGTCCCTCGCCCGGCTGCGCTCCCGCCTCGCAGCTGCCTGCGCCGTCCGCCCGCCAGATCTTTCCCGGCCGCAGCCACTGGCAGTCCCGAGGTCTTATAGCCGCGGGCTGGGGCGGGCCGGGGCGGGGCCACGGGAGCCTGGCCGCCGGGTCTGTCCCTGCCGCCTTGCCAGGGACGCCCCTGTCCCCCAGGCACCGCCCTCGCCACGCGCCCGCTGGGGAACCGCAGTGACGCGGAGTCGCCGGAGCCCAGGTTACAGCCCCAAATATTTACCCGCCGCCTTCCCCGCGCGCCCTGACAACGCGCCCCACGAAAGAAGCTTTGGCGACACCAGGGCTCCAAAGAGTTTAAGGCTGGTGCTCGGCTGATTCCCGCCCTGTGCCCAGAAGCTCCACGAGCCTCAGTTGCCTCATCTGTGAAATGGAAATGCTGAGCCTCCTGGGTTTGTTGCGAAGAATAAAGCAGGCAAAAGCCGTGGAAGACCCAGACCCATATGGGAGCCGCAGAGGGAGTCTCCCGCGCGTCCCCTCCCCAGTGCCCCCAAGGGACTTGAGGGTTGCGGGCGGACGGAGTAGAGAGGGTAGGGGGCCAGAGGGACAGAAGTCGGTGGAGTCCAGGAGTTGACGAACCTTCATTGTTCCCATCCCCGAGCCCCAGAGCCTGACTACGGTCCTGGGTGTTCACGGCAGCCCCGACTTTGTTCGGGAGGAGTTTGTTAAGAGAACAAATTACTGCGTAGATGGAGAGCCGCCTGGCAGGGGACGAGTCCTGACCGTGAAAGCCCTGCACATTGCGCTGCCCGATGCGGTAGCCACTTGCCACGGGTGGCTTCTTAAATGCAAAGCAACTAAAATAGAATAAAATGACATTTTCAGTCCCTCAGTTGCACTAAACACGTATCGAGTGCTCAACAGCCATCCTGGCTCAAAGTGCTATTGGACGGCGCTCCCAGTGTCTCTGACCCACAAACGGGTCTCAGAGGGAAAGGAGGCATCTAACTGCGGTTATCAAGGGCCTCCTAGGGCAGGTCTCGGCATGCACCATTTCCAGGCCCACAGCAACCCTGAGAGGTAGAACTATTGCTTCTGTTCTACACAGAAGGAAACTGAGGCACAGAGAGGTTAGGTGATAAGTTAGTCACATAGAGATGGAAAGGCAGGTCTGACGGAATCAACCTCAGTGTCCATCGACAGATGAATGGATAAAGAAGATGTGGCACATATATACAATGGAATATGACTCAGCCATCAAAAGGAATGAAACTGAGTTATTTGTAGTGAGGAGGATGGACCTAGAGTCTGTCATACAGAGTGAAGTAAGTCAGGAAGAGAAAAACAAATACCGTATGCTAACACATATATATGGAATCTAAAAAAAGAAAAGGTTCTGAAGAGCCTAGGGGCAGGACATGAATAAAGACACAGACGTAGAGAATGGACCTGAAGACACGGGGAGGGGGAAGGGTAAGCTGGGACGAAGTGAGAGAGTGGCATGGACATATACACACTACCAAACGTAAAATAGATAGCTAGTGGGAAGCAGCCGCATAGCACAGGGAGATCAGCTCGGTGCTTTGTGTCCACCTAGAGGGGTGGGATAGGGAGGGTGGGAGGGAAGGAGATGCAAGAGGGAGGAGATATGGGGATATATGTATATGTATAGCTGATTCACTTTGTTATACAGCAGAAACTAACACCATTGTAAAGCAATTATACTCCAATAAAAATGTTAAAAAAAAAAAAGTCAAGTCTGTACGGTTTCAGAGCCACTTTGTGCTTCACCACACCCTCCCTTTCTCCACAGTGTAAGGTGGAGAACTGAGCAGACAGGAGGAAGAGGCTCCAAATAAGAGTGCAGATAATCCAGGTCCTTGAAGCAACAGTCAAGGCATGTGCATCTTTTTTCTTCCTTTTCCCACCTCCCTTATTAAACCTTTTTTCTCTCCTCATGCTCTTTGACTTGCTATTGTACCCACTGGGGATGCCCTGGGATAACGGAGCAGCAGCCGGTCTGGGAGCTGAGGCCAGGGAGCTATCTTCCAAATGAAGCTCTCCCTCTTTGGTCAGGCTGGGATGTAGGGTGGCGGGATGTAGCCCAGCTCTTGCATGATGGCTCAGGGGCCCTCTCAGCTAAAGAATCAGTTAAGCTGATCTTCAAAAGAGCCTACAGAACAGCCCCACATTTTAACAGCCATGACAATTTACTAAGAGAGTGACAGTGAAGATCACCTGTTTCTACCAGGAGAGGTTGGTTGGTTGGTGTCTTCTGCACCCCATTGTAAGGGGACTCCCTTGCCCAAGTGCTGGGGAGATGAATGGGCAGGGGCCTCAACTCAAAGTGTCACCCCCTCTAGGACGGTGTCACTTCCATTATGGAGAACTACTGCTCCCTCTCTTTCCTAATTATAAATATAATATGAATGTACAGGAAAATATAGAGAATTCAGTAATAGCACTCTGGGTACCCACCAATGAGAACTAACACATGTGAATATTTTGTCATTTTTGCTTCAGATTTTTTTGAGATGTAACTTATATATGATATAGTATGCAAATCTTGAGTGCACAGTTTGGTAAATTCCTACCTACATATACACCTGTGTAATTACTATCCAGATCAAGATGTAGTATTTTGTCATCACCCCAGAAGGGTTCTCTATGCCATTTTGCAGTCAATAGCACCCCATAAGTAACCCCTATGGTAACCCCTGTTCTGAATTCTGTCACCAGGAATTACTTTTGCTGACTAAAACTCCTTAAAATCATACTGCATGTATTCTTTTCTATCTGGCTGCTTTTGTTTAACATAATGTCCAGGAGGTTCATCCATGTTGTTGCGGTATGAATCCGTCCTCCTGTTGGTGGAGATTTGAGTTGTGTTGCTGCCGTTGCTACTGTAATGTAGTGCAGCAAGGGGTATTCTTACACGTCTCCCAGTGTACAAGAGTAAGAGTCTCTAGGGTATGTATCTAGAAGTAGAATAACCAAATGATATAAGTATCTCTAGTCATTGGCTAGTATAAATAAAGCTGCCGTGTACAGCATGGGCATTTCTTTTGGTGCACATAAATACTCACTTCTCCTGGGTTTATATCTAGAAGTGAATTTCCGAATCACAGGATAGGCATCTGTTTAGCTTTTGAAGATACTGCCAAAGAGTTTTCTGAAGTGGTTGAATGAATCTACATTCCCGCCAGCAATGTAGAAGAATCCCAGTTGTTCCATATTTGTGTCAACACATGATTCTGTTAGACTCATTCATTTTAGCCATACTGGTAACTGTGTACTAGTATCTTACTGTGGGTTCTTTTTTCTTCTTCCTGTAGCTTTAATTCACATTTCCCTAATAAGTAATTAAATTGACCACCTTTTCATATGCTTCAAACATTTCTTAACAAGAGAAATAGAACAATGCAGAAAAAGTTGAAATCCCCTTTTTCATCCTTCCAAGTCCTATCTGCTCCCTCCCCAGAGAGGAGCATTACCATGAATTTGGTAAGTACCCTCCCAGTCCACGTTTTTGTACCTAAACTATATTTATATGTTTACATTAAAAAATATAGTATTGCTTTGTATGGTTTTTAAACTTACATAACTAATGTGAACATGCTTTGTTTTCATTCAACTTTGTTTTTACATATGTCGGTACACACAGATCTAGTTTATTCAACTAGATCTAGTTTATTTATTTTTATCTGCCAAATAGAATTGTATTGAATGACTACAGAATAATTTATTTTTCCATTCTCAAGTTGATGGACACTTGGGTTGTTTCCAATCTTTCTCTCTCACAAACAATACTTAGCTAACATGCTCTTACCTATCTCTTAGTGTACACATGCGAATACACTTCTCTGTTCACCTTGAATCCTTTCCTAGAACCAGACGAAAGGCAAAAGTCAAACCCTCTGTCCCTAGAGCCTTCTGGCTGTGTTCCATTTTCTATTCCAGGGCTTCCTGTGGTCCCCAGTCACCTGATCATAGTGATGACGATGGTAAGTAAACTCACCGTTCAGATGTGACCTTTTCCCTCACTGAGGAGGGCTGGGGAGCCTTGTCTTTCATGAGCCCTGAACCTAAATTAACCATAAAATCTTTACACTACAGTTTATACATATTTCAAGTTACTGAGTTCATTCATTTACACAGGTCTCCTTTGAGAAAAAAACTTGAGGTAGCTTACACTTTTGAAACAGGAAATCAGAACTTCTTACATTTTAAAGACCAGTTCCTTATCTTAATTGGCATCTCTTCCCCTTGTACACTGTTAACCACTGTCTCCTTAAAGCTTTTCTTGAATACTCATCTAATCACTTCACCATTTCTTCTCAGGACCCTGTTGAATCCTCCTCTTCATAATTAAAGTCTGAGTCCCCTACAGGTCTCTCCTTGATCTTTTCTTCTCATCTGTACCTTTGCCAGGCTATCTCATCCCCTCTCGAGATTGTAACTAACATTTATAAGTTTTCAAATTTTTTATTTCCAGATGAGATTTTTTTTCTCCTTAAGCCTCCTATAGACAATCAAAAACTCCTAGCATTCCTTTACAGACACTGTGTGGAAGAAACTTCTGTTTCCTAATATCAGCCCTCCCCTTCAGACCCATGGATTCCTGAAATAAAGACTGTATTTCCCAACCTCCCTTGCAATTGGGAGTAGTCATGTGACTTGATTCTGAACCACAGGCTTTGAGCAGAGATATTCTATGCAAACCTCTAGAATGTAATCTCAAGGGAAGGGGGCAGGCACCCTCGTCCTTGCTTCTTCCTGATGGATAGAAGACAGACTTGCAGCTGGATTTCACACCATGAGGTAGAAGCCATATATTGAGGATGGTGGCAAAAGGATAGAAGAATCCCAGATCCTGATGTCTTGGTACCTCCATACCAACCGAACCCTGGTGAGAGACCTACATGAGAGAAAAATAAAAGACAATGTCTGGGATAGGGAGGGTGGGAGGGAGACACAAGAGGGAGGAGATATGGGGATATATATATATATGTATAGCTGATTCACTTTGATATACAGCGGAAACTAACACACCATTGTAAAGCAATTATACTCCAATAAAGATGTTAAAAAAAAAAAAGACAATGTCCATCTTGTGTAAGCCACTATTGTGGGGATTTCTGACCCTTATAATTGAACCTCATCCTAACACCTAATACTTTACATGAATCTCACCAGGAATCCCTCAACTCTGGAGGTGTAAGAGATAGTCATTTCCTTATTGCTTAAGCAAGTTTGAGTTGTGTTTCATTAACTGTATTAGTTTTCTAGGTCAGCCATAACAAAGTACCACAGACTGGGTGGTCAAAACAAAAGAAATTTATTCTCTCACAGTTCTGGAGGCTAGAAGTCCACAATCAAGGTGTCAGCAGGGTTGGTTCCTTCTGAAGGCTGTGAGGGAGAATCTGTTCCATGACTCTTCCCTAGCTTCTGGTGGTTTGCTGGCAATATTTGGCTTTCTTTGGCTTGTAGGTACATCACCCTGATCTGTGCCTCCATCTTCACATGGCCTTTCCCCTGTATGTTTTTGTCTGTGTCTTTTCTCGTCTTCTTAGGACACCAGTCATATTAGATTCGGGTCCACCCTAATTCAGTATGACCTCATCTTAACTTGATTACATCTGTAAAGACCCTTTTTCCAAATAAGGTCACATTCACAGGTACAAGGGGTGAAGACTTCAACATATCGTTGGGGGAGGGGGGGTGACCATTCAACTCACAACAGTGATATAAGCCAAAAATTGACCTATAGTAGTGAAAATCATCTTAAAGAAGAGAGTAATGTTACACTACCTGATTTCAAGACTTTCTGTAACGTTACATTTATTAAAACGGTGGTATTGGCCAAGGATTGGCAAATAGACCAATGGGACAGAAAAGAGTTCAGAAATACATACACACATATTTGGTTAATTGATTTATGAGAAAGGTGTCAATGCAATTCAACGAGGAAATAAAAATCTTTTCAACAAGTGGTGCTGGAAGAACTAGATATCTGTACAGAAAAAAAATTTACAATAACACCTACTATACACCCTACACAAAAATTAACTTGCAATGGATCATAGACCTAAACATAAAAGCTAAATCTGCAAAGTTTCCAGAAGAAAACATAAGAGAATATCCTCAAGACTTGGATGTAGGGAAAGATTTTTGGATGGTATATAAAAAGCACTAATCATGTTTTTAACTGAGAAATCAGACTTCATCAAAATTTAAAACTTTTGTTCATCAGATGTTATTACAAAAAGAAAAATGCAAGCCCCAGACTGAAAGAAAATGTGGAAATCCATATAACAGACACAGGATTTGTTTTTAGGACATAAAAAGATTATCTACAAACTAATAATAAAAAAACAACCAACCTAGGAAAAACAAAACATGGGCAAAACACTTGAACACACACCTCACAAAAGAAGGTATAGGAATGACTAATAAACACATGAAAAGTCAAACATGCAATTACCCTGTGATCTAACAATTCTTCTACATTTTTATCCAAGAAAAGTATAAAACAATATAAGAATGAATTTTTATTCATAATAGCCAAACACTGGTAACAACCCAGATGTCCATAAACAGGAGAATAGATACACAACTGTGGTACAGTCATATACCAGAATACTGCTCAGCAAAGAAGCAACAAACTACAGATACAAGACAACATGGATGAATCTTAGGAATAAGATGCTCACCAAAGGATGCTGCAGCGGGTTGAATAACAGCCTCTCAAAGACATTCAACTCTAATCCCCAGAGCAACATTGCAGAAGGGAATGTCGATAATGGGGGAGGCTGTGTTTGTGTGAGGGCAGGAGGTATATGGAAAGTCTCTGTACTTTCCACACAATTTTGCTGTGAACCTAAAACTGCTCTTCAAAGTAAAGTCTATTAAAAAAAACCAAAAAATCAGTAAGTGAAGTCATGGCATAGAAAACAAGTGACCTTTCAAAGAAAGAAAAATACCTCCATATGATTTTTTTTAGAGTTATCTCAATATAATCAACATACAATAAACTGCACAACTTTTGAATATACAATTTGAAAAGTTTTGACATCTGTTCATAAGATAGTGAATGTAGCCACCACCCACAAAGGTTTCCTTCTGCCCCATTGTCATCCCCTCCAGCCCCATTCTCAGGCAACCACTAATCTGCTGTCTGTCACTATAGATTAGTTTGCATTTACTAGAATTTTAAATAAATGGAATCATACAGTATATACTCTCTTTCCGTAATTATTTTGAGATTCATCCATGTTGTTGTGGGTATCAATAGCTCACTCATTTTTACTGCTAAATAATATTCCATTGTATGGATATACCACAATTAGTTTACCTATTCACCAGTTGATGGACATTTGGTTGGTTCTAGTTTTGACTATTACAAATAAAGCTGGTACACAAGTATGGGCAGATGGTTTTGTTTCTCTTGGATAAATACCTAAGAGTAGAAAGACTGGATCATACAGTAGGTGTGCTTTTAACTTTTAACTCCTAAAGAAAGAAAACACTTTAATGTGATTTTAAACCAAAACAACCCACTGTGAGTCTCAAGCAGAATCAAGACAGGAGTTTCCCTAGTGCCAGGTTCTAAGACTTTCTGCTGCCACCATCTGGGGAGCAAAAAGAGGAGAGAGCTGTCCCCAGAAGTCCACTCCCAGCACCAGGATCTTGTCCTGTTTTCTCTGCTCTCTCCTGCAGTGTTGCCTCCACCCCATCATACCCACAGCCTGCAGCCATTCAAAAGCCATTTGCCTAACTTGATTACGGGTGAAGACTTGGAGTGGTTCAAGCCACAGACATAACTCAGTGGAAAAGAAGAACATGGGCTTAAAGCTACTCTCCAGCCCTTTGTAGCATCTTAATGTCACAGACGAAAAAAGAACTTCTAATTCTGGAAATGAGCTAGCGCTCTTTTTGCACCCCAAACCACCTTGGCAAGTTGCAGAGGTGCTTTTTATTCCAGCGCCAGGCACAGATAAGCACTTACTTTTCATTTGAATGAATGAAGGTCTACCACACACATTCCTCTAATTAGTCACAAAAGATACAGTTGGAGAGAAAAACAAATGTCGTACATTAACGCATGTATGTGGAGCCTAGAAAAATGGTACAGATGAACCGGTTTGCAGGGCAGAAGTTGAGACACAGATGTAGAGAACAAACGTATGGACACCAAGGGGGGAAAGCCGCGGGGGAGTGGGGGTGGTGGTGTGCTGAATTGGGCGATTGGGATTGACATGTATACACTGATGTGTATAAAATAGATGACTAATAAGAACCTGCAGTATAAAAAAAAATCCAAACAAACAAAGAAACAACTAATACTAAACTTTCTTTGGGTTATTTGTATGGAAATATGTTAATATAAATGTTTCAGACATTACATGAAATTTCTAAAAATCTTATATGTTCTGGTATAATGTTATAAGTCATAATTCTAGTTATTACTTTAAAATGTATATCTAAGAAATAACTAAATTTCCTTGTCAATTGCATTATTATGAACTTTCATCAAATCTTTAACTGTGTCATTTTTAAGTCTTTTGTCATTTACAGACAGTTCTGGGTGTACTCTGATACTTTCACAAAAATGTTCCTATAAAAAGGTTTCATCTTCAAGGAATTCATGGAAAAGACTCTGACAAGTACAGGTTTCTGGTAACTGACTATACGGCTGAACTGAATGAATAAGCATTTTCAGAACTCTAATGGAAAACTGATGAATTCGTAAAAGTGCTAACAAAAGATCAAGATGAAAAAAAATTAATTACATGGGATTGAGTGAACTGATGAGGATGATTATAATTTTTGTGACTTTCTGTTTGAGTAATAAAAAAAAAAAAGATACAGTTGGTTTCAGGCAAGAGCATGTAGTGAACTAGGGGTCAGAAAGCCTGGACTCCGGTGCTTGCCTTGCCATTAATCTACCTGTGTACTAAGGGGAGGACATGGAACTTTTCTGAGCTTCGATTTCCTTAAATGTAAGATAAGAAAACAACCTGACTTTTTTAGCTTTGGGGGCATTTAAATAAGATGACACATGAAAAAATCCTTTATAAAATGTCTACATTTACAAATTTATCTACAAATGTATTAGCAAATAAAAACAGTTATACAATATGACTTTTTTTTACATTGTCTTCCAAAATCTCAAACCTGGCTCATACATTTAACTCTACTTTGTTAGGAAGTTAAAGAAGAACAAATTTTTGCCAAGCCTAGTAAACCAAGCAGTTGAGCCACAAAGAGTTGAATTGACTTTCCAAAGATCACCCAGGGAGTCATTTTTCCGGCAAACTTGAATCTGGCACTCCTTTCTGAGGACAAGTTCATCTCCTATTTATCTCCGGGTTTCCATCAGCACTTCTCTGTACTGCTCTAAACCTCTGACACTACTAAATGTGGAGCTGGCTTAGTCAGCCTACCTGAAAGCAAATGCTAATTTCTCCATTGCACTATAGAGAATAATTAACTTGATTATTTTATAAGTGGTGTTAGTTAATCTCAGATGAAGACCACCTAGCTCAGGACTTCCCTGGTTGCGCACTGGTTAAGAATCCACCTGCCAATTCAGGGGACACTGGTTCGATCCCTGGTCCGGGAAGCTCCCACATGCCATGGAGCAACTAAGTCCGCGAGCCACAACTACTGAACCCATGTGCCACAACTACTGAAGGCCACTTGCCTAGAGCCCATGCTCTGCAACAAAAGAAGCCACCACAATGAGAAGCCCGTGCACCGCAACAAAGAGTAGCCCCCGCTCGCCACAACTAGAGAAAGCCCACCGCAGCAGTGAAGACCCAATGCAGCCAAAAATAAATTAAAAAAAAAAGACCACCTAGCTCAAATATATAGTCCAATATTTTAAAATTACAGTAAAACTAACAGTCTATTAATGCAAGAGAATATTTCCACCGTTGTTAGGGGGGAAAAAAAGACATACAGAGATCTAAAACTCAGAATGGGCCAAATCTTCATTTGACCTTTATTTGCCTCCAGCTTTACATTGCCCATCCCCACTACCCAGGGTTTATTTTGGATGAACATCTGATTTGGGTTGGAGTTAGGGGACATGACTGTAGATGTGAAGTGGTAAATCATGGCTGTCTGAGGTCCTGACAGTGGATTCTCCATCTTCTATGTTCCATGACACTGTTTTGTGCATTCCAGTTAGATCACTTGACTCTGTCCTATGTTCTAACACAGATGCCCACATGAGTAGAAATGAATAAATGAAGAAACACACAAACTTAGCAGACACACCACCAGCATTGTACGTATGGAAAGAAGTAGAAGAATGCAAAATTCCCTTCTGAATAACACCTTTTACCAGACTCTTCTGGTAGAGAAAACTTTGAGATGACCATACTAATTGCAATGAAATATAAATAAGGCAATGATAGGTTTTCAATAATAAAAAACAGACCAGCTACAGGGTTTCCCAGGGTGGTGAAAGTAACATACCTCGTGACCCCACCCTGTGGAGAGGAACTTACTCTAAAGCTATCCTCTCTTCTCTCCCTGGATGATACTTTCATCCTCTTGAAATATTCTTCAAAAGGATGACCTTTTGAGAAGGAAATGAAGTCTAACTTTTTAAAAATTAAGAGTTTGGGTAACTTTGCATGAAAAAGAAACAAAGAAAGTAGGTTGTATGTTGTCAATTTTAGTGTTGTTGAAAATTTTAGTGTTCAATAAAACCTCATACTGTAAGTAAAGTAGAATCCAGTAACTTAATATGTTCAATGGGAGAAAAACATCAATGCGAGTACAGAACTTTTAAGCTCTCTCATTGAATGTGTCCCAACATCAGCAGCTGTTCTTTGGTTCATTCCCGAAACGTGAACATCACTAACAGTAGGAATTTGTTCTCTAAATTCACTAAATGGAAAAAGGACTCCTTGGAGAGAAGCTTATTGAATATCTTAGGGAAGGAGAAAAAAAAATCAGTTTGAATCTGGATTATCTTGTTTCCAGAGAGCAAATATGCTTTTCAAAAACAGCTGCAGCCGAGTAACTCAGAGTGAGCTCCCACTTGGCATGTAATGACAATTTAAGTTTCATCATCTTCATATACAGTGTAAATCAGTGGTTCTCAAACTTGAGAGAGCATCCGAACCATCTGGGGGTGTTAAAACCCACATTGCTGGGCCCACCCCCAGACGTCTGTAACAGGGCCCAAGAATCTGCATTTCTAACAGATTTCCAGGTGAAAGTGCTGCTGGTGGTCTAGAGACCACGCTTTGAGAACCATTGGTATAAATTATCTTAGTTGAACTGGGCGATTCTGTGAGCATCTATGAGTTCATTATGATCCTCAAAAGAAAAAGTTAATATAAAATGTACAGAAAGGCAGTTGTAAAATAAATTAAATTTCTCAATATACATGGATATTTGTATCTTCCTTTTAAGTACATGTTGGTTTATAAACCATAGTTCTTTTAAAATCTGAATATCTGAATATCTGAAATCTAAAATCTGGATATCTGAATAGATATCCACAGGTACCAAAAGCAGGAAAAACTAAATAACGTGATAGAAAGGAATCCAGTCCTCAGTCAGCACCACTAGAACACAATAACTAATCAAAATTCTTGTGTTCAAAGATGACAAACTAGGCAAATGGCCCAAAGAAGAGAATTAACTTGGTCCCTCATTGTCTAGGGGGAAAAAACCTCTAAATGCTCATTGTAATGAGACGTTCACACACTCATAGCTCAGTGATATATTTTCAATTAATATATCAAATGAGGTTAATATATAATAATGGCAAGACAATGAGATTGGCAATGTCAGTCATGTGAAACCCAAACTGACAACCTTTCCGATGAAGATGTAAGTTTCATAAACTAAAATCTATGAGAAAGTAATAGACTTAAAATTCCCACTAATAAAACCAGGTGCAACTGAAGTATAAAAGGTATTTAACTACAGACTCAGGTTTATATTACCGTAGACTATAAAACCAAATTGAGGTATCCACCAAGAACCAATCAGTGGACAATACACAAGGTCTAATATTGTCTTGCTTTGTTTTTATCTTTAGAATCTGGTAAGATTACTACAACCACAGGAAAATGCAGAAATAGAATCAGGTCAAATTACTGTTAACTCCAAGGGGATGTCCCTGAGGAGATATAAGAATAAAAGTAAGAATAAGAACAAAATAAGGATAAAAGCCTATAAACTGCACAAAGGCTGACATGTGAAGGCTAATAGCAGTTTTATTCATAATAGCCAAAATTTGGAAACTACCCAAATCTCCATTAATAAGTGAATGAATAAGCAAATTGCAGCACACCCATACTATGAAATACTACTCAGCAAAAAAAAAAGGAACAAAGTATTGATACATGCTACAACACAAATGAATCTCAAAAATATCATAAGCCAAAGAAGTTAGACAAGAGTACCCATAGTATGATCTTTCTTTTTTTTTTTTTAATGACACAATCTTTGTTTTAGTGTATGTGGAATAATTCTTTAGGCATTTAAAACATTTATAAGGAGTTAGTTTATTGGACTGGTGACTTCATCAAATATTTAGAAAATTTTGACAAGACAGTTTTCAGTCAATGTTGAAATGCATGGGGGAATTTAATTTGTCAAAATTCAATGTTTTAATTTATTGGTTGTGGAAGTCATGTAAATACTCAAAAGGATATAAATTTCAATGATTAAAGGAATGTTAATTGTTCAAAATATGCATAAGAGGAATACATTGTGACATTAAATAAGACATAATAGAAGGAAGTGGTCCTCGCTTGCACAAAAGCCTCTTACACACTCAATAATGCATCAGCATGCATCGTACAAACACCTCCAGTCTTGGTCAGCACGAGCACATGCATTTGGCAGAGTTCTCATCAGTGTGTGTAGATGATCCTGGGTTCTGTTTTTTCCACTTAATGACATTTCATATGAACGATATTAGCTATAGAAATAGCCCACAGGACTTCCCTGGTGGTGCAGTGGTTAAAAATCCGCCTGCCAATGCAGGGGACACGGGTTCGAGCCCTGGTCCAGGAAGATCCCACATGCCGTGGAGCAACTAAGCCAGTGCACCACAACTACTGAGCTTGCACTGTAGGGTTCGCGTGCCAAAACTACCGAGCCCTCGTGCTGCAACAACTGAAGCCCGCGCGCCTAGAGCCCGTGCTCCACAACAAGAGAAGCCACTGCAATGAGAAGCCCGCGCATCGCAACGAAGAGTAGCCCCCGGTCGCCGCAACTAGAGGAAGCCCGCTCACAGCAATGAAGGCCCAATGCAGCCAAAAAAAAAAAAAAAAAAAAGAAAGAAAAAGAAAAGAAATAGCCCACAACGCTGTTGTTTTTGAGATTCTGATAAGGTATCTGTGATATACCATAGTTTGCTGATCTTTTCCTCCATTGTTGGGGCTTAAGTTTAAAATCATTAAAAATTATAGTTACCAACCATTTCTTTCTCACCATGGTACACTAGCAATACCCAGACCTGGCTCAGAATCCCAGCTCCACCTTGTCATAGCCATGTGACCTTGAGCAGACCACCTGACGTTTCTGATCCTTACTTATTCCAGGGTTTCCAAAAAGGATAAAATAAGGCACACCTGCAGCTCCTGGCACATAGTAGGTGCTCAGAAATGTTGAACCCTGCACGAGGTGAGGGTTCTATCCCTGGTAGGGAAACTGAGATCAAAAAAAAAGAAAGAAAGAAAAGGAAAAGAAATGTTGAGCCTTAGATCTAACTCATATTTTCCTGATGTACATACTTTTCAGAGCATCCAAGCCTTTCAATTGTAGTGTAACAATTATACCACTTTGCACTTGATATTCTTCATATTCTAGCCATAATCTTTACTGCTTTTCTTTTTTGAGAGTTGATTTACACTTCCATTTTTCATTCCTTCAATCCATTATATTCCTAAGTTTTTTATGTTGTGTTTGTGTTTTTGCTCCTATTTTTTCCATCTGCTACTCTATCTGTAATCCATGGCCTTCAAATCATTTGTGCTGCATTTTCTCTTCTCCTGTTTGGTGTCTATCTTTTCAGTCTGTTTTCCTTAGACATACATTGGTGTATATATTTTAAATAAGATCATATGTTATATTCTGTTTGTAACCAGTAATCGTATGATCAGTTTCCATGTCAAATATGTTTTCTCATTATTTTAATAGATGTGTTGGTAAATTGCAATTTAATCGATTCCTCACTTTTAACATTTATATTGTTTTTACTTTTTCACTTTTATAGGTGATGCTTTGATGAATAGTCTAGTAGCTATATCTTTAGGCTCATCCGTGATTGCTTCCTTAGAATTAATTCATACATATTAAATTGCTGGGTCAAAAAAAACAGAATTCTAGGTCTTTTAGTATGTATTTTCACATTATCTAGATAAAGATTATACACAATAAGGTTATAGCTTCCTGCAGAAAATCCAAGGCAATATTATCACATCGATTCCCTTTAGATACTCCCCTACAGATCATCTTCAGAAATATTAATATTTTGAGCCATTTTCCTGAATAAAAAATTATAAATAAACTATTATGAGCTCACATTTTTACAATCTGATACAAAAGAAGTAACTACTCTATGGAATGTCACCTTTATTAAACCAGTGCTCTCTGAAAGCACCTTACAATGTAGTGACTGTTTTATAAAAGCACATTCATTTGATTTTGAGATCAGTATGTGAGGGGGCCTGGGGGCATTCCCATCCTCTTTTCGCCCTAGCAATGCCGACTAAACACTTTGTTTTCAACCACAGGGTCTGGGCGCTCCATAGCTATACCATGCCTTTTGGATTAAATCTGATTTCTTCCTTCAAGTGGATGCTTTATTCTCATAGCCAACAGGTCACAGAGTTCAGAGAAAGAAGATCATGTTCTATAACGTTTATTAATGTCTTAAAACTATGTGCCCATCTATTGAGTCTGAAAGAAATCAAAGTCTTACAGAAAATCAGGTGCAGTGAATCAATCAATTAATTAATCATTGCTGAGTGCCAACAATGTGTAAGGCAGCAGAAGTCCTCCAAATCAGAGAATAAGCTTAAAATACATTGGTAAATATTCTCCTTTCATTTTGGTTGCTTTTCCTGGAATGTTTGATGAATGTTTAAGTTTGCATTTTGTTTTTCTATATGTTATTTTTTCTAGCCTGGAGAAAGACCATAGTAGCTAAGTTTTTAAAGTATCCTGTTTTTCCTCAAAAGATGCTTTTTAAATTGAGGAAGTTGAGTGTCTTGCAATATGAATATTGGCTTTATGTGTTTCCTCTTCTGTGAAATGTCCGTTTACGTCTTTTGCCTATTTTTCTATTGGGTTATTGTCCTCTGCTTATTGATTCGTAGAAGTTCTTAAAATATTCTTTTTTTTTTTTTTTTTTTTTTTGCGGTACGCGGGCCTCTCACTGTTACGGCCTCTCCCGTTGCGGAGTACAGGCTCCGGACGCACAGGCTCAGCAGCCATGGCTCACAGGCCCAGCCGCTCCACGGCGTGTGGGATCTTCCCGGACCGGGGCACGAACCTGTGTCACCTGCATTGGCAGGTGGACTCTCAACCACTGCGCCACCAGGGAAGCCCCTTAAAATATTCTTGATAGAGATTCTTTGTTATATATGATACATCTTCTCTATTTGTAGTTTACCTTTTCACCTTCTTTAACATGTCTTTTGATTAATACTAGTTTTTAATTTCAATATAGTCAAAGTCATCACACTTAGTTGATAATGGGCTTTTTTGGGTCCAGTGTTTAAGAAATCCTTCCCTACCCTCCAGATCTAAAGATATTCACCCATATTTTTTTTTTCTGAAAGTTTTAAAGTTTTGCTTTTGATATTTGAATCCTTAATCCATCTGGAGTTGATTTGCATGTCTGATGTGAGATAGGAATCTGATTTATTTTTCATATGGATAATAATTTTTTTCCTGTTCCATTTATTGAATTCCTCATAAATAATCCAGGAAATGCAAATCAAGACCATAAAGAGAGATACCAATTTACATCCATTTAGTTGGCAAAAATTGAGAAGTCTGACAGCACCAAGTGCTGAAGAGGATAGATCAATAGGATGGTGAGAGTATAAACTGTTACATCTGCTTTGGAAAACAGTCTGGTTTTATATTGCAAAGTTGAACATTCATACATCCTACAATGGACCCACATTCCATTCATAGGTATAAACCGAGGGCAACTCCAGCAGGTATGCACTGGGAGAGAAAACCACTTATGAGAATGTTCATCAGAGCAAGAAATGTGAAAGCCTAAACTCCAGTATCCAGGAGGCCAGATAAATAAATGCTGGTAGAGTCAAACAATGAAATACTATACCGCAGTGAAGATGAATGAATCACTGCAAACCACAACTGTTAGTAATAGAAGTAAATGACTCTTAGTAATAGAAAACTAAATGGGAAAAAAGTCCCAGAAGACTATATACAGCATAATATCCTTTTTATAAAAGTCAAGAAGAGTTGAAACCAATCATTAATTTCTTTGCGTGTATATATGTGTGATAAAAAATAATTTAAATCAAGAATGAATAAAAATACAAGATTCGGAATTGTGGCTATACACGTGGAAGAGGCAGACAGATGGGCCAGGGCAGGGCACGTAGAAGGTGGAAGTTTTTGTCAGTGTGTTGGTTCGCTGACTGGGGAGTGAGATCGTGGGTGGTCGTTATATTATATTATATTATTTTATTTTTTTAAAGGTACCTTTCTAAATTTATTTATTTATTTATTTATGGCTGTGTTGGGTCTTTGTTGCTGCACGCGGGCTTTCTCTAGTTGCAGCGAGCGGGGGCTACTCTTCGTGGCAGAGCCCAGGTGGGCTCTAGGCTCATGGGCTTCAGTAGTTGTGGCACACAAGCTCAGTAGTTGTGGCGCGTGGGCTTAGTTGCTCCACGGCATATGGGATCTTCCCAGACCAGGGATCGACCCCATGTCCCCTGCATTGGCAGACGTATTCTTAACCACTGTGCCACCAGGGAAGTCCTGGTCGTTATATTATTAACAAATAAACACACAAAAAATAAAAGAGGGCCAAGCATGAACCAGTGATGAGAGTGGGAGAGAAAAACCAGCACAGAGCCTTTGAGGAATGAGCTGGCCTAAGGTGTGAAGTGGTGACACTCAAAACGAAGGTCAAAAAGCTGTTTGAGGGAATTCTCTGCTGGTCCAGTGGTTAGGACTCTGCCTTTCACTGCCAAGGGCCTGGGTTCAATCCCTGTTTGGGGAACTAGGATCCCACAAGCCGTGCCGCGCAGCCAGAAAAAAAAAGGTATTTGATGTAAGTAACAGTTAAGTATTACTAAATCAAAACTCCTCACCTTAGTAATTTTTTCACTAGATCCTGATTAGGTATTAGTTAGTTTATATATGCAGGCTGCCTAAATTCCATGTCATTTCAGATCTGTTTGGATCATAGTGAAAAAAATAAATTCTCTAGGGAGAGACTAGATAGAAAGAGAAGCAAGCTGACTAAGAAAACCTTCAGCTCTTCCAAGCACTTTCATATCACAAGAATAAGTTAAAGACTATGGCATTTCCAAACTTCTAATAATAAAAGCACCTTACATTTTTCTGGGATTTTATATTTGCTTAGTGTTCTCACATACATTCTTCATTTAATAATGGGTCAAAGAGCCTGAGAACTTACAAAATCAAGGCTGTCAGATGTTGGTGACAAGAAATAATAACAATACAAATAAAACAGAGCGCTGGGATTATTTCAAAGCTGAGTCTCTGTAGATAAGAGCTTACTAAAGACAAATCAGAAAATGGGACATCAATTTATCAGCATGATCTTTTTATGCTTCAATTTCTTTAAATCTTAGTCTAAACGGGAGGTTACCCTACTGTTGTTCTAAAACTCCAACTCAACAAATATTCATCGAGTTCCTAAAATATGTAGGCACTGTGCTTGGATCTAGGAATAAAACAATGAATAAAGAAGACAATAGCCATGGAGCTATTGATAAACAATGTTTAGCAAAATAAATATATTTCTGTTTTTATTTAAAAACCTGGATCATACATGATATCTTTCATGAAGCTTTACTTGTCTTTATCTAAAACATATCCAGTAGAATTGATGACCCCCTCCTCTGTCCCCACTAGACCTCACAGTGCTTCCTTTATAGTATTCGTCATGCGGACTTACAATCATTTGCATACATGTCTGCAGTAGATGTCTATTACTTTTATTCTGTCCAAGACCTTTTCTTCTCAGGAACTCCTTTCTCCACTTTCTAAGGCTGTCAGTTACATGCCCCCATCTCCCCAATCCATGGGGAAGCACAAGATGCAGGCTGGCCACAGAGAGAAGGTGGGTCTGTGACCCAAGTAGAACCTTTTTTGGAGGCTTGATTTGGATCCTGGAAGAGAAGAATCTGTTTCTTCTCCTAAACTCACTAGTACTAATATGGATGCCTAGAGCTTTGCCTCCATGGGAAAATCTAAGAACAGAGAGGAAAACAGAATTGTGAGATGGAGAGAGAGACTGAATCCTGATGATACTTTTTAAAAAATATTTATTTATTTATTTGGTTGTGCCGGGTCTTAGTTGCAACTCGCGGGCTCCTTAGTTGCAGCTCACGGGCTCCTTAGTTGTGGCTTGGGGGCTCCTTAGTTGAGGCATGTAGGCTCCTTAGTTGTGGCGTACCTGTGGGATCTAGTTCCCTGGCCAGGGATTGAACCCAGGCCCCCTGCATTGGGAGCATGGAGTCTTAACCACTGGACCACCAGGGAAGTCCCCTGATGATATTCTTTAAGCCTGAACCAGCAGTACCTGCAACCCATTATCCCAGTTAAAAGAACCAATATATTGACTTTTAACTTAAGCTCGTTAGGTTAGTTTTTTGTCACTTAAAACTAGGAAATCCCAACCAATAATGTGTACGTCTCCTCCCAGACTGTCAGCTTCTAGGAGTACCTATGAGCAAGGGACTAATTGGTACCTAAGCTGACCTGGTGGCAATGGCTGACAGGCTGATGCCTGCCTGCTGGCAGGCAAATGCCTAGATAAAATTGTTCAGCGTCTAGAGCAGGTGTGTGTAACCCTAGGCCCATGAACTCCTAATTGGATCCATGAGTGGATGTGGATATGTGGATTTTTCAGGTAAGAAAGTTAATACTGGTCATCAGATGCTCAAAAGAATCCCAAACCAAGAAAGTTCAGGAACTCTCACTGGTTTAAAGGCTGTGCCTCGCAAACTCAGCCTGGTTTCAGTGACAGCAGTCATCACATCTGGATACATGGAGCCAAGGGGAGAAAGAGCTTTGGTCGAACTTTCCTTCAAGTCCAGAGAACGCAAAAGCTTGCTGTATTCTAAGTGCAGTCACGCCATGTTTGTGTGGTTTGTTGCTTTTTCTGTGTGAGGATGCCTTCTGGTCTGCTCTTCCAGATCCACTGAGGGATATAGCTGGGAAATGTAAGGTAAGAAGAGAAATCCAACCCCCTTTGACCACAGCCCTCACTTCATATCACATAACTGACAGAACCCCTCCTGCACTCCCTCCCAACCCCTGGGATCCCTTGAGCACTGACCACACCTAATCCTGTTATTAATCTCTAGATCCATTCTTTTTTTTTTTTTTATTGTGGGAAAATACACATAACATACAATTTACCATCCATCCCCAGAACTTTTTCATCATCCCAAATTGAAACTCTGTGCCCTTTAAACACTAACTCCCCGTTCACCTCTCCCTCCAGCCCTAGGAAGCTCTATTCCACTTTCTGTCTCTATGAACTTGACTAATTTAGGTACCTCATATAAGTAAAATCATACAATATTTGTCCTTTTATGTCTGGCTTTTTTCACTTTGCAGAATGTTCTCAAGGTTCAGCCATGTGGTAGCATCTAGCTTACATTCTGAGTCACCTGTGGACCACAGTGACTTAGCTTCCCAAACCTGCCTCTTCACGGCTGACACATAGGCTGGCTCTCAGAGAGCTGGACCGAATGCTGAGCCAGATGCTGTGAATCTTCACTTCCCCGGCACAAACGAGCCTCTCTCAGGGGCTTCCTGGGGAAAACAGATGGGAGAGATTATTATCCCAGTCCCATGAGGTCTCCAAGTATTGCCATACTCATTCATATGGATTTTCTTGATGTTTTTCTTTTTTTATTGAGGTATAATTGGTCTATAACATTATATTAGTTTCAATTGTACAACATAACGATTCAACATGTATATATATTGCAAAATGATCACCACAATAAGTCTAGTTAACATCTGCTACCATACGATGTTACAATTTTTTTTTTCTTGTGATGAAAACTTTTAAGATCTACTCTCTTAACAATTTTCATTGATGTTTTTCAAAGATAAAAGACTGTCTTTGTGGGGAATTCCCTGGCGGTCCAGGGGTTAGGACTCCAAGCTTCCAATACAGGGGGCACAGGTTCAGGGAATTAAGATCCCGCGGGTGCAGCCAAAAAAAAAATAAAGACTATCTTTGTGCACCAAATACGCACATGAATAGAAAAGGCTATCAGATCTTTCACTAGGTGAGGTTGGAGCAAGTTCTGGAGAATCTCTAGTGAGGAAGAGAGGGGATGCTAAGGAAGAATCAACCAGGACTGGTAGATAGTCCCAAAGCATCAGCTTTCTTCATGAGAAAGCTGGGCTGGAGAACACAGTGGGACCTCCTACTCCAACCCCGCTTGACTGAGAGCAGCCAGACCTGTGGCTGTAGTGAGGATGTGACTCTCCTCCGGGAGGCCCTACAACATGAAGGTTGGAAGCACAAGACCTGCTCCACCTGAATACAGGCAGGGAGGTCCAAGAGGGGACAGTCAACTGCTCATGCTGCACAGGGGTACACATGACTTTGACTGGTCAACCCGCCCTATTGAGGCTCCTGATCGAACTTAGCCATCAATAGATCACTCTTCTATTAAGAAGCAGCCAGAAAAGGGATGAAGAGGGAGGCAGGAAGTGAAAGTATTGGAGATGGTCATTCCTCTCTGGGCTGAGGCAGGGATGAGGGGATAAGAGGAAAATAAATCCACCTTGCAAATTCCAGAAAAGCCAGCCTCACTGTGCCCGACAGCAACGGCCTTCAAACTGGACGTAGCAAAGAGAGTTGCTAGTTTATGAGCTCTCAGCAACTTTTAGGGAATTAATATTCAGATCCTCAACTTGAGTTTGTCTTCTTTCTTAAAATTGTTCTGCCAAAGAAGCAGTGTGGTCAAACTATTATACTGGTGCTCTATTTCTACCTCCCTGTTCTCAATAGTGCTTCTCCCACTTAGGAAAAGTGTTAGGGTTAGGGTTAGGGTTGGGAACTCAGTCTCTCTCTCATCTGAATCTTCCAATGGTGCATTGCCACTCGGTATAAAAATCTCCAGGCACCATGGGCTTCCCTGGTGGTGCAGAGGTTGGGAGTCCGCCTGCTGATGCAGGGGACGCGGGTTCATGCCCCGGTCTGGGAAGATCCCACATGCCGCGGAGCGGCTGGGCCCGTGAGCCATGGCCGCTGAGCCTGCACGTCCAGAGCCTGTGCTCTGCAGCGGGAGAGGCCACAACAGTGAGAGGCCCGCATACCGCAAAAAAAACAAAACAACAACAACAACAACAAAATCTCCAGGCACCAAACAAAGGGCAATTTAAAATAGTGGTGTTGAGGAGAAATGAATAACTCTAAAGGAATATCTTAGGTTGGTGTATTAGTTTCCCATGGCTGCTATAACAAGCATTTCCACAAACTTGGTGGCTTGCAAAATAGAAATTTATTTGCTTATAGTTCTGGAGGCCAGATGTCCAAATTCAAGATGTCAGCCGGGACCAGCTCCCTCCTAAGGAAAAATAATCCTTCCTTGCCTCTTCCAGCTTTTGGTGGCTCCAGGCATTCCTTGGCTTGTGTCTGCATCACTCAATCTCTGCCTCTGTCTTCATGTGGCCTTCTCTGTCTTTGTGTCTCCTCATCTTTCTCTTATAAGGACACTTGTCTTTGGATTTAAGGCCCCTCCTCTGGGGTACTCCAGCATGATCTCATTTTACAATTCTTAATTATATTTGCAAAGACTCTTTTTCCAAATAAGGCCATATTCGCAGGTTACAGGAGTTAGGATATGGATGTATCTTTTCGGGGGCCACAATTCAACCTACTGCAGCTGGGTTACCCCAGAAGCATTGCCAAGATCAAGACCTGAGTGCAAATTCTTTTTTAGGGAGGTGAGCCCAGGAAGCATCAGCAGGAGAGTGGGAAATGATTGACGGGGAAGAGAAGGAAGCCAATACAGAGTACCTTAGTGAGTTACCATTGTGAGAAACAGGGGTTCACTTCCATAGAGAGCCCTGGGGAGGTGGTGTAGAACACACCTCAGGGTTCTGAGTCAGGGAAGCTGTAGTATTCATGCTCAGTCATTGACTGAAGGCTGTCCCCGAGGGTATTAACTCCCTGATGCTTATCTCCTTGAACATTCAGGCAAAGTGAAAGCTTTCAAAGGATCATTCATATATGTATTTGAATGCTTAGTGCACGTACTGAAATGCTAAGTGCCTCGGGGATGTGGGTGGGGTATTGATAGCATCTGCTACTGAGCAAGTCAGGTAGATTTTATTTCATTGCTTCCATCAAAATTGAAGAAGGAGCTACTAGAGTTGTCCACCGACAGATCATTTAAAATAATATTTAATGGAAGATCACTGAGTGATTTTTGGCATAAACCCGAGAAGAATTTCAAAAAATTGAGTGACATTAGTATACAAATTACTTCCAGACTCCTCTGCACAATTATGTGAACAAAGTTAGTTACTATATATGGGGATTAAGTAGGAATATGTGATATTCATCAATATATAATATTTATCACTGGACACATGAATTAAAAGTTTAAAAGGCCAATAAAATTTTACTTTATGTTGTATACTTATGAAATTACATAGCATATTTAACTTGTTTTCAATACACTTAAAACCTTATGGTCACTGCAAAATTTAACATTTCTAATTTCAATTTACATAGGTGTTTTTGTTCTGGAGAATGAAGATGCTGTGATCAATAAAAAATGGACAATTTGGAATGGAAACATAGGTTTAGAGGGAAAAAAGAATGATGGAAAATGTCCTGCTGTTAATATAGTGCTTGTTCTTTTTTTTAAATGGATGATGGATGGATACATTTAAGGGATGAATTTAGATACTGCTGGATATGGGTAAAAGAGTGACATGATTATTTTATTCTAAAATGTAAGTATTGGGCTTCCCTGGTGGCTCAGTGGTTAAGAATCTGCCTGCCAATTCAGGGGACATGGGTTCGAGCCCTGGTCCGGGAAGATCCCACATGCCGCCCTGAACAACTAAGCCCATGCGCCACAACTACTAAGCCTGCAGTCTAAAGCCCGCGAGCCACAACTACTGAACCCGTGCACCACATCTACTGAAGCCCGCCTCTGCTCGGCAACAAGAGAAGCCACCGCAATGAGAAGCCCACGCACCACAACGAAGAGCAGCCTCCGCTCACCGCAACTAGAGAAAGCCCACACGCAGCAAGGAAGACCCAACGCAGCCAAAAATAAATAAATAAAATAAATAATAAAAAAATAAAATAAAATGTAAGTATTTATGGAACCCAGGAAATAATATCCTTTGCAATTCCATATGCTTACAATGAAAAATTTTAGAAGTCACTCTAAACTTCCTTTAGGAAACATTAACTAACCTCTAAATCTGAATCACAGATTCCTTGAAAAGAGGGTCTGATTGGCCCAATGTGGATCAGATACCTACCCCCGGTAGGATCAGTTGTGGTCAGTGAGGTGGGGTCACACGGACTTTCTGTCCACTCGGTAGGGGCTGTGAGGGGTTGGGTAGCATGTGCTAGATGATTCTCGAAGAGGGTGGCACCCAAGAAAGCTTGACTGCTTAATAAAGGTTTTTACTTAATATGCAAGTGAACCCCAGTAAACTGATTTTTACGCTGAATCCATTTTTTAAAATATATCTTTTGAGGGAATAGACGGTGGTCACTCAGAAATACATTGGCACCAACTCTCCAGAAAATCTCTAGGCACTGATTTTCAGAGACAGTTGAGGGTGCTGTCCATGCAGCCAGGCCCTACCAGCTCTGTTTTTCTCCACTGTAGGATGAGAAGCAGATCAGGCTCTTTGTTCATGGATGGAAACACTCAGAACATGAAATATCACATAAACCTCCCTCGTAACATAAGTTTCCTTCCTTCTTCCAGGCAGTGGTCCAACATGTATTTTAGGTTCCTTCTTTAGCATCTGTCAGTGTCTCTACCTCTTATTTCATAAGCCAACCTATATTTTGCTCTTATATTTTTAATCAGGTTGAGTAATGCAGCTACTAGTTTAGACCAAAATTGGATTGACTTGCTTGTGACTATGAATAACACAACAGGGAATAAAAAGGAAACATGTACAGACAGTGTGTCTCTGGAGAGGTACACGAGTTTCTCTGAGGAACCGGAGGCTCCAGTTCAGTGTTTCCCAGCATTTTGGACATTTCTGTACTCTCTTCATGAACTTCACTATATCGCTTACTTGTACTTTTTTAAAAAAAATAGCTGTATTGAATTGTACACTCACCATTTAGAGTATACAATTCAGTGTTTTTTAGTGTATTCACAGAGTTGTGCAACCATCACCATCAACTAATTTTAGAACATTTTCATCCTCCACAGAAGAAAGTCCAGACCCACTAGCATTGTCTCCCCATTCCTCCCCCTCTACCCGCCCCTACCTGCAAACACACTTTCCAGCCCTAAGAAACCATTAAGTGATCTACTATATGTCTCTATGGAGACATGTACACAGAATCATATAATTTGTGGCTGGCTTTTTTCACTCATACAATGTTTTCAAAATTCATCCACGTTTTAGTATGAATTAGTACTTCAATCCTTTTTATTGTCAAATAATATCCATTCTATAGATATATCTCTGTATTAGTCAGGGTTCTCCAGAGAAACAGAATCAACAGGATGTGTGCATATGTATATAGAGAGATATTTTTAAACTTTTATTTTATATTGGACTATAATTGATTTACAATGGTGTGTTAGTTTCAGTATGTATACATGTATCTATTCTTTTTCAAGTTCTTTTCCCATTTAGGTTATTACAGAATTTTGAGCAGAGTTCCCTGTGCTATAGAGTAGGTCCCTGTTCGTTATCTATTTTGTATACAGTAGTGTGTATTTGTCAATCCCAAACTCCCAATTTATCCCCGCCCCCCCACCTTTCCCCTTTGGTAAACATAAGTTTTTTTCTAAGCCTGTGAGTCTGTTTCTGTTTTGTAAATAAGTTCATTTGTATCATTTTTTTTAGATTCCACATATAAGTGATATCATATGATATTTGTCTTTCTCTGTCTGACTTACTTCACTTAGTATGGCAATGTCCACGTCCATCCATGTTGCTGCAAATGGCATTATTTCATTCTTTTAATGGCTAAGTAATATTCCATTGTATATATTTACCATATCCTCTTTATCCATTCATCTGTCAATGGACATTGAGGTTGCTTCCATGTCTTGGCTATTGTAAAGAGTGCTGCAATGATCATTGGGGTGCATGTACCCTTTTGAACCGTGGTTTTCTCCAAATACATGCCCAGGAGTGGGATTGCTGGATCATATGGTAGCTCTATACTTAGTTTTTTAAGGAACCTCCATACTGGTCTCCATAGTGGCTGTACCAATTTACATTCCCACCAACAGTGAAGGAGGGTTCTCTTTTCTCCACACCTGAGGGAGATTTATTTTTAAGCAGTTGGCTCATATGATTCTGGAAGCTTGGCAAGTCCAAAATCTCATGGAGTAGGATAACAAGCTGGAGCCCCAGGAAAGAGCTGCAGTTCAAGTCCAAAGGCAGTCTGTGGGCAGAATTCCTTCTTGCTCAGGGGAGGTCAGTCTTTTATCCTCTATGGGCTTTCAATGGATTGGATGAGGCCCACCCTCATTATGGAGCATAATCTGCTTTACCCAAAGTCTATAAATTTAATGTTAATCTCATCCCAAAAATACCTACACAGAAACATCCAGAATAATCTTTGATCAAATATCTGGGCAAAATGGCCCAGCCATGTAACCATATCAAATCAACCACAACAACTACGTTTTATTTATACATGCACTGGGAGATGGAAATTTGTGCTGATTCCATTTTTTAGTTATCATGATGCTGTTATGAACATTCATGTACAAATTTTTGTGTGGACACGTTTTCATTTATATAGGAGTGAAATTACTGAACTAAATGACAACT
Source organism: Mesoplodon densirostris (assembly GCF_025265405.1). Taxonomy (NCBI): domain Eukaryota; kingdom Metazoa; phylum Chordata; class Mammalia; order Artiodactyla; family Ziphiidae; genus Mesoplodon; species Mesoplodon densirostris. The sequence continues at coordinate 25,256,407 of NC_082677.1, forward strand.
CTATGTTTTACATTTTGAGGAACTGCCAAAATGTTTTCCAAAGCAGCTATATCATTTTATAGTCTAACCAGCAATGTATGAGGGTTCCAGTTTCTCCATAACTTTGCTAATACTTGTCATTATCTGTCTTTTTCAATATAGCCTTTCTAGTAGTTGTGAAGTAGTATCTCATTTCCATTTTCCTGATGACCGATGATACCAAACCTCTTTTGATATGCTTGTTGATTGGCCTTTTGTATATATTCCTTGGAGAAATATTTATTCAGATTCTTTGCCCATTTGTTAACTGGATTATTTCTCTTTTTATTATTAAGTTATGAGTTCTCTATATATTTGGAATACAGTCTGTTTTGTAAATAAGTTCACTTGTATTATTTTTTAGATTCCATAAATAAGTGATATCATATGATATTTGTCTTTGTCTGACTTACTTCACTTAGTATGGTAATCTCTAGGTCCATCCTTGTTGCTGCAAATGGCATTATCTCATTCTTTCCTGTGTTGTAGAAACTTTAATCTCAAAACATTTCATGTGAGGTGGTAATGGTATGGTGGTTATAGAGGAGAGAAAAACCAGAGAAAGGACAGCATTACTAGAATCATACTGTTCCATAAATGGGTTGGGGGAGATAAAGGAACAGATGAAATCATATTGGCAGCCGCTGGGGCCAAGTCAAGTGGACATGGACCCCTTTTCTCAACCCTTCCCCAATTCATTTCACTCAGTTGAACCTGGGTGATGGGTACATGGTTTTTTTTTATCCTATTCTCTCTACTTTTTTGTATATATGAAAATTTCCATAATAAAGAATTTTTAAATTGCGTAATTGATTAGCATGTAGCCGGATGTACCAAATTGTATTTAAAATGTATTTAAGAGGTATTTGTTGCTCCCGAAGTATTTCAAGTTTAAATTACTTTGTTCAACTGAAGACCCTAATTGGATGGATGATGAATAGATAGATTAATAAACAGATGGAGGGATGCATGGTCAAATTGCTGCTAAAATAAAGACTTGGTCTCCGGAGCCCTGGCCACAGCTCCAGAGTGCACTTACCCGCCCAGTTCTAACGTACTAACCCTTGTTGACTCCATCTTTGATTTTCCTTCTAAAGCCAGATCTCTGTATCAAGACAGATAGACAAGATCCTTTTCTCTCCCCCTCCAATTTCACTCAGGCTCCTTTTGGGTCACTGACATCCCTGAAAGATGTGAAGTGGTGACCTCAAGATGAATGGCTCCAGGGCCTGTTACCAAATCCCCCAACAACCTATTTTCAAACAAGAGGCTTAAATTATATCCTAAATGTGGGTGTTTGCTGTTACTTTTTAAAGTTTATTTATTTTATTTATTTTTGGCTGCATTGGGTCTTCGTTGCTGCGTGCAGCCTTTCTCTAATTGCGGTGAGAGGGGGCTACTCTTTGTTGCCATGCGCGGGCTTCTCACTGTGGTGGCTTCTCTTGTTGCAGAGCACGGGCTCTAGACATGCGGGCTTCAGTAGTTGTGGCATGTGGGCTCTAGCTGTGGCTCGTGGGCTCTAGAGCACAGGCTCAGTAGTTGTGGTGCACAGGCTTATTTGCTCCGCGGCATGTGGGATCTTCCCAGACCAGGGATCAAACCTGTGTTCCCTGCATTGGCAGGCGGACTCTTAACCACTGCGCAGACAGGGAAGTTCCGTTGCTTTTGCCATTATTAAGATTTCCTGCTGTTCTTCCCCATCCTGACTGCTTTTCCTTTGGGAAATTAATAGAGGTCTTGCATTCATTCTGTCACTGGTTGACCCCCATTTGCTGAACTCCTATTGTGTGCTACTAAAAAGTAGCAACATGGAAACTGCCATGGATTTTTTTATGGTTCTATGAGGATTTACTGTGAACACAATTGCTTATATGAGGATAGTGGGGTTTTCAAACTCTTTGGGGTACACTTTCCAGTGGTGTGCTGGAGCTGGCTCATCCAGGCTCCAAAGAGCCTACTGTGGCTTCTCTTCCCAACTTCCCAACTCTGTATTCAGGGACGCTAAACTGGTAGCTTGAAACCAGCCATAAGAGGAGTATTTGCACCACAACACCAGCACATTCTCCAAATCAGGGCTTTCTCCCCTCTCCCCCCTCAACCTCAGAGCCATTTATTAAACACTTACCAGGACAAAACAGACTTTTTGCATGTATTACCCCATTTTCTCTCTACACTAGTCCTTAATGTAAACAACTTACTCATGAGAAAAGCCAAACAAAACCACTAACTGCAGGACAAGATGGAGTGAAAGCTGCAGCCCAGTTCTTATGGCTCCAAAGCAGGGGCTCTTCCCCCGACACCCCACGCTCCCCCCTGCCACCTCCTCCCCAGCCACCCTCCCAACTGTAATTGGCTCTCTTTCTCTACTTCTCATCTTTTCCCTTCACTTTTGCCAACCAGATTTTAAGGACAAGAAATAACAAGAGAGAAGATGAAGTGGAAACAAGGCAGGCTATGGCTTTTTAAAAATATAATTTTTAAAGTAAATAACAAAAGTAGCATATAACTTAAGAGAGTAGCACTTGTTATGGGCTCCATTATTCATAAGGACCCTCACAGGCTAGCCTGGGGGATTTCATAATATGTATTGAAAAGGGTGGATATGGGCAGTGATAATAGTTACTCTAAAGACCAGTAGGGGGTCTTCTCTGGTGGCACAGTAGTTAAGAATCCACCTGCCAATGCAGGGGACACGGGTTTGAGCCCTGGTCCAGGAAGATCCTACATCCCACGGAGCAACTAAGCCCACGAGCCACAACTACTGAGCCCGTGCACCACAACTACTGAGACTGCACGCCACAACTACTGAAGCCCACGCACCTAGAGCCTGTGCTGCGCAACGAGAGAAGCCACAGCAATGAGAAGCCCGCGCACTGCAATAGAGTAGTCCCTGCTCACCGCAACTAGAGAAAGCCCGCGCACAGCAACAAAGACCCAACGCAGCCAAAAAAATTTAAAATTAAATAAATAAGACCAGTAGGATATTAGAAATGAAAAAAAGAATTATTAGCAATAGATTATTTATATTCCAAACAATAGAGAGTATAGATAAAGGAGACTGGAAACTCAGAGGCTTGGGATTTTTAATCTCTCTCCATATATCTCTGAATTTGGTTTCCTTCTCTTTTTTCATTGTCTGAGTACCCAGGTGCTGTGAAAAATATGAAGATGACCTGTTAGAACCCACAACTTGAATTTTCCAGGCTGGTTCCAATTTTAAATAATTACATATTGTATCAAAACCCTAAATTTGTTACCTAAAGTCACTGAATATTTATCTTTTCATAATCCTTTTCCTATAACCATTCACAATTTTTAATATGATTTATGAGGTTTAGCCTGGGTCTTTGGTTCAGGAAACACAGCCACTGTATTGGGGACAGTCCTGATCCACGGCACTTGTGGACTGTTGGAAGAGCTGGCTGTAGTTTCCGATTCAAGTTGGGTGAGCTTTGAAGAAGCAATTGCCTCTTTGGGCTCAGAAGGCTCCAACCAACTACCTTCCAGAGAAATAAAAAAGAGATTCAAACATTTACTAAACTAAAGCAAACAGCTCCCATTTACAGACTGTTGCACAGCAGGGGTAGGCTATTACCGACAAGGTACGGTGGGGAAATGACTTGCCCAAAGTCATCCAGCTTGTAGAGCATCACCAACCAACTTGAAAGGCAATGCCCGTCTTCCTCCCAAACCTGTGTTCTTTCCTCAATGCCCTGGTCTCAGATCATGTGCTGGGAAGAGATTTGTGAAGAACTAGGAAGATGTTCCTAAATAAAGCAATGAATGGTCTCCCTGATCCTCCTACTTCCCTCCAGTATAGCCACCCCACGGTCTGCAAACCCCTCACCTCCTATCTTATCAGCTCCCAGGACAGAGGGTCTCAACATCAACATTAGTTCCTTAAAGGGAGCTTTAAAAAGATGTCTAAGGACGGGCTTCCCTGGTGGCGCAGTGGTTGAGAATCTGCCTGCCAATGCAGGGGACACGGGTTCGAGCCCTGGTCTGGGAAGATCCCACATGCCGCGGAGCAACTAGGCCCGTGAGCCACAACTACTGATCCTGAGCATCTGGAGCTTGTGCTCCGCAACAAGAGAGGCCGCGACAGTGAGAGGCCCGCGCACCGCGATGAAGAGTGGCCCCCGCTTGCCGCAACTAGAGAAAGCCCTCGCACGGAAACGAAGACCCAACACAGCCAAAATTAATTAATTAATTAATTAATTAAAAAAATAAAGGAATTCCTTTAAAAAAATATTTTGATAGTGTGAAACAATAACACAAACACAAATAAGCAACTGTGTACAAAATAATTTATTATAGCATTACATAGGTTGGCATTATTTTACAGTAAGGTTTTTTCTCTCAACAATTATGAATCTAAATATTAGCTTAGAGTGAAGGAAAACCATTTTAATTAGAATTGTTTCTCTAAATAAAATCTCCCCTTTTGAATTTATATTTGCCTTTAAAAGGAAGTATTAATGTTACAGACATTTATACAGTTCTGAAAGAAACATATTCAATGATTCCATTACTGTTTTCTGTACAAGACAGAACAAAAGCTAGCACCCCCCCAAAAATATTGCTCAACAATACTATGTTTTAATAGCTAAACTAGCTGATAGTTTAAATTCTCATTTTGCTGATATAAAAATGTATTTAATAGTCAATGCATGGCTATAAGAGCAAGAATATCTCATTGTAATTTGTATTCTACCCTATTATGCTCCCTTGAAGCACTCATATACAAACTACTTGGTAACGCAAAGCAATGTAGCCAAGAAAGCATAACTCTTGCCTGTGAGTCTTTAAGACTGATCTAGATACGCAACAAATTTACCAGTGAACTTCCATGATTAAGAGGCAAACAGATCCCCATATTCTGAGTCATCAATATAAAACTGGAGTACCCCTGTTCAACAGAAAATAGCATTTTCACGGCTATTAAAAAGGAAAACGGTAAATCACACAAAAAGTAAGGTGGACAAAAGGTCAAACTGAAGTAAATTTTAAATAAATATCCGTCAAAAGGAGTTCCATATCACTTCTGACATATAGTTAACACTTTAATACTGATGTGCTTTAATCAAAAGCAAACAAACTATAACAAAACAAACCAATAAGGGATCAAAACATAAGATTCTGAAACGAAACCCAGATCTAAAGAAAATAATACAGCAGAGCTGTATGCAACTTAGGTTAATTGAGAAATTATAGTTATGGTACGAAGTGACAGCACCAATCACAATGCTGATAATTCAAAAGTTTACGAAAGCTGTACAAGTATAGAACAGGTAATCTTAAGAGCTTTTTATGTAAATTGGCATAGTCGGATAAAGAATAAAATGAGCTTACAGCATACTCCATTTAAAAATTCTATCCAATACAGTTGACCTTTGAACAAAAGCAAGAGCTAGGTGCACTGACCCTCCCTCCAAGCAGTCAAAAATCCACATTTAACGTACAGGTGGCCCTCTGTATAAGCAGTCCTTCCCTATCTGAGGTTCTGCATCCCTGGATTCAACCAAATGAAGATCGCATAGTACTGTAGTATCTCCTATTGAAAAAATCCACATATAAGTGGACCCTCCAAATTCAAACCCATGTTGTTCAAGGGTCAACTGTACTTCATTGCATATCTATATTAACATACAAGCTGGAAAAGAAACCCTGATCTGAATTCAACTTTGAGTTTTACAAGAAGTCAACTTTCTATGGGATTTCAAATTTCACTTGCCAAGACATCACAGTTAGCTGTGTGGTTTAGAGCTGCGCTATGACCGCCGACTTCGCTCCCAGCAGGCAGGAAAGCAGAAGTAAAAGGAAGCAGGTTATGACAGGCCATCCTGTATTCTTCATACTGAGAATTACAGCTCCCAAAGCTGCCATCAAGCAGTGCCTCAGAAACCTTTATTAAAGTCTATTTAAACAAGGGAAAAATAAGAATTATTTTTTTTAAAAAACTCTGGTTAATAACTATTTTAATCAAAAGATGCAATTTGTTAATTAAGCAAGAGAAAACCAACAATGCCACACTCTAAAATAACTTCTTGCTATCTGAAATAAGTAATCACCACAAAAAAAAGAACATTTAAAAAATCAATTCTACAAAACCTTAAAAAAGCAATAGGGAACTTGCCTGCTGGTGCAGTGGTTAAGAATCCACCTGCCAATGCAGGGGACACAGGTTTGATCCCTGGTCTGGGAAGATCCCACATGCTGCAGAGCAACTAAGCCCATGCGCCACAACTACTGAGCCCGCGCACCACAACTACTGAAGCCTGCGTGCTCTAGGGCCTGTGCTCCGCAACAAGAGAAGCCACTGCATTGAGAAGCCTGCACACCACAATGAAGAGCAGCCTGCGCCCAGCAATGAAGACCCAACAGCCAAAAAAAAAAAAAAGGCGATAGAATTCTAATACTTAAAAAAAGTGAGTCTCTGAAACTGTGACCACTGAAGTGTCCTTTATTAATAACAATAGTTCCCATTTACTGAGTGCTTACTATATGCCAAGCACTTCACAGTTTACTATTTCAGTTAACACCAACTCTGAGATAGACAGTATTTTCATCCTCACTTTATAAATGAGGAAAAGGAAGCTAAGAAAGGTATCTTGCCTAACATGACACAGCTCATAATTGGTAGAAGAGGTGAGATCCAAATCCATACATAACTCTGAAGGGCCAATCAAGAATTATGTTGTAAAGATATGTTTTGTTAGATCACTCAGTATCCACAATCTCTGGGAATCAGTGTGTGAAAACTCTTACCTTTACATTTTTATCTTTTATGGTTTCATCCAGTCTAGTGGCAATAGCAATTGCTTTCTCTTGCCTTGACTTGTCCAGAAAATACATCATTTTAGCACCTGAAATACCAAGACATTACAAAATGAGTGCATTCCTATGTCTTACATTTGATTTGATTTATACTCCTCAGTGACTTAAAACATGGTTCCAGAGACTTCCCTGGTGGCACATGGTTAAGAATCCACCTGCCAATGCAGGGGAGACGGGTTCGATCTCTGGTCCGGGAAGATCCCACATGCTGCGGAGCAACTAAGTCCGTGCGTCACAACTACCAAGCCTGCGCTCTAGAACCCACGAGCCACAACTATTGAGCCCACGTGCCACAACTACTGAAGCCCGCACACCTAGAGCCCGTGCTTCACAATGAGAAGCCACTGCAATGAGAAGCCTGTGCACTGCAACGAAGAGTAGCCCCTGCTCGCCGCAACTAGAGAAAGCCCACGCGCAGCAGCGAAGACCCAACACAAAATGAATGAATAAATAAATTTATTTAAAAAAAAAAAAAAGAGAGCAGTGTGACAGACGGACAACAGGAAAATATTTGCATATTCACGAAGAAAATAATTTTTAAAGCTGTTTTAAAGTAAAATCCAGTTTATATTCCCCCTATAAATTACATGCTCCATGTTCTATGCTCATTTTTCTATTGGGCTTTTATTAATTTATATTTCTATTGTTAATTTACAAGAGTAGTATGTATATTATTAACTTTTAATTAGTTACATATCTAATGTATTTTTCCCACTTGGCCTTCTGACTTTATGGCTTTTTTTTTAATGCGGCAAAAACTATCTTTTCCTTAGAATTTCATGATGTTTAGAAAGGCATTTCCCATTATTATAATAAAGAAATGTCTCCCTCCATTATTCTGTGTTCTTAAAGAGAAATTCTTATTTGCCCTTACTACTAAGAAGTGCTGTAATTTTTCACAGGAATTAACTTTTTTTCCATAGATATCACAACCAAGCAGTATCCCTTTACAACAAGAAAGGTCAGGTTAAAATATTTAAAGTAGGAGCATAGTTAATTATATTATGTACTCCATTCATTTTGTCCCCAACTGCTTTTCCACAATCTTTTTCCAGTTTTCATTTTGCCATCTTGTCATGTTATGAATTTGTATATGCTGCCTGAAATCCTTCCTGTAACAAGACAGGATACAGTAAATCCTCAAAACACAAAATACGGGGACTTCCCTGGCGGTCCAGTGGTTAAGACTCCACGCTTCCACTGCAGGGGGCGCGGGGAACTAAGATCCCACATGCATGCCATGAGGTGTGGCCAAAAAGTGAAAAAGAAAAGAAACAAACCCACAAACACAAAATACATACAGTAATAAAAAATACAAGAAAAAATAAGTGTTGCATAACCTCAACATCCAAAGTCAACCATTAAAGCTTTGATGTTTCTTTTCAGCTTTTATGCCATGTGTATTTTTACACAGCTGAGACTATATGTTAATTCTGCATATATATTACAAAAGTACCCCTGTTATTACAAATCTTTTGAATAAATATTACTTTATATGACTACCTGTCATTTTATATGAACCTACTACCGTTTTCCCTATTACTGGACATCATTAAATTTGTTTCCATTCTTTTCCCCATCCTTACACACAGCATTCCAGTTAATATCTTTGCCCTTAAAGCTCTTTCTTTGCTTTGGATTAATTCTTTAAAATTATTTACACAAATATGTGTGACTACAGCAAAAGACACAGTTGTAATGAAGCTCTTGGTAAGAATGACAAATTGTTTCCCTACATGGCCAGGGCGATTCACACCTGCAGCACTAAAATACAAGAGTGCTTATAACATCTTTCCCATACTTTAGTCTCCTTTTTCCATATAAAAATAATCTTTCCTTTTATGTGGTAGGTTAGGTTGTTTGTTTGAGATTTTTCTTGTTTTTTTTTTGAGGAAGGCCTGTATCACTATGAACTTCCCTCTAAGAACTAAGCTTTTGCTGCATCCCACAGATTTTGTATGGTTGTGTTTAAAAATAATCTTTCCTAATTTGAAAGAACAAAATGGTATTGTGTTCATTTCTTTTTCTCTGATAGCTAGTGAGGTTGATAATCTTTCCAAACTTTTCTTTTTTCATCACATTCTAACTTTTTTCCATAAACATTTTAACCCTGGGAACTAAATACCAACCTGAAAGTAGATGCTGAAGAGAGGTAGCATTATGTTTGAGAAAATCCTCATTAAAACTTTCCAAATCCTTGTTAACAAATATTTTCTGCATTTCTTGAGACAGAACTTTGCTCACAACGTCTGGAAGATTACTATGACTAGACACTATAAAAAGAGAACATGTGAAGTTTATAAAATTTTTGGTCTGTACTTTGAAACAAAATCAATTGAAATACATTTATATTTATTATGAAACTTGATATATTTTATATAATAAAAATAGTATTATTCTTTTGGAATATAAATACATTCTAGCTTAAAATGCACTAATTTCTAACATATCTTTGCTAACATGTTCATTTTATAGATAAATCTCCATTTAAATACTATAAACATTATACTTTTTTTGCTTTACATTGTTACAAATCTCTTTAATGTCCAGCTTAATGGAAGACAGCTGAACTGTCATATTTACTTTTATATAAATATTACCTTTTTTATACTTACCAGATTTAGAAAATTTAATTAAACATTCATGTAACCATGGGTTATTCCTGTTGATGGCAAAAGCTCGTTTGACAGACTGCAGCATTAACAGAAACTTTCCTATGTCAGAAAAAATTATAAAAGTAACAGCATCAATATTTATGTATGTTTTTTCTTCACTTTATTTTAGCCTCACTTAAAATCCAGTAACAAAGTGTTACCTTTCCTATAACATTCAAAAGCAAAATTCAAAGCTGCCTTTGGTTATCAAAGATAATATTATTTTCTAAAGAAATGCTTGAAAAATCATGAAGAATTGATTCAGGTAAACAACTTGTATGACTATTCAAATTATTCATTTGATCATAATATTCTAATTTATTACTCAGTAAAGTTTTGAGTAGCAAAGGAAAAAGGAATTAAGAGCCTTTGTGGAAGTTTGAAATGAAACTCTAAGAAACAAAAATAGATCTAATTCACCAAGATTCTACTGAATATGGCCACCAATAAAATCAAGGATTAAAATCTGGATTCAAACTATTACCTTTTCTAAAATATATTTCAAATGCTAATAGATGAGTGTCAATGTTATCAGCAACAAGGTTCTTAAGAGGTATAAGAAACTTGATAGCTTCTTCTAATGGATTTTCTATCTATTTTGAAACAGAAAGAAAAATTATTATATTTAAAAAGCAGTTACACAAGTCAAATTTCCCCCCAAATTTTATATTAATACATAGCTGAAGTAATTTAGACAGTTCTCTTCATATAACCAAGTAAGCAAGAAAAAATTTTAAAACTATAAACAAATAGTCAATACTTTTCAAAAATGGAAATAGCTGTATTGCTTTTCTGATTATAAAATCAAGATAATTTTATAAAAATCAAAAAAAAAATACAGGAAATTATTCCACAAACTTGATGAAATGGTACTACAAGTACCATTATACTACAAGTACCATTATGCTACCAAGCCCCTTAAACTACAAACTTTTAAAGGAGACAAATATAATTGCACTACATAGTTGAAAAAAAGGACAAGTTTAAAATACTTATACTAGATTCATAGCGAATAAACCAGAAAGCTATTTCCCTAAATATTTAGCTATTCCCCTAAATAGGAAATATTTCCCTAAATCTGGCTCCTAAGTAACTATTAACACTTTGAGAAAATCTCGGAGATAAGATGCTATTCTCTTTGTAGCTAAAACATTATCTAGCAAGGTATATGAAATGCTTCCATATTTAACTGTATTGCTGCTCTAACAAATTACCAAAAATTTACTGTATTAACACAATTTATTATCCTGTAGTTCTGTAGGTTAACATGGGTCTCACTGGGCTTAAAATCAAAGTGTCAACAGGACTGCATTTCCTTTTGGAGGCTTTAAGGGAGAATATGTTTCAGTGTCTTTTTCCAGCTTCTCAAGGATGTCCACACCCTCTGGCTTGTGGCTCCCATCCCACCCCCTTCAAAGCAACAACAGAGGATTGAGTCCTTTTCCCACCACTCAGCTCTCCTCTCCTGCTTCCCTCCCCCATGCTTAAGGCCCCTGGTGATTAATTACATTGGGCTTACCTGGATAATCCAGGCTACTCTCCCTATTTAAAGGCCAGCTAAGTACAACCTTAAATGCCATCTGCCACCTTAATTCCCTTTGCCATGAAATGTAACATGTTCACAGTTTCCAGGGATTAGAACACAGACACCTTTGGACGGCCATTATTCTGCCTACCACAACTACAATTCTATCTATAATTTGCATTAGCCAAAATTTGCATATTATCACTCAAAAACAATTGATGACTATCATAATGATCTTGGCTAATACTACAAATAGCTTCTGATTTACAGATTTAAATAAATATGTTTACGGTCAGAACAGAACGAAATAACATAAATTTTACCAAGTAAAGACAGTAAGTTCATCTCACCCTTTCTAATTTTTCAGGTATAAGTTCTTCTTTGAGACCACTGGTTTCTTCTTCTTCTTCATCCCGTTTTTTCTTTTGATTTTTTTGTTGACGTTCCCTTTCCACATGCTTTTTCTCTTCTTCTAATTTAGCCTTTTTTTGAGCTCTTCTCTGCTTGCTAAGCATTTTCTTCAATTCTTTGGCTGACAGGTTTTCTATAAATATCCAAATAAATGAAAATTCTGAGTCAATGTTTCCAATTTCCTCATATTCTTATTCAATACATACTATTAGTATAGTTTTTTGGGGGGCAACTATATAGAAGTTTTTAGAAAGTGTACTCCTAATGACTAGCTCAAACCTGGCACACAAAATGCAATAGCAAATGCTGCATCAACTAAAATTAACCAATTCTAGCCTGGTTCTGCTTCCTACACAATACATGGGTTTAGGCAAATCATCTTCTCTCAGTCTCAAGTCCCAAACTGTATAAAGTGGAGCTGATGACTATCCTCTTGGAATATGAATATATCAAGGATAAGTGCAATGCACATAAACACCCGTAATCTGATCAGAAATTTGCCTCCATGCTGTATCTCAAATATTCTTAGATATTAACATTTTAGTGAATAAAAGGCTCTATACAGATATTCTCATTGGCATTATTATTTTCAATCAAGTAGGTATTCGAAGTTGTACAAATATATTTTTTTCCCCTAAAAAGCTCAAATCTATCTTCAATTCCTATTTAAGAAAAAAAAAAAAAAACCCCAGCCCATAAACATTTCTATGTTTTCCGAATGGGCCCTACTAACGATAAAAATTAGAATGACTGCAGGTCATTCCATTAGGGTAATTTAGAAGCATCAGCTACAGGACATCATCCTGTCAACTTTTTCTAAGTCTTCCCCCCACTTTTTTTGGTATATCAGTTATCTAATGTTGTCTTCACATCCATCTGATAATATACTTTTTCATCATTATGTTAATGATGTTCTGAAATTTTGTGTTCTTTTCAAATCTCTTTAAGCAAGTCCCTTTTCAGTTACCTGAATTTATTTCTTGTTGTTTGCTTTCATTGGTCAAGGGATTATCATACAATTTCAAATATATTTCAATAGCTGATCTAGCGGCCTTGAAATAGAAGGCATGTCTCCTGAGTATATCTTCTAACCTCAAAAGGTCAACGTAGGCACGAAGGGTCATCTTTCTCATGCAATAAGTATGGAAGTCAAATTGATCGTCGGTTATCTCAAAAAAATGCTTCAAAACAAAACCACAAAATTATCCCTTACGTTTATGTCAATAATGTCTACTTTTGAAAAGAAAATCATAAAAAGCCCGAAAGATAATGTAAGAAGTCACAATTTCACTTAGTTGCCCTCTCCAGTGTTTAACATATGAAGGACCTCAAGGTGTTCTTTGCATTAAACTTAAGTTTCTCTTCCTACGATCCATGCCCATTCCCTATACATCATGTTTTATTATGATACTCAATTTCTGTGAAATAAGTCAGATGAAGGGAATTCCCTGTTGGTCCAGTGGTTAGAACTCAGCGCTTTCACTGCCAGGCCCTAATGCAACCCTGGTCAGGGAACTAATGTCAGATGATCAGGTTGTTTTTTAAACCTGGAAATTACAACATACTGATATTTTAGTTTTAATGAAATACTTCTCCTCAGTATTCCCCCCAAAATCAGCAACGCAGAGTTAAACAGAGGTGAACGGAGACTAAATATATGTGGGTTCACACTGAATGTCTACAAATTAGATGGTTCTACTCAACCAAGAGCTCTTCAAGGACAAGCCTATCATATCCATCCCCACTACCTGGCACAGGGCCTAGCACAGCAGGCATTCAATAAGCACAACATTTGCCAACTCAGGAGAGAAGCTGCTTATCAGTCATGTGACCTGTTAATTTCCTAGAGCCTCAATTATTTAACCTAAGTTAGGAATAAAGAAATATCAATATATACAGCTAATTTCATAAGGTTGCTAAGGGATCAAATAATTATTTTAAAGTTCATTCTGAACAGTAAACTACTTTACAAATGCAGAGCATTATGGTTTTCTCTCACTCATTAAACTCCCATTTATCTACTTACATTCCATTTTAGCAAAAGTTCTTAATCTGGAGTCTACGTATAAACAAGCATAATAACATTTTCCTAAGGAGAGAGCTTGAGGCTTTCATCCAATTCTCAAAGGGTCCATGGCCCAAAAAGGGTTAAGAACTAATCCTCTACATGGAAAAAAGACAACTAACCCTCTGACAAAACAATTTATACTTTTATTTTCTTCCCTACATGCATCTCTACCTCCATCTTCTTTCAAAGTTTTCCCCTATTTTAGCTTTGCCAAAATTATATAGGAAAATGAATGATTCATTACACAAACACAGATCAAACACTGCTACTACTTCATTTTCCCTCTGTCCTGGAGGCCTAGCAACTCACTGTGCAGAGAACACATTAGTAATTTTTCATATCATTTGATAATTTTAGCTATCTTGGTAATTAGAAATACACTATACACAGAATTACAGTAAGTACCTGAGACTTTAAGGGAAGAATACTAAGATAAAAAGAATAAAAGTATACATTGTGAAGGAAAGAAATGGGGAAGAAAAAAATGAACATTTTAAATTAGTTTATATTTCCTAGTTCAAGAATCATGCTTTAATGTTATATTTGAAAGTTGCATCCTCCCATTAAGACGACAAATAATAACAAACTTTTTTTAAATCAAGGAATTACATAGTTGTTCACGGCTAATATAAATCAAGTTATATCTAGCACTATAATATCTTAAAATTCAATACAACTGACTGAGGAAAAATGGCAGTGCCCCAAATCATGGCACACATAATGAGATGAAAACATCTGAGAGATTACAGGACTTTTTTTAAGGGTGAGAAACATTTATGTGTAAAAAGGCAGACACAAGTTTCAAGAGATATTCCTATAGCATTAGTAGACATAGATTTAAGTCAAGTCTTAGAGGGAGCCATATGGAACCACAAACATTTAAGCCGCCTCTTTATCAGTAACAGCCCATAGGCTGCCTCTCTCCAGTTAATGTCTTCCATAAATAGGGTAACCAACTTATCCCAGCTTGTCTGAGGCTTTCTCAGTTTTTCCACTGAAAGCCCTGTGTCTCAGGAACCTGCTCAGGAATGGCATATTCCTACTTAAAAACAATTAAATAATCTTAGGTTGATTTTTTTAAACTTTTAATTTTGGAATAACTATAGGTAAAGGAAGTTGCAAAGATAGTATAGAGATGTCCCATATACTCTTCCCTCAGTTTCCCCACAAGGTTACATCCTATAGTAACTATCAAAACAAAAACCTGACATTGGCTTAATGTGTGTGTATAGTTCCATGTGATTTTATCATATGTAGATTTGTGTAACCACCACCACAATCAAGATAAAGAACTATTCCATTACCACAAAGATCTCCCCAGAACTACCTTGGGGTGATGTTTAAGTCTCCAAATTTATAAAACATAAAAATATACTCGATAACACAAACAGGCAGATAGGTAAAGTTACCTTCCCTGCTCTTCAGCCAAACATGAACATGATATGGTCACTTAGGTCACTGCAGAAATTAGGCACCCTAATTTTAACATACAGCCTATGCCCTTAACTCACTTTGCCCCTCATCATGAACACTAGTTCTCTCTTTTGGGGGTGAGGGAAAATGCGGGGGGAATGCTGGCAGGAATTGCTTAAGTTGTCAAAATTAGGCTTGTATCAAAGTAAGACAAGTCATCAAAAAATTAAGAAATGCTATTCACAGCTTAAAAGTATGGTTTTCTTTAGGAATTTCCTATTAGGCCTTCGCTTCTGACCCAGATTCTCCCACCCAGTACTTCTCAGAGTTGCTGCAGGAGACTAATAGGAGCTCATACATAGAAAGGCTACAAAAATTTCTGGACTTAAGAAATAATAATAACTAGACCAACTAGGGCAATAAGCAACTCTGTTTTCTTTATAGAAAATCGGTTGTTATAAAAGCATGTGTCAGGACTTCCCTGGTGGCACAGTGGTTAGGAATCCGCCGGCCAATGCAAGGAACATGATTGGTTTCAATCCCTGGTCTGGGAAGATCCCACATGCCACGGAGCAACTAAGCCTGTGCGCCACAACTACTGAGCCTGTGCTCTACAGCCTGCAAGCCACAGCTACTGAGCCCATGCACCACAACTACTGAAGCCTGCGCGCCTAAAGCCTGTGCTCTGCCACAAGAGAAAACACCGCAATGAGAAGCCCACACATGGCAACCAAGAGTAGCCCCCATTTGCCACAATTAGAGAAGGCCTGCGTGGAGCAACGAAGACCCAGTGCAGCCAAAAATAAATTAATTAAAATAAATAAATTTTTAAAAATAAATAAAAGCACATGTCAATTTGATAAAGATTAAGATGCACTAGAAGATAAATTTATGAATTTCCTATGGTTTTGATCTATCAGAAATCTTAGATCTTATCAAAAAGTTTTAGAAATATACATTGTTCCTGTTTCAGATATAAATCAATACACTAAAATAATGAGAAACTAATCACCTGAAAAAAAAGGAAAAGAAAGCTCAATTCTTGAAAGATAAAATAGTTAAAAATATTATTCTGAACACAAGTTTACAGCCAATACTTTGAAGGTGGTCATTTTGTCTTATCTTGTTAATAAAACAAGTTCTAAACATTGGATTGGGTTGGACTACATAATCTTTATATATAATCCTAAAATCCTATAAGGGGGGCAAGATTAAGGCAGAAACAGTGCTACAGTGGGCCATTCTAGAAATCTAATGTTTCAAATCCAATTAGTACGAGCATACAGCAGTATGACCTAAGCTGAAACTGCCTTCAATGAAGGAACTCTTGAATGAATTCTTGAAGGGAGAAGGACTTAGCCCTTCTTGGAACTTATTTCTCTATTCAATGACCTTCTATTTAGACGTTCAACTGCAAAATTTTGTATCTGAAAGGTGCTCATTTCTTTACTAAAATATTTAAAACCTAGGCACAAAGCTCAAACAGATACCTATTATATCTTTGATTTCTGTAATTACTCGTAAATCCTTACAATTATATCATCAAGAATTTTCTTTTAGATATTAATTTCATTCGAAATTAAATTCAGAAGCATTAATCAGCAAACATTTAATCACCCTATTTGTACTATACACTAATATTTTTACACATAACCACTAGAAGAGCTAAGTCTTATAATATTTACTTTTTAGTAGAAATCATTCACTATTAAGACTAGCTTACAAGTGGAATATGAAGGACCTTTTCTTACTTATCTGCTTCTGGTTATATTTTCAAGCACCAACAGCAAACCCTAAAGACACTTTGTAAAGTTTCTAGCAATAACAGTTATATAACATGACCAGAGGGTGACGATTTCTACCACGTTTTAATCTCTGATAACCAATGATTTCCTCTAATTTTTTTTCCTTCAAAACTGCTTTCTACCAGTCAAAACATATTTCTTGAACTGGAAGTACAGCTGACCCTTGAACACCACCACGTGGGCCCACCAATATGTGAATTTTTTTCAACAGTAAATACTACAGTACTACACAATCCACGGTTGGCTGCATCCATGGATACAGAACCACGGATATGTAGGCACCGCACAAACAAAGAGCCATCAAGAAGGCACAGAGGGATTCTCAACCTCACACAGCGCTGGCACCCCAACGCCCACTCTGGTCAAGGGTTCAACTGCAGTAGTTCAAAATCACTGAAAACTCAGGGGAAAGCAAAGTCTAAATGAAACTTAGTAATGGAATAGCTAGTAATCATAGTCTAACAATCTTCAAAAAATATTAAAAAGAATAAAGTAGTACAGTTACTAATGTTAGGAGGAATGGGACTAGAGCTGGAAAAGTTCATAATGATCCCCAGGTGTTCAAATTTGACTTTCACAGAAAATCTGATAAAGTTCTAATTATGGTCTTGCTGGAATTACTGGTCCATATGTGCCGAGCAGGCTGTTCATTCAGGAAACAATCTACCACTCCCTGAGAACATCCTGGTTAATAAAAATGTCTTTCCTTAGTAACGAGCAGAATGCTTTTAGAGTGACCATCATCTAGGAGTATCGAAACAAGCTAGTGATCTAGGTTTTGTCACAGAAATAAGAGCCTGATTTAAACTTAGAATGCTTGGATACTGCCTGAATATATCATCCAAAGGCTTTATATTTTCCAAGAAGATGAGAAGGATTTTCCCCAGCAATCCAGCCATCAAGCCCAGGCTTAAAAAGGAAAAAAAACAAAACAAAACAAAGCAAAGCAAAAACTAAGCTATTTCTAAAAGGGCTCAGGTAGAATCCTAGTTCCAGTTCCCAACCAAAGCCACCCCCTAAGATTTAGCCTTCCTTTTGGGCAACCTCAGAAGTTTCATGTGGGAAAAAGGCCAAAGTGACTGCCAGAGTGCAGACATCAGGCTCACCTGACTACGCCGCCTGTGGCTCTATACTGCGTCAGCTTGGGACAGTGCTGCCGAGTGACCCCCAGCTGAAGGCTGCTGAGGGCTGCCTCAGGGGTGCATTTGTGGCTCTTTTCCTCCTGTGGTCCATTTGGAAGGAGAGTGCTTCAGAGATGACAAAGAACAGGAAAACAAAAATTCACACACAAGGAAAAGAAAAGTCCCCTTACTAAAGGCACATCACACACATAATCCTAGCAAGTAATAAAATAAGCTTGCAAACCAGCCACACATTGTGTACAAAGTGCTGAATGTGAGAACAAATATCCTGGGAAGACAAACTGGAGAGAGGCTGACTATAGAGCAGATCCTGACATAAAGAGGAGAGAGGTGGCCATCAGCTTGTGCATCTTTCTAGGCTAGAGATGAAAATCAATAATGGCCCGATTAGGGAATAGAAATTTTGAGTATATGTTAATAATAGCAACAATAACTTACTAATCTTTTCCTTCTTCCTTCAGGCAAAAGTATGCAGACATGTCGAAATCATAACCATTTGAGGATCAAAAGAAAGCAATCATTTATTCACAACTTCTGAATGTTTGAAAGGCTAAAGATCAAGAATTTTTTCACAATGAAGTTTCCAAAGTAGTTATAAGAGGTAGATGATCCCATGTAGAAATCTACCTGCTTTTTTTGTCACCTTACAGCAGAAAAATAAAGCCAAAACTCTATTAACTTACCCTTTCTACTTCATGGCATTTTTTCAAAGCATCCCCATATCTTCCCAAACGCTGATACGCTGAAATGCATTCTGTTTGAAACCACATACATTGCATTTCATTTAGATTTTCCATGGCAGATGTTCCTTCCTGAAATGGAAGCAATCATAAATAAAGGAAGCAAACAAATAAAAGAGATCCTTAAAATCTCATTTTTCTCTTTTACAACTATGTCTACAAGGATTATTATGACAATAAACAGCATTAACAAATTATATAACAAATATATCAATGTGCTTCCAAAAGGCTCCTATCAACTTAAAATTACATGTCTTATTTTCCAGCTCTGTTGAGATATTCAACAACCTACATAGAAAAGACTGCAGATTACTGAAGCTAAGTTTTCAACACCAAAGCTTTTACTCAATCTATTTAAGACAGTAATCCTACGAAGCACTGCCTATCTTTTGTCTATTAAGCAAAAGTTACTTACTTCATCTTTCCTTGCCAACTTAGGATCACTGTTATTTACAACATCATTTTCAAATCGCTTACTAGTAGTTCCAAGCCTGCTTTTCAGTTTCCCAAGTCTCCTCCCTCCCCTCCAGGCTATCAGTTGTCACTTCCTTTGTACCCATGTGTCTGCTTCTAACAGCATGTCCTGTTCCATGCCAACTATTTGCAGTGGGCTGACAAAACCAAATAATGGAATTTATTAAGAATATTTGTTAGCTCAGGCTCAGTGTGTATTCTAGAACAGTGTAAGACATAGAGTACCTAGTTTCAGCGCAGGGGCACTGGAGTTTTGTCACAATTTAGAACAGTTATTTAAAATATACTTTATGTGACCCCAGGAAAGATGGTAAAAATATGGGTACATTTATATAAGTTTAATATTCACTTCTCTTTCACACCCATTGTGAGTTCAATTTCAGAATTCAAGTATAAAAAACAGTTATCTCTGGGTAAAGGAAATTATGGTGGTATTTTATGTCATCTTTAGGGCTGCATATATATTCCATTTTTTGATGACTACATGTTTATAAGAAATCTACATTATTTTTCATTTCAAAACTTTACTAACTAGAACTTTCCAACTTGCATCAGCAACTCTACAAATATTCTAAACTGTGAAGAATCCGCAAGAAGGAAATATGAGCACTTCACTCACTTATTACCAAGCAGATATAAACTGAATATCAGAGTCATTAGCAATTCTCCTCCCCCAGTTCATTGCTATCCACCACACATTAGGGACATGCCTGGCCACGGGGTGAAGCAGTATGGATACACTAACAGGCCCTCCATACAGCACAGCAACTTGTCAAGAGTGGATGATCGGAGATGATTACGATGAGCAAGCGGAGCCCCAGACTCTGAGGACTACCCTCCTCAAACAGCCAACCTTTCCCCTTCTTTCTTCCCCTTCATTCTTCTGGGCCTTTTCAGACATATCCTAGTCGGCTGTGATTTGCTGTGTGGGTGTTTTTTGTTTTTTGTTTTTTGTTTTTTGAAAACCACTGAATTTATTTAACTTAAGAAGTTTTATATACTCATGTCTAATTGTACTTTATTTCTAATCTAGCTTGGCCTTCCAGGTGGTACTTTTCTCTACAAGCATCACTGCTTTTACATCTACTCTTGGACTTCTTCTAATTTCTAATCTTCAAAATTGTGACACAGTGGAAAGGGCATTGAAGAGTTTGAGCCCCAGTACTACTGACTATGTGACCAAAGATGATTCAGGTAACCTCTTCAGAGCCTTAATTACCTTGCTGTAAAATGTCATGTGACTTTACATGTGATTAGGTGCTACATGAACAGAAACAGTACCATTTTCCTAATTTTATTTTTCTCTAATACCCATCATCCTTTTTTTATTGATATAGCTGATGTACAATAATTTGTTATAGGTGTATAACAGTAATTCACAATTTTTAAAGGTTATACTCCATTTACACAGTTATTATAAAATATTGGCTACATTCCCTGTGTTGTACAATATATTCTTGTAGCTTATTTATTCTATACACAATAGTTTGCACCTCTTAATCCCTTACCCCCATCTTGCCCCTGTCCCCTTCTTTCCCGGCCCACTGGTAACCACTAATTTATTCTCTATATCTGAGAGTCTGTTTCCTTTTTGTTATATTCACTAGCTCTATTTTTTAGATTCCATATGTAAGTGGTATCATACAGTATTTGTGTTTCTCTGTCTGACTTACTTCACTTAGCATAATACCCTCCAAGTCCATCCATGTTGTTGCAAATGGCAAAATTTCATTCTCTTTTATGGCTGAGTAGTATTCCATTGTATATACATATATACCGCATCTGCTTTGTCCATTCTTCTGTTGATGGACACTGGTTGCTTCCATATATTGGCAACTGTAAAGCTATGAACATTAGGATGCATATATCTTTTTGAATCAGTGTTTTCATTTGTTTCTGGATCTATACCCAGGAGTGGAACTGCTGGGTCATATGGTATCTCTATTTTTTCTGAGAAACCTCAATCCTGTTTTCCACACTGGCCACACCAGTTTAGATTCTCACCAACAGTATTCCCTTTTCTCCACATCCTCACCAACATTTGTTATTTGTGGTCTTTTTGAGGGCAGCCATTATGACAGGTGTGAGGTGACACCAGACTGTGGTTTTAATTTGTGTTTCTCTGATGATTAACGACATTGAGCATCTCTTCATACACCTGCTGGCCATCTGCATGTCTTCTTTGGAAAATGTCTATTCAAGTCTTCTGCCCATTTTTTCATCACATTGTTTGTTTTTCTGACATTGAGTTGTAAGAGCTGTTTATTTTGGATATTAACCCCTTATGGGTCACATCTTTAGCAAATCTTTTTTCCCATTCAGTAGGTTGTTTTTTCATTTTGTCCATGGTCTCCTTTGCTGTGACAAAGCTTTTAAGCCCAATTAGGTACCATTTGTTTATTTTTGCTTTTATTTCCTTTGCTTTAGGAAACAGATTCAAAAAAATTGCTATGATTTATGTCAAAGGGTGTTCTGCCTATGTTTTCTTCTAGGAGTTTTATGGTTTCCAGTCTTACGTTTAGATCTTCAATCCATCCTGAGTTTATTTTTGTATATGGTGTTAGAGAATGTTCCAATTTCATTCTTTTACATGTAGTTGTCCAGTTTTCCCAGCACCACTTACTGAAGAGACTGTCTTTTCTCCACTGTATATTATTGCCTCCTTTGTTGTAGATTAATTGACCATAAGTGTGTGGGATTTATTCCTGGGCTTTATCCTGTTCCACTGATCTATGTGTCTGTTTTTGTGCCAATACCATTCTGTTTTGATGACTGTAGCTTTGTAGTACAGTCTGAAGTCAGGGAGCTTGTTTGGGCTATTCAGGGTCTTTTGAGTTTCCATAAAAATTTTAAATTATTTGTTCTAATTCTGTGAAAAAACACCCTTGGTATTTTGATAGGAACTGCACTGAATGTATAGATTGCCTTCAGTAGTATGGTCATTTTAACAATATTAATTCTTCCAATCCATGAACACAATATATCTTTCCATCTGTTTATGACCTCTTCAATTTCTTTCATCGTGTCTTATAGTTTTCTGAGTACAAGTCTTTTACTTCCTTGGATAGGTTTATTCCTAAGTATTTTATTCTTTTTGATGTTATGGTAAATGGGATTGTTTCCTTAATTTCTCTTTCTGATAGTTTGTTGTTAGTGTATAGAAATGCAACAGATTTCTGTATATTAATTTTGTATCCCGCAACTGAATTCATTAATAAGCTTCAGCAGTTTTCTGGTGGTACATTTAGGATTTTCTATATACAGTATCATGTCATCTGCAAACAGTTACAGTTTACTTTCTTTCTAAATTTGATTCCTTTTATTTCTTTTTCTTGTCTGATTGTTGTGGCTAGAACTTCCAATACTATGCTGAATAAAGGTGGCAACAGTGGGCATCCTTCACTTGTTCCTGATCTCAGAGGAAATGCTTTCAGCTTTAGAAAGCATTTAGAAATGATTTAGAACATTACTGATGTTCTGTCTGGATGATCTGTCCATTGATGTAAGTGGGGTATTAAAGTCCCCTACTATTACTATGTTACTGTCATTTCTCCCTTTATGTCTATTAATATATGCTTTATGTATTTAGGTGCTCTTATGTTGGGTACATATATGTTTATGATTGTTAGATCTTCTTCTTGGATTGACCCCTTGATCATTACCATCATTCTTGCTAATACTTTGCACCACCACTACATCTGCCACTTTGCAATTACTGTTGATCCTATGCCATATGAGTTTTAGAAACACTAGTTTGTATCCTACTACATAATTCTAAAACATGGGTTTTAAAGAGTCTACCTAGGGCTTCCCTGGTGGCACAGTGGTTAAGAATTCGCCTGCCAATTCAGGGGATACGGGTTCAAGCCCTGGTCTGGGAAGACCCCACATGCCGCGGAGCAAATAAGCCCATGCACCACAGCTACTGAGCCTGCACTCTAGAGCCCGCAAGCCACAACTACTGACCCCATGTGCCACAACTACTGAAGCCCACGCAACTAGAGCCCGTGCTCCACAACAGGAGAAGCCACTGCGACGAGAGGCCCACACGCTGCAACAAAGAGTAGCCCCCGCTCGCCGTAAATAGAGAAAGCCCGTGCGCAGCAACAAAGACCCAACGCAGCCAAAAAAAAAAAAAAAAAAAAAAATAAGAGTCTACCTAAGCTAGAATCCTGTCTCCAAACGAATGACTAGCTGGGTGATCTCCAGCTGGCAGAGTAATTGACCTCTCTAAACATTCTCTTAACTGCAATATGAAGGTAATGATATAGGATTATATATACAAACAATATCATGTATATAAAGTACTTGGTTCAGTGATTAGTAATTGTTAGAGCCATTTTTCTCTTTTCCCTTACAAATGGTATACAAATTATTAGCATCACTCTAAATACCAGAAAGTAGAAGTCAAGCAGGTTCAGATGAAAAAGCTCTTTTATGGACTTCCCTGGTGGCACAGTGGTTAAGAATCCACCTGCCAATGCAGGGGACATGGGTTTGATCCCTGGTTCAGGAAGATCCCACATGTCACTGAGCAACTAAGCCCGTGCGCCACAACTACTGAGCCTGCACTCTAGAGTCCGCACGCCACAGCTACTGAAGCCCACACGCCTAGAACCCGTGCTCCACAACAAGAGAATCCACTGCAATGAGAAGCCTGCGCACTGCGACAAAGAGTAGCCCCTGCTGACCACAACTAGAGAAAGCCCACGTGCAGCAATGAAGACCCAACACAGCCAAAAATAAATTAAAATTAAAAAAAAAAGAAAAAGCGCTTTTATGATGAGAAACAACTAATGGTCTATAAGTAGTAGCCTTTAATGAAAAATTAAACCTATATGTGTATATGTACATCACATGCATAGGCCATACATTGCTTCTTTCTCATCATAAATATATACACAACACAGATATATGGTATACGTACGTTAGACGTGTGTGCATGTGTGTGTTTGTGTGTGTATGAATGACATGTCATATGTCAATACCAAGTAATGTCAGTCTTAAATTTCTGGGTAATTTCACGGGTAAAAAATGATATATTGTTTTTTTCCCTGATTACTAATGAAGATATCTTTTGGCCATTCCATATTCTACTTCTGTGAACTAATTATTCATCTCCTTTGCCCATATTTGTACTGTCTCATCTTTTTCTTATTGAGTATTGTGTGTGTATGTGTATTTAATGTTTCTATGACATCATTCTTGCAAGTAGTTAAATTTTCACAATAAAAGTTCAAGCTATTCTGTGGCTTCTAAATTATAAGGGGTTTCCCTTAACACCCAGACACGACTAGAATCCAGTTAACATTTAAACAAGGTGGTACACTGGTGCTATATTAGTGATACATTAGCATCACAGAGCACAGTGGTAACTTATTCTCATCCTAAACAACTTACTTACAAACACCAGCACTAAAGCCCTCCACTTTGTATGTAATGCACTTGGAGATATAAATTATTTATTTTGAAGTATCTTAATTAAAACTTGGAAATCAAACTTGAAACATGGTTTTCTCATAATGACTCTATGCTACATTCAATGTGTAACTATTTCAGTGAATTCTTTGGCTTTCTTTATAAATTCTTTTCTTTTTATATGAGTTGGAAATATCTTCTCCAATTCTATGGTTTACCTTGTCACTTTGCTTATAATTATTTTTTGTTATACATTATCTTTAATTTTGATATAATCAAGTGTATCAATTTTACTCTTGTACTTTTATGTGTTTGGTGTCTTAAGAAATGTTTCCTACCTTGAGCCCTAAAGATAAACTTCTATACTTTCTTCTAAAAGTGTGAAAGGTTTGCTTTTAGATCTTTAATCCACCTGTAACTGATCTGTGTGCAGTGTAACAAGGATGTCATTTTATTTTTTTCAACACAAATAATTATCCAAACAACATCTTTTCATCTCTGATTTTTAAAGCACCTCTGATACATACCAAGTTTCCAAATACGTGTGAATAGTTTTCTATTCTGTTCCATTAGCCTCCTTATATTTTTAACCATAAACATGTACTGTTTTTACAATATAACAGAAAGTCTGTGTAGAAAAGGATATGAAAGGATGGTGAAAGATGAAACAAAAGGAATAAATGTTTAGCCTAAAAATTTGAAAGAACTTAAATTCTTAATGTCACAGAGACCAGTAGTCATCAGAAGTTAGTTCTACAGAGAAAGAACTCTATGAGCTATTATGAAGTTAAGACACTGTAACTGAGAAATTAAACAGCAGTCACAAATTACTAGTGAAACAAAAGAGCAATAAATCAAATCTTGCATATAAGCACTGAAGTATGGCATAATGCTTATTTCTGTATAAAGGTATTTTTGCTCCTGTTACTGCTTTTTAATTATCTCCCACCAGAAGCACATGCACATACATCAACCACAGTAAGAAACCATACTTAGGATATGAGCTAAACAAGATTAAAAAAAATAATAACAGAAGTGAATTCTTAGGAACTTCAGCAGCAAACTTCACACATCACCACAGAACTTAACTTTAATTTTACTAACTCAGACAATTACACGCTATTTCCTACCCTTGTGAACTTGGAGCACATTTCCTCTGCTTCTTTTACCATATTTGCTCGAAGCATGTATTTTGCACATTTGGAGTTGATGAATCTATCAGCTGTGTCTAAAGACTGAGCTTCATCCATCCACTTGGCAGCTTCTCTGAGATTACCTATATGCTTTAAGAAATGAAAGTATTAAAGAAATCACTGTTTATGATTAAGAGAATATGGGTACAATATAATGGAAAAAGTTCTTAAAGACAAATTAGAAATCTGTTACATTTTGGTCAAATTTATCTAGAAATCTTTAGATACATTACAATTCATATTTACTAAGAGCTGAATGGAACTATTAATACTGACTATACAACTATATAACATAAAACTTCTTAGGATTACTAGAATATTAGGAATAGATTATCAGGGTGTCCTAAAAGTTATCTCTACACAGAAAGAACTCCAAGCATTCTTAAAATGGCCAAATTCTTCAACTACTCAAAAAACATGACAAAGATTTTACCTTGTAAATTTTTGCTTTCATATAGAATAATTCTATTAGAGTTGGAGTACTAGCAATTGCAGCATTAATATAATCCAAAGCCAAAGAATACTGCCCAAGTTTATCAAAGTGCTGTGCCAGGAAATACTGGACCCAGAGTAGTGTTGTTGGGGGTTCTGTCTCCCCATTCTCTGCAATCAAACAAATATAAAATCATTACAGGGAATGAGGCAAAGTAGAGCAACTCACATACTTTCTTTCTCCCAATGCATACTGAAATTAACTATTACGATAAGCAGTAAAAATCCAGCAAAAAAGACAAAGTTCAACAGAAAGAGATATGACTTCATGTCATAAAGTTCAAAAAGTAGCAGCCAAACAGAGAAACAAGATGCTGGTTTCATAGGCTTCTACCCATACCTCACTCCAAAGAAATACTTTGGGGAAAAGAGGTAAATCAATCTAACTCTACGAATTCTCAGGCTGAGAGCATAAGGTAGGAGGTCCAGGAAAAGTCAAGGAAAATAGCTTGAAGAAAAGATGTCCCTAACTACCACTGCAAAATTTCCACAAAGGCAAGAATGGCCAGGGCTTACTTAGCATTGTAAGTAGGCCTCGACACTACATCAGGGAAACCCAAAATTGAAGAGTATTAGGAGGACACATTCCTGACAAGATGGTCACACTGAACCAGCAGAGCTCTACCTGGTTCCCCATTCTGTACACTCAAGCTACAGAAGAGCAGATAAAGAAGTACCAAGCACTCAAAATGGATTTCAGAAGGGAAGACACACAGGTATAAAATGAGGGAGAAAGAGCAGAAAGGAGAATTTACTCATGCCACCTCAGAAGACACAGAAGGTCTCCTAGACTAGATGACCAAATGAAATGACAACAATGAAAACACACAGATTAGCATAAAATTAAAACACAAATAATAAACATAGGCAAAGAGCCAAGCATTTATCTTGCTCCTCTCATATAAACTATATTTCAGGGGAACCAAATATTTGATGAAGCAAAGTTCTTTACTTGGGATTGACAATATATACACTAATATGTATAAAATAGATAACTAATAAAAATAAAACTTCTCTGTAAGAATTCCAGCTAATAAATGCAGAAGGAATGATGATTAGAATGAAATAAGGGATGAAGGCAACGATTCTCAGTGGCTGCAAAAATCATTAGGCCAATGAAGAACATTTAATAGGCGTATTAGGCTGACAAACATCAAAACCCTGATCAATCTTAATATCACAAAAAGAGAGACAACCAGAATGTTTTCTGCCTTCAGATGTGATATAACAGGAAGTACAAAATGTCACATATGAAGTATTCACATGGAACCTGAATCTAATCAAGCCTGTAAATCTAGGGGAATTGCCTGGCAGTCCAGTGGTTAGGACTCCACGTTTCCACTGCAGGGGGCATGGGTTCAATCCCTGGTTGGGGAACTAAGATCTCACTTGCCACACGGCAAGGCCAAAAAAAAAAAAAAAGTCGGTAAATCTAACTCGAACTTTGTAAGAAATATGGATGACAGCAAAATGTATTAAATGATACCATGAGAAAACAATCAGCCAAATTCAAAACATGGTATGTTCCACAAGACAAATGACCTTTTCACAAACAGCCTTTTAAAAAAATAAATAAATAAAGGGAAAGGAGTGGACAGTACTGCTCAAGATTAAAAGAATATCAGAGACATAATAGTCAAACGTGAAGTGTGGACCTTAGTTGGATCCATATTCAAATAAACCAGTTATACAATTTTTTTAAATAATTGGGAAAATTTGCATGCGGACTGGGTGTTAGATACTGTGGTATGAGAGTTAATTTTGTGTAAGACAGCACTTGTGTTTAAGTGTTTTAAACAGTTAGAGATGCATACTAAGGTACTGACAGGGGAAACAGTATGTCTGCTTTAAAAATACTCCAGGAAAAAAAAGTCAACAGAAAATACTTCAAATAATACTGGTGAAACACTGATAAAAGAAGGCAGGTGATGGGGACACGAGGGTTCATTATTTACTTCTGTGTCTGTTATTTTATTGTGAAATTTGTTTCAAACTAACAAGAACAAAAGGGCGATAATAAAAGATGCAAGAAGAAACCAAAGTTACCATTTGCATGACTGAAAGCATTCTAGAGTGTTTTCTAAATAAAGCTGCCTTGATTTACATATGCCCCTACAAACAGAAAAACAAAGAACCAAATTACACAGGATTTATAGTAATATAAGAGTAGAAAGAACAAAGAAGTAGGAATTCAGGAAAAATACATTTCAACATAAACTAACTACTTGATCTTGGTCAAGCTGCTCAACCTCTCAATTCTGTTTATTCATATTAAAATGGAGTTAACTCCCCCCTGACAAGATCAGAACATTTTTAATTACTTAAGATTGCAAGTGCTCTTCTCATTTCATTCACTAATTCAAAAACTATTTAGGGAACAGCTATCATGTGGCACATAACATAATAAACATAAGATAGTGTTAGTGTAAGTGATTAAAAATGGATTGAAGTGAGTAATCAAATTTCAACTCAATCTAATTCAAACTTACCGTAAGGGCTAAAAAAGTCACACGTTTTCAGAGAGGCTTCATAATTAGTAACAAGCTCCTGGATTATAGAAATCTGTTAAAGAAACATAGTTTTAAAATTTAAAAATATTTTCTGAAGGTATTTTTATTTACTATGGATTAAATTAGATTTGGAAGCAATATACAGCTTATTTCAGTACAATAAATTAACTATAAATTGGGGTGTCTGCTTTTCCCCACTCCCTGTGTTGGGGGAAAATGAGAAAAACAGAAAACGTACTGCTCTCTTATAGTAAAACAGAATCTCATTAATTTCTCATCTCAATAAATATCAATAGTTTCAGGTTTTGATGGACAAATCATCACTAGTTACCACACACTCCTTTTTTTCTTTTTGGCCAAAGAACACACCTGTATAATTTATTATTATTAACAATTTATTTGCCTTTTGCTTCCCATTGTTACAGGGTGAAGTTGTAAGCCATTATATATTCAGATTTTCTAAAATGTCACTCATTACAAAAAAGTCAAGTGAAATAATCTAAATTATACAGTGAGTTGATGAAGTTAAATAAACTAACTAGATGTTTAAACTACCTTTGTTTTTAGTGATCATTTTGATAGATTTTCATTCCAATGCTGCACTTAGGTAGGACTGAAATATTATACACTACACTGTAAACATGCTATGCCCTGAAAGTGCAAAAGAAAAGTGACATGAGTTAGAAGTGGCAGGGGAAAAAAGTAGCTTCTATGCATGGTTTGTTTTAAATGTCTGTTGATGTTACCTGTTCAAAATGAGTTAGAAAATATAACCACCTTATTTGTGAACTTCAGAAAAGCAAAGGTCAAAAGTGAAGAAAAACCATTAAAACTTATAATATTTGTGACCAATACAGTATTATTTTAAAACCATTCCACTGACAGCAGTCAAAAAAAACAAAAAAGATCAAATTAAAACACTTCTCAGTCTTACATATCTTTCTGACAAGAATGTTGCATTGTAGGGCAAAATTCTCCTAGATTGAAGGGGAATAAGGAATAGGTGGGACAGTACACATTAAAAGTGGGGGAAAATATGTAAGTAACATATAAAAAACAGAACATGAAAAGAATTTACACACATTATGACTTCACTACAACATATATGTATAGATACATACTCATTGGAAATATGACCAAATGGATTAGGGCAGTAGAATATGAGGACACTCTTTTAAAACACAATAATGCTGTATTATTTTAGTAAGATTTTTAAAGCAAAGACTGTTTAAAAAGAATGGTTATTAAAATGTGAATAGACCTATAACTAGTAAGGAGATTGAACCAGAAATCAAAAACCTACCAGAGAACAAACATATGGCTACCAAGGGGGTAAGGGGACGTGGGATGAATTGAGAAACTGGGATTGACATATACACACTGCTATGTATAAAACAGATTAACTGGGGCTTCCCTGGTGGCGCAGTGGTTGAGAGTCGGCCTGCCGATGCAGGGGATGCAGGTTTGTGCCCCGGTCCGGGAAGATCCCACATGCCGCGGAGCGGCTGGGCCCGTGAGCCATGGCCGCTGAGCCTGCGCATCTGGAGTCTGTGCTCCGCAATGGGAGAGGCCACAACAGTGAGAGGCCCACGTACCACAAAGAAACAAACAACAAACAAAAAACAGATTAACTAATGAGAACCTACTGTATAGCACAGGGAACTCTACTCAATGCTCTGTGGTGACCTAAATGGGAAGGAAATCCAAAAAAGAGGGGATAATGTATACATATAGCTGATTCACTTCGCTGTACAGCAGAAACTAACACAACATTGTAAAACAACTATACTCCAATAAAAATTAATTTAAAAAACAAACAAACAAAAAACCTACCAACAAAGAACAGCCCTAGACCCAATGGCTTCAATGGTGAATTCTACCCAACATTTTAAAAACTAATACCAAACTCTGCCAAAAAATCAAAAAGAAGGGAACACTTCCAAACTCATTCTGAGGCCAGCATTACTCTCATACCAAAGCCAGACAAAAACACCACAAGAAAACTACTGACCAACACCCCTGATGAATATGGATGCAAAATCCTCAACAAAATACTAGCAAACATGCCTCAGCAGCATATTAAAAGGATTATACACCATGACCAAGAGGAATTTATTCCTGGAATGCAAGGATGGTTTAACATAAAAATTGATCAATATAACTTGCCACATCAACAAAATAAAGGAAAAATATCCACATGATTATCTCAATTGCTGCAGAAAAAGTATGTGACAAAATTCACCACCCTTTCTTTATAAAAACATTCACCAAACTATGAATAGAAGGAAACTATCTCAATATAATGAATGCCAAATATGAAAAGCCCACAATGAACATCATACTTAATGGTGAGAGACTGAAAACATTTTCACGATGATCAAGAACAAGGCAAGGATGCCTGCTTTCATCACATCTACTCATCACAGTACTGGAAGTTCTACTGCTGGAAGGCAAGAAAAAGAAATAAAAGGTATTCAAATAGTAAAGAAAGAAAGAAAATTATCTCTGCAGATGATATGATCTTACTAGTAGAAAACCCTAATGATTTCACAAAAAAACCTGTTAGAATAAATGAACTCAGCAAAGCAGCAAGATACAAAAAGTCAATACACAGAAATCAGCTGCACTTTTACACACACGAACAATCTGAAAAGGAAATTACTAAAGGGATTTCATTCACAACAGCATCAAAAAGAACAAAATACTTCGAAATTAACTTAACCAAGGAAGCAAAAAACTTGTACAATGAAAACTATGAAACACTGCTGAAAAACATTCAAGATGACACAAATAAATGGAAACACATCCCATATTCATGAATTGGAAAAATTAATATTATTAAAATATCAATACTACCCAAAGAGATCTATAAATTCAACATTATCTCCATCAAAATCCAAATGCCTTTTTTTTTTTGCAGAAAAAGAAAAGCCCATCCTAAAATTAACATGGAATCCCAAAGAACCCCAAAGAGCCAAAACAATCTTAAAAAAGAACAAAACCAAGAGGACTCACTCCTGACTTCAAAACTTACTACAAAGTTACTGTAATCAAAACAGTGTGGTACTGGCTTAAAGACAGACGTAGAGACTAATGGAATAGAACAGAAAGTCCAGAAATAAACCCTCGCATATATGGTCAAATGATTTTTGACAAGGGTGTCAAGACCAATCATTGGAGAAACAGAAGTCTTTTCAACAAATGGTACTGGGAAAACTGGATATCCACATGCAAAAGAATGCAGGTGAACCCTTACCTAATACCATGTACAAAAATTAACTCAAAATGAATCAAGGACCTAAATGTAAGGCCTAAAACAATAAAACTCTTAAAACATAGGACAAAAACTTCACAATATTAGATTTGGCAATGACTTCTTGGATGTGATACCAAAGGCGCAGGTAACAAAAGAAAAAACGGACAAATTGGACTTCATGAAATTTTAAAAATTTGTACACCAAGATGCCAGCCATAGAGTAAAAAGGCAACCCACGGAATAGGAGAAAATATTTGCACATCATGTATGTGATAAGAGGTTAATAGTCGAAATATATGGAGAACTAAAATTCAACAACAAAAATCCCATTCAAAAATGTTTGATAAAATACTTGAATAAACACTTCTCCAAAGATATACAAATAGCCAGTAAGCACATGAAAAGATGTGCAACATCACTAGTCATTAAGGAAATGCAAATCAAAACTACAATGAGATGCCACCTCACACCCAGGAGGATGGCTACCGTAAAACAAAACAAAACAGAAAACAACTGGAGACAAGGATGTGAAAAAAATTGCAAACTTTGTGCACTGCTGGTGGAAAATGGTACAGCTGCTGTGGAAAACAATGCAGCAGTTCCTCAAAAAATACAACTACCAAATGATCCAGCAATTCCACTTCTGGCTATATATCCAAAAGAACTGAAAGCAGATCTCTAAGAAATATTTGTACATCCATGTTCATATCATTGTTCCTAACAGTCAAAACGTGGAAGCAACCCAAGTGTCCACGGACAGAAGAATGGATGAGCAAATGTGGTATAGACATACAATGGGATATTATTAAGCTTTGAAAAGGAAATTCTGAAATGTGCTACAACATGGACGAACCTTGAGGACATTACGCTAAGGGAAATAAACCTAGTCACAGAAAGACAATTACTGTATGATTCCACTTATATGAGCTACTTAGAGTTGTCAAAATCATAAAGACATAAAGTATAATGGTTGTTGCCAGAGGCTAGAGGGAGGGAAAAACAGAAAGTTATTGTTTAACAGGTACAGAGTTTCAGTTATACAAGATGAAAAGAGTTATGGGGATGGATGGTGGTGATGGGTGCACAAAAATGTGAATGTAGTTAATACCACTAAACCATACACTTAAAAATGGTCAACATGGTAAACCATATGTTAAGTGTATTTTGCCGCAATAAAACAACAACAAAAAGTTCTAAAAGTGCAATCCTCACCATTAATATCATAAATGTCAGCATTAGCATCATTAGTAGTTTGTTAGAGATGCAAAATTTTGACCAAACCCCAAATTTATAGAATCAGAAACTCTGAGTCTAGCAATGCTTTTAGCAAGCTGCCAGATAATTCTGATATACCCTAGAGTTTGAGAACTGATTTTTAAAATTGCTGCAATAAGACTATTACTACAAAGCAAAATAAAAACTAATAGGCATTTTTAGGGACTTGCCTGGTGGTGCAGTGGTTAAGAATCTGCCTCCCAATGCAGGGGACACAGGTTCGATCCCTGGTCCAGGAAGATCCCACATGCTGCAGAGCAACTAAGGCCCTGTGCCACAACTACTGAGTCTGTGCTCTAGAGCCCGCGAGCCACAACTATTGAGCCCGCGTGCCACAACTACTGAAGCCCACACGCCTAGACCCCGTGCTCCGCAACAAGAGAAGCCACCGCAATGAGAAGCCCGTGCAGCGCAACGAAGAGTAGCCCCCGCTCGCCGCAACTAGAGAAAGCCTGTGCGCAACAACGAAGACCCAACACAACCAAAAATAAATAAATAAATAAATTTATTTATTTTTAAAAAAGTAATAGGCATTTTTAACCCACCAGGATCAATCTCACTGAGAGTATGTGTAACTTAAAAAACGTTCAGGCTTAGAAATTCAGTACTCAATTTATGGAAGCAAATAGTTTTCCATGAACTTACACTGCCATCTACTGGCAGTTACTAAAACCACAGCTAGAGCTTTAAATAAGGGTGTACCTTTCCATCTCCAGGGTGAAATAAATTTTTTAAATCAGTTTTAATCATTTTAAAAAGTACAACAAAATATATACTGAAGTTACACATAATTCTTCATAAAGGAGTGTAAAACACTACTGAATAAAATAGAATCTCCAGCTTCAGAACTTCAAAACAAGATTTGAGGAAATAAATCAAGGTAATGGAAAGTTCACATGAAATGTCCTAAATAAAAAAACTGCAGAGAACACTGTCATTCCGGGTTTATTAGGCATATTTATTGAACCTAAAAAATGTATATTATAGTCATTCACTCAGTAATTAAGTGAACAATTCAATTTTCCAAACTTGTCTATGAAAGTTAGTCTAAGGAGTTTTACTAAGGTATAAAGGACCCATTTTACTTCAAGTTTGCTTACCATTTATATTTCAATAATACTGTATAACTGTATATTCAATTATATAATTGTATACTGTATAACTATATTCAATTATACAATATAACTGTATATTCAACTCCTTGCAAAACAACATGTAATGGCTATTCTTGAAAATAGCTATCTGCCGCTGCCAATTAAAATCAAGAAAGCCAATCCACTTGTTAGGTATCTAAGATCACAATAAAACTTTAAGCCTCAAAATAGCTTAAATTATACAGTCAAAATTTTTTATGAACTAAAAAAATTTCCAAGTTCAACCACCTTCTCCTGATTTAAATATTTTCTTCTAACAGTTATAATTTGACCAGGATTGAAAAAGCTTTGTTTCTGCTAACAAAATCTAACCTGGGCAAATGTGACTATTGTAGATAATTTCCTAAATTACTGCCCTTATCCAGCTTTTCTTATGTATGAGTTAAGAGAATTCTTTACTAACCTTAAAGACAAAGCCCTACAAACCACATCTGATACACAATTTTTCACAATATAAATACAGATCCCATTTTAAATGTTACTGTAACATGAAAGGCACTGAAACTGTCTTTTCAGATTTTTTTAACCCAAATTAGAAAACTAAGCACAATAGTTTATCAACAAGGACCAAAATTGTTGGATTAATTTCTAATAAATGTACAATTAACAGTGATGATTTTGGTTTCAAAGGAGCTAGCTAGAGGTAAGTTGTCCAAGAACTATGACACTAAAATGAAACTAGGTAACTTCTTACAGAGATGAGGTGTGATGGGTGGGGATGGTGAGAGAACGACCAGTTCTTGAAAACCCTCTCTGAACCAAGCACTTTACAAACTTTATCATTTAATTAAAGAACACAGCAACTCCTTAAGTATTATCTTCCTCAACTTTATGATCCAGAAACAGATTCAGGTAGTTGCTCAAGCAAATGTGTGATGGAGTCAGGATTCCAAACCAGGCCGGATTCCAAACCAGGCCTGATTCCAAAGCAATGCTCCTTTCCCTATACCAGTATTTCCCAAAGAGTGGTACCCACGCTGTAACAAGAGATGATTACAGCTAATTCACCAACTGAAACTTTTTAAGTTAGATTTTAATTTTATGTGTTTTATAAAAACGATACTAGCACAAATCTGTGGTTTTTACGAAAAACAAAAAAAAGTAGTCAAATTTACTGAAAAATATTTTTAAAATAATACTATAGGTGTTATGTAGATTTGGCAAAAATTGTGAAGGGGATTAATAAATGTCAGTAGACATTATACTATACTGTGATACCTTCCTAGGTATTGGAATACCTAGGAAAAGTATTGGGTTGGCCTAAAAGTTTGTTCGGGTTTTTCTGTAAGATGTTCTGGAAAAATCCGGAAGAACTTTCTGGCCAACCCAATACTTGCTTTTATTTTCTTCTCCCAAAATTTAACTGTTTTTAAACAAACAAAAAATGAATTCATGAACATCATTACAATTAACATTAACTGTTGATCAGCATGTCTGAAAAATACTAACTCTGATACTGTTACCACTGCAAATAATGCCTTCTGGAATTTTTAAAGACAGAACTGTTATTGACTCATTTTTTTCCTTTTTGTGAGAAATCCAGGATTCTCACAAAGAAACATTCTTAATGTAGTCCTTCTATTACTTAGAGCATCTAAGAAAAAAATTCCTTATATTGCCCTGAAATACAAATCAAACTCTTGCTTTCCTTGCCAATTATTCCCCTATATCACCTTCTGAAACACCTAGTTTTCCAAAAGTATATATGAAATGAAGCAATTTTAGAATCATTTTGCTTGACTATTAACTGTGAAGCCATTTTTACAATGATAACAGAATTCTAATATTTTTATAATGCTGTTTAGCTTCATTTTTTTCCTAACTTACCTTCACAATTACAGTTAGGTAGTAAACAGATAAAAAACTCAAATTTTATACCTGCCTGAGTTAATTAAAAATAAAGA
Organism: Mesoplodon densirostris; assembly: GCF_025265405.1. Taxonomy (NCBI): domain Eukaryota; kingdom Metazoa; phylum Chordata; class Mammalia; order Artiodactyla; family Ziphiidae; genus Mesoplodon; species Mesoplodon densirostris. The sequence goes on from NC_082677.1 coordinate 25,292,696, forward strand.
AAGAACCAAAGATACCTTACAGATAATATATTCCAGGATTAAAATCTAGTTTACCCACCACCTCCACCAACAAATTATAGTTGTTTCCCACTAACAACAGTCAAACAATTTAGTACTTCCCGTAGAAATATTCCAGTGAAGTTCCTGATGATTCTCTTTCTTCACTGAACAGGCCAAGTTTTTTGTAACTCTTTGGGTCTACAGTCACCAGTTTCTAAAGGGCACACCATACCTCCACACGTTCTTTAACTGAATGAGGATCTTGGACTCTTTTCATAGTATGGGCAGATTTAACACAAAAAAATGTCCTCTGAGAAACAGCCTACCTCCCCTTCCTGTGTATGGACAGCCATACATACACTTTTTGTTGAGACATCTATGCTTCATCCAGTCAGTCTCATCAAGTACTCAATTTCCATGTTCTTACTCATATTCACTGCACCTGTGCACTGATGTCCAGCTTCAATGGAATCAAATGCACCTGTAACAACCCATGCAAACCTTGATGATTCACTGCCTTCACTCAATAGTCTGACATAGTGAATAGCTACAGAACAAAACTGCTAAATACTTTCCATTATAGGTGAAAATGGAAGCCCAGAATTAATTTCTACCTCTTATTTAGGGTCATTCTGGTTTCTTTTAAAACACTAAAACAATTTTTTAATGTATATACTGTAGCCTTGACAGTTGAACTAAAATTAAATAAAAACTGATTTTACTCAGTATCTTTCTGTGCAAATATAGATCTTTATCCTTAGAAAAAACATTTTTCTCATCGATTAAATCTGCAAAGTAAAAAACAAAAATACAGAACCCTAAGCACATGTTAGGGGAAAAAAAAACTGGAAAAAGATGAGAAAATTAAACCTAAAACCAGCATAAGTAAGGGTATAATAAAGATTAGATTGGGGAACTAATAAAATAGAAAAGAGGGGTGGGAAATCAACAAATCGAAAACTTGGCCTTCGGAAAAGATTGACAAAAGTGCCAAACCTTTAGCTAGACTGACCAAGAAAAAAAGAAGACTCAAGTTATTAAAATTAAAAATTAAAGAAGAGACATTACTTACTACTGACTGGAAAGAAAATGATTATAAAGGAATATGATGAACATATATGCCAATACTGGATAACTTAAATGGACAAATTTCTAGAAACACAAATTTCAGAAACCAAATAAGAAGAAATAGAAGATATAAATAAACCAATAACAAGTAAAGAGTTTCAACAGGTAATCAAAAACTACCCACAAAGAATCCTACCAAATATTTAATACCAATCTTCATAAACTTTTCAAAAAAAAAAAAAACAGGAGAGAACACTTCCCAACTCATTATAAGGCCATTATTACCCTGATAACAAAACCAGACAAAGACATCATAAGAAAACTACAGTCCAGTATCTGTTAGAAATACAGATGCAAAAGTCCTTAATAAAATACCAGCAAATTGAACCTAGCAACATATATAAAGAATTATATAGCACAACCAAGTGGGTTTTATCCCACTAATGCAAGGTTGTTTAACATCTGAAAATCATTTAATGTAATACACAATATCAACAGAATAAAAACAATAAACACATGATCATCTCAATAGACAAAGAAAAACCATCTGACTCAATCCAACACCCTTTCACAATAAAAATGCTCAACAGACTAGGAGTAGGAGGGAACTTGCTCAACATTACAAAGGGCATATACAAAAAAAACCATAGTTAACACAGTATTTAATGGAGAAAGACTAGATGTTTTCCCACTGAGATCAAGAACAAAACAAAAATGTCAATTCTCATCATTTCTATTCAACACTGACAGGAGGTTCTAGACAGGGCAATTAGTCAAGAAAATGAATAAAAAGGATACAAACTGGAAAGGAAGAAATAAAACTTTCTATTTGCAGATGACAGAAATTCATTACACCAACTATAACAACTAATAAACAAGTTCATCAAGGTTACAGAATATAAGAACAATATACAAAAATCTACCGTATTTTATATACTAGCAATAAAAAACCCTGAAAACTAAATTTAAGAAAATAATTCCAATCCGAAGAACACAAAAACACTAATCCAAAAAAGATAGATGCACCCCTATGTTTACTGCAGGATTATTTACAATAGCCAAAATATGGAAACAACTTAGATGTCCATCAATGGATGAATGGATAAAGATGTGGTGTATATATACAATGGACTATTTACTCAGCCATAATGAAGTCTTACCATTTGCAACAACACGGATGGACCTCGACGGTATTATGCTAAGTGAAATAAATCAGAGACAAATGTCACATGATTGCACTCATATGTGGAACCTTAAAAAAATTTTTAAAAACAAAACAAAACAAAACAAAAACAAACTCAGACACAGAAAACAGATTAGTGGTTACCAGAAGGAAAGGTGGTTAGGGGGTGGGTGTGAAATGGGTGAAGGCGGGGTGGGGGGGTCAACTGTATGGTGATGGATGGTAACTAGGCTTGTAGTGGTGAACAATTTATAGTGTACGCAGATATCAAATTATAATTGGCCCTATATAAGTTTCAGGATGTACACCTAAAACTATATAATAAAAAAAAGAAAGAAAATACTTCCATCTAGCATAGCATAAAAAAATAAAATACTTAGGAATAAATCTAACAAAAGATGTATAAGACTTATAAACTGAAAACTACAAAAAAATTGTTGAAAGAAATTAAAGACAATCTAAATAAATGGAAAATTTCCAATGTTCATAGACTGAAAGTCTTAATAGTGTTAAGATGGAAATACTTCCCAAAGCGATCTAAAGATTCAATGCAATCCCTAGAAAATCCCAGCTGGCTTCTTTGTAGAAGCTGAAAAACTGATCCTAAAATTCATATGGAAATAAAATAAATCTTTAATGGCCAAAAGAATATTAAAAAAAACAAACTAGAAAGATTCACACTTCCTAATTTCAAAATTTACCCCAAAGCTACAGTAATCAAGACAGTGTGATACTAGCCTAAGGACAGACATACAGATCAGTGGAACAGAAATGAGAGTCCAGAAATGAACCCTCACATTTATGATCAATTTACTTTCAACAAGGCTATCAAGACTTTCAATGGAAAAAAAAAACCAAATGGTGCTGGGAAACTGGACAAACACATGCAAAAGAATGAAGCTGGGCTCCCACCTCACACCATATACAAAAATGAACGCAAAATGAATCAAAGACTTTAATGTAAGAACCAAAAGTATAAAACTCTTAGAAGTAAATATGTGTAAATCTTCATGACCCCGAATTTGGAAATAGGTTTCATATATACAACACAGAAGCAAAAGCAACACAAGAGAAAAAAGATAAAATGGGCTTCATCAAGACACTTTTAAGAAAGTGAAAAGACAATCCACAGAACGGTAGAAAATATTTTCAAATCATATATCTGAGAAGAAACTTGTACCTAGAATATATTTAAAAATATTACAACTAATAATGAAGAGACAAATAACCCAATTAAAAACTGGGAGAAGAACCTGAACTGACGTTTCTCCAGGGAAGATATACAAATGGCCAACAAGCACCTGAAATAATGCTCAAAATAATCAGTCATCAAGGAAATGCAAAGGAAAACCACAAGGAGATACCACTTCACACCCACTAGGATGGCCATAATCAAATATCATATAATAACAAGTGGATTGTTGGTGAGGATGTATAGAAATCAGAATCCTTATACACTGCTTGTGGGAATGTAAAATGGTGAAGGTACTTCGGAAAAGAGTCTGACAGTTTTTGAAAAGTTTAAACATGGAGTTACCATTTGACCTAGCAATTCCACTCCCAGGTATACGCACCCAAGAGAAATGAAAACATGTACATGCAAAAACTAGTACACAAATGTTCACAGCATTATTCGTACCAAAAGGTACAAACAACCAAAATGTCCCTCAACTGATAGATAAAATGTAGTATAGCCATACAACTGGACATTATTTGGACATAAAAGGGGATGAAGTCCTCATGCTACCACATAGGTGAAAATATTTATGCTAAGTATAAGAAGCTAGAGAAAAAAAGGCCACATATTGTTTGATTCTGTTTGTATGAAATACCCAGAATAGGCAAATCCATAAACAGAAAGTAGACTAGTGGCTGCCTGATTGGGGGAGTGCGGCAGGCAGATATGAATGGGGTTTCTTTTTCGGGTGATGAAAATTTTCTAAAATTACTGTGGTGATGGTTGCAAAACTCTGAATATACTAAAAATCAGTGAATTTGTAAACTTCAAATAGGTCAATTTTATTGTATGTGAACTGCATCTCAATAAAGCTATTAAGAGAACAACAAAGATACTGGGGGTAAGCTGCTGACGCTAAGTGGTAGAGGCCAAGGACACTGCCAAATATCCTGTGACGCACAGGACAGCCCCTAGAATTACGCAGCCCAACATGTTGGTGACGCAGTTCTTTGCTGTGGGGGGCTGTCCTGTGCACTGAAGAGTGTTCAGCAGCGTCCCGGGCTCCACCCACATTAGGCATCAGTAGCACACCCACCAGGCTGACAACCAAAACATCTCCAGACATTGCAGAATGTCCCCTGGGGGACAAAATTCCCTCCCCGCCCCACCTTGAGAAGCACTGCTCAGGAGGAAGAGGACTTTCCAAACTGTTTCTAAAACAATAGGTGAACTCCCACAATAGAAATAAAGATCAGCAAATCTGGTTACATTAAATTTTAGCTTATGTTTAAAAAAAAATCTCATTAGAAAAGCAAACATAAGAAAAGAAAATATTTAACACTGCTTAATTCTGGTGAGGGCACAGTGAACCTTTCACACACTTTGGTAGTGGCAATACAAATTGATGTTTACAAGAATAACAAAATGTTCATACCTTTTACCCATTAATTTATTCTGAGAATTTATGAGACAAAAATCCTAAGTAAAGCTATGTGTACATAGAAATACTTTTTTAACTGCAAAAACTTTGAAAATCAAAGTTCATTTGGAGGTATGATTTTGATAAAAGACTATGCTGTCATTAAAAAGAAGATATTGAAGACTACACAATAACACATTAAGTGCTTGTGAAATTGCTGGGGGGAAAAACCAAAATATTTATGGTCAAAATTCACAATTTAAAATGCTGGAGACATTTTTTAAATATACTTTTTGACACTTGTACTATATCCTAAGCTAACTTCAAAAGATAATTTTATTTTCATGGTACCTGACATGGATTATTCTTTAAGACTTGGAAGTTTACAAAAATATAATTGTTTATCAGCCTTAACCTCTTTGAAATCCTTCGAGAGTTAAAATGCAGCCCTTAGCTAAAAACAGGACTCACTGCTGATTAGAAATATGCAAATTTTAAAACGCCCTCTTGAGTAATCACAAATATGTGACCAAAATGATTTGAGAAGGATTTCCCATACTTGTACATTTTTTCTCACTATACTAAGTTCTGACAACTTAAACTGAATTTTCTGTAGCTTAATTCAATTCTCAAAAACACACGGTAAACATTCCTGTTGCGTGCTCAAAGATTAACACTAAAGAGATGTCAAAGGTTCGCATATAGATGAATGCATTCTCACTGCCTTCTTTAAAAATGCCATTTCCAAGCTTTATAAAATAAAATACCAACAAATGCTTAACACCTTTAAGATGGTAATTTTGGATCAATATTGGAGGGATTTTTTTTTTTAAGTCTATGCCTCTTATGAAAACTGAGAAAGCCAGTGAAAGCCCAGTGATAGCTTAAGAGGAACAAATTCTGTAAGGAATTCTGTAAGGAACAAATTCTGTCTTCAGTACTTGCTGTAAGACAGTGTTACAAAAGCACTACTCTATTCTCATTCACATACATGTTCTTTATTATTTCCGACATTTTATCTCATCTTTCTTCTCTGTCACCCTTGCCTAAATGAGTAAGAGAAGAATTTTGGCAAATGCTCATTTAAATAACCTACAAAAATTACTGGTAGGCACTGCTACATGTTTTCATATGAATCAATCAGTATAAAAAAAATCAACAGAAAAAATCAATTGCAGAAAAAAAATCGATAGCAGTACCATTGCAATCAAATAAAGCATACTACAGACATTAAATAATTGTTAAGTTTTGTTTGTTTGTTTGTTTGTTTTAATGTAAATGACACTTTCTACTAGTCGGGTACTATAGGTCTCTTTCCCGAAGTGGGGATCTGCCCAACTGGCAAGGAGACTGGGTGCACCAATGGTAGGAACAGAGTACAGAAGTTCTGTTAGCCATCCTCAGCCACTCCCCTCTAGATATTATCAGTTGTCCCTTTTAGTTTATGAAACCTGCTGCCAAAGGAAGAAAGTGTCAGTCAGTTATACCCAACACTGACTTTTTTCAATATTTTATTATTCACAATTATTACTAATTTACAAATAATTATGGGTCAAAACTAAATAAACATAAAGTGATATAGGTTTAACTAAAAATATTTTAGCATTTCTAATAAAATCTTTTCCTTATCCACTAGTTACTTTCAAAAACTGATTACAGAAAAGAACACAGATTTCAGACCTTAAGAAATAAGAAGCAATGCTTGGAAACAGAAGTATAACTATTTTCTATTAACTTTTAGTTTTCTAATTATCTCTCTAATATAAAACCAAGTCTATTTCCTAATTTTAAAAAGCAGAAAGTGATTCTCTTCATTCGAAAACTAGCTAAAACTACATTAAAATGTAGCCTATTAGTTAAAACTAACAGCGCCAAATGACATTTTACTGCTGCAGTAACAATTTTCCATGCTCTAACTTTATTTTATTTTTATTATTTTGTGTGTGTGTGTGGTACACGGGCCTCTCACTGTTGTGGCCTCTCCCGTTGCGGAGCACAGGCTCCGGACGCGCAGGCTCAGCGGCCATGGCTCACGGGCCCAGCCGCTCCGCGGCATGTGGGATCCTCCCAGACTGGGGCACGAACCCGTATCCCCTGCATCGGCAGGCGGACTCTCAACCACTACACCAACAGGGAAGCCCCATGCTCTAACTTTAAAAGCAAGCATAACGAAATCCAGTCATACCATAAAATAATAGATAATTAATCATGAAATAGTTAAATACAGACCTCGGGTGACAATAGGTCAAACTTAAAATCCCACTACAAAAGTATACCCATTAAAAACAACAATCTTTATTTTAGTGCTTTGATAAACCCTTTACTCGGTAAATTTCAGATTGACATTTCCTTTGATACTACTTATAGTACATGCATACAATTTCAGTTCATCTATTATTAGACTAAGGTGCACACTATAACTAGAATAGAGAAAATGAATCGTAGCATATTATTTACATGGAAATCTTTCTGTAATAATTAAGTTAGTAAAAAGACTACAGCAAATTGAATAAAGACCAAATTTTACCTTTTCTGTATTGTAATATAAAGATTTCAAAGTAGTAAACAAGGGTGGGCAGCCTTTACTGAAGTGAACCCTCAGGAACTTATCCATTAGTTCTCTAAATTTTTCACCTAGAAACAAAAGTGTACTTTGTTATACTTCAACTGATGCAAACAGTTCGCAAAATTATTTCATAAATAAAAATAAAACTCTTTCAGAAACAATGATTCCCCTATCCAATGTTTAAACCCAAAAAGTCAGTCAGCATTATTTGTTACCGCCAAAAAGCATAACACCAAATATCTCGGTTCGGTTGGCAAGTGTGTTTTCCCTAGATGCAGATTCAAAATATCTTCAAGGAACACTTCAAAAGATAGGTAAACAAAATGACTGTGCAGCTTTGAGGAAAAGTAACCTACTATCTATTCTGAATACAGTCCCCATAGGAAGTATCTTTCCTAATCTCACTGACCAGCAGAGGCTCAATCCTACTATCTCAATCCTACATCTCAGAAGGCACTCTGCAAACTATATAAGGATTCTACTGTAACCAGCACTATATTTAAGTAGCAGTCAAAATATCTTTTTAAACACTAACACGGTATTTACAAATATTTTCCGAATCAACTAGTGATTTATTTCAACAGTCATTCATTCCACAATCATCTATCAAGCACCTACTATGTGCCAGGCATTGTTCTAGGTATCCAGGATATAGCCGTGATTAAAACAAACAAATTTTTTAAAATTCTGCCCTCATGGAAATTATTAACATTCTAGTGGGTGAGATAGACAATAAGTAAAATAACATCCATAAGGCATCAGACAGAGCCCTGAGGCATGCTAACATTAGAATTAAATAAATACCCTGTTTGTACATCAAGTAAATAAATCTCCTATTACTGCTAAACCCTTACCAAAAAGTTTCAGTGTCACTTTTTAAAAGCAGAAAAACTTGAAAAAAATTAATTTTAAATACAAAAGCTCTAACTTTTTGACAATAAGGGTTAATATGTAAGGACGTGGATTTGCCCACTCAAAAGAAAAAAAAAAGATCCATATATGTCATGAATGTTTTAAGCTAATAAAGGAAGACTACTGAAATAACCTTTCTTAAGGTTTCTTTATGAATCACATTTTACCAAAATACTCAACAACCCAAGTGGTTCTTTTTATTTGTTGCGACTGACACTACTGAACAAAACATGCATACTCAACATATTACAGACGTCATAAATATTAAGAGGAGAAATTTAAATTTTATTGCGTGAAAATTTTATCCAATATAAAAACAGGATCAACATTTGTTACCTCAACTTACTACGAAGACTGTTTCCAGATGATCTCTAATCTTTATAACAGGAAGTGCTGGAAAGATTTGATCTCTAAAACTACTTTTGAATTTTAAGGAAGTAATCATGTATATTCAACCCAGAGTGGTATTTTGTGTTCCTTCAGTATACTTTGGATATAATCTTTTGAAAATCACAGATTATCAAGACTGCACAAAATTTCACTCTGGTTTAAATATACATCATTACTTCCTTAAAAATCAAAAAGTTTCAGAGATCAAATCTTTCCAGCACTTTCTCTGATATAAAGCAAAGGTTAACAGTATTGTGGCAGGCAGTCAGGGATGTTGTTGCTTACTTCGTGTGACACTGTCCACTAAAAACCTCAATTTCTCCACTGTAAGATGATGGTAACACCACCAGCCTCAACAGTACTCTTTCTCACACAAGATGAAAAGTATACAGCATAAGCACACAGCAACCACTCAATAAATGTTGTCTATCATGTACACCTTGACATCTGATAGCTATTGTATTTCTATAGTTAAGAATGTTTTCCACATTTGCTATCATCATCTACTGAGAAAACATGCATTTTTATCTTCATGTCAGAGGCTACTCTGAACTCCTCTTCAACTTTCTCAATCTATTTAGATCATACTGGCAATTTTACTTAAAAGACAATGTACTCAGCTCTCAAGTATCCACTATATTGAAAGCCTCTTCTCCCATTAAACTTTTATTTCAACTGTGCAGCTAGCTATGATAAAGAATGAGGAAGGTCTTATATACTGATATAGGACTGAATTCCAGATACAGAGTTAAGTGAAAAGGAAAACAAGATGCAGAACAATCTATGTCACTTTTGTACAAAAGGGGGAGAAGAAAGGAAAACTATACATAAACCCTCAAACACAGACTTTTGCTTGTATATGCAAAATGTATTTCTGGAAGAGTTAAACCATCTACTAGTAACCATGGCTGTCTCTGGGGAAGTAAACTTGGTGGCCACAGGACAGAGACACAGAAAAGACTTTTCAGTTAAAACCTGTTTTGCACCCTTTTATTCAGAACTGTATGAATGCACTGTCTAAACCAGAAGCCTGCACAGCTACTCAACTGCTCAGTCACACACTATATCCCAAAATTACTTACTATTTACCCATCTCATAATTTTTTTCTTTATATATAAGAAAAACTGTTTCACAAAAATAAATAACCTCCCTTCTTCCTAACTATTTTAAAATAATTCCTTAGTACCCCCATAGTCTTTCCTTTAGGGGGAAAAAAAAGCTATCTATCGATCATTATGTGCCGGACTCGGCCATAAAAAAGGAACAAAATTGGGTCATTTGTAGAGACATGGATGGATCTAGAGACTGTTATACAGAGTGAAGTAAGTCAGAAAGAGAAAAACAAATATCGTATATTAATGCATATATGTGGAACTTAGAAAAATGGTACAGATGAACCGGTTTGTAGGACCGAAATAGAGACCCAGATGTAAAGAACAAACATATGGGCAACAAGGGGGGAAAGTGGGGAAGGGCTGGTGGTGGTGAGATGAACTGGGAGATTGGGATTGACATATATACACTAATATGTATAAAATGCATAACTGATAAGAACCTGCTGTATAAAAAAATAAAATTCTAAAATTAAAAAAAAATCATCATGTGTCTGTTTAGCACTGCAGCTTGTAAAACAAGTTATCTGACTACAGAGATGTTATGCTAATTCTTCACTAGATGTAGTACAGATTCACATAAAAACTGATATCCCAAAAACCACCGCTAAAATAATGAACATAAACAGCAAGATCAGACTGTATCTGATAACCTGGGAATTTACTCTAAATAATGGTGCATGTTTTCACTACAAAAAAGAAATGATAATCATGTGACCTACTGGAGGTGTTAGTTAACACTACAGTGATAATAATATTGGAATATATAAATGTATCAATCAATACATCATACACCTTAAACTTACACATTGTATGTCAACTATATCTCAATAAAAAATAAAAACAATCCAATGAAACAAAAATAAAATAGGAGCAAAATGTGATTAGCATTCTCGTTTAATACTCTGGATTATCTCCTTCCCTCTTTCTCCCTCCTTGGCCAGTGAAGACTAATAGATCACGATGAATTAAACTAGTTATTTTGAAAAGCACTGTTTTCACAGCACTTAATATTTCAGGCTGTTGGAGAATCTCCCCAGGACTTTGGCTGTTCACTAATCTGTAGGTAATAAACATTTTTATCTAAAAACCAGTAAGCCTTTTTCAAAACTTGCATTCTCAAGTTCCATCATGTTTCTTGAAAAAGATCTTATTGCCTAAGATACCTTTCTTATTACACATAAAAATATTTCTAAACATGCAAAAAAACTTCATGAAGTATTCAGCTGTTGCACAGGTACAATTAAGTAGTTGCATGCACAATTTTATATATGGTCCCCAGAGCTTTGTAAATACATGTATGTTAGAACCTCAAATGATGCTGACCTTGAAGCCCAAGCGGTCAAGACCCCTCAGCTGAGGCCTAGCTTGTAAAAAGATCCTTTTAGCATTTCAAAGACAATGTCCTACAGCGTCCAGAATGATTCCACTTTAACCCAAATCACACTTTACATTCAACAACTGGCTCCAGGTTATCTTTCAGTAAAAATATACTTCCTACCTTATACACAAAAGGCCACCTATGGTATGATTCCAATTATACAAAATGTCCAAAACCAGCAAGTCCACAGGTACAGAAAGTTAGGTTAGTGGTTGCCTGGTGCAGGGGTTGGGGGCTGGGAGTGACTGCTAATGGACATGAGTTTTCTTCTTGGAGTGACGAAAATTTCCTGAAACCAGGGAGTGATGATGGTTGTGCAACTCTCTGAGCACATTAAAACACTGAGTTGCACACTTTAAAAAGTGCATTTTATGGTATGTGAGTTATATTTCAACAGGCTGTTATTTTTTTTTTAAAAGGAGATACAGAAATGTGAGCTCGAGCATCTTCCAGAAAACACTTTTACTAGGGAAATGCTCCTCTCTGCACAGTACATCCCACCTTGGAAATTCACAACTCATATACTGAAAGTTCTAGGAAGTCCTGCAGAAACCTGATTGTTGGGTTTAACCAAAAGTTTCCCAAACTCATTTGACTGAAGAACATCTCAGTACACAGGCATCCTCCCCACCAAGCCTATTAACATCCACTGGGACGTAATGTTCCCTGGAAAACATTAGGAAATCTGCCTACTTCACAAAGCCGAAACAAAACAGGGAGGATCAGAATACTATTCATCATTTACATAAATGAAAGGCACTATTTATTTTTAAATAAATTTGTATCTACTGTCTAACCCAGTACACTTCTAAGAGGTATTTCATGTATTTTAAAAGTCAAATAAAAAGCTTTTAATTTCCATTAATCTTTTGATAAAAAGAAAATAACAATTATTTAAACAAATATTTCCATTGTAAATGAGAATTCATAGAAAATATACTCCCCCCCTTCGCCCCATGCCTAGAATAGAGATTTTTAAGTTATATTAGCATTCTAGGGTCTGACTTGTATCAAAAGACATGCCAGAAGTCCCAATAAATAATTCATAATATATAGCACTTACAACTAAAAATAAAAGATGACTTTAAGAAAAAGGCACAATTTTGCATAAAATCATCAACAAAGTCATTAACTGAAGAGCTAATATACTCTTTACCTCCTATAAGCTCAATAGCAAATGAGTTCAGCTACATGCTACAACTCAGATCAAGGTCATGAATATACTATTGTTCAATAGAAGCAAATCATAGAATACATACCACAGTGCTCCAATTTACATAAAGGACAAAAGCAGGCTTTTGTTTTTATTTCTAGAGATACAAAATACATGGAGCTCTACAAAAACAATAGCATGATAAAAGGCAAATTTCAAGAATGCAATCAACTCTGAGGAAAGAGGGCCTTGCACAGCATTGGTGATATTCTTTAACACTGTGGTGGGCACAAAGAGCTCACGACTTTTTCTCTGAATTTATGTCCTAAAAAGAAGATCCAGAATGTCAAAACTTCTACCACTTAAATCACAATACCTCACATATAATTTGTCATCAATTCTAAGGAATTTAATTTACCTTCTAAATATGCTGTTTACTTTTTAAAGTCACATAAGAAAAACAATTTTATATAAATAACTTCTGACACTTAAAACCAACATAAAGCTAACAATGTAAATACTCTTAACAACATATGCATAACAAATAAATAACTGATCACTCCCACCCCCAAGACTGGTGTAGGTGTAAACTCTATTCCAGAAACAAGCTTTTAAAATGTGAATGGTGTTGAGTAATTTCAACAAGTAATTATTAGTGTTACAAAAGATATCCTAATATTACCTGGGACAAGATTCAAAGGTATTCTTCTAGGTGAAATTGCTCTGGGGTGCTGCTTACTAATTTCTTCATAAATTTGAAGCCTCTCTTCTAAAGTGCCTATTATCAGTAAATATGCGTCAGATTCAAAGCATCAAAACTTTTATCTATGATAAAATGCTAATAAACTTTAAAAATTATGTTATAAATTAAAAATCACATTATCAATATTAAAGCTGCTCTCAATTTTTGTAAGAATGACATTAAAAACTCTGTGGCAATGAAATAATCATTAAATCACCATTTTAAACCCAAAGTCCAGAGAAAACCAAAATTTCACCACAACAGATTCTACATCCAACTCAAATCATATACACACAAGACAGACTGAAGATACACTGCACTTCTCTGATATTCCTGCATGCACAACCCACGAAAAAGAAAATGTTCCTTTATAACATACCTTACATAAATCCTCTAACCCAATATAACCCACATAAACCCAACAAAAGTCTATAACGCCTATTGATAGGCTTAAAGAAGCGATAGTTTTAGGGTCATGAATGCAATATTTTAAAAGATGAACTAAGTTTCTAAGGAAGTTTGACACTTAAAATCTTCAGTGAAACTCTATTACAAAGAACTCCATTAGTTCATATCCCTGTCCAAGTACCAAAAAAAAGAACCCCATCAGAACAGACTTTTAAAGTGGCAATTACTTCTCCCAAATATTATGATATAAAATATACTTCTAACAGAAAGTTATATCTTCCCTGTCAAGACCAACCTAATTTTATAGTACTAAATACAGGATCTATATGTAAACTACATTAACAATATGCAGAATCGGATCTGGGTCTAGTTTATTATTCTAAAATAATATCCAGCATAATTTACAAAGAGAGATTACATGTATTATTTTATATAAGCAATAAGATAACTTACAGCAGAATTTTTAAGAAAAGGCAAACCCATTTCTAAACTATAAGGTTCTAGGTGGATTTTAATTCAGACCACAGAAATATAATTATTATAAAAATAACCCTTGGTGCTAGCAATCAAGCCACCATAAATGTAGTGTTCAGTATCAAGATTATAAACACAGCACTTTAAAAAGTAAAGTCCGATTTTGTTTAGACTCCTTCCTTCCCCCAGTAATACATTTTGGAGCTCCAATGTGGTTGAATTTTAAAAACTGGGATATGTGAAAAATTATTTTCACATTCTGTTAATGATTTGGAGACTTCATGAAATATTAAGGACGCTTATACTAAAATTTACAAGAAGCCTATTGCATATTTTTAAAAAGCAGTTCTCATATTTATACCTAATCTTAGAGAATGAGACGAACTATGAGTATAAAAAACATTTTCCCACTAACCCAGATAAAGCTAGTCTTATAAATGTAGTCACATTAAGACAAAAGCCAAACCATTTCAATGACCTGTTTGAAGTCACAAGTTGGAGCTCCAGAACCTACCATGGGGGAGGAAAAGGTCCTAAGGAACCTAAAAACATAGTTTTATAATCAATATATTTTACAGTAAGCATGGATCCTGATATATGGAACATATTACTCATTTTACTAAAGCAGTTAAGTGATTAACATGCCAGTAACTGGTAGTTTAAAGAAAAATCAGTTATCTCACGTTTCCAACCTTCAGACACATGACTTTTGTCCTGTTTTTTTTTTAAAGACAGACTACTGATCTAATCAATATTTTAATTTTCATTATTTTCTTTAAAACAATTATTTAAGGAACTTCTAAAAATAATTTGTGATATAAAATTTTAAATACACACAGAAAACCTGGATTCATGTATACATGTGATTAAGATACAACAAATAAATTTTTCTCATAGCTCTTCCTACTATAAATGAATATGGGTAGCTACCTACTTACCATAATTTTTAAATTTAAAAATTCTGCTGTTTCAACACCCTCAAGTTTCATAATTATTTCAGCCATATACTTACTCACCCATGACTAAATGTGATTTTAGCAATATTAAAGATATTTAATTATGAGAAATTAGGGAAAATTTAGAATACTATTCTAGATTTCTGAAAAGGTTCAAGGTTATCAAATTTCAAAAGAAGATGTATACAATTTATTCTACACAAATTAGCCTAGTTTGAAAGTAAAAGAATAGTTTTCATGTTGATACTATATACAACGTACTCTCAGCAACATTTCTTTGGCCCAATTCTTATTCTTAGAGATTGACAGTAACAGTCCTCTAATTCTTTAAAAATACTAAATAATTATGACATTTCCCAGAAAGGGAATGCTCATTTTCTTCCCCACCACTCTAGTTAGTGTAAATTGGTAACATTTTAATGGATCAAGAAACCTAAAATAATCTGTAAGCATTTATCACTTAAATATAAATATCTGAATTCATTTTCACTCCCATGTTTAACTTGTAACTTCCTAAATGGAAACATGAATGCTAAAACTAAAAATATGCACCCTCAAATATTCTTACAACTTTATATTTTACTATACTTCAAACACTAGCTAAAGGCTTCCCTGGTGGCACAGTGGTTGAGAATCCGCCTGCCAATGAAGCGGAGACAGGTTCCATCTCTGGTCCGGGAAGATCTCACATGCCGCGGAGCAACTAAGCCCGTGCGTCACAACTACTGAGTCTGCACTCCAGAGCCCGCAAGCCACAACTACTGAAGCCCGCACCCCTAGAGTCCGTGCTCCGCAACAAGAGAAGCCCCTGCTCACCGCAACTAGAGAAAAAGCCCACGCGCAGCAACGAAGACCCAACGCAGTCAAAAATAAATAATTAAAAAAAAAACCCACTACCTAAGAGAAGGTAGGAGAAAAATCATTACATACTAAGTTGTAGAGCTTTTTCCAAGCCTTCATAGTAACACCAATTTTCTGCATTCCGATCAATCAAGTTTTTGAATACTTCGCTCGCTTCTTTTAATCGTCCCAATTTCAACAGCATTTCCCCTAAAATTAAGTTTAAATGTCACATTCATTTTGCTTAAACATTAAATACCTTTCTAATCCCAGAGATTTCACTAAGCATTATTAGTATAATAGACGTTTATGAAAGACAACTGCATGGTGCTTCCCTTTAGGGCTTGTTGCAGTTTAAATAACTAAACATAGATTAATTCACAGCTTGTCTTCAGAAATGAACCTTCATTTACACATTCTATTATACTAACATTCATTTTTGTCTCCCTCCCACACCATATATATGATATTAACTTGTTAGTAAAATATCTTTGCATTATGCACATTTTTGTACACCCTTTAAAGTAACTAAAGTTACCTTATATATGGATTGGTAAATAATTCTAATGAAATATCCCTGCCTTCCTACTGCAAGATTTTTAATGTACTTTTCCTAATCAATTCTTATGTTAAACAATTCTCCATTCAATTCTCTTACTGTCCTTTCCAGGTCACTAAAACTGGAGAAGTTTAACTCACAAAACAATGACACTAAATACCACTTCGCAGCAAGAAACTACACAAACCATGTTCACATGTGGGTCACCTCTAAGACTCAATTTCTTTTACTAAGCCGTACAAATTGAAAGTGGGTATGGGAAATGGGAATCTAAATTTCTCAGATAGGCATTTCCTTGGCGGTCCAGTGGTTAAGACTCCACACTTCCACTGCAGGGGGCACGGGTTCAATCCCTTGTGGGGGAACTAAGATCCTGCAAGCCACACGGCGCAGCCAAAATAAATAAATAACGAACTTTTCAGATAAAATGGAAAGCATACCTAATCAAGATAAAAGGGAAAATCTCAAAAAATATATCTCAACTTTCTATCCCTAAGCTTTCCCACTCCCTACAGAATCTGTTTCAAACAACCCTTTGAAATGTCTTCAGTCATACATACTATTTCAGCTTTCATCATCATCATATTACAGTGATTATTGTATATATCATTTTACTATTTATTTTACTATATTGTATATTACTTAAGCTCTACAGTAAGACTAACTAGGTGTAACTACCAGTTTTACCACTTTCTAGCTCTGTGACTTTGAATAACTTACAAAACTTCCAATTTCCATTTCCTTACCTGCAAAATATCAACTACATCAGTCTGTTTTTATGATAATCAACTGAAATAATGTACTTAAAATGGTCAGCACACTACTTGGTACAAAGTGAACACACATAAACATTTACTAGTTAAAACCATAAACAGTACATTAAACTTAAACTATACTTGAATTCAAAAAATAATAAAAGGAGAAAAAAAGAACTATGATCGTGCCCCATTCCTCCACAACACTAGAGGATAGCAGTTAAAAGGACTCATGAAAAGACATGAAAGAAACTTAAATGCATGTTGCTAAGTGAAAGAAGCCAATCTGAAAAGGCTACATACTGTATGCTTGCACCTCTAATACATTCTGTAAAAGGCACAACTATGGAGACAGTAAAAGGATTACTGGTTGCCAAGGGTTGGGGGCAAGGAGAAACAGGCTGAGCAGAGGATTTTTAGGGCAGTGAAACTACTCTGTATGATACTATAATGGCAGTATGTAAAATGTCATCATACATTTTTTAAAACCTAGAAGGTATACAACACCAAGAATGAACCCAAATGTAAACTACAGGCTTGGGGGGATGGGGGGTGCGGGTAGGAGGAACTGTGCACGTGCAGGGACAGAGGGTATAGAGGAAATCTTTGTACCTTCCACTCAGTTTTGCTGTGAACCTAGAACTGCTCTAAAAAATAAAGTCTATTTAAATTAAAAAAAAAAAAAAAGTAAAGGCTCTGAAGTCAGAAAGATATTTTTAGAAATTAACTCTACCTCCTGAAAGGCTGGGTAACTTGGGCAAGTCCTTAACCTCTCTTAGTTTCTTCAAATATAAAAAGGGACAATAAGTAATACCCATGTTAGAGGTGCTAAAAAATTAAGTGAAATTAAGCAGTTTAAGCAATTACCATACTGTGAAACACAGAAGAGTAAATAAACCTTAGCTAGTATTTTTAAGCTTTAGAAGTCCTGCAACTACATGAGATTTTAGTTTTAAACTAATTATTTATTTAGATGGACATTCTATTTAATACGGTGTTGCTCAGGAAATGGGTAATTGATGAGCAAAGCTATGTATAAAAAAGAAAATTTGTTTGACTTTGTTGAAAAACATTCTTAACAAACTATTTCTCAGAATCCTGTCTTCTTAATTAGCCCATAATGAAAATAAATGAATCTTGCTTTCATGAGGATCCCAAGTGTCATTTACTCTTCTCATTTTACTATATATGGAGATAAATACTGGGGGAGGGGGTTGAATATGAAGGCAGTATAACATACTGCTTAAGAAAATGGAATCTGGAGTCAAAATCCCTGCACTCAAATCCAGCACTACCCAGATTACTTAGCTGTGTGACTCTGGGCAAGTCACTTACCTCTCTCTGTTCCTCAGTTCCTGATCTCTAAAACGGATGTAACAACTACATCATAGGATTGTTATGAAGATTACATTAATTTTATTATTAAGCCATTACATTAATTAATAATGGCTTAATAATAAAGTGTTCAGAACATTGCCTGATATATAGTAAGTCTCATTTAAGTGTTCGGACATAATAAAGTATATAGGTTTTATTCTTTTCTTTAATTGAGGCCAATAAAAAAGAAAAAGCAGTTCAACTTACCTTTAATTTCTTCCACCAAAAGTTTATCACATATCTGTTTCTCATACATTTCTATATGTTTCAAAGATTCCTGAAATAGATCTGCCTCCCTCATCACTTGATTCTGGTACAGTAACAGTTCACTATATTCATAGTCTATTTTGTTGGGAGGAACCTGAAAAAAATAACCAAATTATCTTACTTATATAATAATATAAAGCAGTTACAGATCTTTAATTGCTTTCTCAGGACAGTCATTCACACAGACTTTAAAAAGCAACCCACAAGCAGTTACAAATAGAAGAGTGATTAACAGCAAAGAAGATTAATATATTCTTTAAAACAAATAAAGGAGTGGGGACTTCTGCCTACAGCAAAGTGAAGAGGTTAGCAAATCCTATTACCAAAGGAAAGTATAAAAATGATTAAAATCCTAAAGAATCTTCCAAAAAAAACTACTAGAACCCATAAAGGAGTTTAGCAAGGTGACAGAATACAAGGTCAATATATGAAAATCAATTATACTTCTATATACTAGGAACGAATAACCCGAAAATGGAAGTAAAATAATTTTCACAGTAGCATCAAAACGAACAAAACATTCAGGAATAAATTTAAGAAACAAGACCCATACACCAAAGAATACTCAATCTTTTTTGACTCTATATTTATTCTCCCCAAATTGATCTAAAAATTCAACGCAATCCCTATCAAATTCTCAGCAAGCTTTTAGAAACTGATAAGCTGATGTAAAATTCAAATGGAAATAAAAGGAACCCTGTATGGACAAAAGAATATTAAAAAGAAAAAGTAGGAAGATACGTACTTCAAATTTCAAACATCCTTAAAAATTACAGTAATCAAGACAGTGTGGTTGGTATTGGCATAAGGATACACATATAGATCAATGAAACAGAATACAAGGTTCAGAAATTAGCCCTCATAATCTGGTCAACCGATTTTCAACAGATATGCCAAGACAATTCAACAGGGACACGTTAGTCTTTACAACAAATGATGGTGGGACAATTTAATATCCATATGCAAAAACCTTAGACACATACCATTTACAAAAATTAACTCAAAATAGATCACAGACCTAAATGTGAGCACTAAAACAGTAAAAGAAACCTTAGAAGAATAGGAGAAAATCTTTGTGACCCTTTGCATAAAAGAAAAAACAGGCAAATTGGACTTCAACAAAATTATAAACTTTCCTCTTCAAAAGACATCATTAATAACATAAAAATACAAGTTACAGACTAGGAGAAAATATTTGCAAATGATCTATCTGATAAGGAGCTTGTATTGAGAATATTCAAGAAACTCTTACAACTCAGCTGTAAGACAAATAACCCAACTAAAAAATGGGCAAAAGAGTTGAATAGACATCTCATCAAAGAAGAAATATAAATGGCTAATAAGAACATGATAAAATGCTCAATAGCATTAGTTGTTAGAAAAATGCAGAGACACAACTAAAACAGATACTACTACATATCCACTAAGATGGCTATCATCAAAAAATTGGACAGTAACAGGTGTGGGGATGGGTAGAAACTGGAATTCTCACACATTGCTAGTAGGAACGTAAAATGGTTCAGCCACGTAGGAAAACAACTGGGCAGTTTATTAAAAAGTTAAATATATACTTACCATATAACCAAGTAATTTCATTCCTAGGTATCTACCCAAAAGAAATAAAAACATATGTCCACACAAAAACTTATGCACAAATGTTCATAGCAGCATTATTCATAACAACTAAAACTAAAAACAATATATATGTCCATCAATTAATGAATGGATAAACAAAGTGTTATCCATAGACTACAGTGTATCCATATAATGAAACAGTATTCAGCATTAAAAAGGAATGAACCACTAATACATGCTCTAACACAGGTGAATCTCAAAAGCATTATGAATAAAAGAATTTAGAGAGAAAACACTGCATTTGATTGCCTTTATTCGAAGTTTCCAAAAAGGGCAAATCTATAGAGACAAAAAGCAGATCAGTGGTTGGCTGGGGATGAGTGGAAACTGACAAATGGGCACAGAAGAACTTTTTGGGGGTGACGAAACATTCTAAAACTGGACTGTGGTAATGACTACATGACTATAAATTTACAAAAAAAAATCTTTGAGATGTACAACTAAAATGGGTAAATTTTATGGCATGTATTATACCTCAAAAAAGCCTCTTATACCTCCTATAATAATTATACTTATTATTACAAAAAATAAGGGCCTCCCTGGTGGCGCAAGTGGTTGAGAGTCCGCCTGCCGATGCAGGGGATACGGGTTCGTGCCCCGGTCTGGGAGGATCCCATATGCCGCGGAGCGGCTGGGCCCGTGAGCCATGGCCGCTGAGCCTGCGCGTCCGGAGCCTGCGCGTCCGGAGCCTGTGCTCCGCAACGGGGGAGGCCACAACAGTGAGAGGTCCGCATACCGCAAAAAAAAAAAAAAAAAAAAAAAAAGAAAATTCCACACACCTAATTTTAACCATCAAATTGCAATAACATTGTATTTAAAATGAAAGAGTGTTTATCAAACCCCAGTGAATATGGTACAGTACACCTTCATATAGTAAGGACTTGATTCCTGGATAAAGACAAAGAACTAGTCTCAATAGAGAATTCTCTAGTTCACAGTAAAAAGCTAAGAATCTAAGTAAACATGATGAACTTACCACACTCCCTTATGAGAATAAAAATAATAGAGGATTTAAAAATATATTAACCTATGAAAATAGAACATACGAGATTTCAACAAACTTCTGGGAAATGGAAAGCAAATGAAGAATAAGGGATGAAGTAAAACAGAAGCTAAAGCCTAGAGTAGCTATACAGAGGAAATCTTTAGGGAGGGTGGCTATCTGCCCTGGAAAACACCAAACAGGGTCAGGATTCTGAAATGACAAGTAAACAGAGAGTGCCGGAATGAGAAATGGGGCTCAAGATTAAGGGATTAACTGAAAGGCTGACCCTGACCCCATTTCCATCAACTCAGCAGCCAAATCCGTGTTTAAAATATTACCCTGTAACCAGGCATCCATCCCACTCAAAGAGTCAAGAGCTCTTCTTCAAAGAAAGCAGATAGCCCCAGAGAACTGGATGCTAAGGCGGGGGTGGGGTGGTGTAGATATTCACTGCAGCATTATTCACAGTAGTCAAGATATGGAAACAACCTAAGTGTCCATCAACAAATGAATGGATAAAGATGTGATATATATATATACAACAGAATAATATTCAGCCATGAGAAACAAGGAACTCCTGCCATTTGCTGGCTTAAGACACAAAAGTGTAAGTATATTCTCTAATGTTATAAAGGTAACACTTAAAGAACCAGAAATATTCACATAACTATTATCAGGAGAATGGGGAAGAGATGGTGAGGTGACATAAAAGAACTATATACTACCCTATTGTAGCAAAAACCATAGAGAATGCCTAAAATACATATAAAAAAGTTGAACGTGCATTATTTAGACATATGGCGGGCTGTGTTCTTCCATGTCTTCTCTGAACTAGACTCTGGATAGCAAGGCAGGGACAGAAAGGTAGAATAGGGGACTGTTATCATGTGTACTCTGTAACGAGAATTACTGGATGAATGAAAAGAGAAAAAAAGTCTACCACTCTAGCAGGTAAAATTAGTTTGGCTATCATTCCAAAAAACAATACCTTGCTTTTAGGGTAATGTGTCAAAAGAAAAAGTTTTCATCAAGAAAATACAAAGAGGATGATGTCAGGAAAACCGGCAGAGTAAAGAAAGAACTCCAAAACTTCACCTCTCTAAAAGAGCGAGGAAAGAACTGGCAAAAACTGTCAGAATTGGGCTTCCCTGGCGGCGCAGTGGTTGAGAGTCCACCTGCCGATGCAGGGGACGCGGGTTCGTGCCCCGGTCCGGGAGGATCCCACGTGCCGCGGAGCGGCTGGGCCCATGAGCCATGGCCGATGGGCCTGCGCGTCCGGAGCCTGTGCTCCGCGACAGGAGAGACCACAGCAGTGAGGGGCCCGCGTACAGCAAAAAAAAAAAAAAAAAAAAAAAAAAAAAAAACCAAAAAAACCGTCAGAATCACCTTTTTCAGAACTCTGGAAATTAACCAGAGGCTTACAGCACAGCTGGGGAGCATTTATTGAAGAAAACAGCTAGATCTTGGTAAGACCAGTGAGTTTTGTGTCATTTTAACTTGCCCTAATCCTGTCCAGTGCTCTCCAGCTACACAGTAGCCTTGAAAAATAAGCTTGTATTCCCAGAGCAGCTTGACAGCCACCAGTGAAAACAATGAAGCTGGAGCTCTTTCAAAGCCTCATTCCCAAAGAACTGTAATTAACTGACCTATCTGTTGGTTCACTGCAAGCCTCCAAGTACAAACCTAACTCAGAGCTTGCCCAGAGCAAAAAAGCCTTGAGGGGAAGGGAAGGGCCAAAAGTGCTTTTTAAAAGTGATTACAGGCATGTGTTTTACCTTTATAGTGCCTGAAAGATGGCTAACAGTCAGGACAAACAACAGACTAAACAAAAACCTTAAAGTAAAAGCTGGGAAATGTGATGTCCACAGGGGCTTTGAAAAGTCACACACATGTACAGAGTTACACACATATTCAAGAAAGACCTGAGAAAGCCCTAAACTCTCACCTGTCGCTGACCTTGAGACTCTGACCTTTCACCTTAAGAGGTGAAAGCTAAGGTAGAGTTGTAAATTGCCTGGCTGAGTGCTAAAGCATACATACACCAACACACCCACAGAGAAATTTAACAAAACTACAAGTTGGTTCTTTGACAAGATCTACAAAATTGACAAACCTTTAGCTGGAATGACCAAGAAAGAAAGAGAGAAGACTACTAAAATTGAGAATAAAAGGACGGACATTACCACAAACCCTACAAAAATAAAAAGGATTATAAGGGACTATTATGAAAAGTTGTATGCCAACAAATTAGATTACCTAGATGAAATGGACCAATATTTACATAAGAACTAACACCATCTATCACAAACTCTTTCAAAAGAGGGAACACTTCCCAACTCATGCCATGAAGCCAGACACAGACATCAAAAGAAAAGTACAGATAATATCTCTTATTCCAATATCCCTCACTAATAATCAAAGGAACACAAATTAAAAGAATAATGAGGGAATTCCCTGGTGGTCCAGTGGTTAGGACTTGGAACTTTCACTGCTGAGGGCCCAGGTTCAATTGCTGGTCAGGGAACTAGGATCCTGTGAGCCGTGCAGCGCAGCCAAAAAACAATAAATAAATAAAAGCTAAAAAAAAAATAAATAATGAGGTAAACTTCTTCACATCCAGAAGAATGGAAAAAATAATAAAGCTGACATCAAGTGTCAGTAAGGATATAGGCAAACAATAAGCATAAAACCTTGCTAGCGGGCATGTAAATTAGTACAGGTGCTTCAAATTAGTAAAACTAAACACACAGAGCCACAACTCTGCAATTCCAGTTTTAGGTATAAACTGAAAAGGAACTCACAAATGTGGCTTATGAAACAGCAGACAAGAATATTCACTGCAGCACTAATTTTTAATACAGACAAAGTAGAGTAGATTAACTTTAGCTTATTTATATAACAGAACACCAAACAGCAGTTTAAAATGAATAATCAACATGTATGAACACAGATATATCTCAAGAAATGTTGAATTTTAAAAACTACATGTCATTCATGTAAAATTTTAAATATACAAAATAATAGTTTGTAACTTTCATGGACTTAAACATAATGTAAACATGACTAGAAATGATCTATACCAATTTCAGAATAGTGGCTACCTCTAGGGAGGGATGTGGGAGGACTTCAGCTGTTTCTGTAACATTTCTTTAAAAAATAATTAAATCTGGAGCAATTATGGCAAAATGTTAACATCTTTTTAATTTCTCTTGTGATACACAGTATACTTTTTGTATTTTTCTATTTTATATACATATTAAAATGTATGTATTAATGTATTTATATAAAATATAAAGCAATGTATATTAGAGAAACAATTCCCACAGTCACAAAACTATTTTCATTTTCATGTATTCTTTTCTTTATTCATTTGAATATTGCTGAAATTATAGTATGCAAAAATCTTTATATTATTTATTTTGTATTAAGAATTCTTTGTTTTAACTTCTTCCAATTATTTCAAAAAATTTTCAAGTTCTTCCATAGGTCTGAAAGACTAATCCATGCTTGGGGGTGGAGGCAATATAGAAGTTAACTATTTTAGTTTGTGAAGGTAGAAGAAAATGTTAAAATGCAGTTCTTACTTGCTGAGTTTGTCTAAATTCTTCCAATAGTTTTAGTGCCATATCATAATCTTTCAGTAAGTGGTATGCAATAGCATATCCAATCCAGGATGCACGTTGTGTTGGGCGCAACTGAAGAAGCTGATATCGCGTCTCCTTTAAAAAAAAAATTTTTCTTTATAATATTTTTCACTTTCTTAAGTTTCTCTAAAATATAATTCATCGCAGAGTTTTAAGAAAAAATACCTTTAATTCCTTTCTAATGAATTCAATGAACAAACATCTCTGAATTCCAGAATAAAACAGAAATACTTTTTATGTTCCTGATCTAAACTTAAGTTCTAGAATACCCTGTAATGTAATGTCCTTGGGGTCAATGCTTTTAGGTTGCCTTATAAAATTAACTTTATATAATGAGAATTTCTTCTGGTAACTAAACATCTCAGAAGAGAGACTAAGATAGCTTTTTATGAAACTAGAGTTTACTGTTTATAATATTGTTATATGAAATCACAACATATTTTACATTATTATAATAGGCCCCAGAGATAGGATGGACACAGCCAGGGAAAACACTCAAACATCTGACTGGACTTTTCTAGCAGAAACACCACTGCTGCTACTCTAAGACAGTTCAATATCTACAACATTAGGGAGAAAACACCAGAAATTCCACCATGGCTGCTCCAGAAGAATCAAGATACCTTCAGACCAGCAGAAAATCTAACCTCCCTACACAGCTCCCACTTCTTCATAGCTCATATCTGCCTCCAACTTTTAGGCAAGTGCAACTTTGCTTGGCCGAACAGGGTCTCATGAAGAACACTAGCTGCAATGAGTTTTGAAAATGTAATGTTTAGCTTCTGTGACTCTGTTGTTGGAATGGGTGCCGTCCATCCACGCTACATGCCACAAGGAGAACCATGATCAGATCTTTTTAAAAAAAGGTATCTTCAACAAAACCACTTAGACAATATCACTCCTCTACATTCATGGGTAAATGTCTGCTCCTTTTAGGCATATGGCATTAAGCTCTACCACTGTATCACCCTTACTTTCACTGTTGCTTCTCTGTCGCTCCCCCACTTCATTAAAGTCTGACTCAGTTTTCATCTCTCTACCAAATTCTGCCATTATTCTGGGCAAATGCAACACTGTGGATCACGTATCCAATAACCTATCTTCTTAGATCCACGATTTCCTCATCTACAATGATCTCCACCCCACTTCAGGGACCCACTGCCACCACCACACCCTAGACCTTACTGCCACCCAGAAATCATAAATTCAGACACTCACTCTCGCTACAGCTCCTATGCTGCCAACACTGTCACTCAGTGACCTTCCTGCCCTTCTTCTTGGACACCACCAGTACCTCTAGTTCCTTGAGTCCTTCACTTCTAACCACCAGCTCCTTTATCTTCATTTATTTCACTACCCCTCCTAGCAAGCAGTCTCTCGCCATTACTAATTTCTTTATTTCTAAAGATAACTGATTTTAACTCTCACCAAACTTAGGTTGCTAAGTCCTAGTGAAGAAAAATCACACAATCGTAATGAATGGTACCATTATTAAGCTCAGCAGAACCCTTGAAACTTCTGCAAAAATCTGTGCAAAGACTTACATGGCAGTAGAAGGACAACAGTAAAAAAGTAAACGAAAAAAGACTTATCTAAGCAGAACTATTAAGAGTTGGTAGCCTCCTTCACATGAGAAAGTGAGATAATTCCATTTTGGACATACTGAATTTCGGAAACTGAGTGGAGTAAGCACATGGAGATGCCCAGCAGAGTTGAAGATAACAGTGTGAAAAGGCCTGGGACTACATTTATGGCAATCCTCATAATATTTTGTATTTTCTAACCCATAATGAAGAAAGCTAATTAATCTCCACATTTAGATTTTAATAAATGCTCTTTTATAAAAGCTCTGTTTACCAAATCTGTAAATATCAAGCCCACAACGAATATAGTACAGCATTAGCACATAGGCGATATTCTAGCTTTTCAAAAAGCATTAAATAAGGGACTTCCCTGTTAAGAATCCACCTGCCAATGCAGAGGACATGGGTTCAAGCCCTGGTCCGGGAAGATCCCACATGCCACGGATCAACTAAGCCCACAAGCCACCCACAACTACTGAGCCGGTGCGCCACAACTACTGAAGCTCGCGTGCTCTAGGGACCGCATGCCACAACTACTGAGCCCGCGTGTTACAACTACTGAAGCCCACATGCCTAGAGCCCATGCTCCCCAACAAGAGAAGCCACCACAATGAGAAGCCCATGCACCGCAACAAAGAGTAGCCCCCGCTTGCCACAACTAGAGAAAGCCCACACACAGCAACGAAGACCCAACGCAGCCAAAAATTTTTTTTTAATTAAACAAAATAAGTAAAAAACCATAAAATGAATAAACTAGTTATCCTTTTTTGATGATCAAGTATGCACTTCCAGGGACTTCCCTGGTGGCACAGTGGTTAAGAATCCGCCTGCCAATTCAGGGGACACAGGTTCAATCCTTGGTCCAGGAAGATCCCACATGCCGCAGAGCAACCAAGCCAGCGCGCTACAACTACTGAGCCTGCGCTCTACAGCTCGCGAGCCACAACTACCGAGCCCACGCACCACGACTACTGAAGCCCACGTGCTTAGAACCCATGTTCCACAACAAGAGAAGCCACCGCAATGAGAAGCCTGCACACCTCCAATGAAGAAAAGCCCCTGCTCGCCGCAACTAGAGAAAGCCCGCACACAGCAATGAAGACCCAATGCAGCCAAGAATAAATTAATTAATTTTTTAAAAAAGTATGCAGTTCTACTACTATTATTGGAGGGAAGATCCAAAGTGACTTTTCCCTTCTACTACAGACTGTAATGAACAATCAAGTCTACGTGATCTCGTCGTAAGTTCAACTCATTCTGAATTCACATGCTTTTAAATTATATCTATTGTAAAAACATGTACATTTAAGACTAAAGTACTTACTCGATAACCTTCAAGGTCTCTCATTTGGATCTGTAACAGAGAGAGATCCCTCAAAATTTGCAGATTATCTTTATCTAATTTGAGGGCATTTCGGTAACACTTAATAGCTTCATCATACTTCTTATCAGAACGCTGCAAGAGTCCATATACATGCCAACCTATTAAGTTAAGGAAACAGACATTCACAGATACTAGAATATACTATGCTACATGTCTAATAGAAAGCTTACCTTAACAAAATGGTATTTTGTTTGGGATTTACTTCAGAATGATCTGGCATCAGAGGGAGGGGGATAGTAAGCAGGTGATAAAATATGAAACCAGATCAGCCTTGATTGAAAACCGTTAAATTATTGAAGCTAGGCGATAGGCAGATAGGGGTGCATTATTCTATTCTACTTTTGTACATGTCTGAAATTTTCCATAATATATTTTTAAGTAACCTTAGAAAATTATTGGTAAAAATTCTTCACATTGCCTGCCTCCATCCCCTCACTTTCCTATGTCAGCACCTCAACACTCACTTATTCTCAAACACTATGCATAGAAACAGAATATGTATTATACAAAAATTGCAATTATCTTTTAAAACAAGTATATATTCAATCAATTATAAAACAACATGTAACCATCAATTAATTCACTAGTGATATTAAAGACCACAAAAATTAAGTTTTTATTTAATGTAGTCAAGTCTTAGGATATCTTGGAACCAAAAAGCTATCATACTTACATGCCCTCTCTCTTCGCTCTGGGGTAAGCACTGGGATAAAGAAATAAGTATTTAGTATTTTGAGAGAACCCTAAGCTAAATATGTAAAAACACCACTAAAACTACTGATGTTCAATATTGGCCAATAGCTAGATGATTTAACTGTTAAAAATTAAGATACAAGGGTAATATGTGAAAAGGTTGTAAGTATATAAATAGGTAAAACAGAGATTAAAACAATTTCAATGATCCATCCCTAAAGAATATTTTTGTTTTTTTAACAAACTGGGATACTAGTCAATGAAAAATATGATTTTAAGTACCCAGTGAAGTAACAGCTAAGTCCCTGTGCAACAGAAACCAAGCTGAAAATCAACATAATATTTAATACTAAACAAAATCTATTTTACATCAAGTTGCTCCTGAATTTTTCTCCTAAAATTTCTAAAGGAAAGTTTAAGGAACTTTTAAGGAACACAAGTTTTACTATACAGGTAAGTATTATACAGGTAAGTCATTATTTGGAATGAGGAAAGTATCACTCAGTTTATGGATATAAAGGGGAAAAAATGGGTTTTAAATCACATATAATTATTAGTTACTATTCTCTCACACTAAGCACAACTGCAGTAAATATACAGTGCATAGTAATTCTCTTAAAAATACTCCAATAAACAAAAAAAAATAAGAAGTAGGGAACAGATGAAACTAATATTAAAAATGCTGACAATTATTGAAACTTGATAATGGGTACATAAAGTTCATTATATTCACTCTTCCATATAGTTTAAAATTTTTTCATAGTGAAGTTTTTTTTAAATTTGAGTTAGAAAAAACTCATAAATGGAAAATACATAAATGAAATTAAACTATTCAACTACTGCAAAAGGATACAGACATGACTCTTGACATCATTACGAAGTCCTTTACGAACAAATGCATACGCCTCTTCTTTTTTTCCTAAACAGTTCAATGTTAATCCTTTCATAGCCAAAGTCTCTGAAAAATATTTTTAACCTCTATTTACACATGAAAAATTCGAATTATTCTCTTAGCACTACTTTAATATCTGAGCTCTACCAATACTTACATTGTTCATCCTTTTAATCCTACAGTTAGAAGAATTTCTCTCCAGATAAAAAAAGTAAAAGTATATTTATGTATCTGCTTAAAGCTTAGCCCAAGTCCTTTTCTGAAATTCCTCAGGCTGGGACTGAGTTGGTAAAACGCTTTCTGTCTTTCTGAAGACTCTATAAAGGAGGTTAAGATTATTCTGCTGAAAAAAGGTAACACAGCAGGGTCCTGAGTCCTGTTGACTACATCTACTGCAACAGACCTCAGCTTTCACATGAGATCAAGCCTACTAAGAATCAAATCATCTGATTCATACCCCACAAAATCATTCAATCTACCTTAAAGAGATGTACAGAATTTAAAAATCACCTTACTCATTATTGGAACAGACTTCACTTTTGGCTGCAAGTTTATTCCAATGAATGCCACTTAGGCCAATTAACATCAGTTTGCATTTGAAGAGCACGAGTGGCAACCCAAGAATATGTTGAAGGTAGTTAATCAAAGATTGTTTAGAATGAAATAATTCTCTGAATAATCCACTAGAAGGGAATTAGACTAGAATAATGGTTTTCAAACTGATCTCTATGGACTATGGTTTTCAGAACGGGTGATCCAGCAGTCCAGGCCCCTATGACCAAACATCTTATTTTATCTGTTTTTACATAATGAATTTCCCCACGAGCTCCCCTTTGGATAAGGGTTCCACTGCTAAACAGCTTGAAAACAAGCTTTAATTTCTAAAGTTCTATGAAATTACTTCTTTCCATTTCCTTCAAAGAATGTTTTAAGTGTTACTAGAAAGCTGAGTAGGGTCAGCCTATTTTCCCAAAAAGATGGTCTCAATAATTACTCAAGTCTAATATTCAGAAACCCCAATCAGCTTTGCTCTGCTACAGGACCATAATTTACACGTCTAACCTGATCCATCCTTTTACCAAACACTGGTCACCAGTGAAAAAGGATGAGACAAGCAAATACAGACTTACTAACATCAGTGCTAGAAAAACAACCCAAGATAATACAATGGTAAATCAGTAGTATCTTATTTACATATGAAGGTTAGCAGATAGATAAAAAAATATATCTACCAAAAAATAAAATGCATTTGATTGTATCTTCATACTACTTTGGTATTGAAAATATTGTTCTAATTTTACACATGAGAAATCAAGGGATAAACTTAAATTCTATTCAAAGTAACAAATGAAATCAGGTCTATAAAAATACAGGTATATATGCCAATTACTCACCAATATATCAACCAATCTTTTCTCATCTAAAAGTAAAGACTGTATATACACCTAAGCATAATAGAAGTAATCTAGAATAAGAATGATATGAGGCATATCTGTAAACGTTAAACATTTATGCACTCTAATAGAGAACTACAAGGCCATGGAATCTGGGAAGTATTCTTCTTTCACAGTTGGGAATCCTATCCATCTGGTTTTAGAATTAGATTTCCCCCAAGTAATCTCTCATAGGTGAGATAATACCTCCATGTTCAGCAAATTTGGGGTTTGAAAGAATCATCTTGCAAAACTTGAGGCCATTTTTGTACTGCTTCTGTTCATAACATTTCTGTAAAGAAATATGAACAAAAATTATTATATAAAATGAATATACATGTAGCAACTTTTCATTCCATTATATAAATTCTAAATTCAAGATCCAAAATTAGGTCTAAAACATATGTGATGGAAAGGTTTTGTATCAATTCGTATCAGTTATAACACGAAGTTTACCTCTGTTACCTACTCCTTGCCAAACTATTCTGGTATCTGCGTATTTTCACTTTTATAGAAGATAAAGAAAAAAACACCTTAATTGTCAACCAACACACTGCTGCAGCTTTCTTTTATTCAAAATCCAAAAGCAAAAACATATGTGATAACACAGAAAACTACTAGAAACTGCATGAAAAGTCTTTGCTACTTCAAGAATGGAACCAAGGCATACACACACAAAAATACTGCTATTTACTGAGCAACTACCATGTGTCTGTACAAAACTTGCTATAACTCACAACAACTCCTTAAGGTAGGTGTCATGACCTCCACCTTACAGATGTAGAAACTGAAACTTAAAAGTCCATTAAATTAACTTATAAGTGGCTCAGCTTAGTTGCAAACTCTCCTCTGACTCCAAGACTATGGGTATGGTCTTTCCATCACTTGTAGTCTAATACAAGTGTAAGCAAATCTCTTACACTTATATTAGACGATTTATTTAAGAATAAACCCTCTTTATTCCTCAGTGCCACCAGCCAGGCTAAGTAATCACTCCTGCCCTCCACAGCCATTAACCGCCAGAACACCACATCTTTAACTCAATCTCTCACTAACGTGGTTACGGGTTTTCTTTTTAGTACTCAACGTGCCAAGCTCATCCCCACCTCAGGGCCTCTGCACTTGTATTCCTTCCACCGCCTGAAATGTTGTTCCTCCCCACATCTTCCCATGGCTGATTCCTTACGATCAAGTTTTACTTATCATCTACCTGACAACTCTATCTAATACTACCAGCCTCTTACAGCACCCCGCAAAACACTCTATCGTATTACTCTATTTTCTACACAGCGCTATCATTTCCTGACATTCTTACTCATTTTTGTACTTATTTTGTGTCTATCTTCCCCACCATACTGTAAGCTCCTGAGAACAGGGACCTTGCCTATTTTAAACACTGCTGCATCCTCAGGTTCTAGACAAATAAGAATTGCTCAATACATAGTCAATATATACATTCAAGTTCAAAGCAAAACAGTACCAGCAAAGGAGGAGGAAGAGATGAATTCTTGCCAACAGGGGTGGGATATGGAGAGGAGAATTAGGAAAGTATTCATAGAAAAAAATCTTTAAATTAAGGCTTCTTGATTGCCTATGGGGAAGAGAACTTAGTGGTTGGGAAAGAGGATAGGAAAACGTGAATTTTGAACCATGCGAATATATTATGTATTCCAAAAATATTAAAACAAAAAAACAAGCAGAAGGAGCTACTGGGGAAGAGGAAAAGGAGAAATATTATATTTTTTTCTGCCTTACCAAGTGATCTGGAAGTAATAATATCATACTACCAATAACAGTCATAGTAATAGTTAACACTTATTGGGAGCACTTACTATGTGTCAGGCACTGTTCTCATTTATTCCTTACTTAAATACCAGGAAAGCCTATGAGATACACGTTATCTACATTTTAGATGGAGAGACTGAGAAACAGTTACTGAGTTTACACAGCTAGTAAGTGTCGGAGCCACAATTCAAGCCCAGGTAGTCATCTCCAGTATCCGAGTACTCAGGTTAAAGAAAAGTCTTAAGTTCAGTAAGGAATATCTACTTAGTAGAAAAGATAGACTCTAGTTTCAACTTTGCTACTAACCAGACTGAGAACTTTAGACACTTAGTCATTTACCATCCCTGGGTTTGATTGTCTCATTTGTAAAAGAGGGCCTGCAATAGCTCCAAAATTCAACAAAACATAATGCTAACAGCCAGTCTGGGGGATAAGATAGGCAGGTACAAGCCATGCAGAACATGTGATAAGCAACCTGGTGAATTTGTATGGGTGTCTTTCAGTAAAATGATAATTTTTAAAAAAACTACTGTTGGTGGCAAAGCATTTTGGTCCACCAACCAAACTTTAAAGAATTTTATTATAGACTTCTGTTTGCTATGGAATTTGTCATAGTAAAACTTTATCCATACTTATTGCAATTTGAGACAATCAAATCATTCACTTTTGCAGTATCCTCCTAAATTCATGTAACGTTATAATAAACATTACATACCCAGATAAAAAATGTTTAGCATTTCCCAATTTATTTGGGGATAAAATTAACTGTGCAGTGGTCTTTACATTTTTTTATAACTAGAGTAATAATAAATCATACAATTGTTTTTCATTATGCTACTGATAACATGATTTGAACTAGAAAATTTCCATATATAGAGAAAATAAGTGTCTGTCATCTTTTAGGTATAATACCAAATGTCCTGAAATCCAACAATTTATAGATAATTTTTAATTAACATGTTTCAGTTTCCTTAGACCAAAAAAATAACAACAAAACACCCCACCCAAAAGGGGCAAAAAAGTTCACTTCTCCAATTCCACACTGCGAAAAATACAAGGGTATGAGAAAAATGAAAGTAAAATAAAGAAAAAATATATGCAAAGTCGAATGAAGCAATCTGCCAAAATGCTTTAATTAGATTTATGTTTTTACACTCGTTTCTCATCATTTGCGCAACACTAAGCACCATATAAAATTAAGACAAAGTTTTCATCCCATTTACTATGTAGCTTTTGAAGACTAAGTGTGACGTTTCTACTTGGCTTGAAACAGAACGGCCACTATGATTATTTTTTTATCTGCAGTTGCTTATACTTCATTTTATATATAATAAAGGTAAGCAACAGCTAATGGTCATATAACCAACACAAGCTCTGATTAATAAATTCACCCTTAAAATCTAAACGCTGGTTTTCAGATGAAAGACAATCAGTCTCCAGTGTCTATTGAGAAAAGCAAAGGCATGTTGCCCCTCCTCCCTGGAAAACCATTAAGGTACCAGGACGGTGACACATAACCCACAGAAAACTCCCCTCTCCACCCGGCAGCCGTCATCATTACGGGGCCATTATTCAGGTTTCTGATCGGAATCAAAGTAAATGCACCCCTCAAGTGCAATACCAGCCAGTCCGCGCGGCTTTAACCACTTACAGGGCCTGTACGAGTTAAAAACAATCAGAGCTGTGTTCGGCTTTAGAACTTAGAAATGCAGTTCGAGTCACGTACTTCCCAAAGAGGAAATAGGCAAACTCTCTACCAAAGGGAGGATGAGTCTCCGAGGTTTTAGTTTCCCGTAACCGGTATAAATCGGATCCCACCCCATTACAAGACCGCTCCCGCTTTCAAAGGTGTCAAGGTGCTCTGTGCAATAGATTCCACATAAAGCAATGAACGAACACCTGGACGCAGGGATGCTGGCAAAAGTAACTGGGGTGGACCGGGGGGAGGAGGTCGCGAGGCCGGCTGCCAGGCGCCGCAGGAGGGCACGGGCCACTCCCGGCCGCGCCCAGGCCCAGGGTGACTGCGTCGGGAAGATTCTGGAAGGAGCGGCCGCGGAGGGAGGGAGGAGAGCGGGGTGGCGGGCCCTGCGAGGCGGGGGTAGGGCCGTGCGGGTTCGCGCACAAACAAAGAACCCAGGGGGGCCGGGCCCAGCCGCGCAGGCGCCATCGCCGCCAGACAGTTAGCCGCGCCGGGCCCGGGGCTGTCGGGGGTGGGCGGCGCAGCCACTGGCCACTCACCAAGATGCGTTTGAAGAGGTTGCTCTCCTTTGGCGGCAGCTGCACGTTCGGCATCGCGGCTGGAGAGGAGGCTGGGTGCCCGCGCGCTCCGTTTCGCGGGATGGGCACCGGGACGAGCCGCGGCTAAGAGTCGGGCTGCGGGCGACGGGTCAGTTCATTGGCCTAGACTTGGGGCTGAGCAGCCTGGGCAGAGCTGTCGGGCAGGGCTGGCAATGGAAAAGGAAGCCGGTCTGGGTAGGACGCCCTTCAGCCCCAGCCTAGCTTTGGGGCAAGCGGCGGCGGCTCCCGTACGGGGCAAGATGGCAGCTAGGGCCCGCCCCCCTCGAGCGAGGCGGCGTGCGCATGCGCAGGGCGCCCCGCGGCGAGGAGCTGGGACCCTGAGTTAGGCGGTCGCTTCTGTTACCTGCACCCAGGCCCCGGGTAGGGCGCTTGCACCGTAGCCGTTCGTAAGTCGCTGCCTTGTATTGTGCTTTGGTTGTTAAGCTTCTGGCCCAAGATAATGTTAGTTATATCAGAATGTGACTTTTTTGATTTCTCTCCAGTCAGGAATTTAAACAGTGCTGGACTCAAAGTAAATTTCTTGATGTAGGACAAACTTGTTTTCCTTATTTTCTCCCTCGACTTAGACTTTAAGAGAAGCCTTTTCTCTCCAGGGCAGAGCAAAGAACTATTCACAACGTATGTGAGGTCACTGGGCAGGACTTGAAAAGGGCTAATGTGAAAGCACGTTTGAAATGTCAGAGAAAAATATTCTCAGCAGTTTAGAACACCTAACATTGTCAGTGAGAATTACGGTGGTTTTATGGGGCGCCTGATTCCCCAGGTCTACCTACGCTTTCTGCTCAGGTGGTTCTCCTTTATACAAGCCCTATAATAATGAAAGAAAAAAGATTCAAACCCAGGATCTTCCAACTCTGGGGCGCTTTCTACCATACATAAAAGGCAGCATAGCGACAGAAATGTGTGAGTCTAGAAAGATCTGGACATACATTGTTGACAAGAATAGCCGTATATACGGTGTAGGTTTAATATTAAGGTATATGTAAATATTAGGTACATAAACTTATACATGTTCTGGATCTTCATTTGTGCATGTTTGTGAGACTACAGGGTAATTGATGCATAGTTGCATTTAATGGGCTGTAATCAGAACTGGGTTGGGCTTACTTGATTTTTTTTCCCTGTAGCCTGAGTTGGTTGGAGATGGGAGAAAGTATCACCTGAGTCTTTTTTTTTTTTTTTTTTTTTTGGCCGCTCTGCAGGGTTTGCCCGATATTAGTTCCCCAGCCATGGATCAGACACGCACCCTCAGCAGTGAAAGTGCAGAGTCCTAACCACTGGACTGCCAGGGAATTCCCTCACTTAAAATAAGGAAGGGACTGTTATTAAAACGGGGGAAGTCCAGAAGGGCCTATGTGTTCTAGACAGAAACTAGGCTCCCCAAGCTATTAGAGAGGAAGTAGGCAAAGAGGGCTTCATGGGAAACTTGGCTGAGTGGCACCTGAGCTGGTGGTGGTCTCCTAGGCCAGGGGTCCCCAACCCCCGGGCCACAGACCGGTAACAATCCGTGGCCTATTAGGAACCCGGCTGCACAGCAGGAGGTGAGCGGCAGGTGAGTGAAGCTTCATCTGTGTTTACAGCCGGGCCGTATTGCTCCCATTACTGCCTGAGCTCCGCCGCCTGTCAGATCAGCGGCCGCATTAGATTCTTAGAGGAGGGCAAACCCTACTGTGGACTGCGCATGCGAGGGATCTAGGCTGCACGCTCCTTATGAGAATCTGATGCCTGATGATCTGAGGTGGAGCTGAGGCAGTGATACCAGCGCTGGGGAGCGGCTGCAAATACAGATGATCATGAGCAGAGAGGTTTGACTGCACAGAGACCATAATAAATCAGTTGCTTGCAGACTCATATCAAAACCCTGTCACTGAGTGGCAAGTGACAATTAAGCTGCATCTTACAGAGTAGACTGGACATAAGCAACACACTTCGGGTGTCACTGTCTCCCATCACCTCCAGATGGGACCATCTAGTTGCAGGAAAACAAGCTCAGGGCTCCCACTGATTCTGCATTATGGAGAGTGGTATAACTATTTCATTATCTATTACAATGTAATAATAATAGAAATAAAGTGCACAATAGATGTAATGTGCTTGAATCATCCCAAAACCATCCCCCCACCCCCTCAGCCCCCGGTCCATGGAAAAATTGTCTGCCACCAAACTGGTCCCTGGTACCAAAAAGGCTGGGGACCTCTGTCCTAGACGAGCAGCAGGGACAGGGGAGTGCCTGCTCACAGCACCCTCCAACTCCACCACTCCTATAGTCTCTACTCACTCTTTGCTCACCATGACATTACTGATTCCTGAAAATTTTTTGGCTCCCAGTTTATCTACGTCCTCAGATGTAAAGGGTTAATTGTGGGACGAGCAGAAGCTCCAGTGCTCCAGTCAGATTATCCCTTGATCCTCATAGGACATGGACTTTTCTGGAATGTACCTCAGCCAGCTCCAGCCACTCTGCCTCACCTCAATGCCGACTTCAAAATGACAAGTTGAAAAAAGAGTGCACGCATACCTTGTTTGTCTACGGTGGGATGGGGTGTGAAGGGAGAGGTGGGGAATTGAAAAGAATGTCAATATCATAGCTGGTAGTTGTCAGCCTGAACCTTAGAGTGTCTAAAAGACGTGATGCACACACAGTGAGAAAGCCTGGATTAGCCCATGGCTGTAATTTTATCACTGACTTCCTCTTTAGTCTGGAGCAAATCTTATTTCCACCTTTCAACAGAAAATGGGGTTATAATAACATTATGGTAATATTGCACACCAGGGTTACGTGAATGTAATGCTTAGTCATTCCTAAGCCCTTAGAAAAAAACCAACTGCATGGTAAATCTGAACTCATTGTCTCTCAGGAAGAATGCTGAAGCCCCACTGAGGGCCTCTACCCAGATGTTCTCTCCTGGTGCTTCAGGCAGGGTGGACGTCCTTTAGAATCATGCACATGGTAAAATAACAGTAGCAACACCTGTGAAGACCTGAACAGTTCCTGGAGCACTTTTTACATACGGGATATGGGCCAGTGATTCTCCTGCAAAGTCTCATCGAGCCAAGGAGAAAAGAATCTAGAAAAGGATGGTCTCCACCCCATATACATAGCATATCTTACAAAGCCAGCTGACAGGGTAAAATCAAGTCATTTGCTGCTATTCCCACCACCAAAGGGATGGAAAAGAGCTCATCAGATTGCGTAATGTTTCTGTTCACTTCTCCCTTCCGTGCTCTTGTTTCAGAAAAGAGGGTACGTCATTCCTCCCTGGGAGCTCTTGATCCCATCTCCTTTTGCTTTTCCTGAACTTTCATTCATCAGTTATTCCTCCCACTATTTGCATTTTCTCCCTCCTTATGTAGTTTATATTCTGTGGGAGGAGGCGGAGAATAAACACATAAAGAAAGAAGATTATTCCAGACTGTGGGAGGTCCTGGGAAGGAAATAAAACAAGGTCACGTGAGGGCAATGGGGGTTGAGGAGAGAACAAATGTGTTTAAATACTCGAAATACTTCAGGTACTCAGGAATGATCTAGAACAGCTTCTGGAGCGGTGATAACATGAACAGAGACCTAAAGGATGAGAAGAGAATTAACAAGATGAGAAATTGGAACATCGCTTTCCAGTGAAAGGGAACCACGTGCACATGCCCTAATATAGGAACATGATTAAAAGAGTCAGGTTAAGAACTACAGGTTCAAGGAGGTGGCTGGGGGGGTCATGAGGGGAGGAAGATGGTATGGTTCAGTTGAAACTGTAGCCCAGGTTGTCTTCGGTTTGTCATCTTAGGCAATGTGGTTTGGTTTGGTTTCATCCTAAACCCAGTGAGGGAGCCATTGAAGCATTTGAAGCAGGAAAGTTACATGATCTGATTTATTTTTTTAAAAGGTCACTCTGAAAGAGATAATGGAGTTTCTTCTAGGAAAGTGCCAATTCTAATCTAATCCTCCTTAAGATTTGGCTTCTGCCTCTTTTGAAAATGTTCTCTGAAATCTCACCAATTCATTTGTTCAGTACTTAGTTATGGAGCACAATGTGACAGACAGTCTTCTGACAAACAAAACTAGCTGCCCTCATGAAGCTCACATGTTAAGGATTGCCTAGTGGCCAAATCCAAAGATTTTTTTCAGTTCACAGTTTCCTTAACTTCTCTGTAGCATTTCACACAGTGGATCACCCTGTCCTTGACTTTTTCTGCCTTCAGTCACCAAGCCCCAGCAGAATCCTGGGTTTCCGCCTGTCTCTCCTCCTAGTCATTCTCTGGGTCCTCCATCATCTCCTCCTCTTTCTTTTTTTTTTAAATTAATTGATTTTATTTATTTAGTTTTGGCTGCATTGGGTCCTCGTTGCTGCACAGAGGCTTTCTCTAGTTGTGGCGAGTGGGAGCTACTCTTCGTTGTGGTGCACGGACTTCTCATTGTGGTGGCTTGTCTTGTTGCGGAGCACGGGCTCTAGGTGCGTGGGCTTCAGTAGTTGTGGCACGCGGGCTCAGTAGTTGTGGTGCATAGGCTTAGTTGCTCCGCTGCATGTGGGATCTTCCCGGACCAGGGCTTGAACCCGTGTCCCCTGCATTGGCAGGCGGATTCTTAACCACTGTGCCAGCAGGGAAGCCCCCCCTCCTCTCTCTAAATGTTGCTTGTCTAGACAGCTTGGCTTTCTCTTTCAACAGCAGCAATAAAACCTGTTCATCAAGCAGCTGCTGCTCATCAGCAAGATGAAATTAATAATTCTCCTGCTCCCATAGCCTCCATTATTAACACCAAGCAGATTACAAAGCTGTCTCCCGTTTCAAACCCTCTTGATCTCTTAGCCTTCATGCCCACTTGTTTGTTAAATATCTCTACCTGGATGTCTTATAAACATTTTCTACTTGAACAGTAAAAATAAAACTTACCGGGGCTTATATACAAACTCCCATAGGAGTTCGTGAGGGAACAATCAGCACCTTTTTCCCCATCCCACTGCCTCCCCCCCAAATCATAATACTTCACCTTCATTTAAGGACAGGATACTTGAGTCTATACTCACCAGGTTTGTTGTTTTTTTCT
Organism: Mesoplodon densirostris; assembly: GCF_025265405.1. NCBI lineage: Eukaryota > Metazoa > Chordata > Mammalia > Artiodactyla > Ziphiidae > Mesoplodon > Mesoplodon densirostris. Next base: position 25,332,810 of record NC_082677.1, read on the forward strand.
CCTTTTCCTCTTGGTCACTATCCTTCATTTGTTCATTTGCCAAGTGACAATAGTTGTCATTTCAACGTCACTCCTAGCATCCATCTACTATGATTCCAGTAACTATTTATGATTTAAAACCCTAGCCTTGGATGAATAAACTGTGGTACATTTAGACAATGGAATATTATTTAGTACTAAAAAGAAATGAGCTATCAAGCCATGAAAAGACATCAAAGAATCTTAAATGTATATTATTAAGTGAAAGAAGCCAATCTGAAAAGGCTGCATACTGTATGATTCCAACTATATGACTGTCTAGAAAAGACAAAACTATGGAGACAGTAAAAAGATCAGTGATTGCCAAGGGTTAGGGGGAGGGAGGAGTGACAAGGTGAAGCACAGAGGGTTTTTAGGGCAGTGAAAGTATTCTGTATGATTCTATAGTGGTGGCTACACATCATTATACACTTGTCAAAACCTATAGGGTGTACAAGCACCAAGAGTGAACCCTAATGTAAACTATGGACTGTGGGTGATAATGAGGTGTCAATGTAGGTTCATCAGTTGTAGCAAATGTATTGCTCTGGTGGGAGATATTGACAATGGAAGAGGCTATGCATATGTGGGGACAGGGGGTTTCCATAGGGGAAATCTCTGTAACTTCAGCTTCATTTTTCTGTGAACCTAAAACTGCTCTAAAAAATATAATCCAGGGGCTTCCCTGGGGGCACAGTGGTTGAGAATCTGCCTGCCAACGCAGGGGACACGGGTTTGAGCCCTGGTCTGGGAAGATCCCACATGCCGCGGAGCAACTGGGCCCATGAGCCACAACTACTGAGCCTGCGCATCTGGAGCCTGTGCTCCGCAACAAGAGAGGCCGTGACAGTGAGAGGCCCGCGCACCGCAATGAAGAGTGGCCCCTGCTCGCCGCAACCAGAGAAAGCCCTCGCACAGAAACGAAGACCCAACACAGCCAAATAAATAAATAAATAAATAAAATGAATTGATTTTTTAAAAAAGATTTTAAAAAAATACAATCCATTTAAAAAAAAATCCCTAGCCTTACAGTTCCTTGGTTTCATCTACAAAGACCTTCACCTTCTACCCTATTTTAGCTACCCACTCCCATGGCCAAATTTAGAATCAGCAAGACCTGCCCCTCCTCTTAAATCATAAATTCTAGCAATCTACTACCTTATATTTTATTTTATTTCATTTCATTTCGTTTTACCACGCCGCACAGCATGCGGCATCTCAGTTCCCTGACCAGGGATCGAACCTGTGCCCCCTGCAATGGAAGTGCGGAGTCTTAAGCACTGGACCACCAGGGAAGTCCCTTAAATTATTTTTAAATGAGAAGAGATTTGCCAATACCCTTTTAACTCCGAGGAAACTTGTTTCAACAGGCATAACTACCTGTTATTGAAGATGAGATGCCAGCTTCTGGGATTAGTAGCCTGTCAGGGTGACACTGAGAGAAGCCTTTTTGCCATTGCACTGAGGTTCCAGCATCCTGCCTCCAGCATGAGCCCAAGGGCTGTTGCTCTCAGAGGGTTGTTCTGTGTACACCTATCATTTCTGATGCTAGTGACTTCAATCAGATTCTTTGAGGGACAATTCATGTTCTAATGACAATCTCCTATCTTTTCTTCTACAAACATTTGCTGATTCCTTAATAAGAGCCTTTCACTCTTCAAGATGCAGGGGATCACACTATTTTCTCCTTATCTACTCACTCATTCAAACCCCATTTGTGGAATGCCCCTCAGCACCCATCACTTTTCTTCTTTCTTCTCCTCTCAGCAGAAACAGTGCCTTCTGGACTTCCCTGGTGGTCCAGTAGTTAAGAATCCACCTTCCAGTGCAGGGGACACGGATTCAATCCCTGGTCGGGGAACTAAGATCCCACAGGCAGTGGGGCAAGTAAGCCCGTGGGCTGCAACTACTGATCCCACGCGCCACAATTAGAGAGCCTGCACACTGCAACTACTGAGCCTGTGTGCTCTGGAGCCTGCATGCCACAACTAGAGAGAAGCCCTTGTGCTACAACTAGAGAGAAGCCCGCTCACCGCAACGAAAGATCCCGCGTACTGCAACTAAGACCCAACGCAGCCAAAAATAAATAAATATTAAAAACAAAAAAACAGTGCCTTCTGGCCTAAGCAGAATTAATTCCTCCAACAGTGCTTAGGAGGGAATACATTTCTACCTTCTTTGGAGACTTCACTTCTCTCTCCTTATTCTCCCTTCTCTTCTCAATTACTGTAATCATTTAATAATAACTGTTATTGAGCACATACCCTGTACCAGACACTATGTATAATTTGCTATTTCTTATTTAATTCTCACGAAAGCACCATGAGAAAAATGCTATTATCCCCCTTTTACAAATGAGAACTGAAGCTTAAAAAAAAGTAAATTTATGGGGCTTCCCTGGTGGCGCAGTGGTTGAGAGTCCGCCTGCCAATGCAGGGGACACGAGTTCGTGCCCCGGTCTGGGAAGATCCCACATGCCGCGGAGCGGCTGGGCCGGTGAGCCATGGCCGCTGAGCCTGCGCATCCGGAGCCTGTGCTCTGCAACGGGAGAGGCCACAACAGTGAGAGGCCCGCGTACCGCAAAAAAAAAAAAAAAAAAAAAAAAAAAGTAAATTTATACCCAATTATGAAACTAAGTAAGAGCCATCTCACCAAAGTTCATGCCTGTAGCTACTATGCTAAACTGCTTTTCATAGCATACTAATGAGTTTCCATAGATCCTTAGCCAGCCTCCTTCAGTTTATTTTTTGCATTAATTTCCAAGGGAAGAATCTGTATTAATGGGAATCTGCATTCATTTTCTATCACTGCTGTAACAGATTGCCACAAATTATGTCTTAAAGCAACACAAATTTATTATCTCACAGTTTTGGACATCAGAAGTCAGAAATGTGTCTGCAGGACCATGTTCCTTTTGGAGGCTCTAGGAGAGAATTTATTTCCTTGCCTTTACTAGCTTCTCCAGGCCACCTGCATTTCTGGGCTCATGGCCCTTTCTTCCATCTTCAAAGCCAACAGCAAAGCATCTCCTCTGCTCTCTGACCTCTGCTTCCTCTTCACATCTTCTCTCTGACTCTAATTCTACTGCCTCTCTCTTGTAAGGACCCTTGTGATCCCACTGGGCCCACGAAGATAATGCAGGGTCATCTCCCCATCTTAATATATTTAATCACATCTGCAAAATCTCTTTTTGCCATATAAGGTAACACAGTCACAGATCCCGGTGATTATAGAGTGTTACACACATTCAGCCTACTACATGATCTTTGTAAAATACAAATCTAATGATGCCTTTTTTAAAGTATTAATTTATTTTGGCTGCTCCGGGTCTTAGTTGCAGCACTTGGGGTCTTTGTTGTGGCCTGTTTAGTTGCAGCATGCGGACTTCTTATTTGTGGCAAGTGCAATCTTAGTTTTGGCATGCACGTGGGAGCTAGTTCCCAGACCAGGGATAGAACCCAGGCCCCCTGCATTGGGAGCACAGAGTCTTACCCACTGGCCCACCAGGGAAGTCCCTAATGATGCTTATTGCTTAAACCTCTTCCATGGCTTCCAGGAGAAAGCTGAGCCTCTTTACCTGAGAATGTGAAGCCCTTTATGATTTGGTTCCTGCCTATCTCTTGAAATTTCCCAGATTCTCAGTGTGTATCTGCGATGCCCTTCCTATCTGTGCCTAGCTCACTTCTACTTGTCCTTCGGAATTCAGATTAAGGATCAGCTTCTCCCAGAAGCCATCCCTGTCCCTGACCCTGATATGGCTGCCTCTCCTCTACACTCTCGAAACACTCACTACTCACCTCTAAGCTCATCGTAATGTGTTGAAGTCACTAACTTACTCGTCTATTTCCTCCATTAGACTGAAGTCCCTCTGGATCAGACACCATGTCTTATTTAACTGTGCATTCCCTGTGTTTTACAGTTGTTGCTCAAAATATCTTTGCTGAATTAATCATCTTCCTGTAGCACATAGCATAGTATCCTATGTATAGTACAGAGTCAAAAACATATTTGTTAAATTGAGCTATAGTTGTTTTCACCTCCTCAGGAATAGGAAAGTAATTTATCATCTTCTGCCAAGGAGACTCGGAATTTGGGACTTGTATCTTGCTCCTCAGAACTGTAAAATGAAGTGTGAATAATAAATTGCTAAGTATAATACAAGGAAAGATTCAGCAATATTACAAGAATTGTAATTGAGATTATATGAGAGCTTAAATGAAGGACTATGATAGGTGGATGAACTGATCTATCAAAGACACTGACAGCTGGAATGGAGTCTGTTTTCCTCACCACTGAACCCCTAGCACTTAGCAGAGTACTTGGTACATAGTAGATATTCAGTAAATACTGGTTTGATGAAGATAATTTCAATGAATTGCACTCCAGGCAGAGGAATTAGTATTGTTAAGAAAAATTGGGAGACTCCGAAATAGGCAAAGAGATTATAAGACCTCCTGTTGAATTAACTGTTTTTCATTGTCTTTGAGCTATTTTACAACTCTTTTATGTTGTAGAAAGCTGCTAACAATGCACATGATTCTTTTACTGAGATTGCCCTTTTTAAAAAAATTACTTAATTAATTTATTTATTTTTGGCTGCATTGGGTCTTCATGGCTGCGGGTCAGGCTTTCTTTAGTTGCGGCGAGTGGGGGCTACTTTTGGTTGCGGTGCACGGGCTTCTCATTGCGGTGGCTTCTCTTGTTGCCTAGCACAGGCTATAGGCGCGTGGGCTTCAGTAGATGTGGCTCGCAGGCTTTAGAGCGCAGGCTAAGTAGTTGTGGCACTCGGCTTTAGTTGCTCCTCGGCATGTGGGATCTTCCCAGAACTGGGCTCAAACCCTTGTCCCCTGCATTGGCAGGTGGATTCTTAACCACTACGCCACCAGGGAAGCCCTGCACATGATTCTTTTCCCTAGAAATGCAAATTTGTATAACTGAGATGCAAGTGGTTATGTCTTGCGTGTACTGACCAGTTTTTCATCTTTTAAACAAATTCATTTCAGCATTCCTTATGGTGTATTTATGTTTTCTCTTTAGATTTTAACAAATTATAACATCCCTCATTAATTAATAATTAATTAAGTTTAAAAATTGACAGTTGTACATTTCATATTTATACAGAAGTCATCATCTTACCTTTAAAAAATATCTTTTAGGGCTTCTCTGGTGGCGCAGTGGTTGAGAGTCTGCCTGCCGATGCAGGGGGCACGGGTTCAAGCCCCGGTCCGGGAAGATCCCACATGCCGCGGAGCGGCTGGGCCCGTGAGCCGTGGCCGCTGAGCCTGCACTTCCGGAGCCTGTGCTCCGCAACGGGAGAGGCCACAACAGTGAGAGGCCCGCGTACCAAAAAAAAAAAAAAAAAAAATATATATATATATATATATATATGTATCTTTTAGCAGTATGAACAAAAAAGACAAGTTTCAGGATGTGTTTTGGGAGAAATAAGGAGTTATCTGGTTGAGCTGAAACATGAGGTCCTTGGAGGATATCATGAGAGAAGAGAAGAGGCTAGCTACATTGGAGTCAGATCCTGGAGAGCTGGGAGAACGATATGCAAGTTAGTGAGAGAATACAGGCAGCAGAATCAAGGTCACAGTGCAGCCCAGCCTTTTTGGTTCAAATCCCTTTGGCCACTCTTCATCTGTCTGTTGGGCACAGTCTTGAGCAAGTCACCTAGCCATGCTGTGCCTCAGCACTTCGTAGGGTTGTTGGGAAGATTGAGTGAGTTAGTTAAATGTTAAACATTTAGAGCACTACCTGGTAAAGAATAAGTACTCAGTGAATGTTAACTACTATATTATTGTTACAGTTCACAGTTCTTTACCTGAAATACTTGGACCAGCTGTTTTCAAACTTCAGGATACTTTGGATTTAGAAAGGAAATGCATATACCGTACATTATAACACTTTCAGCAGGATCTGGAGCAGCAGCCTGTAATCGAACAAACAAATATTTCTTTTTTTAATTAAATCAAATTAAATTTTATTTTTTATTGAAGTATAGTTGATTTACAATGTTGTGTTAGTTTCACGTGTACAGCAAAGTGATTCAGAGATATATATTCTTTTTCATATTCCTTTCCCTTGTAGGTTATTAGAAAATATTGAATATAGTTTCCTGTGCTATACAGTAGGTCCTTGTTGGTTATCTATTTTATATGCAGTAGTGTGTACATGTTAATCCTAAATTCCTAGTTTATCCCTCCCCCCCATGAATAAATATTTCTTCAGTAAAAAATATGAATATTTATTCCAAGTGGGATAAATACAGATATAAATAGTCTCACTTCAGTCTCAGTTGGTATGCCTGCCAAACTGGGTTTGGTTAGGGCATATTTGGCCATCAAATAAGTTACCAAAAACCCTTCAGTTTTCAGAGATTTTTTGATATTTGCATTGAAAACAAGGTTTTTCAGAGCTTTTGGGATTTGAGAATTGCAGAGAATTGCCATACTACTAAAGTAAAGAAAAAGATAAGATTGAAATAGAATTTGGAAATCCTGGAAATTGTTCAGAAAGCAAAATTTTGAATTTGATCACCGCTCCACTTTGGCAAAGTTTATTTTTTTCTTTTAAAAATTTCAAAGCAAGGGCAACAAATAGTTGATGAGGAAAAGTTTCTCTTTATAGAGATTCCAAATAATAAATGAAGTCAGGGGACTTCCCTCGTGGCGCAGTGGTTAAGACTCCACGCTCCCAATGCAGGGAGCCCAGGTTTGATCCTTGGTCAGGGAACCAGGTCCCACATGCATGCCGCAACTAAGAGTTCGCATGCCGCAACTAAGGAGCCTGCGAGCCGCGACTAAGTCCCGGCACAACCAAATAAATAAATAAATAAGTGAAGTCAGAATGATAAAATATCACCATTTTGCAACTTCTAATGGAATAATGGATCTAGGCAATCAAGAGCTTCTAGTATTTAAAAAAGACACAACTAAATATTTTGCATCTTCCTTTGTAAGTATCTAACCCACTTATGAATTAGTTTTGAAAAAAAAAAAGTAAATATGACTCTATTCAAGCTTCCAGACCAGTTTATAGGAAATACAGGAAACAAAGGAACATGATAAACACCACAACACAAGTCTAGAAAAATCTAGACTGTGTGAAACTCCTCAAGGCAAAGGATCTGGTCTCTTCAACAAATGCATTGCAAATAAAAAAAATTAAAAAGAGGGGGGAACCTGTAGATTAAAACAAACCAAGTATTATATATAGCAACAAATTGCAATGTATGGACCTTATTTGAATCTTGATATGAACAAGCAAACTGCCTCCCCCCGCCAAAAAAGAAAAAGACAAAAAATCTGGCACAATCAGGGAAATTTAGATACTGACTAGATATTTGATAATATTAAGAAGCTATTTTTAATTTTTAGGGGTGATCATATATTTCAAAAGTCTTTATCTCCTGGAGATGTATACAAAAATATTTACAGACGAAGAGTTACGATGTCTTGTATTTGCTTCAAATTAATCCAGTGAGGATGAGAAGAGAGAGGAAGGAGGGAAGGTGAAACACTAAGTTGATAATGTTGAGAATTCATGATGAGTGCACAGGGGTCATTTTACTGTTCTATTTTTGAACATGTTTGAAACTTTTCATAATAAAAAGGGAAAAAATAAAAAGATATATATCTACACACACAGAGAGTATAGATTACACTGTATTCCTCAAGGGAAGATTTGGATCTAAGTTGGAAAGTACTTTAATGCTTATAAAGGGTATTTGAAGACTACTGTTAGTAGAAAAAGATGGAAAAACTAAACTCATTGAGATGAAAATTTGAAAATGTATAGTTCAAAACTGAAGGAAATAATTTAAGAAAAATATTTAGCCTGAAATCTAGGGTGAAAAATGGAAGAGATGAAATTACCAAGAAGTTGTAGGAGACAACACTAAATGAGCTTATTAACAAAGCTGACCTCAACCTAGGCTAATACCAGTTTATGGGGTAAAAGATGAGTTTCCAGGATCTACCCTTTTATTATTATTATTAGAGTAAAAGAAATACATCGTAAGTTGACATTTCAAGACCCCTTGAACACCTCTTGACTCTGAAAATAACTTGCGATCTAGTTTCAATAATGCCAGCAGGTGGCGTTTGTTAGCTTTATTTTTTTCAAGCTCCGAAAAATTTGAGAACCAGTATGAACATGTGAAAATAAGAAATGCTCTTTTTTCATTCTTTGTATTTCGCTTCTCTCGGGAAAAAATAGTTTATAAGAATACAAATAGAATAAACTCTGTTTTTTTACTTTTCCACCATATTGAGAGCTTGAATTTTGTATTAAATTGCTACCTGCTTTCGCTTTTTCTATAGTAAAATATATCTGATTAAAATCCCAAGCCATGGGCCTCCCTGGTGGCGCAGTGGTTGAGAGTCCGCCTGCCGATGCAGGGGATACGGGTTCGTGCCCCGATCTGGGAGGATCCCACATGCCGCGGAGCGGCTGGGCCCGTGAGCCATGGCCGCTGGGCCTGCGCATCCGGAGCCTGTGCTTCGCAACGGGAGAGGCCACAACAGTGAGAGGCCCGCATACCGCAAAAAGAAAAAAAAAAAAAAAAAAAAAAAAAAAATCCCAAGCCATTGCCAGTCTTCCCATTGTGAAATGTCCAAGATGTGGTCAAGAGCCAAACTCCCGGGAATCAGAAAGCCAGGTGTATCTTCACAGTGTGCTAAAAAACAATGTGTTGGGCTTCCCTGGTGGCGCAGCGGTTGAGAGTTCACCTGTCGATGCAGGAGACACGGGTTCGGGCCCCGGTCCGGGAGGATCCCACATGCCGCGGAGCGGCTGGGCCCGTGAGCCATGGCCGCTGAGCCTGCGCGTCCGGAGCCTGTGCTCCGCAACGGGAGAGGCCACAACAGTGAGAGGCCCGCGTACCACAAAAAAAAAAAAAAAAAAAAAAAAAAAACACCCAATGTGTTATGGCTTGTGTGCTCAGATTTTATGTTGCTTTCAGTGCCACTGAAAATTTCCAGATAGGACCAAAGTTTCAACTTAGCCTGGAACAATCTCTACGCTCACCCTCGTCTAGCTCCCCAAAGAATGTCCAAGGCTGAGGAAAGTCTGATGATCTGCTTCTCTCGGGGTAAGCCCTAAGCAGACAGTTGACTGATGTGAAATCTCTGCTAAAGGACACAAATTGACCTCTTGTAAGTACTCGAGACGGGAGTGTCCTCAGAATCTTTAAAAGAATCCGGAAGTCTCTGAGAGGAAGTGAAGAGAAAATCCCCATTCCCTACCCCTTTGGGTTTGGGACTGATTTGCTCTAAATGGAGATGAAAAATGACCCCACGTATTTTGTTGTGTTAGCATGCTCCAAGGTGGAGGAGGGGGACACAGGTCATTTAGCTTCTGACAAAGAGATACCAAATTGTCAGTGCCCATTACAAATTCATTCAACAAAGAAAGTATTCATAGTTGACTTTATTGTGAGAAATATTTCAGACATGGTAGTGCTTGTTTCTAATTTAATTAGAATGCTAATTCTTTTTCCCCCACTGAATCAACCTCTTTTATTACTATTTCTGGAAACTTTTATCCTGTAATATATCAGATTTCTTGCAAATAGAAGTTGTTTAACTTCATAGAACAATTTGAGAATAATAACTTCCATAAGGCTTTTCAATCAAACATGAAAGAATGTCTTTTTTCTTTTATAGCTTTCTTGTTTACAATACCCATCACAAAATTTCAAGAAATTCATAGTACTATGAAAAGGAAAATAGAGATTACCTATAATTCCACCAGATTTTCCTTTTTCTTTTTTTTTTTGCTGCACTGCACAGCTTGCAGAATCTTAGTTCCCCGACCAGGGATTGAACCCAGTCCACAGCAGTGAAAGCACCAAGTCCTAACCACTGGACCACCAGGGAATTCCCTCTTCCAGACTTTTAAATATGCATCACATACTTTTTTTTACATCAATTAATTATTTATTTATTTTTGGCTGCACTGGGCCTTGGTCATTGCACGTGGGCTTTCTCTAGTTGTAGGGTGCAGGGGCTACTCTTCCTTGCCATGCATGGGCTTCTCATTGCAGTGGCTTCTCTTGTTGCGGAGCACGGGCTCTAGGCTCGCGGGCTTCAGTAGTTGTGGCACGAGGGCTCAGTAGATGTGGCTTGTGAGCTTAGCTGCTCTGTGCAGTCTTCCCAGACCAGGGCTCCAACCTGTGTCCCCTGCATTGGCAGGCAGATTCTTAACCACTGCACCACCAGGGAGGTCCCACATATTTTTTTAAGTGAAATAGTTTGATGAGTTTTTTAAACATTCTCTTTCACTTAATAATATATTGTGGACATCTTTGCATATTAATAAATATAATTATAACCACATTACTTTCTTTAAAAAAACATGGAGGAGGAAGCAATATTTATAGTCTTTAGGGATTTTCTTTAAATTTAGAAATAACATTCATAAAGTGTATAACGTTTCATGTATATCTCAATAAATGTTTATGTATGTAAATGTCTTTGCTTGGGCTGCCATAACAAAGTACCATACTGAGTGGCTTAAACAACAGAAGTTTATTTCTCACAGTTTTGGAGGTTGGAAAGTTCAAGATCAAGGTGCTGGCAAGGTAGGTTTCATTCTGAGGCCTCTTCTCTTGGCTTGTAGGTGGCTGCTATCTTGCTGTGTGCTCACCCCCTGACCTCTTTTCGCTTGTTGAGGGGAAGAGGGGGGCAGAAAGAAACTACACAAGCTCTCTGGTCTCTTCCTGTAAGGGCACTAGTCCTATCAGATTAGGGTTCCCTCTATATGACCTCACTTAACCGTAATCACCTTAAAGGCCCTATTTCCAGTGGGGTTATACTGGAGGTTAGCTTCAACATACTGAATTTGGGAGGGATTAGTCCATGGCACTAAAGCTTATTTTTTAAGAAGGAAGTTTTATATATACTACTTAAGTTATATATCTGCATACATACATCAAAATAAAGAATTTTGTTGGATAATTTAGGAGAATGATTTATGGGGTACTTTGGTATTCGTGAGAGCAAAGATTTTTGTCTTTTCTGTTCATTGCTGAAGTCTCATGTCTATAATAGTGATTAACACATAACTGGTGCTCAGTGTTTACTGCATGAAAGACTGAATGTTTTCTTTTTTCTGAAGGAGGGAAGCAGTATCAGAGCTTAGGAGGCATAGATCATTAAGACAGATTGTCTTCATTGAATCTCAGCTCTATCACTTACTAGTTCTTTTACCTTGGACAAGTGACTTAAACTCTCTGTGCCTTAGTTTTCTCTTCTGAAAAATGGGTATTTTAGGGTTGCTGTAAAGATTAAATTAATTAATAAATAGGCTTAAGCCATTTAGAGTAGTATCTAATATGTAGTTGGTAGAAGTCGATACCTTGAAATAGGCAATACATGTTAGATATTTATATTTATGCCTAATTCTCCTTTTTATATATGTGGTCATAAACTAAGAAAATATCTTGTGAAGTTGCTAATGTGGAATTCTTGTTGCCTCTGCTTTTCAGGAAGAAATACTAGGGCACAGAGGTCAAATGACTTGTAAATGTGATCACCAATGTAAATGTGTATCCTACTTGAATATTCAAAGTAAGGCAATATATTTGCATTTTCCTGGAATTGTTTATTATTTAGGATTTTTAATGCTTTACTTAATTGATGGTTTACAAGCTACGAACTTAAATTGAGCCCCAAAATTGTGCTTATGTATACAACAGCTATAAATTCACTAAGTTGTGGCTATATGTGGCTCTCATATTTTGGATCCTCCTTATGATTAAAAAAAATACAACTTCATAGTCTCAATTAGTCATTAGGTATCTTCTCAGGCAATGGAAGCTGAAAGTACAAGTATTAACATGCAGAATCCTGCAAATTTTTGAATGATGAAAAGGGATCCTCATTTAAAAAAATCAGGAATCTCTGCTCTAGTGGCTCTTGTATATCTTGTATATCTTGATCTCTTAATCAGAACTGTAGAGAACCTCCCTTCTGGGCTTGCCTGAAACTGTGAAAACCAAAGCTCCACCTTTGGCCTAGGGGGTTGGAGGCTGGGCGTTCGTCCGAGATAAACTACAACTCCCAAGATTCCCGGGTGGGAGCTCTTGGGAGTTGTGGTTCATTGAACACTGCGGCACCAATGCCCTGGCACCTGCCCTTCCCCTTCCATCGCAACCTACACCCTGGGCTCAGAATCCGGATGAGTAAGTCGCCTGGTCATCTCTCTCGTGGGAATTTTTCTCGCTTTTCCATTTTCTCTTTTGTTTCCTCTGTTAGCTTATTGTTAGGCACACGCCAGGACTACTCTTCTGGAGAAGAGTCGAGACGGAAGAGGCGGGATCAAGCTCTAAGCCGGAAGGGGTGAACCCGGCAGTGAAAGTGATCCGGTGCCTGTCGGGCTGAAACGTAGTGGAACACAGAAGGTTCTGACCTCCGTAAGGAAACCTAACGTCCTTTCTGTCTTTTTTTTTTTTTTTTTTTTTTTTTTTTAACGTGCTCACAGTTCACTTCTCTTTTCTGGTCTTAAAAGTCTATTTTCCTTCTGCAGCTTTTTTTTTTTTTTTTTTCCCATGGTGTCTCCCTATGGGAGACCGAGTTAGCGTGCCTTACACGTGATGCTCTTGTGCCGGCTTAGTGTCACTTCTGACTTGCCAAGGCTGAGAGTTGTTCCTAGAGTATCATTTTATTTTTAATTTTTAATTATTTAATTTATTTATTTTTGGCTGCGTTGGGTCTTCGTTGCTTCGCGCGGGCTTTCTCTAGTTGCAGCGAGCGGGGGCTACTCTTCGTTGCGGTGCGCTGGCTTCTCATTGCGGTGGCTTCTCTCCTTGCAGATCACGGGCTCCAGGCGCGCAGGCTTCAGTAGTTGTGGCATGAGGGCTCAGTAGTTGTGGCTCACGGGCCCTAGAGCGCAGGCTCAGCAGTTGTGGCGCACGGGCTTAGTTGCCCCGCGGCATATGGGATCTTCCCGGACCAGGGCTTGAACCCATGTTCCCTGCCTTGGCAGGTGGACTCTTAAACGACTGCGTCACCAGGAAAGCTCCTAGAGTATCATTTTAATCCTGTTACTGTGGGGGTGGTGGTGGTGATGGAGAAGGCTTGCTATTCTCAGGTATAGATAAACCTAGAAGGTAAACGTCTTGGGATTTACTTAACATTGAGGTTCATGACCTTGAGAGTTACTTTTTCTACTATTTCTAAAATGGAAATTTAGCTAGAGGTGTTTTAACAAAAATCTTTTTGCCATTTTTTATGTCCTTTTTCAAATGAACACACTTTCTGTGACTAGATGTTGTTATAGACCAGGGTTCCTGGTCTATAGATATTGATCAATATCTTAATTAACCAATAGATATTGATCAGAGGCCAGACAAGAAATTCAGGCAAGGCTATATTGTGGCCCCTGCTGCAGCAGAGGGGAGTGAGCAGGTTCCTTACATGAGGTGAGGGTAGGGGTTTGTCCAGGGATCCAGCAGAGGGGTGACTTAAGTGGTCTGCCCATCCCCTTGGCTGTGTTGTGTGCACGGGGCATGCGCAGTACCCTGCTTTTGCTCCCCACCCCCTGCTTTTGCTGCCAGCTCTTCAGAGGTGCCAGTTGGGCTTTTTGGTCTCCTTTTATCTAGTTGTCCAGAATTTGCCCCAACGGCGCATGCACACAGTTATTTTTAGCCCCTATTCGTTTCTTTGTATTTTGTTGCTTAAGGAAACATTTGTCCAGGTGCAAGCATTGCAGCACTGCAGCAAATGGTCCCAGGTCCAAGCTTGTCTCAATGTGAAGACACGCAGAAACTCCTGCTGGAGGACTGTAACATTTGTGGCTACTGTGCCTTGGTGCATGCTTCCCGCAGTCCTTTTCTCAATGTGATTCAGTATGTTAAATTTCCTTAGTACAACCCTGCAAACTGAATATTTTAGAGACTATTCTGAATATTTTATTTCCTAGGAGATAACAGTATCCAAGTTAGCTGACTTACAATGATCAAATGAGCTAATATATGAATACACCTAACGTAGTAGGAACACTGGAGACAATAAAGGTTGATTCTGATCAATTTTGAACCTTATTTCAATTTTGAACCTCAGGATTTTAGGGGCAAAGTATTTTTCTTAGAACATTTTATCTTCTCTTTCTTACTCAGTAAAACCATTGTGTACATTTGTTAGCTCTTTTGATTATCTCTGTTAGAAGGAAGAACAGATAATTATTGTACATAACTAATTTCACCTAACATGTAATTTTTTAAAGTAATTTTTCTTCCTGATTGTAAAAGTAGTATGTGCTAAATGTATAGGAAACTTGGAAAACACGAAGAAGTAGAAAAAAAAAAAAGGAAGCAAAAGGAATCCATAATCCCACAACTCGAGATCATCTTACTAACATTTTGGTATGTTTTTAGTTTTCTTTTTTCAAAATAAAGCTCTTCCTCAACTTATGATGTGGTTATGTCCCCATAAACCCATGTATTTCATATACTGTAGACAAATTTGAAAACCTAATTGAGATTATATTGTTTAGATTCTGCTTTTTTCATTTAATATAATTATCATCATTGTCTTTTTTTTTTTACCAAACTTTCTTAGTGTGTTACTATGTAAATTTTCCGTCCTTTAGGATCTCAGCTAAAAGGGAAGCACCTTCGAAGAGTGATTGCACAGTTGGGAATGAGAAGCACTGAAGTCTGAACAGGCAAGCTGCATTCACCTCAGCCCTGCCTGTGTCTGGCAGAATGAGTAATCATGATTAAGTTACTTGACTTCCTTGGGCATCTGGATACCTAAGAATTAGACAAGGAAGTAGTGTTTCCTTCAAACTTTAAAAATCTATTAATATGTGAACCACCTAAAGTTTGCATGATTATTTCATACTTGTCAAGAGCTTATTCACACACTCAATTTTAGATTCTGGGTACTTTCTAGAAAATAGCTGATTTAACCCATTCTATTAATATATTTATTAGTTACACTCCTACTCATTTGCCTTAGTTAATTATATATGTTGAATGGGTAGAAAACAGCACTACCTTCATTTCTGTTGTTATATTCACAGATTTGAAGATTGGTTTTGTTTTTGTGGGTTATTGAATTTAGGGACTGTGTTTGGAGCTGGCTGAGGCAGTGAACTGAGCAAGATTTCTTGAGGCTCCTTCTAGCTTTTATATCTGTGGAGTTGATATTTCTCAGATTGTGTTTATTTTGTTTCAGATGCTGAAATGAATCGTCACCTGTTTGTTTGGCCTTTTAGACATCCGTGTCTTAATGGTCACCACCAGTGCAATGTCCATCTCCATTCTCATCAACTTACACAGATACCTCTTGACACAAGGCCGTGGGTTTTTAGACGGAACAGGAATCCCATTCTCCATTGTCTGTTAAATGAGAATTGGTCCAGGAGATATTGTCATCAAGACACCAGGATGCTCTGGAAGCATAAAGCACTACAGAAATATATGGAGGACCTGAGTAAGGAGTACCAAACACTTGATCATTGTTTGCAGCATATCTCTGTGAGTGAAGGGGACCGGAGGTCCTTGAATCAACGACATGCTGAGCTGGCCCCGCTTGCAGTCATTTACAAAGAAATTCGGGAGGCTGAACAAGCCATTGAAGAATTAGAATCAATGTATAAAAGTAGGTAAAAGATGTGTGTGTACAAGTACAGGATTGATTTTCTAAGTTAAAGATATATTGAACACAGTCTTTTAAAAAGCCTGCACATAGTAAGCCCTGCACTTGGAAAGGACAGGACTCTGTACTCTGGGTGTTGGAAGTATTTCAGCTACTAAAGAGCAACTGCTAAGAGACCGAGGTCCTTGTGGTACTTGCCAAGAAGCGCTTAGGGTCTGGGAGACTAAATATTGACCTTTTCAGAAGCTTTAATTTATTAATAGATCTTTATTGGGCACTGTCCTATGTGCTACCTACCAGGGACACAAAAATACAATTCCTACCCCGTCAGAGGGCTTATATGGTATGGGTATTATTTCATCACCCCAAAAAGAAACCCTGCACCCTTTAGCCATCTCACGCCAACGCCCCCCCCCCCATACCTGCCAGCCCTAGACAACCACTAATCTACTTTCTGTCTCTTTACAGTTACTTATTTCAGGCATTTTATATAAATGGAATCATACAATATGTTACCCTACGTGACTGGCTTCTTTCGCTTAGCATATGTTTAAGGTTCATTTATGTTGTAGCATGTTTCTGTACTTCATTTCTTTTTATTGCTGAATTATGTCCCATTGTATAGATATACCACATTTTATTTATCCATCCATCAGTTGTTGGTTATTGAGTTTTTCCACTTTTTTGGTTATTATGAACAATGCTGTTATGAACATCTGTGTACAAGTTTTTGTGTGGACATATAGTGCTCAGTTGTGTGGTACCTCCATGTTTAACCTTTTGAGGAACTGCCAGACTGGTTTTCCAAGTGGCTGAACCATTTTACGTTCCATCCTCGGTGTATGAGCGTTCTGGTGTTTCTACATCCTCTCCAACCCTTGTGATCTGCCCTTTCGATTCTAGCCTTCCTGGTGTGTGTGAAGTGGTATCTTACTGTGGTTTTGACTTGCATTTCCCTGATTAATGGTGCTGAGTGTCTTTTTATGTGCCTATTGGCTGTTGTATATCACCTTTGGTTAAATGACTGTTTAGATCCTTTGCCCATTTTTTAATTGAGTTGTCTTTTTATTATTGAGTTGTAAGAGTTCTTTATATTACAGATACAAGTTCCTTATCCGATATATTATTTGCAAAAATTTTCTCCCATTCTGTGGGCTGTCCCTTGAAGCACCACAGTTTTTCATTTTGATGATGTTCAGTTTATCTTTTTTTTCTCTTGTTTGTGTTTTGGTGACATATCTAAGAAATTATAGCAGAATCCAAGGTCACAAAGGTTCACATCTGTGTTTTCTTCCAAGGGTTTTATATTTTTAGTCCTTATATTTAGGTCATTGATCTATTTGAGTTAATTTTATATATAATGTGAGAGGTGTTAATTTTTAATTTTAGTATCTCTTAATATTTTATTGCCTTAACATTTTTTCTTTTATGAAAAATTTCCAAAATATACAGAAGTTGAGAGAAAAGCATAATGGACTAACCTGGGATTCAACATTTATCCAAATTTTTTTTTTTTAAAGGACATGAGCCCTCTTTTTTTTTTCTTTTTTTAATATTTATTTATTTATTTGGTTGCACTGGGTCTTAGTTGTAGCATGCAAACTCTTAGTTGTGGCATGCATGTGGGATCTAGTTCCCTGACCAGGGATCGAACCCGGGCCCCCTGCATTGGGAGCATGGAGTCCTATCCACTGTGCCACCAGGGAAGTCCCAATCCAAAGTTTGCTATTGGCTTTTATTGTATTTTATTTTTAATATTTATTTATTTGGCTGCACCGGGTCTTAGTTGCAGCACACCGCATCTTCAGTTGCAGCATGCAGGATCTAGTTTCGTGTGTTGGAACCCAGGCCCCCTGCATTGGGAGCACAGAGTCTTACCCACTGGACCACCAGGAAAGTCCCTTGCTATTGGCTTTTAGTTTAATTTATAAACTTTCTTTTGTGCTCCATCCTGTTTCATTAAGCCTTAGAGATGTTAAGCAGCATTGAGGCCAGTCACAGGTATACCTGTAAAGTCCTGGATGTCCAAAGCCTTACCTTTTTCTGCCTTCTCTTAGTGGTCTGTGAGTCTCTCACTTAGTTCCCTGACCAGAGATTGAACATGTGCCCCCTGTAGTGGAAGTGCAGAGTCCTAACCACTGGACCACCAGGGAATTCCCTCTCACCTCTTTTAATGAGGGTTATTTTTTCTTCTTTCGCATAATGCCACTCAAATTTGTAATTAATTAGTTTGGGAAAGTTGCTTGCACATAATAGGAGCTTACTAAATGCTTTCCAAATTAAATTGACATAACCTCTTTCAGCCACGTTTGTATCATGTGTACTATTAGTAGCTTGGATTAAAGTATTAGTAGTTTGCTTCTAAAGTTTCTTCTACAATTCTGCTATTTTATAATAGTCGTGATCATAGCTACATTTACAAAGTCTTAGTATGTGCCAGGCACTAAGGTAAGTATTTTACAAATATTATCTCATTTGAAATGTTCACAGTGACTTTATGAGGTAGGAATTATTATTAATATTCTCACTTTATAGATGAAGAAACTGAGAGGTTAAAATGCCAAAGGTCACTTAGCCAGTCAGGAGAGGAGCAGGAATTTGAACCCAATCAAGGAGACTCCACAGCCTCTGCTCTTATCCACTGCACAATGATTCAAAGTCCAGCAGGGTCTACCTCTGTAATATATCTTGCATGAGTCCTCTTCTGTTCTTTCCACTAGTTTATATTTTCATTATATCTCAGTCCTAGATGATTACAATAAATTCCTAACTTGTAGTTTCACCTCCAAGCTTTCCCAGCCTAAGTACAACCTTAATCATATTTCTCTCCTGCTCTGAATTTCCAGTAACTCCCATTGCCTATAAATATAGATTGCTTGGCTTGGCATTTAATAGTCTCTGCCGAGTGACCCCCACCTCTCTGTGTAGTATATTAATTCCCTTTGCATATTCTCCCTTCCAACCAAAACAGACAATTTGCCATTCCCTGAATATACTCACACCATCCCATGTCTATGTCTTTGCTCATGTTGTTAACCCACCAATTTCACCTTAAAGTTCAGTCTGCTTACAAAGTATGGCTTGAATATCATCCTTTGGCTTCACTCCCCTCTGTAAAACGAGTGTGATTGCCTTTCTCTGTTTTATATTCTGATCCATTATGTAATTGTCTTAACTTCAGTCCCTTTCCCTTCCTCAAGTACAGGGCCTGTGTCTTATTCATCTTTATTTCCTGTAGCACCAAACATAAGGTATAATAGACTCTTGAATCTGTTGATACAGTGAAATTGAACTAGATTGGATCTTACAGTTCAGTAAATAATAAAAAGCCACAAAAATAATTTTATATGATTGCAAATCAGCAGGTTTTTCTGGTACCTCTGACCCGAGACTTATGTGCACAAGGGTGAGGCCAGTAGCGATATTACAGTTCTGCAACAGGTGATCCATAATTAGAATTGAGTTCAGATGGCACCTTATCTAGGAACCTTCCTTAAGGGTTGAAGTCTGGGTTAGACCACCCTTTAGGCCTCGATGGCACTGCCCATACCACATATTGTAATCAGGTGAATGTGTCCACCTTTCCCACCAGACTGAGCCACTTTAGCTCTGAACCATGTTTTATTCATCCTTGTGTCCCCAGCAACTGGCAGAGTGTTTAGCATAGAGTAAGTGTGAAATGTTGAAAGCAGGAATGAGGCATAGAATCCCGCCAGACCCCCATGACTTCCATGACTAGAAAAGAATTTTAAAGAGCCTTCTCTCCTTTATGAGTCTTCATTTCTCTTTTCTTCTTTATTTTTAAGAATCAAAAATTTCTACCTCATCTAGCACGCATCACCAGTGACAAATGGAGTCTCTGGGCATCTAAAGCAATGGAGTCAAAGGTTATGGGATCCACCCTACTTGGCCACTATCTCATTGATAGCTTGTGTTGTTAGAGCTCCATGATTTAACTTTCTGCTTTGAAATGATGTGAAAATGACTGTTCTTTCCATAAAGCAGAGGTTTGCAAAGATGTGTGGTTTTTTGACCCATGTGGTGTATTTTAAAAATGTTTACTAAGTATGAACATTTCAAGAGGTTTCAGAATTTTAAGAGGTCTTATTTCTGACTTCTCTTGGAAAAAAAAAAAAAAAAGGAGATTCTAGCCATGCTACATTACTCACACTGTGCTGGGTAATGGCTGCCAGCTTTAGACAAGAAATGGTCACCCCAGTTTACCCTGAAACTTAGCTTATTTGGGTTTACATTTAATTAGCCAGTCCCTTTTTAAACCTGTTTGATTAATCACTGATTTCTATAATTACTTATAGACATTCAAATTACCAGCTCCTTGAGGCAAGATTGTACTTGTTTTCACACTGAGTTTTTTGGACACACTTAGCAAATACTTACTTTACATTCTCTAACTATTCTGTTATTTTGTATAATCCCTTGCCTTCACAACTGAAATAAAACCTAGTAGGTAGAGATTAGGTAGCTATTTAAGAATTTCTTTGTAAGTATTTAAACATTTTTACCATTATTTCTGTCGATGGTTTGTAGGTCTAAATAAACAAGATGAAAAGCAGTTACAAGAACTTGCTTTGGAAGAGAGGCAAACCATTCTTCAGAAAATCAACATGTTATACAGTGAGGTATGTTTTAAGAGGTAAACTAATCTCAGTAATATGAATGTAAAGGCATACTATTCTTTTTTTTTTTTTTTTTTTGCGGTATGCGGGCCTCTCACTGTTGTGGCCTCCCCCGTTGCGGAGCACAGGCTCCAGACGCGCAGGCTCCGGACGCGCAGGCTCAGCGGCCATGGCTCACGGGCCCAGCCGCTCCGCGGCATATGGGATCCTCCCAGACCGGGGCACGAACCCGTATCCCCTGCATCGGCAGGCGGACTCTCAACCACTTGCGCCACCAGGGAGGCCCAGTATGATAATCTCTAGAGGGACTTTTTGAGGGGTTGAGGAGGATGAGGTGGAGGTATCAGTTATTTTGTTTACTGATTTAAACAGCTAGTCAAAAGCAGATGTAGGACGTCTGACTCTTAGTGTACTATTCTCTCCTGCAGGCTATATCATCTCTAGCAGAGATGGACTATTTCAAAAATTGTCAGTAGGGAGAATCATGACACATAGATACTTTCAGTTTGATTTGAAAGACCTTTTAGTAATAATAAAAATAAAGTTGCTTCCCTTTTCTTTCGAAGAGGTAAGTTGGTTGCTTTCTTTATTAGAACGCCCCTTTTTTTCTTGTCACACTGACAAACTATTTGAGCCTTACCTTGGGAATCCTCAATCTACTCTTTAAACAGCAACTCTGCTGAGAAGACAGGGCACGGCCTGGTGTCCGTCCGCTGTCATTTATTGTGGGAGAGAATATATAATCATATGTTAAAAGTCCTCATTTTCTCCAAATGAAGACTTTCAGAGCTTACTTATTTCATTAGATGAAAGAAGCTACTGTTTAAGACTAATCAGAAGCAAAATTTGAAGAAAATTGAATGGAACACTGGACTTTGATCTAAACTTCTGCATTTTAGAAAATTAAGATAATTTGATAGCATTGTAGAATATATGCCAACAAGTAACTTCATTGTTAACATGAATCATCATTTATTTTAGGCCTAATTAGGTCTACTTATTAAAGTATTTTAGGACCAGACCTCTTTGAGATGCTCTATGATTTTGTTAATTACTGATTTTTTAGTATTTGGGGGTCTTTTATCTAAGTTCAAGGAATAGCAGTATACCATGGAAAATATATACACTAATACTGATTTTTTTTTCTTTTTCAGCTTCTCCAGAGTCTAGTGCCAAAGGAGAAATATGACAAAAATGATGTTATTTTAGAGGTGACATCTGGAAGAACTACTGGAGGTCAATAAAATAATTTTATTGTAAATGATTTAAAAAAATACTTAAATGTTACCTTGATATGACACACTATAACTTTAAAAGTATGTTAAATGTGTTTCACTTCGGAAGTACTCATTTCTCAACTCCTAAGGGGTTTTTACTTAAGGAGGACTCTCTAAGAAATTTGTGCTGATTCTTTTTAAATTTTTTATTGAAGTATAATTGATTTACAATGCTGTGTTAGTTTCTGGTGTACAGCAGAGTGATTCAGTTATAAATGTATATTTTTTCATATTCTAGGGGCCTCCCTGGTGGCGCAAGTGGTTGAGAGTCCGCCTGCCAATGCAGGGGATACGGGTTCGTGCCCCGGTTTGGGAGGATCCCATATGCCGCGGAGCGGCTGGGCCCGTGAGCCATGGCCGCTGAGCCTGCGCGTCCGGAGCCTGCGCGTCCGGAGCCTGTGCTCCGCGACGGGGGAGGCCACAACAGTGAGAGGCCCGCATACCGCAAAAAACAAAAAAAAAACAAACAAACATATTCTTTTTATTTTGGTTTATTATAGCATATTGAATATTTTCTATCCTACTGTGCTATACATTAGGACCTTGTTGTTTATCTATTTTATACATAGTAGTTTGTATCTGCTAATCCCAAACTCTTAATTTATCCCTCCCCACCCCCTATCCCCTTTGGTAACCATTTTGATTTCTATGTCTGTGAGTCTGTTTCTGTTTTGTAAATAAGTTCATTTGTGTCATATTTTAGATTCCACATGCAAGTGATATCATATGGTGCTTGTCTTTCTCTTTCTGACTTACTTCACTTAGTATGATAATCTCTAGGTCCATCCATGTTGCTGCAAATGCCATTATTTCATTCTTTTTTATGACTGAGTGGTATTCCATTGTATATATGTACCACATCTTTATCCATTCCTCTGTTGATGGACATTTAGGTTGCTTCCATGTTTTGGCTATTGTAACTAGTGCTGCTGTGAACATTGGAGTGCATGTATCTTTTCTTATTAGAGTTTGCTCCAGATATATGCCCAAGAATGGGATTGCTGGGTCATATGGCAACTCTATTTTTAGTTTTCGAAGGAGCCTCCGTACTGTTTTCCAGAGTGGCTGCACCAATTTACATTCCCACCAACGGTGCAGGAAGGTTCCCTTTTCTCCACACCCTCTCCAGCATTTATTGTTTGTAGACTTTTTGATGATGGCCATTCTGAGCAGTGTGAGGTGATACCTCATTGTAGTTTTGATTTGCATTTCTCTAATAGCAACATTGGGCATCTTTTCATGTGCCTACTGGCCATCTATATGTGTTCTTTGGAGAAATGTGTGCTGACTGAATATTTTTATATTTTCTCTTAGGTGATATCTGCCAACAATTTACCCGGGAAATATTTGATATGTATCAGAATTATTCAAGCTACAAACACTGGAAATTTGAACTTCTGAATTATACACCAGCTGATTATGGTAGGTGTGTTTGAGGATTTGTCCATAGATGACGCTGGAAGTTGTTTTTCTTCTGATATTGATTAGAACCATGTTGTCCCATTTTTTAAAACATTTGACCTATATCTACTAAATACTGTGACATGGGCTCATCAGTCACAGTGGCTTACTATAGTAGAATTCTTACTATGGGAGAAGAGAGTGGGAGGGAAGGAGGTATTCTCCTAGGAAGGAATATCTGAATTAGAGAAACTTTCCCTATGGAGGGTTGATATATGCCTTGCCTGAAAAATCATTTCTCTGTTGTTCAAAGCCAAGATGTATTAAGGTTTTTACTCTAAAGTACTAATGATGTGTTGGAGGTTTATGGGAATGTAGAAAAAGTTAGTCATTTGTCTTTATTTTCAAGAAGCTCCCACCCTAATTGGGCTGATAAAAACTTAGACAACATAAACACTAAGAACCAATGTGAGTCTTTAAACTTTTAAATCCTCAAGTATGTTAAGTCAGAACATCTGATAGTAATTCTTTTTTTGTTCGATTCTCTTAATCCATCTGGAAGTTTTTGTCTGCTTGGTTACACAAAGATACACTGTAGTAGACAGAGGGCCCATGAATAATAACCCACAAATTATCAAAGTGGGGAAAGAGGATTCATGTAAGTTAAACAATCGAGGGAAATGAAAACAAGTATAGAGCATAAGTAAGGTTGTGCGTCATACGGATTTGAAATACAGCCAGTGGTTAGGAAAGGTGAAACAGGAGGGAAGGGGGCAGGGCGCAACCTTTGAAAGAATGACATAGCCCAAGGACATGACATAAACTGATTAGAACCAAATGAGTCCAAGATGGTGGACAAGTCGACTTCCACTAGACCTTGAGCCTCAGTATATGCTCATTGTAATACATCAGCAAGCTAAATGACACACTGACCTGTGCCATGACAGTGCCAAGGCCAACCATAAGGATGAGAAATTGGGTGGTGGCCCAATTCCCGGAAATCCCTGCCCCCTTCCCAAAATAGCTGGAATACTCCTCCCACTCATTAGCCTATGAAGTTACCCACCCCTTAAAAACTGACAACCCCATACCCCCGTGCTGCTCTCACCTCCTGAGATGGCCCACACTATATCTGTGGAGTGTATTTCTCTCTAAATAAATCCACTTCTTACTATCACTTTGTCTCTCACTGAATTCTTTCTGTGATGAGACATCAAGAACCTGAGCTTCATTAAGTCCTAAAACCAGGTATGTGATCTCAGTTGGAAGACTGTGGGTTTTGGCTGGGTTTGAGTCCTAGCCATGTGGGTTCAAGTCCCAATCAGGGTTTAGGCTGGGTTCGAGTCCCAGCACATGGGTTCAAGTCCCAATCTGAGGTGCATGGTTTCAAAGGGAAGACCAACGAGAGCAGAGGGAAGGACCAATTTGAGCAACAGCATGGTGGTGGGAAAGATCTTGCTGTGTGTGTAGAAGCGAGGAAGCCAATTAAGCCAGAGGATATTTGTGATGAGAAGTGAGAGGAAATAGGTTCAAAAGAGTAGATTTTGAGCAGACCTTAAAGCTGAACAGGCCTTGATTGTTAGGGAGCTGTTGAAGATTTTGCTAATAGGAATATGATTTGATCAATATATATTTTAAGAAGATTCTTTTTTTCTTTTTTTATTGAAGTATAGATGATTTACAATATGGTGTTAGTTTCAGGTGTACAGCACAGTGATTCAGTTATGTGTGTGTGTGTGTGTGTGTGTGTGTGTGTATGTGTATATATATATATATATATATATATATATATATATATATATATTCCTTTTCAGATTCTTTTCCCTTATAGGTTATTACAGAATATTGAGCATAGTTCCCTAAGCTATACAGTAGGTCCTTGTTGGTTATCTATTTTCTATATAGTAGTGTGTATATGTTAATCCCAACCTCCTAATTTATCCCTCCCCCCACTCTCCTTTCCCCTTTGGCAACCATAAGGTTGTTTTTAGAAGATTATTTTGACAGCAGTGTGAAAGATGGACTGAAGAGGCTAGATTTAAGGCAGATGGCAGAGAGGTTATTAGAGTAATCCAGGTATGACTAAGAGTTAGAACTGGGAGTAGGGACACATATGAGAGAACTTCAGATGAAGAATGAGCAAAATTTGTAACTGACAAGAGGATTTATTGCTTGCCCACTATGTCCTGTGTGCAGTAGGTGTCGTTTGGTCTTCACAACCCTGGGTATTGTTAATCCCATTTTACAGATGAAGATCTAGGCTCAGAGAGTAAGTAACTAATCCAAGATCACACAATAAGTAATGGCAGTCCTGGGATTAGATTTAAGTCTGTCTGATCCAGAACCACACTACATCCCATTAGTTTATTCTGATACAAAGGAGATGAGCCACAGGGATCTAATCTTTCTAGCTGGGAAGACTGTGATATTCATTCATGCCATTGAATGGAATAGAAATTGGAAGGCAGTCTCCATTTGGGCAGAACAGTGAAAGTTGTTTTTGAATTATTATGTGTGTTGTTATAGTGAGCATCCCTTCAGAAATATCCAGTAAATGCTGAAGTTGTGTAACCAGAGCTTTGGTGAGAGAATAGAATCGAGGAGAGAGATTTGATAGCTGTTAGCACAGAAATAATGTCTGATACTGAGAGAGAATAAGTGAGGGAGAGGTTATAGAGAGGGAACATTCAGGGTACCAAACGTTGGAGAATGGCCATATTTAGAAAGATAAACTAGTTGGCAAAAGAAAAAGAAGGGTCAGAGAAGCAGGAAAAAGGATGAGAACAGTATAATATTTTGGAAGCAGGAGAGGAGAGAGTTTCAAGAATGTAATGAGAAACAGCAGCATATGAAAGAGAGAATGTAATCTCTGAGACGTATATTTTGAATTCAACTTTCAACAATGAAAGGGAGATGAACTTAATAACAGGAAGAGAGATTCTGTTCCAGGTGCACAGAGCAGTCCAAACAATGGTTGGGAAATCTTTCTTTTAGATACATTAACTCAGTAGCAAAATAAAATAAAGACATTTTAGAAAGTAAAAGGGCCTTTTATTTTATTTTATTTTTGATTTTTATTGGAGTATAGTGGATTTACAATGTTGTGTTAGTTTCAGGTGTACAGCAAGGTGAATCAGTTATACATACACATGTATCCACTCCTTTTCAGATTCTTTTCCCATATAGGCCATTACAGAATATTCAGTAGAGCTCCCTGTGCTATACAGTAGGTCCTTATTAGTTAAAAAGTATGGAACGCTTCACAAATTTGTGGGTCATCCTTGCACAGGGGCCATGCTAATCTTCTCTGTAGCGTTCCAATTTTAGTATATGTGCTGCCGAAGTGAGCACAAAAAAAGGTCTTTTATTAAAAAAGAAAAAATTTTCAGGAATTCCCTGGTGGTCCAGTGGTTAGGACTTGGCGCTTTCACTGCCAGGGCCTGGGTTTGATCCCTGGTCAGCGAAGTAAGAGCCTGCATGCTGCATGGCGCAGCCAAAAATAAATAAATAAATAAATAAGATAGAGAAAGAGGAAAAAATACCTGCCCTATAAAGTATGCATATTAAGTTATATGTATGGGCTTCCCTGGTGGCACAGTGGTTAAGAATCTGCCTGCCAATGCAGGGGACACAGGTTCAAGCCCTGGTCTGGGAAGATCCCACATGCCATGGAGCAACTAAGCCAGTGTGCCACAACTACTGAGCCTGCGCTCTAGAGCCCGCAAGCCACAACTACTGTGCCCACGTACCACAGCTACTGAAGCCCACGTGCCTAGAACCTATGCTCCACAACAAGAGAAGCCACTGCAATGAGAAGCCTGCACACTGCGAGAAGAGTAACCCCCACTTGCCACAACTAGAGAAAGCCCACACGCAGCAACAAAGACCCAACACAGCCAAAACTAAAATAAATAAATTTATAAAAAATATATGTATATATATTTAATGTTTAATTGAAACAGAATCAGAGATAAAGCACTAAAAGCTAAGATTGGAAAATACATTTTCATGCAAGAATTCATATATCAAATGACTTAAAGTCTTGTAGTTTTGTGACCTTGGGACAGATAGGGGAAATACTCAACCACTACATAAATAATCGAAACTAGATAATTACAAGATAGTCATTGTGGAAGCAATGGAGGGTGATGGCTCTTGATATGTAGTGTAGGTCTGACACTATTATTCTGTATTACTGGTACCTAAGGAATTGAAATATTTTGCAAGTTAAAGGGAGTCTATGAAATGTATTACATCATCTCTTCCAACAGATTAATGTTTATAAATATGTTTTGTTATTCTCTGCTCAACAGTTGAATTCAGGGAGAGGTCACTTAAAGTAATGTGGTGGTTAATTTTGTGCATACAGAAGACATACATTTCACCACAACTCTGAGAAATAAATTTGTGAAGGGAGCCCTGGCATTCTTGAAGAGCTCTGTGATTGCTTTTCTGTGTAGCCCAGACCTTACAGTGGGAACTCTCTTGTTGTCTGTCCAAGGAGCTCAAGCTGATGATCCAGTTTCTGGATCCAGCTGCCCAATTGCAGCCAGTACAGAGGGGAGAAAAACAGGTTGAATCACTCCAAGAGTATGCAGTCAGCAAAACCAGAACACGGGGGACTTCCCTGGTGATTCAGTGGATAAGACTCCGTGCTCCTAATGCAGGGGGCCTGGGTTCAATCCTTGGTCAGGGAACTAGATCCCACATGCACGCCACAATGAAGATCCCGCATGCTGCAACTAAGACCCAGCACGGCCAAACTAGGTAAATAATAAATAAATATATTTTTTAAAAAGGAATTGTTTAAAAAATTAAAACTCTCCAGAAAGTGGGCATAGAGGGAACCTACCTCAACATAATAAAGGCCATATACGACAAACCCACAGCAAACATCATTCTCAATGCTGAAAAACTGAAAGCATTTCCTCTAAGATCAGGAACGAGACAAAGATGTCCACTCTCACCACTATTCTTCAACATAGTTTTGGAAGTCCTAGCCATGGCAATCAGAGAAGAAAAAGAAATAAAAGGAATACAAATTGGAAAAGAAAAAGTAAAACTCACTGTTTGCAGATGACATGATACTATACATAGAGAATCCTAAAAATGCCTCTAGAAAATTACTAAAGCTAATCAATGAATTTGGTAAAGTTGCAGGATACAAAATTAATGCACAGAAATGTCTTGCTTTCCTATACACTAATGATGAAAAATCTGAAAGAGAAATTATGGAAACACTCCCATTTACCATTGCAACAAAGAGAATAAAATACCTAGGAATAAACCTACCTAGGGAGACAAAAGACCTGTATGCAGAAAACTATTAAGACACTGATGAAAGAAATTAAAGATGATACCAACAGATGGAGAGATACACCATGTTCTTGGATTGGAAGAATCAAAATTGTGAAAATGACTACTCAAAGCAATCTACAGATTCAGTGCAATCCATATCAAATTACCAATGGCATTTTTTACGGAACTAAAACAAATCATCTTAAAATTTGTATGGAGACACAAAAGACCCCGAATAGCCGAAGCAGTCTTGAGCGAAAAAAACAGAGCTGGAGGAATCAGACTCCCTGACTTCAGACTATACTACAAAGCTACAATAATCAAGACAATATGGTACTGGCACAAAAACAGAAACATAGATCAATGGAACAAGATAGAAAGCCCAGAGATAAACCAACACACGTATGATCAACTAATCTATGACAAAGGAGGCAAGGGTATACAATGGAGAAAAGACAGACAGTCCCTTCAATAAATGGTGCTGGGAAAACTGGACACCTACATGTAAAAGAATGAAATTAGAACACTCCCTAACACCATACACAAAAATAAACTCAAAATGGATTCAAGACCTAAGTGTAAGACCGGACACTATAAAACTCTTAGAGGAAAGCATAGGAAGAACACTCTTTGACATAAATCACAGCAAGATCTTTTTTGATCCACCTCCTAGAGTAATGGAAATAAAAACAAAAATAAACAAATGGGACCTAATGAAACTTAAAAGCTTTTGCACAGCAAAGGAAACCATAAACAAGACAAAAAGACAACCCTCAGAATGGGAGAAAATATTTGCAAATGAATCAACGGACAAAGGATTAATCTCCAAAATATATAAACATCTCATGCAGCTCAATATTAAAGAAACAACCCAATTCAAAAATGGGCAGAAGACCTAAATAGACATTTCTCCAAAGAAGCCATACAGATGGCCAAGAAGCACATGAAAAGCTGCTCAACATCACTAATTATTAGAGAAATGCAAATCAAAACTACAGTGAGGTATCACCTCACACCAGTTAGAATGGGCTTATCAGAAAATCTACAAACAACAAATGCGGGAGAGGGTATGCAGAAAAGGGAACCCTCTTGCACTATTGGTGGGAATGTCAACTGATACAGCCACTATGGAGAACAGTATGGAGGTTCCTTAAAAAACTAAAAATAGATCTATCATATGACCCAGCAATCCCACTACTGGGCATATACCCAGAGAAAACCATAATTCAAAAAGACACATGTACTGCAATGTTCATTGCTGCACTATTTACAATAGCCAGGTCATGGAAGCAACCTAAATGTCCATCAACAGATGAATGGATAAAGAAGATATGGTACATACAATGGAATATTACTCAGCCATAAAAAGGAACGAAATTGAGTCATTTGTTGAGACGTGGATGGATCTAGAGACTGTCATACAGAGTGAAGTAAGTCAGAAAGAGAAAAACAAATATTTTATATTAACGCATGTATGTGGAACCTAGAAAAATGGTACAGATGAACTGGTTTGCAGGGCAGAAGTTGAGACACAGATGTAGAGAACAAACATGGACACCAAGAGGGGAAAACCGCGGTGGGGTCGGGATGGTGGTGTGATGAACTGGGCGACTGGGATTGACATGTATACACTGATGTGTATAAAATTGATGACTAATAAGAACCTGCAGTATAAAAAAACAAACAAAAAAAACCAACTAATACTAAACTTTGGGTTATTTGTATGGAAATATGTTAACATAAATGTTTCAGACATTACATGAAATTTCTAAAAATCTTATATGTTCTGGTGTAATGTTATAAGTCATAATTCTAGTTATTACTTTAAAATGTATATCTCAGAAATAACTAAATTTCCTTGTCAATTGCATTATTATGAACTTTCATCAAATCTTCAACCGTGGTCATTTTTAAGTCTTTTGTCATTTACAGACAGTTCTGGGTGTACTCTGATGCTTTTGCCAAAATGTTCCTATAAAAGGGTTTCATCTTCAAGGAATTCATGGAAAAGACTCTGACAAGTACAGGTTTCTGGTAACTGACTATACTGCTGAACTGAATGAATAAGCATTTTCAGCACTCTAATGGAAAACTGATGAATTCATAAAAGTGCTAACAAAAGATCAAGATTAAAAAATTAATTACAGGGGACTGAGTGAACTGATGAGGATCATTATAACTTTTGTGACTTTCTGTTTGAATAAAAAAAATATCCCACAAGGACTCAGAGGCAAAAAATATACAAATCAATTTTCACTGCAAAGTAAAGGAGCTGTTACAGTGGAGGGTTACTGGACTGAATGTCAATATTATGACATAGTATGAGTGTGTTTCGTGTTTGGTAATTGCAATCATTGTTGCTTTTGTTGTGCTCATCCATTTACAATGCTTGGTGTCAGTTTATCTCTTGTAAGAATAAAATACAGTGTGTGTGTGTGAAAAAAGAAAAAGTTAAGCACTTATTAAAAAAAAAAAAACCACATAGTCACTTTGCTATTATCAGACCCCCCCAAAAAAATTCCTTAGTATAATCAAATATCCAGTCAGTGTTCACATTTTCCTGTCTTATAAATTCTTTTGTATAGTTTTTGTTCAAACTGAAACCTAAATAACTTCCTTACTTTGCAGTTGGTTGATGTGTCTCTTAAATCTCTTGTAATCCATAGGTACCTCCTCAATTTTAAGTTTTTTCCTTGCAATTCAGTTGTTAAGAGAACTAGATTATTTGTCCTATATATCATCTGGATTTTGCTGATTGCACCCCTGTGGTGATATTTCACATGTTTTTATTGCCCTTCTATTTTCTGTAATTGCCCTTCTATTTTGGTAATTATAGTCAGAGACCGGAAAAAAAATTTTTTAATTAAAATAAAAAAGAACAGAACGTGGGAAATTTCTGTAGATCAATAGCCCTAGTTCCTCAACAGATAATTTGAGGTAAACAAAAGAGATGGATGACGAACTTACAGACTGAGAGATTTGAAAGACATATCAAATTTTTTAAATGGACAAGACTAAACTCTAGTGGCTAGGGCAGCACATTAGGTAATAAAATTATAATAAAGAAGGGAATAAAAGGATAATGTTACTCATGAGAAGGAGAGGGGATTGTAACTAGGAAGGGGCATGTGAGAGGGCTTTGGGGGTGCCTGACAAAGTTCTTTTAATTTCTTTTTTTGTGTGTGTGACCGCACTGCGCGGCATGTGGGATCTTAGTTCCCTAATCAGGGATCGAACCTGTGCCCCCTGCAGTGGAAGTGCAGAGTCTTAACCTCTGGACCGCCAGAGAAGTCCAACGAAGTTCTTTTTCTTGATCTTGAACTATACATTTCATTCATGTGGTTTTCCATGTATATTATTTTGTAATAAAAACATTTTTAAAAAACATAGTCAATAAGAAACTAGCCTAGGCATTAAGATTGTTTTGTGCTTATCTTCCCACTCCACAGATAAGCAAGAACTAAATTTCAACAGATTCTTGAGAACTTGAGAGAACCTATAGAATTATTCATTATCAAATTACTATGTTACTGAACAGTCTTTTATATATGGCACCAAATTAGCCTAAGATTGCATGGTATAGTTCAATGTAGAAAACACCCCAGTATTCTTTTTTTCTAATACTATTTTTGTAAAAGTGAAATTTGTTCATTATATAAAACTTAGCAACAAAAAAAGTATAAAAAGTAAAATAAAAAACATGCTGTTATTCTATTCTCCAGAGGTAACCATAAATAATATTTTGGTATGTTTCCTTTTATATATTAATTCACTTACATTGGGAAAATATAGTTTTGTACCTACCTTATGTTCTCATCTCAGGCTCTATGCTCATATCAAGGCCTTACATTAAGGGCATCTAAGATCTTGATCCCTTTCAAAGTAGAATTCATTAATATTGCTGGAACATTTTTTCATAGGTGGGCTACATCATGCAGCCGCCCGAATTTCTGGTGACAATGTCTATAAGCATTTGAAGTATGAAGGAGGGATTCACCGAGTTCAGCGAATTCCTGAGGTGGGCCTGTCGTCAAGGATGCAGCGTATTCACACGGGAACGATGTCGGTTATTGTCCTCCCTCAACCAGATGAGGTAACCTCCTACCTAAACTCTATACCATTGTCTATGAAGATCAACCCGAATTTTATTGTCTAGGAAAAACTCCTGTGTGTTCTGTACACTCACAGAGTACTTCTGCACTCCAAATGTGTGGAGTCATTACCCCCCGACGAAGTAGTTCTTCAGTTCTCTGTGGACAGCATGTGGTCGTCCTACAATTCAACTCAGTTCTGACCCCATCTACCTGGAGATGACGTCAGATCCTACAGGCTAGACTCAGTCCCACAAGAGAGCCTCCCCTTCTGCTTCAGAGGCCAATCACAAGGCCTGGTTGTCTTCTGTGTTTCTGATCAACTGGTTATCCATCTGGAGGTTCCCATGACCCCCTCCTTAGGTTAAATAATACTAAAGTGGCTTACAGAACTCAGGAAAACAGTTTACTTACTAGACTACTGTCTTATTACAAAAGATACAACTCAGGAGTAGACAGGTGGAAGAAGTGCATAGGACGAAGTATGTGGGAAGAGGTGCAGAGCTTCTGTACCCTCTCCAGGCTCGCTACCCTTCCAGCAGCTTCATGTGTTCATCAGCCTGGCAGCTCTCTGAACCCTGTGCTTTGGGGATTTTTATGGAGGCTTCCATACATAGACATGATTGGTTAAATCACTGCGCTTTGGGGATTCCGCTCCTGGAGGTTGGGAGTGCAGTGGAAAGTTGAGGGTTGGAAAGTTCCAACCCTCTAATCATGTGGTTGGTTCCCCTGGGATCAGCCCCTGTCCTGTGGTTATCTAGAGGCTTTCCAAATATCACCTCATTAACATAAACTCAAGTGTGGTTGCAAGGGGCTTAGGATGAGAACTGGACAAAGACCAATATATATTATTATAAATTCACAATATCACAATTTATTTTACAGCAGTTTTTTTTTTTTTTTTTTTTTTTTGCGGTATGCGGGCCTCTCACTGTTGTGGCCTCTCCCGTTGCGGAGCACAGGCTCCGGATGCGCAGGCCCAGCGGCCATGGCTCACGGGCCCAGCCGCTCCGCGGCATATGGGATCCTCCCAGACCGGGGCACGAACCCGTATCCCCTGCATAGGCAGGCGGACTCTCAACCACTGCGCCACCAGGGAGGCCCAATTTTACAGCAGTTTTTTAAACCAGGATTCCGTCAAATTTCACTCATTGCAGTTGGTTGTTATATCTCTTTAAGTCTGGAACCAGTCTCCCAACTTTTCTTTTTTTTTTTCCTTTTAATGACATTGACTTTTTGAAGAGTCTAAACCATTTGCCTTATAGAATGTTCCACATCTGCATTCATCTGATTGTTTCCTCATAGTATTCGTTAAATTGTTCCGTTATGTCCTATGTTGTATTGAAAGTTATATTTAAATGTTCCATTCTATTCAGGTTGTACATTTTGAGCAAGTATACTTTTCAGGTGTAGTTATATTCATGCTGCATCTTATCAGAAGGCATAGAATATCATACTGTCCCACTCTTAGTGAGGATTGGTTTGAGCATTTAGTTAAGATGGTGACCACAAAAATATCTCCATTATGAAAGTGTATTTTTCCCTTTGTAATTACTAAGTAATCTCTAGGGTAATATGTCCTATTCCCAACAGCTTTTCCCCATGGTCTTAACATCCATTAGTGATCTTTGCCTGAATTAGTTATTTAGTTTGGGATTGCAAAATGGTGATTTTCTAATTCTATCACTCCTTCTACATGTATTACCTGACATTCTTTTCTGTAAGGAACTTTCCTCCCCACTACCTTCTCTCCTCCTTTCTTCTTGCTTTCTTTCTTTTTTTCCTTTTTTTAACAGCTTTATTAGAGTATAATTGCTTTACAATGGTGTGTCAATTTCTGCTTTCTAACAAAGTGAATCAGTTATACATATACATATGTCCCCATATCTCTTCCCTCTTGCATCTCCCTCCCTCCCACCCTCCCTATCCCACCCTTCTAGGTGGTCAGAAAGCAGTGAGCTGATCTCCCTGTGTTATGCGGCTGCTTCCCACTAGCTATCTATTTTACGTTTGGTAGTGTATATATGTCCATGCCACTCTCTCACTTTGTCCCAGCTTACCCTTCCCCCTCCCTGTATCCTCAAGTCCATTCTCTAGTAGGTCTGCATCTTTATTCCTGTCTTGCCCCTAGGTTCTTCTGACCATTTTCTATTTTTTCTTTTTTTTAGATTCCATATATATGTGTTAGCATACAGTATTTGTTTTTCTCTTTCTGACTTACTGCACTCTGTATGACAGTCTCTAGAATGACAGTCTCTAGATCCATCCACGTCTCAACAAATGACTCAATTTCGTTCCTTTTTATGTCTGAGTAATATTCCATTGTATATATGTACCACAACTTCTTTATCCATTCGTCTATTGATGGGCATTTAGGTTGCTTCCATGACCTGGCTATTGTAAATAGTGCAGCAATGAACATTGCAGTACATGTGTCTTTTTGAATTATGGTTTTCTCTGGGTGTATGCCCAGTAGTGGGATTGCTGGATCATATGGTAATTCTATTTTTAGTTTTTTAAGGAACCTCCATACTGTTCTCCATAGTGGCTGTATCAGTTGACATTCCCACCAATAGTGCAAGAGGGTTCCCTTTTCTGCATACCCTCTCCCGCATTTGTTGTTTGTAGATTTTCTGATAAGCCCATTCTAACTGGTGTGAGGTGATACCTCACTGTAGTTTTGATTTGCATTTCTCTAATAATTAGTGATGTTGAGCAGCTTTTCATGTGCTTCTTGGCCATCTGTATGGCTTCTTTGGAGAAATGTCTATTTAGGTCTTCTGCCCATTTTTGAATTGGGTTGTTTGTTTCTTTAATATTGAGCTGCATGAGCTGTTTATATATTTTGGAGATTAATCCTTTGTCTGTTGATTTGTTTGCGAATATTTTCTCCCATTCTGAGGGTTGTCTTTTCATCTTGTTTATGGTTTCCTTTGCTGTGCAAAAGCTTTTAAGTTTCATTAGGTCCCATTTGTTTATTTTTGTTTTTATTTCCATGACTCTAGGAGGTGGATCAAAAAAGATCTTGCTGTGATTTATGTCAAAGAGTGTTCTTCCTATGCTTTCCTCTAAGAGTTTTATAGTGTCCGGTCTTACATTTAGGTCTCGAATCCATTTTGAGTTTATTTTTGTGTTTAGTGTTAGGGAGTGTTCTAATTTCATTCTTTTACATGTAGCTGTCCAGTTTTCCCAGCACCACTTATTGAAGGGACTGTCTTTTGTCCATTGTATATCTTTGCCTCCTTTGTCATAGATTAGTTGACCATAGGTGCATGGGTTTATCTCTGGGCTTTCTATCTTGTTCCATTGATCTATGTTTCTGTTTTTGTGCCAGTACCATATTGTATTGATTACCGTAGCTTTGTAGTATAGTCTGAAGTCAGGGAGTCTGATTCCTCCAGCTCTGTTTTTTTCCCTCAGGACTGCTTTGGCTATTCGGGGTCCTTTGTGTCTCCATACAAATTTTGAGATGATATGTTCTAGTTCTGTAAAAAAAATGCCATTGGTAATTTGATAGCGATTGCACTGAATCTGTAGATTACTTTGGGTAGTATAGTCATTTTCACAATATTGATTCTTCCAATTGAAGAACGTGGTATATCTCTCCATCTCTTGGTATCAACTTTAATTTCTTTCATCAGTGTCTTATACTTTTCTGCATATAGGTCTTTTGTCTCCCTAGGTAGGTTTATTCCTAGGTATTTTATTCTTTTTGTTGCATTGGTAAATTATGTTTCCATAATTTCTCTTTCAGATTTTTCATCATTAGTGTATAGGAATGCAAGAGACTTCTGTTCATTAATTTTGTATCCTGCAACTTTACCAAATTCATTGATTAGCTCTAGTAGTTTTCTAGTGGCATTTTTAGGATTTTCTATGTATAGTATCATGTCATCTGTAAACAGTGACAGTTTTACTTCTTTTCCAATTTGTATTCCTTTTATTTCTTTTTCTTCTCTGATTGCCATGGTTAGGACGTCCAAAACTATGTTGAATAATAGTGAGAGTGGACATCCTTGTCTCGTTCCTGATGTTAGAGGAAATGCTTTCAGTTTTTCACCATTGAGAATGATGTTTGCTGTGGGTTTGTTGTATATGGCCTTTATTATGTTGAGGTATGTTCCCTCTGTGCCCACTTTCTGGAGAGTTTTTATCACAAATGGGTGTTGAATTTTGTCAAAAGCTTTTTCTGCATCTATTGAGTTGATCATATGGGGTGTTTCTGTTTTTTGTTTTGTTTTTTGATCATATGGTTTTTACTCTTCAATTTGTTAATATGGTGTATCACATTGATTGATTTGCACATATTGAAGAATCCTTGCATCCCTGGCATAAATCCCACTTGATCATGGTGTATGATCCTATGAGGGTGATGGTGCCCTCATAGAATGAGTTTGGGAGTGTTCCTTCCTCTGCAATTTTTTGGAAGAGCTTGAGAATGATGGATGTTAGCTCTTCTCTAAATGTTTGATAGAATTCACCTGTGAAGGCATCTGGTCCTGGACTTTTGTTTTTTGGAAGATTTTTAATCACAGTTTCAATTTCATGACTTGTGATGGTCTGTTCATATTTTCTGTTTCTTCCTGGTTCAGTCTTGGAAGGTTATACCTTTCTAAGAATTTGTCCATTTCTTCCAGGTTGTCCCTTTTATTGGCATAGAGTTGCTTGTAGTAGTCTCTTAGGATGTTTTGTATTTCTGCGGTGTCTGTTTTAACTTCTCCTTTTTCATTACTAATTTTATTGATTTGAGTCCTCTCCCTCTTTTTCTTGATGAGTCTGGCTAACGGTTTCTCAATTTTGTTTATCTTCTCAAAGAACCAGCTTTTAGTTTTATTGATCTTTCTTAATTGTTTTCTTTGTTTCTATTTCATTTATTTCTGCTCTGATCTTTATGATTTCTTTCCTTCTGCTAATTTTGGGTTTTGTTCTTTTTTCTCTAGTTCCTTTAGGTGTACGTTTAGATTGTTTACTTGAGATTTTTCTTGTTTCTTGAGGTAGGCATGTATAGCTATAAACTTCCCTCTTAGAACTGCTTTTCCTGCATCCCATAGGTTTTGGATTGTCATGTTTTCGTTGTCATTTGTCTCTAGGTATTTTTTGATTTCCTCTTTGATTTCTTCAGTGATCTCTTGGGTATTTAGTAACATATTGTTTAGCCTCCATGTGTCTGTGTTTTTTACAGTTTTTTGCCTGTAATTCATTTCTAATCTCATAGCGTTGTGGTCAGAAAAAATGCTTGATATGATTTCAATTTTCTTAAATTTACTGAGGCTTGATTTGTGACCCAAGGTGTGACCTATCCTGGAGAATGTTCCGTGTGCACTTGAGAAGAAAGTGTAATCTGCTGGTTTTGGATGGAATGTCCTATAAATATCAATTAAATCTATCTGGTCTATTGTGTCATTTAAAGCTTCTGTTTCCTTATGTATTTTCATTTTGGATGATCTGTCCATTGGTGTAAGTGAGGTGTTAAAGTACCCCACTATTATTGTGTTACTGTCGATTTCCTCTTTTATAGCTGTTAGCAGTTGTCTTATGTATTGAGGCGCTCCTATGTTGGGTGCATATATATGTATAATTGTTACATCTTCTTCTTGGATTGATCCCTTGATTATTAGGTAGCGCCCTTCCTTGTCTCTTGTAACATTCTTTATTTTAAAGTCTATTTTATCTGATACGAGTATAGCTACTCCAGCTTACTTTTGATTTCCATTTGCATGGAATATCTTTTTCCATCTCCTCACTTTCAGTCTGTATGTGTCCCCAGGTCTGATGTGGGTCTCTTGTAGACGGCATATATACAGATCTTGTTTTTGTGTCCATTCAGCACGCTTGTGTCTTTTGGTTGGAGCATTTAATCCATTCATGTTTAAGGTAATTATCGATATGTATGTTCGTATAATCATTTTCATAATTGTTTTGGGTTTTTTTTGGTAGGTCCTTTTCTTCTCTTGTGTTTCCCACTTAGAGAAGTTCCTTTAGCATTTGTTGTAGAGCTGGTTTGGTGGTGCTTAATTCTCTTAGCCTTTGCTTGTCTGTAAAACTTTTGATTTCTCCATCGAATCTGAATGAGATCCTTGCTGGGTAGAGTAATCTTGGTTGTAGGTTCTTCCCTTTCATCACTTTAAGTATATCATGTCACTCCCTTCTGGCTTGTACAGTTTCTGCTGAGATATCAGATGTTAACCTTATGGGAGTTCCCTTGTATGTTATTTTTCATTTTTCCCCTGCTGCTTTCGATAATTTTTCTTTGTCTTTAATTTTTGTCAATTTGATTACTATGTGTCTTGGTGTGTTTCTCCTTGGTTTTGTCCTGCATGGAACTCGCTGCACTTCCTGGACTTGGGTGGCTATTTCCTTTCCCATGTTAGGGAAGTATTTGACTATAATGTCTTCAAATATTTTCTAGGGTCCTTTCTCTCTGTCTTCTCTTTCTGGAACCCCTATAATGCAAACGTTGTTGCATTTAATATTGTCCCAGAGGTCTCTTAGGCTGTCTTCATTTCTTTTCATTCTGTTTTCTTTATTCTGTACCGCAGCAGTGAATTCCAGCCTTCTGTCTGCCAGGTCACTTATCCATTCTTCTGCTTCAGTTATTCTGCTATTGATTCCTTCTAGTGTAGTTTTCATTCCAGTTATTGTATTGTTCATCTCTGTTTGTTCTTTAATTCTTCTAGGTCTTTGTTAAACATTTTTTGCATCTTCTCGATATTTGCCTCCATTCTTTTTCCGTGGTCCTGGATCATCTTCACTATCATTATTCTGAACTCTTTTTCTGGAAGGTTGCCTATCTCCACTTCATTTAGTTGTTTTTCTGGGGTTTTATCTTGTTCCTTCATCTGGTACATAGCCCTCTGCCTTTTCATCTTGTGTATCTTTCTGTGAATGCGGTTTTTGTTCCACAGGCTGTAGGATTGTAGT
This sequence comes from Mesoplodon densirostris, assembly GCF_025265405.1. Taxonomy (NCBI): domain Eukaryota; kingdom Metazoa; phylum Chordata; class Mammalia; order Artiodactyla; family Ziphiidae; genus Mesoplodon; species Mesoplodon densirostris. Next base: position 25,372,064 of record NC_082677.1, read on the forward strand.
TCTTCTTGCTTCTGCTCTCTGCCCTCTGGTAGATGAGGCTATATAAGGAGGCTTGATGGGAGGGACTGTTTTTTGTTTCTTAAGGTAGGCTTGTATAGCTATAAACTTCCCTCTTAGAACTGCTTTTGCTGCATCCCATAGGTTTTGGGTCATTGTATTTTCATTGTCATTTGTTTCGAGGTATTTTTTAATTTCCTCTTTGATTTCTTCAGTGATCTCTTGGTTATTAAGTAGTGTGTTGTTTACCCTCCATGTGTTTGTATTTCTTACAGATTTTTTCCAGTAATTGATATCTAGTCTCATAGCGTTGTGGTCGGAAAAGATACTTGATGTGATTTCAATTTTCTTAAATTTACCAAGGCTTGATTTGTGACCCAGGATATGAACTATCCTGGAGAATGTTCCATGAGCACTTGAGAAGAATATGTATTCTGTTGTTTTTGGATGGAATGTCCTATAAATATCAATGAAGTCCATCTTGTTTAATGTATCATTTAAAGCTTGTGTTTCCTTATTTATTTTCATTTTGGATGATCTGTCCATTGGTGAAAGTGGGGTGTTAGAGTCCCCTACTATGACTGTGTTACTGTCGATTTCCCCTTTTATGGCTGTTAGTATTTGCCTTATGTATTGAGGTGCTCCTATGTTGGGTGCATAAATATTTACAGTTGTTATATCTTCTTTTGGGATTGATCCCTTGATCATTATGTAGTGTCCTTCTTTGTCTCTTCTAATAGTCTTTATTTTAAAGTCTGTTTTGTCTGATATGAGAATTGGTACTCCAGATTTCTTTTGATTTCCATTTGTATGGAATATCTTTTTCCATCCCCTCACTTTCAGTCTGTATGTGTCCCTAGGTCTGAAGTGGGTCTCTTGTAGGCAGCATATATGTGGGTCTTGTTTTTGTATCCATTCGGCCAGTCTATATTTTTTGGTTGGAGCATTTAATCCATTTACATTTAAGTTAATTATTGATATGTATGTTCCTATTCCCATTTTCTTAATTGTTTTGGGTTTATTATTATAGGTGTTTTCCTTCTCTTGTGTTTCCTGCCTAGAGAAGTTCCTTTAGCATTTGTTCTAAAGCTGGTTTGGTGGTGCTGAATTCTCTTAGCTTTTGCTTGTCTGTAAAGCTTTTAATTTCTCTGTCAAATCTGAATGAGATCCTTGCTGGGTAGAGTAATCTTGGTTGTAGGTTTTTCTCTTTCATCACTTTAAATATATCCTGCCACTCCCTTCTGACTTGCAGAGTTTCTGCTGAAAGATCAGCTGTTAGCCTTATGGGGATTCCCTTATGTGTTACTTGTTGTTTTTCCCTTGCTGCTTTTAATATTTGTTCTTTGTATTTAATTTTTGATAGTTTGATTAGTATGTGTCTTGACGTGTTTCTCCTTTGATTTATCCTGTACGGGACTCTCTGTGCTTCCTGGACTTGATTAACTATTTCCTTTCCCATATTAGGGCAGTTTTCAACTGTAATCTCTTCAAATATTTTCTCAGTCCCTTTCTTTTTCTCTTCTTCTTCTGGGACCCCTATAATTGGAATGTTGTTGTGTTTAATGTTGTCCCAGAGGTCTCTGAGACTGTCCCCAATACTTTTCATTCTTCTTTATTCTGCTCTGCAGTAGTTAGTTCCACTATTTTATCTTCCAGGTTACTTATCCGTTCTTCTGCCTCTGTTACTCTGCTATCGATCCCTTCTAGAGAATTTTTAATTTCATTTATTGTGTTGTTCATCTCTGTTTGCTCTTTAGTTCTTATAGGTCATTGTTAAACGTTTCTTGTATTTTCTCCATTCTATTTCCAAGATTTTGGATCATCTGTACTATCATTATTCTGAATTCTTTTTCAGGTAGACTGCCTATTTCCTCTTCATTTGTTAGGTCTGGTGGGTTTTTGCCTTGCTCCTTCATCTGCTCTGTGTTTCTCTGTCTTCTCATTTTGTTAAACTTACTGTGTTTGGGGTCTCCTTTTTGCAGGCTTCAGGTTCGTAGTTCCTGTTGTTTTTGGTGTCTGTCCCCAGCGGCTAAGGTTGGTTCAGTGGGTTGTGTAGGTTTCCTGGTGGAGGGGACTAGTGCCTGTGTTCTGGTGGATGAGGCTGGATCTTGTCTCTCTAGTGGGCAGGTCCACGTCTGGTGGTGTGTTTTGGGGTGTGTGTGGCTTTATTATGATTTTAGGCAGTCTGTGTGCTAATGGATGGGGTTGTGTTCCTGTCTTGCTAGTTGTTTGTCATAGGGTATCTTGCACTGTAACTTGCTGGTCGTTGAGTGGAGCTGGGTCTTGGCGTTGAGATGGAGATCTCTGGGAGATTTTCACCATTTCATATTATGTGGAGCTGGGAGGTCTCTTGTGGACCAGTGTCCTGAACTTGGCTCTCCCACCTCAGTGGCACAGCCCTGACGCCTGGCTGGGGCACCAAGAGCCTGTCCTCCACACGGCTCAGAATAAAAGGGAGAAAAAAAGGAAAGAAAAAAGAAGATAAAATAAAATAAAGTAAAATAAAATAAAGTTATTAAAATAAAAAATAATTATTACGGAAAAAAAATTTTTAAGTAATAAAAACATAAAAATGGACCGACAGAACCCTAGGACAAACAGTAAAAGCAAAGCTATACAGACAAAATCACACACAGAAGCATACACATACACACTCACAAAACGAGAAAAAGGGGAAAAATATATATATATTGTTGCTCCCAAAGTCCATCTCCTCAATTTGGGATTATTCGTTGTCTATTCAGGTATTCCACAGATGCAGAGTACATGAAGTTGATTGTGGAGATTTAATCTGCTGCTCCTGAGGCTGCTGGGAGAGACTTCCCTTTCTCTTCTTTGTTCGAACAGCTCCGGGGATTCAGCTTTGGATTTGGACCCGCCTCTGCCTGTAGGTTGCCTGAGGGCGTCTGTTCCCCGCCCAGACAGGATGGGGTTAAAGGAGCAGCTGATTCAGGGTCTCTGGCTCACTCAGGCCGGGGGGAGGGGGTACGGATGTGGGGCGAGCCTGCGGCGGCAGAGGCCAGTGTGAAGTTGCACCAGCCTGAGTCGCGCCGTGTGTCCTCCCAGGGAAGGTGTCCCTGGATCACAGGACCCTGGCAGTGGCGGGCTGCACAGGCTCCCAGGAGGGGAGGTGTGGACAGTGACCTGTGCTCGCACACGGGCTTCTTGGTGGCTGCAGCAGCAGCCTTAGAGTCCCATGCCCGTCTCTGGGGTCCGTGCTGATAGCTGCTGCTCGCTCCCGTCTCTGGAGCTCCTTTAAGCGGCGCTCTTAATCCCCTCTCGTCGCGCACCAGGAAACAGAGGCAAGAAAAAGTCTCTTGCCTCTTTGGCAGCTCCAGACCCTTTCTCGGACTCCCTCCTGGCTAGCTGTTGTGCACTAGCCCCCTTCAGGCTCTGTTCACGCTGCCAACCCCAGTCCTCTCTGGGGGATCCGACTTCTGAAGCCCGAGCCTCAGCTCCCAGCCCCGACTCGTCCCGGCGGGTGAGCAGACAAGCCTCTTCGGCTGGTGAGTGCTGGTCGGCACTGATCCTCTGTGCGGGAATCTCACCGCTTTGCCCTCTGCACCCCTGTTGCTGTGCTCTCCTCCGTGGCTCTGAAGCTTCCCCGCTCTGTCACCTGCAGTCTCTGCCGGCGAAGCGGCTTCCTCGTGTGTGGAAACCTTTCCTCCTTCACAGCTCCCTCCCACTGGTGCAGTTCCCGTCCCTATTCTTTGTCTGTTTTTTCTTTTTTCTTTTATGCTACCCAGGTACGTGGGGAGTTTCTTGCCTTTTGGGAGGTCTGAGGTCTTCTGCCAGCGTTCAGTAGGTGTTCTGTAGGAGTTGTTCCACATGTAGATGTATTTCTGATATATTTATGGGGAGGAAGGTGATCTCCGTGTCTTACTCTTCCGCCATCTTGAAGCTCCTCCTCTCTTTCTTATTTTACCTCATTATAAACTCGTATATTGAATTTCATATATTGACCTCATTATAGACCTATGGATTTTTAAATTCAATGAGTTATAATCACTATTGTGTTTCTTTCTTATTAAATTGAGGTATAGTTGATTTACAATACTATATTAGTTTCAGGTGTACAACATAATGATTCACAATTTTTTAAAGTTTTATAGTTTTTATAAAATATTGGCTATATTCCCTTGTGCTGTACAATATATCCTTGGGGCTTATTTAGTTTATACATAATAGTCTGTACATCTTACTTCCCTACCTCTATTCTTCCCCTCTCCCCTTCCCTCTCCCCACTGGTAACCACTGGTTTGTTCTGTATATCTATGAGTCTATTTCTTTTTTGCTATATTCACTAGTTTGTTTTATTTTTTAGATTCCACATATAAGTGATATCATACAGTATTTGTCTTTGTCTGACTTATTTCACTAAGCACAGTACCCTCCACATACATCCATGTTATTGCAAATGGCAAAATTTCATTATTTTTTATGGCTGAGTAATATGCCATTGCATATATATACCACATCTTCTTTATCCATTCATCTGTTGATGGACACTTAGGTTGCTTCCATACCTTGGCAATTGTAAATAATGCTGCTATGAACACCGTGGTGCATATATCTTTTCAAATTAATGTTTTCGGTTTTTTTTCGGATATACACCCCAGGAGTGGAATTGCTGGATTGTATGGTAGTTCTGTTTTTAGTTTTTTGAGGAGCCTCCATACTGTTTTCCACAGTGGCTGCACCAATTTACATTCCCAGAGTGTACAAGGGTTCCCATTTCTTCACGTCCCCACCGATACTTGTTGTTTGTGGTCTTTCTGATACCCATTCTGACAGGTGTGAGGTGATATCTCACTGTGGTTTTGATATGCATTTCTCTGATGATTAGTGATGTTGAGCTTCTTGTCCTGTGCTTGTTGGCCATCTGAATGTCTTCTTTGGAAAAATGTCCATGTCTTCAGGGTATTTTTGACTGGGTTGTTTTTTTTTTATGTTATATGAGCTGTTTATATATTTTAGATATTAATCCCTTATCATCATATCATTACCAAGTATTTTCTCCCATTCAGTAGGTTGTCTTTTTGTTTACCTATTTTTTCCTATGCTGTGCAAAAGCATTTAAGTTTGATTAGGTCCCATTTGTTTATTTTTGTTTTTGTTTCCTTTAGGAGACATATCCAAAAAATATTGCTACAATTTATGTCAAATAGTGTTCTGCCTATATTTTCTCCTAGGAGTTTTATGGTCTTACATTTAGGTCTTAAATTCATTTTGAGTTTATTTTTGTATATGGAATGAGAAAATGTTCTAATTTCACTCCTTTACATGTAGCTGTCGAGTTTTCCCAGTACCACTTATTGAGAAGGGTGTCTTTTCCCCATTGTATATTCTTGCCTCCTTTGTTGCACATTAATTGACCATAAGTGTTTGGGTTTACTTCTGGGCACATTATTCTGTTTCATTGATCTATGTATCTGTTTTTGTGCCAGTACCATACTGTTTTGATTACTGTAGCTTTGTGGTGCAATCTGAAGTTAGGGAGTGTGATAGCTCCAGCTCTGTTCTTCTTTCTCAAGATTATTTTGGCTATTTGGGGTTTCTTGAGTTTCCATACAAATTTTAAAATTATTTGTTCTAGTTCTGTGAAAAATGCCATTGGTATTTTTTTTTTTTTTTTTTTTTTGCGGTATGCGGGCCTCTCACTGTTGTGGCCTCCCCCGTTGTGGAGCACAGGCTCCGGACGCGCAGGCTCCGGACGCGCAGGCTCAGCGGCCATGGCTCACGGGCCCAGCCGCTCCGCGGCATATGGGATCCTCCCAGACCGGGGCACGAACCCGTATCCCCTGCATCGGCAGGCGGACTCTCAACCACTTGCGCCACCAGGGAGGCCCCATTGGTATTTTGATAGGCATTTCATTGAGTCTGTAGATTGCCTTGGGTAGTATGGTCATTTTAACATAAAATTCTTCCAATCTATGAACACAGTACGTTTTTCCATTTGTATCATCTTCAGGTTCTTTCATCAGTGTCTTGTTGTTTTCTGAATACAGGTCTTTTACCTATCTTCTTTTTGATGCTATTGTAAATGGGGTTGTTGTCTTAATTTCTCTTTCTGATAGTTTGTTGTTAGTGTATAGAAATGCAACATATTTATGTATATTAGTTTTGTATCCTACAACTTTACCAGATTCATTGATGAGCCCTATAAGTTTTTTGGTGGTGTCTTTAGGATTTTCTATGTATATTATCATGTCATCTGCAAACAGTGACAGTTTTACTTCTTCCTTTTCAGTTGGATTCCTTTTATTACTTTTTCTTGTGTGAGTGCTGAGGCTGGGCATTCACTATTGTTTTTAATGTTCAAATTGTCCCATTTGGCCCGTAGTAGCCTTTCTAGGGTAGCCCCTTTTGAAATGACCCAATCAGTCTTTGAGTGCATACTTGCTTTCTGCTATAATAGACATCCCAGGCTACCTTGTACTCTCCTGCCTCAGACTTAGAGTCAGACCTGGTTCTTTTTAGTGGGGAATGTATCCAGAAGTCAACGTATGGGTACTAGGTCTGCTCATTATTACTAAAGTGTACTTATTACATCAAGACTCTTCAGTGGATAGAATTAGGAAATACATATGATTTTAAATTAAAGGTTCCTATTATTATTACTTCCAATTCAAATTTACAGGGAGTATCTTTCCTGCACCTTTTTGCATTTTGTTTCATATCTTCCCACTTGGAGTTAAAATCTTCTTTCTTAATCACTTTTAATATGTTTACCTTTTGCTTTATTATACTATATATATAAAATAGTTTCAAAATTTTTCAGTAAAGTACTTAGTAATGTTTAATATTTCTGTCCTTAGAATGTAACCCACCAAGAAAGCAGTCAGAGTAATATGTTCAAAGACCATCTGAAATAATGTTTTTCTGTGTGGTTATGTTATTATTATGGGAAATATTTTGATTTATTTGTTTGCAGTTGTATTTAATTTTTCTTTCCTCTTTTATTTTTGGTGTAATCAGCATTTATGTGGTTCAGAAATCAAAACCATAGAGTTGTCTTGCTTCCATCCTTATTCCTTCCACCCCATTCTCACCTATCCCCTTGTTGTCTTCATATTCTTGAAAATTACTCATTTAGTGAAGCTTCATTCTCCTAAACAGGGCCTTATTCTCTTAATTGACATTTTAAATTCTTTGTATCTTAAAAAGTCACTGTGTCTATGTTCAGAATTCCCCAGAAGTTATTAGGTAGTTTCTATAACATTTGGGAGAACATGACATATAACATCAACATATTTGCTGTATAACTACTTAATATACTGTAACCACAAGAAATGGGAAATTACTCTTCATCTATTCAGTGTTTATTGAAATTTTAAGCTAGCTAACACTGGCATATTTTAACAAAGCCTGTATAATCTTTGCACTGTGTAATCTTTTTCTTCACCATATAGTACTCATCTTAGAGAAATCAAAAGAAAAACAACTAAGTTATATATTAGATTCTAACCTCAACCCTGTTGTTAGTGTACTTTTCAAAGAGAATGGTCATACTTGCTGTCTGTCATTCATTGAAATAAATGATAAATGTGGAACAAAATGTTAGGTCTCCCCTCAAAAACAGCATATTTTATATATATTTGTGTATATATCTGTATATTCATATATAGGTATATATTTCTGTGCATTCATGTGTGTGTGTATAAATATCAGAAAATTTCCTAAGGCTGTCATAACAAATAACCACAAACTTAGTAACTTAAAACCACAGAAATGTATTCTCCAACAGTTCTACAGGTCAGAAGTCCAAAATCAAGGTATTGGCAGGGCCATGCTCCCTCCAGAGGTTCTGGGGGAGAATCCTCCCTTGCCTTTTCCAGCTTCTGGTATCTCCATGTGTTCCTTGGCTTGTAGCTGTGCAACTCCAGTCTTTGACTCCAAATTCACATTGTCTCCTCCTCTCTCTTCTCTAGGTGTCTTTTATAAGGACACTTGTCATTGGATTTAGGGCCTATCCGAATAATCCAGTATGATCTCATCTTAACTCAATTATGTCTGCAAAGACCCTTTTCCCAAATAAGGTTCCGGTGGTTAGAATAGAACATATCTTTTGGGGTGCCTCCATTCAGTCCATTAACAAGCACACACATACACACACAGTGGATTCTCATTCGCAGTAGTTATGTTCTACAAAGTCACAGTGAACACTGATTTAGTGAATACTGAACTATTTTTTCTAGGGAAAATATATATACATATCTCACATAGATTATAACCCTAAATCCTAGAAACAACCTATCCTGGTAGATTCTATTTTCTTTATTTTACAAGAGAGAAAATGATGTTCAGAAGTGGTAAGTGACTTGTCTTGAGGCACGTCATTCACAGGGGCCAGAGTTGAAATTCAAACCCTGTCCAGCTGGCCCCAGAGCCAGAGCTTCTTGCACTGCCCTGCCCTGCCCCTCCTGTCCTCATCCTGTGTCATCTCTGTAGGAAACAAGAAAGCAGAGAGTCACCTTGTTGGACCTCAGCTGAGAACATGCATGTGTAGAGCAATTGGAATGTTTTGCTGCTCTGCATATGTCTGCAAATGACTGTGGAAGTGCTGCAATAATTGACTTGCGGGAACAAATAAATTCTAGCGAGTAGGTATATTCACAAATACAGAATCAGGGAATAATGAGGATCAACTTTATATGTATGTATATATATTTTAAAAATATATGTTGTATCTAAGGTAGCTTTGTGGGATGATAGATGATGAAACTTCTGAAAGATTACATAACTCAGTGATCTCATAGCATCATAAGTCAGTGTTAAAAATAGCATCCGTTGGGGACTTCCCTGGTGGTCCAGTGGTTCAAAATCTGCCTTCCAATGCAGGGGACACAGGTTCAATCCCTGGTCGGGGAGCTAAGATCCCACATGCTGTGGGGCAACTAAGCCCACGCGCCGCAACTACTGAGCCTGCACGCTCTGGAGCCCACGTGCCACAACTAGAGAGCCTGCAAGCCTCAACCAAGACCTGATGCAGCCAAATAAAGAAATATTTTTTTTTAAAAATAGCATCTGTTGGAATAGGGAGTTTATGGTTCTTTCTTTGGTTTGAGTTATTTCACCTCTTAGTCAAATGGCTATGACTTAACACAAAATAGTACAGTTTATTTGAAAGATTTGGGATCAGTTTAGTATTAAAGTATTTGTTGAGTGTGGAATTTACTCATGCTATACGCTTTGTTCTAGGTAGATGTGAAAGTGGACCCCAAGGATTTACGAATAGACACATTTCGAGCCAAAGGAGCAGGAGGGCAGCATGTTAATACAACTGATAGTGCTGTCAGACTTGTCCATGTCCCCACAGGTAAGCTAGTCCTTTTGCTTTTGTACTTTTAACTTTTTTTCACATCTTATAAAACTATTTGGCATTTAGAAAGAGTCTTATGTTGGTGTCTGGTTCCTTGCACAAACCCTTTAAAGGTGACACTGGGGTCATGGGTCCGAGGTTCCCAAGGTGTTCATATTCCCTTCTGTTTGGAAAAGGAACCTCCTTGGCTGTGTGTATTTAAGAGTGAGGTTCTGGGCTTCCCTGGTGGCACAGGGGTTGAGCGTCCACCTGCCGATGTAGGGGATACGGGTTCGTGCCCCAGTCCGGGAAGATCCCACATGCCGCGGAGCGGCTGGGCCCGTGAGCCACGGCCGCTGAGCCTGCGCGTCCAGAGCCTGTGCTCCGCAACGGGAGAGGCCACAACAGTAAAAAAAGACATTGAGGATTTAAGAGTGAGGTTCTAAAAGCTGAGTGCATGGGTGCCACGTATCCACTAGTAAGTTTCAGCTGAAGGGCAGTCAGGTGGTTAATCAGCTTTTTTCTTAGAGCTCTTCAAATGTCAGCATTTGTAGATCTTTTCTCTTGGGTAGTTTTTCTCTTGAGAAGGATCCTCCTCCAGGATACCTGAGAGTAAGGTCAAGGTCTCACCATTCAGTAAGCACACCTTTACTTAATCCTTTTTTATTCAGTTGTATGCCTCATACTTGCCTTCCTTTGCACCTATTTAGACTCAAGTCTGGAACTTTCCTTATTTAATTCTCTAAAGACGGTACCTCCTGCTTCCTGCAGATTGAGGGAAGGGACTTGATGATCTAGTTGTTATATAGACTTTCTGTATCTAGTCCCCAAACTGTCAACCCTGAGTTCTGGGGTGCCTCATTAGTGCCTCAATGCCAGAGCCTGTCTGGCCCTCAGCGGGCAGATGGACTTGGTTCTGGTCAGCATCTCCCTCGACAGGGGTTTCGACCTCACCTTCCTCCTCTCTGCTGAGTCATTTGCCATTCTTCCAGCCTCTTTTTCTTTTTTTTTCTTTAATTAATTAATTAAATAAATAATTTAAAATTGAAGTATAGTTGATTAACATTGTTTTAGGTGTACAGCAGTCCATCCACTTTGTCTTTATATATTGTGTTTGGAGACTACACTCATCATCTCATTTTATTTCAGATGGAGTTTGTGTTCCTGTTCTTGTTGTATCAGTGCAATTTATAAAAAAATGTTATTGAAGTATAGTTGATTTACAGTGTGTTAATTTCTGCTGTACAGCAAAGTGACTCATTTATAGATATATGCGTTCTTTTTTCGTATTCTTTTCCATTATGGCTTATCATAGGATACTGAATATAGTTCCCTGTACTATATAGTAGGACCTTGTTGTTTACCCATCCTGTATATACTAGTTTGCATCTGCTAATCCCACACTCACCATCCTTCCCTCCCCCTACACCACCACCCACTTGGCAACCACAGGTCTGTTCTCTATGTCTGTCAGTCTGTTTCTATTTTGTAGATATGTTCATTTGTGTCATTTTTTTTTTTTTTTTGTAAATCACTTGGGCTTTCTTTTTTTAAATATAAATCTATTTATCTTATTTATTTATTTTTGGCTGCGTTGGGTCTTGGTTGCTGTGTGCGGGCTTTCTCTAGTTGCGGCGAGCGGGGGCTACTCTTCATTGCAGTGAGTGGGCTTCTCATTGCGGTGGCTTCTGTTGTTGCGGGCACGGGCTCTAGGCGTGCGGGCTTCAGTAGTTGTGGCACACAGGCTCTAGAGTGCAGGCTCAGTAGTTGTGGCTCACAGGCTTAGTTGCTCCATGGCATGTGGGATCTTCCCGGACCAGGGCTTGAACCCGTGTCCCCTGCATTGGCAGGCGGATTCTTAACCACTGCGCCACCAGGGAAGCCCTGTGTCGTATTTTAGATTCCCCATATAAGTGATATCATATGGCACTTGTCTTTCTCTTTCTGACTGCGCTTAGTATGATAATTTCTAGGTCCATCCATGTTGCTGCAAATGACATTATTCATTCTTTTTTATGGCTGAGTAATATTGAATTGTATACATGCACCACATCTTCATCCATTTATCTGTTGATGGACATTTAGGTTGTTTCCATGTCTTGGCTATTGTAAATAGTGCAAATAAACATAGGGTTGCATGGATCTTTTCGAATTATAGTTTTGTCTGGGTATATGCCCAGGAATGGGATTGCTGGGTCATATGACAACTCTATTTTTACTTTTCTGAGGAACCTCCATACTTTTTTCCATAATGGCTACACCAACTTACATTCCCACCAACAGTGTAGGAGGATTCCCTTTTTTCCACACATTCACTGACATTTATTATTTGTAGACACTTTTTAATGATGGCCATTCTGATCAGTGTGAGGTAGTTTTTGTAGTTTTGATTTTCATTTCTCTAATAGTTAGCAATGATGGGCATCTTTTCATTTGCCTATTGACCATCTGTATGTCTTCTTTAGAGAAATGTCTGTTTAGATCTTCTGCCCATTTTTCGACTGGGTTGTTTGGTTTTTTGTTACTGAGTTGCATGAACTGTTTGTATATTTTGGAGATTAAGCCCTTGTCTGTCGCATCATTTACAAATATTTTCTCCCATTCTGAGGGTTGTCTTTTTGTCTTGTTTATGGTTTTCTTTGCTGTATAGACGCTTGTAAGTTTGATTAGGTCCCATTTGTTTATTTTTGCTTTTATTTCTATTGCCTTGGGTGACTGACCTAAGAAAACATTGGTAGGATTTATGTCAGAATGTTTTGCCTATGATCTCTTCTAGGAGTTGTACGCTGTCATGTCTTACATTTAAGTCTTTAAGCCATTTTGAGTTTATTTTTGTGTGCGGTGAGAGGGTGTGTTCTAAAGTTTTTTTTTTTTTTAATAGATTCATTTATTTTTGGCTGTGTTGGGTCTTCGTTGCTGCGCACAGGCTTTCTTTAGTTGTGGCGAGCTGGGGCTACTCTTTGTTGTGGTGCGTGGGCTTCTCATTGCGGTGGCTTCTCTTGTTGCAGAGCATGGGCTCTAGGCTTGTGGGCTTCAGTAGTTGTGTCTCACAGGCTCTAGAGAGCAGGCTCAGTAGTTGTGGCGCACAGGCTTAGTTGCTGCATGGCATGTGGGATCTTCCCGGACCAGGACTTGAGCCCATGTCCCCTGCATTGGCAGGTGGATTCTCAACCACTGTGCCACCAGGGAAACCCCTAAAGTTCTTTATTGACTTTCATTCCATAAGAAAGTGTAAAAACCTAGAATTATATGCATGAGCAAAATAACAGAAAACATCTAAAACAATCCCCAACAACCATTGTTGGTATATATCTTTGGTGTATATCCTTTCAGATTCTTTTCTATGCATATATAAATATATCCATTCTCACCAAAAGTGAAGTTATAATGTTTGCAGCTTACCATAATTTACTTAAGAAATCCACAAGTTGTTGAATACTTAGTATGTTTTACCTAAACCCTGTATTCTGTATTTTAAACAGTAATAATTAGCTTAAGATGAATTAAAAATTAAAAACAAAGTAAAAGGTGACCAAATTTCTGAAAAAAATGAACTAAAATACTTTAAAACATTAGAGGATTATAAAACCACCCTGGGGACATCCCTGGTGGTCCAGTGGTTAAGAATCCGCCTTCCAATGCAAGGGACTCGGGTTCGATCCCTGGTTGGGGAACTAAGATCCCACAGGCTGTGGGGCAACTAAGCCCACGCACCACAACTAGAGAGCCCACGTGCCGCAACTAGAGAGCCCGCGTGCCACAACTAAGACCCGATGCAGCCAAAAATAAAAATAAACAAATAAATAAAATAAGTGAATTTAAAAAGTAAAATAAAATAAAGGCTCCTTGAGAGCATAGATGGTGTCTTATTCCAAAAAAAAAAAAAAAAACTACACCCTAGTCAGCCATAAATTACTAACGTTGCAAAAGTGACTGATGCTTGTATTGCCAGACTACCTTGGGCCAATTTTTTACCCACTTAGATGTGGTTCTTGGACCTAAAGGGGACTTAAGTCTTACTCACAGACCTTTTTTTCAAAGCCCTTTTATATTTTTTTTAAACAACTCCAGCACCTTGTTTCAACATAGTCTACCCCTCCCCCCAGTCCTTTATTCCTGAGGGAGTATTTAACGATTAAATACTCCTCTACAGAAAATGTATTAAAATAGATAATGAAGTGATTCCTTCAGGAATTCCTGAGCTGGTGAGTAAGAAAAGGTCTGCCTTGAGCCACTGGATGAGAACAGTGCAGGTATATAGACAAAGTCAGTATGGGTCAGCTAATAAGAGGAATTTGAAACAAATCTCATGACTGTCTGGTTATCTTGAAATGGAAACTTTCATATTCCTTCGGGTGCTGAAAAAAGGATTCCTGATTTAAGAGAGCTCCAGGCAAGTGCTTGGAAGACGTGAGCAAGTTGGTGCCCCAGCCCAAATGCATGGCTGCAAAGCAGTCAAGAAATAACATTAAACCAATAAGGGGGAAGCCTGCTTAAAGTTATTAGCAGGTGTCATTGTAGCTTATTTAGACAGGGTGAAAACGTAGTTTGAAGAGTAGAATTTTATAGAAATTTTAAAAATCTCCAGGAAAATAGTTACTGCCTTATCAGTGCAACTGGCCTAAGCTAAGAAGGTTTTGGTTTTTGTGATGCAGAAAGGAAAGTACCTTTCACCTCTAGTGTACCTGGGAGCAGGATTGGATATAGACCTTCAGAGTGGTAGCTGCAAAGTTAAGAATACAGCCTGAAGCCTCAAGAGTCACCATTTTGGGGCTAGATTTGGGCTGGTAACTGGGCTACACAGTGAGTCAAACCCACCCAAATCCAGAGGTCGACTAACCAAAACATGTGCAGTTAGATATGTTGATTAGCTGGATTTAGAACCAAGACAACTGAGAAACTTTCACTATAAACTCCTCCTTTTAAAGAGTTTGGGTAGTTTTTCTTTATTGGTTTCTATATATAAAGTCTTTTTTTCTTTTTCCTGTTTTCTGTTATTTTTTTACTTGAAGTATAGTTGGTTTTTACAATATTATATTAGTTTCAGGTATACAACATAGTGATTCGATACCTTTACAGATTATATTCCCTTTAAAGTTATTACAAAATAATGGCTGTATTTCCCTGTACTGTACAATATACCCTGAAATACCTCATTTAGACATCAGAATCTAAAGAGCTATCTGAGCAATTACCATCACAACCCAGGAATAGTTTCTGGAGTGTGCTAAATCTAAAATGTTTCTCATCCTTTTCCTGATTAACCTTTCCCCCTTTAAAATGTTCCTCAGTTCTATCTTTTTTATCAGTTTTATTGTGATATAATCGACACCTCATCTCTATTCTAATTTGATTTGTGGAGGCTCCAGTTTATCTCTGATCCCTGTTATTTTTCAGGACTTGTAGTAGAATGCCAACAAGAACGATCACAGATAAAAAATAAAGAAATAGCTTTGCGTGTGTTGAGAGCTAGACTCTACCAGCAGATTATTGAGAAAGACAAGTGTCAACAACAGAGTGTGAGAAAACTGCAGGTAAGATATATTGAGTGAAATAACTTAATGCCTCTGTACAGAAAGCCGTCATTTTATGCAGAAAATGTAGTAAGTATTCTTAATAGAATGGAAATATCTTGGAGCATAAGAAAACATGCTCATTTGTAAATAGCAATAATTTAAGACTGACTGGTTATGGCTAAAGTTGGACATGCCAGTTTGGAAATAAGTAGAGGAGATATGTGTAAACTAAAAATTGTTTCCCAGTTGTTTCCCTCCAGTTTTAGATCATAATTGTCTTTAAAGGAAATTAGTGTAAAAGACAATTCTCTGGAAATTAAGAGATTTTTCAGATTTTTAATTTAAAAACCTATGCTTTTATTATTGTATAACTTTATTTTTTTTCCTACATTAAAAAAATTTGTTTATTTGGTTGCACCAGGTCTTAGTTGAGGCACATGGGCTCCTTAGTTACGGCAGGTGGGCTCCTTAGTTGTGGCATGCATGTGGGATCTAGTTCCCTGACCAGGGATCAAACCCAGGCCTCCTGCATTGGGAGCATGGAGTCTTATCCACTGCGCCACCAGGGAAGTCCCTATTATTGTATAACTTTATGTGGGATCAAAAATACATGGCACTGCAAAAAAGTGGTCATACTGACTGCTTCTGATGCAGTCTGGGAACCAGGAGTAGAAGAGAGATTAATTTTTTGCTATCTACCCTTTTGTACTTCTTGAATTTTGTACTATATACATTTATATTATTATTTATACAAATATATAAATAGATAAGTTTTAAGCAAAATGAATAAATGTCATTGTCTTAAGTAAACAAAGGGTTGTATGATTTTAAACTCTAAAAAGGTAAACTTTTTCTTTGAGAGAAATTGGAAGAGACGGTGGAACCCAGAAATAACTGTGCTTTTGTGTTATTTGCAGGTAGTTATACTACAGTAAATTTGGAAGGTTTTTGCGGCCTGTTGGGAAAATTAATTGTACAAAACTAAACATTAATTATTCTTTTCACCTGGGTGTCTTAGTCCTTCACACTTCTGCCCTTCTTGTTTCCCTTACCCACATTCTAACTTGCAAGTAGTAAAAGTGACAGGATAAATAATTGATTCAGCCTCTATCTGTGGTAATCCCAGTCTGTGGCACAGCGTCAGTGTACACATTTGCAGATAGGAATGCTCATTTACAAAGCATTACTTCTTGGCAGCTAAGTGATAACATAAACACTGTCAGCTCTGACACATTTGATTTAATAAAAGACACTGGGTTTTACTTGCCATTTGACATTTTGGCACCAAATGTTTCACACAGTAATTTTCAAAGTAAGTATTCAAGATCGGCCTTTCGCAGGTTGTGGGCATGTGTGTCGTCTTCAGTGGTCTGGTTTGAAAGGCCAGAAATGACCTCCGTGTCTTCCAATTAACTTGTCCATCTGTGTGAAATTTTTTAGTAGATATTTCTGACACTTAGGAGTTTTTCTTCAGCTAATATATACAGTAGCTTTTATACGGAAGGCATTATGCCAGGTTCTCAACCCTGGTTCCACTTACCACTTAGAGAGCTTTGTAGATGTCTAGGCCCCATCCCCAGAGATTCTGATATAATTGATCTGGGTGGGATCCTAGGCATAACTGTGGTGCCCTGGGATAGTAGTTTCCAAACCTGGCTGGTTGCAGAATGGATGGCCTGGGGACTGTTTTAAAAATACATAATCCATGATTCAGTATATCTTAGGTTAGATTTTGGAATCTTTCATTTAAAAACATTCCCCTGGTGATCAGCCATACTTAGGACTTTAGTTTCGTATTGTTTGCTTTAGAAAGTAAGTTATAGCAATCTTTTTCTTTTATCTTAAAAAGTGAAAGTGAGATACCTGTAACTTATATAATATTGTAGCAACTATGCTTCAATGAAAATAAATAATAAAATAATTTTAAAATAAAAAGTGCAATAGATAACTAATAAGAACCTGCTGTATAAAAATAAATAAAATGAAATTCAAAAATTCAAAAAAAGGTAAAAACATAAAAATAAAAAATAAAATAAAAAGTGAAGGTGAATGAGAGAGGGTGTTGTGTGCATTGTATGTGGGGGGAGGGAAGGCAGATGAGCAGACTAAGAATACAAATAACCATAGCAAAAGGCAAACTGGTGTGCAGTGAAGAAGATTCCAAGTGCGTGGGGTTTTGAAGGAGGAAGATAACATATTTCACACTGGGACCAGGAAAGACAGAGATGGTAGGAGAGTGTTAAGGAAGGGCACCCCTTGAGATGAGGTTTTAGCAGAGTTAACAGACTTGCACATAATTATGATATGGTATAATAAGTGGCATTATAGAGGTTCATATAATTTTCAGAAATAATGTTGAGAAAGTTGGCCACATTATGAAGTACCTTGAATACTGAGTTGAGTTGTGTCTGCTTAGTAGACAAGGAGCCAGAGAAGGAAATTTATCAGAAAGCTGGGCTTTAGGAAAACTAAGCAGGGCAACACAATGTAAGCAGAGAAATGGAAGATTAATCAGGAGATTTTTACAGGAGTGTAATGAAAGTAATGAGCCCTTGAATGATAGATAGTAGAAATGGAAAGGGCAGGATAGAATAAAAGACCCTTGAAACCACTGGAATTGGGCAGTTAGAGAACGGGATGAGCTGAAGTTCCTTTCACGGTCTATATCACAGCCTGGCAGATAGTAAGCTACCATGAAATGTTTGTTAAAGTGTAGGATGTCAGGTTTCCTACTTAGATCAGAGGGAACATTGTAGGGTCATTTATAGAAACCAGCAGGAAGAACTGACTGAGATAGAAAGATAATTTGGTTTTAAATATTTGGAGTTTGAGGTACCAAAGAGACGTTAATTCTTAATTTTTTTTTTTTTTTTTCTTTTTGCGGTATGCGGGCCTCTCACTTTCGTGGCCTCTCCCGTTGCGGAGCACAGGCTCCGGATGCGCAGGCCCAGCGGCCATGGCTCACGGGCCCAGCCGCTCCGCGGCATATGGGATCCTCCCAGATTGGGGCACGAACCCGTATCCCCTGCATCGGCAGGCGGACTCTCAACCACTGCGCCACCAGGGAGGCCCGACGTTAATTCTTATAACTAAGCTTTACAGACCTGTAGTCTTAATAAGTTCTGCCCGTTCTTATTCCTTGTCACTTTGTATATATGAATTTAGAAAAGATTTAAACTGTTAAAATAGAAAAGTCATTTACAAGCACTTTTTCTGTTGTAATAAAAGTAATTATAAAGTTAAAATATGAATTGCTTTTTGTTATGGCACAGGTGGGAACAAGAGCCCAGTCAGAGAGAATTCGGACATATAATTTCACCCAGGATAGAGTCACTGACCACAGGATAGCATATGAAGTTCGTAATATTAAGGTAATGTGAATGAGTATGCTTTATGTGCCTTTGATTTTCAAAGAAAGTATAGTCAAATTCTAGAGAGTAATCTCTGAAATATTAACACGTAATTTAAAAACATTGAGATAGTTTATATTAGTACCCCAAATTTGCAAACATTTTTATTAGTTTGCTAGTAAGAAATATGGTCTTTATGCCAGTATGAAACAGCTATCTTTTAAATTCCAAATTCTTTGTTATGTAATCACAATGTATTAATGTATTTTCAGTACATGTCTATCAGTTTTCTATTACTGATTACCAAATTACTGCAAATTTAGTGGCTTAAAGTAATGCCTATTTATCATCTCACAGTTACTGTAGGTCAGAAAGCCAGGCACGACAGAGCTGAGTTCTCTGCTCTGGGTCTCACAAAGCTGAAAGGTGCTGGCCAGGCTGCATGCCTTCCTAGAGCTTGGAGTCCTCTTCCAAGCTCAGGTGGTTGTCGGCAGTATTCCATTTCCTTGAGTTGTAGGAGTGAATCCTCCATTTTCTTGCTGGTCATCAGCTGGGTGCTGCTCTCAGCTCCCAAAGACTGACCACAGTTGCTTGCTGTGTAGTCCCCTTTGTGTGCCCTCTCCCATTGAATCTCTTGCAGGAATGGCCTTTTTAAGGACTCACCTGTTTAGGTCAGGCCCACCTGGATACTATTCCTTTTGATTAACTCAGAGTCAACTAATTAGCCATCTAATCACTGGAGTGATAGTCCATCATATTCACAGCTCTGCCTGCACTTAAGGGAGGGAATTTTGCAAGGTGTGTACACCAGGGGTCATCTTAGAATTCTGCCTACCACAAGTGTGTATCGTTATATTCAGCTGTTACAATGATTCTGTTGGGGGGAAAAGACCCTATCAGTTTGGTTTGAACATTCACCTAACTAAATCCCATGTCGTTGGGATCACTGACAGTAATACATTAATGATGAAGCACAGAAAAAATTTTTTTTCCTTCCATTGAAGGGGAAAGTGAACTGGTTCTCATAAAGGACTATGTTGACAAGGCAGAAGGTAGAAGGTTTTGATCCTTGTCCTTGGTGCTGTGTGATGCCTCGGGCTTCTTTCACTTGATTCTGTCTCATTCTGTACACAGAATTAAAGTCCTAGTTTTACAGAGGAAATGTCTGTGTTTTTAACATATTTAGAAATTTCTGTGTGTCTTATGCCACTTCCTCTGTCTTTGCAGCAATTTAAAGCTGTCTTGCATAAGAACATCATAGCCTTGTTGAAAAAGAAAACACTTACCAGCTTCCCTTTCCTCAGGAAATACACAGTAATAACCAAACATGTTTGGCCATACTGTTCTAATTACACCATAGTCTTTCAGTTGTTTTTCTCGTAGTGGTGATGGTTTTCCATGAGACAGCCACATTCTCATGACCAGTAATACTTTTCAGAAGAGCACATAGGTACTCAGCATAGTATTCAGTCATGAAACAGAGGCAGATTAACTGGCTTTTATAGTTAAAAAATATCTGACTTTGGCCTAAATACTAACATGTTATTACCAACTAAGCTAGCATGCCAGACTCAGAAAGAGTAAAGACAGTCATATTGGTATGCTCTACAAATCACTAAGCAACTTATTGGAAAGGAAGAAAATGCTCCATATTAGTGAAGGGAAAAAGTTTGAAAATGGTATAAAAAATGGTGCAGTGAAACATTAAAATCTGTATGCAGGACAGGAAAGAGACTAGTCGGACTGAATAATTTAGGAACTGAAGAGTTGCAGATGAGGCAGGAAAAGTGATGAAGGCCTTAACTCCAGGGCAGCCGCCACAGGACAGAATGGAAGGAGTGGAGAGGAAAGAAAGTGGGTGCCTGTGGGACTCTGCTCAGCTCTCCTCCCTTATTCTAGAACCTGGCCTTCTCCCTGCTCTGTCAGTTTGGTTTGAACTTTCACCTAACTAAATCCCATGTCGTCGGGATCACTGACAGTAATACGTTAATGATGTATTACATATTAATAACGTAATACCTGGCCTTCTCCCTACTCCGTCCACATGGTTCCTGACGGAGCTGCTATGTTCCTACATGATCATGATTTTGACCCAAGACAATAATTGATTTGTTGGTGGGGGGGAATCCAAACAAGCCCCAGTCAATGAGTTTCTTCCCAGGATTTTTAAACTAGAGACAAAGATGCTCATTCTCTTGGTGGATGAAGCTGAAATGTGTAAAGCTTACAAGAGGTTAGAAGCCACATTTCCAGGCATGGGGAGAAAGCAGTCTTCAGTGAGAGAAGAATGAAGCTGATATGTTGAAAGGAGCAAAAATGGGAGAACTGGATGCAAAGAATCCTGATGATGTGAATCCCCACATTCATTTATTCCTGAGGCCCAGCTTCATTCCCAGGGTGTTGGCAGCAGCCCTGTACATTCCTGCCCTTGGGTTCTCTGAGGTCACTCAGTATGCTTATTATGAATTCCCTTGTAGCTAAGTTTATTGGTATTTGTCTTTATCTAGATAATAAGCACAGACTACCATGTAATATATTATTTTGTATTTTTATTCTGTTTCCCAAATTCTTGTGCAGATTCCTTAGCATCAGCCTATCTCCTGCCCTGTATTCCAAGTACACTGGAAATTTACCCTTGTCCTGGGCTTTCAATGTATTTTGTTTTCATACCTTTCTTTATATTCATTCTTTTGACTGAAATGCTCTGTTTGTCTCTATTTGGAGAAATACTATTCTCTTTTTAAGACCTAATTCAAATTTTTCTTCCTTTATTTTTTAATTTCTTGCACTGTATTATGCTTATGTATTACCTAGGTCTCCCAGTAGATTGTGAGCTTCTGAGAGCTGGGAGCTACAGCTCCTTCATACACTTTTTTTTTTTTTTTTTTTTTAATTTTTGGCTGCATTGGGTCTTCATTGCTGTGTGTGGGCTTTCTCTAGTTGTGGCGAGCGGGGGATACTCTTCCTTGTGGTGCGCGGGCTTCTCATTGCGGTGGCTTCTCTTGTTGCCGAGCACGGGCCCTAGGCACACGGACTTAAGTAGTTGTAGCACGCAGGCTCAGTAATTGTGGCTCGCAGGCTCTAGAGCACCGGCTCAGTAGTTGTGGTGCACGGGCTTAGTTGCTCCGTGGCATGTGGGATCTTCCCGGACCAGGGATAGAACCCGTGTCCCCTGCAGTGGCAGGTGGATTCTTAACCACTGTGCCACCAGGGAAGCCCCAGCTCCTTCATCTTTGATCTTTGTATCACTAGCACTCTGGTTAATCCAATTGAACTCTAAATGTGATGTGACTATCAATAAGAGTAATAATCCTTTTAACATAACTTCCAGATGATGAAATCACATTGGCAATATCACAATAATTTGAGCTTACAGGCACACTAATTTTATAAGCAATTTTCATATTATGTTCAAAATGGTATAAATCTTAATTTTAAAATTTCATCATAGTGCTCTTGCTCTCTGTTTAATTTTAAAGTTTAATCGACATCTTACTATATGCTGGTGTTTTGTGGAATACAAAGATACTAAGGCATATCTTTTCCCCTACAGTTTAATTTGAAAGAGAAATGTGTACACTTAACCTGAAAATTAATTTCAAGACCATTCAAGAAAGACTAAATATAAGATTAGTTCATGCCTACATCTAAACTTCAAATGTTCTATGTTCCAGATGCCAACATTAAAATATTTCTATTAAGCCAATGTCTGGATTTTTAGCATTTCCAAAATAGGAGGCTGTGCTAATTCACTAATCCCAACAACTCTATTACACAGAACGTTTATAACACAAGAAAGGTTCTTGAAGTCGTTATTTTACTCGTTTCTCAGAGAGAAGCTTCAGGGAAGACTGCAGGGAAGTCTTAACTGCAACAGTTTCTGCCCAATAGAATTATTTGGAGGTTAACATGAGAGAGGTTTTTTCCTCAATTTTTTATTTTGAAATGTTAAGCACACATGTTTAAAGACTAGTCCATATATATATATATATATACCCTATACCTAGATGCAACAGTTGTGAACATTTTGTTATGTTTGCCTTCTCTTTCTCCTCCACTTCCCCTTTCTCTCTGTAGATACACCTGTGTTGCTACTGAACCATTGGAAAGCAAGTTGCAGACCTCAAGACTTGTCCCCGAAATATTTCAGTATAAATATTTTTCAATTAAACAGGACTTCTAGATTTTAAAACCACTGTATTTCTAATTTAAGAAAGAACAGAACTATTATAAACCACTTACGGATTAAATAATTTGAATTTGGATGGTTGGCTAATTTTAAAATGCTAATTTAAACAATTTAAGAAAGAGTTTAATTCCACTTACTCTTTTGGATTCACGTTTTACATAAAAAGGCAAAATTAACTAGGAATCCTCCCAAGTTAGCAATTGTGTTCATTATATTATAGATTAGTAATCCTTTGTTGCTATTAAATAATGACTTTAAAGAAATGAAATAAATATATGCTTAATTCTTTGTTTTATTTCTCCTTTATTTCTAGTCATCAGGTTTTCATAGTAACTCTCTTTCACCAGGAATTTTTATGTGGGGAGAAGTGCCTGGATCAGCTAATTCAGAGATTGCTTCAATCAGCGGATGAAGAAACCATTAATGAATTTTTGGATGAAAACCTTAAATCAACAAAATAAATACTGATTTATAATTTATTATTATATAAATGAAATGGACCTATGTCAAGAAGCAGGCCGAGGTAGGGAAATCTTTATGAAAGTTGATAAAGAGCAGCTAAAAATACATGGTACTCACAAAAATATTTTTTAATGAACCCAGTCACATTTCTTGACCTAAGTTTATTTTAGGTTTCCTGTAAAGTACAATCCAGCTCTTCAAGTAGAAACAAAGCATGCATTGTTGAAAAGAGAAATAAAGTATTGAGAATTGACTATGTGATGTAGGACAGATCACTTGTTCTCTTTATGTGCCTTTTTTTAAACCATCTATAAATTAATTTAAACATATTTCTCATCTGTTACTTCAGGACTTTGCCCGTGGTAAAATTTAGTGATATAAATTTATAAACTTGTTTGTAAACTCCTATTTAAAGACAAAGTACTATTAATCATGTTAAAGTTAGGACTTAAACTGCTACTTTTAAATAAAAAAGTAAATAAAAGTTATGAAGAATATGGGTTGAGGGCTTCCCTGGTGGCGCAGTAGTTGAGAGTCCGCCTGCCGATGCAGGGGACACAGGTTCGTGCCCCGGTCCGGGAAGATCCCACATGCCGCGGAGCGGCTGGGCCCATGAGCCATGGTCGCTGAGCCTGCGCGTCCGGAGCCGGTGCTTCGCAGCGGGAGAGGCCACAACAGTGAGAGGCCCGCGTACCGCAAAAAAAAAGAATATGAGTTGATAACAGTGAGCATCTCTAGGGTACAGATGGTGGAGCTCTTGGAGAGCTGAATGAACTCTGTAGTGTACAAACTACAAGTCAATATTTAAAACAGACTCTCTGCTTGGCTTCTATTTCTTATTGTTCTTTGACTTAACAAGCATCAACAGATGTGGTGTAATATGAGTAATTCACTGAGGTCGGTTTTGTGCCGTGATATATAAAACCTAGTCCTTACCTTACAGAACTTCCAGCTGAGCAGGGAGCCAAAATATAAGTCACCAACTCTAATTCAAAGTGGCATGTTGTATTTAGTAATTTTTCTCAGGAAGTTTCTTGAGTGAAAAAAGAGCGGTTGTTATTTTAGACAGCTCCTCAGAGAGGAACTGTATGCCAGGAAAGGCTAATTAAAATAGAGTTTTGAGACCAATTGAATTATTTGGAGGTAAAGATGAGAGAAATTTTTTCCCAAATTTTTATTTTGAAAATTTTCAAGCACACAGAAAAGTTTTTTAAATTATTTTTAAGAAACAGTTCAATGAATATTTTATCATCTGGATTCAACCATTGTTAATATTTTGCCACATTTGCTTTTTTTCTTTCTCTGTACAAATACACACACACACACACACACACACACACAGTGGTTGCTGGACTATTTAAAAGTTAGTTGCAGATCTTATAACACTACTCCTAAATGTTTCATCACATCCTAGGAAAAAGGACATTCTCATACAAAATTATAACTCCATTATCACACCGATTGTATATCAATAATAATAATAATATAATAATTATATAATATGATCTAATAGCTATTACCTATCAAAATTTTTTCAGTTATCCCCAAAATGTCTTTTTTTTAGCTGTTTTTGTTTGTTTTGTCCAATCCAGGATCCAACCAAGACTCACACATTACATTTGCCAGTATCTCTTTAGTTTTTGGATTAATCCCCCAAGTTTTTTTCCATATGACACTGACCTTTTGAAGAGTCCCACAAGGTTGTTTTGTAGAATAGTCTACATTCTAAATTTGCCTGGCTGCTTTCTCATGCTGTTGGTAACTTTCATCCATCCCCTTAGTGTACTATAAAGTAAAATTATGTCTAAAGATTAATTAAATTCAGATTAAACACATTCGGTAAGACTACCTCACAGGTGATGATGTGATACTGTATCATATCAGGAAGTTCCACTATTAGTGATGCTAAGTTTGAAAACTGTCAAATCTCTCCATTGTAATGGTACATGCTCTCCTTAATAATCAGTATGTAATCTGTGGGGTAGTACTTTAGCATCATATAAACATTTGATTTCTCATTGTGCAAGACAGCTTCTGAAATGACCCCAGTGACCCTGTTCCTGGCATTTCATGCACTTGTATGATCTCCCCTTGAATGTGGACCAGATTTATTGACTCTTTTCTAACAAGTAGAATACAATAGAAGTGGTGGGATTGTCATTTTTGATATTAGGTTGTAAAAAGACTTGCTTCTGGCTCTGTCTCTGTCTTTTTTTTTAATATGAATTTATTTATTTATTTATTTTTGGCTGCGTTGGGTCTTTGTTGCTGCATGTGGGCTTTCTCTAGTTGTGGCGAGCAGGGGCTACTCTTCTTTGCAGTGTGTGGGCTTCTCATTGCGGTGGCTTCTCTTGTTGCCGAGGCTTCAGTAGTTGTGGCACGTGGGCTCAGTAGTTGTGGCTCGTGGGCTCTAGAACGCAGGCTCAGTAGTTGTGGCACATGGGCTTAGTTGCTCTGCGGCATGTGGGATCTTCCCGGGCCAGGGCTCGAACCCATGTCCCCTGCATTGGCAGGCGGATTCTCAACCACTGCGTCACCAGGGAAGTCCCTTAGCTGGAATTCTTTTTTTTTTTTTTTTTTCAATTTTTATTGCAGTACAGTTGATTTATACTGTTGTGTTAGTTTCAGGTGTACAGCAAAGTGAATCACTTATACATATCCATATATCCACTCTTTATTTTTTGTTTAGATTCTTTTCCCATATAGGCCATTACAGAGTATTGAGTAGAGTTCAGCTGGCATTCTTTAAAGAAAGCTTTCCTTTGTCTTTCCTATCACTTTCTCTGAGTTGAGAGATAATTTAATCCTATTGGAATCAATATTATGATTCATGATTTCCCTAGGGGTAGGCATTCGACCACCACCACCCCCCCCCGCCCCCCCCAATAATTGATGTCTCTGGAGAATCTGCTTTAATTTGAAAGAATGTTGAATAGGGAGTTTCAGGGTAAAAGTTAGAAACACAGAAACTGATTTTTGTTTTTAGGCATTTTACGTAACAGAGAAACGTTTATCCAAGGAAATGTAAATATTAAAACGTGTGAAACAAGGCAAAATGAAGATAGTCTAACTTAACGTATTTCCCAAACCTCTGTATTTATACAGATCATTTGGGAAACTTGCCATAATACAGATTCTGATTTAGTAGGTCTGGAGCCTGTGATTCTGTATTTCCAGCAAGCTCCCAGGTGATGATGGATGATGATGTTGAGCCACAAACACCACTTGGAGTAGCAAGGATCTAGGACATCTGTTATTTAATTAATGAGTACTTTCAGTTGTTATACACTTTATTTTTGTACAGTGAGATTCAGTTTAACTCATAATCTTGCTTTATTCAGATAGACCTTTAGTGTCCTAAACTACAAAGGTAAACTTGACATTTTTAACTTTAGTAGAAAAATATTAGGAATGAATATATAAGCCAAAGATAAATCAGGGTTCTTGTAAAAAATCTGGAAAGCCAAAGTTTATTGCCTCATCTGCACAACACCTTTAGAATATTAAGCAGTAACAAACTTTATTTAAAAAATAAATCTTAGAGATATTTTAAAATTGAATTTGAAATTGAGTCAAGGGACCTAGGATCACAAACTCCTGCAGTCAACTAAAAATTAAAAGAAATTATTTTTAAAATCATAGACTCTAGTGTTGGGGGCAACAGTGATTAGGAAGACATGTGTTGGCAGGGGTGGAGCTTTTGGGATGCTGGTAATGTTCTATATCTGGACCTGAGTGGAAGTTACAAGGGTGTATTCATTTTGTGATAATTGCATTTACAATTGAGTTAACTGAGTTTGACAATTGCATACACCCTTGTAACTGCCAGCCCATTCAAGGAGAACATTTCCACTGCCACTGAAAGTTTCCTTGTGTTCCTTTCCAGTCAATCCAGTAATCTGCCACCTCCCCCTCCCCCAACAGTGGCAACCTGTATTATGATTTTTATTCACCATGGCTTATTTACTGTTCTGGAACTTCACATCAATGGTCATACAGTATGTACTCCTGTATGTCTGGCTTCTTTGTTCAAAAGTTTTGATACTCATTTACAATATTGCAGGTATCTTGGGGTATCTCATTGCAGGTATCTTGGGGTATCTCAAATGAGGTATCTCATTTACAATATTGCAGGTATCAGGGTTGTTTCTCTTTTATTTCTAAGTAGTATCACACTATATGAATATACCACAATTCATTTTATTCATTCTTCTATTGATGCACATTTGGATTATTCCCAGTTTCAGCTATTACGGATAAAGCTACTATGAACATCCTTGCACAGGTCTTTTTGTAGACATGTTTTAATTTCCCTTGGGCAAATGCCTAGGAGTGAAATTGTTGGGCAGTTCACATTCAAAGAAACTACCAAACAGTTTTTAAAAGTGGATATATCCATTTATAGTCATAATATTAATATATGAGGTTTCCAATGGCTCCCTATCATCACTAACATTTAGTATTGTTGATCTTTTTAAGTTTTGCCATTTTAGTGGGTATGCAGTGTTTTCTCATTGTGACTGAAATTTGCATTCATCTGATGATGAATGACATGGAGCAGCTTTTCATATGTTTATGGGGTGTATGTATTACGAATATTTTTTCCTAGTCTCTGGCTTGCCTTTTTTTTTTTGCGGTACGTGGGCCTCTCACTGTTGTGGCCTCTCCCGTTGCGGAGCACAGGCTCCGGACGCGCAGGCTCAGAGGCCTGGCTCATGGGCCCAGCCCCTCCGCGGCATGTGGGATCTTCCTGGACCATGGCACAGACCCGTGTCCCCTGCATTGACAGGCGGACTCTCAACCACTGCGCCACCAGGGAAGCCTTGGCTTGCCTTTTTATTTTGTTTTCACTGCTTTTTTGATGGGCAAAAGCTTGTAATCTTGTTGAAGTTCATTTTATCAATTTTTTAAAAAAGATTACTGATTTTTTTGTGGCCTAAGAAATCTGCCTACCTCAAAGTTACAGAGATAGGTTTATGTTTTCTTTTAGCAGGTTTATCATTTTCCCTTTTCTATTTAAGTTTTCAATTTAATATTAAGACCCATCTCAATTTAATTTTAGTTTATGGTATAAGGCAGGGGTCAAGATTGTTTTTTTTTTCACACTGTGATCCAGTTGTTCCAACACCATTTGTTGAGAAGACTTTCCTTTCCCCACTGAATTTCACTGATAACAATGCAGTGTTTCTAAATTTAAAAATTCAGTTCCTTGGACCACTGGCCACATTTCAAGTACTCAAGAGCTCTTGGCAGCTCTGGATACTGGATGAGTCAGGGCAGACATAAAATAGTTACAACATTGCACAAAGATTTGTGATAGCACTATTCTAGAGCTTAGAGCACAGTACCACTAAATATTTTGGGTTCTGTGAATGGTAATCTAAACCAAATAACAAAGTATGGACAGATATAAGGAAGATAAAAATTAATCACTGAGGGCTTCCCTGGTGGCACAGTGGTTGAGAGTATGCCTGCTGATGCAGGGGACACGGGTTCGTGCCCCGGTCCGGGAAGATCCCACATGCCGTGGAGCGGCTGGGCCTGCGCGTCTGGAGCCTGTGCTCCACAATGGGAGAGGCCACAACAGTGGGAGGCCCGCGTACCGGAAAAAAAAAAAAAATAATCACTGAACTTATATTAAGTACCTAGAGTAGTCAAATTCAAAGAGACAGGAAGTAGAATGGTAGTTACCAGGGATTTGGGGGAGGAAGAAAGAGTTATTATGAATGGGTACAAAGTTTCAGTTTTGCAAGATATAAAGAGTTCTAGAGATGGGTGGTAGAGTGATGATGGTGGCAAAACAGTGTGAATATACTTAATGCCAAAGCAATGAACTATTTAAAAATTGTTAAAATGGTAACCTTTATGTTAAGTATATTTTATCAACTTAAAAAAATTGTTTTAATTGCTTTTCCCCCAGCTGGTGTTAGTGCAGCAGAGAAAGCAATCGGTGTTACTAATGACGTAATTGTCTCTGGCGTACCTGAAGGATACCCAGTGAAGGTACAGAAGAGATTTAGGAGCCCAG
The DNA here is from genome assembly GCF_025265405.1 of Mesoplodon densirostris. Lineage (NCBI taxonomy): Eukaryota > Metazoa > Chordata > Mammalia > Artiodactyla > Ziphiidae > Mesoplodon > Mesoplodon densirostris. The sequence continues at coordinate 25,400,907 of NC_082677.1, forward strand.
AGCCCCACTTAGCTTAATGTCTCTATCTTGGAGTATTTCCATTAGACCCTCATCAGCTAATCAGAAAAGCGAGAAAAACAATTTGAGAGTTATTCTGCTATATGTTATTCACCTACTCATGTAATAATACTAAAGATTTCATTCATTAGGTTATGGTAACACATGGCAAACTAGCAGCAGGAGCAGTCTGGGGTTTTTTTGTTTTTGTTTTTTTGGCTGCGTTGGGTCTTCGTTGCTGTGCGCAGGCTTTCTCTAGTTGCAGCGAGCGGGGACTACTCTTCACTGTAGTGTGCCGGCTTCTCATTGCAGTGGCTTCTCTTGTTGAGGAGCACAGGCTCTAGGTGCACGGGCTTCAGTAGTTGTGGCTCACGGGCTCTAGAGCACAGGCTCAGTAGTTGTGGCACACAGGCCTAGTTGCTCCGTGGCACTTGCTTTGTCACCAGGGAAGTCCCAGGAGCAGTCTGATTTTTAAATAAAAGATCTCTAACTTTAAAAAATCTCTAAGCCCTTGATTTTGAATATTTAAATGTTGATCAGTACATATATATATATATAAATAACTTTTCTAAAGCATAAACTACTATATTATTTCAAGGAATGTTAGGGCATGTATGAATACCAAGTTTTGAGGATCTTGGGCTTTTGTACCATACAAGGTACATTTGTTTAAATATTTTAATTTTGGGACTTCCCTGGTGGTCCAGTCGTTAAGAATCTGCCTTCCAATGCAGGGGACATGGGTTTGATCCCTGGTTGGGGAACTTAGATCCCACATGCTGCAGGGCAACTAAGCCCGCACACTGCAACTACTGAGCCCATGCACTCTGGAGCCTGAGCGCCACAACTAGAGAGAAAAGCCTGTGTGCTGCAACAAAAGATCCCACATGCCACATCTCAGACCTGATGCAGCCAAAAATAAAAATAAATAAATATTTGAAACAAAAAAACAATAAATATTTTAATTTAAAACTCTCATTAAAACGCCTTAATAAAGACAATTCCAGAATCTTCAACTGATTTGTGGATATAAATGAAAGGAATAGTGTGAGTAATATTCCTATTAAGAAGTTATGAAAATAAGCTTGCTCCCTAGAAGATGAAGTGTTGATTTGGTGAGATGCCACCCTGTCTATGAATATGCCTGATTTGCATATTTAAGGCCATCTATAAATGCTGTTCTCTAAGACCTCCTCTTTGTCTAAGACATCCTAATGAACCTACATATTGTTTAGTAATGAAAATACTGTAATACACTTCAGGACTTCCCTGGTGGGGCAGTGGTTAAGAATCCTCCTGCGAATGCAGGGGACACGGGTTTGAGCCCTGATCCGGGAAGATTCCACATGCCGTGGAGCAACTAAGCCCACGTGCCACAACTACTGAAGCCCACGTGCAGCAACAAAGACCCAACACAGCCAATAAATAAATAAATAAATTTATTTTGAAAAAGAATCAGCCTGCCAATTCAGGGGACACCGGTTTGAGCCCTGGTCCAGGAAGATCCTACATGCCACAGGAGCAACTAAGCCTGTGCGCCACAACTACTGAGCCTGCGCTCTACAGCCTTTGAGCCCACGTGCCTAGAGCCCGTGCTCTGCAACAGAAGCCACCACAACGAGAAGCCCACGCACTATACCAAAGAGTAGCCCCTGCTCGCGGCAACGAGAGAAAGCCCAGGTGCAGCAATGAAGACCCAATGCAGCCAAAAATAAATAATATTGTAATACACTTAAGAACCTTTGAAAAGAAGCAACATTAAACACTGGAAGTTTTCTTTGCAGAAATTGTTCATGGTTTCAGCTAAGTGCGTGCCTCATTTTTCATAAATTCTAAAAGAAAAGCCAACACCTATTGAATTTTTACATTTTAGGCACAGTGTAAGCACTTAATTATTCTAATCAACAAATATTTATTGAACCGTTCTAGGTTCTTTGCAGTTTATCTCATTTCATCCTCACACAATCCTATGAAATACTATTATCCCCATTTTGCAAAGAGGGAAAAGTTCTCAGAGAAAAGTTACACAACTAATGAATACTAAAACGGGGCTTCTACTGTGGAATTCAAACCCACAGCTCTAAACCGTCAAATCCAGGAGAATAAATGCTTCCTAATTCTGTTAGTCAAAGCAGTCATTCCCCCAGAAGCCTCGCGATATTACTCGAACTACTACTCCCAACATGCAAAGCGGTTTCCGTGAAGCCGCCTAAGCGGCAGAGGCCGGAGGGCCCCGGCGTTCCTCGAGGCGCGGAAGGCAACCTGGGAGCCGTAGTTCTCCTGGACGCCTACCGGTTTTGCCAGCGCGGCGGTGGCAAATCGCTCGGTTCCAGCCAGTAGGTACTGTGAGGGCGAGCTGAGGCGGAGAAAGGGCGCGGAACTGGAAACGGGTGAGTCAGGCACTGTCTACGCGTTAAAGAGAGGCGGCACCGCGGCGTAGGGTTAAGTTAAGTTAGCGCGGCCCCCCGCGCAGTCTCTTTAGGGACACCGCGGTCTTAGCGTCAGCGAGCAGAGGGTGAGGAGGCTCCAGAGCCCGGTCCTTGCACCCGTACTCGTCCTCAGCTCCCCGCCAGCATCTCCACCATGCAGTCCCGGGAAGAAGCTCCGCGCTCTCGCCGCCTCGCTAGTCCCCGCGGCGGAAGGCGGCCCAAGAGGCTTTCCAAGCCCTCGGTTTCGGCTTTTTTCACAGGCCCGGAGGAGCTGAAGGACACGGCCCATTCCGCAGCCCTGCTGGCCCAGCTCAAGTCCTTCTATGACGCGCGGCTGCTCTGTGATGTGACTATCGAGGTGGTCACCCCTGGCAGCGGGCCTGGCACGGGCCGCCTTTTTTCCTGCAACCGTAACGTGCTGGCTGCCGCGTGTCCCTACTTCAAGAGCATGTTCACCGGCGGCATGTACGAGAGTCACCAGACGAACGTGACCATGCACGATGTGGATGCCGAGTCCTTCGAGGTGCTGGTCGATTACTGCTACACGGGTCGTGTGTCATTAAGTGAGGCCAACGTGCAGCGCCTGTACGCCGCCTCCGACATGCTGCAGCTGGAGTATGTGCGTGAAGCCTGTGCCTCCTTCCTAGCCCGCCGCCTTGATCTGGCCAACTGCACGGCCATCCTCAAGTTCGCCGACGCCTTCGACCATCACAAGCTGCGATCACAGGCCCAGTCGTTTATAGCCCACAACTTCAAGCAGCTCAGCCGCATGGGTTCGATTCGGGAGGAGTCTCTGGCAGATCTGACCCTGGCCCAGCTGCTGGCCGTTCTGCGCCTGGACAGTCTAGACGTCGAGAGTGAGCGGACAGTGTGCCACGTGGCAGTGCAGTGGTTGGAGGCGGCTCCCAAGGAGCGGGGTCCCAGCGCTGCAGAAGTCTTCAAGTGTGTCCGCTGGACACACTTCACCGATGAAGATCAGGATTACCTGGAAGGACTGCTGACCAAGCCCATTGTGAGGAAATACTGTCTGGACCTTATCGAAGGAGCCCTGCAGATGCGGTATGGTGACATGTTGTACAAGTCTCTGGTGCCCAAGCCAGAGAGCAGCAGTGGCTGCAGCTCTGTTGTGTCCATGGCAGAAAATCCACCTCAGAGGCTGGGTATGTGTGCCAAGGAGATGGTGATCTTCTTTGGACATCCCAGAGATCCCTTTCTGTGCTATGACCCATACTCAGGGGACATTTACACAATGCCATCACCTTTGACCAGCTTGGCTCACACTAAGACTGTCACCTCCTCAGCTGTCTGTGTCTCTCCAGACCATGACATCTATCTGGCCGCCCAGCCCAGGAAAGACCTCTGGGTGTATAAACCAGCCCAGAATAGTTGGCAGCAACTTGCTGACCGCCTGCTCTGCCGTGAGGGCATGGATGTGGCATACCTCAATGGCTACATTTACATTTTGGGTGGGCGAGACCCTATTACTGGAGTTAAATTAAAGGAAGTGGAATGCTACAGTGTCCAGAGGAACCAGTGGGCCTTAGTGGCTCCTGTACCGCATTCCTTCTATTCCTTTGAACTAATAGTGGTTCAGAACTATCTTTATGCTGTGAACAGTAAGCGCATGCTCTGCTATGATCCTAGCCATAATATGTGGCTGAACTGTGCTTCTCTTAAACGCAGTGACTTTCAGGAAGCCTGTGTCTTCAATGATGAGATCTATTGTATCTGTGACATCCCAGTCATGAAGGTGTATAACCCAGCCAGGGGAGAATGGAGGCGGATTAGTAATATTCCCCTGGACTCTGAGACCCACAACTATCAGATTGTCAATCATGGCCAAAAGTTGCTCCTCATCACTTCTACAACCCCACAATGGAAAAAAAACCGGGTGACTGTGTATGAATATGATACTAGGGAAGACCAGTGGATTAATATAGGTACCATGCTAGGTCTTTTGCAGTTTGACTCTGGGTTTATTTGCCTCTGTGCTCGTGTTTATCCCTCCTGCCTTGAACCTGGTCAGAGTTTCATCACTGAGGAAGATGATGCACGGAGTGAGTCTAGTACTGAATGGGACTTAGATGGATTCAGTGAACTGGACTCTGAGTCAGGAAGTTCAAGTTCTTTTTCTGATGATGAAGTCTGGGTACAGGTAGCGCCGCAACGAAATGCACAGGATCAGCAGGGTTCTTTGTAAATATTTTGAAATACTAAGATGTTTCTACTGCTATGGAATATATCTTAAAAAGATGTCCTTTTCTTTTCCTGAAAAAAAAATAAAATTGATTAGGCCTGCAGGTTTGGTTTAGAAAGGGTAATGTCTGAATTGCTACTGTAATGTTACAAAGTTTAAAACAGTCCATGAAATCAACTATATAATAATTTACTGTGCAGAAAGTCGAGATTAAAGTATGCAAAACAATGAACCATATAATTGATTAGAATGCTTGGTGGTTTTCTTTGTTCAAGTATTTGTTGCACCAGTGAATCGTTTTGATTAGTTACACTGTTTATATTTTGATTATCTAATTTAGTCTTGTTAGTGTTTAAATTCTATTTAGTGTTGTGAGGAAGTTAGCTTTTTAATTTTTATATAGAAAATTGGACTAGAAATTGTTGGTAGTGTTTTGAAGGTTTATATCTTCCTTCAGAATAATGAAAGTAGTAGATTTCCCAAATTTTCAAATAGTCAGTTTTTAGCATTCTAAGTTAATACAGTTTGTTAAAATTTGGTTTGGTGTTCTTCTCTTCTGCAAAGAAAAAAAAATGGACATATATATTAAGGTTATTAAAGAGTGATTTCATTTTGATAATGTGCAGAATGGTCTTAAGCACTCACAGAAAGTAAAAAAAAAAATCAGGGGCTTCCCTGGTGGCGCAGTGGTTGAGAGTCCACCTGCCGATGCAGGGGACACGGGTTCGTGCCCCGGTCCAGGAGGATCCCACATGCCGCGGAGCGGCTAGGCCCGTGAGCCATGGCCGCTGAGCCTGTGCATCCGGCGCAACGGGAGAGGCCACAACAGTGACAGGCCCGCGTACCGCAAAAAAAAAAAAAAAAAAAAAAAAAATCAGGATTCCACTGTTTTAAAAGAAATTTCATTTTTATTTTTGGAATATAAAATGTGTATTTGCTAAATATGACCATTTTTCTGTCTTAAAAAAGATCCATTCTGGTAGTATCACCAACTATTTAGACCCTTCTAAACCAAAAACAATAGGTAAGTTGCCATATTTGTTCATCTATATCTGATACATACTTCGTTGAATCAGAGGAGCAATCGTTTTTTTCACTGGACATGTGATTGGGTAATGTAAATCTTTATCCGTTGGTCATGCCTTGTCTTAAAAAGTTTATATGCTTTCCTACAATATGTTGGCTGTATAGTTTTGCTGTTTGTCTTAGAGGATTCTTTAGCAGGAAGTGACTTTTGTGAGGTGATACTGGTTTTGAAAATATGTATAAGCTAAAAACAGTGTTTTATTGAGATCAGTAGTAGATTTTGTGTCTATCAACTCTAAAATCAAGTGCCAGAAGAGAACTTTAAAACTTTAAGCTGTGTATAGAATTGTTTTATGTAGCGTTGAAATTTTCTGTCAGTTTTGTAAGTCACTGTGATTATCAGCTTGAAGGTATTTTTGTATTAAAAGTTGACAGTTAAAGAACATAAGTGGATGATAGCGTTTGGGGCCAATAGTGAAAGTATGTTTCCTCTAAAATACTTCCCTAAGCAGTGGTGTACATGGTTATTTTATTAGGTTATTTGTATCTGTCCTATATCTCTCTGTGAACCATGCTCCAGTCTGTTTTTTGTTTGTTTTGTATCACCATAATAAGAGAAGGTCTAGAAGTAGAGACTAAATTGCACAAAATTGACATTGTTAAATACGAGAACATATAGGTGCTTACTTTTGAGGGTCTGTTAATACATATGGTTGTCACAATACATATACACGATAAATGGTGTATATATACAGATGCTTATGTTCTATAAATTTTTCTATACCCACTTAGTTTATCTTCTTGAATCTTTGTTCAGTAACATGCTAATTCCTCTTCTTTGTTTATTCTCTAGTGACCAAACGCTAACATTTTTTTCACACTGGCAGAGTACTGAGGTGTGTGTTCTGGGATGGAGAACAGAATTTTGAATAAGAAAAGGGAGGGAGAGAGAAAAGGGTTTAAAAAAGCCAAACACACAAATAATGTTTTCTTAGCCATTTTGATTGGCCACCTGAAGAGTCCACAGGACATTTCTGTTCAACATTATTTAGTGAAATAAGATTCTTACCCTAGCAGCATGTGTTCCTTCAAAACAGCAAACATGCTTTAGTTTTGTTTGTTCCATATCAGGGGTGTCAACAAGCGCTGCTCTTAACATGGAAAGCTGTATCTTAATAGTATTTCCGACCAACTTTTCTTCACCAATAACTTCTCTTTGATAGCTTTTTGTTTTGTAAGGTTGAAATAGGACAATGCTGATCCCAACCACATTATCCATCTACAGAATTAGGGTATGCAACTAGTCAATAAGAGACAGATTCTCTAATGTGTCATTTTCAACCTTTGAGTTAGGTATAAGCTAATTAGTAGGAAAATATTGGTTTACAAAGAGCTTTTCTTAGAAAGGATTTTGGTTTCATGATATGTTTGTGAATTAGGGAATAGATGTTAACCTTTATTTTATAGATAAGTGATTTGTACATGGTTAGTTACAAATAAAACTGGCACTAGAACCCCAGGCCTTCTGACCTCTTAATTTAGTTTCTGCTAAATGTACAAAACCCTTGCTTACATAGTGAGTGACACAAGTAGCAGTGTTGAAATCCCTTCATCACAGGAAAGCACCTTTGTCTCAGTTTTACAGTGAATTGACACACATTTTAGCAAATGCTCAATGTAATGTCATTTGCAGGATTACTCTTTGTAAGACTTAGAATGATCTTATTTTTTGTCTCTGTCTGCCTGAAGTCTGAAAAGCTCAGAGAACCCAAATTATTTCAAATAATTTAAATATTCAAACGATTAGCATTGGTATTTTCAAAAGTATAAAATATAAGACTAGGGCCTCCCTGGTGGCGCAGTGGTTGAGAGTCCGCCTGCCGATGCAGGGGATACGGGTTCGTGCCCCGGTCTGGGAGGATCCCACATGCAGCAGAGCGGCTGGGCCCGTGAGCCATGGCCGCTGAGCCTGCGCGTCCGGAGCCTGTGCTCCGCAACGGGAGAGGCCACAACAGTGAGAGGCCCGCATAACGCAAAAAGGAAAAAAAAAAAAAAAAAAATATATATATATATATATATATATATATATATATATATATATAAGACTAACTTAGAAAATAACTTAATTTGGGTTTAGGATTAAATTTAATGTCCTTCTATCTCCTCTAGTTGAGCAGTGTTTTTTTTTTTTTTTTCTATTTTGTACCTGGATCTTATTGAGAATCTAATGAAAGCTTTTGACCCATTCCCCAGAAAAATATACATGTTTATGTTTTCATAATTTCAAAGCTGTTATGACACTTCTGCAGCTCATCCACACACCCAGGGTAAGAACACTGACAGTCCCAAGAACACTTCAACAAAAAGGAATTAGCATTTTGCACAAGATATATTGCTCAAATGTTTGTAAGGGGGGAAGGGCATTATTAAAATAGAGCTAAAGCAATCATATACATTTACCATCTGAAAGGGATGAGTACCTCAAAACAAAGGCAAAGTTCACACTTGTGAATTTCAAATTTCCTCATGATGATTAACTTAAGGACAGTTAAGTAAATGTAAGTGATTTAAAGTAATGGGTCAGGGCTTTCCTGGTGGCACAGTAGTTAAGAATCCGCCTGCCAGGGCTTCCCTGGTGGCGCAGTGGTTGAGAGTCCGCCTGCCGATGCAGGGGACACGGGTTCGTGCCCCGGTCCGGGAAGATCCCACATTGCTGCGGAGCGGCTGGGCCCGTGAGCCATGGCCGCTGAGCCTGCGCATCTGGAGCCTGTGCTCCCCAACGGGAGAGGCCACAACAGTGAGAGGCCCGAGTACCGCAAAAAAAAAAAAAAAAAGAATCCGCCTGCCAATGAGACATGGATTCGATCCCTGGTCCTGGAAGGTGCCACATGCCGCGGAGCAACTAAGCCCGTGCGCCACAACTACTGAGCCTGTGCTCTAGAGCCCGCGAGCCACAACTACTGAGCCCACGTGCCACAACTACCGAAGCCCGCGTGCCTAGAGCCCGTGCTGCGCAACAAGAGAAGCCACTGCAATGAGAAGCTCGCGCACCGCAAGGAAGAGAGTAGCCCCCGCTCGCCACAACTAGAGAAAGCCTGCGAGCAGCAACAAAGACCCAAAGCAGCCAAAAATAAATAAATTTAAGTAAATAAACTTTTTAAGTGTATAAGATATGTTACTTTAAAAAAAAATAAAGTAATGGGTCAGATGAGCTAGTGTATATGGAAGCTTTGAAACTTGAGGTGTTATACATACATGTGATATGAATATTGTCTAGGAAGGCTGTGTATATATTAGGATTTAAAGTAAATTATAGGTTACAGGTGTTTCAAACTGTGGACATCACAGCTGTTCATTAGATATCTAAGTTGCAAGATATCTAAATTGCAAGAGTTCTTTATCTCATAATGAGCAGGTGAACAGGTGCTTGGAAAAGGGCATCTACCCATAAGGAATCTATTTATAATATAATTTAAAAATATAAATTTGCTACTCACTGCTCATTAAACTAGAAACCAGTGTTTTGCCTGATGTCATTTTCACCAATTTGTGCTGAAATGAGGAAAAAATATAAAACATAATGAATGAGTTGTAAACTAAAATTATTTAATTGAAATTGTTTTAATATTCATGAATTGGAAATATTAAAAGTTTGCAGTTCTGTGTCAGTCCCCTAAACTTGAAAGTTTACTTGCCTTTTTTTTTTTTTTTAATTCATTTATTTTTGGCTGCGTTGGGTCTTAGTTGCTGTGAGCAGGGGCTACTCTCCGTTGCGGTGCATGGGCTTCTCACTGCGGTGGCTTCTCTTGTTGTGGACCACGGGCTCTAGGCACGTGGGCTTCAGTAGTTGTGGCACGAGGGCTCAGTAGTTGTGGCTCACGGGCTCTAGAGCTCAGGCTCAGTAGTTGTGGCTCACGGACTTAGTTGCCCTGCAGCACGTGGGATCTTCCCGGACCAGGGCTCAAACCCGTGTCCCCTGCATTGGGAGGCGGATTCTTAACCACTGCACCACCAGGGAAGCCCTTGAAAGTTTGCTTGTCTTTGAAATCCTAAAACCTGTTGCTTGCTTCTTAGCTGTTTTACTTTTCTCTGTCCTCTCCTCTGATCTCTCCCTTACCTGCTTAAAAATTTCAACATCTTTTCATCATAACTTTAAAAGAATATTTATTATAGCAAATATGATAGAGCAAGAAAGTATAAGAAGCAAAACTGTTTATAGAAAATGTGGCTAACTAGCAATCCTAAGAGAATTGATAGGGTATTTTTAGAACCATAGAGATTGTTAAATACATACAAACCAAATTTTTTTAACAAAACAAAGCAAAACAAGATAGTGCTCATAGAAGCTGCCAAGTCTTCAAGTACGAGATAGGCAGTACCTTTTATTCCCTCTTGTTGACTCTGGGCCATTTTGTCACCCAGATCCGTTCCATCAGCTGCTGTTCTTCACTTATTTAAGCCTGTGGACTCAGCACCATCCAAGACACAGGGTGTAGGGAACAGTATTGTTGCATACCATTCCCCTCCATATCTGAGGCATATTTTCTCAGAAACCATGCTACTCTGTGAGCAGTCACCTCTCTATGACAGAGTCAACCTTTTACATTCTCCTCCAAAGCAATTTTAACTGCTTGTAACTACCATGTCTTAATCAGGAATATAGCAGGGGCACGGGGGCAAACTATCCCTTAATTCTGGGGAAACTAGCAAATAGCAATGGCTGTCACTTTAAGGCACAGCCTGAGCCAGTCTTAATATCCTTATGGCTTTCTTTGTACAGAGAAGATATCATGGGGCAATGTTTTCCTCTCACTTCATACATTAGTTAGGATCTAGGTGTGGTGGTATGTACAGAGAGACCCTATAGTTGTTTTAATAAGATAGAAGTTTCTCATAAATGTCTAATCTGTTATGTAGGCCCTGATCTAGGAAGTCACCTGAGACCCACGCTTTTCTGTTTTCCCATTCTGCTACCCTTAGGGTATTGTCCTGGTTCACGTGGTCCAAGCTGGTTCACCCTCATGTATATATTCCAGCCATGAGGAATGGAGAAAGGGAAAGGGGGGCGGGGGCATGACCCCTGTGAGCGAAGTTGTTCACATCACTTCTGGTCACATGACATTGGCCAGATCTTGACCTTATGTCCACACCTATATGTGTGCTTGAGAAAGGTCATCTTTATTCTGGGTCAACATGTGTCTTATTAAAATTCAAGGGTTCCTTCATGTAGAATGCTAAGGAAGGGTATTGTGGTATGAATAGCAATCTCTGCTGTACCATCTGTCAGGCTAGATTTTATCACATGGCAGCCAAAATGATTGCCAGGACTCCCTAGACCCACATCCTACCAGCTTAGAAACCCCAGTGGGAAAAGGCAATATTTTATGATATCTCTTGTAGATAATTCCTGGGGGACCTAGGACTCTGAATAACCAAATTGAGTCACTTGTAATAGATGAAGTTGGGAACGTGGAAATGTTGAGGAAGATGGACAAGTAAGGAAATTACCTCAATGAGGATTATAATTCCTACTGTGGCAGACTCTTCAAAGACAGTACAGTTCCAAAGGTGGGAATGTTCAGGTTACAGAGTGTATTTTGTTTTGACCTGATCCTAGGATGTGAGGGGAAACTTGGGATGAGAACAAGCTGGCCAAGCTCTTAAGCATCAGATCTTGAAGTCACTGTATGCCACGCCCAACGAGTTGACTTTTTTTGCATACAGTGTAAATTCGTTGAGAATTTTTAAGTAGGGACTTGACGTGATTGAATGTTTTGTTGAGACTCCTCTCCGTGCAAAATGGAGGGGGCAAGACCAGTTAAAGGAAGGCAGATGTAGTCCAGACGACTGCAGCCCTCAATGGGGGCAGTTGTGGGCTTGATGAAGAAGGGACAAGTATAAGAGGGGTTAAAGAGATTGAGCTGGACCTATTACTGTATGTTTAGAGATGAGGGAGCTGGGAAAGGAAGTATGAAAGGAGTATGAGAAAGGAAAGACGACAGGCTGTTTCCTAAGTTTTCTGCTTCCATATCGTGTGAGAGTACAAGCCGAACTTCTGTACCAAAGAGACCCTAAAATATAAGACAGAAACTGGCTTCTCTCCATTCAGTCCAGAAGTGAGCTGTTAAGTGTTGGCAGGGCGATTCTGGCTCAGTGTGGTTCTCCATGAGCCCAGGTTCCCTCACTGTTTTCCGCCAGCTCCTAATGAGTTGTCTTCATCCTCATGGACGAAGCACACTCACCAGGATTATATCTATGTTGCAGCCTGCAGGGTTGGGGAAAGAGAGGAAATGGAGAGCAAAAAATTCCTTTTTTAAGGACTTTTACACTACTTTTGCCATTTTTCTGCTGGGGAGAATTTAATCATATCACCTCATCCAGCTGCATGTTTGGGAAATATTGTCATTAGATGGGTAGTATGTGTCCAGCTAAAACTCAGGGTTTCTCTTACTAAACAGATTAATAAATGAATAGATTTTAATAGAGATGTGCCCAGGCTTCCTGTATTCAAATGTAGACAATTCACAACAACATGCGAACTTTATCGCTCTGATGATCATTTCAGATTTCCCTAACCCTCCTTCTATAATAAATTCACAGCCAAAAGTTAAATTGCATATAATGCTGAATAATGATTTTTCACAAACAAATGCATTCCTGAGTGCCTTTAACACACACACACACACACACACACACACACAAACACTTGTCATATCCTTGCCATTAAGTTCTGTCTCAGTCCAAGTATTCCTAGAAATGACAGAAATTAAGCCTCCAGAGTCAGGGTCCTCTCCCTAAGTGCCCAAGCTCTTTTCCAATCATCTCTCCTCTGGGAACTCGCCAGTGTAGCCCTCTTACTCATTTCCTACTCCAACGACTCTCCCACTATTATTTAAAAAGAGGAAAAAGAATGAGTTTGAGAATACAGGAGTCAGATCAGATTTGGAGACACCAGTGGATGCATGTGGTACCCCATGGCCAACCTCTGACCCCAGCTGCAACTAGGATGGACACTCTCAGGCCACGGTAATAGGCTACTTTGCTTCGTTTTTCTGCCTCAGGGCTTCCTCTGAAGGATCCTGCAACCACAGGACAGGAGTTTGAGGGGACGTTAATGACCCCAGGGTAGTACTCATGTGTCAGAGGCTGGGAATTGGTAGATACATGCCTCAGAATCCCGACTTTAAGAAAGGGCCAATTTTGAAATGCATTCTGTATGGATCATCAGAAGGTCCCCTGCTGAACTGAACCCCAGTCTCCCACAGCAGTGATCAACTCAGTAACACATCTTCCCTGTGTCACTTTCAGGGTATGGTCAACCATGTCACACCACAGAAATTTGATTTGGCAGTTAGAAGGTCATTGGTGGTATTTTGCAAAGAAGTTTCTATCTGAATCTTTGCCATTGGTGGTATTTTGCAAAGAAGTTTCAATCTGAATCTTTGCTTGGAAGCAGAAGCCTGCCAAGAATGGATTAGAATGAGTGAGATGAAATTTAGCCACGTGCCAAATACGGGTTTACCCTGCCTGTAGAGTGCACAGGCAGATTCAAGCCTCACAGCCTTTCTTGTAACAAGACAACAAAAAAATTCATGTTTTTATAAAAACTATGTTGCCAAAATGTTGCATCTGAATCTAATTAAGCCTTTAGAACAAAATTCCAGTTTACAGGAAAGACAACGGCCAGAAGGATGAGTTAATATCACCATGAAGATGCAATCAGCCAAATCCAGTCTGTGGGACATCCAACAGGACAGCTGACACAATGGCAACAGCAGTTTATCTTCCCTCACATGGTGAGATGTAAGAAAGTGGAAACAGCAAGCATGGGCTATTCTTTGGAAGGGAATGAGTAGTACCTAGTCAGGAAGAGAATACCTAGTTGTGTTTTAGTTGCTATAAGTCTTAAACACTTTACTAGGTTCAGGCAAAAAGCCATTATAAAGAATAACAAAGGGCCTGGGCTTAGAAGCTCAGAGGAAGGGAGGAGTTGGACCAAAGCACAGGTGGCAGGATTATACTGGAACAGGTGCCAGGAACCTTCTTCCAAACTGGAGGAGGAAAGGGAGGCTTGTTATAAATGGAGATGAGTTTCTAAGAATGGCTTTAGACGTCAGGTATCTTATACCTCTAAGCTTAATTCTATCTTTAAATTAGGATGCAAGGTTTTCTGCTGAAAGAAAGGGAGCAGCATGGGAAGAGGCTTGAGGAAAGCGTGAACTAACTGAATGGTAAGCTTCAAGAGAGCGGGAGGGATGGGGCTTTTTTTTTCTCTCATAACACCAATCAAAGTGCCCTGAACAGAACTGAAAAAAACAATTTATAGTACTCAATATATAGATACATTACTAAAATTTAAAAAATAATCCTTACATGGCTTGAATTTCTGTATATTGTTCTTGATCAGTAGCTGATTCTTGGTCAACTGGAATCATAGAATATGAGCCCATTTTTCTTATTTAAACCCAAAGAACTTTAAACATACCAAGGGTCATACTGCTAGTTGTTAGTAAAGCCAGAGTTAGAACTGGGTTTCCTGTCTCTTAAATCAGGGTACTTTCTAGTACACTCTCTTGCCTCCCAAGTAGCATTAGTGATGAAGTTTATACCATTTTTTCAACGTGTACAACATTCAAACAGAGGACTTTGAAAGTAAAATCACTGTTGTTCTGCTTGAGATTTCTTTGGTCCTTTAGTCTTGTTCTGATGCACCTTAGGGCACTGAGTCTGGAATTTCTGCACACTTTACCAAGAACTCTGAATAAAGAAAGGCCCAGACCTAAAGCAAAGTCATCTTAGCACAATTGAGAAAGGAAATGAAAATTGGTTTTAATTCAAAATAAAACCCCAGAAAACCTCCAGTGATCAAATTAAAAGTTTTTAGATATTAAAAATATGGTATTATTTTTAGTATTATGCTTGTATTTTAAATAGTATATTTAGTATTTATACTATTTATATTTTTACTTAGTGTTATATTTTGAACATTTCAGTTCAGATACAGTAGTCTCAATCAGAGCATTGAGTTAATTTAATAAATATCAAATTCTTCTTATATTTAAATTCACAGTTATGATATTAAATATATCAAGGTAATAATAAGGTATACTTTCTCAAATACTACCTCTGTTCTGTGTACTCACGGAATACCAGTTGAATGAATGCTTGAGGAACGATAAAATAGTCTCCAAGTTTGAATCATTTTGAATGGTACTGTACTACTAATTTAAAGACAGGCTCTGTCATATTTTACTTCAAAATGCAACCTAAATTTATCAAAGGTACACATTTATTATCGTGAAGTTTTGTATTATAGCTGAAGTCAACCTCAAAGTTATATGCTATAATGATTGAGATCTCTGAAATGTCAAGGATTCTTAATGTGGTCAGTTCCTGACTTACTAGGAACTCAGGTTCTTAATTTTTCCCATGTATATTTTATATATAGTAGTATGTATATGTCGATCCCAATCTCCCATTTATCCCTCCCCCCACTTCCCCCTTGGTAACCATAAGATTGTTCTCTACATCTTTAACTCTACTTCTGTTTTGTAAATAAGTCCATTTGTACCATTTTTTTTAGATTCTACATATAAGTGATATCATGCGATATTTGTCCTTCTCTGCCTGACTTACTTCACTCAGTATGACAATCTCTAGGTACATCCATGTTGCTACAAATGGTATTATTTAGTTCTTTTTTTTTTTTTTTTTTTTGCTGTACGCGGGCCTCTCACTGCTGTGGCCTCTCCCGCTGCGGAGCACAGGCTCCGGACACACAGGCTCCGCGGCCATGGCTCGCGGGCCCAGCCGCTCAGCGGCATGTGGGATCCTCCGGGATCGGGGCACGAACCCGCGTCCCCTGCATCAGCAGGCGGACTCTCAATCACTGCGCCACCAGGGAGGCCCTATTTAGTTCTTTTTTATGGATGAGTAATATTCCATTGTATATATGTACCACATCTTCTTTATCCATTCCTCTGTCGATTGACATTTTTTTTATTAATTACAAAAAATTTTTAAAATTTATTTCTGGCTGCATTGGGTCTTTGCTGCTGCGCTTGGGCTTTCTCTAGTTGCGGCGAGTGGGGGCCACTCCTCGTTGCGGTGCACGGGCTTCTCATTGCAGTAGCTTCTCTTGTTGCGGAGCATGGGCTCTTGGTGCACGGGCTTCAGTAGCTGTAGCACACGAGCTCAGTAGTTGTGGCTCACAGGCTCTAGAGCGCAGGATCAGCAGTTGTGGCACACAGGCTTAGTTGCTCCGCGGCATGTGGGATCTTCCCGGACCAGGGCTCAAACCCGTGTCCCCTGCATTGGCAGGCGGATTCTTAACCACTGCGCCACCAGAGAAGCCTTCGATTGACATTTAGATTGCTTCCATGTCCTAGTTATTGTAAATAGTGCTGCAATGAACAATGGGATGCATGTATCCTTTCAAATTATGTTTTTCTCTTGGTGTATGCCCAGGAGTGGGATTGCTGGATCGTATGGTAGCTGTATTTTTAGTTTTTTAAGGAACCTCCATACTGTTCTCCATAGTGTCTGTACCAATTTACATTCCCACCAACAGTGTAGGAGGGTTGCCTTTCCTCCACACCCTCTCCAGCATTTATAGATTTTTTGATGATGACCATTCTGATTGGTGTGAGGTGATACCTCATTGTAGTTTTGATTTTCATTTCTTGAATAATTAGTGATGTTGAGCATCTTTTCATGTGCTTCTTGGCCATCTGTATGTCTTCTCTGTAGAAATGTTTATTTAGATCTTCTGCCCATTTTTTGAGTGGGTTGTTTGTTTTTTTGATATTGAGCTGCATGAGCTGTTTGTATATTTTGGAGATTAATCCCTTGTCGGTTGCTTCATTTGCAAATATTTTCTCCCATTCTGAGGGTTGTCTTTTCATCTTGTCTGTGGTTCCCTTTGCTGCACCAAAGCTTTTAAGTTTCATTAGGTCCCATTTCTTTGTTTTTATTTTCATTACTCTAGAAGGTGGGTCGAAAAAGATCTTGCTATTATTTATGTCAAAGAGTGTTCTGCCTATGTTTTCCTCTAAGAGTTTTATAGTGTCTGTTCTTAAATTTAGGACTTTAATCCATTTTGAGTTTATCTTTGTGTATGGTGTTAGGGAGTGTTCTAATTTCATTCTTTTACATGTAGCTGTCCAGTTTTCCCAGCACCACTTATTGAAGAGACTGTCTTTTCTCCATTGTATATTCTTGCCTCCTTTGTCAAAGATAAAGAGACTGTATGAACGTGGGTTTATCTCTGGGCTTTCTGTCCTGTTCCATTGATGTGTAGTTTTGTTTTTGTGCCAGTACCATACTGTCTTGATTACTGTAACTTTGTAGTGTAGTCCGATGTCAGGGAGCCTTATTCCTCCAGCTCTGTTTTTCTTTCTTAAGATTCCTTTGGCTATTTGGGGTCTTCTGTGTTTCCATACAAATTGTAAAATTTCTTGTTCTAGTTCTATGAAAAATGCCTTTGGTAATTTGATAGGGATTGCATTGAACCTGTAGATTGCTTTGGGTAGTATAGTCGTTTTCACAATATTGATACTTCCAATCCAGCAGCATGGTATATCTCTCCATCTGTTTATGTTATCTTTGATTTATTTTATCAGTGTTTTATAGTTTTCTGAGTACAGGTGTTTGCCTCCTTAGGTAGGTTTATTCCTAGGTATTTTATTCTTTGTTGTGATGGTAAATGGGGGTGTTTCCTTAATTTCTCTTTCTGATCTTTCATTGTTAGTGTATAGGAATATAAGAGATTTCTGTGCATTAATTTTGTATCTTGCAACCTTACCAAATTCATTGATTAGTTCTAGTAGTTTTCTGGTGTCATCTTTAGGATTTTCTACATATAGTATCATGTCATCAGCAAACAGTGATAATTTTACTTCTTTTCCAATTTGGATTCCTTTTATATCTTTTTCTTCTCTGATTGCTGTGGCTAGGACTTCCAAAACTATGTTGAATAATAGTGGCGAGAGTGGACATCCTTGTCTTGTTCCTGATCTTAGAGGAAATGCTTTCAGTTTTCACCATTGAGAATGATGTTTGCTGTGGGTTTGTTGTATATGGCTTTTATTATGTTTAGGTAGTTTCCCTCTGTGCCCACTTTCTGGAGAGCTTTTATCATAGATGGGTATTGAATTTTGTCAAAAGTTTTTTCTGCATATATTGAGATGATCATATGGTCTTTATTCTTTAATTTGTTAATATGGTGTATCACATTGATTGATTTGCATATTGAAGAATCCTTGCAACCCTGGGATAAATCCCACTTGATCATGGTGTATGATCCTTTTAATGTGTTGTTGGATTCGCTTTGCCAGTATTTTGTTGAGGATTTTTGTGTCTACGTTCATCAGTGATATTGGTCTATAAAATTTTCTTCTTTTCTTATATCTTTGTCTGGTTTTGGTGTCAGGGTGACAGTGGCCTTGTAGAAAGAGTTTGGGAGTGTTCCTCCCTCTGCAATTTTTTGGAAGAGTTTGAGAAGGATAGTTGTTAACTCTTCTCGTAATGTTTGATAGAATTCACCTGTGAAGCCATCTGGTCCTGGACTTTGGTTTGTTGGAAGATTTTTAATTACAGTTTCAATTTCATTACCTGTGATTGGTCTGTTTATATTTTCTAATTCTTGCTGTTTCAACTTGCGAAAGTTGTACCTTTCCAAAAATTTGTCCATTTCTTCCAGGGTGTCCATTTTATTGGCATATAGTTTCTTGTAGTAGTGTCTTATGATCTTTTGTATTTCTTCAGTGTCAGTTGTAATGTCCTCTTTTTCATTTCTAATTTTATTGATTTGAGTCCTCTCCCTTTTTTTCTTGATGAGTCTGGCTAAAGGTTTATCAATTTTGTTTATCTTCTCAAAGAATCAACGTTTAGTTTTATTGATCTTTGGTATTGTTTTATTTATTTCTATTTCATTTATTTCTGCTCTGATCTTTATGATTTCTTTCCTTCTGATAATTTTGGGTTTTGTTCTTCTTTCTCTAGTTCCTTTAGGTGTAAGTTTAGATTGTTTACTTGAGATTTTTCTTGTTTCTTGAGGTGAGCTTGAATTGCTTTGAACTTCCCTCTTAGAACTACTTTTGCTACATCCCATAGGTTATGGATCATCATGTTTTCATTGTCATTTGTTTATAGGTATTTTTAAATTTCTTCTTTGATTTCTTTCAGTGATCTCTTGGTTATTTAACAGCACAGTGTTTAGCCTCCATGTATTTGTGTTTTTACAGTTTTTTCCTGTAATTGATTTCTAATCTCATAGCATTGTGGTAGGAAAAGATGCTTGCTACAATTTTAGTTTTCTTAAATTTTCCAAGGCTTGATTTGACCCAAGATGTGATCTGTTCTGGAGAACATTCCATGTGCACTTGAGAAGAAAGTATATTCTTCCACTTTTGTGTGGAATGTCCTAAAAGTAGCAGTTAAGTCTATCTGGTCTATTGTGTCATTTAAAGCTTGTGTTTCCTTATTTATTTTTTGTCTGGATGATCTGTTTATTGGTATAAGTGGGATGTGAACGTCCCCCAGTATTACTGTATTACTGTCAATTTCCCCTTTTATGGCTGTTAGCATTTGCCTTGGGTATTGAGGTGCTCCTATGTTGGGTGCATAAATATTCATAATTGTTATGTTTTATTCTTGGATTGATCCCTTGATCATTATGTAGTGTCCTTCCTTATCTCTTGTAACAGTCTTTATTTTAAAGTCTATTTTATCTGATATGAGTATTGCTACTCCAGCTTTCTTGTGATTTCCATTTGCATGGAATCTCTTTTTCCATCCCCTCACTTTCAGTCTGTATGTTTCCCTAGGTCTAAAGAGGGTTTATTGTAGACAGCATATATAAAGGTCTTGTTTGTTTTTTTTCCCAAGTAACTACTTTATTTATTAATTTATCTTTTATAAATTTATTTATTTCATTTATTTATTTTTGGCTGTGTTGGGTCTTTGTTACTGCACACAGCCTTTCTCTAGTTGCGGCGAGTGAGGGCTACTCTTCCTTGCGGTGTGTGGGCTTCTCATTGTGGTGGCTTCTCTTGTTGTGGAACACAGGTTCTAGGTGCACGGGCTTCCATAGTTTTGGCATGCAGGCTCAGTAGTTGTGGTTTGTGGGCTCAGTAGTTGTGGCTTACGGGCTCTAGAGCGCAGGCTCAGTAGTTGTGGCACATGGGCTGAGTTGCTCCACAGCATGTGGGATCTTCCTGGGCCAGCACTTGAACCCATGTCCCCTGCATTGGCAGGTGGATTCTTAACCACTGTGCCACCAGGGAAGTCCCAAGGGTCTGGTTTTTTGTATCCATTCAGCCAGTCTCTGTCTTTTGGTTGGAGCATTTAATCCATTTACATTCAAGGTGATTATTGAAATGTATGTTCCTTTTACCATTTTCTTGTTTTGGGTTTGTTTTTGTGGGTCTTTTTCTTCTCTTGTGTTTCCCGTCTAGGGAAGTTCCTTTAGCATTTTTCATAAAGCTGGTTTCATGGTGCTGAATTCTCATAGCTTTTGCTTGTCTGTAAAGCTTTTGATTTCTTCATTGAATATGAATGAGATCCTTGCTGGGTAGAGTAATCTTGGCTGTAGGTTATTCCCTTTCATCACTTTAAATATGTCCTGCCACTCCCTTCTGGCCTGCAGAGTTTCTGCTGAAAAATCTGCTGTTAACCTGTGGGGATTCCTTTGTATGTTATTTGTTGCTTTTCCCTTGCTGCTTTCAATATTTTTTCTTTGTATTTAATTTTTGATAGTTTGATTACTATGTGTCTCAACGTGTTTCTCTTTGTGTTTCTCCTGTATGGGACTCTCTGCGCTTCATGGACTTGATTGACTATTTCCTTTCCCACGTTAGGGAAGTTTTTGACTATAATCTATTCACATATTTTCTCAGACCCTTTTTTTCTCTTCTTCTGGGACCCCTATAATTCGAATGTTGATGTGTTTAATGTTGTCCCAGAGGTCTCTGAGACTGTCCTCAATTTTTTTCATTCTTTTTTCTTTATTCTGCTCCCTGGCAGTTATTTCCACATTTTATTTTCCAGCTCACTTATCCGTTCTTCTTCCTCAGTTATTCTGCTATTGATTCCTTCTAGAGTGTTTTTAATTTCAGTTATTGTGTTGTTCATCACTGTTTGGTTGCTCTTTAGTTCTTCTAGGTCCTTGTTAAACATTTCTTATATTTTCTCAATCCGTGCCTCCATTCTGTTTCCGAGATTTTGGATCATCTTTACTATTATTACTCTGAATTCTTTTTCAGGGAGGTTGCCTATTTCCTCTTTATTTATTTGGTCTTCTAGGTTTTTACCTTGCTCCTTCATCTGTAACATATTTTTTTGTCATTTCATTTTTTTCTTTTTTTTGATGGGTGGGGCTGTGTTCATGTCTTACTGGTTGTTTGGCCTGAGGCGTCCAGCACTGGAGTCTGCAGGCAGTTGGGTAGAGCTGGGTCTTGGTGCTGAGATAAGGACCTCCAGGGGACCTCACTCCAATTAATATTCCCTGAGGTCTGAGGTTCTCTGTTAGTCCAGCGGTTTGGACTCAGCACGTCCACCACAGGAGCTCAGGCCTGACCTCCGGCCTGGGAACCAAGATTCTGTAAGCCACTTGGTGCAGCCAAAAAAAGAAAGAAAGAAAGAAAGGAGCAGTACAATAACAAAGAATAAGAAACAAAACAAAATTAGAAAGATAAAAAATATATTAGGAAAAATAAAAATATAATTGAAACAGATGCAACAACATAAAACAAAACCACAACAGAAAAAATAAAAAATAAAAATAAATAAATAAAAAAAAATAAAAACAAAAAATGGGGGAACAAGCCAAAAGGAGCAGAACAATAACATAGTCTAAAGAATAAAATAAAATTAGAGGGGGCTTCCCTTTTTGTGCGGTGGTTAAGAATCCACCTGCCAATGCAGGGGACACGGCTTCCAGCCCTGGTCTGGGAAGATCACATATGCCACAGAGTGACTAAGCCTTTGCACCACAGCTACTGAGCTTGAGGTCTAGAGCCTGTGAGTCACAGCTACTGAGCCTGCGTGCTGCAACTACTGAAGCCCATGTGCCCTGGAGCCCATGCAGCAAGAGAGACCGCTTCAATGAGAGGCCCACACACCGCAAGGAGTGGCCCCTGCTTGCCACAACTGGAGAGAGCCCATGTGCAGCAATGAAGACCCAATGCAGCCAAAAATAAATTAATTAATTAAATATAATAAATAAAATTTAAAAAATAAGTAAAATTAGAAAAATAAAATATATATTAGAGGGCCTCCCTGGTGGCGCAGTGGTTGAGAGTCCGCCTGCCGATGCAGGGGATACGGGTTCGTGCCCCGGTCTGGGAGGATCCCATATGCCGCGGAGCGGCTGGGCCCGTGAGCCATGGCCTCTGGGCCTGTGCATCCGGAGCCTGCGCATCCGGAGCCTGTGCTCCGCAACGGGAGAGGCCACAACAGTGAGAGGCCCGCATACCACAAAAAAAAAAAAAAATATATATATATATATATATTAGAAAAAATAAAAAAACAAATGAATCAACAGCAACAAGGTAAAATAGAACTCTGACCTAAAAGAAGAAGAAGAAAAGAAAAGGCCCTGGCTATGGGGGGGAAGCTTAGGTGGGGGGTGTTTAACTTAGGCAGGGGCGGGCTTTAGGGTGGGGTGGACTTATGACCCCCACAGCTGGAAACGGCCTTTGGGGAGGGACCTAGGCGGGGCAACATTCAATGTGGGGCAAGGCCTCTGCTTAGGACCTGCGTGTAAGTGGAGAGGCTTAGCACCTGCAAGGAAGGGGAGAGGCATGCCATTTCTCAATAAGGAGACAACCTGTCAAAATTATGCATAAATAAAACCAGAACTAGAGGATCTCAGTCATTTACAGCCATTAATTTTTTCTGTCTTTTTTGTAAAAGCCAGAGGGAAGAGGCAAGTGACAAGCAGTTCACACACAAAGACATGGGTGTTCTCAGGACTCCTGCCAACTCTACAGGATCTAAAGTAGTCGTTTGACAACTCAGCAGGGAATGGGTTTCAGACCCTGAGGAAACCGAGCACATCAGAGGAATGGGTTCCCTGCCTCCAGCTGGGGCCCCAGCTAATCCTGCAGTCTTCCCAAGCAGGCAGCTCTGCTTTGAGGGCAGCCAACTAATGCTTGACAAAAGCCAGCTGGAGGGACTTCCCTGGTGGTGCAGTGGTTAAGAATCTGCCTGCCAGGACTTCCCTGGTGGCTCAGTGGTTAAGAATCCACATGCCAGGACTTCCCTGGTGGTGCAGTGGTTAAGAATCTGCCTGCCAATGCAGGGAACATGGGTTTGAGCCCTGGCCCGGGAAGATCCTATATGCCGCGGAGCAACTAAGCCCGTGTGCCACAACTACTGAACCATCTCTCTAGCGCCCGTGAGCCACAACTACTGAGCCCACATGCCACAACTACTGAAGCCTGCATGCCTAGAGCCCATGCTCTGCAACAAGAGAAGCCACCACATTGAGAAGCCCGTGCACCACAATGAAGAGCAGCCCCCATTTGCTGCAACTAGAGAAAGCCTGCACATAGCAATGAAGACCCAATGCAGCCAAAAATAAAAATAAATTAATTAATTTTAAAAAAAGAAAGAAAAAAAAGAATGAAGTTGGGCCTTTTCCTTACACCATATACAAAATGATTCTTGGAAGAAATAGTGACTATTTATAGGCATACCTCCGAGTTATTGTAGGTTCAGTTCCAGACCACCGCAATAAAGTGAATATCAAAATAAAGCAAGTCACACGAATTGAAAAAGAAAAAAAAAAAAGAATCCGCCTGCCAGCACCAGGGACATGGGTTTGATCCCTGGTCTGGGAAGATTCCACATGCTGCAGAGCGGCAGGTTCTGTGTGCCACAACTGAGTCTGCACTCTAGAGACTGCGAGCCACAACTCCTGAGCCTGCGTGATGCAACTACTGAAGCCCACGCCCCTAGAGCCCGTGCTCGCAACAAGAGGAGCCACCGCAATGAGAAACCCGCGATCCGCAGTGAAGAATAGCCAGCCCCCTGCTTGCCTCAACCAGAGAGAAGCCCACGCAGCCCACGCACAGCAACAAAGACCTAACACAGACATAAGTAAATAAATAAATAAATTTATTTTTAGAAAAACAAACATTATATTAAAAAAAAAAAACAATGGGGGGCCTCCGGAGTGTGGAGTTCCGGAGTTTGGAGGTAAGGCCCTGGGTGACTCTGTGTGTGTGGGGCTTAGGCCCAGTGCCTTGGAGGGGGTCTCAGAGGGGGTCTCCGAGTGTAGAGATGGGGCCCTGGGGCGGGGGAGGGGTGTAGGGGCGTGGCAGGAGGGAGGCTCCAAGGGCAGAGGATTAGGCCTATGAGCCCAACAGGCTCTCCGGTGCCTAAGTGGACAGGGAAAGCGCTGGCCCTGTTCCCTTCCGTTCCTTTGCTCCCCTCTCCCACCATCTCCCCCAGGGCCTCCCCCGTTGCCGCTGGACCCCTAACCGTGGGTGGGTCCTGCTGGCTGTAGGAACTCCTTCCCTCCCCCAGCCGCCCCTCAGGGGTGTCGGTCCTGGAGGTCTGGTCTTTATTTTCGTTCCCCCTTCCCTCCCTCCCACTCCCTCAGGACCTGCACGGCTGGAGGGGGCCTTGGTGCGCAGAGGATCAGGCCCAGGGTCTCAGCAGGCTCCTGGGGGGCCCAAGTGGGCAGGGGAAACGCTGGCCACGCTCCCTTTTGATCCTCTGTCCTCCCCGTGGTTCCCCAATTTCCCCCTCTGGGCATGGGATCCCTTCTTCCCCCCCAGCCTCCCCTCAGGGGCGCCGGTCCCGTCCCGCCTCCACTTCTCCTCCCCCTTCACTCCCCGCGACGCCGCACATCCTACCCAGTCACTGGGGGTTCCTTCTGTCCCCTTAGGTGTGCGTGGTCCCCCTCCAGTGCCTGGTAGGTGCCCCAGTGCAGACATGTGAATTCTGCATCCTCCTAGTCTGCCATCTTGACTCCACCCCCTCGAAATAAAGCAAGTCACACGCATTTTTTTTAAAAAAAGAAAAAAAAAAAAAAAAGAACCTGCCTGCAGTGCAGGGGACATGTTCTAGCTTGAAGAGTTTCTGCTGAAAAATCAGCTGATAACCTTATGGGGATTCCCTTCTTTGTTATTTGTGGCTTTTCCCTTGCTGCTTTTAATATTTTTTCTTTGTATTTAATTTTTGTTAGTTTGATTATTATGTGTTTTGGTGTGTTTCTTCTTGGGTTTATCCTGTATGGGACTCTGTGCTTCCTGGACTTGGGTGGCTATTTCCTTTCCCATGTTAGGGAAGTTTTTGACTATAATCTCTTCAAATGTTTTCTCAGACCCTTTCTCTTTCTCTTCTTCTTCTGGGACCCCTATAATTCGAACGTTGGTGCATTTAATGTTGTCCCAGAGGTCTCTGAGACTGTCCTCAATTCTTTTCATTCTTTTTTCTTTATTCTGCTCCCTGGCAGTTATTTCCACCATTCTATCTTCCAGCTCACTTACTCATTCGTCTGCTTCAGTTATTCTGCTATTGATTCCTTCTAGTGTGTTTTTCATTTTAGTTATTGTGTTGTTCATCACGGTTTGTTTGTTCTTTAATTCTTCTAGGTCCTTGTTAAACATTTCTTGTATTTTCTCAACCTATGCCTCCATTCTATTTCTGAGATTTTGGATCATCTTTACTATCATTACTCTGAATTCTTTTTCAGGGAGGTTGCCTATTTCCTCTTCATTTATTTGGTCTTGTAGGCTTTTACCTCACTCCTTTGTCTGTAACTTATTTTTTGTTGCCTCATTTTTTTTTTTTTTGATGGGTGGGGTTGTGTTCCTGTCTTACTGGTTGTTTGGCCTGAGGCGTCCAGCACTGGAGTTTGCAGGCAGTTGGGTAGAGCTGGGTCTTGGAGCCGAGATAAGGACCTCTGGGGGACCTTACTCCAATTAATATTCTCTGGGGTCTGAGGTTCTCTGTTAGTCCAGTGGTTTGGACTCAGTGCTCCCACCACAGGAGCTCAGGCCTGACCCCCAGCCTGGAAACCAAGATTCTGCAAGCTGCACGGCACAGCAAAAAAAAAAAAAAAAAAAAAAGAGCAGAACAATAACAAAGAATAAAAAATAAAATAAAATTAGAAAAGTAAAAAATACACTTAAAAAATTAAAATGTAAATGAAACAACAACAACAAGGCAAAACAGAACCACTACAGCACAAAAAAAGGGCGGGGGCCCGCGGAAAAGGTGTTGGCTTAGGCAGGAGCAGGGCTTAGGTGGAGCGGGGCCTGAAGGGGCCTCGGAGGGTGGAGGTTCAGGCCTGTGGGACCCTGGGGCCTGAATGTGTGAGGGAAATGCTGGCTGCATTCACTTCTGATGCTCCAATCCCCCAGAGGTCTCTCCCTGTCCCCGCTGATTCCCTCGCCATGAATGGGCCCCTCCAAGTGTGGGAACCCCTCCTCTCCCCCAGCCACCCCTCAGGGGCACCAGTCCCCTCCCGCCTCCACTTGTCCTCCCCTCTCCCTCCCCCACCATGTCCTACCTGGTTGCACGGGGGTTCCTCCCATCCCCTTAGGTGTCCAAGGTCCCCCACCAGTGCCTGGAAGGTGCCTTATCTGTGAGGAGATGTGAATTCTGCATCCTCCTATTCCGCTATCTTGACTCTGCCCCTCTGTATTTTCTTTTCTTTTTTTTTCTTTGCCTCGCGGCAGGCAGGATCTTAATTCCCCAAGCAGCGATCAAACCCATGTCCCCTGTAGGGGAAGCCTGGAATCTTAACCACTGGACCACCGCGGAAGTCCCAACAATACTGTATTTTAAACTTCAAAGTTGCTAAGAGACTCAATCTTAATTGTTATTACCGCAAAAAAGAAATGATAATTATGGGATATGATAGGAGTGTTAGCTAACACTACGGTGGTAATCATATGGCACTATGTAAATATATTAAATCAACTATTTGTATACCTTAAACTTACACAATGTTATATGTCAATTATTTCTTAAAACATAATAATAAAATGCTTCATTGGAGGAAATAGTGATATTATGTTGTATATGCAGGAGTAACTATGGGGGCCAGAATAGGACAAAGTTCATCCTATTTTTAATGTTCCACATTCTATTTTTTTGTCCAAAATGGACACTCATTTGATAATGTCATTTTGAAGAGCTATCACAGAGCATTCCATAGACTCTTCGTAGAGATGTGTTTTTGGCTAAAGGTACTAAATTTGGTCAGCACTGGGAGCAGGCATTCTTGAAGGCCAATATTTGTTTTTATTTTCATTGTGACCTTTCTATACCTGAAAGGTATAGAGGTCATCTTCCCCTCCTCCAATAAAATAAGAATAAATTTTAGAAAGAGTAGTAAATTAAATAAAATAAGATCTGTGGAGTCCAAGCTTCCATGGATGTCATTTACCCACAGATTTTTTTTTTTGAGGGGTGCATCTTAGTTGCCTGACCAGGGATTGAACCCACACCCTCAGCAGTGAAAGCACAGAGTCCTAACCACTGGACCACCAAGGAATTCCCTACCCATAGCCTTTTATAACTGAGGTAACTGTTAGGGTCTTTTTGATGAACACGTACTAATAATATCTCTAAAACAAGAATTACTCTAAATATGTAATTCCTCTAAATTCTTCTAAGTATGTATATTCCTCAAATCTTAGATACAACATTTAAAAAATCAAATAGGTTGTATCCATTTTGCCTTGAATGTAAGTCTGACAAAATTATGTTAAATTCTTTGGAATAGCATACTGGAGACATGTTTTATGAGCAGTACCTTGAAATTTTTTTCAGAATAGATAAGATTTTGGACACCAGAATCCCCAGTTTTTATTTATAGTAATATGAAGGATAAGGAATATGCTGTGTTCAGTTTTAACTAAGTTCCAGCACATCCAGAGAACCTCGATGAATCTTTGTCTTGTTCAGCTTATCCTAGGATTATTCATATCTATAATTTTTGAAACACCAATGAGACTACAATTTGATTTCTTAAAAATACCAGAAATACCGTGTGCCATATTCTTTTTTTTCTTTAATTTTTTAAAATTTTGAGATAATTGGACATTCATATGCAGTTGTAAGTAATGATAGAGATCTCATAAACCCTTCACCTAGTGTCCCCCAGTGGTAACATCTTGTTTAGTTCTAGTCAAAACCAAGAAATTAACATTGATACAAACCAGTTACATTCATATATTACCACTGTAAGCAGAAGGGCAGGGGATCCCTGGAGAAAGAGAGCCAGGCATGGCTTTTTTCACAGAAGAGAGGTTATTTTTGGCTTAAACCATCTTGTGATCTAAGCCTGGCCACAATGTTTGCCCTTGAACAGGTCTCAGTAATTAATGATCTTAAGGGGACAAAAGGATGCAGAAACAAATGACTATTATTAAGCAAGAGAAGTAACAATAGCAAAGATAATATATCTGTTGTGAAGACTCCCAGTTCTGTTTCAATGGTAAAGATTAGCCTGGGGGGCTACCCTGGTGGCGCAGTGGTTAAGGATCCGCCTGTCAATGCAAGGGACACGGGTTCAAGCCCTTGTCCGGGAAGATCCCATATGCCCCGGAGCAACTAAGCCTGTGCGCCACAGCTACTGAGCTGCACTCTAGAGCCCACAAGCCACGACTACTGAAGCCCGTGCACCTAGAGCCCCTGCTCTGCAACAAGAGAAGCCACCACAATGAGAAGCGTGTGCACCACAATGAAGAGTAGCCCCCGCTCACTGCAACGAGAGAAAGCCCCCGCACAGCAACAAAGGTCCAACTCAGCCAAAAATAAATAAATAAATAAGTTAATTTAAAAAAAAAAAATTAGCCTGAAGCGCTCAACCACCAGATCAACTGGAACCTAAGGGATGATGATGTTGACCTTTTCTGAACCTCAACTAAACCTCAATCAGGTAAACCTGTTGACTGCCCAAGTCCCTTCATGAATATGCATGTACCCCTAGCTTAAAAATTCCCCAATTTTGGGACTTCCCTGGTGGCACCATGGTTAAGAATCCACCTGCCAATGCAGGGGACATGGGTTCAAGCCCTGGTCCAGGAAGATCCCATGTGCCACGGAGCAGCTAAGCCCATGGGCCACAACTACTGAGCCTATGCTGTAGAGCCCACAAGCCACAACTACTGAGCCCACGCACCACAACTACTGAAGCCCGCGCACTTAGAGCCTGTGCTCCACAACAAGAGAAGCCACCACAATGGGAAGCCTGCACACTGCAACAAAGAGTAGTCCCTGCTTGCTGCAACTAAAGAAGGCCTGCGTACAGCAACAAAGACCCAACACAGCCAAAAATAAATAAATAAATTTATTTTTTTAAAAAATTCTCCAATTTTGCTGTTCAGGGAGACACTGCTTTCGGGAGGATCCCCGGAATTCTCCTTCCTTGCTGAAAGTAATAATAAATCTTTCCTTCTGATGCCGAAAACTCAGCCTCTGTGCCTGGGTGCCAAATTGAATCTCAGAGACAGAGTTTTGGGTGAAGTAGAAAAGAAGAGCTTTATTGATTTGCCAAGCAAAGGGGGACACAGCAGACTTGTGCCCTCAAAACTGTGTGTCCCAACCCGGGGGCATTTAGTGAGGAGTTTTATAGCAATGGTTCAAGGTTGGGGGTGTGGGTGGCTGATAAGAATCAGAGTGTGTGCAGGGCCTGAATTCCTTTAATCTGGCCTCAGGTGGTCTCCTGGTGAGTTTCTGTGGTTCTCAAGGTTAACAAGCTGTGGTCTTCTCTCTGGAATGAAGACTGCCTCATCAAGTATAATAGTTAACATCTTCCATTTGCTCGGGGTTTTAGTTCTGCAGAAGAGCTCAAAGATATTGTTATATGTATCCCTTGGGGCAGAACCAGGCTCCTGTCCCAAGACTGCACTATTCTTTCTTGAATGCTCCTCCCTTTTCTCTGTATCCCCTCCCTTCCCTGATTAGCAGCGATTTGAATCTGCCCTTTGGAGATCAGGGAAGGTCATGCAAGCTGAAGCCTATTCCCTACAAACAAGAAATGGGGACACAGAAAGGCTTCCGGATCCAGGAGTCCCACAAGGTCCTGCTTGGGTTTCATTTCTCCTCATCTTTGGCTTGGTTGTGTCTTTTGGCTTGACAGACACCAAGAGTTGAACCCAGTTTTCAGGTAACACCACTTTTATATGCATACATTTGTGTCTGTATATTTAATTCCATGAAATTAGAGTACCAGTACAATTAAAGTATAAAACAGTTTTATCACAAATATCCCTTGTGCTGTGCTTTCATAACCACAGCATTTTCCCTCCTCACTTCCCTAACCTTTTCCACCCAGAGTCTGTAATCCATCTCTGTAATTTTCTTTAACTTAAAGAATGTTAGATAAATGGTATCATATAGTATGTAAACTTTTGACATCATTTTTTTTCAATCAGCATAATTCTCTTGAGATTTATGCAAGTTATCTTGTGTATCCGTGATTCACTTCAGGGTGTAGACATTCCAGATGGTTCAGTAACAACCCCCTCCCCACCCAAAAATCTGCTTCTCTATAAAAGCAATAAGAACACTAGCAAAAACTCTCAAAATAAACTTATTAGAACTCTGGAAATCAAAAGTTTGAAACATTCCAAGAAGTGTTTATTCAAGAAAAACAACTGAATATTGGTAAGAACAGTAAGCCTTGTGATGTTTTACCATGCCCTCAACCCATCCCCCTGTTGGCTGAAGAAAAATGCACAACCTCAAAGTTATGAGTTAAGTTTATTTGGGAATCTTACTGAGCACTCTAGCCTGGGAGGCAGTGTCTCAGAGAGCTCTGAGGAACTGCTCCAAAGAGGTAAGGGAGGAGCCAGGATATATAGGAGGGTTTTTTTGCTGGAAAAAAACATATAGTTGAACATCAAAAGATTACTGCTAATCAGAAAAAACATATCTCAAGTTAATGATTTTAGTGTTTTTCTCTGTATGGGAAGATGCAAGAGTCTGGGTTCATTGAAATTATTCCTTAGATATACATCTTGACTATCTAGGGCCAGCATCCAAAGCACAGAATGTTTTCTGTTTTTCTCTATCCTGAATTCCTGTCAGGGCACACTGTCAGTGGGCGACTGCAGTAGCTAATGGCTTGATCCCTGTAGAATTGGAACAGCAGGCAGCATTCTTTCTTAACAATGCTTTCTGTCGGTCATAAATTCAACCAAGGTTTGGGAGGAATTTGACTACCAATTTATCCCACAGTGCTAGGAAGTCTCATTCCTAGATCAGATGAGGATTTCATTGATTGGCTACTCAATGTGCTATTTTTGGGTTAGGCCCTATTGATAACCTAAAATTCTCTGGATCATCTATCTTACCGTTCTATTATGATCCCGGAAATGATTTCTCTTGTTGTTTCTTCCATATCTAGAGTTGCACTATTACAATTATTCTATATACTTAAATATGTGATCGGTTGCCTCAAAACGTTTAGCCATCATTAATTTTGTCAGGGGCCTGGTTATACATTGGGTAATGCAAGAGGCAACAATCTTATAAAACAGGATATAAGTAAGTAATATAGCTAGTAACAGTAATAAAGTCATAAGTAGGGATTTACACCATGAGCTTCATGAACTAAACCAACTCCCTAAAAGATCACCAAGACTAGGAAGAGGATCACTTAAGGCAGAAATATGATTTTTCACGTGGGTCATTAAATGTGTTATATTAGAGGATTCATCTGTATGAAAATGCAGCATTCAATTTGAATCATAGTGCATGTGCCTCCTTGAGATGCTATAAGGATATTGAGAGTCATGCAGTTTTGTAATACCACTTTTCTCATCATAGCAAACTCAGAATTCAGTAGGCTAAGAGCCTGCTTACTGTCATTTAAGGGCTTTTGGGTGAATTCTGTTGAGGCTTCAATGTGGACCATTACATCTCACAATCCTACTGAAGGGACAAAAATAGCTGCTAAATGGTCATATCAGTGGACTACAGATCTCTTGGTCCATCAGGCTCATATTAATGGTAAATTTGCTGGAGTCATATCTAAATTGGCACACAAGTGACCTTGAGCCAAAGGGAATCCTGGGGGTACCCCTTCCTTTCTATCCTGGTGGAAGTCAGAGCCAAAGATTGATCCTGCAAAACCATTGCGTTCCATTAGGTGGTACCCAGTATATTCCTAATCACCTGACCCAATTAGTTCCCTACCAATTACTATCTTTAAGGAAAATGATATATTGGCATTTTCTTTTTTATTTTTTTCTGATAAAAGATTTATATCTAGAATTTTTTATTTTTTTAATTAAATTTTTTTTAGAATTTTAGAATTTTATTTTTTTTATGCATCAGGGTCTTATTAGTTATCCATTTTATGCATATTAGTATATATATGTCAATCCCAATCTCCCAATTCATCACACCACCAGCACCCGCTCCCCACCACTTTCCCCCCTTGGTGACCATACATTTGTTCTCTACATCTGTGTTTCAACTTCTGCCCTGCAAACTGGTTCATCTGTACCATTTTTCTAGTTTCCACATATATACATTAATATATGATATTTGTTTCTCTCTTTCTGACTTACTTCACTCTGTATGACAGTCTCTAGATCCATCCACGTCTCTACAAATGACCCAGTTTCGTTCCTTTTTATGGCTGAGTAATATTCCATTCTATATATGTACCACATCTTCTTTATCCATTCATCTGTCAATGGGCATTTAGGTTGCTTCCATGACCTGGCTATTGTAAATAGTGCTGCAATGAACATTGGGGTGCATGTGTCTTTTTGATTTATTGTTTTCTCTGGGTATATGCCCAGTAGTGGGATTGCTAGGTCATATGGTAGTTCTATTTTTAGTTTTTTTAAAGAACCTCCATACTGTTCTCCATAGTGGCTGTATCAATTGACATTCCCACTAACAGTGCAAGAGGGTTCCCTTTTCTGCATACCCTCTCCAGCATTTGTTGTTTGTAGATTTTCTGATGATGCCCATTCTAACTGGTGTGAGATGATACCTCATTGTAGTTTTGATTTGCATTTCTCTAGTAATTACTGATGTTGAGCAGCTTTTCATGTGCTTCTTGGCCATCTGTATGTCTTCTTTGGAGAAATGTCTAGGTCTTCTGCCCATTTTTTGATTGGGTTGTTTGTTTTTTTTTAAAATTGAGCTGCATGAGCTGTTTATATATTTTGGAGATTAATCCTTTGTCTGTTGATTTGTTTGCAAATATTTTCTCCCATTCTGAGGGTTGGCTTTTTGTCTTGTTTGTAGTTTCCTTTGCTTTGCAAAAGCTTCTAAGTTTCGTTAGGTCCCATTTGTTTATTTTTGTTTTTATTTCCATTACTCTAGGAGGTGGATCAAAAAAAGATTTTGATGTCATTTATGTTAAAGAGTGTTCTGCCTATGTTTTCCTCTAAGTTTTATAGTGTCTGGTCTTACATTTATGTCTCTAATCCATTTTGAGTTTATTTTTGTGTATGGTGTTAGGGAGTCTTCTAATTTCATTCTTTTCCATGTAGCTATCCAGTTTTCCCAGCACCACTTATTGAAGGGACTGTCTTTTGTCCATTGTATACCCTTGCCTCCTTTGTCATAGATTAGTTGACCATAGGTGCATGGGTTTATCTCTGGGCTTTCTATCCTGTTCCACTGATCTATATTTCTGTTTTTGTGCCAGTACTGTATTGTCTTGATTACTGTAGCTTTGTATTATAGTCTGAAGTCAGGGAGTCTGATTCCTCCAGCTACATTTTTCCCCTCAAGACTGCTTTGGCTATTCAGGGTCTTTTTTGTCTCCATACAAATTTTAAGATTTTTTGTTCTAGTTCTATAAAAAATTCCATTGGTAATTTGATAGGGATTGCATTGAATCCATAGATTGCTTTGGGTAGTATAGTCATTTTCACAATATTGATTCCTCCAATCTAAGAACATGGTATATCTCTCCATCTGTTGGTATCATCTTTAATTTCTTTCATCAGTGTCATAGTTTTCTGCATACAGGTCTTTTACCTCCTTAGGTAGGTTTATTCCTAGGTATTTTATTCTTTTTGTTGCAGTGGTAAATGGGAGTACTTCCTTAATTTCTCTTTCAGATTTTTCATCCTTAATGTATAGGAATGCAAGAGTTTTCTGTGCATTAATTTTGTGTCCTGCAACTTTAACAAATTCATTGATTAGCTCTAGCAGTTTTCTATTGGCATCTTTAGGATTCTCTATGTATAGTATCATGTCATCTGCAAACAGTGACAGTTTTACTTCTTCTTTTCCAATTTGTATTCCTCTTATTTCTTTTTCTTCTCTGATTGCCATGGGTAGGGCTTCCAAAACTATGTTGAGTAATAATGGCAAGAGTGGACATGCTTGTCTTTTTCCTGATCTTAGAGGAAATGATTTCAGTTTTTCACCATTGAGAATGATATTTACTGTGGGTTTGTTGTATATGGCCTTTATTATGTTGAGGTAGGTTTCCTATATGCCCACTTTCTGGAGAGTTCATTTTTATCATAAATGGGTGTTGAATTTTGTCAAAAGCTTTTTCTGCATCTATTGAGATGATCATATGTTTTTTATGCAATTTGTTAATATGGTGTATCACATTGATTGATTTGAGTATACTGAACAATCCTTGCATCCCTGGGATGAATCCCACTTAATCATGGTGTATGATCCTTTTAGTGTGTTGTTGGATTCTGTTTACTAGTATTTTGTTGAGGATTTTTGCATCTATATTCATCTGTGATATTGGTCTATAATTTTCTTTTTTTGTAGCATCTTTGACTGGTTTTGGTATCAGGGTGATGGTGGCCTCATAGAATGAGTTTGGGAGGGTTCCTTCCTCTGCAATTTTTGGGAAGAGTTTGAGAAGGATGAGTGTTAGCTATTCTCTAAATGTTTGATAGAATTTACCTGTGAAGCCATCTGGTCCTCTTTTTGTGTTGGAAGATTTTTAATCACAGTTTCAATTTCATTACTTGTGATTGCTCTGTTCATATTTTCTATTTCTTCCTGGTTCAGTCTTGGAAGTTTATACCTTTCTAAGAATTTGTCCATTTCTTCCAGGTTGTCCATTTTATTGGCATAGGGTTGCTTGTAGTAGTCTCTTAGAATGCTTTGTATTTCTGCGGTGTCTGTTGTAACTTCTCCTTTTTCATTTCTAATTTTATTGATTTGAGTCCTCTCCCTCTTTTTCTTGTTGAGTCTGGCTAATGGTTTATCAATTTTGTTTATCTTCTCAAAGAATGAGGTTTTAGTTTTATTTATCTTTGCTATTGCTTTCTTTGTTTCTATTTCATTTTTTTCTGCTCTGATCTTTATGATTTCTTTCCTTCTACTAACTTTGGGTTTTGTTTGTTCTTCTTTCTCTAGTTCCCTTAGGTGTAAGGTTAAATTGTTTATTTGAGATTTTTCTTGTTTCTTGAGGTAGGATTGTATTGCTATAAACTTCCCTCTTAGAACTGCTTTTACTGCATCCCATAGGTTTTGGATTGTCATGTTTTTGTTGTCATTTGTCTCTAGGTATTTTTTTATTTCCTCTTTGATTTCTTCAGTGACCTCTTGGTTATTTAGTAACGTATTGTTTAGCCTCCATGTGTTTGTGTTTTTTATGTTTTTTTCCCTGTAATTGATTTCTAATCTCATAGCATTGTGGTCGGAAAAAATGCTTGATATGATTTCAATTTTCTTATATTTACTGAGGCTTGATTTGTGACCCAGGATGTGATCTATCCTGGAGAATGTTCTGTGTGCACTTGAGAAAAAAGTGTAATCTGCTGTTTTGGGATGTAATGTCCTATAAATATCAATTAAATCTATCTGGTCTATTGTGTCATTTAGAGCTTGTGTTTCCTTATTTATTTTCTGTCTGAATGATTTGTCCATTGTTGTAAGTGAGGTGTTAAAATCCCCCACTATTATTGTGTTACTGTCGATTTCCTCTTTTATAGGTGTTAGCAGTTGCCTTATATATTGAGGTGCTCCTATGTTGGGTGCATATATATTTGTAATCGTTATATATTCTTCTTGGATTGATCCCTTCATCATTATGTAGTGTCCTTCCTTGTCTCTTGTAACATTCTTTATTTTAAAATCTATTTTATCTGATATGAGTATTGCTACTCCAGCTTTCTTTTGGTTTCCATGTGCATGGAATATCTTTTTCCATCCCCTCACTTTCAGTCTGTATTTGTCCCTAGGTCTGAAGTGGGTCTCTTATAGACAACATATATATGTGGGTCTTATTTTTGTATCCATTCAGAGAGCCTGTGTCTTTTGGTTGGAGCATTTAATCCATTCATGTGTAAGGTAATTATTGATATGTATATTCCTATTACCATTTTCTTAGTTTTTATGTGTTTGTATTTGTAGGTCCTTTTCTTCTCTTGTGTTTCCCACTTAGAGAAATTTCTTTAGCATTTGTTGTAGAGCTGGTTTGGTGGTGCTGAATTCTCTTAGCTTTCTCTTGTCTGTAAATCTTTTGATTTCTCCATTGAATCTGAATGAGATCCTTGCCGGGTAGCATAATCTTGGTTGTAGGTTCTTCTCTTTCATCACTTTAAATATATCATGCCACTGCCTTCTGGCTTGTGGAGTTTCTGCTGAGAAATCAACTGTTAACCTTATGGGAGTTTCCTTGTATGTTATTTGTCATTTTTCCCTTGTTGCTTTCAATCATTTTTCTTTGTCTTTAATTTTTGTCAATTTGATTACTATGTGTCTCGGTGTGTTTCTCCTTGGGTTTATCCTACCTGGGCTCTCTGGACTTCCTGGACTTGGGTGGCTATTTCCTTTCCCATGTTAGAGAAGTTTTTGACTATAATCTCTTCAAATATTTTCTCAGGCCCTTTCTCTCTCCTCCTTCTGGGACCCCTATAATGCAAATGTTGGTGCATTTAATGTTGTCCCAGAGGTCTCTTAGTCTGTCTTCATTTCTTTTCATTCTTTTTTCTTTATTCTGTTCCGTGGTAGTGAATTCCACCGTTCTGTCTTCCAGGTCACTTATCCGTTCTTCTGCCTCAGTTATTCTGCTATTGATTCCTTCTAGTGTAGTTTCCATTTCAGTTATTGTATTGTTCATCTCTGTTTGTTTGTTCTTTAATTCTTCTAGGTGTTTGTTCTTTAATTCTTCTAGGTCTTTGTTAGACATTTCTTGCATCTTCTCGATCTTTGCCTCCATTCTTTTTCTGAGGTCCTGGATCATCTTCACTATCTTTATTCTGAATTCTTTTTCTGGAAGGTTTCCTATCTCTACTTCATTTAGTTGTTTTTCTGGGGTTTTATCTTGTTCCTTCATCTGGTACATAGCCCTCTGCCTTTTCATCTTGTCTGTCTTTCTGTGAATGTGGTTTTTGTTCCGCAGGCTGCAGGATTGTAGTTTTTCTTGCTTCTGCTGTCTGCTCTCTGGTGGATGAGGCAAGTTTCCTGATGGGAGGGACTGGTGGTGGGTAGAGCTGGGAAGAACTCAGTAAAACTTTAATCTGCTTGTCTGCTGATGGGTGGAGCTGGGTTCCCTCTCTGTTGGTTGTTTGGCTTGAGGTGACTCAACACTGGAGCCTACGTGGCTCTTTGGTGGGGCTAATGGTGGACTCTGGGAGGGCTCACGCCAAGGAGTACTTCCCAGAACTTCTTCTGCCAATTTCCTTGTCCCTTGGTGAGCCATAGCCACCTCCTGCCTCTTCAGGAGACCCTCCAACACTAGCAGGCAGGTCTGGTTCAATCTCTTATGGGGTCTCTGCTCCTTCCTCTGGGTCCTGATGTGCACACTACTTTGTATGTGCCCTCCAAGAGTGGAGTCTCTGTTTCCCCCAATCCTGTCAAAATCCTGCCATCAAAGTCTGATTCTCTAAGAATTCCTCCTCCCGTTGCTGGACGCCCAGGTTGGGAAGCCTGACATGGGGCTCAGAACCTTCACTCCAGTGGGTGGACTTCTGTGGTATAAGTGTTCTCCAGTTTGTGAGTCACCCACCCAGCAGTTATGAGAATTGATTTTATTGTGATTGTGCCCCTCCTACCATCTCATTGTAGCTTCTCCTTTGTCTTTGGATGTGGGGTATCTTTTTTGGAGTTCCAGTGTCTTCCTGTCGATGATTGTTCATCAGTTAGTTGTGATTCTGGTGCTCTCGCAAGAGAGAGTGAACGTACGTCATTCTACTCTGCCATCTTGAACCGATCTGATATATTGGCATTTTCATAAGGCACCCAGCCTATTTTTCTAGTCTATATTAGGCTGATTATCTTTAGTATGATTAAATTGTTCCAAACACAAGAGGCCCTTAAACTTAAATGACCACAATCTGGTGTTAGCCACATAAATCCATTCCATAACTGAGGGCCAGTCCCTCCTAATAATTGATAAGTTATATTTTTTAACTGAAATTTAGCTCATTATTCTGATTGAGCTTGAGCAACTTTAAAGGAAAATTATTTATGGCCAGAATCATAGCAAGTATGATTGATTTGCCAAGTGAGGGGTCCCATCTAGTAATAGCAACAGTGGCCCAGACGTAACTATAACTTCTTTCTTCTAAAATAAATTTTCTAAGGGCCATCCAATCAGAGCCTTGGAGAGGAGAAACCCACCAAAGTAAACCAGAAGTATTGGACATAGTTAATTGACAAGAAACCCATCAATTGGGTTGATTTCTAAAATTTGCAGAGGACTGTGCCCATGACAGAACAACCTTTGATTTATGCTCAGAAGTCCAAGAAATTAAGAAAACATTATAAATAATCAAACAAGTCAGGTCTGGCATCTTGGGATAGCTGTCAACTTCTTATGCCCTCATCTTGTCCTGGCATGGGTGTCTTTCTTTTCTTTTAGAACGTCATTTTAAGAGGAGTTTTAGGTCAGCAGTTCTCACTATAGACCAGTTTGGTGCAGGGGCCCTTTTTAAGTGGGAAATATGAATCCAAGTGTCACTTCCCTTCAGTTTTGCTATGCAGGAACTAGTTAAAAGTACCTGATAAGGCCTTCCATCTAGATTAGAGAGAGTCTTTCAATGATGCCT
Organism: Mesoplodon densirostris; assembly: GCF_025265405.1. Lineage (NCBI taxonomy): Eukaryota > Metazoa > Chordata > Mammalia > Artiodactyla > Ziphiidae > Mesoplodon > Mesoplodon densirostris. Next base: position 25,439,525 of record NC_082677.1, read on the forward strand.
TTTCCAGCATACATAGTCTCCTGGTTGTAGGTCATGGGGCATCTGATCTTCATTTAAAGATAGATTACTGTGATAAGCTTCAGAAGCCAGCTTAGAATGTCCTGTTAATAATTCAATTAGACCCTTGCAATAATGTAACATATCTCCTTTCAATAATATAGGTTCTCATAATCCTTCATCCAATCTCATTGCTCTCCGAGCACATGATCATCTCAAAAGGAGACAAATGGTGTGTGCCAAAAGAAGTGGATCTGAAGTTGAGGAGGACCAGTGGAAGGGCCTTAGGCCAGGGTAAGGAATAAGCATCCATAATCTTACCAACAGGGTTTCAACTGTGCCATTTGTTCTTTCTACTAACACAGAAGATTGGCTGTGATAAGCATAACGGAAATGCTGCATAATCAACCAAATCTTACAAATTTCTTTAACCATTTGTCCAGTAAAGTGAGTTCTTCTATAGCTATGTAGTTCTGAGGGGATTCCCCAAGTAGGAATCACTCTTTCTAAATTCAATTTCCCAACTGATTATGCTGTTGCCCTTCTGCATGGGAATGCCTCAACCCGGTGTGAAAATATACAAATCATAACAAGAACATACTGATAACCTTGAGAGGGAGGCATTTGTTTAAAATCAGTATGCCAAATTTCAAAGGGACTTGCAGGTCATGGAAAATTTCCTTGAGAACTGTATATTGACTTCCTCGCGTTACATTTTGGACAAATGGTACATCTTTTTTTTGAATTTTATTTATTTATTATACAGCAGGTTCTTAGTAGTTATCTATTTTATGCTTATTAGTGTATACATGTCAATCCCAATTCCCCAATTCATCCCACCACCCCCACCCCCACCCCACCCCACCCCCGCTTTCCCTGCTTGGTGTCCGTATGTTTGTTCTCTACATCTGTGTCTCTATTTCTGCCGTGCAAACTGGTTCATCTGTACCATTTTTCTAGGTTCCACATATATGCATTAATATATGATAACAAATGGTATATCTTTTTTAAAATAAATTTATTTATTTTATTTATTTTATTTTCAGCTGCATTGGGTCTTCATTGCTGCACGCAGGCTTTCTCTAATTGCAGTGAGCAGGGGCTACTCTTTGTTGCGGTTTGCGGGCTTCTCATTGCGCTGGCTTCTCTTGTGGAGCACAGGGTCTAGGTGCACAAGCTTCAGTAGTTGTGGCTCACGGGCTCTAGAACACAGGCTCAGTAGTTGTAGCGCATGGGCTTAGTTGCTCCACGGCATGTGGGATCTTCCCGTACCAAGGCTCAAACCTGTGTCCCCTGCATTGGCAGGTGGATTCTTAACCACTGCACCACCAGGGAAGCCCACAAATGGTACATCTTGAATAGACCTTTCAAACTGTTGTAAAAGAAGGCTTCCAAAAATATTGTTTACCCCATAATATCATCTTATCTGGGTTCCAATGAGTTACCTTCAGCGAGTTGAGCTCCAAACAGAAGGATAGGCCTCCCATTTGGGCCTATCCAACACTCTTTGCTGGGGTTGAATCTTCCTTCTTTTTGTGTCCAGGTGTCTTTCTGGCACCATTCCCTGAAATTTTAGCAATATGTCAGTAAGTTTACCGGGAGGCTGAAAATGAAAAACAGTCATTAGTTGGTTGTTTTTGTTTTGTAAAGCCACTGTCTTGGTAGCATGATCAGCTAGAATTTCCTTTTGCATCTGCAGTGTCAGCCTCTGAATGATCCGATACCTTAATAACAGCAAGTGTGCTCAGAAGCAGATTTGCATCTAATAATTCTGCTATTTGTTTCCCAATTTTAATAGGCTGCCCTGAGGATGTTAAAAATCCCCTTTGTTTCAAAAGCATGGCAAAATCATGTGCCACCCCAAAAGCATAGCAGCTATCTGTGTAAATATTACCAGGTTTTCCTTTTGCCAACTGGCAGGCTCTTGTTAGTGCTATTAATTCAGACTGTTGAGCAGCAAAGACATTAGGCAAGTGTTTTCAAGGATATACACTGGAGAAACAGTGGCAAGGTCAGCCTGGTACTTTCCATGAGGTCCTCACAGATATGACCCATCAGTAAATAATATAAAATCAGGATTATGCATAGGGCTTTCTTGAAGCTCAATCCTAGGAGATAAAAGATTGTCAGTTAAAACAAAACAATCATGTTTTTCATTATCGACGTCTGATTCTTCTGGGAGCAAAGTGGCTGGATTAAGTTTGTTATACCTGTGAAAAAGTTGCGTTCAGTGAGAGCAAAACAATTTCATGAGAAGTTAATCAGCTTGCTGAATAACGTTGTGTGTGCTGAGCGTTTAATAAAGTTTCCATGGAGTGGGGAACAAAGATTGTGAGAAGGGTGACTCATGACTATCTCTTCTGCGGTCTGACACAGCACAGATGTTGCTGTGATAGCCTGGAGACAAGAGGAAAGGCCCTTAGTTACCTAATCTAGCTGTTGGCTGTAATATCCTATTGGCTGCTGGGTTAATACTCCTGGTGCGACACCTTTGTTTTCATGTTTAAAAAGAAAAAAAGGTAGGGAATTCCCAGGTGGTTCAGTGGTTAGGACTGGACACTTCAGTGCCAGGGCCCAGGTTCAATCCCTGGTCAGGGAACTAAGATCCCACAAGCCATGTGGCCAAAAAAAGAAAAAGAAAAAAGAAAAGAGGTAAAACATAATTTGGATGCCCCAGGGCTGGGGCCTTTGCCAGGAAGTTTTAAAGGGTTGCCATGGCTTCAGAATGTTCTATTTCCCAGCAGAGAGGTTCAGGTTGGTCATTTTTTAATATATAAATTTATTTGTTTTATTTGTTTATTTTTGGCTTTGTTGGGTCTTCGTTGCTGTGTGCGGGCTTTCTCTAGTTGTGGCGAGCGGGGGCTACTCTTCATTGCGGTGTGCAGGCTTCTCACTGCGGTGGCTTTTTTTTTAAAATTTTTTATTTTTGGCTGTGTTGGGTCTTCATTGCTGTGCGTGGGCCTTCTCCAGCTGCGGTGAGCAGGGGCTATTCCTTGCCGCGGTGTGTGGGCCTCTCACTGCGGTGGCCTCCCCCGCTGCAGAGCATGGGCTCTAGGTGCGCAGGCTTCAGTAGCTGTGGCATGCGGGCTCAGTAGTTGTGGCTCACAAGCTCCAGAGTGCAGGCTCAGTAGTTGTGGCGCACAGCCTTAGTTGCTCCACGGCATATGGGATCCTCCCAGACCAGGTCTCGAACCCGTGTCCCCTGCGTTGGCAGGCGGACTCCCAACCATTGCGCCACCAGGGAAGCCCCGGTGGCTTTTTTTTTTTTATTGCGGAGCACAGGCTCTAGGTGTAGGGGCTTCAGTAGCTGTGGCTCATGGGCTCTTAAGAGCGCAGGCTCAGCAGTTGTGGTGCATGGGCTTAGTTGCTCCACAGCATGTGGGATCTTCCCAGACCAGGGCTCAAACCCATGTCCCCTGCACTGGCAGGCGTGTACTTAACCACTGTGCCACCAGGGAAGTCCCCAGGTTGGTCTTGTTTAAGCAAACTATATGATGGTTGAACCACTAAGGAAAAATTGGAATCCTGTTTCTGTAGTAGCCTGCAAGGCCTAGAAAGCCCCTTAATTGCCTTTTTGTCTTAGGGGTGGGAAACACCAAAATGTCTTTCATTCTATCTAGATCAATTAAAAGTCCTTCTTTAGATATCATGTGTCCTGAATATTTCACACTAGCTTTACAAAATTGTAATATTTTTCTTGGACACTTTATGTCCCTTTGTAGCTAGCTTCTGAAGCAAGCACAGGGTGTCTTGCTGACTATTTATCAAAGAATTTTGAACACAACAACAAATCATCTACATATTGTATCAACAATCACTTATGTGGAAAAACTAGATATTCTAAGTCTGCTTTTAATATCTGGGAAAAGTAAGTGTGGCTTTCAGTATAGCCCTATGGCATCACAGTCCATGTATATTGCTGTTCATTCCCCGTGAAGGCAAAAAGATATGGGTCATCAGGATGTGCAGGGATACTAGAATGCACTGCAGAGATCTATCCCAGAAAAGAAGTCATTATTTTCAGGAATATAGGACAGTAAGGTATGGAGATTTGGCACTACAGAATGGTGAGGGTTAATAATAGCATTGATAGAGCTCAAATCCTGTACAAATCTTCAACCTTTGCTATTCAGTGTTTTAACAGTCAAAATGGGAGTGTTACAAGGGCTGGTGCAAGCCACAATAAGCCTTTTATTAATGTAAGCCGATATCAAAGATTTTATTCCTTCTCTGGCTTCCTGCATCAATGGATATTGACAAACATTGGGCAGGGGGTTATTCTGGTCTGTGGTAATGTTAATGGGTTATGTGGAATGTATTTTTCTAGTGTCAGTAGGATTAATTGCCCGTCATCCTTGAGGTACTAAGCCCAGCAATTTTTCTTGTTCTGCATCACCCTCATCATGGGTCACAAATATTATATGATAAAGGGAATCTGATTAATCCTTCAGTTCTAAAAACATTCCCCCTTTAGGAGTAAAATAAATATGGGCTTCATGAGTTTCTGATAAACTCTCTACCTATCAGGTGCATAGGGGCACTTTCTACTAAGAAAAAGGAGTGTCTTCCTTTAATTTCTCCTAAGTGTCAATAAAATTCTAAAGGTAATGATTTAAGAGCCTTAATAGGTACATTAGAGACCCCTACTGTGTGCATTGAGGTATGACTCCGAGGGAGGGAGGCTTTGATTTTGGTAGGGTTTAAAACTGAAAAGGTGGCCCCTGTATCCATGAGGGCTTTGTTTCTTGTATTTTCAATTTTACTATCCCAGGGTGTTAGAGAAAAGAAAAGGAAAGAATCCCACTGTTCCCCAGGAGCAGCTCTATTCTTGCTTAGCTTGGAATTCTGGTTTTAAATCCTGTTTTCCCTGAAATCTTTCTGCATTTTTCTGCAGCTCCTTCTCTCATGACCAGATTTTCTACAGTAAAAGCAAATTCTATATTCCTTTGTCAGTCATGGATTGAACAGGGGTTTGTTAAACAGCGACTGATCTTGATTACTTAATTGGGACAATTGAAAGTTTATAATCTTTATAGATGTATTTCTCTTCTTTTTAATGGTTTTGGAACATTGTTTGGCCACTGTGCTAAGGGTGTTTGTAGGTAATGCAGACCAACCTAAACCGTGCCTTTTAATTAGGCACGATTAGCCAATTTCTCATCTATGCCTTCTGAAACAGCAGAGTTAAGCAAAGGATCATTTTCGTGGTGAGAGAATGATTCAGGTGTCATGCCAGAATATTGTTTAAAAGTTTTCTTGAGCCCGTTATAATAATCCAGAATTTATTCATCTGGTCTTTGTTTATACTGCTGAATCTTTGTCCAGTCTACAGTTTTTGGGAAGAGCTCTGGGATAAATCCGAGCCATTTATGACCTAATTTCTTGCATTCAACTCAAGCCTATGGACTATGCAAATCAGAATCTGTTAAGGGGTGTTTCCTTTCCGCTTTCTCCATCCATTCCTTTGCCTTACTTTCAGAAACTAAGAGCTGTATTAATTGATACAGTCTGAAAACCTGGACTCATAGGTTCAGATGGTTAACTCAGATTCCTTAGCAAATCCCAATGGGTCTTGACTAGGACCAGGAAATTCCTTAACTAAAGCTCTAAGTTCTGCTCATGTCAAGGCTGTGTACCTAGACACTAAGGATGGTTCACCTCTTCCTGTAACAGGTATATCTCCTTAAAGGGGGCTATAGTTACTTCTTTTTTTAATTTTTATTTTACTGAAATATAGTTGATTTACTATAATTACTTCTGATTTTATGTCCTCCTTTATGGGGGAGAGGAAGCAGCAGGTGGCAGAGGTGACAGAAGAGAGAAAGAGATAGTATCTGGGTCAGGCAGTTCAGATAACAGAGGATATGAGGGAGAGCAAACGGAGAGGCAGGGTTAACACTAGTGATTTTATAAAATTCCAATATCATTTCAAGCCATTTTGTTGTTGTTGGTTTTCTGCAAAGAAGTTACTTTTTCATTTCCTCTTTTAGAAGCCTCTAAATACCAGTCAAAATAAGCATTCCATTCAGCCTATTTAATCTTATGGCCATCTTTCTCTAGCTTTGCACACACACAAAAATTAATTTTAGAATGTCAGAGGAACCTCAATTTGGCCATTTTAGGTTGAGATCTCCTTTAGTATAGTTTCCCCAATTAACTAAGTATTTGCGAGTATAAATTCTATACGTATTGTACATGAGCCTGGCTGGGGTGTTAGTTAAAAGTTGGCAATCTGTTTCTCCTTTTTCTTTGGTTCTGAAAGCTTTTTTTCCCATTCCAGGGCTGGTGTGCCAAGATAAAAGTGCTAGTGATTGTGTGATGGGCCAACATGCTGTTTGCGAGCTTAACTCCTCTAGGTGTCGCCCTAGAGTCATTTCAGCTCTTTTAGGTGTCTCGGTTTCTCCCTCCAGCAGTCTAAAACTGACCTGGGGGCTCAGAACACTGAGTGGCCAGCTCTTATATGTAGTCCTGGGACAAGAAGTTTTTAAGTTACACGAGTGAGTTTGCCTATGGGACTGCTACATGGTATGAGGACTTGCTTCCACCACTACTGAAGGTTTCTCAGTTGCCTAAGAAAGCCACTGCTGCCCAGGAGGAGATGTTCCTTTTCTTCTTCAGAGCTGAAAGCTCTTATGTGATATTTTGACTTTTATTCCAACAAACTCAAAGTAGCCAATTCAAGGAAAAGCAATAGGCCAGTCTCCTAGATAATCACCCAGTCCAAACCCACCCAGTGTCTTTCAACTGAGTAAAATCATACCAGTGTTTGGGTTTTTTTTTTTTTTTGGCTGTGCTGTGTGGCCTTCAGGATCTTAGTTTCCCCCAACAGGGATTGAACCTGTGACCCCTGCAGTGGAAGCTCGGAGTCCTAACCACTGGATCGCTAGGGAATTCCCTTTTTCTTTCTTTCTTTTTTTTGCTTGGTTTTGTTTTGTTTTTCTTTTTTGCCAGTGTTTTTCAATTGGGGTAACCCCCGTGTCTTTCAACTGAGCAAAATCTTCTGTTTTTCAAATGGGGTAACCCAGGTACCTCTTCCACAAGCTAAGTTCAAGGAAAACCTATTCCTCACAGCAAGGAGTCTATCCACCACAGAATAAAACTTAGTATCAGCAGCTAATAACGGGAGATCCAACACCCAGGAGAGACTCACCTAAATTCTCCTGGACTCACCTAGGAGACAGGTGGACACAAGGGGCCTCTGCTGGTACCAAAGTTCCAGATCCTCATAGAGTTCAGGCAAAGGAGAGAAGTCTACTCTGGGTCCCTTCGTCACTGCCAAAACTATCTACTAAAAAACACACAACTTAAAAGTTGTAAGTTAAGGGACTTCCCTGGTAGCGCAGTGGTTGAGAGTCCGCCTGCCGATGCGGGGGACGCGGGTTCGTGCCCCGGTCCGGGAAGATCCCACATGCCGCGGAGCAGCTGGGCCCGTGAGCCATGGCCGCTGAGCCTGCGCATCCGGAGCCTGTACTCCGCAATGGGAGAGGCCACAACAGTGAGAGGCCCGCGCACTGCAAAAAAAAAAAAAAAAAAAAAAAGTTGTATGTTAAGTTTTATTCGGGGACTTTATTGAGGACTATAGCCCAGGAGGCAGTCTCTCAGATTGCTCTGAGGAACTGTTCCAAAGAGGGTCCAGGATATATATAGGGGTATTTTGCTGGACAAAAAAAGCAAAACAAAACATGTAGTTGAAATTCAAAAGATGACTGGGAATTAGGAAGAACAGATATCTCAAGTTAATGCTTTTAGTGATTTTCTGTGTATGGGAAGATGCAAGAACCTGGGTTCACTGAAATTATTCCAAATATATGTGCATGTTAAGTATCTAGGGCCAGTTTCCAAAACACAGAATGCTTCTTATTTTTCACCATCCTGAATTCCTCTCATGGCATAATGACGGGTAGGTGACTTGGTGCGTGACTGCAGTGGCTAATGGCTTGATCCTTGTAGAACAGGAATGGCAGGCAACATTCTTTGTTTACACCTCTCTCCCCAGCACCATGGCAGCCTGAAATTCAACAGCTTCACAACTACAGTAACTGTGAAAAACAGTACTTTAGCAGCCACTGTAGGGGACAGAATGGATTTGGAGCTCTCTAAAAGCCCTATCCCTAGAGGGTTGTCACTAGTTGACTGGTCTGATAGCTCACGGAAAAGCTCTATTATCAGGACTTGTCTTCATTTGACCTATTTCAGAGTACACTCTGTGAAAACAGCTTGACATACGCAGCATTTGTCAAAAAGAAAAAAAAAATCCGTGGCACAACAAAAGAAAAAATAGATAAATTGGATTTAAACAAAATTAAACTTTTATGCTTCTTATGACAGCACCAATAAAATGAAAAGACAACACATGCAAAGGGAGAAAATATTGGCAAATTTTGTCTGATAAGGGGTTTGTATCTAGAATATGTACAGAACTCATACAATTCAATAATGAAAATAAAAATAACCCAGTCAAAAATAGAGAAAGGATTTGTACTGACATGTCTCCAAAGAAGAGATACAAATGGCCAACAAACACATGAAAAGATGCTCAACATCAATAGCCATTAGGGAAAAACTAATCAAAATCACAATGAGATACTACTTCACACCTGCTGGATTGCTATAATCAAAAACAAAGCAAAACAAAACAGAGTGGGCCGCTCATGCCCCACAGGTCTGGTGCCTCAGCGCCTTCTTGCTGGGACTTCCTCGCTGCAGGGGAGGGGCAGTGGTGGCCGGGCGTCTGCAGGGCTGAGGGCTCCTGCTCTAGCCAGCCTGGGAGGAACGGGCCCCACTAAAATGTCAGTGGATGGAAAGAAGCAAAGACTCCTCCCTCCCTCCCTCCCTGTTTATACATCTGTGATTTTCCCCATGAGGACCTTAAATAGCGTCTCCAGGAGAGGAGATCTAACCATGTACCTCCTCAGCAAAGTCGCACCCCGGTCAGGAAATGCCTGGAGGCAGCACAGCGATTGCAATTTCTAGTTTCCGCAGTGAAAGACCAGGGGTCCCCAATCCCGGGCATGGACCTACACCGCTTTGCGGCCTGTTAGGAACCAGGCCACACAGCGGAAGGCGAGCGGCAGGCGAAGGAGGGAAGGTTCCTCTGCTGCTCTTCCTCGCTCCCCATTGCTCGCACTACTGACTAAACCATCCCCGCCCCGCCCACGTCCGTGGAGAAACTGTCTTCCACAAAGCCGGTCCCTAGTGCCAAAAAGGTTGGGGACCGCTGGTGTAGATGTCCAGAGTGCACCGCTGAAAGGGCAGAAAGAGAAGAGAGTGAAGGCCTAGAAAGACGAGAATATTGGAGCACACACGAGTTCAGTGACTTAACCAGTTCACGAAAGGAGAAGGTGGCAATGGAGAGAAGAGTTGAACTCAGGCGGAGTCCAGAACTATAATTATCATCACAGTGACACATACTGATGGCGGAGCCAACAACCAGAAGACACAATAGCAGTCTTTGATGGATGCCTTGCCTTCAGCTGGATTACTGGCTGTGTTTAGATGAAGATGACTGGCAGGGGAATTTGCAGTCATAGCTCAAAAAAGTGTGTAGACCTGAGGTAAGTCCTAGGCAACCTGGAAGTTTCTTATATGCCTGAGGATTAGTCTTTGAATGCACAACAGATTCTTACATAAAAGTGAAGGAGAACTTGAAGGAAAGATGTTCTGGAAATCTAACAAATATGAATAAAAAAAGACTGGAAATTTGTTAAATACATATATACATACATACACAAACTACAGCAACAACAAATGGAAAATAACAAGTGTTGGCAAGGATATGGAACAACTAAAACCCTCATTTCCTGCTGGTGGGAATGTAAAATGGTGCAGTTTCTTTGGAAAACAGTTTTGATTCTCAAAAATTTAAACATAGAGTTACCATATATGACTCAACAATTCCACTTCTAGGTATACCCAAGAGAATTGAAAACATACTTCCAGAAAAAAAACCAAAACTTGTACACAAAAGTTCATAGCAGCATTATTCATAACTGACAAAAAGTAGAAAAAAAGGCCGATTCACTGATAAATGAATGAAAAATGTTAATATCAATGCAGTGGAGTAGTATTTGGCCATAAATAGGAACAGAGTTCTGATACATGCTACAACCTTGATGAACCTTGAAAACATTAAGTGAAAGAAGGGTAGATATAGAAGGGCACATATTGTATGATTCCATTTGCATGAAATATCCAGAATAGGCAAATCCATAGAGACCGTAGATTAGTGGTTACCTGGGACTGGGGGACTGGGCATATGGAGGGTTAGGAGGAAATGGATAGTCACTGGTAATAGGTATGGAATTTCTTTGGGGGGTGATGAAAATGTTTTGGAATTAGTCTTGATTGTTGTACAACTATCTAAATCATTTAGAAATCTAGTTTTTATATCATGACTGTAATAAAAAACAAGTGAATTGTAAACTTTAAAAAGATGAACTTCATTATATGTGAATTTATATCTCAATAAAGTTATTTTAAAAAATACTTTATTTCCTTTTTATTGCTGAATAGTGTTTTAGAGGATATATGTACCATAGTTTGTTTAAACATTCACACATTAAATGACATTAAGATTTATTTCCAGTTTTTGGCTATCATGAATAAAGCAATGATTGCTTGATATGAAACACTATTCATTTTTAAAATACACCACTCATTTCATGTTGAATCCACCCAATTTCAGGGAAATTCAAGCCAAAACAATAGCAATAGCAATAATAATAATAATAATAATAATCAGCACATGTATTATTTTTATTAATAAAGACTGAAATACTCCATTTTTTATTCCTTCACTTTACTAAAGCTCACATACCTTAAAAGTCAAGATTTATGATATATGCATGCTCTATATTAGAACAGCCATTCTCTGCTTTGTCCAGTATCAAGGCCCATTGTTTTATTTCTTATATGGCCTTTTCACATGCTGGAATTTTAGTGGATTGACTTATTTACTCTTTATTTTCTGTCTCCCCCACTAGCATGTGCACTCCATTATAAGGGAGACCATGTCTCTCTTTTTCACCAGTTCCTAGCATATTGTCAGACATGGAGTCAGGACTCATGAAAGAAGAAATAAACGAATGTGTTTGGTGCTTATTTGCATTTATATGACAAACACCTGCATGTATAGATCGCATCATTTAGTGAGTTATCTATCTGTGAGGGAGAGCTATTATTGCACCATTTTTTTCTGGTTGCCATAGCAACCCACTGGCCTCCAAAGCTACAGGTTAATTCTGACGCACTTATTTTCCCAGAAGTCCCACAGCATTTTCAATTATGAGATAATGATGCTATTATAAATCACATTTCTCATACTATAAAGGGGCATTGTGGGGTTTTCACTTTATCTTTTATGAAAATGGCAGAGAATTACAAAGGAAACAAATCTGTTCAAACTGATAAATGCTAGGAAAAACAGAACAAAACAGCATGACACACATCTCCACTCCTAATCCTTTCCTCCATGTTCTCCACCTTTCCATAAGCATCTGTGAATTTGGTTTAGTTTTCTGTCCAAGTTGTTACAGAAGTTTTGAAAGGTAAATACTACAAAATAAGCTCTAAAGAGTTCTGTTACAGCTTAAATATTTTCTCATTTTCTCCTTGTTGCTTTTTGCTTAAAATGTCATGTGAAGGTAGTAAATGATAATAGTCTTACAAAAATTGAGTTTTGCTCTGAAAAGATCCACTGTAAGGTAATTCTCTATCCCTCTCTCCTCACATTTTAGGGACCGGAACTGAGAAAATTTTTATTAAATTGAGTTAGTCATCATAAAATGCTCATTATTTTCAGTTCAATAAGATGGGATTTACCTGGCCCATTCAACCAGCCACAATTGTCGTTTTTAAAAGGCAGAGTCTGTTTTCTAATGGTGGATACCCTAAGGGGATTTTACATGTATTTTATGCTATATTTTCTCTTCTGTAGGTTTTGGTCACATATATTGTACTAGGGAGAGTCAGGCACCACCCAGTTCCAAGTAGATTCTATAATAAATACTTCACTACACCCTTCCTCTGTGCAGCTCTAATATATAGGGTTGTAATACAAACAGCAAACAGTCTCATAACTTTATCTAAAAGAAGTGATGCTGCAATTAGCTTACCTACTGGGTTTTGACATTACAAAAGCAGTAGCTACTTCAATATATTCATCCATCTTCAGTACTGTATGATGAGGATATTGTCAGGAGAATAAAGAGAAAGATAAGGAGGGATAATATAGAGTATAGTGTCAAGACTGCAGATTTTGGTAACTAAACCCCTGAGGTATTTTGATTTACTATTTGTAAGAACATCATTTTAGTCTTCTAGAAATCTCCATGCCTTTTAATTTTTTTTTTAAATAAGCACTGAATCCTACACAACATTTAGTTCAGATGTCAAACCTTTGAAACAACTAAACCTAGATATCTGCCTATTGAGAAAAATTGAACATGGTCTGCTCAAATGGCAGGTTTTGTCAAGAAAGGATCAGATGTCCAGCCAGAAACATCTTTCAACGATTGTTTGGTAGAGTCACCGTACCCCAGGTCTAATTTTCTGCTTTAGAAGTTTGGGTATTCAGTTATTACTATACCTTGATGTGGTTGGCTTTGGGTACTGAATCAGATTAACCAAACCATCAAGAATCAAATCTACAGGGGACTTCTCTGGTGGCGCAGTGGTTAAGAATCTGCCTGCCAATGCAGGGGACATGGGTTTGAGCCCCGGTCTGGGAAGATCCCACATGCTGCGGAGCAACTAAGCCTGTGCGCCACAACTACTGAACCTGCACTCTAGAGCCCGTGAGCCACAACTACCGAAGCCCGCGTGCCTAGAGGCCGTGCTCTGCAACAAAGAGAAGCCACTGCAATGAGAAGCCTGTGTACCACAATGAAGAGTAGCCCCTGCTCGCCACAACTAGAGAAAGCCTGCATGCAGCAACGAAGACCCAACGCAGCCAAAAGTAAATAATAAATTAATTAATTTAAAAGAAGAATCAGGGCCTCCCTGGTGGCGCAAGTGGTTGAGAGTCCGCCTGCCGATGCAGGGGATACGGGTTCGTGCCCCGGTCTGGGAGGATCCCATATGCCGCGGAGCGGCTGGGCCCGTGAGCCATGGCCGCTGAGCCTGCGCGTCCGGAGCCTGCGCGTCCGGAGCCTGTGCTCCGCAACGGGGGAGGCCACAACAGTGAGAGGTCCGCATACCGCAAAAAAAAAAAAAAAAAAAAAAAGAAGAATCAAATGTACAAAAACCATAATACTGGTGTATTAACTTATAATTAGAAAATACGGCTTTCAAATAACTAGATAGATACTGATGATTTCTGACCAGCACATATTCTTTTTTTTTTTAAATAGTGAATGAAGGATGTTTATTCTTTTTTTTAATTTTTATTGGCGTATAGTTGATTTACAATGTTGTGTTACTTTCTGCTGTACAGCAAAGTGAATCAGTTATACATATACATATATCCACCCTTTTTTAGATTCTTTTCCCATATAGGACGTTACAGAGCTTTGAGTATAGAGTTCCCTGTGCTATACAGTAGGTCCTTATTAGTTACCTATTTTATATACAGTAGTGTGTACATGTCAATCCCAATCTCCCAATTTATCCTTCCCAACCCCTTACCCTCTGGTAACCATAAGTTTGTTTTCTACATCTGTAACTCTATTTCTGTTTTGTAGATAAGTTCATTTGTACCCTATTTTAAGATTCCACGTGTAAGCAATATCACGATATTTGTTTTTCTCTGTCTGACTTAGTTCACTCAGTATGACAATCTCTAGGTACATCCATGCTGCTGCAGATGACATTATTTTGTTCTTTTTATTGGCTGAGTGATATTCCATTCTATATATGTACCACATCTTTTTTTTTTTTTTTTGGTACCACATCTTCTTTATCCATTCCTCTGTCCCCTGTTGATGGACATTTAGGTTGCTCCCATGTCCTGGTTATTGTAAATAATGCTGCAATGAACATTGGGGTGCATGTATCTTTTCAAATTATGGTTTCCTCCAGATATATGCCCAGGAGAGGGATACGTGGATCACATGGTACCTATATTTTTAGTTTTTTAAGGAACCTCCATACTGTTCTGCATAGTGGCCGCATCAATTTAAATTCCCACCAATAGTGTAGGAGGGTTCCCTTTTCTCTACACCCTCTCCAGCATTTATTGTTTGTAGACTTTTTGATGATGGCCATTCTGACTGGTGTGAGACGATAGCTCATTGTAGTTTTAATTTGCATTTCTCTAATAATTAGTGATGCTGAGCATCTTTTCAGGTGCTTTTTGGCCATCTGTATGTCTTCTTTGGAGAAATGTCTATTTAGTTTTCCACTCACTTTTTGACTGGGTTGTTTGTTATTTTGATATTGAGCTGCATGAGCTGTTTGTATATTTTGGAGATTAATCCCTTGTCAGTCGTTTTGTTTGCAAATATTTTCTCCCATTCTGTGGGTTGTCTCTTTGTTTTGTTTATGGTTTCCTTTGCTGTGCAAAAGCTTTTAAGTTTAATTAGGTCCCATTTGTTTGTTTTTGTTTTTATTTCCATTACTCTAGGAGGTGGATTGAAAAAGATCTTGCTGCAATTTATGTCAAAGAGTGTTCTGCTTATGTTTTCCTCTAAGAGTTTTCTGGTATCCGGACTTATATTTAGGTCTTTAACCCACCAAATGGACAGTTTCTTTGGATAGAGCTGGATCTATAATACCCATGATGGCATGGCTAAGTCTTTCCTAGGCTTCTGTACTGGCACTACTCCCCCATCCCTCTGGTTCCCATATACTTTCCTTTACCATTTTTCCTTCACTTCATTTCTATAGCCACATCATTTACTAAATCAGACGAATAGTAAAGTTGTGGAGTGGAACATACTTTGCCTCTTTAAGGTTACATATCTTCTCTGATTATTTTCTTTGCAATTTAAGTTTTTGTGGGGCATGTATACATATACCAATTTCCAATTTTTTGTGTGTTTTGGGGATGGAGGAACCTGTGTGTTTTTTTGGCCTCCATGCACTACTAAGTCTTTAACCTATCATCAGCATATCATTAACCATGTATCAGTGATTTGGTCATCTTAGTATTATTAATTTTTGTGAAATGTTACTATGCAGAGGGCACAGGGAAGGACATCTTTTATGATTGTGTATATGACGAATTTCATAAATTTGGAGATGGATCAACTATGTGATTTTAGGTATAAGTTTACTGAAATATTGAACATAATCCATCCTGGTTTTCCCATGGTTGGAATATATAAATATTGAAGGATTAATTACTATGTTCAGCTCAATTTAAAGTGGAAAACCTAAAACACAATCTTGGTAGAAAAGTGTAAAGCAAAATTATTCTTTGTGTAGTAATGTAGTAATTGTACAAATTTGTGCAAAATTTATCTTCAGATATTTAGTCTCATTAAATGAAATAATATATGATAGCTTATGATAAAATGTTTAATATGAAGTCGATGATCAAAAATATTAATGCCTCATAATATTATGGAGAAAATTATCAACATAAAATAACAGGTATCAGTCATACCAACAACCAAGAAAATCACAACTTGAATAAGAAAAGACAATCGACTGATTCACCACAGATAAAACAGGTGTTGGAATTATCTCAGAGTTTAAAGCAGGCATCTAAAAAATGCTCTAATAACGTGTTATAAATTCTCTTGAAATAACTGAATATCAGAAAATATCAGTAAAGGAAATGAAGTTATTTTTTAAAAGTGCAAATTATAAAGTTGGAAAACATCATAGCTACTCTACTGGATGGGCCAAATAGTAGAGTGGACATGACAAAGGATAGAATCAGTGTTCTTCAGGACATGTCAATAGAATTTACCCAATCTGAAAAACAGAGAGGCAAATAGACTAGGAAAAAAATGAACAGGGCCTCAAGGACCTGTGGGACAATAACAAAATATCTAACATTTGTATCATGAAAGTCCCATGAGGGGAGGAAGAGAATGGAACTGAAAGAATATTGGAAGAAATAATTGCTGAAAACTTCCCAAATTTGTTAAAAGACACAAACCTACAGATTCAAGAATCTGAGCAAACCCCAAATGATAAAAACCTAAAGAAATCCCTTCTAAGATACACCATAATTAAGCTTTTTGAAACCAAAGACACAGAAAAAACCTTGAAAGAAGCCAGAGGAAAGTGACAAATTACCTGTAGGACAACATCAATTTGTATAACAGAAGATATCTCATCTAAAACCAGGGCGAGCAGAAGGGAGTGGCACAAAATTTGTGTGTGTGTGTGTGTGTGTGGTTTTTGTTTTTTGGGTTTTTTTTTTCGGGGGGGGATGTAAGTAACAGAAATTTATTTTCTCAAGGTGCCAGCAAAATTCGTTTCTGGTGATACCCCTCTCCTTGGCTTGGAGATGGTGACCTTCTGTGTCCTCACATGGTCTATCTTCTCTTCTGCTGTCTCTTCCTCTTCTTTTTGTTTTTAAATTGAAGTATAACTGACCTACAACACTGTTAGTTCCAGATGCACAGCATAGCGATTCAATATTTGTATGAATCACAAAATGATCACCATGATAAGTCTAGTTATTATCTGTCATCATACAAAGTTATTACAATATTAATGATCATATTCCCTATGCTTTACATTTCATCCCCATTACTCACTTATTTCATGACTTCTCTATCTCTTCCCTTTGAGTCTATGTGTGTCCTTACATCAAAAGAGTCTCTTATAGGCAGTATATAATTGGTTCTTATTTAGTTTTGTTTTGATCCTTTTGACTGGTGACTTCAATCCATTTACATTTAGAGTAATTGTTGATACCTAGGGATTTACTGATGCCATCTTATTAATTGCTTTTTGGGCCTTTTGTAATTCCATTGTTTCCTCCTCGCCTTGTTTTTGCCTATCTTTGTAAATTGGTGATTTTCCATGGTGGCATGCTCCGTTTCCTCTTTATCTTTTGTGAATCCACTCTAGGTTTTTGCTTTGTGGTTATCATAAGACTTCCATAAAACTTCTGATAGGTAAAACGGTCTATTTTAAGCTCATAGAAAATTAAATTCAATCACATATAAAAGCTCCACACTTTTGCCCTGGCCTTTTATATTTTTGATGTTATACTTTACCACTTTTTTCAATTGTGTATCCATTAACAAATATAGTAGCTATAGTTGTTTTATTACTCTGTTCCTTTAACCTTTATACTATAGTTAAGGGGTTAATACACCATCCTATTACAGAATTAGAGTTTTCTAAATATGATTGTATATATACCCTTACCAGTGTGTTAGATACTTTTGTATGTTTTCATTTCACTAATTAGCATCTTTTCCTTTCTGCTTGAAGTACTCCATGTAGAATGTATTGCAAGGCAGGTCTGGTGGTGGTGAAGTCCCTCAGCTTTTGTATGTCCAGGAAAGTCTTTACTTCTCCTTCATAACTTTCATGGATAAAGTATTCTTGGCTGGCATTTTTTTTCTCATCAATATTTTGAATATGTCATTCCACTCTCTCTTGGCCTATACAATTTTTCCTGAGAAATCTTCTGACTGACTAATGGGGTTCATTTTCAGGTTATGATCTTTTTTATCCTGGTTTCTTTTTAGAATTCTGTCACTATCTTTGATTTTTGACAGTTTCATTATAATGTGTCTTGGAGAAGGTTGTTTTGCATTGAGATGATAGGATGATCTCATGAACTTGGGTGTCCAATTCTCTACCCAGGATTGAGACATTCTCAGCTATTATTTCTTTAAATAAACTTTCTGACCACTTCTCCCACTCTTCTCCTTCCAGAACCCTAGTTATTCTAATATTTGTACATTTGATGGCGTCCCATATATCACATAGGCTTTCTTTGGTCTTTTTCATTCTTTATTCTTTGTTTTCCACTGATTGTCTTGTTTCAAAGTTCCTGTCCTCTAGATCATTTATTCTGCTTTCCATTTGGTCTACTCTGCTGTGGATACTCTCTGTTGCGTTTTTTGCTTTACTCATTTGTTGTTTTTCTTTTCAGCTCCAGGATTTTTGTTTGGTTCTTTTTTATTATTTATATTTCTGTTAAATATCTCATTTTGTTCATGTATTATTTTACTCATTTCATTGAATTGTCTACTTGTGTTTTCTTTTAGCCCCTTGCATTTCCTCAAAACAGCTGCTTTGAATTCTTTGTCAGCTAGATCACAAAATTCTGTGCCTTTGAGTTTGGTTATTGGAGGATCGTTATCTTTTTTTCATGACATGTTTCCTTAATTCTTCATGTTCCTTGTAGTTTTGCATTGCTGCTTTCTCATTTGAAGTAGCAGAAAGCTCTTCAAATCTTTACTAGTTGCCTTCAGGTGGGATATACTGTTTGTTGGCCCTGTTATATCAGAGATTTTCTCTGACCTTGTACGGATACACCTGCTATGTGCTTCTTGCTCTCTCTCATGGTAGGACTCTTAGGCCTTTTTTGTCTTCTTCCGTTTTTTGTTTTCTGCCTCACCACATAGCTTGAAGTATCTTAGTTCCCCGACCAGGGATTGAACCCCAGCCCACGGCAGTGAAAGCCTGGAGTCCTAACCACTGGACCGCCATTCTCCCGGTATTTATAACTCACCAGGCTGGCTGCTGAAAACTTCTCTTTTGTTTTCTAGAAAGTGGAGCTACAGCTCAAGTTTGTGGTTTCTCCCTTGCCCACAGACCCTGGTCTATTTTTTGGACAACGACTCTGCCAGACAGAGCTCACTCTCACTGCTGCATTCAGAAGTGCACACAAGCAGCCAGCCACAGACTTGGGGGAGGTGTGGGTTTAGCACACAGGGCATTGGTGGTGCCCTTGGGCCTAGTGGGGGAATCCTAGGGTGAGGTACTCCCAGAGGGTCTTGGGTGGAATTCCTAGAGAAATCCTGGGTGCAGTCATCAGGAACTGTGTTCCTTTAATGCCTTTTGATATTCTTTATCTTTCCTGATCTCCCTCCCCCCAGTTACGGACACCCCACCTCAGTACTCTGCATGCTACTGGAGAGAACCGGGTTTCTCCAGCAGCATACCATACAGCTGAACACTCAAACACCACTTTTTTCTCTCTGCATGGGAGGGGTTGCTGCTGGCTAGTTCTGCAGTGTTACCTGGGGGGAGTGGTGGCACTGGCAAAATTCCTCTCACCATCTCCTATGTGTCCAAACTCGTATGTGTTTATATTTTTTTGCTGCAACTATGTGCTGGAATCTCCCTTTGGGAAGGTTCACTTCTACAAAGTCTCTGTTGTCGCTGGGTTTCTGCCCAAGTCAGCACTCTCTAGGTTTTCCCAACTGCAGCCTAGAAGCGGTTAAGCAGGTTCTCCGACTCTTGCTGTTTCTGCAGCCCATACTGAGGACTGTCTGCCTATCACCAGAGGCACAGGCGAGCAAGACTCCCACCATGTCCCTTGGCAGATGGTCCGGGATCCCTCAATTTGCAGAGGAACTTTTGTTAATGGATGGATGTTTAACTAGTTGTTAAAAAGGACAAACGAGAGAGATGTCTTACACCACTGTGAGGCTGATGTCACTCCCCATATACACTTTAGAATCAGTTTGTTGTTATCCATAAAATAACTTTCCAGGATATTGATTGGAACTGCTTGAATCTATAGATCAAATTGGGAAGAAGCACTGTTACTTTTATTTTAAAAGAGTATTTACAAATCATGAGGAATTTGAGTCACTCAATAACAATGAGCAGCTCCAGGATACAGATTATAAGGTTCTTTAGGAGTTGAATGAATTCTATACAGTATAAACTATAAACCAATATTTAAAGTATTGTCTCAGCTCTACTTCTTTTTTTTTTTTTTTTTTTTTTTTTTTTTGTGGTACGCGAGTCTGTCACTGTTGTGGCCTCTCCCTTTGCGGAGCACAGGCTCTGGACGCGCAGGCTCAGCAGCCATGGCTCACGGGCCCAGCTGCTCTGCAGCATGTGGGATCTTCCCGGACTGGGGCACGAACCCGTGTCCCCTGCATTGGCAGGCGGACTCTCAACCACTGCACCACCAGGGAAGCCCTCTACTTTTTAAAAAAATTTTTATTGGCGTAGAGTTGATTTACAATGTTGAGTTACTTCCTGCTGTACAGCAAAGTGAATCAGTTATCCACATACATATATCCACTCTTTTTTAGATTCTTTTCTCTTATAGGTCCTTGCAGAGTATTAAGTAGAGTTCCCTGTGCTATACAGTAGGTCCTTATTAGTTATTTATTTTATATATAGCAGTGTGTATATGTCAATCCCAACCTCCCAGTTTATCCCTCCCCCCACTTCCCGCCCACCCCTCGTAACCATAAGATTGTTTTCTACATCTATAACTCTATTTCTGTTTTGTAAATAAGTTCATTTGTACTATTTTTTTTAGATTCCACATATAAGCGATATCATACTATATTTGTCCTTCTCTGTCTTACTTCACTCAGTATCACAATCTCTAGGTCCATCCATGTTGCTACAAATGGCCCAGCTCTACTTCTCTGCTTCACTTCTTTTTTTTTTTTTTTTTTTGCGGTACGCAGGTCTCTCACTGCTGTGGCCTCTCCCGTTGCGGAGCACAGGCTCTGGACGCGCAGGCTTAGCGGCCATGGCTCACGGGCCCAGCCGCTCCGCGGCATGCGGGATCCTCCCAGACCGGGGCTTGAACGCGTGTCCCCTGCATCAACAGGCGGACTCCCAACCACTGCGCCACCAGGGAAGCCCTCTGCTTCACTTCTTATTCTTGTTTTTCTTTGGCTTAGCTGAATAAGCATCAACGGATGATCTAATAAGAGTAGTCTACTGTGTAGTTTTATGGAAATGACAGTGATACATAAAACACAGTCCTTACCCTCAGGAGCTTCCAATTGAGTTCCTATGAAAATAATTAACTGTACAACGATGTGGCATAATGAATGTAGCAACTATTCTCGGGAATGTTTTGGAGTGAGTAAGACAAAGTTTATTATTTGAGGCATTTTTCAGAGAGGAAATATGTGCCAGAGAAGACTAGCTGAGACTATTTTAAGCCTAGTGGAATTATGTGGCTGAGAGATATTTTCATTAACTTTTTATTTTGATAAATTTCATGCACACGGAAAAGCTTAAAGAGTATTTCAATGAACATTATATATGCCATACGTAGGTTTAATGATTATTAAAATTTTGCTACATCTGCCTTCTTTCTTTCCCCTTTCTCTCTCACATATGTATCTGTGTATATATATGCCTATATGTGTGTTTGTGTGTTTGTTTGTTTTGTCCAATTTGGCATCCAACTAGGATTCAAACATTCCATTTGGTTGCATGCTTTAATTTTCTAAATTAATCCCTCTTTTTTCCATATGACATTGATTTATTATATTTATTTTTATTTTTTAATTGAAGTATAGTTGATTTACAGTGTTGTGTTAATTACTGCTGTACAGCAAAGTGATTCAGTTTTATATATATATATATATATATATACATTCTTTGTTTATATATATTCTTTTCCATTATGTTTTATCGTAGGACATGTTTTTTATCCATTCTATATATAATAGCTGACATCTGCTAACCCCAGCCTCCCACTCCATCCCTTCCCCAACATCCTCTCCCTTGGCAACCACAAGTCTGTTCTCTATGTCCGTGATTCTGTTTCTGTTTCAAAGATAGGTTCATTTGTGTCATATTTTAGATTCCACATATAAGTGATATCATATGGTATTTGTCTTTCTCTTTCTGACGTACTTCACTTAGTATGATAATCTCTAGTTGCATCCACGTTGCTGCAAAGGGCATTTTTTCATTGTTTTTTTATGGCTGAGTAGTATTCCATCATATATAGGCACCACATCTTCTTTATCCATTCATCTGTCGATGGACATTTAGGTTGTTTCCATACCTTGGCTATTGTGAATAGTGCTGCTATGAACATAGGGGTGCATGTATCTTTTTGAATTATAGTTTTGTCTGGATATTACCCAGGAGTGGGATTGCTGGATCATATGGTAATTCTATTTTTAGTTTTCTGAGGAACCTTCATACTGTTTTCCAAGTGGCTACACCAACTTACATTCCCACTAACAGTGTAGCAGGGTTCCCTTTTCTCCACATCCTCTCCAGCATTTATTTGTAGACTTTTTAATAATGGCCATTCTGAGTGATGTGAGGTGGTACCTCATTGTAGTTTTGATTCGTAGTTCTCTATGACTGATTTTTGAACAATCCAGCAAAGTTGTTTTGTAGAACAATTTACATTCTGGATTTGTCTGGCTACTTCCGCATAGTGTTGGTAACTGTATGTTTAATTTTGTGTGTCAACTTGAGTGGATCACAAGGTGCCTGGACATTTGGCCTGGATATTTTTTCTGGGTGTGTCTGTGAGGATGTTTCTAGAGGAGATTAGCATTTGAATTGATAGACAGTAAAGCACATTGCCCACCCCACTATAGGTGGGAATCATCCAATCCATTGAAGGCCAGAATAGAACAAAAGGGCAGAGGAAGAGAGAATTCACTCTCTCTGCCTGAATGAATTGAGACATCAGTCCTCTCCCACCCTCTGGCTGGGATTTGTACCATCAGTGCTTCTTTCTCAAGCCTTCGAACTCAGACTTGAACTACACCACTAGCTTTTCTGGCTATTTAGCTTACAGATAGCAGATCATGGGCCTTCTCAGTCTCTATACTCATATAAGCCAACTCCTTGTAATCTATCTATCTATCTATCTATCTATTCTTCTAACAAAGGGTATGACAGTGGCAGTGGGACGTCTCTTCCAAGATCAGGTTATGGAAAAAACTGTGACGTGGGCTCCATCTCTCTCTCTCTCCTTCTCTCTCTGTCTCTCCTTTCATGCTGGGATAGTGTGGTATGGGGAGAATCTGAGGCCCTCATTCCAACAATATTTAAGAAACTGAAGCCTGATAACAATTTTGTGAAAGAGCTTGTGAACAGGTTCTGCAATGCAAGTAGAGTTTCGAGATGACTGCACCCCTGGCCTACAGCTGTTGCAACCTCATGAGAAACAGCGAGCCAGGAAAACCCACCTAAATCTGTCCTGCATTTCTGGTTGGCAGAAACTTCAGGGTAATAAATGTTGCTTTTTTTTTTTTTTGCGGTACGCGGGCCTCTCACTGCCGTGGCCTCTCCCGTTGCGGAGCACAGGCTCCGGACGCGCAGGCTCAACGGCCACGGCTCACGGGCCCAGCCGCTCCGCGGCATGTGGGATCTTCCTGGACCGGGGCAAGAACCCGTGTCCCCTGCATCGGCAGGCGGACCCTCAACCACTGCGCCACCAGGGAAGCCCCAGTGTTGCTTATTTTAAAGATGCTGAACTTGAGTGTTACTTGTTTTCCAACAATAAGTATTTACCCAAAACTTTTCATCTCATGGTTTTAGCATCCACTAACAATCACTGCCTGACTCTATGTTTACTAGTTGCTATTCTTCTGTAGAGAAAGCTTTCTTTTATTTTTATTTTTTTCTGAGTTGAAAGATAATTACATCTTATTTGAATCAATAGTGTTATTTCCACTTC
The DNA here is from genome assembly GCF_025265405.1 of Mesoplodon densirostris. Classification (NCBI taxonomy): domain Eukaryota; kingdom Metazoa; phylum Chordata; class Mammalia; order Artiodactyla; family Ziphiidae; genus Mesoplodon; species Mesoplodon densirostris. The sequence goes on from NC_082677.1 coordinate 25,463,019, forward strand.
GAAAGCAAGATGGCAGATTAGGAGGTTCCAGGTTTTGATCCCCCTCACAGAAAGACCAATAAGCAACTATTCACAGACACAACTATTCTTGGGTGGGGAATTCCCTGGAGGTCCAGTGGTTAGGACTCCATGCTTTCACTGCGAGGGCTGGGGTTCGGCCAAAAAAAAAAAAAAAAAGTACACCTGTGTGAAAATCCTAGAACCCAGGGTTGAGGGTGAAGCACCCCTTGAACAACAAAACTGAGAAAAGCCACATTAAGTGGGTAAGAGGAGTGGTTTCACTTTGACCATGTGCCTGCCCCTCCCCCAGGCTGGCACAGTGCCACACAGACAGCGTTCCCCTGCACCTACAGTTTCTCCAGCAGGGAAAAGAGAGCCCGAGGTTGACATCCTGCGTGGCCAGTATTCTGGAGTGCTTCCCCAGGGGCACGCTTCTGTCTCATCTCGTAGGAAACACTGGGTGAATCAGCAGGGCTACACCAAATGGGGTCAGCTAGAAACAAAGTAGGAGGACAGGGCTCTCAGCAACCAGTGCAGGGATCATGCTGTGGCACGGTGTTCCTGCTGGTGAGGGCGGCCAATCAGAGCGCCCAGCCAGTGACTCCCTCCACCCACGCATCTGAGCTAGTTGCTCCCCATCTGGCCAGGAAGCACAATCAGCAGCTCTATTCCAGTTTGGGTACACAACCAGCAGTCCAGCAAGGCCATGGAGCTCATTCTACTGCCCCAAGGGCACAGGGAGCCAAGCTAGCAGCCTTGCCCAAACGCAGAGCATGCTGTCTCTCCCCACCCACCCGGAGGAGCCTGTGTAAGGCGCCTGCACAGTAACCCTGTCAATCTGTAGAGCCTAGCCTTCAGCCCCGTGTGAACTGCAGCCTATGGCCCCTCCTGTTTGTTGAGCATAGCCTGCAGCCGAACCTGGACAGAAAGCCCCCTTAGTTACCCTGCCCAACTGTGGAGCAGAACCTACAGACTCCCCACCAGGGAGCCCAGATAGTAACATTGTCTGACTGCAGAACAGAGCCCGCCCCCCAACAGTAGAGCACAGTCAACAGCCCTGCCCAGTAGAGACCCCATAGCAAGCCCTGCTTGCCTGTGGGTGCTACCAGCTGACACATGCAGAACCCCAGACTGGGCTGTCTGGAGAAGGGTTTCTCTGCCAAAGTAAATCCGTAGGCTCTGGAAAAGGAGAACTCTTCCTCAGATATGCAGAGAGCAATGCAAGGATTCAAGAATCAGAAATAATCAGGTAAACATGACACTATCGAAGGAAACTAATAAAGCTCCACTCACCCTAAAATATTTAGAGTTATGAATTGAATAACAAAGAATTCAGAATAAACTCTTAAAGAAATTCAGTAAATTAGGAAAAAAAACACAGAAATAACGAAACAAAAATAGGAAAACAGTACATGAACAAAATGAGAAGTTCAGCAAAGAAATAGAAATCATTAAAGAAAAAAAATCAGAAATCCTGGAACTCAAGAATACAATGACTGCACAGAAATATTCAATAGAGAGTTTCAACAGTCAGATGAAAGAATCAGTGAACTTGAAGATAAGTCTTCTGAAATCTTCCAGTCAGAGGATCAAGAAAAGAAAAAGAAAAAGAGTGAAGAAAGCGTACAGGACTTATGCAATACCATCAAAGGAAGCATCACTGACATCATGGGAATTCCAGAAAGAGAAGAGAGAGAGAAAAAGGGAAAATAAAATTAGTATAAGTATCTCTTCTGACCACAACAATATGAAACTAGAAATCAATAACAGGAGGTAAATTGGAAAATTCACAAATAGGTGGAAATGAAACAATACACTCCTGAACAAATATGGGTCAAAGAAGAAATCAAAAGGAAAATTCAAAAAGTTTTAAAGACAAACAAAAATAGATACGCAATGTACCAAAACATATGGGATGAAGTGAAGTAGTTCTTTTTTTTTTTTTTGGCTGTGGCACGTGGCTTGCAGAATCTCAGTTCGCCAACCAGGGATTGAACATGGGCCACGGCAAAGTGCCAAATCCTAATCACTAAATCACCAGGGAACTTCTGAAAGTAGTTCTAACAGGGAGGTTTATAGTGATAAATGTCTAAATTAAGAAAAAAGAACTATCTTACATAAACAACCTAAAGTTGAACTATACCTCAAAGAACTAAAGAAAGAACAAACTAAACTGAAAGGTATAAGAAGAAAGGAAATAAGCAAGATTAGAATAGAAATAAATGATAGAAACTAGAAAAACAGACACCATAATCAAGTGGCAGTTATCCCTGGGATGCAAGGTTGACTTAACATACACAAATCAATAAATGTGATACAGCACATTAACAAAATGAAGGATTAAAATCGTATGATCATCTCAATCAATACGGAAAAATATTTGATAAAATTCAAATGACCCGATTAAACAATGGGCAAGGACCTGAATAGACATTTTTCCAAAGAAGACATACAAATGGCCAACAGGTGTACAAAAAGGTGTTCAACATCACTAATCATCAGGGAAATGCAAATCAAAATCACAATTAGCTATCACCTCACACTTGTTGGAATGTCATTAAGAAAATGAGAGGATGTGGAGAAAAAGAGAACCCTTGAGCACTGTTGTTTGGAATTTAAATTGGTAGGGCTAATATGGAAAATTGTATGGAGGTTCCTCTAAAAGTTAAAAATAGAGCTACCATGTGATCCAGAAATCCCACTTCTGGGTACAGATCCAAAGGAAATCAAGTCAGTATTTTGAAGAGATATCTGCACTCCTATGTTCACTGCAGCATTATTCACAATAGCTAAGAAACAAATAACCTAAATGTCCATCGATGGATGAATAGATAAAGTAAATGTGGCATATATAGGGAGAATGGAATGTTAGCCACAAAAAAGAAGGAAATCCTGCCATCTGCAACAACAGGGATGAACCTGGAGGACATTCTGCTAAGTGAAATAAGCCAGACACAGAAAGACCAATACTGTATGATCTCACTTACATATGGAATGTAAAAATCTCAAACTCATAAAACCAGAGAGTAGTATAATGGTGGTTGCCAGTGGCTGAGGGTGGAGAAAATAGGGAGGAATTGGTGAAATGGTACAAAATTTCAGTCATAAGATGAATAAGCTCTAGGGATCTAATGTACAGCATGGTGACTATAGTTAATAATAATGTACTGTATACTTGAAATCTGCTAAGAATAGATCTGAAGTGTCATCACCATAAAAGATGTAAAAAGGTAACTATGTGAAGCGTTGGATGTATTAACTCACTTGATTGTGGTAATCATTACACAAAATATATTAAATCATCATGTTATACACCTTAAAAATCATGTTGTATGACCTTAGCATATATATAATTTTTATTTGTCAATCATACCTCAATAAAGCTGGGGGTGGGGGAGAAGTGTGTTGTTTAATCTTCATGCATTTTGAGATTTTCCAGTTATTTTTCTGTTATTGATTTCTAGTAATTCCACTGTGGTGTGAGAGCATATTTTATATGATTTCTTTTCTTTTTTTTTCCCCGTCATGCTTCGCGTCTTGCAGGATCTTAGTTCCCCGACCAGGGATGGAACCCGGACCCCCAGCAGTGGTGTCTGACATTAAGTTGGAGAAATTCTAGGTCATTATTGTTTCACTTTTTAAAAAATTTCTTTCTCTCTCCTTTCCTTCTAGTATTCCCCCTGTGTGTATGTGACACCTTTTGTAGTTGTCCCACAGTCCTTGGAGATTCTGTTCCAGTTTTTTTTTTTTCTAGTCTTTGTTCTCTTTGCTTTTTATTTTTATTTATTTATTTATTAATAGATTTATTTATTTTTATTTACTTATCTTTGGATGTGTTGGGTCTTTGTTGCTGCTCGCGGGCTTTCTCTAGTTGTGGTGAGTGGGGGCTATTCTTCATCGTGGTGCGCGGGCTTCTCATTGCGCTGGCTTCTCTTGTTGTGGAGCATGTGCTCTAGGCACGTGGGCTCCAGTAGTTGTGGAATGCAGGCTCAGTAGTTGTGGCTTGAGGGCTCTAGAGCACAGGCTCAGTAGTTGTAGCGCACGGGCTTAGATGCTCCACGGCATGTGGGATCTTCCCAGACCAGGGATCGAACCCGTGTCCCCTGCATTGGCAGGCGGATTCTTAACCACTGCACCACCAGGGAAGTCCCTCTTTGCTTTTTAGTTTTTGGTTTTTCTTGATATATCCTCAAGCTCAGTGATTCTTTCCTCAGCTGTGACCAGTCTACTAAGAAGCCCATAAAGGCCTTCTGCGTTTCTCTTACGGTGTTTTTGACCTCTATCATTTCTTTACTTTTTTATGCTTCCTTAAGGTTTTTTCTTGAGGTTTTATCTTGTTCTTTTGTTTGGAGCACATTCCTCTGTTTCTACATTTTGCTTGACGCTCTGTGTTTGTTTCTACGCACTGGATGAAGCAGTTACCTCTCCCACTCTTGCAGCGTTGGCCTTGCATAGGAGATGAGCTTTATTGTTCTAGCTGGGGCTCTTCACTGTCTCAAACCTTTGTGAGCCAAGCAGTTTATTTTACCTTTAACAGCTCCCCGTCATTGAGGCTGTACCAAGACCAGTCAGTGCCAAAGGAGAGGAGTCAGGCTGATTAGAAGCCAGACCCTCAGGCAGCAGCTTTTACAGAATGCAAACATACACAGCATAAGCCTCACTGGCTACCAGGGCCAGGGAACCTGGAGGCTTCCTCGGGGTAATAGTCACAAAAATCAGGGCTCCAGACAGTGTATTAGTTCCTTTCTAGGAGATACCCGTGAGCTGTGGCAAGGCAGAGGGACAGTATAAGATGGCGTCCCCTGGCCTTTATTCCTTGAGTCCCTCCGTAGCCTCTAGATGCATGCCAGTTGTAAAGCCTGCTCCTAAGCCAAAGCTCCAGGACAAACGCATAGGCCTCTTTCACAGAAAGCCCGGGGGAGTGTTTCAGTCAGCTGTTTGGGCAGTGCCCTGGCGTGGTAGCCTGCCAAGAACTGTCTGTGGGATTGTTGCAGTCCTGCGCACGTGCAGGAGTGCAAGCCGCCCGGCCACCAGAGCCAAGGAATCAAGCTGCCAAAACCAGGGCACCAGATGTAAACACTGGGGCACCAGATACGAATAAGAGCTCCTCTCCCAGAGATGCTGGCACACTGGAGCAGGGCAGAGGTAAAGTGTGAAGATAGCATCGTCCTCGAGGTCTCAGGAAAGGTCTAAGGTCAGCCTTAGATGTGTCATTAATCAGAAGCCTGCCCCTCAGGCTGTGGCTATAATGATAAGCTGATAGGCCTCCGACTTTCTGTGGGAAAGACAGACCTCCTGGGTCTGTTGCCTCCTGCCGTGCCCCAGGGGTGATAGGAGTTTATAAACTCTTTCTCCTTGGTTCCAGTTGTAGGACTCCTGGAGCATAAACCCCACTGGCCAGCAGAACCAGGTGATATAGAGGTGTCTCCTGGCAGCAGCCACAAAAGTCAGGGTACCTGACAAGGGTATAAGCTCTTTATGGGAAGATACCAGTGAGCTGGAGCAAGACAGAGGGAGAAGGCAAAGCTTGCATCCATGGGTCCATTCCCTCAGAGCACCTCCATAGGCCCACATAAGTGAGCCAAAGCAGAAGCCTGTCCCTTAGGGCAAAGATCCTGATGAAGGAAACAGGGGGACTTCCCTGCTGGAGCAGTGGTTAAGAATCTGCCTGCCAAGGCAGGGGACACAGGTTTGATCCCTGATCCGGGAGGATCCCACAGGCCGCAGAGCAACTAAGCCTGTGTGCCACAACTACTGAGCCTGTGCTCTAGAGGCCGTGAGCCACAACTACTGAGCCCGTGTGCCACAACTAGTGAGCCCATGTGCCACAACTACTGAGCCTGCATGCCACAACTACTGAAGCCCGTGTGCCTAGAGCCCATGCTCTATGACAAGAGAAGCCACCGCGGTGAGAAGCCTGCGCACCGCAACAAAGAGTAGACCCCGCTCGCCGCAACTAGAGAAAGCCCGCATGCAGCAACGAAGACCCAATGCAGCCAAAAATAAATAAATAAATAAATTTTTTTTTTTTTAAAAAAAGAAGGAAACAGGCCTCTTTCTCAGAAAGCCTGGGGAAGCGTTTCAGCCCACTATCTGTGCAGCGCCCTGGGGTGACACCCCGCCAAGAACTGTCTCTCTGTGGGACCCAGGAGCACAAGCCCCGCTGGCTTCCAGAGCCAGGTTATCAAGGGGCATCCCCTGGGTGGCAGCTGTAGAAACCAGGTTACCAGACATACAAACTGGGGCGCTGGACATGTGTAGAAGTTCTTCCCCTTTGGGAGATATTGGTGCTCTGGAGAGCAGCAGAGAGGGTGGTGATGCACCCACTGGCTGGAGCAAGGCGGGGCAGGGGTGTGGGTAGTGCAAAGATGGTATCCACCAAAAGGAGAAAAAAGGGAAAAAAATCAAAAAAAAAAAGGAAGGAAAGAAGGAAGGAGGGGAGAAAAAGAAAGAAAGAAAAGAAAGAAAAAAGAAATGAAAGTTAAAAAAAAGAGGGAGAGCAGGAAGATTGCACCTGCCAGCCTCCATCCCCAGAGAGTTTCCCAGCAGGCCTCCACCCCTCAGACCAACACTGTCAAAAGTAGCAAGTGAGTCCTTTTTCACAGAAAACCTGGGCACTTTTCAAAGGGCTGCTTCTTTGCTGGGCCCTGGCACCCATGGGTCTGTGCACCAGCCCTCAGTTTGCTACAGCCCATGAGTCTCCCGTGTGCAGGCTCTGCTGGTCTTCTAAGCCAGGTATTTGGGGGCTTGTCTCTTGGGTGCAGGTCTTAAAGGTTGGGGTGCCCAGTATGGGGTAGAGACCCTTCACTCCTCAGTGAGACGATTTGGGTTTTGAGTTCCCTCCTGTTGCAGATCCCTGCACTGTGGGTGGGGGATTTATGGTGAGATTCTGCCTCAGCCTTTCCCACCTGCTTCCACGTGGCTTCCCTCTCATTTACCAGGTGTGAAGGAAGGGCTGCTCTGCCAGTTTTTAGCTTTCTTTCAGAGGAAACTGTTCCACATAAATTCGGTGTGTCCATGGGAGGAGGTGAGCTCAGGATTTTCCTATGTCGCCGCCTTGAACCACCGTCTTGAACCTCTATCATTTCTTTTTGGTTTTTTTCTTAGGGTTTCCATCTCTCTGCTTACATTGCCCATCAGTTCCTGCATCCTGTCTATTGCATCCTTAGAACGCTTAGCATATTATTTATAGTTGTTTTCCATTCTGGTCTGATAATTCCAACATTCCTGCCGTGTCTGGTTCTGATGCTTCCTCTGTCTCTTCAAATTGTGGTTTTGTGGGCGGTGGAGCTGAGGTCAGCATCAAATTTGAAATATTTAAAGTGGATACAGAACTGTTTCAGCAACGCAGACCATTAAGTGTGTTGTTGTCGGCGATGGTGCTGTTGGTAAAACACGTCTCCTGATATCCTACACAACAAACAAATTTCCATCTGAGTATGTACCGACTGTTTTGTTTTTTTTTTAATTTGTTTTGCCACACCACACATAGTATGCAGGGATCTTAGTTCCCCAGCCAGGAATGGAACCCGTGGAAGCATGGAGTCTTAACTACTGGACCGCCAGGGAAGTCCCTGTATGGAGTGTTTTTGACAACTGTGCAGTCACAGTTATGATTGGTGGAGAGCCATATACTCTTGGACTTTTTTTTTTTTTTTTTTTTTTTTTTTTTTTTGCTGTACGCGGGCCTCTCACTGTTGTGGCCTCTCCCGTTGTGGAGCACAGGCTCCGGATGCGCAGGTTCAGCGGCCGTGGCTCACGAGCCCAGCCGCTCCGCGGCATGTGGGATCTTCCCAGACTAGGGCACGGACCCGTGTCCCCTGCATCGGCAGGCGGACTCTCAACCACTGCACCACCAGGGAAGCCCTACTCTTGGACTTTTTGATACTGCAGGGCAAGAGGATTATGACACATTATGACCTCTGAGTTATCCACAAAGAGATGTATTTCTAGTCTGTTTTTCAGTGGCCTCTCCATCCTCATTCAAAATGTGAAAGAAAAGTGGGTGCCTGAGATAACTTACCACGGTCCAAAGACTCCTTTCATGCTTATTGGGACCCAAATTGATCTCAGAGATGACCCCTCCACTATTGAGAAACTTGCCAAGAATAAACAGAATCCTGTCACTCCAGAGGCTGCTGAAAAACTGGCCAGTGACCTGAAGGCTGTCAAATATGTGGCGTGTTCTGCAGTCACACAGGAAGGCCTAAAGAATGTATTTAACAAAAAGCAATATTGGCTTCCCTGGAGCCTCCAGAACTGAAGAGCTGCAGGTGTGTGCTGCTGTGAACGTCTCTCCAGAGGCCTTTCTGCACAGCTGGTGTCGGCATCATACTAAAAGCAATGTTTAAATAAATAATCTTAAAAATTAAGGGGGCTTCCCTGGTGGCGCAGTGGTTGAGAGTCCGTCTGCCAATGCAGGGGACACGGGTTCGTGCCCTGGTCCGGGAAGATCCCACGTGCCGCAGAGCGGCTGGGCCCGTGAGCCATGGCCGCTGAGCCTGCGCGTCCGGAGCCTGTGCTCCTCAGCGGGAGAGGCCACAACAGTGAGAGGCCTGTGTACCGCAAAAAAAAAAAAAAAAAAAAAAAAAAAATTAAGATTCATTTTTGCAATAATGACAAATGCCCTGCACCTACCCACATTCACTCCTGTGAGACAAGGCCCATAGGTATGGCCCCCTTTCCCCTCTCAATATTAGTTAATTTTGAGTAATTGTGCATTGTCAGAAAAATGATCAGTGCTAGTTTTTGTTTGGCCATTTCAAAAAAATTTGTTTTGTTTTTTTGTTTAAAAGCAAGGCATGCTTGTGATGACTCTGTAACAGACTAATTTGGGTTGTTGAAACAGTTCCCGGTTTCCACTCTGGAGAGTAATCTGGGATATCTAGCTTTTTTAATTTTCCTTTTTTGGGGGGTGGGGCAGGGAGGTGTGTGTGGGATTTCTTTTTATTTAGTCATGTTTTTTTAAATTCATTAACCATTGGACAGCCCTTAAGGAGAGGAGGACGGATTGATTCCACATTCTACTTCCTAGATCTAGTTTAGAAAACATGTTCCCCACCTGGTACTCTCAGGAAGGAGTATAGTAAACGCCTCATTTAACAATACACTCCTTTCTGGGAATTCCCTGGTGGCCCAGTGTTTAGGACTCGGTGCTTTCACTGCCGTAGGCCTGGGTTCGATCCCTTGTCGGTGGAACTAAGATCCCGCAAGCCGTGCAGTGGGGCTAAAAATGAAAAAATTTACATATATATATATATATATATATATATATATATATATATATATATACTCTTTTTGAAAGTTGCCTTTTCTCTTGACCCTTGAATAGGTCCAGTATTTGACGAAACTCATGAAAAGTGGTTGGAATCTGTCTTGCCCCTCCTCTGTTCTAGGATGCACTATATATGTGACCCTGACTCTCAAGGAAATTGGTTTGCCATTTGCCATTGATTTTTTTTAAAGTTAATTTCTAACTTTTTTCACTGACAAATGAAGAAAAGTACTGCACCTTTGGAAACACACAAAATGGATTGAGTATGCAATTAAAAAACCTTTTTTTCCCATCAAAAAAAAAATTGTGGTTTTGCCTTTTAATTTTTTGTTGATATTGGGACCTGATGTGCTGGGTAAAGGGAACTGCAGCAAATAGGCCTGTAGTAATGCAGCGGTGAGGAGTGGGGAGGGGAAGCCTTATTGTTCATGATTAGGTTTCAGCCTTTTAGGGAGCCTGTGCCTCTGAATTGTGAGCTTTAAGTGTGTTTTTTACTGTTTTCCTTCCCCTTAGGTGGGATAGAGTGGGCTGGAGTTGGGTATTTCCCTTATCCCACCTGGAAGGCTATAGTTAAGTGGAGCTGGGTATTTCCCTTAGTCGGGCTCTTATAAGACCCCAGCAGATTAGGCTCTGATTAACTAGTTTCTCCTGAGGGCAGGCCTGGTAAGAGAGTGCCCTGGGGTATTTAAAAACAGGCTCCATTTCCCCTCTCCCTTCGGAAGCACGAGGGGATTTTTCTCCCATGTTTACCGTGAAAACTCTCAAGCTCCCAGAGTCGGAGGCCCCCCTTTGGTTGGGTCCTCTGGAGCTTTTAACTTCAGAGTTGTCCGCCCTGAGCCTCTAGCAATTTGTCAGTTGTGTTTGGAGTCTTCCTACCTCAGCCCTGGTTCCTGCCACGGTTCCTGCCCCTGCGTCTGCCCACCCGGTAAGCCAGTACTGCCTGTTGTTGCGTCTCCAGTCTTGGGAACAGCCGTGTGCCCTGTGTCCTCCCCTCTCTTATGGATCCAAGAAGAGCTGTTGATTTTTCACTCCATTCAGCTTCTTAATTGTTGTTAGGATAGTGGTGACTTCCACGCTCTTTACATGAGAAACCGAAATTGTTTTGCTTTTTTTTTTTTTTTTTTTTGCGGATGGCATCTTTTTCTTTTTTGAAGTGGTCACCAGTTCTGAGCGCTCCACCAGGGAGCAGAAGGGAGGGTTTGCGGGAACATCCTTCTCTCTCCTTTTTAGTTGGAGGAAGTCAGCTGCCCTCCTCCCAGCCGCGCACGCGCACGGCAGCCAGGGCCCGTGGAGGAATAACGTTGCTGCCTGCTCCGGGGGTGCCTGTTTTGCATTTTTTAATCGTGACACATAAAGTACATGTTGTACCCCTTGTAGTTTTGTAGCGGTATTGGTGGTTAGGACACAGTGTAAGATCCCTTCCACTGGGATTCAAGATTGGTCTTTTTTTTTTTTTCCTTTTTGCGTTATGTGGGCCTCTCACTGTTGTGGCCTCTCCCGTTGCGGAGCACAGGCTCCGGATGCGCAGGCCCAGCGGCCATGGCTCACGGGCCCAGCCGCTCCGCGGCATATGGGATCCTCCCAGACCGGGGCACGAACCCGTATCCCCTGCATCGGCAGGCGGACTCTCAACCACTGCGCCACCAGGGAGGCCCCAAGATTGGTCTTTTGGTGGTATCTTTTCCAGAAGAGGGAATTTCCAATTTGAAGCTCATGTAGGGTGTGTGGTGGGAAAGGAAACCTGACCTGTTGATGATAAATATGAGTGGATTTAATAAAACTTTAACAATATTTAAGGATAGATATTATTTTTAAAAAATTTTATTGGAGTATAGTTGATTTATAATGTGTTAGTTTCAGATGTATAGCAAAGTGATTCAGTTATACGTGTGCATATATTCGTTCTTTTTCAGATACTTTTCCCACATAGGTTATTACAGAATATTGAGTAGAGTTCCCTGTGCTATACAGTAGGTCCTTGTTAGTTATCTGTTTTATATATAGTAGTGTGTATGTTAGTCCCAAGCTCCTAATTTATCCCTCCCCCCACCTTTCCCCTTTGGTAACCATAAGTTTGTTTTTGAAATCTGTGAGTCTGTTTCTGTTTTGTAAATAAGTTCATTTATATCATTTAAAAAAATTAGATTCCACATATGAGTGATATCATATGATATTTGTCTTTCTCTGTCTGACTTACTTCACTGAGTATGATAATCTCCAGGTCCATGCATGGTGCTGCAAATGGCATTATTTCATCTTTTTTATGGCTAATATTCCATTGTATAGATGTACCGCGTCTTCTTTAACCAGTCCTCTGTTGATGGACATTTAGGTTGCTTCCATGTCTTGGCTATTGAAAATAGTGCTGCAATGAACATTGGGGTGCATGTATCTTTTTGAATTATGGTTTTCTCTGCATATATGCCCAGGAGTGGGATTGCTGGATCATATGGTAATTCTATTTTTAGTTTTTGAAGGAACCTTCATACTGTTCTCCACAGCGGTTGTACCAACTTACATTCCCACCAGCAGTCCAAGAGGGTTCCCTTTTCTCCACACCCTTTCCAGCATTTATTGTTTGTAGACTTTTTGATGATAGCCATTCGGACCACTGTGAGGTGATACAAGGATAGATATTAGATCAAATTAGGGTCACTTAAGGTCCAGAAGAGGTAAGAAATCTTCATTGGCCTGCCAGTATTATTTCATAATACATAATTATTCATAAGGGAATAATCAGTGTTGACTGGAGGGGGAGGATCTGAGGATCACCAGGACCAAGTACAAGATTTGGGGCAGGTTGGGTGCCTCAGAGAGTATGGCTAGTTTGAATTTAAGAGCACTGTTGGCCTGCTTTATTTTTCCAGAGGATTGAGGGTGGCTAAGACAGTGAAAATTTTGTAGCAGTGGAAGTACTTGTTGAATATCCTCAATAACCTTACTATTGAAGTGGGTTCCTCTGTCACTAGAGAGGAACAAAGGGACCCCCATGTAGGGAAAATTCTTTCTGGTACCAGCTTAGCTACAGTTGTGGCAGTAGCCTGTTGGCAGAAAAAAAAGCTTCTAACCATCCCGCAAACAAGGATATACATGTCCTTCTTTTTTTGTGTATAAAAAGGGAAAAGGGTAACGAGTAATTGAGGGGTCCAAAGGTGGAAGAGGAGGATAGAGTTTTTCAGGTTTTGAAACACAGACGTGGAAGGAGTCCCAGTTCGAGGGATCAGCGTTGTTTCCGTGGTCATGGCATAGAGAGGCGAGGCGATTGTGAAACAGCTAGAGATCCAGCTCAGCAATAGCCACCTAATCCGAGAAACCCTCAGGGTTGTCTTGGTCTCAGGGAAGGGGTCTTTTTAATTTTTATGGGAGTATAGTTGTTTTACAATGTTGTGTTAGTTTCTGCTGTGCAGCAAAGTGAATCAATTATACGTATACATATATCCACTCTTTTTTAGAATTCCTTCCCATTGAGGTCACTACAGAGCTATTAAACAAGAGCTAGCAACAAAACCAAACCAAGAGGGCTTCCCTGGTGGCGCAGTGGTTGAGAGTCCGCCTGCCGATGCAGGGGACGCGGGTTCATGCCCCGGTCCGGGAAGATCCCACGTGCCGCGGAGCAGCTGGGCCCGTGAGCCATGGCCGCTGAGCCTGCGTGTCTGGAGCCTGTGCTCCGCAACGGGAGAGGCCGCAACAGTGAGAGGCCCCCATACCGAAAAAAAAAACCCAAAACCAAACCAAGAGATGGCCCCCAAAACCAAAATCAAATCCTTACCGTGCTACCACAGACAGCTGTCTGCAGCACATGGATCAGGGGCTGGACTCCAGCCTGAGATCCCTAAATCGCCCTTCAGGGAAGCGGCATAGGGGCTCAGAAAGCCTCAGGACCTTGGTGGAGAAGATGGGGGCCTAGAGGTGGGCTTCTAGTTCCATTCCAGTAATGGTACCAACCTGTCAAAGACAAACACCAAACAAGTAAGGAAACTGAGTTTATTCAGAATATTGCCATCATGGAGAACAGTTCAGAATCGAAGGCAGGGTGAGTTTGCCTTAGACTGTTATAGGGAGGGTTTGGACAAGTTATAGGTAGAGTGGTTTACAGTTAGAATTGCTTTTGTAACTAGGGGAAGTCTTGGTCGGCTGACTAGGAAATGTGTATTTTGGTGTCTAGCTAGTTTGGGTGCACTTCTTTTTTTTTTTTTCCTCACAGCGCATCCTGTGGGATCTTAGTTCCCCGGCCAGGGATCAAACCTGGGCCTAGCAGTGAGAGCACCGGGTCCTAACCACTGGACCGCCAGGGAATTTCCATGGGCACACTTCTAATCTCAGTTAATCATTCATGAGACAAAGGACTGGGAGTTAGAGACCCTGTGTCTGGCCTTGTTGGCAGGTTCAGGCAAAAATGGAAAGCTCTGTGTTTAACCTTCTCACAAGTAAATAAGGGGATCGTCTGTGAGCCTATGGTAGTCATGAGAAAGAGTGGACAATGACTCTTATCTGAGTCACGTGGGAGAAGGTGGTTTGCCGTGGTTACCTATTTCCAATCACAAAAGGATAGGATCATCTCTAGGGAGAAAAAAAAAAAGGTTGAAGGGATTTCTTAATTATGGCTGTTTGCCCTGTGGCACAGGGATTAGGTAAAGTTCAACGTTGTCAGTTTCAAGGTTAATTTTTTTCCATTATGATCCAGTTGTTTTGGTAGCATTTGTTGAAAAGATTTGTTGCTGTCAATGTTTCTAAACATGTTTTAGAAATTATGTTTCTAAAATTAAAACTTCAGTCCTCAGTTGCATTAGCCACATTTCAAGTGTTTAAGAGCCACATGTGGCTAATGGCTACCATAATGGATAACACAGATACAGAACATTTTCGTCATCACAGAAAATGTTACTGAACAATACTGCTGTAGGCCTTACAGCACAGTGTCTAATAAATATTTTGAATTTTGTGAAAAGCAGTCGAAAGCAAATTACACTGTTAGAGGCATATATGAAAAAGTTAAAACTCAATGACTGAGCACAATTTATTTTGAGGATTTTATAGTGAAACAATGTTGATAAATATAAATATAAAAACACTTTTGTAAAGCATACATTAGACCAGACTAATTCAAGGGATGTTTGGGCCTGTATGATGCTGAACTCTTAGGATTCCACACAGTACCAGGTCTCTTTATTAAATATTTTTATTTAAAATTCTCCTTAATAACTAGAATTCCAGAATCTTCAGTTAATTTGGGGATGGTAGTGAAAGGAGCTATATTGGATTAGTTATGAACATTCATATCAAGAGAATTAATGAAAATACTTCAGCACTACTTCTGGAACATGAAATATAGACTTTGTGAGACCACCAAAGCATCTATTAATATTCTTGATTTGCGTATTTGAGAAAATTCTTACATACTGCTGAGACCACAGTTGAACAGCCCTGCAGATATTGCTAGATGTTTAAAATATGATCAGATCCTTCAGAATTTGTTCCCAGAGAGGCAAGTTTAAAGGCTGTACTGTGTAAAATCCAAAACACTGACAATACCAAATGCTAGGGAGGATGTGGAACAATAGGAACGCTCATTAATTGCTGGTGGGAGTGCAAAACAGTACAGGCCACCACTCTGGAAAACATTTTGGCACTTCCTTACAAAGTTAAACATAGTATTACCATGTGATCCAGCAACCACAGTCCTTGGCGTATACCAAAATGAGTTGAAAACTTATGTCCATGCAGTAACCAACACAAGTGTTTATAGCAGCTTTATTCATAATTGCAAAAATTCAAAGCAAACAAAATGCCATTTATCAGGGAAATGGATAAGTAAACTGGTATACGTACACAATGGAATATTACTCAATGGTAAAAAGAAATGACTATCAAGCTGTGAAAAGACATGGGAATCTTAACTGAATATTGCCAAGTGAAAGAAGATATATGCCAAATGCAAGACACTCAGGAAAAGATAAAACTAGACAATAAAAAGATCATGTTTCCCAGGGGCTGGGGGGCAAGGAAGAGGAGGCATAAGTAGATTGAACAGAGGATTTTTAGGACCGTGAAACGTTTCTGTGTATTATTGTAATGATGATAGGTACATGACATATGTTTTTCAAAACCCATGGACCTGTACAACACAAAGAGTAAACCCTAAAATTAAACTACACGCTTTAATTAATGATATATCAGTGTTAAGTTCATCACTTGTAACAACGGCACACACTAATGCAGTACGTTGTAAACAGCGGAAACTGAGAAGGGGTGGAATATATGGGAGCTTCCTGTAGCTTTCTGTTGGATTTTCCAGTAAACCTAAAACTGATCTTAAAATTTATTTATTAAAAAAACAAAACCCCCAAAACTAATAGGTATCTCTGCAGAAACCTGCAGGGTTTTTCCCATTTTCCTACAGGCTCATGATTTCAAATGAGAGGTTGCTACATCTTTCATAAACGTTAGAAGAAAAGCTAAATATTGAACCTTTATATTATGGGTACTATGTATAAGTATGTTATTCTACTAATCAACAAATATTTATTCAGAGCAAGTATATCCAGCCTACGCAATCTAGAGGTATATCACCTACGCAATTTAGTTCAATCGTCACATGCTATGAAATACTATTGCTATTAACGTTTTCAAAAACAAGAACTCTGAGAAGTCAAACAACTGATAAACACTAGAACGGGTATCTAATCTGAATTCCACACCCAAAGTTCGAAACCGTAACACCGAATAGAAGTGAACTAGCGATTTCTAACTCCGTCATCCGAAACAATGAACAGCCGACCATCTCGCGATGTTATTGCGGCTACTACTACTCCCAACATGCAAAGCGGCTACCGTGCCGCAGCCCGTGCCGCAGCTGGTGCCGCAGCCTATGCCGCAGAGTCCGGAGGGCCCCGGCGTGCCTCGAGGCGCGAAAGGTAACCTGGGAGCGGTAGTTCTCCTGGACGCCTGCTGGTGTTGCCAGCGCGGCGGTGGCGGATCACTCGGTTCCAGCCAGTAGGTCCTGTGAGGGCGAGCTGAGGCGGAGAAAGGGCGTGGAACTGGAAACGGGTGAGTCGGACGCGGTCTACGCGGTCGAGGGAGGCGGCACCGCGGCTTAGGGTTGACTTAAATAAATGGACCCGTGCTGCAGTCTCTCCGGAGACACCGCGGTCTTAGCGTCAGCGAGCAGAGGGTGAGGAGGCGCCAGAGCCCGGTCCTTGCACCCGTACTCGTCCTCAGCTCCCCGCCAGCATCTCCACCATGCAGTCCCGGGAAGAAGCTTCGCGCTCTCGCCGCCTCGCCAGTCCCCGCGGCGGGAAGCGGCCCAAAAGGGTTCACAAACCCACAGTTTCGGCTTTTTTCACGGGCCCGGAGGAGCTGAAGGACACGGCCCATTCTGCAGCCCTGCTGGCCCAGCTCAAGTCCTTCTACGACGCGCGGCTGCTCTGTGATGTGACCATCGAGGTGGTCACTCCTGGCAGCGGGCCTGGCACGGGCCGCCTCTTCCCCTGCAACCGTAATGTGCTGGCTGCCGCGTGTCCCTACTTCAAGAGCATGTTCACCGGTGGCATGTACGAGAGTCACCAGACGAACGTGACCATGCACGATGTGGATGCCGAGTCCTTCGAGGTGCTGGTCGATTACTGCTACACGGGTCGTGTGTCTCTGAGTGAATCCAACGTGGAGCGCCTGTACGCCGCCTCCGACATGCTGCAGCTGGAGTATGTGCGCGAAGCCTGTGCCTCCTTCCTAGCCCGCCGCCTTGACCTGGCCAACTGCACAGCCATCTTCAAGTTCGCCGACGCCTTTGGCCATCGCAAGCTGCGATCACAGGCCCAGTCGTTTATAGCCCACAACTTCAAGCAGCTCAGCCAGATGAGTTCGATTCGGGAGGAGTCTCTGGCAGATCTGACCCTGGCCCAACTTCTGACTGTCCTGCGCCTGGACAGCCTAAACATCGAGCATGAGCAGACTGTGTGCCACGTGGCGGTGCAGTGGTTGGAGGCGGCTCCCAAGGAGCGGGGTCCCAGCGCTGCAGAAGTCTTCAAGTGTGTCCGCTGGACACACTTCACTGATGAAGATCGGAATTACCTGGAGGGGCTGCTGACCAACACCATGGTGAAGAAGTACTGTCTGGACCTTGTTGAAGGGGCCCGGCAGATGCGATATGGTGACACGTTGTGCAAGTCTCTGGTGCCAAAGCCAGAGAGCAGCAGCGGTGGCAGCAGCAGCAGCGGCTGTGGCGTCGTTAGCAGTGTCGTTAGTGGCGCTGGTGGCGGCGGCGGCGGCTGCAGCAGCAGCTCTGTTGTATCCGTGGCAGAAAATCCACCCCAGAGGCTGGGCGTGTATGCCAAGAAGATGGTGATCTTCTTTGGACATCCCAGAGATCCCTTTCTGTGCTGTGACCCATACTCGGGGGACATTTACAAAGTGCCATCACCTTTGACCTGCCTTGCTCACACTAGGACTGTGACCACCTTAGCTGTCTGTGTCTCTCCAGACCATGACATCTATCTGGCCGCCCAGCCCAGGAAAGACCTCTGGGTGTATAAACCAGCCCAGAATAGTTGGCAGCAACTTGCTGACCGCCTGCTCTGCCGTGAGGGCATGGATGTGGCATACCTCAATGGCTACATTTACATTTTGGGTGGGCGAGACCCTATTACCGGCATTAAACTGAAGGAGGTGGAGTGCTACAGCGTCCAGAGGAACCAGTGGGCCTTAGTGGCTCCACTGCCCCATTCTTTTATTTCCTTCGATCTGATGGTAATTCAGAACTATCTTTACGCTCTAAATAGTAAGCGCATGTTCTGCTTTGATCCCAGCCACAATATGTGGCTGAAGTGTGTTTCTCTGAAGCGCAATGATTTTCAGGAAGCCTGTGTCTTCAATGATGAGATCTATTGCATCTGCGACATCCCTGTCATGAAGGTCTACAATCCAGTCAGAGGAGAGTGGAGGCAGATTAATAACATTCCCTTGGTGTCAGAGACTAACAACTACCGGATTATCAATCATGGCCAAAAACTGTTGCTGATCACCTCACGCACCCCGCAGTGGAAAAAGAACCGGGTGACCGTGTATGAATATGATATTAGAGGTGACCAGTGGATTAATATAGGTACCACATTAGGCCTGTTCCAGTTTGATTCTAACTTTTTTTGCCTCTCAGCTCGCGTTTATCCTTCCTGCCTTGAACCTGGTCAGAGTTTTCTCACTGAGGAGGAAGAAGTGCCCAGTGAATCTAGCACTGAGTGGGATTTAGGTGGATTCAGTGAGCTGGACTCTGAGTCAGGAAGTTCAAGTTCTTTATCTGATGATGATTTGTGGGTTCAGGTAGCCCCTCAGTGAAATGCGCAGGGTCAGCAGAGTGTGTTATAGATAAGCTGAAACACTAAGGTGTTTTTACTGCTTTGGAAAGTATCTTAAAGAGACCCTTTCGTTTTGCTGGGAAAAAAAAAAAAAGAAAAAAGTGGATTAATTTCAGGTTTGGTATAGAAAGGGTATTGTTTGAAATACTAACGTAATTTAATGTTACAGAATTTAAACATTAAAAGAAATCAACCTATTTAATAATTTACTGTTCTAAAAGTCCAGTGTTGATTGTTTAGTATGTTTATGTTTGATGACAATATAAGTTAGTTGTAATCAATAGTCTTCTATTATTAAATCTTACATTCTGTCTTGTGCCACAAGTACTTCAACTTGAATTTTAATTTCTACAATAGAAAACTGATTGGATAGGAATTACGAGAGAGGGTTGGAAAGCATATATTTTCCTTCAGGACAATGTAGTAGATTTCCAAAACTTTAAACTAGTGGGTTTTTACAAAGTGTGTTCTAACAGATATAGTCTGCTAAGTTTTAGTTCAGTTTTCTCCTCTTTTGTGAAAAAAAAATACATATGTTTAATGTGACTGAATGGTGATTTCATTTGTGATAATATATAGAATGGTCATAAGCTCACTGAAAGTAAAAACAAAAAAACAGGATTCTACTGTTTGAAAAGAAATTAAAGTTTTAAATCTGTAATATAACGTGTATTTGCAAATAGTGACCAATTTTCCATCTAAAAAAATTCCATTCCAGTAGTGTCACCAATCATCTAAAAACCTTAAAAAAAAAAAAAACCCCAGTAACTTGCTTTGTAGGTTCATATTTTAAATCTATACTTGATACATGCTTCACTGAATCAGAGGAATAATCCTTTTTTCACTGGACATGATTGTGAAAATTTTTATCCACTGTCCTAAAAAGTTTATGTGATTCTTAAAATATTTTGGCTGTACAGTTTTGGTGTTTATCTTAGAAGATTTGTCAACAAGATGTGATTATTCTTTACTGTTTTGTGAGTAATATTGGTTTTGAAAGTATGTATTAGTTAAGAACAGTATTTTATTGAAATCAGTAGTTATTGTGTCTATCAACTATAAAATCAAGTGCCAGCAAAGAGTTTTCAAACTTTAAGTTGTGTATAGAACTGTTTTGTGTAGCATTGAAAAATTCTGTCAGTTTTGTAAGTCGCTAATGTTATTATCAGCTTAAAGGTATTTTTCTATTAAAAGTTTACAGTTAAATAACATAAGTGGATGATAGCATTTGGGGCCAGTAGTGAAAGTATATTTCGTCTAAAATATTTCTCTATGCAGTGGTGTACAAGGCTATTTTATTATGGTATTTGTATCTGTTCTGTGTTTCTCTATGAACCATGCTCCAGTCTTTGTTTCTGTCAGCATATGTAAGGGCAAGAAAGTCGAGAAATAGAGAATAAATCACACAAAACTTACATTGTTAAATACATGAAAACATAAGTGCTTACCTCTTGAGGGTTTATTAGATATAGTTGTTATTGATACATATACATGATAAGTGACCAGATGTTTATGGTGTATAACTTTTTCTACACACAATCAGAATTATCTCCCTGAATCTTCATTCAGTGACATGATAATTCCTCTTCTGTGTTTATTCTCTAGTGACAGCGTGCTAACATTTCTTACACCGGGGCAGAGTACAGAGGAATGTGCTCTTTCTGGTAGGGAACTGGATTTTTTATTGAAATACCATAGGATGAAAACAGAGAGGAAGACATAAAAGGTTTTTCTTTTTTTTAAAAGATATTTCTTAGCCATTTTGATGGGCTGTTTGAAGATTCTACAAGACATTCCTGTTCAACATTTTTAGTGAAATAAGATGCTTGCTTATCCTACCAGTATGTGTTCCTTCAGAAGGACAGACATGCTTTTAGTTGCCTGAGGCTCAATTTTGTTCCATTTGACATCAAAGTTGTTTTCAGCACTGTCCTTAACACAAAGCTGTTTCTCAATAGGGTTATTTTTTGGCCAACTTTTTCTTCACCAGGAACTTCTTGTTGATAGCTTTTTCCTTTGTCGGGTTGAAATAGAACAGTGATGATCTCAACCAGACTCTCCTTCTGCAGAATTAAGGTGTGCAACTGATTGATAAAAGACAGATTCTCCAATTGTCATTTTCAACCTTTAAGTTAAAGCCTAAGCGAAATAGTAGTAATATCTTGGTTTGCAAAGAGGTTTTCTTGGGAAGAATTTTGGTTTCGTGCTATATTTGTGAATTAGAGAATAGCTGTTAATCATTATTTTACGGATAAGTGATTTGTATGTGATTAGTTACAAATAAAACATACTAGAATCTAGACTTTCTGATTTTTTAACTCATTGTTTCTGTTAAATGTATAAAACCCTTGCTTGTACAGTGAATGACAACTAGCAGTGTTGAAATCCCTTCTTGACTGGAAAGTCCCCTTGTCTCTGTTTTCCAATTAATCAGCACATCTTTTAATAAATATGTTTGTAGGACTGCTATTTGTAAGATTTAGAATGACGTTAATTATCTTTCGTATCTGTCTCTGTAGTCTGAAAAGCTCAAAGGACCCCAATTTTTAAAAATTCTTTTAAGTTCAAACCATAAGTGGTGTTAGGAGTTCCAAAAGGGTAAAGTAGAAATATTTGTACCTGATCTTGTTGAGAATCTGGGGAACACTTTTGATCTACTCCCAAGAAAAAGGCCGGTGTCATAACATCCCTGAAATGATAAAAGTATGACTACTTCTGAAGCTCATCAGACTCAAGATAAGAGCACTTGAGACAGTCTCTCCTCCCCATACCCGCGTACAACCCTTAACCCTTTCATCATTCTAACTAACTTTAAAGGAACATTTGTTACAGCAAATATGATAAAGTAGGGAAGTATGAGGAAGCAACCTTACTTATAGAAAATATGACTATCAGTAGAAACCTAAAAGAATCAATGTCATTTTTAGAACCAACTAGAGGGTTCAATGTATACAAACCAGTTGTTTTTTTAATAATAATAAAAAGCAAAAGACACTGTTCACAGAAGTTGCCAAACCTCAGAGTACCATGGAAGCATAGGTTTGTGCAGAATAGGGGGAAGGGCCCCCCTCCTTTACTCTGTGCCCTTTGTCATTCTTATCTGTTTCATCAAACTTTCATTCCTCACATCTTTAACCTTGAGGACTCAACATGGTCCAAGGCACAGGGAGGGTAGGAAACAGATACTGTTGTATAACATTCCATCCATATCTGAGACATTTTGTCCTAAAACAGCCTAGTCTGTGGGGAGTCACCTGTCTGTATTGGAGTCACCATTTTTCATTCTCGCCTCTAAAGCTAAAATTGCAGCTCAGACCCACTATATCAATCAGGAATATTCTTTTGGGCAAACTATTCATTAATTGTAGGAAAACTAGTTTAAAAGAACTATGTAAATGTCAGGCAAAGTATTTCTTCCAAAACAGATATGTTTGTGCCTTGAAGAAAAAGAAGAGCCAGGACTCTCAGATAAATTAATATCACCTTAATTTAGATCATCTTAAGAAAATAGAACAGAATTTTGTTTTCGCATACTGTAACTGAAAAATTGAGCCGTGGCACTCACTTCAGGTACAGCCTGATCTAGGGTCTCAATGTCTTCAGGGCTTTCTCTGTACAGAGAAGATATCATGGGGCAATGTGTTCCCTCATTTTGTGCATTGATTAGAATATAGGGGCGGTTGTATGTAATGGAGACCTGTCATTGTGTAAATAAGTTTCTCATATGAAATTTCTTATGTGAAAGTCCAATCTGTTATGTTATCCATCATCTAGAAAGTTGACTGGCACCCAGGCTTTCCTGTTTTCTTGTTCTGCTACCCTTGGGGTGTTGTCCCAACCTACATGGTCCAAGCTGGTTTACTCTTGTGTCCACATTCCAGCCATTAAAAGGGGAGGAAGGGGGAGGGGAGGACATGACCCTTCCCTGTGAGGGAAGTCGTGAGCATTGCTTCAGTTGCATGACATTGGCCAGATCTTAACTACATGGACATACATAAGAGTGCCTAGGAGAGGTAGTCTTTGTTCTGGGTCAACATGTATCTAGTTAAACGTCAAGGGTTCCTTCTTATGGAATGAGGGAAAAGGCTATTAGGTTAAACAGCAGTCTCTATCACACCATCTGTCAGGCCAGGTTTTGTCACATGGCGGCCAGAGTGATAACACCATCCCAGCAGTTACTGCAGTCAAGGCAAATGGCTAGGCCTCCTACCCCAGAAACACTCAGAGAGCTCCCTGGGCTCCCACTGCCGCTCTGTACAGAAAAGGCAAGGGCACTTCATCTTGTTTTGATTAAATAAAGCCTTCTAGGCTCAGTGTGTACTGGTACGCTACATCATGAGCCAGTCTTATATTGGCATTATATCACAGAATGTTCCAACTTCCTAAAAGGAAGGAAAAGAGTACTGAAAAATGGCCCTGTGTAATCAATGGCAGTATTAATTATCTTAAACAGCAAACGTTGCTTCTAATTAAAATGTGAGATATCAATTATAGAGTAATGATGAAAACTGGACATTTCTTAGAGCAAAATAGGCTATTTAGCAACATTGTAGCATTTTCTGTGCCTGGATCATCTTTGCAGTGCTGTGTGAATATAAGCTACTCCTCTCCCCCTCTGTTGAAGCCCAGACCAATTAACCGCAATAGTCTATTCAAAACTTAGTTTCTGGGCTTCTCTGGTGGCGCAGTGGTTGAGAGTCCGCCTGCCGATGCAGGGGGCATGGGTTCGTGCCCCGGTCTGGGAAGATCCCACATGCCATGGAGTGGCTGGGCCCGTGAGCCATGGCCTCTGAGTCTGCGTGTCTGGAGCCTGTGCTCCGCAGCGGGAGAGGAGAGAGGCCCGCGTACCACAAAAAAAAACAAAACAAAAAAACTTAGTTTCTTGCTGAATTCTTTTTTTTGTTTTCTGAATTCTTATACTGACTTCAGGTTAGTCATAGTTCGTGCAATATACACATATAGTGTCACTTTTTGTGTTTGTGAAAACTTCAAAACAGCTGCCAGAGAATATTTTAAGTAATTGCTTCTGTCAAGTATATAACTTTTATCATCGTAATTTTCATTACAGATAGCCATACTTATTTTAAAAACAAACAACCCTGATTTTCACATGGAACCCTAACGTCCGCCCGCAAGTGAAGAGTAAGTAATACTTGTGTTAGTAGTTGTATTTCTATTAGTACATGAATGAAGAATATGAGTCCTTTCTCTATTTCACTTCTTGTCTGAAGACAAGTTTTTTGATATATGCTGTGACTGGGTTCTTCTCCATATTCTGTACTAGATACTGCTTGTTTAGTATCCCACTCCCATTACTTTCCTGTACGGCCTCCTCACATGCTGGCATTATTCCATGTATTGATCTGTTTACTCCTTATTATGTCTCCTGAACTAAAATGTGCACTCTTCACGGAGGAACCACGTGTATCTTTTCCACAGCTCCTAACATAGTGCCGGGCACATCATCCGCATTCCATAAATGTTTGTTGAACAAAGAAAGAAATGTATTTCGTGCTTGTTTGCATTTATATGAGAAACACTTGCATTCAGAGCTCTCATCTTTTTGTCAATTTTCCAGCTATGAGGGAGAGCTATTATTAAACTCTTTTGTCTGGTTGTCATAGCAACCCACTGGCCTCCAGAGCTACAGGTTATTTCTGATGGGCATATTCTCCTAGACAACCAAACACGCAGTGTTTTCAATTATGGAGTAATGATGCTATTATAAATCACATTTCTGACACTATATATTTCTCTATCTTTTATAAAGATGGCAGAGAATTAGAACGGAAACAAATCTGTTCAAATCAACAAAGGCTAGGGGAAATAAAGCAGTATGACTCACATCTCTCCTCTCAACCCTTTCATATTTCCTCCAAGTTCTCCGCCTTTCCATAAGCACCTGTGAATTCACTTGGGTTTTCTGACCAAGTTGTTAAGGAAGTTTTGGAAGTTAATTGCTACAAGACAAACTCTAAAAAAGCTCTGTTACAGCTTAAATAGTTTCTTTTTCTCCTCCTTGTTTCTTCCTCCCTCCCTCCCTCCCTCCTCCTTCCTCCCTCCCTCCCTCCCTCCTCCTTCCTCCCTCCCTCCCTCCCTCCCTCCCTCCTCCCTCCCTCCCTCCCTCCCCCTTCCTCCCTCCCTCCCTCCCTCCCTTCCTCCCTTCCTCCCTTTCTTTTTGGCTGCGCTGCACCTTGCTGATCTTAGTTCCCCACTAGGGATCGAACCTGTTTCCCCCTGCAGTGGAAGCGTGAAGTTCTAACCACTGGACAACCAGGGAATTCCCAGTCCTTGCTTGTTTCTTAAATTTCATGTTAAATTAACAAATGATAATAGCCTTGCAAAAATTGAGATTTGCTCTGAAAAGTTTCAAAATGAGGTCTTTTCCAACCTCGTTCTTCCTTCCATTCATATTTTAGTGGCAAGAATTGAGAGGAGTTTTATTAAACTGGGTTAGTCATCACAGAAAACTCATTATCAGTTCAATAAAACAGGGTTTTTCTGGCCCATTCAACAAGGCATGATTGTAGTTTTTAAAAGGCAGAGTCTTCGTCTTCTTTTTTTTTTTTTTTTGGCTGAGTGGCTTGTGGGATCTTAGTTCCCTGACCAGAGATGGAACCCAGGCCCTCAGCAGTGGAGAGCGTGGAGTCCTAAACACTGGACTGCCAGGGAATTCCCAGCAGAGTCTATTTTCTAATGATGGATACCTTAATGGGATTTTACATGTATGTTATGCTGTATTTTCTTTTCTGTAGGTTTTGGTCATATGCAATAGGGAGAGTCATTTACCACCTAGTTCCAAGTAGATCCTATGAAAAATACTTCACTACACCCTTTCTCTGTGCAGTTCTAATGCTTTTGTCCTACATACAGTTGTGATACCCATCAGTAAACTGTCCCATAACTTTATTTAAAAGAAGTGATACTGCATTTAGCTTACCTACTGGGCTTTGACATTATAAAAGCAGTAACACTTTAGTACATGCAACCATCTTCAACAAATAATATACAATGGGGATACTGTCAGGAAGACAAAGAGAAAGATAAGGAGGGATGGTATTGTCTGTAGTGTCAAGACTGCAGATTTGGGTACCTGAACACCTGGGGTATTTTGATTAACATTTTTTTTAACATTTTTATTGGAGTATAATTGCTTTACAATGGTGTGTTAGTTTCTGCTTTGTAACAAAGTGAATCAGTCTGATTAACATTTTTAAGAACTTCATTGTAGTCTTCTAGAAATCTCCATGCACTGTTACTCTTTTTTTTTTCTTTTTCACTGTTACTCTTTTAAACAAGCTCTGAATCCTACACATTAGCTGAGATGTCAAAACTTTGAGACAGCTAAACCTAGATATCTGCCTATTGTAAAAATTGAAAATGGCCCAGTGGAAGGGAAGGATTCTCCAGGGCAGGATGGAAGGGAAGGAGTCTCCAGAGCAGGATCAGATGTCCAGCCACACAAATCTTGCAACAGTTCTTGACAAAATCACCAATTCCCAAGTCTAGTTCTCTTCTTTAGAAGTTAGGGTATTTAATAATTACTGCACCTTGATTTGGTTGGGTTTGGGTACTGAGTCAGATTAACCAAACTATCAAGAAACAAATATACAAAATCTGTAATATTGATACATTAAGTTGCAAATAGAAAATAAAGCTTTTGCCTTCAGGAGGGAGCCCCCAGTGCCCAGTTTTTCCCTTGGGAGTGAAGAGTTTGGACCATGTATCAAGTGCCACAAATTCGAACAGTGCCACCCAAGGGCCTGCATCCCAAATCACATAGCTTGGGGAGCCTTGGGGAACCAATCAGCCAGCCTTGTCATTTGCAAGTCCTCCAGGACCACATTAAAAAAAGGAGTGATTTCAAATGGATACTCAAGTACTTCCATGGCTATTCCCCTCCCCGGGCTCAGCACAGAGGGAACAGGCAAAAACACCCCTCTTCTAGTTTCTCCCTGAAAGGAGCTTTACTGCATACTTTCCCAGCTACTGCCTGAAGATCCAGCTTCTAATCAGCTTGTGTATGGATGCTGACTGGGAGTCTCCCAGGAGACTGAAGGAGCCCTGGGCAGTCCCCCTGCTTGCTCTCTAAAGCTCCCTCCAACAATACAAACAAGTCTCTAGCTTCTCTCTGGAAGGAACTTGTCTACACATCCAGCACCGCAACTTATCTGGCTGCCACCTGAAGGACTGGCTGCCAAGCCACCTTGCTCTGGAAGCCCACAGGGCCCAGCTTTCACAACTACCCTGGAGCCCCATTAAACCAAGGGGCAGTTTGATACAGAAATGTCAGCAGGCTCAACACAGAGGGAACAGACAAAAATGCAAGGCTCTCAGTTTCTCCCTGGAAGGTATTTGCATAATTTTCCAGCTTCTGCCCAAGGTTTGGGCTTCGAATTAGCCCACACCTGAGAGCTGATGAGGCGTATAATTAGTCATCATGTGAGGGTCTGAATGGGCATGTGCCTCCTCCTTCCTGTGCCTTCTCCCCGCCTAGCTCACCCCAGCCATAAAGCCGAGTCTCCAGATACTCTGTGAAAAGAGTTTGTCAACATATCTAGCACCCCACCTTCTATGGCTACAAGCTGAGGGACTGGTCCTAAATCTCCTAGCTCTGGATGATGATGGGGCTCAGCAGTTATGAGTCCCCTGAGACCACAGAGAACAAAGAGGCATTTTCATATGGGTGTACAAGTGTTCCCAGCAGTGATTCCCTCTGGCTCAGCACAGAGTGAATAGGCTCAAATGCGAAGCTCCTGGTTTCCCTTTGATAGGGGCTGGACTGTAGAGCTAACATCCTGCCTTTCCCAGTTGCTGCCTGAAGGTCAGGCTTCCAATTAGCCTGCACTGGGGACCTGAAGGGACAAGCAGTTAGTAGTCGTTTGGGAGCCTGAACGTGTGTGTGGGCATTTCCCATGCCTTTGGAGCAATAATGGGTCTTGGCACACCCGAATCTGCTAGAAGCCACCAAGAATAAGGACTGTGATTTGGATAAGCACAGAAGTTTGAGAGACGGGACTTCCCTGGTGGTGCAGTGGTTAAGAATCCTCCTGCCAATGCAGGGGACACAGGTGTGAGCCCTGGCCCAGGAAGATCCCACATGCCACGGAGCAACTAAGCCCCTGCGCCACAACTACTGAGCCCGCGCGTCCTAGAGCCTGTGCTCCACAACAAGAGAAGCCACCGCAATGAGAAGCCCATGCACCACAACGAAGACCCAAAGCAGCCAAAAATAAATAAATTAATTTAAAAAAAAGTTTGAGAGGCAATCAGGAGCTCAAGCCATGCCGAATGGCAAGATTCATCTCCAACACAAGGCTACTCTTTCTAAACTGGGAGAGGGGGAATTCCCTGGCAGTCCAATGGTTAGGACTCTGTGCTTCCGCTGCTTGGGGTCCGGGTTCAATCCCTGGTCAGGGAATTAAGATCCCACAGGCTGAGCGACCAAAAAAAACAAAAAAAAAAACAAAAAAAAAACTGGGAGAGGTGGCTGTTTTATCTGATGCACAGAAACGGACACAGAGAGTCAAAGGGAATTAAGAAACAGGAATATTTTCCAAACAAAAGAACCAGATACAACCCCAGAAAAAAGACGTTAATGAAGATAATGACTTACCTGATAAAGTGCTCAAACTAATGGTAATAAAAATGCTCACAAGGTCAGGAGAACAATGCATGAATAAAGTGAGAATTTCAACAAAGAGAAAACGTAAGATATTGTCTTATACTTAAAAATATTTTGATAGGGCTTCCCTGGTGGCGCAGCGGTTGAGAGTCCGCCTGCCGATGCAGGGGACATGGGTTCGTGCCCCGGTCTGGGAAGATCCCACATGCTGCGGAGCGGCTAGGCCCGTGAGCCATGGCCGCTGAGCCTGTGCGTCTGGAGCTTGTGCTCCGCAATGGGAGAGGCCACAGCAGTGAGAGGCCTGCGTACCGCAAAAAAAAATTTTGATAACTATATTTTAAAACAATTGATTTTGTATGTAATCCTATGTATTTTAATAGTTTCATTGAGATATAATTCACATACCATATAATTCCCCTACTTATAGCATATAATTTAATAGTTTTTGTATATTCAGAGTTGTACAACCATCATTACAATTAAAATTTTTTTTCCATCACTTTAAAAAGAAACCCTGTATCCATTAGCAGTCGTTTCCCATTTTCCCTCAACTTCACCCCCTTCTCCAAGACCTAGGCAGCCAATAATCTACCTTCTATCTCTATGGACATTTCATACAAATGAAATCATATCATACAAAATGTGGTCTTTCGTGTCTGGCTTCTTTTACTTAGCATAGTGGTGTCAAGGTTCACCCATGCTGTGGCATGTATCAGTTCTTCATTCCTTTTTATGGCCTGATGATATGCCATTATATGTGCCATTATTGGGATGTACCATATTTTATTATACACTCTCAATTGATGGACATTAGGGCTTTTTCCACTTTTTGGCTATTATGAATCATGCTGCTATGAACATTCACCTACAAGTTTTTGTGTGGACATACACTTTCAGTTCTCTTGGGCATATATGTTTACCTTTTTGAGAAAGTACCAGACTTTTCCAAAGCTGCTGCATCATTTTGCAATCCTGTCAGCAATGTAAGAAGGTTCCAATTTCTCCACATTAACAATTGTTATTTTTCTGTCTTGTTTATTATAGCCATCCTCGTAGGTATGAAGTACATTCTCATTGTGGCTTTGATTTGCATTTCCCTGGTATCAAACGGCTAATGATGTTGAGCATTTTTCCATGTGCTTCTTGACCAAATGTATATCCTGTTTAGAGAAATGTCTTCTCAGATGTATTGCTCATTTTTCAATTGGGTTGTCTTTTTATTAAGTTGTAAGAGTTCTTAGTATATTATGGATACTACTGCCTTATCAGATATATGATTTGCACATATTTTATTGCGTTCTATGTGTTATAGGCTGACTTGTGTTCTCCTCACAATTCATATGTTGAAGCCCTAATCCCCCAGTACCTCATTTTGTGTCTGTATTTGAGGATAGCGCCTTTATGGAGGTAATTAAGTTAAAATAGACAGGATGGACCCTAATCCAATCTGACTGGTGTCCTTATAAAAAGAGTTGATTAGGACACATACAAAAACACCAGGGATATGTGTGCACAGAGGAAAGTCCATGTGAGGATACATTACAATGGTGGCCATCTGCAAGCCAAGGGGAGAGGCCTCAGAAGAAACCAAACTTGCTGGCACTTGAACCTCTAGCCTCCAGAATTGTGAGAAAATACATTTCTGTTGTCTAGGCCATTGTTGCTGTGGTATTTTGTTATGGCAGACTTCCAAACTAATATAGATTTTGATACTGGAACTGAGGTGCTGCTGTTTTAAAGGCTTAAAAATGTAGAAGTGGCTTTGGAACTGGGTAATGGGTAGAGGCTGGAAGAATTTTGAGTGCATGTTAGAAAAAGCCTAGGTTGCCTCAAGGAAACTATTGGTAGAAATATGGCTGTTAAAGTTGCTTCTGGTGAGACTAATGCCAAAAACTCAGTCTCTGTACACCGGTGCTGAATTGACTCTTGGAGACAGAGTTTTGGGTGAAGTAGAAAAGAAGAGCTTTATTGCTTTGCCAGGCAAAGGAGGACACAGCAGGCTTCTGCCCTTGAAAACTGTGTGTCCCCACCCAGGAAGATTTGGTGAGGAGTTTTATTTTATTTTTTTTAATTTATTTATTTTTTATTTTTGGCTGCGTTGTGTCTTTGTTGCTGTGTGCGGGCTTTTCTCTAGTTGCGGTGAGCAGGGACTACTCTTCGTTGTGATGTCCAGGCTTCTCATTGTGGTGGCTTCTCTTTGTTGCGGAGCACGGGCTCTAGGCACATGGGCTCTAGGTGTGCGGGCTTCAGTAGTTGTGGCTGGCAGGTTCAGTAGTTGTGGCACGCGGGCTTTAGAGTGCAGGCTCAGTAGTTGTGGCGCATGGGCTTAGTCGCTCCACGGCGTGTGGGATCTTCCCAGACCAGGGATCGAACCTATGTCCCCTGCATTGGCAGGCAGATCCTTAACCACTGCGCCACCAGGGAAGTCCTGGTGAGGAGTTTTATAGCAATGATTCAAGGGTGGGGTTGATAAAACTAAGGTGTGTGCAGGGCCTGCACTCCTGTAATCTGGTCTCTGGTAATTTTTTTTTTTTTTTTGCTGTACGTGGGCCTCTCACTGTTGTGGCTTCTCCCGTTGCGGAGCACAAGCTCCGGACGCGCAGGCTCAGTGGCCATGGCTCACGGGCCTAGCCGCTCCGTGGCATGTGGGATCTTCCCAGACCAGGGCACGAACCCGTGTCCCCTGCATCGGCAGGCGGACTCTCAACCACTGCGCCACCAGGGAAGCCCTCAGGTAATCTTTTGATGAGCTTCTCTGGTTGCTTTAATCTGGCCTCAGGTGGTCTTCTCTGGAATGAAGAATGCTGACATCTTCCATTTGTTGGGGGTTTTAGTTCTATAAAGGGCTTAAAGATATTGTTATGTGTATTCCTTGAGGTGGAACCAGGATCCTGCCCCAAGGCTGCACTCTTGTTTCTTGACTGCTCCTGCCTTTTCTCTGCATCCCCTCCCTTCCCTGATTAGCAACTGTTTGAATCTGCCTTTTGGGACTCAGGGAAGGTCATGGAGGCTGGAAGCTGTTCCCTACAAACAAGGAACGGGAGACATGGAAAGGCTTCCCCAGTAGCCCCACAGGGTGCTGCTTGGTTTCAAGACCTCAGATGGAAATAAGGAACATGTTATTGGACACTGGAGGAAAGCTGATCCTTGTTATAAAGTGGCACAGAACTTAGCTGAATCGTGTTCTAGTGTTTTGTGGAAGGTAGAACTTTGAGTGATGAACTTGGATGTTTAGCTGAGGAGGTTTCTAAGCAAAGGATTCAAGGTGTGACTTAGCTTTTCCTTGTTGCTTGTAGTAAAATGTGAGAGGAGAGAAACTGAAGAAGGAAATGTTAAGCAAAAAAACCCCAGAAAGTGAAGATTTGGAAAGTTCTCAGCCTATCCTTATTGCAAAAAAATTGAGAAAGCATGTTCCAGAGAGAACATCAAGGGTATAGCAGAACAATCACTTGATAAAGAGATTATGGATGTGAGTCCTGGATCTAATCAGCCATTTCAGCAGAGGCCAGGAAAGGGACAAAACGGAGGGAGGCTATTGAACTTTTGGGATTCAACATAGGGAATGACGGAGCTGTTCTCTGTGAACATGCCTTATCTTTCAAGAAAAGGGAAGAATGACCCTGAGGGTGATTCTGAGACTGGGAGGGCTGCCACTCCCACAGGGTCCCTGAGTTTCAGCAGGACAAGCTGCCCAGGGCCTCAGGGCTGGAGCTGCTCCCTGGAGCCTGGGCAGTGGGAGTTGGGGGGAGGGCCACTACCTCAGTGGGCCTGAGGTCAGAGTATCAAGCCAAAGAATATTATTCTTGAGCTTTAAAATCAGGGAATTTTTCCTGCTAAGTTTTGGGCTTGCTTGGGACCCATGACCCCTTTCTTCTTTCCAATTTCTTCCTCTTGGACTAGGAATGTCTGTTGTATGCCTGTCCCACCATTGTATTTTGGAAGCAGATAATTTGCTTTTACAGGTTCACAGCTTAAGAGGGATTTTTGCCTCAGAATGAATCAAACCTCAAGACTCTCCCACACTTGATTTATTTATTTATTTTTAAATATTTAAATATTTATTTATTTATTTTTGGCTGCGTTGGGTCTTCGTTGCTGCGCGTGGGCTTTCTTTAGTTGCGGCGAGCAGGGGCTACTCTTCGTCGCGGTGCGCTGGCTTCTTATTGTGGTGGCTTCTCTTGTTGCGGAGCACGGGCTCTGGGCGCGAGGGCTTCAGTAGTTGCAGTACTCAGGCTCAGTAGTTGCGGCGCACGGGCTTAGTTGCTCTGCGGCATGTGGGATCTTCCCGGACCAGGGCTCGAACCCACATCCCCTGCATTGGCAGGCAGATTCTTAACCCCTGCACCACCAGGGAAGTCCTCCACACTTGATTTAGATTATAGTTAGTTGAAACTTGGGACTTCAAGCGGATGCCAGAATGGGTTAAGACTTTTGAGCTGTTGGGATGGGGATGAGTGTATTTTGCACGTGGGACATACATGAATTTGGGGGTCCAGATGGTAAACTGTTATGGACTGAATAGTGGCCCCCTAAAATGTATATATGAAAGCTTAATCCCCAGTACCTCAGAATTTGACTGTATTTGGAAATAGGGCCTTGAAAGAGGAAATTCAGTTAAAAAGATTGGATTAGGCCCTCCTAATCCAATCTGACTGGTGTCTTTATAATATAAGGAGATCAGGACACGCAAAGAAACAGCAGGGATGCACATGCACAAGGAAAGACCAGGTAAGGATACAGAGAGAAGGCAGCCATCTGCAAGCCAAGGAGACAGGCCCCAGAAAAAACCAAACCTGCTGGCACCTCGATCCCAAACCGTGAGAAAGTTAATTTCTGTTTTTGAGGCCATCCTGGCTGGGGAGTTTTGTTATGGCAGCCCCAGAAAACTAGTACATCATGGGTTATCTTTTCACTTTCTTCTTCTTCTTTTTATTTTTTTATTTTTTGGCCTCATAGTGTGGCATGCAGGATCCTAGTTCCCCGACCAGGGATCGAACCCGCATCCTGCATTGGGAGTGCGGAGTCTTAACCACTGGACTGCCAGGGAAGTACCTCTCTTGATAGTGTCCCTTGAAGCACAAAAGGTTTTAATTTTTCTGAAGCTCAATCAATCTATTTTTCCTTTCTTGTGCTTTTGGCATTATGTCTAAGAAGGGAAAGCCCTATCCTTAGGTCATAAAGATTTATTCCTACATTTTCTTCTCCAAAAGTTTTATAGCTTTACATTTAGGTTTCTGATCCATTTTTTAAATTTTTATTTTATTGAAGTATAGGTGATTTACAATGTTGTGTTAATTTCTTCTGTACCGCAAAGTGATTGATATAAATATATATACATTCTTTTTCATATTCTTTCCCATTATGGTTTATCACAGGATACTGAATATAGTTCCCTGTGCTATGTAGTAGGACTTTGTTGTTTATCCATTCTATATATAATCATTTGCATTTGCTAATCCCAAACTCCCAAGCCCTCCCTCCCCCTTCCCCTTGTTCCCTTGGCAACAAGTCTGTTCTCTATGTCTGTGAGTCTGTTTCTGTTTCATAGATAAGTTCATTTGTGTCATATTTTAGATTCCACATATAAATGATATATGATATTTGTCTTTCTCTTTCTGACCTACTTCACTTAGTATGATAATCTCTAGGTCCATCCATGTAGCTGCAAATGGCATTTATTTCATTCTTTTTTATGGCTGAGTAGTATTTCATTGTGTGTGTGTGTATTCTATTGTGTGTGTATGTTATATATATATATAATATTCCATTGTGTGTGTGTATATATATACATACATACATACATACACACTTCTTTATCCATTCCTCTGTTGATGGACATGTAGGTTGTTTCCATGTCTTGGCTATTGTGAATAGTGCTGCTATGAAGATAGGGGTGCATGTATCTTTTTGAATTATAGTTTTATCTCAATATATGCCCAGGAGTAGGTTGCTGTATATGATCCATTTTGAATTAATTTTTGTGTATGGTATTATGAAGGGGTCAACTTCATTCTTTTTACATGGGGATATTGAATTATTCCAGGACCACTTGTTGAAAAGTCTATTCTTTCCCCCATTGACTAGGCTTGGCACCCTTGTTAACATTCAGATGACCATAAAAGTAAAGGTTTATTTCTGGAGTCTCAATTCTATTTCAGCAATTTATGTGTCTACCTTTTGCCAGCACCACACTTAGCCCTGATTTCTGTAGCTTTGTTGTAAGTTTGGAAATCAGGAAGTGTGAGTCCTCTAACTTTGTTCTTCTATTTCAAGACTGTTTTGGCTATTTGTAATTCCTTGCATTTCCATATGAATTTTAGGGTCAGCTAAGGATTTTGATAATGATTGTGTTGCATCTGGATCAATTTGTTGAATATTTCTATCTTAACACCAATTAAGTTTTCCAATTTATGAACATGGGCTATCCTTCACTTATTTAGATATTCTTCAGTTTCTTTCAGCAATGATTTGTAGTTTCCAGAGTACATATTTTGCACTTATTTTCTTGAACTTATTCCTAAGTATTTTATTCTTTTTGATGTTGTTATGAATGGAATTGTGTTCATTTCTTTTTTTTAGTGTAATCCTATGTATTTTTATTTCTGGCATTTATTTATTTATTTATTTAGGCCATGCCACACGGCTTGCAGGGATCTTAATTCCCCGGCCAGGGATTGAACCCGTGCCTCCTGCAGTGGAAATGTGGAGCCCTAACCATTGGACCGCCAGGGAATTCCCTTTATTTCAGGCATTTAAACAGTTCTTCTGAGATGGGACCTGTAGAGTTCACCAGATTATCAAATATGTTCAAAGGAAAAAAAATAAAAAGCCCTACTCTGCGTTGTAGCCAATGATCTTTATAAAACACAAATCTGACCATGTCTCTTCACTGATTAAAACTTGTAACTGACTGCCCATGGCCTCAGACAAAAGTCCAGTTTCCTTAACATAGCTTGTAAGTTCCTGTATGCATTGTCCCTGCTTGTCTGCCTTTCTGGCCTGTCTCTGTACCTCTGCCTCATCCTCATACTTTGTGCTCTGATCTTAGTAAACTACTCTTAGATCCTTGAAAACACCCTTCTTCTTCTCCCTCGCCAAGACCTTTGCATGTGCTCGTCCCTCATCTTGTAACCCTTTTCTCTGCACCTCATGGCCTCACCAATGCCGACTCCCTCTTCAGTTCTCAGGTTAGACATACTTACTCCAGGAAGCCTTCCTTGACCCTGACATCTGGGCTGGGGCTTCTCCAATGAGCTCTCCCGGTCTCTAGTGCTTCCACTGACAATCTGTGTGTTAGTACTTGCCTGTCTGCTTATCTGTGCCCTTACCAGATTGTAATCTTAATAAGAGCAGACATTCTGTCTTTTCCCTCTGTTTTCTCCTATAGTCTGGTGGCAGGAACAGAACTTGGTCTGGAAAGTCATTTCTAACTCTGATGTGTTTTATTATCCTCAAGTTTTTGTAATTTCCTCATTTCTATATATAATACCAAGGTTTCCCCACATTCCAGTCTAAACTCATTGGGACTGTCTGTGATGTTTGTCTTTATTACTAAGTTACAGTTAGTGGTCAAATGAAGTTGAATTTTTGTCTGTATTTTATCTCACATTATTGTTTGGCTCTATATTTCAACACTCAAAATGATAGATTTAGAAATTACCCTAAAAATCAGCCAACCAGTTTTGCTTGTTTCAGTTCCACAGCATTCCTGATAGATGATCGTTCAGATTCTGCTTGAATACCACCAGTGAAAGAGAGTTCATTATTTTAAAGAAGGTTCTTTTTTTTTTTTTTGGCTGCACTGCACAGCTGTGGGATCTAAGTTCCCCCGACCAGGGATTGAACCTGTGCCCCCTGCAGTGGAAGCCTGGAGTCCTAACCACTGGACCGCCAGGGAATTCCCACAGAGTTCATTATTTCACTCTTCTAAATTTGTTTCTCCTTGCTTGGATTAAGAAAAGAAAAGGGGAAGAAACCCACAAGATTTTCTAAGTTGAAGAAGAAGATGGAGTCTAGGATTTAGGATACCACTAGACATACCACCAATCTACCTACCTTTTTATTATTTGTTTTACATGAGAAATACTGTCATGTCATCTGCTAAAAATTGTGCAGATATTAGCCACACCATCTACTGGAAAAATCAGGTCAGCAGAGATTTCATGAAATGATTGCATCTGATAATGCTTTTCAATTTCAAGACCTCCTGTGTCATTATTTTAAACAACCCAATGATTATAAGCCATAATGTAAGTAAGTACACCGTAATACTGGTAGGCCACACGTGATAATTCAGCATTATGGTTCAATCCCCTGTGAAGCACAAGAGCCCATAGCAAAGTAAAATATTGTACTTCGCATTGAAACAAGTATTGTATCAAAACAAATTAGAAAAC
Source organism: Mesoplodon densirostris (assembly GCF_025265405.1). Taxonomy (NCBI): domain Eukaryota; kingdom Metazoa; phylum Chordata; class Mammalia; order Artiodactyla; family Ziphiidae; genus Mesoplodon; species Mesoplodon densirostris. The sequence goes on from NC_082677.1 coordinate 25,499,664, forward strand.
TTGAGAGTATTGTATAATAATTTAAAATATATTTTTTTCATGCGATACTTGAGGAAAGATGGATTCAATTTCAGGAGAATGAAGAGGTCTTGGGGGGATTTTCTAGTTTTAGAAATAGACTATACATGGAACTCTCTTCAATACTCTGTAATGACCCACATGGGAATAGAATCTAAACAACAGTGGATATAGGTATATGTATAACTGACTCACGTTGCTGTACACCTGAAACTAACACAACATTGTAAATCAAGTCTACTCCCATAAAAAAAATAATAATAAATTTAAAAAAATAAAAAAGAAGTAGATTATATAGATTCTTTTTGGAGTAACAAGTTATAATATACCTTATTTTGGGGGCAAAATTAGAATTCTTTTTATGTATATTAAGGAGCTCTTCAAAGACAATAAAATTTAACCTCTCAAAGCAAAATGTTCATACATTTTTTAGTCTATTCTTGATTGCTCACTTGCTTCTTGGATTTGAAGAACATTTTCCTTTTGACTCACAAATGTGTTTCGATGCTTAACCAAGGTCTTTGCTTCACCCTCATGTAATAAGGGGAACACTCAAGACTTTATAGATTTAGACTGACATGTTCCTTTCATGTTCCAGGTTGGATTATTTTCATTTTGGTACACTTCCTTCCAGTTTTTTTTTTTTTTTGCGGTATGCGGGCCTCTCACTGTTGTGGCCTCCCCCGCTGCGGAGCACAGGCTCCGGACGCGCAGGCTCCGGACGCGCAGGCTCAGCGGCCATGGCCCACGGGCCCAGCCGCTCCGCGGCATATGGGATCCTCCCAGACCGGGGCACGAACCCGTATCCCCTGCATCGGCAGGCGAACTCTCAACCACTTGCGCCACCAGGGAGGCCCTTCCTTCCAGTTTTTTATTGAAAATGTTTTCTTACATAGATTTTATATATCATACCATAGATATGATTTTATATGATTTTGCCATACTTTCTTATTTCACAAAAAGTTCTCCCAACATAATTGTACATGTGCACAAATTAATATGATAAAGAGGCTATATATATACAAGGATGCTTATTACCGTATTATTTATAATAGCAATATATTTAAAACGCCATCAGTGTTCATCAGCAAATATTTGGATCCTAAATATATAAACAAAAATTCAGTAAACAAACATTTATACTACAGAATTATATGCAGCCATTAAAAAGAATGAGGTGGATCTGTGTGTTTTGATGTGGAAAGTTGTTGCCATTGAATTTGTTGTTATCTGGACTGTGTGACTTCTGAAACCCCTTCCTGTTTGGACAGCCTGGGACTGTTTGAAGTCTCCTAGGGACAGGGCTTTTCTACAAAAGCAAAAAAGTTTGCAGGTAGGTACCTTCCCAGACTCCTGGCAGAGAGCTTGTGGGCAAAATTTATGAGCCTGTATGTTCTTTTCTAGGACTTTGAATCTCAAGAAGTGACACAAAGAAACAGCGTGTTTAGACTTCTTTCTGGTCATGGCAGCAGTAGTGGAAAGAACATCTATGTGCTGGGGCAGGAGCGTAACAGCATATAAATAAGACCCTTTAATGTGGCTTTTTACTTTCAAAATTTGTATTACACATTTGTGACAACATGGATGGACATTGGGGGGATTGTGCTAAGTGAATATGTGAGAGAGAGAAAGACAAATACCACTTATATGTGGAATCTAAAACCAAAACAAATGAACAAACCAAACCAAACTCATAAATACAGAGAACAAATTGGTGGTGACCAGAGGGGAAGGGTGTTGTGAGGAAGAGTGAAATGGGTGAAGGGGGTCACTTGTATGGTGACAGATGGTAACTAGATTGTGGTGATAGTGTATACAAATGTCAAATTATTATGTTGTACACATGAAACCAGTATGTTATATACCAATTTTACTTCAATTTTTAAAAAAAGAAAGAAAAAAATCAGTAAAAAAAAAAAGGTATTATATACAGTTGGTTCAGAATTCAAAGAGTACAAAGGAAAGGTCCCCCCCTTTTCTCCCATCCTTCTTATCCCTGTCCCCTAAACACCTGGTTTTCTTTTCCAATGTTCTTAATTTTGTGTGTGTATCCTTTCAGAAATGTTTTATGGACACACACAACAGTATGTGAATCTTTCTCTTCCCCCAACCTTTTTTTTTTTTTTTTTTTTTTACTAAAATGGCATCATACTATATAAGCTACTTCTGATCTTGGAGCATATTCTGTATCCTAAGTCAGGAACCTGTTCATTCTTTGTTTTATAGCTACAGAGTAGACACTACATACATACATACAAAGGTATTATAATTCAGTCAGTTTGTATTGGTGGACATCTGGGTGATGTACAATCTTTTGCTCTTACAAACAATGCTGTTGTGAATACCCTTGTACTTGTGATCTTTCATGCCAAAATATCTGTAGGATAAATTTCTCAAAGGATATGTACATTTGGAATTTTGATGAGGTATTACAAAATCGCCCCCTCGGAAAGTTTACGCCAATTTATGCTTCCACCAGCAACGTGTAATAGTGCCATTTCCCCGAAATGTGTTATTAGACTTACTGATTTTGCTCTGACTTGATTTTGACTTTAGTTCTAGCTGACTGAGAAATCTTGGTTTTCCTGCACATTTTCTGAGCTGGTTCTTTGCCTTTCCAACAAATTCCTTTTTCTTTCTTTCTTTCTTTTTTTTTTTAATTAACCAGAGGAAGTTTCTGTTGTTTGCAACCAAGAATCTAGGCTGGTATGATGTCTATGATACATTGTTCAGAGCAAAATCAAGTTGAGGAATAACATGCTTATGGTGATTCTCATTGTTTTTGGCCACACTGCCTGGCTAGCAGGATCTTAGTTCTCCGACCAGGGATGGAACCTGGGCCCACTGCAGTGGAAGTGTGGAGTCCTAACCACTGGACTGGCAGGGAATTCCCTGGTGATTCTCATTTTTATAAAAACAAAAATCAAAACAAAATCACATGCATGTAGGTGTCCAAAAGAAATATCTGGAAGTATACGTTCTGGACAGTGGCTGGTTACCTCTGGATAGAGGAGTTGTCAGAGGAGGTTAGGGAAACACCTTAACTTTCTCCCTCATACACTTGATTATTATTGGAATTTTTTACATTGAGTATATATTACATTTACACTTTTTGAAGTTTTGTTTTTATTCTGGTAGCTCTATCTATATTTGATACCTTCCAAGTGGGAGAGAATTCTTTTATTGTTGATGATGATGATATTTTTGTGTTGTCTTGTTTTACATTATCTAGTATTTCAATTTAAAGACTAAAGCACACACAAAAAAATAAAGACTAAAGCACAGACTAATAAATGAAATATCTGTGTATCCACCACCTAGCTTTCACATTATTAACAATTTACCATATTTTGTTCAGTTTTTTTTATAAAGGAAGAAGGCATTTAGGGACTTCCCTGGTAGTCCAGTGGTAAAGAAACCACCCTCCAATGCAGGGGACGTGGGTTCGCTCCCTGGTCAGGGAACTAAAATCCCATATGCCGCAGGGCAACTAAGCCTGCATGCCACAACTACTGAGCTCACGTGCTTCAGCAAGAGAGCCCTCGTGGTGCAAACTACAGAGCTCACGCACTCTGGAGTCCACGCGCCACAACTACAGAGAGGAAAAAAAACAACCCGCATGCCACAACTAGAGGGAAACCCACATGCCGAAATGAAGAGCCAGTGTACCACAACTAAGACCTAACACAGCCAAAAAAATAAGGAAAATAAGCAAATAAAATTAAAAATATAGTTTAAAAAAAAAGAAAGCATTTAGATACATGTAATGCTCTGCAAATGTCCTTCCCTAATCCCACGTACTTGCTTCCACTCCAGTAGGTAACCCTTGGCCTGAGGTCAATGGTATCAGTCCCATGAAGACCTTTAAAAAATATTTACTGTGTGTATACTCATAAAGAAATGACGGGATTTTTGGGGGATATTTTACAATTTTTTTTTTGTGTGTGTGGTATGCGGGTCTCTCACTGCTGTGGCCTCTCCCATTGCGGAGCACAGGCTCCGGACCCGCAGGCTCAGTGGCCATGGCTCACGGACCTGGTCTAGCCGCTCCACGGCACGTGGGATCCTCCCGGACCGGGGCACGAACCCATGTCCCCTGCATCGGCAGGCAGACTCTCAACAACTGCGCCACCAGGGAAGCCCTACAATTTTAATAAAATTATATCACGGACTTTCCTGGTGGTGCAGCGGCCAAGAATCCACCCGCCAATGTAGGGGACACGGGCTCGAGCCCCGGCTGGGCAAATCCCACATGCCACGGAGCAACTAAGCCCACAAGCCACAACCACTGAGCCTGCACTCTAGAGTCCGCAAGCTACAACTACTGAGCCCACGTGCCATAACTACTGAGCCTGCGTGCCTAGAGCCCACACTCCTCAACAAGAGAAGCCACCGCAATGAGGAGCCCGTGCACTGCAATGAAGAGCAGGCCCCGCCCACCGCAACCAGAGTGAGCCTGCGCGCAGCAACGAAGACCCAACAGAGCCAAAACCAAACAAATATATTTATTTAAAAAAACATATTTCTAAAAAAATAAATAAAATATCATACTTGTACTACTCTGTACTTGCTTTTTTCACTGCTCATTATGCTTTTGAGATATATCCATAATAGTCCATGCAACTCTGAATCATACATCCCAACTGCTACTATTTCTTTTTTTTTTTTTGCGGTACGCGGGCCTCTCACTGTTGTGGCCTCTCCCGTTGCAGAGCACAGGCTCCAGACGTGCAGGCTCAGCAGCCATGGCTCACGGGCCTAGCCGCTCCGCAGCATGTGGGATCTTCCCGGACCAGGGCTCGAACCCATGTCCCCTGCATCGGCAGGCGGACTCTCAACCACTGTGCCACCAGGGAAGCCCTACTATTTCTATCTTTAAAAAAGAAGAATGTTCATTGACTTTGCCAGCCACTTACTTCCCTGTTTTTTTGCTCTCTTCACGCTTTTGGCAATAAAATTCCCTGAAAGTGTTGTCTACACTCGCTGACTCTAAGTTTTCTCTCAAACTCTCTCAACCCACTGCAGTCAGGCTCCCTTGATTCCACTAGCAAAAGACCTGGGTGTGACAGCTAAAAATCCTTCCTCTCTAGAGTTGGCTGCATTGCTTCATGAATGGCCAATGAGAAGCCTCACGTCTCAGCTCCTGGCAGTGGCTTCCGTGGTGGCCCCACGGCTTTAGAGAACCTTCTTCAGCTTCTCTGGATCTTTAGGACCTGGGGCCAAGCACCCTCACAGACCGGCTCAGCTCAAGAGGTGATGGTAATTCTGCTGCCTCTGCCGCTGTGTGATAGTCTTTGGAACACGGCACACGTGAAGATGCTGAATCTAGAAGTCCATTCTGACAGCATGGGATGATTGAGTAGGCAGGCTATTTCTTCCGAGCTGTTCTGGTCTTGTTAGGTCACTTGGAAGAACTTACAGGGACACCAGATCAATGCTGTTTTTGCTTGCCACCTGTGTTTTTCATTGTCCCTGAAGCCATCAGAAGTCTCCTTCAGTCCCTCTGCTGCCACCAAACTTCACTCTGTATGACAGACTCTAGCTCCATCCATGTCTCTACAAATGACCCAATTTCGTTCCTTTTTATGGCTGAGTAATATTCCACTGTATATATGTACCACGTCTTCTTTATCCATTTGTCTGTAGATGGGCATTTATGTTGCTTCCATGACCTGGCTATTGTAAACAGTGCTGCAATGAACATTGGGGTGCATGTGTCTCTTTGAAATATGGTTTTCTCTGGGTATATGCCCAGTAGTGGGATTGCTGGGTCATATGGTAATTCTATTTTTAGTTTTTTAAGGAACCTCCATACTGTTCTCTACAGTGGCTGTATCAGTTTTCATTCCCACCAACAGTGCAAGAGGGTACCCTTTTCTCCACACCCTCTCCAGCATTTGTTGTTTGTAGATTTTGTGATGATGGCCATTCTAACTGGTGTGAGGTGATACCTCATTGTAGTTCTGATCTACATTTCTCTAATTAGTGATGCTGAGCAGCTTTTCATGTGCCTCTTGGCCTTCTGCATGTCCTCCCTGGAAAAATGTCTATTTAGGTCTTCTGCCCATTTTCCGATTGGGTTGTCTGTTTTATTAATATTGAGCTTCATGAACTGTCTATATATTCTGGAGATTAGTCCTTTGTCTGGTGATTCGTTTGCAAATATTTTCTCCCATTCTGAGGGTTGTCCTTTGGTCTTGTTTATAGTTTCCTTTGCTGTGCAAAAGCTTCTGTTTCATTACGTCCCATTTGTTCATTTTTGTTCTTATGTCCATTACCCTAGGAGGTGGGTCAAAAAAGATCTTGGTGTGATTTATGTCAAAGAGTGTTCTTCCTATGTTTTTCTCCAAGAGTTCCATAGTGTCCGGGCTTACATTTAGGTCTCCAATCAACCCTGAGTTTATTTTTATGTATGGTGTTAGGGAGTGTTCCAATTTCATTCTTCTACATGTAGCTGTCGAGTTTTCCCAGCACCACTCATTGAAGAGACTGTCCTTTCTCCATTGTATATCCCCACCTCCCCTGTCATAGACCAGGTGACCCTAGGTGCGTGGGTTTATCTCTGTGCTTTCTATCCTGTTCCATTGATCTGTGTTTCTGTTTTTGTGCCAGTACCGTATTGTCTTGATTACTGTAGCTTTGTAGTATAGTCTGAAGTCAGGGAGTCTCATTGCTCCAGCTCCGTGTTTTTCCATCAAGACTGCTTTGGCTATTCAGGGACTTTTGTGTCTCCATACAAATTTTAAGAATTTTTGTTCTAGTTCTGTAAAAAATTCCATTGGTAATTTGATAGGGATTGCATTGAATCCATAGATTGCTTTGGGTAGTATAGTCATTTTCACAATACTGATTCTTCCAATCCAAGAACATGGTATATCTCTCCATCTGTTTATGTCATCTTTGATTTCTTTCATCAGTGTCTTACAGTTTTCTGAGTACAGGTCTTTTACCTTCTTAGGTAGGCTTATTCCTAGGTATTTTATTCTTTTTGTTGCAGTGGTGAATGGGATTTTTGCCTTAATTTCTCTTTCTGATCTTTCATGGTTAGTGTACAGCAAAGCAAGAGATTTCTGTGCATTAATTTTGTACCCTGAAACTTAACCAAATTCACTGATTAGGTCTAGTAGTTTTCTGGTGTCATCTTTAGGATTCTCTATGTATAGTATCATGTCATCTGCAAACAGTGACAGTTTTACTTCTTCTTTTCCAATTTGTATTCCTTTTATTTCTTTTTCTTCTCTGACTGCTGTGTTTAGAACTTCCAAAACTATGTTGAATAGTAGTGGCAAGAGTGGACATCCTTGTCCATGAGTATAGCTACTCCAGCTTACTTTTGATTTCCATTTGCATGGAATATCTTTTTCCATCCCCTCACTTTCAGACTGTATGTGTCCCTAGGTCTGAAGTGGGTCTCTTGTAGACAGCATATATGTGGGTCTTGTTTTTGTATCCATTCAGCACGCCTGTGTCTTTTGGCTGGAGCATTTAATCCATTCACATTTAAGGTAATATCTATTACTATTTTGTTAATTATTTTGGGTTTATTTTTGTAGGTCCTTTTCTTCTCTTGTGTTTCCCACTTAGAGAAGTTCCTTTAGCATCTGTTGTAGAGCTGGTTTGGTGGTGCTGAATTCTCTTAGCTTTTCCTTGTCTGTAAAGCTTTTGATTTCTCCGTCGAATCTGAATGATACCCTTGCTGGGTAGAGTAATCTTGGTTGTAGGTTTTTCCCTTTCATCACTTTAAGTATATCGTGCCATTCCCTTTGGCTTGTAGAGTTTCTGCTGAGAAATCAGCTGTTAACCTCATGGGAGCTCCCTTGTACGTTGTCATTTTTCCCTTGTTGCTTTTAATAATTTTTCTTTGTCTTTAATTCTTGTCAGTTTGATTACTATGTGTCTTGGCATGTTTCTCCTTGGATTTATCCTGCCTGGGACTCTGTGCTTCGTGGACTTGGGTGCTAGTTCCTTTCCCACGTTAGGGAAGTTTTCAACTATAATGTCTTCAGATATTTTCTAGGGTCCTTTCTCTGTTCTCCTCCTTGGACCCCTATAATGTGAACGTTGTTGCGTTTAATGTTGTCCCAGAGTTCTCTTAGTCTGTCTTCATTTCTTTTCATTCTTTTTTCTTTATTCTGTTCAGCAGCAGTGAATTCCACCTTTCTGTCTTCCAGGTCACTTATCCATTCTTCTGCCTCAGTTATTCTGCTATTGATTCCTTCTAGTGTATTTTTCGTTTCATTTATTGTATTGTTCATCTCTGTTTGTTCTTTAATTCTTCTAGGTCTCTGTTAAACATTTCTTGCATCTTCTCGATCTTTGTCTCCATTCTTTTTCTGAGGTCCTGGATCATCTTCACTATCTTTATCCTGAATTCTTTTGCTGGAAGGTTTCCTATCTCCACTTCATTTAGTTGTTTTTCTGGGGTTTTATTTTGTTCCTTCATCTGGTACATAGTCCTCTGTCTTTTCATTTTATCTATCTTTCTGTGAATGTGGTTTTCCTTCCACAGGCTGCAGGATTGTAGTTCTTCCTGCTTCTGCTGTCTCCCCTCTGGTGAATGAGGCTCTCTAAGAGGCTTGTGCAAGCTTCCTGATGTGAGGGACTGGTGGTGGGTAGAACTGGGCATTGCTCTGGTGGGCAGAGCTCTGTAAAACTTTCAACCACTTGTCTGCTGATGGGTGGAGCTGGGTTCTCTCCCTGTTGGTTGTTTGGCCTGAGGTAACCCAGAACTGGAGCCTACCCGGCTCTTTGGTGGGGCTAATGGCAGACTCCGGGAGTGCTCACACCTAGGAGTACTTCCCAGAACTTCTGCTGCGAGTGTCCTTGTCCCCACGGTGAGCCACAGCCACCCCCTGCCTCTGCCGGAGACCCTGCAATACTAGCAGGTAGGTCTGGTTCAGTCTCCTGTGGGTCACTGCTCCTTCCCCCTGAGTCCTGGTGCGCACACTACTTTGTGTGTGCCCTCCAAGAGTGGAGTCTGTTTCCTCCAGTCCTGTTGAAGTTTTGCAGTCAAATCCCACTAGCCTTCAAAGTCTGATTCTCTGGAAATTCTTCCTCCTGTTGCCAGACCCCCAGGTTGGGAAGCTTGATGTGGGACTCAGAACCTTCACTCCAGTGGGTGGACTTCTGTGGTATAATTGTTTTCCAGTTTGTGAGTCGCCCACCCAGTGATTTTGGGATTTGATTTTATTGTTATTGCACCCCTCCTACCATCTGATTGTGGCTTCTCCTTTGTCTTTGGATGTGGGGTATCTTTTTTGGTGAGTTCCAGTGTCTTCCTGTTGATGATTGTTCCGTAGTTAGTTGTGATTCCGGTGCTCTTGGAAGGGGGAGTGGGCACCTGTCCTTCTACTCTGCCATCTTGAACAAATCTTGAAATTTTAAATAAAAAAATTAGGACCTTAAAAACTCTGTCCCTAATGTCTCAAATCTACAGTGTTGTATTACTTTGCCAGGGCTGCCATAACTAAATACCACAGACCAATTGGCTTTGATAGCAGGAATTTATTTCCTAACAGTTCTGGAGGCTAGAATTCTGAGCTCAAGGTGCCAGCAGAGTTGGTTTCTCCTGAGGCGCCTCTCAGCTTGCAGATGGCCGCCTTCTTGGTATGTCCTGGCATGGTCTTTTCTGTGTAGATGTGCATACCTGGTGTCTCTCTCTGTATATCCTAATCTCTTCTTTTTATAAGAACAATAATCATATTGGATTATGGCCCATGCTAATTGCCTCATTTTAACTTAATTAACTTAAAGGTTCTATTTCCAAATTGAGTCATATTCTGAGGTACTGGGGAGTTAGGGCTTCAACATATTACTTTGGAAAAACACAATTCTATTCGTAACAAGTGCCATTTAAAATTGGTAGAGCCATAGCTTTAATATGTAAAGAGCTTATAATCATCACTCCAGCCCTCACAAGAAGAAATAAGTTGAACAAACTCAATAATCAAGAACTTTTCTTAGATCAGTCAGAGGACTGAGGTCACTGGACAAACCACCATTCCCCCAAATTGGAGAGACAGATAAATACAGAGAACAAAAGTCAGCTTACCTGAAGTAGAAGCACTGGAACCAGGACTGATAGATATACTCAAAAAGTAATTGATTAATTGCTGGAGGCTGAGTGTGGACTAGTTTAAAGTTAACTCCTGGGAGCCCAGTCTTTAATTTTACTCTCCAGGAGCATTGTCTGTTCTCCTATTGAAGACCTGAGAAGAGTTCCCTCTTGTTTGGTCTGGGAAAATTAATCCTTTTGAAATATGCCCAGGGGAAGAAGCATTTTGAAATATCCCCAAGAGCATCATTTTTCATATTAAGGCCTGCTATCAGGGGAAACCGCTTTACCAGAGCCATAGGTCATGTGAGCAGGGGAGAAGGGAAATATCCAATTCCAGTACCCTCCAATCTTCCTGTATCACCTACGTGGGGAAGAGGGGAAGCTGAGAAGCATTTGTGAAGGTCGCAACCCAGGGAAACAGGCTCACAAAAAGACTGAGACTTAATCATCAGATTATAGACTGCTTCCCTTGCACTAAACTTTACCACCACATTGATAAGGTTCCAGTACAGTAACAACGGATTTCAGCTGAAAGAACTGCAAAAGCTCAGATCCTATTCAAGAAGAAATGTCTAGAGGAATTATCTGAACAGGAATTTAAAATAACTATGATTGATGTGCTAATGGCTCTAATGGAGAAAGTGGGCAACATGTGGGAACAGATGAGTAGCGTAAACAGGGAGATGGAAATTCAAAGATTCCAAAGGAAATGCTAGAAATAAAAAAACACTGTAAAAATGAAGAATGCCTTTGATGAGCTCTGCAGTAGTCTGGGCATGGTCAAGTTAGCAGCCAGCTTGAAGGTATGTCCATAGAAACCTCCCAAAGTGAAATGCAAAGAAATAAAATGAAAACCAACAAAAAACAACCACAGCCACAACACTGGAACAGAATGTCTGAGAACTGTACAAACCAAGAGGAAATGCTAATGTAAGCTATGGACTTAGGGTGATTATGATGTGTCAGTGTAGGTTCATCAGTTGTAAACAGTGTACCACTTGGGTGAAGGATATTGGTATTGGTGGAGGCTGTGCATGTGTGCAGACAAGGGGTATATAGGAACTCTCTGTACCTTCCTTTCAATTTTGCTGTGAACTTAAAACTGTTCTAAAAATTCCCTTTTATGTAAGAAAATGGAGGCATAGAGAGATTAAATAACTTGCCTAAGTCTTAACCAAGGATCTATTAGGTACAGAATAGGAATCGGCAATGAGTCAGTCTGGCACTAGAACTTTTGTCTTCAACCAGTGCACTTTTCTTCCTTTTTTGAATCTTGCTGTTTCTTTTACCTAACAATGTATCTTGCAGATCAATCCGAAAAGCGCAGGGAGGGCCTTTTCAATTTAACCAGTTTTTTTTTTTTTTTATTGGCTGTGCTGCGTGGCATGCGGGATCTTAGTTCCCCAACCAGGGATTGAACCTATGCCCCCCTGGCAGTGGAAGTGTGGAGTCTTAACCACCAGACCACCAGGGAAGTCCCTAACCAGTTTTATATATATATATATATATATATATATGTATATATATATATACACACACACACACACACACACACACATATATATATATGTATATATGTGTATATATATATATATATATATATATATATATATAAGGTGTCATTTACATCCCTGCAGTCCTTGTGAATATTAAGTGCCCCAAAGCACTGGTTTTAAACTTGCTGTTATGGGAACAGGTATAAGGCGGCAGGATTTCTTCATACCCAACTCTAGTCACTTGGGCAACCAGAACCTTAGAGGAAGTCGTGTTCCTGGGTTGAAATTAGAGTGGAATATGCCAGAACAAACACCCAAAACCTTGGGTCTCATTACTACTTTTTTTAAATTTAATTTTTATCAGAATAAAGTTGATTTACAATGTTCTGTTTTTTCTAGGTGTACAGCAGCTTGTTCAGTTACACATATACATATATCTATTCATCTTCGGATTCTCTTCCCATATAGGTTATTAGAGAGTGTTGAGTAGAGTTCCCTGTGCTATACAGTAGGTCCTTGTTATCTATTTTATATGTATTAGAGTGTATATGTTAATCCCAACCTCCTAATTTATCCCTTCCCCCCAACTTTCCCCTTTGGTAACCATGAATTTGTTTTCTGAGTCTGTGAGTCTGTTTCTCTTTTGTAAATTAGTTCATTGGTATCAATTTTCAGATTCCATCTATAAGTGATAGAATATGATAAAAATTTGTCTTTCTCTGACTTCACTTAGTGTGATCATCTCCAGGTCCATCCATGTACCTGCAAATGACATTACTTCATTCTTTTTTATTGCTGAGTAATATTCCATTGATTTAGGTTGTTTCCCTGTCTTGGCTATTGTGAATAGTGCTGCTGTAAACATAGGGGTACATGTATCCTATTTTTTCTGGATATATGCCCAGGAGTGGGATTGCTGGATCGTATGGAAATTCTATTTTTAGTTTTTTGAGGAACCTCCATACTGTTCTCCACAGTGGCTGCACCAATTTACATTCCCGCCAACAGTGGGTTCCCTTTTCTCCACACGTTCTTCAGCATTTGTTATTTTTAATGATGGCCATTCTGACTTGGTGTGAGGTGAGATACCTCATTGTAGTTTTGATTTGCATTTCTCTAATAATAAGTGATGTTGAGCATCTTTTCATGTGTCTGTTGGCAATCTGTATGTCTTCTTTGGAGAAATGTCTATTTAGGTCTTCTGCCCATTTTTTGATTGTGTTGTTTGGGTTTTTTTTGTTGTTATTAAGTTGTATGAGCTGTTTGTATATTTTGGAAATTAAGCCCTTGTCGGTTGCATAATTTGCAAATATTTTCTCCCAGTCCATAGATATCCTTTTCATCTTATTTATGGTTTCCTTTGCTGTGCAAAAGCTTATGTTTGATGAGGTCCCATCTGTTTTTTTTTTGTGTGTGTGGTACTTGGGTCTCTCACTGTTGTGGCCTCTCCCGTTGCGGAGCACAGGCTCCGGACGCGCAGGCTCAGAGGCCATGGCTCATGGGCCCAGCTGCTCCGTGGCATGTGGGATCTTCCCGGACCGGGGCACGAACCTGTGTCCCCTGCATCGGCAGGCGGACTCTCAACCACTGTGCCACCAGGGAAGCCCCCATTTGGGTTTTTTTTGCTTTTATTTCTCTTGCCTTGGGAGACTGACCTAAGAAAACACTGGTACGATTTATATCAGAAAATGTTTTGCCTATGTTCTCTTCTAGGAGGTTTATGGTGTCATGCTTTACATTTAAGTCTTTAAGCCATTTTGAATTTATTTTTGTGGATGGTGTGAGGCTGTGTTCTAACTTCATTGATTTACATGCAGTTGTCCGGCTTTCTCAACACCAGTTGCTGAAGAGACTGTCTTTTCCCTATTGTATATTCTTGCCTCCTTTGTCAAAGATAGATTGACTGAAGGTGTGTGGGTTTATTTCTGGCCTCTCTATTCTGTTCCATTGGTCCACGTCTGTTTTTGTGCCAATACTACACTGTTTTGATTACTATAGCTTTGTAGTAATTGTACAATTACCGTGGTATTGTCTGAAGTCTGGAAGGGTTATGCCTCCTTTTTTTTTTCCCCTCAGGATTGCTTTGGCAATTCTGGGTCTGTTATGGTTCCATATAAATTTTAGGATTATTTGTTCTAGTTCTGTGAAAAATGTCATGGGTAATTTGATAGGGATAACATTAAATCTGTAGATTGCTTTGGGTAGTATGTCCATTTTAACAATATTAATTCTTCCCATTCAAGAGCATGGGATATTTTTCCATTTCTTAAATCACCTTCAATTTCTTTAATGTTTATAGTTCTCAGCTTGTAAGTCTTTCACCTCCTTGGTCAGGTTTATTCCTAAGTATTTTCCTTTTTTTTGATGTGATTTAAAAAGGGATTGTTTTTTTTTACTTTCCCTTTCTGAATTTCATTGTTAGTATAAAGAAATGCAACCGATTTAACAGTTTTATATTGATAGACCCTAAGGTTTTTTCAAATTGCTTATTTAGAAATAATATTATGTTAGCCTTATGCCTGTCATTTCTAACATGTATGAGAGTACCTATAATAAATTTCTGGAGGCAGAATTACCCAGTTAATAGATATGTGCCTTTAAATTTTGATATTTTGAAAACTTTATTAGAAGTTGTATCCATGTGTATTGTTCTACAAATGTACATGTTGGATGTGGCATGGTAAAAATAGGTGTGGCCACAAGAGACGAGAATGAGGCTTGGGAGGAAGTTTATTATACTCACAGATCTCAGAGAGGAGATGATCATGTGCCACTCAGGGCTACAGGGGAAACACCAGATTTGGCAGAAGATGGGAGCAAGGGGAAAGTCTAGGCCAATGTCTTTATCAGAGTTTGTTTGGAAGAGGTGAGGTAGGGCAGAATAAACAGTTTAGGATTGGCTCGTCTGAACAATTCAAGTGGTCTCTGGGCTACAGAAGTGGCCTCTAGTTGCCTGGTATCTGGCCCTGGGATGATTTTAGGGCAGAGGGAATATTTGATTGGTGTGTGAGAATTAGCTAAGGAGGTGGTTGGGGCCACAGACTTGGAATTGGCTGGTTTGTATGTGAAAGATGTGCTCCCGGGCAAGCCCTTTGTTCTAAGAAGGGCTAACCTTGGGAGAAGCAGTCTCTCAGCCTGCAAACTTCTTAAGGTGTAAAAACATAATAAAATACAGAAAAATTTAAAAGATTAATGCATATACTTTAACAGTGTACAAGATCACCTATTTTCTCACAACTCCACCAACATTAACAAATTGATGTTTGGTAATCTGGTGAAAAATGACATCCAGTTGTAGTTTTGAGTCATCTGTATTTCTTATTTTTGCTCTTTTTCTTCTATTTTCTCATTCATTCACTAAAAAATATTAACTGCTTACAATATGCCATGTACTTACGATGTAGGCACCCTCAGAAAGCTTACATTTTAAGAAACGAATAGGACCCATTAGAGAGAAAACTACACTTTAGAGAGACATAAAAAAACTGACTAACTGAAAGGACAATGTTGATAGATGAGAAGAATCAATGTCAGAAACAATTATGGCAGTTATTACCAACTCAGTAGGTGTGGTATGGGATCACAGAGTTTTGGGGGGAAGGCAGAGGTGGCAACTTGAAATAATGAATAGATATGTACATTTTTAAACCGAAAGGTACTATGAGGGTATCTGCTTTGCCAGATGTTAAAACATGCTATGGAAACACAATAATGAAACCAGTGTGGTGCTGGTACAATAACAGACAACCAGAAACAAACTCTAGTTTATATATGATGTGTGAGCAAGTACCATACTATTTTAATTATTACAGCTTTTCAATACTTAAAAATCTGGTTGTTTCCCCCAGTACAGTTTTCAGAATTTATAAAAATTGCATTAAAAAACAAAAACTGCTTTTGTCTGTTTGGATTATGCTTCTTTGAATACGATTTCATCCAGAAAGCAGACCTCATAGATCCAGGTGTCATAAGGGTTATCCACATATACCCACAATATTAACATGCTTAGCGAAAAAAAACAAAAACAAAACAAAACACCCCCCCACCCAGTGGCCATGGGGGAGGGGTCAGAGATTACTGGGACTTTTTTTTAAACACTTATTTCTCTATTGTTTGTTCAGAATTTTTATATATAATAAAAATACATTGACTTTATAATCTCCTAACCATACAAAAATATAGGCAAAACAGTATAACAGAAAGGTGTAATGGTAGACATGATATCAAATATTTAACTTCTGAAAAAATCCAGTAATTGAAGCTGGTATATTCTCTACTTATTCTTTCAAAGCAAATAGAAAAGTATTATTTTTCATGATTTGATTTACTAAAATTTTTGTGTTTGTCAGGAGTCTTTTCTGAGCAATCCTTAAAACCAGTTTCAGTTTAAGGTGAGTTGCCTTTAAACTTCTGAGAATATTGTCTTGTTACAAACGAAAAGGAGATAATTTAAAGAATGCATCAAAGAGAAACACTTTACATAATGAGGTGTGGTTTTAAAAATGTCCTCAAATTGTTTATTTTGTATGAGCTAAATATGTAGGTAAAGTATAGCAGTACTCCATTTATATCTTATTTATATCCAATTTATATCCAATTGAGGAGAGTCAAGCACCAAAATGCACTGCTTATTAGCTAGATGACAAATGGGCTTGGGGAATGTAAAATACTTCTCTATAACACTATACATTCGTGAAATAGCCAAGTAAGTATACTGAACAAATATAAAGACAAGTCTCCAAATACTATCTATCTCACCAATGCTAAGGTGACGCTGATCAGTATTAGAAGAAAAAAAATTTAATTTACTCTTTCATAAAGTTTTTAATAAGCTATAATTTTCTTACATGTACACTAGTAACCTTAAAAAGACAAATACTACCAAATGTTAACTACTGTACAATTTATAAAAAATATAATTTTAAGAATTTGGAATAATAAAGGGAAGGTACCTACTTCAAATGGATTAAATAAGAAAATGCCACTTTTTAAGAAATTTCACCAGGAAATGGGAGATTTCCAATTTGTCTAAAGGAACACCAAAACCTTTTACTGACGTCAGAGACCTTGCTATTTTTATTCAAGACTTCATCTACACAGTTTCAAATAAGCCCTAAAAAATATTTTCCAGTACATACAAGGCCGCTACACACAGTACATGACAGGAAAAAAGGACTCCGTCAGAATGAGAAGTCGTGAGGAACAGAGATATGTCTTGCTCACCTTTACATCTCCAGTTCCTAGCACAGTGCCTGGCTCAAGGTGAAAATGTTTAAGCAATGGTTGTTGCTTTGCATTGAACCAGGCAGATACACCCTTCTACCTTTGGTTCGATTTTCATTCCATATTAAGCACGACCTGAGCTGCAGTCCTGGTTCTTGGCCCTTGATGTTAAGCTGAATAAAGTAAGCCACTATGCATACACTTTCTACATCAGTTCTTCTGACAGGATCCTCAGCACTGACTCATCACGGGCTGTGAATCTTCTCTTATGTGGTCTAATTCTTATTTCTTGGATAATATCAGCATGCAAAAGTAATGCATTTTCAGTGCAGTACAAGTATGTTCATATGAGTAAGAATGGAATAAAGGCCTTTCTTTTCCATGTTTTAAATAACAGATACATAGCATCTTATGACATAATTAGCAATTTTTAGACACTGAACATAATACACTGTATTACAATGCGATGTGGTAGGCTTCCATTTTAGGAACAAAAATCAATTTCACATGAAAAAAGATTTATTTTACATTTAGAATAAGTCTAAATTTTTAGCATTTAAGTACTGTAAAATAAACAGAGAGGAGCTTTTAAGATGTATTATCTCCATTCTGTCCAAAAAGCCCGTACAAAAAGCTTTTTTTTTACAGTTATTGATCATCACCTCGTTGCCTTAAATTTCTAGATTTTCCATTTTCAATTCTTCTCTTTTTGAAGACTGGGGCCACTCCATCTGCCACGACTCCAAGAGAAGTGACTGTTTTTTCTTTAAAAACCACTTTGGGTTCCCCACCAACATCAGCCTCTGAAGTTGGTACATATTCATTTTCAGTGCTTGGAAGTTCCAAATCTACCTTCTCACTGGAACAGAAAGTAAAAATAGAACCATTATTTGACAGAGTAAGATAAACTTTCACCTAATGTGTGAGCCCACCAAAGCCTCAAGATCATCTTTCTAATGATAATAATAGAAGTTAGAAGCTGGTCATTTTGGAGTAGGAAACTATTTTAAAATACTGATTTTATAATATTATTTAAAGTACTGAGCACCTGTTGATGTGGACACATGAGGAAAAGTCCCATCTATTCTTTTGTTCCTGTTGGGTGTATCATTGAAGGAAATGCTTGTACTTACGATTAGCAGTATAAGTTACACAGGTGGATAAATGAGAAGTATCTTTGGAAATGGATTTTGCCGTGGACTGACAAGGACTCTGGAGGCTTACACAGCACAAGACGAAAACCATGGAATCTCAATGTTCTGGTGTAGCAGACTCCGTGAGACTGTTTGCCTAGCACCCCTTTTCTAGCACTAGCCCTTTAACTGTCCACTTGGTTAGTATGAATAATCAGACGACTAGTCCAGAGCTCAGTACCTAATTAATATGAACCTATCATAGTACCCTACTGTCTACATAGTCAACTGGTTTGTGAAAGATCAAGTAAGTCACACCATACCCATCAGTCCCGCCCATGAGCTTTTTGAACATGGACCAGAAAGACCATTATGTTTAATGCTCTAGTGGCTAAGAATATAAAACCTGTTGGGAACCATATATTCTCCTATTTAGAGAAAGAAGTTCTGTAGAGATAGAGAATAAGGCTGGCATGCAAAGAAAAGTAGGATGGGAGATGGAGAATCCTGCCAGTGTTTCAGGCCTGGTTCCAATAATTCGTGAGGCCCGATTCCTACCCCTCCTACAACTTGCAGGTAGAACCTTTCTGGGAATCTTTGAACTAATAACCTCTTTTTTTAATTTAAGGTAACTCAAGTTTCTATCACTTGAAACCAAAAGATTACCTGGTCAGCATGAAAGGAAGAGTGATGACAATAGAGAAAAGGGAATAAAAAGTAAAGGTATGATTTAAATGTTAGAAGTCCCGGATATTATATTTCCCAGTTGAGAAACCCCATCTAAGAAGAGTGAAGATTAGTACAGATCTACACTCCTCAATCTCAGAAGAACCCAGGTAATGTAGTCATTCATCTTGATTCCTGGAAATAAAGGGAGAAAATCCTTTCCTGGAGGCCAGGAGAAGTTTGAAAGGTTATGGTAGATCTACAGTAGTAGTTAACTCTAATAACAGCAGCTATAGTGAATGTCTACTATAAACCAGACAATGCACTAGGCACTTGGAATAGAAATATTCTCTTTTTATTTGGGGTCTTCTAGTTAGTGTCTTTTTTAGCACTAGAACTCCTTTTAACTTTTTTTCCCCTTTTGGGAACCACCTCTTCTCCCTTCTGAGTTTTGAGCTTAATTCAGTTCAGGTCCAGTCAGAATTCACAGTGGTTAGCTCAGGAATAGGAACTGGGTATGTGATGAAAGCTAAGCAGGACCACTTTTGGAACTCGCAAAGAGCACCTCTTTTTTGCTGGGATCTCTAACTGTAAGTATGATATAAGCCTAAAGCTTTGCTGTCAAGTGGGGAGAGCCTGTGAGAAAGGCAGTCAAGTCAGAGGAAAGCAGAGACAAAAGTCAGAGACATTCACAGTGATTTCTCATCAACTATGGCTCTTGACAACTGCAGTTTAGAGATAACATGATTTTTAGGTGTTTGCTTAGAATTTAAATTTAATATATGCTATTCAGTTCAATTATCTTAAAAGTACATGATAACAAATTTGCTTCCCTCTCACACAGACCATGTAGAAATGTCTATGGTGGTAGAATTGAGAGATCTTTTTATGTTTCATCCTATATATACATGGGTAAAAAAACAGGTTTAAAAGAGGTCTCTAAGCATTGTAATAATTTTTAAAAAATGTAACAATAGTTAGGAAATTTGCTAGGATTGCAAAAAACAAAATAAATGAGAATATAAGTACAAAGAATATAAGAACAAAGAAAATTTTAAATCAGTGATGGATAGTTCAAAACTATAAAAACCAAAACCAAAAACTATTCTATATAATATAAAACTTGAGGAAGAAGCTATCTTGGTAGATCATGATGTTAAATAACATTTCCTCAAAATCTGATGAGGGGATGCAAGAAATAGGAATTCTCACTGGAACAGGTCTTAAATCTGATTTGTTTTGAATAGAGATGCCTTCCAAACTTTATTGTATTAAAAATATATGTTAAATGCCATTTTTGTTTGCTTTTCCTACTTCCCTATTTTCCCTTAGATTGCCAACAATGGTGCTTTCCAAGAAGGCTAGTAGCCCCTGAAGTTGATGGGGTATTCATGCTTGGCTTTGTATTTTTATGTTTTTACAGGAGTGGAGACTGAGGCTTAGAGAGAAGTTAAATAACTTGGTCAACTAAACTGTTATGGTAGTAATATTACTTGGATTAAAACCCAGGCCTGTGTTGATCTAAAACCTATATTCTTCCCCCTAGACCACTCTGCTTCTGGGTGAAACTAAGAAATTCCATTAGCTAAGCAGAGAAAGATTTTGAGTAATGAAGAACAGTAGGGTTTGGTTGCTGGACAAATGAATCTCTGTCCAAGAAAATCTATGAGAGACTCATTTAATTTCACAATCTTGGTGTTTTGTGTTGTATTTTGATAAAGTGATCAAGTCATAGTATTACTTCTTAAGTGGGATTATGGGAGAGATAAAATAGAAAAAGAGTCCATTTTTGAAATCATGGTCCTAGGGAATTCCTAAGTGGAAGCTAACAGAAGTGGCAGTGAAGTAGGATATACACCCATGTGATATAATCAGAGGAAAAGAAGTTTGTATTTGAAAGAAAAGAGTCTGCAAGTAAAATATCTTACAGAGAATACACCTTCTTTTCAAATAACTTTAGAACAGTTGCAAAAAATAATTACATAAACACTTCCTCAAAACCATGGTCATTTCCAAATTCAAAATGTAAAAATTGTAAAGGTTATAATACCTGAACACAATGTAATAAAGGTGGAAAAAAACCCCAAAAACTTCCACCTATGTAGAGATTGAAAAATAAGTCCTTTTGGAAAACCACCAAGTCAAAAGAGTAAGCAAAAACACAATATTAAATGGTTCCAAAAACAATGAAATCAAGGAATCATCACCCAAAATTTATGTGATATATGGACAGAATTATATTCAGAGACAATACAGCTTTGACTATTTTCATTAAGAATAAGAACAGACCCCTTCCTCACCTCCTGTCAATAGTCTTAAGTGTTCCTCTGAAGAAAGAACAAACACAAAGAAACTTAAGAAAAGTCAGGGGAAGAAAATTACAAAAGTAGAAATGAAGAAACAGAAAATCCATTAATAAATGGATATGTAATAAAATACACAGTTAAAAATAAGAGCTGATTCATTAAGGAAAAACAAATTTAAAAAGCCTTTAGTGGAGACCCCAGTCTTCATTCCCACAAAATGATCAACAATTAGATAGCTATCCATGAAGAAAAACAGCTCTAGGAGAGCTCTGGAGTCCATTTAAGAAATTTAAGCAACACAGTGGAACAAAATACCATGAGAATAATTGCAAAAAAAAGATAAGAAAGACAACTTCACTTTGCCTGCATCATCCCATCCCCCGAGCTGACACTGCTCAGAGACAAGAGGAAACCTCCCAGTTGGAAACAGTTCCCGACAACATGAAAAGAAGAGTGGGTGGGTGACCAGCTGATGCAGCCTTCTGGGCCACTGCACGAAGGTCCTGCTTAGGTTTCACTCCACCCACAATGGTGAAGGTGAGACGTATAGAGACTGCTAGGAACAAGGAAAAAAATCAGGGACTACCAAGAACAGCCATGCAGTGGGAGTGATTGCAGTTCACAGTGACCTGCTCTACAGGCAAACAAAGCAGCTTTTGCCACTGAAGAAAGAACCAACAGACATCACAGCTGCTGCAGATGCCCTGCAGATTTCACCAGGTATTGTGCTGCACAGCTATTAGCTTTCACTTATGTCAGCTGCCTCAGTCCCTTTGCCCTTGCCACTGCCAGAGCACGGGAACCACACTGCAGTCAGCTCAGGCCTCCGCGCAAGATGGCAGCCTAGACTCCCATGGCTGACCCCACTGCCGTTTGCATGCTTGGGGCTAGCCCCACCAGCTCTGCACTTGCATGGTGCTGCGCTGACACCCATCACCAGCCTCTACTGCAGGGCTTAGCCTCAGGGGGAGATTGTGCAGCCATGGGAAAGCACCCCGACAGCCAGGGTCCCTGAAGCTGTCAGTGAATGTGTAGTTGACTCTGGCCCTTGCTGCCTGCCTGGCCCCTACTACTGTGTGTCTGCAACTGGCCCTGACCACTACATACACAGGCATCTGTAGCTGGCCCCGCAGCCGAGTGCATGTTCACCACCAGAGCTGGCCACCACCACTGCCTGTCCTGGTCTCTAGCTGCTGGACCTGGAAGTGCTGCTGAGGACCCCAACAGCCCTTGCAGCCACTGTGGAACCCCTGCAGTGTTTGCCAAGAACCACGCAGTTGTTGGATTCTAGTGACCTGAGCTAAAGTGATAACACCCCCCCCCCCAGACCCACTGCTGCCACATGCACCCTTGGCGCCCGGTACCACCAGACCTGCTCCAGTGTGCCCCACCTGCAGTTGGAAGTTTTCCCATACTGACATTAGTCTATAAAGTCTACAAGAGGTTATTCCTTTTTCAAATGTGTAGACACCTACACAAGGCTGCTAGGTTCACCAAGAATCGGGTAAAACTGTCTCTACCAAAGGAATACAGTAAACTCCCAGTAACTAGCCCAAAGAAATTGAGACCAGGAACTATCCAAAAAAGAATTCAAAAAAACTGTTCCACAGATGCACTGAGAACTATAAGAGAATACAGGCAAACAATTTAATGATACCAGGAAAACAACAGAAGAACAAAACGAGAAATTCAACAGAGAAAGAAAAAACATAAAAAAGAACCAAACAAATTTTGGAGCTGAATAGTACAATGACTGAACTGTAGCATTCAATAGAGAGCTTCAACAGCAGACTAGACCAAGCAGAAGAATCAGTGAGTTTGAAGACAGATCATTTGAAATTCTGTAGTCAGAGGAGAAGAAAAGAGTGAAAAGGATGAAGAAACCCTATGGGACTTTTGGGACACAATCAAGAGAAATAATGTATGCATCCTTGGAGTCTCAGAAGACGAAGAGAGGGAAAAAGGGGCAGAAAGATTATTTAAAGAAATAATGGCTGAGGGAATTCCCTGGTGCATCAGTGGTTAGGACTCCGTGCTTTCACTACCGAGGGCACAGGTTCAATACCTGATTGGGGAACTAAGATCCTGCAAGCCACATGGTGTGGCCAAAAAAGAAAAAAGAAAAAAGAAACAATGGTTGAAAACTTGCAAAATGTGGGGAGAGATTTATGGGTCCAAGTTGAAGTTAGTAGGTCACCTCAAAATTTCAATCCAAAAAGATCTTTTCCAAGACACATTTTACTAAACCTGTCTAAAATCAAAGAATTTTAAAAACAGCAAGAAAAAAGAATTTCTCTCATACAAGGGAATTTCATAAGGCTATCAGCAGATATTTCAGTGGAGACCAGGATGATATATTCGAAGTGCTGAAAGAAAAAAAAAAAAAGCTAACCAAAAATACTTTACCAAACTAAACTGTCCTTCAGAAATGAAGGTGAGATAAAGACTTTCCCCCAAAAAACAAAAAAATAACGGGCTTCCCTGGTGGCGCAGTGGTTGAGAGTCCGCCTGCCAATGAGGGGACACGGGTTCGTGCCCCGGTCTGGGAGGATCCCACATGCCGCGGAGCGGCTGGGCCCGTGAGCCATGGCCACTGGGCCTCTGCATCCAGAGCCTGTGCTCCGCAACGGGGAGAGGCCACAACAGTGAGAGGCCCGCGTACCACAAAAAACAAACAAAACAAAAAATAAACGCTGAGGGTATTCATCATCACTAAAAGTGTCTTATAAGAAATGCTGAAAGGCTGCTAATTACCAACATGAGAACACACAAAACAATGGTAAAGGTAAGCAAGAGTCAGATACAAAACAGTTTAATAATATAATATGGTGTTCTGTTAATACTTAACTCTAGTATAAAGGTTAGAGGACAAAAGTATTAAAAATAGCTATAGCTAAAACAATTTGTTAATGTATACACAATATATAAAGATGTAAATTGTGACATCAAAATAATACTGTAAATCAACTACACTTCAATAAAACATTAATGGGGGGGCAAGTGAAAAGGTACTTTGTGTATTCAACCAAAGTTGTTATTAGCATAAAACAGACTGTCATATATATATGATCTTTCATATAAGCAGCATGGTAATTAAAAGCAAAAACCTAAAATAGATTCACAAAAGATAAAGAGAAGGAAATAAAAGCACACCACTATGGAAACTCATCAATTCAAAAAGAAAGGCAGCAAGAGAGAAAACAAGGAAAAAGGGAACTACAAAACTGCCCCAAACCAATAAGATGGCATTGGTAAGTCCTTACGTATATTAATCTAAATGTAAACAGATTTAATTCTCTGATCAAAAGGTACAGAGTGGTGGATGGATAAAAACACAAGAACCAACTATATGCTGCCTACTAGAGACTCACTTCAGATTTAAAGACACACATAAGCTTAGAGTTAAGGAATGGAAAAGGATATTCCATGAAAACAGAAACCAAAAGAGGGCAGGGGTAACTATATTTATATCAGACAAAATAAACTTTAAGCCTAAAATGGTAACAAGAGACAAAGAAAGTCATTATATAATGATAAGGGGGTCAATTCATCAAGAAGATGTAACAACCTTAAATATATATGTGCCCAACACTGGAATATATTAAGCAAAAACTAACAGGTATGAAGGGAGAAATAGACAACAACACAGTAACAGCAGAAGGCTTAAATAAACCACTTTCAACAATGGATAGATCATCCAGAGAGAAAATCAACAAGGAAACATCGGACTTGAACAATACTTTAAACCAAATGGACCTTACAGACATATAGAGAACATTCCGTCCAACAGCAGCAGAATACACATTCTTTTCAAGCACACACAGAACATTCTCCAGGACAGATCACATAATAGGTCACAAAATAAATCTTGGCAAATTTAAGAAGACTGAAATCATACCAGGTATTTTTTCTGACCAAAATGGTAAAAAACCAGAAATCAGTAACAGGAGGAAAGATGGAAAATTCACAAATATATGGAAGTTAACACACTCCTGAACAGTTAATGGGACAAAAAGGAAATCAAAGGAACTCAAAAAATATCTTCAAACAAATGAAAATGGAAACACAATATACCAAATCCTACAGGATGCTGCAAAAGCAATTTGAAGAGGAAAGTTTATACTGATAAATGCCTACATTAAGAAAGAGATAGATCTAAAAAAAACAACCTAACTTTACACCTCAAGGAACTAGAAAAAGAACTAAGCCCAAAGTAGCAGAAGGAGGGAAATAACAAAGATCAGAGCAGAAATAAATGAAATAGAGACCAGAATAATAGGGAAGATAAGAAACCTAAAAGCTGGTTTATTGAAAAGAAAAACAAATTTGACAAACTTTTACCTAGACTAAGAAAAAAAAAAGACTCAAAATCAGAAATGAAAGAGGAGACATTAAACTGATACCACAGAAATAAAAAGGATTGAAAGAGACTACTATGAACAATCATACACCAACAAATTGGATAACCTAAAAGAAACGGATACATTCCTAGAAACATACAACCTACCAGATGAACTGTGATAAATAGAAAATCTGAACAGATCAGTAACAAGGAAGGATACTGAACCAATAATTAAAAACCTCCCAACACAAAAAAGGCCAGGACCAGATGGTTTCACTGGAGAATTCTATAAAACATTTAAAGAATAATTAATGTCAATCCTCCTCAAACTCTTCCAAAAAACAGAAAAGAAGAGAATATTCCCAAACTCATTACAGGAGGCTGGCATTACCCTGATACCCAAGCCAGATAAGGACACGACAAGGAAAGAAAACTATAGACCAATATCCTCGATAAATATAGATGCAAAAATTCTCAAAATATTAGCAAACCGAATTGAACAGCACATTAAAAGGATCATACACCATGATCAAGTGAGATTTATCCCTGAGATGTAAGGACAGATGGTTCAACATTTGCAAATCAACTGATATTGACTGAAACTGAAAGATAAAAATCTTATCATCATCTCAACAGATGCAGAAAACGCATTTGACAAAATACAACATCATTTCATGATAAAAATACTCAACCAATTGGGAATAGAAGGAACATAACATCACAAAGGCCATATATGACAAATCTACAGCCAATATCATACTCAATGGTGAAAGACTGAAAGCTTTCTCTCTGTGATCGCAAACAGGACAAGGGTGCCCATTCTTGCCACTCCTATTCAACATAGTATTGAAGTCCTAGCCAGATCAATCAGGCAAGAAAAAAAAAGGCATCCAAATTGGAAAGGAAGTAAAATTATCTCTCTTTGTAGATAAGATGATCTTTTATGTAGAAAACCCTAAAGACTCCCCCTGCCCCCCTCCCCCTCCAGCAAACTGTTGGAACTACTCAATAAATTCAGTAAATTTGCAGGATACAAAATCAAAACATAGGAAATTCCCTGGAAGTCCAGTGGTTAAGACTTTGCGCTTCCACTGCAGGTGGCATGGGTTCGATCCCAGGTCAGGGAATTAAGATCCTGCAAGCTGCACAGAGTGGCCAAAACCAAAACCAAAATCAAAATACAGAAATCAGTTGCATTTGCATACACTAACAACAAAACATTTGAAAAAGAAAACAATCCAATTCACAATGCATCATAAATGATAAAACAGTGATAAGTTTAACTGAGGTGGTGAAAGGTCTATATACTGATAACTACAAGACACTGAAGGAAATTGAAGACACAGACAAATAAAGATACCCTGTGTTTACGGATCAGATCAATTAATATTGTTGTAATGTCCATACTACTCAAAGCCATCTGTAGATTCAATGCAATCCTGATCAAAATTTCAATGGTATTTTTCACGGAAATAGAAAAACAATCCTATAATTTTTACAGGAACCACAAAAGACCCCAAACAGTCAAAGCAATCCTGAGAAAGAAGACCAAAGCTGGAGGCATCACACTTCCTGATTTCAAACTGTACTACAAATCTTTAGTAATCAAAACAGTATGATACTCTCATAAAAACAGAAACATAGACCAATGGAAAAGAATTGAGAGCCCAGAAATAAACCCTCACATGTAGGGTCAACTAACATTTGACAAAGGAGCCAAGACTATTCAATAGGGAATATATATTCTCTTCAATAACTGGTGTTGGAAAAATTGGGTAACCACATGCAGAAGAATGACATTGGACCCCTATCTTACATCACTCACAGAAATTAACCCAAGTTTATTAAAGACTTAAACAAAAGAAATGAAACTGTAAAACTGCCAGAAGAAAACATTTAAAAAAAGCTCTACCTGACACTCGTCTTGGCAATGATTTTTTGGATATGACACCAAAAGCATGGTCAACAAAAACAAAAATCAACAAGTGGGACTACATCAAACTAAAAGCTCTGGGCAGCAGAAGAAATAATCAACAAAATGAAAAGGAAACGTACAGAATGGAAGAAAATATTTGCAAATCATATATTTGCTAAAGGGTTAATATTCAAAATATATGGAAAACTCATAACCCAATTACAAAATAACCCCAAAGAATCCAATTAAAAAATGGGCAGAGAAAATGAATAGACATTTTCTGAAGAAGACATACAAATGGCCAAAAGGTACATGAAAAGATGCTTGACATCACTAATTGACAGAGAAATGTGAATCAAAACTGCAGTATCACCTCATACCTGTTACAATGGCTAGTATTAAAAAGACAAGAGATAACAAGTGTTGGTAAGGATGTGGAGAAAAGAGATACTTTCAGCACTGTTGGTAGAAATGTAAATTGGTACAGACACTATGGAAAACAGTATGGAGGTTCCTGATATTAAAAACAGGACTACCATATGATCCAAGATTCCCACCTCTGCATATACATCCAAAGGATATAAAAACAGGATCTTGAAGAGATACCTGCACCCCCATGTTCACTACAGCATTATTCACAGTAGCCAAGATATGGATAAAGAAGATGTGGTATATACATACAGTGGAATATTATTTAGCTATGAGAAAGAAGGAAATCTACCATCTGTGACAACATGGAGGGACCTTGACAGCACTGTGCTAAGTGAAATAAGACAGAGAAAGACAAATACTATATGATATCATTTATATGTGAAACCTAAGAAATCCAAACTTACAGAAACGAGAACGGAGGTGGTTACCAGGTTTGAGGAATGGGGGAAATGGGGAGATGGAGCAAAAGGTACAAATTTCCAGTTGTAAGACTATTTGGGGGAATCTAATTTATAGGATGGTGATTATAGTAATCATACTGTGTTACATACCTTAAAGCTGCTAAGAGACTAGATCTTAAATGTCCTCACCACAAAAAAACCAACCAACCAACCAACCAACCAGAAACATGGTAATTAAATGTGACATGGAGGTGTTAGCTAACACTATTGTGGTAGTCATTTTGCAACATATCAATCAAATCAACACACTGCACACTTGACTTATTTATTTATTTTGGCCGCACCGTGTGGCTTGTGGGATTTTAGTTCCCCGACCAGGGATTGAACCCAGGCCCTCGGCAATGAGAGTGTGGAGTCCTAACCACTGGACCACCAGGGAATTCCTATGCATACTTTAAACTTACACATGTTATATGTAAATCATAGTATCTTAACACAGCTGGAAAAAAATTCTTTAACAAATATCCCAAAAGAATAAAAAAGTTTACAATGTGAAAGGATTTAAAAATAATTGAAAAATTTAAACATACAGGAAGTTTAATGTATTACCATATGTTTTAACTTTTAAGCCCTTGATGAAACACAAGATTTTAGGGGAAAATATGAATTACTGAAACTGACTAGATGAAGCTACTTCCTACCCCTGCCCCCTAACACCAGCTGCAGCATGTTAACAGTGACTGAGTGCTTAGGTGTTCTAGGTACCAAGTATGAACACAGTGATAAATGTGTTAACTTGTTTTTTTTCTAGTTTATTCCTCACAATAAATTAGAAATTAGGCAGGAACTATTATTATCCCATTTTACAGATGAAGAAATTGAGGCTCATGTAGATTAGGCAACTTGCCTAATGTCACATAGATAGTATCCAAGAGACTGAAAAAGCTATCAAAACTTACCTCCCCCTAGAACTCCAGGACCAGAAGATTTTACTAGTGATTTTTTAAAAAACTTTTTAATCCCAGGGAAACTATTAACTGTTTTAGAACATTAAAGAAATGGAAAGCTACCTAATCCATTTTATTTAGCATAAGTCAGATACAAAAATCTCATAAAATTATCATACATTTAACAAAAAAAGAACAAAACTAAACCATAGACCACCATTTCCCAATCAGTTTTCCACATCAGAGCTATGGCTACTGAAATTCACCAAAATCTATTTCTGATGATAATCCTTGAACAATCCAGAAATAAAGCACACTTCCTTAACATAATAAAGATTATCTATCTTAAGCCAATACAATCCTCAATATAAATTTTAGAGACATTTCTATTGATATCAGCAACAAAACAGATGTGTAGAAATGCCCACTCCCCTTATTATTATATAACATTGGGCTTAAAAATGTAACTAAAATAAATAGGACATGAAATAAATAGGAAGTAGTATCAACAGAAAAAAATCAAAAAATATTTGCAGACAAGTTTCTACATGGAAAACCCAAGACTCAAGAGTAAGTCTTAAAAATAATAAAATAATCAGCAACATAATTGGACACATAGGCTTTTTCACACCATAATTACTGGTTTACAAAATAATGGAAAAAATGGACTAAATCTGCAATTAAAAATAGCAAAATAGGGCCTCCCTGGTGGCGCAGTGGTTGGGAGTCCTCCTGCCGATGCAGGGGATGTGGGTTCGTGCCCCGGTCTGGGAGGATCCCATGTGCCGCGGAGCGGCTGGGCCCGTGAGCCATGGCCGCTGGGCCTGCGCGTCCGGAGCCTGTGCTCCGCAGCGGGAGAGGCCACAACAGTGAGAGGCCCACATACCGCAAAAAAAAAAAAAAAAAGCAAAATATATAAAAAATTATTCAGGTACTTAATAAACATGTACTAAGCACCTATTATGTGCCAGTCACTGTTTTTAGTCCTGGGGTTACAGAAATGAATCAAGTAGACTAAGTGGCTACTTAGCTTACATTCAAGAAATGCAAGCATGAGACTTACACAGAGGTAGCTACAAAAGCCAGAGAGAGAATCCTACAAAATGACTTGAGTAGACTGTCAGCTGGTGCCTTTCGAAGGGAAGGAAAGCGTCTTGAGTCAAGAATGCAGGCGGCCTTTAGCAGCTGAGAAAGACTCAAGGCTGACAACTGAAAAGGAAATGGGGGCTTCAGTCTTCCAACCACATGGAACTGAATCCTGCAAGTAAATTTAATGAATTTGGAAGCAAATTCTAGAA
This sequence comes from Mesoplodon densirostris, assembly GCF_025265405.1. Classification (NCBI taxonomy): domain Eukaryota; kingdom Metazoa; phylum Chordata; class Mammalia; order Artiodactyla; family Ziphiidae; genus Mesoplodon; species Mesoplodon densirostris. The sequence continues at coordinate 25,529,898 of NC_082677.1, forward strand.
TCTCCTGCTAAGAGCCCAGCCAGCTAACACCTTGATTTCAGCTTCATGAGACCTGGACCCAAGAAGCCCACTGGACTTGTGATCTGCAGAACCGGCCCCTGTGATTATGTTGGATCCACCTGAATAACCAGGATAATCTCCCTACCTCAAAACCACTAATCTGGGACTTCCGGGTAAGATGGCGGAAGAGTAAGACGCGGAGATCACCGTCCTCCCCACGGATACACCAGAAATACAGCTACACGTGGAACAACTCCTACAGAACACCTACTGAACGCTGGCAGAAGACCCCAGACCTCCCAAAAGGCAAGAAACTCCCCACATACCTGGGTAGGGCAAAGCGGAGAGATTCCCGCACAGAGGATCGGTGCCAAGCGGCACTCACCAGCCCGAGAGGCTTGTCTGCTCGCCCGCCGGGGCAGGCGGCACTGGAAGCTGAGGCTCGGGCTTCGGTCAGAGCGCAGGGAGAGGACTGGGGCTGGCGGCGAGAACTCAGCCTGAAGGGGGCTAAAGAGCCACAGCTAGCCGGCAGGGAGTCCGGGAAAACTCTGGAGCTGCCGAAGAGGCAAGAGACTTTTTCTTCCCTCTTGGTTTCCTGGTGCGCGAAGAGAGGGGATTAAGAGCGCTGCTTAAAGGGGCTCCACAGACGGGCGCGAGTCGCGACTGAAAGCACGGAGCCCAGTGACGGGCGTGGGACGCTGGGGCTGCTGCTGCCGCCGCCGCCAAGAAGCCTGTGTGCGAGCGCAGGTCACTGTCCACACCGCCCTTCCGGGAGCCTGTGCAGCCCGCCACTGCCGGGGTCCCGGGATCCAGGGGCGGCTTTCCTGGGAGAACGCACGGCGCGCTTCGGGCTGGTGCAACGTCACGCCGACCTCTGCCACTGCAGGCTCGCCCCGCACTCCGTGCCCCTCCCTCCCGCCCGGCCTGAGTGAGCCAGAGTCCCCGAAGAGGCTGTTCCTTTAACCCTGTCCTGTCTGAGCGAAGAACAGACGCCCTCCGGCGACCTACACGCAGAGGCGGGGCCAAATCCAAAGCTGAGACCCAGGAGCTGTGAGAACAAAGAAGAGAAAGGGAAACCTCTCCCAGCAGCCTCAGAAGCAGCGGATTAAGGCTCCACAATCAACTTGATGTACCCTGCATCTGTGGAATACATGAATGGACAACAAATCATCCCAAATTGAGGAGCCAGGAGTCAGTGCTGTGCCTCTGAGGTGGGAGAGCCAACTTCAGGACACTGGTCCACAAGAGACCTCCCAGCTCCACATAATATCAAACGGCGAAAATCTTCCAGAGATCTCCATCTCAACACCAGCACCCAGCTTCACTCAACGACCAGCAAGCTACAGTGCTGGACACCCTATGCCAAACAACTAGCAAGACAGGAACACAACGCCACCCATTAGCAGAGAGGCTGCCTAAAATCATAAAAAGTCTGCAGACACCCCAAAACACACCACCAGATGTGGACCTGCCCACCAGAAAGACAAGATCCAGCCTCACCCACCAGAACACAGGCACTAGCCCCCTCCACCAGGAAGCCTACACAACCCACTAAACCAACCTTAGCCACTGGGGACAGACACCAAAAACAACGGGAACTACGAATCTGCAGCCTGCAAAAAGGAGACCCCAAACACAGTAACATAAGCAAAATGAGAAGACAGAAAAACACACAGCAGGAGGAGCAAGATAAAAACCCACCAGACCTAACAAATGAAGAGGTAATAGGCAGTCTACCTGAAAAAGAATTCAGAATAATGATGGTAAAGATGATCCAAGATTCTGTTTCCCAGATCCAAAATCTTGGAAATAGAATAGACAAAATGCAAGAAACAGTTAACAAGGACCTAGAAGAACTAAAGATGAATCAAGCATCGATTAAAAACACAATAAATGAAATAAAAAATACTCTAGATGGGATCAATAGCAGAATAACTGAGGCAGAAGAACGGATAAGTGAGGTGGAAGATAAAATAGTGGAAATAACTGCTGCAGAGCAAAATAAAGAAAAAAGAATGAAAAGAACAGAGGACAGTCTCATAGACCTCTGGGACAACATTAAACGCACCAACATTCGAATTATAGGGGTTCCAGAAGAAGAAGAGAAAAAGAAAGGGACTGAGAAAATATTTGAAGAGATTATAGTTGAAAACTTCCCTAATACGGGAAAGGAAATAGTTAATCAAGTCCAGGAGGCACAGAGAGTCCCATACAGAATAAATCCAAGGAGAAATACGCCAAGACACATATTAATCAAACTGTCAAAAATTAAACACAAATCATATTAAAAGCAGCAAGGCAAAAACAACAAATAACACACAAGGGAATCCCCATCAGGATAACAGCTGATCTCTCAGCAGAAACTCTACAAGCCAGAAGGGAGTGGCAGGACATAATTAAAGTGATGAAGGAGAAAAACCTGCAACCAAGATTACTCTACCCAGCAAGGATCTCATTCAGATTTGATGGAGAAATTAAAACGTTTACAGACAAGCAAAAGCTGAGAGAGTTCAGCACCACCAAACCAGCTTTACAACAAATGCTAAAGGAACTTCTCTAGGCAAGAAACACAACAGAAGGAAAAGAACTACAATAATGAACCCAAAACAATTAAGGAAATGGGAATAGGAACATACATATCGATAATTACCTTAAATGTAAATGGACTAAATGCTCCCACCAAAAGACACAGATTGGCTGAATGGATACAAAAACAAGACCCATATATATGCTGTCTACAAGAGACCCACTTCAGACCTAGAGACACATACAGACCGAAAGTAAGGGGATGGAAAAAGATATTCCATGCAAATGGAAACCAAAAGAAAGCTGGAGTAGCAATTCTCATATCAGACAAAATAGACTTTAAAATAAAGACTACTAGAAGAGACAAAGAAGGACACTACATAATGATCAAGGGATCGATCCAAGAAGATATAACAATTTAAAATATTTATGCACCAAACATAGGAGCACCTCAATACATAAGGCAAATACTAACAGCCATAAAAGGAGAAATCGACAGTAACACAATCATAGTAGGGGACTTTAACACCCCACTTTCACCAATGGACAGATCATCCAAAATGAAAATAAATAAGGAAACACAAGCTTTAAATGATACATTAAACAAGATGGACTTAATTGATATTTATAGGACATTCCATCCAAAAACAACAGAATACACATTTTTCTCAAGTGCTCATGGAACATTCTCCAGGATAGATCATATCTTGGGTCACAAATCAAGCCTTGGTAAATTTAAGAAAACTGAAATTGTATCAAGTATCTTTTCCGACCACAATGCTATGAGACTAGATATCAATTACAGGAAAAGAGCTGTAAAAAATACAAACACATGGAGGCTAAACAATACACTACTTAATAACAAAGTGATCACTGAAGAAATCAAAGGGGAAATTAAAAAATACCTAGAAACAAATGACAATGGAGACACGACGACCCAAAACCTATGGGATGCAGCAAAAGCAGTTCTAAGAGGGAAGTTTATAGCAATACAATCCCACCTTAAGAAACAGGAAACATCTCGAATAAGCAACCTAACCTTGCACCTAAAGCAATTAGAGAAAGAAGAACAAAAACATCCCAAAGTTAGCAGAAGGAAAGAAATCATAAAAATCAGATCAGAAATAAATGAAAAAGAAATGAAGGAAACGCTAGTAAAGATCAATAAAACTAAAAGCTGGTTCTTTGAGAAGATAAACAAAATTGATAAACCATTAGCCAGACTCATCAAGAAAAAAAGGGAGAAGACTCAAATCAATAGAATTAGAAATGAAAAAGGAGAAGTAACAACTGTCACTGCAGAAATACAAAAGATCATGAGAGATTACTACAAGCAACTCTATGCCAATAAAATGGACAACCTGGAAGAAATGGACAAATTCTTAGAAATGCACAACCTGCCAAGACTGAATCAGGAAGAAATAGAAAATATGAACAGACCAATCACAAGCACTGAAATTGAAACTGTGATAAAAAATCTTCCAACAAACAAAAGCCCAGGACCAGATGGCTTCACAGGTGAATTCTATCAAGCATTTAGAGAAGAGCTAACACCTATCCTTCTCAAACTCTTCCAAAATATAGCAGAGGGAGGAACACTCCCAAACTCATTCTACGAGGCCACCATCACCCTGATACCAAAACCAGACAAGGAAGTCACAAAGAAAGAAAACTACAGGCCAATATCACTGATGAACATAGATGCAAAAATCCTCAACAAAATATTAGCAAACAGAATCCAACAGCACATTAAAAGGATCATACACCATGACCAAGTGGGGTTTATTCCAGGAATGCAAGGATTCTTCAATATACGCAAATCAATCAACGTGATAGACCATATTAACAAATTGAAGGAGAAAAACCATATGATCATCTCAATAGATGCAGAGAAAGCTCTCGACAAAATTCAACACCCATTTATGATAAAAACCCTGCAGAAAGTAGGCATAGAGGGAACTTTCCTCAACATAATAAAGGCCATATATGACAAACCCACAGCCAGCATCGTCCTCAATGGTGAAAAACTGAAACCATTTCCACTAAGATCAGGAACAAGACAAGGTTGCCCACTCTCACCACTCTTATTCAACATAGTTTTGGAAGTTTTAGCCACAGCAATCAGAGAAGAAAAGGAAATAAAAGGAATCCAAATTGGAAAAGAAGAAGTAAAGCTGTCACTGTTTGCAGATGACATGATACTATACATAGAGAATCCTAAAGATGCTACCAGAAAACTAATAGAGCTAATCAATGAATCTGGTAAAGTTGCAGGATACAAAATTAATGCACAGAAATCTCTGGCATTCCTATATACTAATGATGAAAAATCTGAAAGTGAAATCAAGAAAACACTCCCATTTACCATTGCAACAAAAAGAATAAAATATCTAGGAATAAACCTACCTAAGGAGACAAAAGACCTGTATGCAGAAAATTATAAGACACTGATGAAAGAAATTAAAGATGATACAAATAGATGGAGAGATGTACCATGTTCTTGGATTGGAAGAATCAACACTGTGAAAATGACTCTACTACCCAAAGCAATCTACAGATTCAATGCAATCCCTATCAAACTACCACTGGCATTTTTCACAGAACTAGAGCAAAAAATTTCACAATTTGTATGGAAACACAAAAGACCCCGAATAGCCAAAGCAATCTTGAGAACGAAAAATGGAGCTGGAGGAATCAGGCTCCCTGACTTCAGACTATACTACAAAGCTACAGTAATCAAGACAGTATGGTACTGGCACAAAAACAGAAAGATAGATCAATGGAACAGGATAGAAAGCCCAGAGATAAACCCACGGACATATGGTCACCTTATCTTTGATAAAGGAGGCAGGAATGTACAGTGGAGAAAGGACAGTCTCTTCAATAAGTGTTGCTGGGAAAACTGGACAGGGACATGTAAAAGTATGAGATTAGATCACTCCCTAACACCATACACAAAAATAAGCTCAAAATGGATTAAAGACCTAAATGTAAGGCCAGACACTATCAAACTCTTAGAGGAAAACATAGGCAGAACACTCTATGACATAAATCACAGCAAGATCCTTTTGGACCCACCTCCTAGAGAAATGGAAATAAAGACAAAAATAAACACATGGGACCTAATGAAACTTAAAAGCTTTTGCACAGCAAAGGAAACCATAAACAAGACCAGAAGACAACCCTCAGAATGGGAGAAAATATTTGCAAATGAAGCAACTGACAAAGGATTAATCTCCAAAATTTATAAGCAGCTCATGCAGCTCGATAACAAAAAAACAAACAACCCAATCCAAAAATGGGCAGAAGACCTAAATAGACATTTCTCCACAGAAGATATACAGACTGCCAACAAACACATGAAAGGATGCTCAACATCTTTGCTCATTAGAGAAATGCAAATCAAAACTACAATGAGATATCATCTCACACCAGTCAGAATGGCCATCATCAAAAAATCTAGAAACAATAAATGCTGGAGAGGGTGTGGAAAAAAAGGAACACTCTTACACTGCTGGTGGGAATGTGAATTGGTACAGCCACTATGGAGAACGGTATGGAGGTTCCTTAAAAAACTACAAATAGAACTACCATATGACCCAGCAATCCCACTACTGGGCATATACCCTGAGAAAACCATAATTCAAAAAGAGACATGTACCAAAATGTTCATAGCAGCCCTATTTACAATAGCCTGGAGATGGAAACAACCTAAGTGTCCATCATCAGATGAATGGGTAAAGAGGATGTGGCACATATATACAATGGAATATTACTCAGCCATAAGAAGAAATGAAATTGAACTATTTGTAATGAGGTGGATGGACCTAGAGTCTGTCATACAGAGTGAAGTAAGTCAGAAAGAGAAAGACAAATACTGTATGCTGACACATATATATGGAATTTAAGAAAAAAAATGTCATGAAGAACATAGGGGTAAGACAGGAATAAAGACACAGACCTACTAGAGAATGGACTTGAGGATATGGGGAGGGGGAAGGGTAAGCTGTGACAAAGTGAAAGAGCGGCATGGACATATATACACTACCAAACGTAAGGTAGATAGCTAGTGGGAAGCAGCCACATAGCACAGGGAGATCAGCTCGGTGCTTTGTGACCGCCTGGAGGGGTGGGATAGGGAGGGTGGGAGGGAGACGCAAAAGGGAGGGGATATGGGAACATATGTATATGTATAACTGATTAAATTTGTTATAAAGCAAAAAATAAAAAAATTAAAAAACCAGAAAAAAAATGACTTGAGTAAAAAAGAGTCATGTACAACATTTTTTGATGAAACTATGAAATATTGAAAACACATCAATTTTTGCCGAATTCAACAAGTATAATTATTTGTAATATTTATATAAATATTGTTGAACACTTGCAAATGATTTCACATGGAAAAAATGGGAAGAAACTACTTAAGAAAATATGGGGAAAAAAATACAGGGATCCACCACCAGATATCAGAACATACCATATAAAAGGATATAGTTAAATCATAGTAATTAAGGCTTTATGGTATTGTCACAAAGATAGATGGACCAATGGAACAGAATAGGTAGCCAGAAACAAACTGGTAAATTTAAGAATTAAACACAAGATAAAAAAAAATGCAACTTAAAAATGGGGAAGAATGGTACTGGCAAAATCGGTTTGCCAGGTAAGATAAAAAATTATTTTACAATCTCATCTCAGGACTTCCCTGGTGGTCCAGTGGTTGAGAATCCGTCTTACAATGCAGGGGACACCGGTTCGACCCCTGGTCAGGGAACTAAGATCCCACGTTTCGAGGGGCAACTAAGCCCACGTGCCGCAACTGCTGAGCCTGTGTGCCACGACTACTGAGCCCGCATGCTCTCGAGCCCACGTGCCACAACTAGGGAAAAGCCCACACGCCACAACTAGAGAAAAGCCCGCGCACCACAATGAAGAGCCCGCGCACCACAACTGAGACCCGATGCAGCCAAAGAATAAATAAATATTAAAAAAACTCATCTCATACAGTGTATCAAAATTATTAAAGATGGATTAAATAACTACATAAAAGATGGATTAAATAATTACATAAAAATGGGGGCTTCCCTGGTGACACAGTGGTTAAGAATCCGCCTGCCAATGCAGGGTTCGATCCCTGGTCAGGGATGATCCCACATGCTGTGGAGCAACTAAGCCTGTGCGCCACAACTACTGAGCCTGTGCACCACAACTACTGAAGCCTGCGTGCCTAGAGCCTGTGCTCTGCAGCAAGAGAAGCCACAGCAATGAGAAGCCTGTGTGCAGCAACGAAGACCCGACACAGCCAAAAATAAATTAATTAATTTAAAAAATAATAATAATTACATAAAAAAGAAGTAAGACCACACAAACCAGGAGGAGATACAAGTATAAACTTGACTTTTGGATGAAAAAGGGTAGTATCAATAAAACAGATCACAAAGGAAAAGAAAAGATACCAGACTAAACATTACAAAGTTCTACACATCTAAAACCATTATAAGCACAATTAAAAGTCAAACTACAAATGTGGAAAATCCACCATAACTACTACTAATAAATGGTTAGCTTCTGTGCTACATAAGGATCTTATGCAAGTAAGGAAAGACTAACACTTCAATAGAAAAATTTGCAAAGACTATGAACAGACAATTCACAGCAGAGTAAATACAAAACACTGATAAATACAGGTATATGAAAAAAATGTTTCAACCTCACCAGTAAATCTACTTAGGAAGTCAGACACAATCCATCACATATTAAACTGGCTGATGTTAAGAATAATGGCTTTACAGTAAACTTATCACATGGAAAACAAAATACTCAAATTTTAAGAAATCTCAACTTTGAAGTACAGGAGATATTGGTATAGGAAGACCATCCTCCTATTTTAAGTCACTTAGGAAATCACTTAGGGGCTGAAGTAATCAATGTAGTCTATTATTTCTGCAACTTCAACATATACAGTCAATATCCTTACAGTCCCTGGCACTATGTAGCATTAAATACACATTTCTTAATATTTCATTAAGTAAAATAAAAGCTGAATATTTAATAAAAACATTTTAATAGTTCAAAGCTATATTATGGTACAATATCACTAAGGAATCAGTTCTTATTAGAACAGTATATAAAGCTGTCCAAAACTTGTATTACTCCGTCTTCTGAAAAAACATGACCTTTTCATTAAAGTACAGTTTTTTGGTTTGTTTTTTTTGGCTGCCTGCATGGTATGTGGGATCTTAGTTCCTCGACCAGGGATCAAACCCAGGCCCCCAGCAGTGGAAGCGCAGAGTCCTAACCACTGAACCGCCAAGGAAGTCCCCTAAAGTACAGTTTTAACAATGAATAATTTCACTATAAAAGTATGCATGGAACAGTTATATTACATTACCATTTCAAAGCATTAATGTTTGCAGAAAAACTGCTTAATTCATATAAGTACTTTTTTCCCACCTGAAGATATTTTTTAAGCATTTAAGAAACAGCAATGTGTGAAGCTGGGGGTGACATTTTTCATTGTGTAAATGATCCTAAGACAATAGCTGATATGAACACGTAAGCTAATAATGTAAACCAGGTATCATCTCTACCATCATCTTGTTTAGTTGATAAAACTGCCATTTTTTGAATAAAAACTTAAAAACTTAGCTAAGTGTCACAAGCCATTTTCAATACAGTAACAGAACAAGAGCTTTTTTCTTGCCTTTAGATAGATCCCATGAAGCATGTACTGAATATGCAGGTATTTGTTTCTCTGATAGAATAACGATGGTTGAGTGTGAGAATGCACATGTGTGTATGGTATGTTAGTGTGGGAATTTGTGGCCAATAGAAATGTCATGTCTTAGTAAGAATTAAAACAATCATTAGTTTACTTTAAAAAAATAAACCTTAGCTTACATTTTAAAATATTTAATTAGAAAAAACAAAACCATTCTAGAAATAAAGGAAATGAGCTACACTTTTAATGAGCACCTTATTCCTGAAACTAGGTACTGCAATTTATGGAAGTAATGGGACGTAAAATACCTGTAATAACAGTGGCATTAAGTTTCAGGTACTTACTGGGACTCAACCTCTTGTTTAATTTCTTGCCATTCTCCATATGGGTTTGATTTTTTATGAGCTTTGGGTTTTTCTTCATTTGGACCTGATGAGTTCTTCCCTTGGGTATCTTTTTCTTTCTGTGTTTCTGGTTCAGTTCCTTTATCACTGTTTTTATTTTTTTCCTGAAATGTCAAAGTTAAGAAATAATGAACTTCAAGCAAAACTGCCAGGACCAAAAATTTCTTTAACGTAGTCTTGGTATTGATTTATAAATAATACATTAACTCAATAGTTCAAATTTGCACGTAACACAACAAACGTACATAAAAGAACTTCTTTAATGCTTGATTAGGTTTTTCATTAAGTCTAAAATGCTAACACATCATGGCCAAGGCTGTTTTTTAAAATAATATAACATCATCCTATTAATGTTCTACCCCCCTCAGAGACATACACTGGCCTTTTATCCTCTCTTCTCCACTTTACTGCTTCTCTCCTTACTTACATGTCCAACAGTGACCTCCCTTCATACTGTGCCCCTTTTGAATTTAATGCCATGTCACTGGACCCTTCTATACCCATTATCTATTTAAAGAACTCTCTCAACAAATTAGTGTTAACTGAAATCCATCTTCATGTTGAGGACACTGCCAAAACCTCACTGGCCTGTACAACTGGTAATGATGTGAAATTAGAAAAAGACACACCCGAGGTAGAAGTAGCTCCCAAGGAGCCCCTGGCGAGGGCTGGTGCTTTTACGGCGCTTTTATCATCTGGGATAACAAAGCCCCGCGGCCCGGGTTAGCGTGTGGACCACGCATTAGATTTCAGCCTCTCCGTAAACTGCACAACCATGGGTGGCAGTCCTGGAACACTGTTCCGTTTGCAATTCTTTGAATGGATGTTAACTCATCCCCTTATGCTGCTGATAACACAGAAGTCGGAGACAGCAGCAGCTTCCTCTTAGCCAACCTGACTGCTTCCAGGCCATGACATTTGTAAAGTTAAGACATTTTTACTGAGGTCATGCAATAAATGCCTCCGCCTCTGAGGCTCATACCACCTTCTATACAGTTCTCTTCCATTCTTCCGCTCATGATCTAATGACCTCTGGCCACTACTCCATATATATATATTTGTAATGTTCACACTTAATTGTATGTATGTTTTTCCATTTATTTATTTATTTACTTTTCAGCCATGTGTCATGTGGGATCTTAGTTCCCTAACCAGGGACTGAACCCACGCCCCTGCATTGGAAGCGCAGAGTCTTAACCACTGGACCTCCAGGGAAGTCCCCATTTCTCCATATCAAGTGATGACTCTGGCAACTCTGTATGTTCTCTCTGTTCAAATTCTTGTTGTCCACACTGTAAAGCAACTATACTCTAATAAAAATGAAACAAAACAAAAAACCAAAACTCTTGTCATCCCAGAGCTTAAAAATTCCCTACCCTCAGTTTTGTGACCCACAAAACCAATGACTTTGGCCTTCACTGTATTTCAGCCGCCTAATAAGATATTCTCCTCATATGTAGCACGTGGTGCATAGGTAGTATTCAAATATTAGATCCTCACACATATGTTCCTTTTAATTTGAATGAGGTCATCACTCAAAAATGCCCCACTTACGAAATCTTAAACTCCAAAAGCCCACCCTCTGACCACAATGTTATTCTTTTGGCTTTCTGGCTCGCTTACTTCTACAATACCTCCTACCCAACATCGTTACCATCTCTACTACTTTAATTTCCTGTGTTCTGAGTTTGTTAGTCTCATCTAGACTTTACATTCTTCGTTATCAGGCCCCAGCCCACAGAGAATCACGTTATAAATATTCTTTTGCTAGCACCCTTAAAATATCTTTGTCCCTATGCCTGTCTATTGCGTAGGACCTAAAAATCTCCAACACAAGTCTATCCAACCATTAGTTTGTCAAGTGTTACAAAAAAAATCACACAACCATACAAACTGATGAGATTTCAGAATTTATGACATCCAATTTCAGCAGAGACTTTAACACTGCTTAGTAATGTGTCTCCAGTTATTTCTTCTCCTGGTCCCCTTAGTGATTATTCAAAATACATATTCAGCTCCACAGGGTTGAATTAATAATTTTATATTCATATCATGGAATACTGTCCATCCATTATTTTAGTACATGAAGACTTAACGATGTCTTTGTGACAGATTAAATTGGAAAGTGATAATAAAACCTTATTACAGTATGACTCCATACCTTGTTTAAAGCAATGTACAAGTCTGAATAGAAAATTATAGGCGAGTAACATCAAGGTATTATACTGATTTCTCTGGGAAGCGGCAGGATTATAGTTTGTCCTTCTTTGTTTATCTGTATTTTGTAATATTTTGTTTGCTTGAAGTTAATAATATCTGTCCCACGGTGGATGCTGGGTTACCTCAATTTCACTATAAACATTGTAAGGTACCTACTACACAAGAGCTTTGCTGCTGCTCTTCTATACACTGGGTACATTCCTCACCCCTTGGTGGGACTTAGGGTGAGGGGTAGGTTGAGAAGTTGCAGGCAATGACAAAACCCTAGGTAAGGCTGGAAGTGCCCTCTCTCCAGCATCCTGGATATTCCTTCACCTCTCAGGCCAGTACTCAACCATGGATCAATGCTATGTATCTTGTCTGCTTTGGCACCCAGGCTCCTGAGTGTCCCTGGAAAGGTCACAAAAGCAGGAGGACTAGCGATACTATTAACACTATTAAAATGTCTGTTCTACTTTCCCACCATGGTTGGGCACTTAGCACCACCACCTGTCAATCCTCTTACTTAGTTCATTTCTTCTCCCACCCTGGCTCAGTGATTATTTTAGTCTGTTAATGTTGTCAAGCTCCCCAAAGCTTCTCACTCTCAGCAAGCAATCTTGATTTCTTTATACATGAGTAAGTTGAGGCTAAAAGGCAGAACTCTTCTTTCCTGACAGCAAATCATCCATAGCCATACCTTATAGAAAATGAAAACCTTACCTTCTTACAGAAAACGAGTTTATTCCTTGTTCAAGACCAACCTATCCACTCACCCTTGCTGGTATCCCCTTTCTACCTCCTTTGGAGTCCCTCTTAAGGAAAACATCACCACCACAAATCTCTCACAATTAAAAGTCAGTATGTAGCCACCATCTTATCATCTAATTTCTACTTTTCACTTCACATCCAAACCACATATACACTGTGAACCACTTTTCATCCTCCTGTAATCTGAGTTTTCCCACCTAAAACTCTGGTATAGCTGCTAGAAGGATATCAAGGACTTCCTTACTGCAAAATTCAATGGACATTTTTCCTTTTCTAGACCTAGTTAATGCCTGATGTTCTCTGCTCCTTTGGCTTCTGGGATACTGAATTCTTCTGCTTCTCAGCATACCTTCCTAATCATTCTTTCCTCATTCTGCCTTGTGGGCTCCTTTCTCTCCTGTACTTAAATGTTTAATGTTCCCCAAGGTCATTTTCCTAGGTTACTTCATCCACTCTGAGACTTAAATTACTACCAGTATGTTGATGATACTCAAATTAACATTTCTAGCCTAGACATTCATACTTGCGTGTTCAGACAGCTCTCTGAATGTTACAGAGGCATTTCAAACTTAGGAGGTCTAAAAATGAATTTACTATATTGTTATCAAATAGATATCAATAAATGATACAACCATTTATCTGGGTGCCAAAATGCATCTCTTGGTTTTATTTCTATCTTCTACCAGAAAGCTGAAGAAAGTCTGTAGATCTTTTCATAAATTAACAAACTGTTGTAAAGAGTAAATCAAGAACTTACCTTAAACTTTATTTTTAGCTTTTGTGTTTCTGTAGAGACCTCTCCTTTTTTTCCTCCCTTTTCTGCTTCTTGTTCCCCATCAGAATCACTATGTGAATCTGATAATTTGGACTCTTCTAGGGTGCCAAGTGACTTTTCATTGACTTTACTAGAAAGCAGATCGCCAGAGTGTGGAATGAAATCATCAGGTTTTTCCCATCTGGATTCTATTCAACACATTTTAATAGTCATGTTATTTAGTTACCAATTCTATTTAGAAGTAATTCCCAATATAATGTTTCCTGTTACTTACAGTATATTAAGTGACAACACTGCATCTGTTTCACACCATCACTTGATCAAGAAGATAATAAATAAGAGATCCCAAAGGTCTTGCTATTATCTTTCAGAAATTAAATTCAAGCAATCTGGATTCACTAGATGTATAAACTACAGCCCCAATGGAAAGAGACCTAACAACTGGTAATACTTTCTGAGGACTCAAAATTGAACCAACACCAGTTTCAGGAAACATCGTAATGGGCACACATGAGATTTACTGAAGTTTATTTATCACAAAATTTCCCTGGGATCTTCATAAAGTGGAATAATATATGGCGAAGATCTGAATGAATATAATTTGTCATTTTATAATAAGGGAAAAAAAAATCTCAGTTGAACTCTACTGCCACCCAGTGGTTTCTTGGGCTTTTAGTAAAATGATAGTTCTAATTATCCGCAGTTATTCTCTATTTTTAGTTTAATAAAAGGGACAGGGATTCTAAAATATTGTTCAACTGGGAAAGTTTTAAGAGTAAAGGGGGCTCTATTAATAATCACATTGATCCAGACATACACTGAAATTGTTGAGGGAAAATCAGTATGTATAGTCCCTTATTAATTACAGGGTTCTTTCCAGCACTAATAAAAAATATTACTTTTTCCTTGTCTTTATTTCACACAAGTAATAAAAGAACTTACAAGAAATAATTGGTTAAGCATCTAATATGTACCAGGCACTGTTTGGGGAACTTTAGAGACGCATGACCATCATGAACGCACATAGTACAGGATCAGTTCTACTTAAGAGCAAATATAGGCTCAGTGACTTACCCACAATCATAGAGCTGGTAAGGGAAGCTGTGCGTTGAGCTCACTCAGATCTAACTCTATAGTTATATGTTATTTTATCTTTATAAGGATTCAGTACATCAAGTTTACTGAGGTAGAAGCATTGTCATCATTGGGCAGGCTGGGTATCTACTTGGAGGCCAAAAGGGCCTTTTCCTCCTAAAAGACTTAATGCTATGTAGCAGTCTTTGGATAGCAGGAATTAAAAAACAAACAAACAAACAAAGCTCAAAGTTACACCAATACTATAGCTATTTTGGTAAATTTAATTGCAGAAGAAACCAACTATAATTACTGGAAAGACTAGTTTTATGAAATTAGATAAAATCTTAGTTTGAAAAACTTAGATAATAATTAGGTAACAATAATTATGCATGTTTTCTAAATATTTATATAACTGAAAATTATTAAATTAGTAGAAGTGAAAATTAGACAGTCTTAGCCACTGCCAAAATAGCTTCAGTTCTGCTTTTTAAAATAGGAGAAGGCAAGTTGAATGAGGTGATCTTCCAAGGTAATGATTATATTTCTAAAATAATCACGATAAAAACCAATGATGGTAGAGAAAGTAAAAATGATTTTCAAAGTAAAAAAATTTGTGGGGCCTCCCTGGTGGCGCAAGTGGTTGAGAGTCCGCCTGCCGATGCAGGGGATACGGGTTCGTGCCCCGGTCTGGGAGGATCCCACATGCCGCGGAGCGGCTGGGCCCGTGAGCCATGGCCGCTGAGCCTGCGCGTCCGGAGCCTGCGCGTCCGGAGCCTGTGCTCCGCAACGGGGGAGACCACAACAGTGAGAGGCCCGCGTACCGCAAAAAAAAAAAAAAAAAAAAAAAAAAAAAAAAAATTTGTGAATGCAGTATCACTTGAGAAGAACAACACATGGCTCAGTGTATTATAGAAATCTTTTTGCTTTTCCATTGTATTAATGTTTTTAAATTATAAAAAATACGTACTTGCTACAGAAATATGTTTATTACTATACTAAAATTCTCAGGTTCAGACAATTCATCAGCAGGCTAATAAGCAGTGTGAGGTACAATTTTAGACAGCTTAAGAGATAAACAAAGGTAATACTTACCCCCCGTTTCTGTATTATAATAATAGGTATAGCCATTTTCACTTAAACCTTCTACCCAAACGGTCTTCACTGCCGTCTAATGGGAGGAAAAAAAACAGCATAAACTGAAGATGTGGTCATATATTAGATAACTAAGGCAGCGTCAGCCAACCTTTCCTTTCCTCTTGACACCTGGCAATTAGGGGTGGTGATACTGATCATGGCCAGGAAGCTTGATTTGTGTTCATCATGAGCCACCTTTCAGGGAGGGAATGCCTTGCCTCTGAAAGCCAGGAACAGTTCTTTGCAGACTGACAGGGACATGTAAATGGCAACTGACTGCAAACCAACTAATAATATTTGCCCTGCGTGGACGTTTAGGGTAGACATCACTTTTCCACCACCATCCACCCTTTTAAAAAAAGGACTATAGAAAGAAAGGAACAAAGGGGGTTGGGGAGACAGGGAGGCTTATCTGGAAGTAAATTTGCTTAATCAACCCTACAAAAATCCCAGAAGCCAATCACTTAAAAGAATTAAAACAAGACTATTAATGTGCTTCAGTTACCTTTTTTAAGTTTCCTTGAAATCCTTCAGGTTTCTCCCACTGAGATGCTTAAAACAAAATATATTGCATTTGTAAAATCTTCCCCCAAAAATTTAATTTGGCAAAAAATTACAAGATATTCAACGTGAACGAAATGCTACATGTCTACAGGTTAAAACATAACTGAAAAATAAAAAGAAACAACATACATCCCAGTAGTACTGTGAAGAATACATGTGGATGCTACGTAACCAAGACGGAAGGACAGAATGAAGGATAAGAAGTTACTGGTCCTTCACAAGAAGTATTAGAGCTAGGTAGGGCTCCTCTTAAAGATTTCTTGGAATTCAGGCTTGATCAATTTTGACATCTTGGGGCAGGGGAGAGTGACAGATGGAATGAATGACTCCAAAGAGGAATAAGATGAAGAATGCAGGAATTAAAAACAAATATTGCTGAGAGCAAGAGTATATAAAGTAGGATGGTGAACAAAGGCAGCAAGGAATAGGCACCAGAAGAGAGAAAAAATGTAATTAATAAATAATTTCTATGTAAATTTGAGAAAGACTTATAATCCCTAGCATACAATTATTTATGGTTCACTGCTGAACAACAACACGCACTTCACTTACGGCTCAGTGCAAACTCTCAGAGATTACTATTCCTATGTCGTCAAAAACTGTGATTCTAGAGATCTTAATAATTTCCATAATACTGGTAGCCCAAGGTTTTCTTCGTGATTAACTCTCTCATCTCATTTCCTACCTTCCTGACCATTCTTACCGTTTCTTCTACCATTCCTTTAATATATGTACCACCCACCCTTTCCACTTCTTGTTCTCTTCTTTCTCCTTGTGACCTCATACACTCCTAAAAGTTAAAATATTTACAAAGTTTTATTGAGAAAATATAAAGCTATAATTTATTTGTAAGGAACCCACTATTAAGTCTTTAATTATGACCTGGAGTCACTATGAGAAGGGTACCTTTTTAAAGGGCACATCATTTTTTTTTACCAGTGGCAAAAACGTAAAGTTAGTCTTTCATTGTTTAAACGTTCCAATATTAACTAAAAGTCCTAACACAAAACAAACTGTCAGTTCTCATTCTCTACTATTTTTATGCCTAAATGACTTACCTCCTGTGATAAGATCATAATAGTAATGGTAACCCTCAGAGGTTATGCCTTCTACCCATCTGCCCTTTGAAGGGTCTTTTTTCTTCTTCTTTTTTTCTTTCTGCTGATTTGATGCAGAGGTGGGTGGGATAGTGCTGGTTACTGGTGACACGCTTGGATCTGAAATTTCTGAAGAAAGATGAGAGAAGGGTGAAGTAGCTGATGTAAATTTTTTTTCCTGTTATAAAACACTAATAGGGCTTCCCTGGTGGCGCAGTGGTTGAGAATCCGCCTGCCGATGCAGGGAACGCGGGTTCGTGCCCCGGTCCGGGAAGATCCCACATGCCGCAGAGCGGCTGGGCCCGTGAGCCATGGCCGCTGAGCCTGCGCGTCCGGAGCCTGTGCTCCGCAACGGGAGAGGCCACAACAGTGAGAGGCCCACGTACCACAAAAAAAAAAAAAAAAAAAAAAAAAAAACCACTAATAATTTTATTCCAATTAAAAGCCTGACAAGATTGTTTTCGGAACTTGACTCGTTATTACAAAGCCTATTTAGAAAGTTAAACATGTAAGAATATAAGAATATCCTGGAGAATTATAAAAAAGAAGTGATAAGGGGAATCTAGTCCTACTAGATATTAAAACATTCTGAAACTCTGATTAAAAAACCAATAGTGTAAAACTGATCCAGCAGTAGACAAACATATGACTGAAACACAATAGTACAGAAACAGTTCCAACTGCATATTTCTGGTATTTCTTATTAGAGAAAAAAAAATAATTTAACAAATGATGTTGGACTGACTGGTTAATTATTTGGGAAAAAGTAAATTTATTCTCCACTCCCTGCTCCTCCCATGTTTTTACATCAATATAAATTTCAGATCAAAGATATTTACAAGAAAAAACAAAAAGTAAAATAATGTTAAATTTGACTGCATAGAAATTCAAATATTTGGTATGGCAAAAATAAAAACAACAAAAAAACACATAAGACAGACAAATGATAAATCTTTACAACAAATATGACAGAGGACTAATGTTCCTAACAAAGATCCCTTACAAATCTAACATTTTAACACAAAAGTGGGCAAAAAGTACAAAGGTACTTTAACACTTAACTTCACTAATATCCAAAGAAATGCAAATACATACAATTTTTTTTTGCATTAGATCAATAATACTGAAAAGAATGACCAAATCCACAGTTAGTCAGTATGATCTATCGGATATCTACATGGGTATAAAAAATGGGTAGTTTTTATGGCTTTGCTTTTTTCCAAAGGAATAATTATTCCCAACATCAGTTAATAAAATAATTTTATTTCTAGAAAAAGTATAAATCAGCCCAACATTTGTGAAGACAGCTTGATTTAATCAATCAATATACAAAATATATTTACACTTAAATCTGCAATCTCACTTCTAGAAATCGAGCCTACAGAGATAAATGTGAAAACATGCCTACATAAGGGTGCTCACTGAAACATTCTTCCTAACAGTAAAAAACTCCAAGGAACCTAAATGTTAATCAGGAAGAGACTAGTTACATAAATTATGGCATTTTAATGGCATCCTATTATGGCATTTTATACCCTTTATTGAACACTTGTTACAAGTGGTCATAGTAATGAGCAATTCATACTATTATGTTACTTAATTTTAGTAAAAATTGAAAGTCGTATCACCAGCAAGAGGCGATTTTGGTTGACCCCAAAGCTTGTGTTTCTAAACACTCTGTAGCCACTAAAAATAATGTGTATCTTTAATTATTTAAAAGAAAAGACGTATTTGACATATCATTTAGGGAAGAAATAAAACCACCCCCAAACAGACCACAGCATAAAATGTACAGTATAACTTTATTTAAAACATTCTAAAGATGTCTGGAGAAATCTTAAAAGCAGCTAGTTTTAAAAACTCTCTTCTTTGCCTATACTGTTTCACTTTTAAAGGAATACATATTCTATTTAGAAAACAAGGCTATGAAAAACATTTGATAGGAAAAATCCAATTAAATATAAAACACTAAGATTTATTTGCTCATAGGACAGCATAATAGAATCTCCCGATCTACCTAATTGATGAGATGAATTTTCAACTACGTCTTTAATTCTGCAGGAATGCCTACAATCCTTTTCCCCCTTAAAATGAACATAAAGCTTTAACCTTGCAGAAATACTACTACCCCCACCTTTTAACTAATAATGTCCAGGATATTTTAAAAGTCTGGTCACGGACTTCCCCAGTGGTGCAGTGGTTAAGAATCTGCCTGCCAATGCAGGGGACAGGGGTTTGATCCCTGGTCTGTTAAGATCCCACATGTCACGGAGCAACTAAGCCTGTGTGCCACAACTACTGAGCCTATGCTCTCCAGCCCATGAGCTACAACTACTGAGCCCACATGCCACAACTACTGAAGCCCATGAGCTCTAGGGCCCACGTGTCACAACTACTGAGCCCGCGTGCTGCAACTACTGAAGCCCACGCTCCTAGAGCCCGTGCTCCGCAACAAGAGAAGCCACCACAATGAGAAGTCCTTGCATTGTAACCAAGAGTAGCCCCCACTCGCCGCAACCAGAGAAAGCCTGTATGCAGCAACGAAGACCCAACGCATCCAAAAAAAAAAGTCTGGGCACAACTGTTCTTATGTGATGAGGGCAACACCAATTAACTTAACTGTTACTCTGCTTAAAAAGTTAATCAAAAGCAGATTTTGTTAAAAGTGAAGAATACCATTCCATGTTGACTACTGCAACCGTTATGCAAGCTCAACAACTGAGATCTGGTTTCAGGATGATGGATTTGTCATGGAAGAAATGCTTTATAGAAAGTTACCAACTTAAAGTCTAAATTCAGTGACAAGATAGATATACACCACTTAAACAATGCCTTTTATCTGGAAATGAGTTATCCTCACACCCTCAAATTATCTACCTTCTTGCTGGCGAGCATGTGGTAAAATGGGAGCCTTCATACACTGCTGGTGAGAATGTAAACTGGTTCAACCAGAGGAAAAAAATATGGAGGTTCTTCAGAAAATTAAAAAATAGGTCTACTATACCATCCACCAATTCACGTCTGGGTATATACCCAAAGGAAATGAGACTGGATTGTGAAGAGATAGATACTTATTGCAGCATTATCACAGCTAAGTTATTCATAGCTAAGATAGGAAACAGCCTAAAATGCCCATCAACAGATAAGTGGATAAAAAAAGATGTGGCACACACACGCACGCGCGCACACACACACACACACACACACACACAAATTCAGCCATAAGAAGGGAGGATACCATGCCATTTGCGACAACATGGATGAACCCTGAGCACATTATGCTAAGCGAAATAGGCCAGATACGGAAAGACAAATACTGTATGGTATCACCTATATGTGGAACCTAAAAAAGTCAAACTTGTAAAAGAGCAAAATAGGGGATGGGGGAGTGGAGGGATAAGACTGATGTTGTTTAAGGGTACAAACTTGCAATGAATAGTAAATAAGCCAGAAGTCTAATGAACAATATAATGAATATAGACAATGATATCATACTATAATTATGTAATATGATAAATATTGCTACAATGGCAATCCCATTACAATAAATGTATCAAAGTAACACACAATGTTACATACATGTCCAATATATTCAATAAAAAAATTAAAAAGTAAAAAAAAAAATCTACCTTCTAGTAGTAAAGTCACTTAATTTGTCCACACAAGGTTAATTCACTATAATTCAAATATATAAATAAACATGATTCATAGTTTTGACCATATAGATAAAGTGAACGGGGGTTATAATGCAAGGCCAATTTTTTAAATGAATAGATCCATTTAGCCAAATAATGAGAATACATAAAAACTCAAGTGTCTCGGAAATGAACCGCTGACCTACGATAGAGCGAGGACTAGGAAACCCCAAGAGTAACACAGTTGTTGTGAATGGAGGTATTGAAAGATGACGATTTAAAAGCAAAACGAAAGTGCACGAGCAAAAGTCCCACAGTCTAAATAGGGCTGTGATGTACAGGCAAAGCACTAAGAGTACACCGAGTGTATAACCTCTCTATGGAAACACTAAGAGCTCACTTAGCATGACCTCTGATGTTACTTTTAGAACGTGCTGGCTCCTTTTTTACCTGACTCTAAGCCAAGCCTTTTCAAATCCTCTTGGTATGCTTTCAGGGCAGCTGCCTCCATTGCAGCAAACTCCTTTGATGCCTTTTCTTCTTCCTTTGCCTTATCCAGGCTTTTCTGTTTAATCTGCGTAAGACACATATAAAAGTGAAAGCTAGATAAAGGGCTGATATTTACATAGAGAAATTGGCAAAGAAGGAAACAAACTAGATTACCTCACTGATCCTCCTTGCCACATTTTCCTTATGGTTCTTTCCTCTTTCATGAAATTCAATGCTCTTGAAGATTATATAAAAAAAGAAAATACAAAGGAACACATAATGTTCACAGCAAAGTAACAGTAAATAAAGATATGGAACATAATTAAAATTGAATTACAATTGGCAGAAAAGATAAAAATAATTCTAATGCAAATTGGTCCTTTTTATCAAATCATGCTAAGGAACTAAACCACATTTTTTATTATTATGCCCTCTGACTAGGTTTCCTTTGGTGCTTAAAATAAACTATGATGACCATATTAATAGAGAAATATACAAGGTACCCTTGATGACTAATCTAGTGAATACTGTAAAGAGGACTCAAACAAGACATGAAGCCAAAGGAGGAGTGGAAAAAAAAAATCTTAACTTCAAGAAACACCTCTCAACATAAAATGTCAAAACCCGCGAACCTCTAGAATTTGTACTGCTCTACTTGCCACATTAGGTAAAAGACACAGAGAATAAACAATGATTCTTAGAACCTTATTCCTCCAAATTGCGAGAAAAGTAGATGTTAAAAAACTCCTCCTAAACTGTAAACAAATACTATTACTATGTGGTAATGGTACAAAATGTAAAACTTCTATGCAGGGCAATTTGGCACTATCTGTCAAAATTAGGCTGCTGTAATAGAGAACAAAGAAGCTCCTCATATACTGATGATGAAAGAGCTCCAGCATATGGTGTCCAATTAAAAAAAAAAAACTGTGATGCATGGCAGTGTAAACAGCATGCTACCTTCTATGCATGCTGGAATCAGAACTTGTATCTATATGCCTATAGAAACAATGAACGGAAAGACAAGAAAATTTAAAAAGTGGTAACCTATGAGGAATGATGGTAAATGGATGGATGGGGACAGAGTTGGTGAGTGAACGCTATTACCTATTTAACAGCCAGAATGCCCCCTAAATTACAAATGTGTTGTTGTATGCAGTAAGAAATTTTTGGTAACTTTTCAAAATAAGTTTTGTCAGTCAATTCTTATCTAACACATTTGCTGATTATTCGAAAGTACTGCTGTGAATTCCTCTTTAAAGTGTGACTTCATAAAGCAAACATTCATCCTCTATTTTTCATATGTTCGTTTCCTAAAGTTGGTTATACTACACAAAGAATATTTAAGGCCTGTTCAAAAACAAATTAATTTTGTTTCTAAAGGTTAAATCAATGTATATTAGCAATTCAAGAAGATGAAGAAAGACTATCCCAGAAGGAATTATTTACTCTAGATCATTGGTCCCCAAACTTTTTGGCACCAGGGACCGTGGAAGACAGTTTTTGCCTGGGGTGGGTGGTGGGTGGTGGTGGTTCAGGCAGTAATGTGAGCGATGGGGAGTGGCTGTAAATACAGATGAAGCTTCACTGGCTCGCCCCGCCACTCACCTCCTGCTGTGCAGCCCGGTTCCTAACAGGCCCTGGACCAGTACCACTAGAGGCCTGGGGGTGGGGGACCCCTGCTCTAGACAACTCAAAAACACTGAATTGCTTGGATACTTCCAGGGAAGAGACTATCAGTGATTTGTGTAGCTTTTAAAATTCGTGGCATTTTTTTTTTGTAAGGATGGCTAAGTCAAACAAAATAGTCAAGAACTTTAGCAACTATTCAAAAAGACAAAAGTAAAGCAAGACAAAACTGAAAAGAAAAAATCCTTAAACTCTTTGCAGATAATAGTAATAAATGTCTATCAAAGAAACATAACACTGTTAAAGATGGGGCTACTGTTCTTCTGTGCATCCCACTCTACCAAATAATAAGGATATGAATATACATTTAAAAGATACCCTACCGTTTATGTACTATGTACATAGACTATGACATGCATGAGATGGGGAAAAAACCAAAAATCAATGGTGCTTTTTGTTTCATGTCTTAAAAGCTGAATTTGGACTAAGGCATACAGTAATAATGTGCTTAAAGGTTCCTATTTTCATATTCCATGACAAAGGTAACAATGTTCTTTCAAATTTAAGCATTTAGAGATATAAAGCTCTGCATCAAACATATTTAACTATCTCTAGAACAGAAAACATACAAGAAAAAGTACAATAATGTCGTTTCTTTCTACATATTAAGGGCTTTCTGCTTTTACTTTTGTATATGACAACATTACAAACAGCACCATCATAACGTAGGTGTTTCATAAACATTAATGCAGTTACCCACGCTATGTCCAGTTCCTTAATGTGACTGAAGGGCCACAGAGAAATAATTTGGTTTAGTACATAATCAAATTTGGGCTGATGAAAAAGAGGCGGCTCACAGCTTTCCTACAAGGAATGAAAAGACAACAAAAATTGTTCGATGTTTTGGAAAATCAAGAGCAATGTATATGAAACTGTTTTGTAAGCTCTGAGTTTAGATCAAAAAGGAACATTTCACATGAATACAATATTATGAGAATCTTTAATAGAGCAATTATCATACAGGCCTATTGTCCGCTATCCAGCACTTGCAGTAATCACAGAATTTCTTTGGTTGGGACTTCCAGTAGTCTGCCCTGGAAAAGGAAAAACAAGTTTAAGTTTATTTACAATTTAAATTTAAAAAGGTAAATTTTTGCATGATTTACAACTTCTTAAAGAGTCCGAAATATAAGCCTCTGCTACTGAATCTTGACTTGTTACACACAGCACCCTGCTTTATTATTTAGCTGACTGAAATCAGTCAACTGAAATTGGGAGTGGAAAAAGTCTGCAACGGATTTAAAACGCCCTTAAACAAAATAGCTTTTTAAAAAATGCCTCATTTGTTACTGTCATCAGTGTTAAGAAATAAGGAACATATTGGAGAAGATTATCTATTCTTTCCATTCCTTTCTGGCATTTTTGGAGATTACTGTTAATTGAAACATGAAGAAACTCATAAAGTTCACTTTAAATCAAGTTATTTCTACCCGAAGAACAAAACATAAGACACCTCTGGTGGGAGGCCGTGGTTCCTCTGAGACTATCAGTTAATACAGTTTGTTCTTGAGCCTCATGGCAAAAGAGAGTTGGAAAACCCAAAGGATCTCTCGGCCGGCAAGACCAAAAAATAAAAAATAAATTCATAGGCTAACCAAGGCTGGCCGCTTCTAGTAGGCGGAGGAGGCAGAGGTGGCCGCAGCCCAACCCTACAATTTCACAATACCCCACGGTTCAAACGCTACAGAAACCAGAAGGATGCTCTCGGCCCCCAACCGTGTAGGTGGCGGGAGCGCTCCGTCGCTTTGCGGCGGCCGACCAATCTCCAGGGGCCGCCAGCCTCCCTCCCAGAGCCCGTGCTCCAGGCCCCCGGGGCGCTCTGCGGGGTAGCATTCCCACCCCGCCCAGAAAACCGGCCCCGCCTGTCCGCTGCCAGCCCCGAGCGAGTTAAAGGAGCGTCCGTCACGCCCCCCGGCCGAGGGCGGGGGGAGAGGGGTGGTGGCGGAGCGAGAGACCCGGAGGGGGAAAGGGCCGCCCGGAGAAACAAGACCTCGTTGTTTAGAGCCTGAGACCCGACTCACATGACAGGACCAGCCGCTCCGCGGGTCGCTCCGGGCCCGGCTGAGGCTCGCGCTCCCCACGCGGGGCGAGTCGGAGCCCAGCTCACCGCGAGGCCCACCGCAGCCTCCAAGCCCGGACACCTCCCTTCTTCCCCGGGACCAGTGTTCCACGGTTCCCAACTACGGGTGCCCAGACGACTCAATCCGCGTTCGAAATTTCCTCTCCTTCCCCTCCCCCTCCAGGGGCGGTACTCCCGGCTCCGGAGAGGTGGGGTTGCTATAAACGGGTTGAGGTCACCGAGAAGGGGCGAAGGCGCGACGGGACCTGAGCTGAGGGACGGGAAGCTCAAGCCTCACGTCCCCGCATCATCCCGCCTTCTCTCTTTTTCCCTGAGATCCAGAACCTCCACCCTTCTTCTAGGCTCGCTGGCTCGTGGCCGAGGAGCTCGCGCGCCGCCTCCGCCCCGAACGCAAACAGCTGTTCCCAGAGACGTCGCCGCCCTCAACTTTGCCAACTAGTCCGCACGCACTTTGACCAGCAGAGCAGCCCGGACCTGTAGGCTGGGGGCCGTTGGCGGAGTTAAAAAAAAAAGAGGTGAAACAGCTGGTTTCGGAGCCGAGAGTCGCTTGGGTTGGCCTCAGAACTTTCCTGAGGCGGCGGAGCGACCCAGCCCCGCCCCCCGGACGCCCGCGCGCTCGGGTCGGGCGCGTTCCCTGGCTCGCGAGCGCGTGGGCAGCGGCGGTAGCGACTCGGGTGGCGCAGAGGCGGCGGCGGCTGGAGTGGCGGTGGGCGGTGGAGCTGAGGAAGCGGCGGCGTTTGCGCTTGTCAGGTGAGTCACCGCAGCTCTCTTTGCAGCACTTCCCATATGGTCTAGCGGTTAGGATTCCTGGTTTTCACCCAGGCGGCCCGGGTTCGACTCCCGGTATGGGAACGCTGTGTCCTTTTTAGAAATGGACTGGGGACTAACTCATTTTTATTTCCAGTGGCTCTAGCTCTTTTTTCCTGCCCCCTACCCCAGGTGATTTCGTGGAAAACGCGCGTTAGAGTAGTTGTTAGTGACGCCGTGAACTGGGCTGCGGCTTTGGGAGACACGAGTGCCGCGCCGGGCGGGCTGGAGGAGCGAGTGCACGCAGGGTTCCTCTGCTCCTGCCGGAGGCTGGCGGGGCTGAGCGGCGGGGAAGAAGTTTCACTTTCCCCGGGGCCGCCCTCCCGCCCCTCCGGCCCCCGGCCGTCCCTTCCAAGCGCTCGGGAGGTGATGATTAACTCTGGCCTCGCCTTATCTGCCCCCAGTGCCCCCCTCGGGCCCACACCCTCCTCCTCGGCCGGCCCCTTCTGACGGTCCCAAGCGAAGCGGGGCGTGTTGGCCCCTGCCCTCGGCGCCCGGGAGCCCGCGCCCGGCTTGAAGCCCCGTTGTCTCGGCCGGGTGTTGACTAGAAACACCCCCGACACAAAGCAGCCCCCTGGCAGGGGAGGGGGGGCGCGGGGAGGCGCCGAGGGCGGTCCGGAGATCCTCAGTGCCCGCGGGTGCGCTCTCCTGACCGCGCAGCTGCCCGCGGCAGCCGGATTGGCCGCGTGTCCACCCCGGGCTCCCGCGGCGCCCGAGCCCCGCCCCGAGGCCGGCCTGCGAGGTCATCCCAACTTGACATCGGGGGCGCCGGCCGTAGTTCTCAGAAAGTACCCCAGACTCCGGAGCCACAGACTTGAGTGTTTCTGCTCGGGAAGGCCTCTGGGGAAGGGCGTCCGTCCCGTTCTCCGCCCACGCCCGTCCCCCCACCCCCCCAAAACACACACACGCTGTGGAGAAGAAAAATACCACCAGGATGAGATGTCTTTAAAGAAGAAATGTGACTTTCCAAAGGGGTCTGACGTTTTGAGCGCCGCGGATAGAAAATCCTGGGGTGGAGGTGGGGCTTGGGAGAGAGAAAATTGGCCGGAGCCTGGGGAGGGGATGTTATAACAAAGTTTCACTGTATTTTTAAATATAGAAGCCCTGTGTTTATTACAAAGAAGGGGCAGCTGTGTCAGCAGCATGTGAGCTGTAAATGAAACAAAAGCGTTATCTTAAATGCAAGCTGAAATTGGAAAATGGGGTGAGCTCTAATGTTTAGTCTATTGGGCCTCCGGGAACAAATGAAGAAGGAAAAAGTGGCTCTTGTGGACGGGTCTTTGGTCAGTGCCATTGAGAAGAGCAGAAGGGTTAGTTGTTAGTATGTGCCTTCCCAAACTGTGTTTGATAGTTTTAACTGCACAGTGAATTTTGAAAGAATCTGTTAATGTGGACAGTATGATGAAGGATGAATTACTTTCACATTGTAAATAAACTTCCACAACTAAAAATGTTTTAGATCATCTTCATTAGTTCAAATATTTGAACGTTTTCTCTACACCGAGCATCATCAGATACTCTTGGAAGTTAACTGATGTTCAGGTTCTTCATGTTAGGAGGTTTTGGAGAGAATCCTGAATGGAGTCGTATTTTGGCCCTTTTGATTAGCTGTATGACCTTGTGATAGATCTTTCACCTTCTCTGTGCTCTGGGTTTAGAGCCATAAATTCTTGATAATACATACCACTCACAAACTTGAGAGTTAAAAGAATTGTTGAGCAATTCTTGTGTCGGTAATGAGAGTGGAAAAGTTTCAATTAGATAGAGGATTGTGTCGTTGTTCAGAAACCATTTACTAAAAAATTAGGCCTGAGTTTGGGAGGAAGGAAAGATCCTTCTGCCTTGATTGCCTCCAGAAGAGCTTCAATCTTGACCTCGCATTTTGTGACGACTTGGTATCAAATTGTGCTAAAATGGATGTGATTTTCAACTGAGCACCCGGTATAATTGCAAATAGCTTTATATATATTTGAGGGTATGCTAAGAGGAGTAGTTTGGTGATGATATATCTGTCCGAGACATAGACTTATATATTGTTGTGTACCAGGCACAATTGGCTAGGGCAACATCTGAGTTGCACAATTCCTTCAAGAGCACATAGGTGAGAAGTCACTTCTACGCAGGGAAGAGGACTAGAGACCAGACAAGGAAGGGAGAGTGTTTGCCCTGGACCTTGAAGAACGGGTTGGATTTCTCCTGGTGGGGAATGTGTATCAGAAAGCTGAGATTGGGGCAACAAGTGTGAGGCTGGCTAGTAGCCTGGCTGGGTGGGAGCACACAGTGCCTGGAGGGAGAGCCATGGGGGTCAAGTTGGGATGGTGAAAAGGGAATTTTAACTGGATAAATTTTGACTAGGTAACAAGTTGTTTTATGGCATTTATGTCACTAGACTTTTTAAAACATTTTGTGTCTCTTTGAAGAAACTATAGCATAATATGTGAAAAATTCTTTTTTTTATGAGTCAAACAATATAGAAACATGTAGAGTATTTTGTGTCCATGGGTTTTATGTTTAGCAATTAGATATTAATTTTTAACCAATGGAGTGGAGAAAATCAATTAACATTTAAAAAAATGAAATCTAGGTTTAGATTATGAGAATGATCTGCAACTATATTCTTACTGGAAATAGTCTAAGACAGAGCTGCTAGTTACTGTCGGTGAAGCATACACCTTAAATTGGTCGGGACTAGGTGATAAATTTGTAAGGATTCATTCATATTCTTGTGCCTTGCTTCCAAAACCCCATTGGTAGTCATGTTTTACATGTTCTCTCTTGAGCCACAAAATAAAGTGATACTAAATGAGTGGTGTGGATTACCCAAATAGTCTCTTTACTATTTGTTACTATTAGGTGCAGCTAGAAGATGTACTGACAGTTCAGTAAACGTTTGCATAGATGAACACCTGTACGTAAAGAAATATAAGGGATGGGAAAATGACGATGGCATTTTAAAATCCAAAGACTTTACCGTGGTCTCTGAGCCTAACATTGTCTAGCCTCTCCTTGGGTCCCCAACGCCACCTCCTCCCTCCTCTCCCTTTTCATTGTACTTCAGCTGCACTGGCTTCTTGCTTTTTGTTCCTTGAATGTGCCATACTTGTTCTTTTCTCAGTCTTATGTCTTGCTGTTTCCACTGCCTGCAGTATTCCCCCTCCAGCTCTTCACATCTCACTCCTGTCAGCGTTACCTTATCAGAGAGGCCTTTCTGTCTACCCTCACTAGAGACTCCCTTTTCTGGTTACTGTCTGGTTACTTTATGCTGCTTTATTTTCTTCTTTTTCTTATCTGAAATAAACATGTTTGTTCCTGTTTATTTCTTGTCTTATTCTACTAGAATATAAGTTCCATGAGAGTAAGAATACTGTGTAGTGAGATCACTCTTGTTCTGTAAGAGTCAAACAGTAATGAAGAAGTTGGTACCGTCATAGGTTGCTGGGGGAAATGTAAAATGGTGCAGCCACTTTGGGAAACTGTTTGGCAGTTCCCTCAAAATGTTAAACATAGAGTTGCCATGTGACCCAGCAGTTCCACTCCTAGGTATATACCCAAGACAAATTAAAACATGTCCACGCAAGAACTTGTACACAATTGTTTATAGCAGCATTCATAAGCAGAAGGTGGAAACAACCCTAATGTCTGTCAGCTGAGGAATGAATGAACAGAATGCAGTGTATCCATACAATCAAATATTTTTTGGCAATAAAAAGGGATGAAGTACTGATATATACCACAGCATGGATCAATCTCAAGAACATTATGCTAAACAAAAGAAACCAGGTTCAAAAGACCACATTTTTTATGATTCCATTTATATGAAATGCCCAGAATAGACAAATCTGTAGAGAAAGAGGATGGATTATGATTGCCGAGGATTGGCCAGGGTGGGGGAGGATGACACGGGGGATGGGAAGTGATTGCTAATGTAGGTACACAGTTTCTTTTTAGGGTGATTAAAATGTCCTAAAATTACATTATGATGATTGTTGCACAACTCTATAAATATACTAAAAAACATTGAGTTCTACTCTGTGTAGGTGAACTTCATGGTCTGTAAATTATATCTCAGCAAAACTGTTAAGAAAAGATCGAGGCAATCAAAAGATACAGAATATTTTGTCTCCATTTTACGTTTATCATTTGGATATTAAATATTTAAAAATAATAATGGAATGATTTAACAGTGGAACTCTAGCTCCTAGATAGTCCAGGAATGTAGCAAGAGCTCAGTAAATAACAGACGAAGGAGGTTGAAGTATACAGATACTTAAGATACAGTGCATAGTGTGATAAACGCTTAGAGGAGACTAAGCCAAGGGTTACAAGGGTTTGAAGGTCTCTAAAATGTCACGTCTGGGTTTGTGTGAAGAGAATGGGGAAAGGCCTCTAGAAGGCAGCATTTGAGATTGGCTTGGAAGGCTGCTTATGCTTTGCTGGTGGAGATGATTGAGCGGGAGACAAGGCTATAAGAAGGAAGCAAGCAGGAACAGAGGTCCCTAAACAGTTGCTGGCACATTTTGGCTGAGCTGAGAGTACAAATAGTATAGGAATGGACCACTAGTAGTAGTAGTATAGTGTAAGAGTGCAAGAATAGGCTACGGTCTGTAGCAGACAATGTCAGTGCTGGCAGATCTCCTCTGATGTCTTTTTATCATCCCCCCCCAACCCCTCGTGTGCTTCTGATGGCTCATACTTGGGAAGAGTTGCATCCCTTACCGCCAGAGAGCTGGAAGTACCTGGGGGTTTATCCCCCTTCCCCTAATAGCTCTCAACCTGAGACTGTCCTGTCAGGAGAATATCTTTGGAGCAGGGACTTTGACTTTTCCCCCGTTCTGTATCATCAGCACTTGGAGCAGTGCTTGGCACTTGGTGAGCATTCAGAAAATATTTGAGTGAATGAATGAATGAAAACCAGGAAGTTGCAAAGTATATTCAAAGTGAAGTTTATTTCCTAAATCCCCTTGACTCTTGCAGAGCGCCTAGATAGGAGATTTTGGAAGGTTCTGATTGTGAAGGTCCTTGAATTTTGGAGTAAGGAGTTTACTTAGCTAAAAGAGGGAATTTCTGGTAATATGATAAGTGTTTTAATGAAATTAATTTGGCAATAGTGTGCAGGATGAACTGGGGGATGGAAGGGTTGTGTCTGTGGTGTCCACACTGACCGAGGTTGGGGGGTCTTCTGCAGTACAGTAATAATCTAACAACTCTCTTTGCCTCTAGTATCTCCCTAAATAGGGTGGTGGCAAAAGAATATAAAGGATTAGATAGAAGAGGTGCATTGAAGGAAAAATTTAAGATGTCAGGAGTAAATACTCCTCAAAGAAATAGGGAAGTTAACGAAGCATAGATTTTTTTTGGAAAGGACAGACAATTTTTGCGATTGTTGGTCAGACAGTAAATTATTATTGCCCACCAGTGTGTGTGTGTGTGTGTGTGTGCCTGTGTCTGTGTGTCTGTGTGTCTGTCTTTTTGATCACTGAAATTGTACCTTGAATTCAGAGACAGAATTAAGACTGTGAGACTGCCACCCTGTGGACAATATAACTTAGAACTGAAATACTCAAAAATTATAATAAAACTTGATCCACTTGAAATTAACTATTATAGAACTCATTGTGGTTCTTCCATATTGGTATATGTGGTTATGCTCATTAAATAGAAAGTTGAAATTAGTTTGTTTTCTAAACTTTTTCTGGGGCTTTTAAATAAACGGAATTTAAATGAAATCAGTAGCTTTAAAATGTTGCAAAGAAATTCAGGAATGCCTTTTAGATGGCATACTTCTTTCTCTAGAAATTTCATATCAAAGAGTGTGTTTTTTAAAACATGGTGGCATGTATGCCTGTTGTAAGGTGGTACTTTTTTCTTGTATTTTTTATCCTATTTTATACATATGTCCTTGAGAGTTGTATTTCTTGAAAAATATGTGAGGACTTCCCTGGTGGCGCAGTGGTTAAGAATCGCCAACCAATGCAGGAGACATGGGTTCGAGCCCTGGTCCTGGAAGATCCCACGTGCTGTGGAGTAACTAAGCCCGTGCACCACAACTACTGAGCCTGTGCTCTAGAGCCCGCGAGCCACAACTACTGAAGCCCACGGCCCTAGAGCCTGTGCTCTGCAACAAGAGAAGCCACTGCAATGAGAAGCCCACGCACCGCAACAAAGAGTAGCTCCCACTCACCGCAGCTAGAGAAAGCCCACGCACAGCAACGAAGATGGAACGCAGCCAAAATAATAATAATAATAATAAAATAAAAACACTTGTTTTGAAGAAAATGAATATTTTAAAAGAGAAAAATATGTGAAAGTGTACCCTATCATTTTTTTCCTCCTAAGTGAAAGTGGCTTTCCCTTCCCACTTTTATAGAGTAGGATTTTATTTTTAGAAATTCGCCATGCTTTGAAGAATTGCCTTCATTGTATGTTTGTAAATAACTTGGCTTTTATTATAGGTTATTTATTTAGAAGGGCAGTCTGCTCACAAATTAAACTGGTAAACTAGCTTGAATCAAAATGAAATGGTGGGTGTGAAAAAATTGTTTGCTCTCTGCAACTCAGGAAATGGTTCTGTCTAGAACTCTGCAGAGTAAAACTTTCCCAGCAGATGAGCTGCTTACAGCCTAATGTTGTAAATGGCTTACACGCTTGTTTTCCCTGAGGAGTCTGGAGGGGTGGGGTCGCCATTTAGCGCTGGAAGTTTGTGTTAGCGGTAAAGCAGAAGTGGGCTGAAGCCCCATTCTGAGATCACAGTCATGCATCCTTTCTGAATGTGATATCCAGGATGAGGAAAAGAACGAATGATGCATCTACTGAACCCCTACCCCCTTCACTTTAGGGACCTTATGTTTTGGTCATGGAGAGG
Organism: Mesoplodon densirostris; assembly: GCF_025265405.1. Taxonomy (NCBI): domain Eukaryota; kingdom Metazoa; phylum Chordata; class Mammalia; order Artiodactyla; family Ziphiidae; genus Mesoplodon; species Mesoplodon densirostris. The sequence goes on from NC_082677.1 coordinate 25,562,728, forward strand.
TTTTCAAATATAATGTTAATGGTTTAAAATATTCAAATATTTCTCTGAGTTATTTTTGTCAGAAGTGTAGCATGACAAACATGATAATAGACTTTCAATATTAGGTTTTGTTTAACCTTTTCAAAGTAAATAGATGAGATTGTGACTTTTCTGAACTATTTTTTCCTACATTTATATCTTATATTCCACAGTTGATGTATACTGTGTGATTTGAAGTAGACTATTAATGGTGAAAATGCAAATGCTTATCTAGGTCTGCAAGGTACATTGCCATATAAAAAACAGTATTATTTAGGTACTGTTTAAGGAAAGTAACTTTCAAAATACTTCATGGTCTATTTGCTCCTTTCCTAAGTATTGGGACAAAGAGCCAATAAAATTAGAGGTATATTTCTGTTTTCTAACCTTCTTTAATGGTTTAATTATCATATCATTTTTGAAACTATGGAATTGAACTTATATAAAGAAATTTTTAGCTTAATATTTAGCCTACACTTAAACTTTGTTATCACGTGGTATCTGCCTTTTTAATGCTAGAATGGTGATTCTTTTAGGATTAATGGTAGTTAGTATTCCCTTTTACTTTCTAAGCATGGGTTCATTTTCATAACTGTAAGTATAAAACATTTTGTTCTTTGAAAAATAATTCCAGCATAGATGACTTGAATTTTGATAATAACAATAACAACTGTGTCATGAGTTTTGTGTGTCTGTTGGGTGTGTGTTTACAAATCTTAATAGGTCTTTTATTTTAGAATGCAAACTATTCACTATTAAATAAATACCTTTGATTTGAACCTTGTTTTTTTTTTTTGCTTTATTTTAGATGTCTAGGGAGGTACTTAGCCTAGTGACTTCTAGATCCAGAGGGTCTTCTAGATAGTCTTAAATCTTTACTTGTAATTTAATCTTTTAATTTAAAGTTTCTTTTGGGTTCAGAATCCCAAGATCAGGATACATTTCTGATTTAGGATGTGTTGATATACTGCTTTGTGTGAAGCTTTTTATCTGTTTCCAGGTTTAATTAAACACTTAATTCAAGTTTTCAAGGTTGTAATGGGATTTGTTTTGCCCCATCTGTGCTTATCACTGATACCTTCCTATGCCAAGGGACCCACTGACCCTATTACCTGGGAAGGATGGGGCCCTGCCACTGAGTCATCCCCTGAGTAGGGCAGGCACTGACCCAATCACAGAGCTGAAGTGGAAAGGAAGAGCATGACGGGAAGGGTGTGTCCCAGAAAACAGGTGGCAGGTAGTGGGAGGGGAAGCATCCTGATGGAAGGCAGAACATAGGCTTAAGGAATTCAAAACTTCATGCAGGCAGTTGGCATCAGGAAATTTCAGATATGAGTGGGAATGCCTTTTCGTTATTTATTCTCCCTGTTTTTTTTGCCCTTTCACATGAACCACAATTTTTTTAAAATTAACTGATTTACTTTTTTGGCTGCGTTAGGTCTTCGTTGCTGCGCATGGGCTTTCTCTGGTTGCGGCGAGTGGGGGCTACTCTTTGTTGCGGTGCACGGGCTTCTCATTGCAGTGGCTTCTCTTGTTGCGGAGCATGGGCTCTAGGCATGCGGGCTTCAGTAGTTGCAGCACGCGAGCTCAGCAGTTGTGGCTCGCGGGCTCTAGAGCGCAGGCTCAGTAGTTGTGGCGCACAGGCTTAGTTGCTCCACGGCGTGTGGGATCTTCCTGGACGAGGGATCGAACCCATGTTCCCTGCATTGACAGGTGGATTCTTAACCGCTGCGCCACCAGGGAAGTCCCCTGAACCACAATTTTATTGTCCCTTAAATCTTGCTTTGAAAGACTGTTTCTTCTTTTCTATTTTCAATACCTTCTAGAATTGTCTTTTGCTAGTTCATGGAGCATATTTTAAGAGGGCTTTTTACAAGTTTGTAGGAAAAAGAAAGCACATAAAGTTTATATAAAAGTAAATCTGCCACCTCACACTCATTAGGATAGCTACTCTCAAAAAAACCCAAAAAACAAAAAACCAAATACCAAGAGTTGGTGAGAATTTGAGGAAATTAGAGCCCTTGTGTTCTGTTCATAGGAATGTAAAATGGTACAACCACTATGGAAAACAGTTTGGTGGTTCTTTGGAAAATTAGAAATAGAATTACCAAATGATCCAGCAATTCTATTTCTAGCTGTATACCCCAAAGAATTAAAAGCAGTCTCAAAGAGATGCTGTACATCCATGTTCTTAGTAGCATTATTTACAGTAGTGAAAAGGTGAAAGTAACCTAAGTGTCCATAAATGGATAAATGGATAAACAAAATGTGGCATACACTTACATGGGAATATTTTTCAGCCTTAAAGAGGAGGGAAATTCTGACGCATGCTACAACATGAATGAACTTGGAGAACATTATGCTAAGTGAAATAAACCAGTCACAAAAAGACAAATACTGCCATGATTCCACTTACATGTGGTAACTAGAGTAGTCAGAATCATAGAGACAGCAGTGGAACGTTGATTGCCAGGGGCTGGGGAGAGGAGGAATAGGGAGCCGTTTAATGGATACAGAGTTTCAGTTTCGCAAGGTAAAATGAATTCTGGAGATTGGTTGCAAAACAATATGAACGTACTTGTTACTACTAAACTGTACACTTCAATGGTTAATTTTACCATAATTTTTTAAAAAGGCAAATTTGAATTTGTATTTGGATATGCAAATTGTAAGAGAGTAAAAAGCATCTGTAAGGAGATTGAAGTTACTTGATTTGGTCAATATTTAGATGCTTGGGATGTAACAACGAAAAAATCAGACAAGATCCTCATGAAGCCTACCTCTTAGTGGGAAAGACAGACATTGATTGAACAAGTAAAAAGTGTGTTTGAGTGTTACATGCAGAACAGGGAGACAACTAACAGAGTAGGTGGAAACGCAGCTGTAGTGAAAAGGCTTCCCTAAGGAAGTGACATTGAAGTGGGATTTGAAGGATGGGTAAGCACTGGCTAGGAGAAAGAGAGGGATGGAAAGTGATGGGAGGCTGAGGGAGTAGCATTATGCAAATGCTCCAAAGCAGGAAAGAAAGGGTATTATGCTTTGGGAAATGGAAGGAGGTGCTGAGGGCTTAATGTGAAATGTGATGGGAGATGAGGATGGCGAGTATCGGACCATATAAGGCATTGTAGGTCATGTTAAGGATTTTGAGTTCTACCTTAAACAGAGTGGTTAGACATTGCTGTGTTTCAAGCCAGGGAGTATGGAGGTGAAATGAAGTGGAAGTAAGAAAAAAAAATGTGTCTTTTTATACAATGTACCCTTTAAATATAAATTACCTGCTTAATCTGGTGCTTGAATGTCAGAAGGAAAAGTGGTTCAGTTATGTTTCTTCAGATGATATATTGGTTGCCAGTGTGGCCTGTTAATGTGGTAAGGTGTACTTAAAGGGTGAATTTAAGGGAATCGTCAAGGGTAATTGAGTAGAGGCGATTTTTACCTTTATATTCTGACTTGTTAGTTGAAACCGTAGAAATGGATGAGTTTGCCAAAGGGAGAGTCTGGAGTGAAAAGAGGCTTTTCAACGGAACCTTTAGGACATCCAGTGTTCAGTCATGAGATAGAGGAAGTGGGGCAGAGAAAGCTGAGGAAGAGTAGTGCAGCACTGGGGGAAAACCGGGAATGAGACTTACGAGTCTAACAAAACAAGCTCTGAAAGTGTTAATTGGATTTAGCCCAGTGTGGTCATTGACCTTAGTTAGAACAGATTTAGTGGCATAGTACAGGCAGGATTAGATTAGATAGAAGAGAATGAGTCAAAGAATGGGTGGGAAATGAAGAAATGGAGTATAGACAAATCTTTGAGAAAGGTTGGCTGTGAAGGGAGTGAGAAAGGATGGTAGAAGGGATTGAGGTGTATGTGACAGTTGGGGTGTCAAATAACGGAAGTTTTTCTTTTTTTTTAAAGAAAAGCTTGACTTAAAATAAAAATCTTCTTTAGATCTGTGAAATATTTGAAAAATGTATTACACACCTTGCTGATTCCCTAAATAGGATCTACTGAATACAGATGTGAACCCATTGACTTAATCTAGATATGGTATTGTGGGACTGTGTACACACAGGTGCAATCAGACCTGCCTGGTGAGGTACAAAGGTCTGTTTGTCACTATACTAATTTCTGGTCATCTGGGCAGTAAATATTGCAGAATCCTGGGTTCACTTAAGACCAACTAATTTGAGTCTTTGGTGTAGGACTCAGAAGTGTGTGTGTGTGTGTGTGTGTGTGTATGTGTATGTATGTATGTATGTGTGTGTCTTTAGATGATTCTTATGCATCTGTTCTGTGGACTGTCTTTGGAGAATCATCCCAAGAATGTTTTACTTTGAAGTCTTCTGAATCTTTTTTTTTTTTTTTTAAAAACATTTATTTATTTGTTTGTTTAGTTTGGCTGTACTGGGTCTTAGTTGAGGCATGCAGGATCTTAGTTGCGGCATGCAAACTCTTAGTTGCGGCATGCCTGCGGGATCTAGCTCCCCAAGCAGGGATCGAACCGGGCCCCCTGCATTGGGAGGGCGAAGTCTTACCCACTGGACCACCAGGGGAGTCCCTGAATGCTTTTTAATAGCTCTATCATGAGGATTAAATGAGGTATGTATGTCAAGCACTTAGCAAGGAAAGATTTTCATAATTTTGTCTGCCTGTATGACTGGAGTGGTGGTAAAGTGTTTTTGTTTTTTAGCATGAACCTAGCTTGATCTTTTTTCCTGACTGTAAGGGTAATACACGTGTCCCCCTCCCTCCCCCGTAAGTCCTTCTTTAGCCACTTTTCATACTTCTTCCCTCCTCCCTGCCCTCTAAGGGCCATGGTGCTTCCTCCTACTGCCTTGCCTTTGTTCACTCCTACAACTTCCTCTGCTGAGAGTATTCTGCCCCAGCCTTTTACATGACTGCCACCTTATCATTCAGGTCTCAAAGCAGCTGTCATGTTTTCTGAGAGGCCCTCCCTTATCTAAAGTAAGTTTTCTTGGTCACCCTTTGTCCCTTTGTTGATTTCCTTCATATGTGGGCAGGGACTGTGTTCAAATTGTTTACTTGAGTCCACAGGTAAACTGACTATATCCTGAGTCTACAGAAGAGTGCCAGGCACATAGAAGCTACTTAAATACCAAATATCACAGACGAATAATACAAATCATAAAAATTTTACTAACCGGCACAAGTACTGTTAGCTTTCCGTTGATCATTACTTCAGATATTGAAATGTGGACCATATATGTATAAATGTCAATTGTGCAGTGATACATACTGTTTTCTAACTTGCATATTTCATGTAAATATATTGGGGAGATTTTTTTTTGGTACACTATTTTATGTAGATAATCATTCTTAACAGCTGAATAATATGGTATGCTCCGTATAATGAGAAATGGTTTCTGGAACACCTAATTTATTTAACAGTTTGTTTTCAATTTTTTACTGTTTTGAACAATGGTACTGAATTTCTCTCTGTATCCTTGTATATGTTATTTGTTTTGTTAGAATAAATTACTGAGACTGAAAAGGTACATAAAGACCTTTTAGGGACTTCCCTGGTGGTCTAGTAGTTACGAATCCGCCTTCCAGTACATGGAATGCGGGTTTGAGCCTTGGTCATGGAACTAAGATCCCACATGCCACAGGGCAACTAAGCCCGCACGCCATAGCTAGTGAGCCTGAGTGCTGCAACTACAAAGCCCGTGCTCTCTGGAGCCTGTGTGCCACAACTAGAGAGAAGCCCGAGTGCTGCAATGAAGAGCCCACGCACCGTAACAAAAGATTCCACGTGCCGCAACTAAGACTGGACACGGCCAATAAATAAATAAATAAATCTTTAAAAAATATAAATTAAATGGATTAAAAAAAAGACCTTTTGGTTGTGAAATTCCCTCTGGAATGCTATTCTTATACTCTCAAAAATAGAGTATGAGACCATTTATTTCCCCATACCCTCTCTAATCATTTTACTCTTTGCTAATAGGTGAAAAATGGTATTGTTTCTCTGCTCTGAGGTTGTGAGAATGAACATCTCTTGTATTTGGCCACATGTTGTGAAGTGCCTCTTCATGCCCAATGCCCATTTTTCTAATAAGAGTGTTTGATTCAATTAATAATAGTGTTTTCTTTCCTCCGCATTTTATTACGAAAGTTTTTAAACATGCAGCAAAGCTGAAGTTTTATAATGAACACTCATATACCCACTATCTAGATTTTATCATTAACATTTTATAATATTTGCTTTACCATACTTGTATCCTTCTATCTAAAGTAAATTGCAAGGATGTCCCTGGTGGTCCAGTGGGTAAGACTGCATGCTCCCAGTGCAGGGGCCCTGGGTTCGATACCTGGTCGGGGAACTAGATCCTGTATGCATGCTGCAACTAAGAGTCTACAGGCTGCAACTAAGACCAGGTGCAGCCAAAATTAATTAATTAATTTAAAAAAAAGTAAATTGCAGGCATTAGCACATTTCCATCTAAATACTTTAGCATGCTTATCACTGACTATAGTTTCAATATTTGTTTACTTTTTTCCTTTTGAGGTACAATTTTTTTTAACACCTGTATTTTATTAGGTATAGTTTGTTCTCTTGTATGCTTTTTTTTTTTTTTTTTAGATGTTGGGGGTAGGAGTTTATTCATTTATTTTATTTATTTTTGCTGTGTTGGGTCTTCGTTTCTGTGGGAGGGCTTTCTCTAGTTGTGGCAAGTGGGGGCCACTCTTCGTCACGGTGCGTGGGCCTCTCACTATCGCGGCCTATCTTGTTGCAGAGCACAGGCTCCAGACGCGCAGGCTCAGTAGTTGTGGCTCACGGGCCTAGTTGCTCCGCGGCATGTGGGATCCTCCCAGACCAGGGCTCGAACCTGTGTCCCCTGCATTAGCAGGCAGATTCTCAACCACTGCGCCACCAGGGAAGCCCGAGGTACAATTTTTGTAAAATGAAATCTATGAATCTTTTTAGTTTAAACATTTTATTTCAATTTAAAACAGTTGGATGTTCATTGGTCAACCTTTGAAGAGGACAAGGCTGTTTTCTTTGAGAATGAGCCTGCTGTTGCATTTCCATATTGTATTGCCTTTCTTATTGCCTAAGATTTCTAGTTGGTTTTTTAAATGGAGCAAGAACTTTATTTTTTGTAAAGCATTTGTTGAGTTTCAACAAATGTTTTTGCCTGGGTAAGCCAAACCTAAGACTAGGTTTTGTTTCTTTTTTCTTTTTTTTAAAAAAAATTTGTCATATGTTCCCCCTAGTTTATTCTTTGCCTTACCTTTGGTTATGGTGCTTTTAGATTTTTATGTAGTCAAATGTCATTCTTTTCCATATCTTTTTTTCTGCTGTTTGTGTCATACATGGAAAGACATTCCTTACCGAATAGTATATAAATGCTTATATTTTCTTCTGGTCCTTTTTTTTTTTACATTTAAATCTAATTGGAATAATGTGATATAGGTTTTTTTTTTTTTTTTTTAGTGATTAGCAGGGGTTTGAAATTGTTAGCTAATACTGTCTAATGAACCCTCTTCCCTTCTGTGGGTTTTTTTTTTCCCCAGACAAAATAGGATTTAATGTTTTTGTTGATGCCGTTTTTATTATAACCTAAGTTTGTATAGTATCAGATTTCTTTTTTTGGTAGTATCAGATCTCTTTTTAAAAAAATTTATTAACGTATAGTTGATTTACAGTGTTGTGTTAACTTCTGCTCTACAGTGAAGTGACTCAGTGATACACATACATTCTTTTTTATAGTATTTTCCATTATGGTTTATCCCAGGATATTGAATCTAGTTCCCTGTGCTATCCAGTAGGACCTTGTTACTTACCCATTCTATAATAATAGTTTGCATCAGATCTCTTTTTAAATAATATCCTATTCTGTTTAATCTATTTATTCCTACATTTAGCTACTTGAGATAATTTATTGTCTGGTAAAGTACATCCCTTTCTTCTTTCTTTCTTTCTTTTTTTTTTTTTTTTAAAGAATTCCTCACTTTTCTTATTTTCTTTCAGATGAACTTTAGCAGAGTCTTGAAGGATGGGGTGAAAGGATGGTGGGGAAACAACAGCAAGAGCCAAGGCAGAGAGATCAGTAAATCCTGGGGACTTGTTTCTCTAATTTGTGACTGTCTGAATTCTTAATCTGTGTAGCAGATGACACATGCTTATTTTAGTATCTTTAAATTTGGGAGATGTCTCTAGGGTGGTTCAAACTAAATTCTAAAGTTCAAAATGTTTATGAGGTTTTAAAAGTTTGGGATGTTATAGAAAGGGCATAGGATTCTAGGGTGAGAATGGTTTTAATTCCCTGCTTTAAATGAGCAGGTCATAATTTTTGAGCAACTATGTGCATCACCTATGCTGTTATTTTTCATGATTCTGTGGGTGGACTGGCTGCTTCTTCAGAGCTGACTCAGCTAGGGCTGGATGCATAATGTAGGGTGGTTTCACTTACATGGCTGGGACCTCTCTGTGTGGCTCTCATACTCTGTGGTGGCAGAAGGGATCCTAGCAGCAAGAGAGGGTAAGCCTCTGTGTGCCTCAGCTTTTCAAGCCTCTGCTTGTGTTTTATTTATCATTAATCCATTGGCCAAAGGAAATCACTTGCCCAATTCTTCATTTAAGGGATGGAGAAGTAGACTCCGCTTCTTCATGGGAGAAGAGGCAAAGTCAGTCATGTTTCACACAGAGAACTTTAAACAAATTAGTAGCTATTACTGCAGCAATTTAGCACAGGAGGTAAAGGCGTTAGCTACTGGGATTTCTAACAGAAAAGGCAGTGAGAACAGGCTGTGCAAGACCTGGGGGGAGGAATGCTTGATGCGTTCATGGGATAGCAGGGAGATATCAGTGTGACTAGAAGAGGGGGAGCAAGCGGGAAGTGGGAAGAGATACAATCACAGAGGCTGGGGCAGGGTACGATCTTGCAGTCCTGAACAGTTACGAAGACTTTTTTGTGTGTGTGAAAAGAGGCACTATGGGAGGGTTTTGAAGCTGGAGAGTGATATGATCTGACATATCTTTTTAAATGGATTACTTCTGATTGCTGCTTTGAGAGTAGACTGTAGAGAGAGAAGCAGCAATCAGAAGTAATCCATTTAAAAAGATAGGTCAGGCTGCTTGGACTACCTCAGTGATTGATGCAGGTAAGAGATATCAGTAACAATGAAGTTGAGTGTTGTTAGGGTTCTATGTATATTTTGAACGTTGAACCAACAGGATTTCCTGACAGGTATATGACAGTCAAGAAAGCCAAGGTTTCTGGTCTGGGCAGCTAGAAGTGTTGAATAGATACCAAGATGACTGGAGAAAACTGTGGGTAGGGTACTTTTTGAAGGGAACATCAGGAATTCAGGTTTGGATATGTTAAGTTTGCCAGTCAGATACTGGAATGGAGTTGTCAAGTTTGATAGAGGAGTCTGTGGTACAGGAGCGAGACCTGGAGATAGAAATTTGAGAACACTAAAATACTTAGAGCATCATATATGTCCAAGAAGTATTTCATAAAATAAATAAATCTAAAATACTTTAAAGATTTCAAGTTTCATCCGTACCAGTGGTGTGGTTTCAAGTATGGGAGAAGAGCAGCAGAGCAGTTTGGCTGCAGCTAAAATATGTCCTCTGTGATGAGAGTAGATTGTGATTCAAAAAGACATTAATTCGGCTTCCCTGGTGGCGCAGTGGTTGAGAGTCCGCCTGCCGATGCAGGGGACACGGGTTTGTGCCCCGGTCCAGGAAGATCCCACATGCCGCAGAGTGGCTGGGCCCGTGAGCCATGGCCCCTGAGCCTGCGCGTCTGGAGCCTGTGCTCCGCAATGGGAGAGGCCACAACAGTGAGAGGCCCGCGTACCGCAAAAAAAAAAAAAAAAAAAAAAAAGTCATTAATTGTCTGAATGGTGTTGTGAAACATGAATAAATAAAGCCTGTAGTCTAAATATTTTATTTGAATATTCCTCTTTACTGAAACGTTTACCAACTTGTTTCTAATTTGAGAAGCTTATTGACAGGATGCTGTATAAGTGAAAGCCTGAAAAGGTCAGAAGACAAAAGTTGAAAGAAAGGACCACTGATTAGGATACTCAGTCCTGATCTATTGGGGAGTCTCCTCCTTTGTTCTCTCTGTCTCTAATTTTATTTGTAGACTTAACATAATGCGATGTTCAGGTGTAAGCACTGGGACTAATCCAGAAGCTGTTCTCTCTTAACAAATGCAGAGCTTTGCTGCTGTGGGCTTGACCATTAAACAGGGCTGCCAGACCCAGCCTAACCAACCTATTCATCGGAATTGGACTGTTCAGGAAAGTGAGAAAGGGGCCTCGCTTTTTGTGTAATTTAGACTTGCAGAAATGACCTGGGAATGGCATGGACTGTGTGGAAGAGAAAAAAAGCAGATTTATGACTGAGACAGTATTTAGTTGAACCTCCAAATGTTTTCATTCAGCAAATATTTATTAAACACTGTTGTGGGTCAGGAATGCTATCCGGCTGAAATAAATGACCAATGAGACATGTAAATAAATGACGAAAAAACAAAAAAGAGTGTCTTCACCAGATATTCCAGCAGAGTAAGCAAGAGGAATTATAAAGGAAATCAGTTCACCTTTAGGTCCCCGAAACCTCGAGTGCTTTGCATATTTTAGCAGTGTATAAATGTATGTATGAATGGATAAACGATGCGATTCGTTTATCTATTAGATCACTTACAAAATAGTGTGGGAGCACAAAGGAGGAAGTGACCAGTTCTTCCTTCTAATGGTGAAAGAGAGATTCCCCAGGTGGGGAAGGCCAGCAAATGTGGAGTGAGAAAGCGTGACATGCTCTCAATTAATAAGTTCAGCAAAGCTGGATTGTAGGGTGAATGTTGGGAGGTGGCATGGTCACAGGTGAGGCTATAATATGGTAGACCAAAGTCAAGATGCAAAAATATCTTGTATTGGAATTTACTCTGTGGGTGCTGGTAGGCCATTGAAGTTTTTTTTTTTTTTTTTAATAAGAATATTAGGAGGTAGAATTTATGAGAAATTCCTTTAGGAGGAGTTCATTTTTTTTTTTTGGCCGTACCACATGGCTTATGGAATCTTAGTTACCCTGACCAGGGATTGAACCTGGGGCCCCAGCAGTAAGAGTGCTGAGTCCTAACCACTGGACCACCAGGGAATTCCCGGAAGGACTTCACTCTTGAATTGGAAAATCAAATGTTGATAGAGTTTTTAAAGTTATAAACATATACACTGAAAGTGAGCACAGCTAGTAAGTCATATAATTTATGGTAGAATCTGTTTTATCCCTTTCAGATAATATATATGATCTTAGTGCAGGCAAGACCTACACTAGGTAATCAAACTTAACGCCAGGGTGATCAAAATATGCAGGATGGCATTGGTTTGTTTTTGAAAGAGAAAGAAATGTATTTTTGCTTTATGAAATTATTGCAAACCTTTTTCTTAAAGATTCTGACATTTAACTTACTTTGAAATGATTTTAGGCTCACGGAAGAATTGCACTAATAGTACAGAGAGTTCCTGTATATTTTTCATCCATCTTCCACTCATGTTAACATCTTATATAGTCACAGTACAATGATCAAAACTAAGAAATTAACATTGGTATAATACCATTAGTTAAACTGTAGTAGGATTTTTATAGTTTTCCCACTAATGCCCTTTTTCTGTTCCAAGATCCACCAAGGATACACACATTGCACTTAGTTGTCATATCTCCTTTCAAATCTGGTGGTTCCTTGTCCTTTTTGACCTTGACACTTGGAAGAGTACTGGTCAGGTATTGTGTAGAATGTGCCTCAATTTGATTTTGTCTGATATTTTCTAATGATTATGGACTGGAGTAATGAGTTTTGGGGCTACTGGAGTTAAAAACAATTTTTGTTTTATTTTTTAACTTAATCATAAGTAAAATTGATTCCTTTATTTGCTGTACAATTCTGTGAACTTTAATACAAGTTTAAATTTGTGTAGCCACCACCAAAATCAGGATATAGAACAATTCCATCACCTTCATGCTCTGTCCCTATAGTCAGTCCCACCCTCCCCCCAATCCGTCCCCTACAACCACTGATCTGTTCATCATTACGGTTTTGTCTCTTCGAGAATGTCATGTAAATGGAATCATGTAGTATGTAACCTTTTGACACTGGCTTCTTCTTTCACTCAACATAATGCTTTTAAGAGTCATCCAAGTTGTATTTATCAATAGTTAATTTCATTTTATTACTGAGTATGGATGTAGTATTAGTATGTTTGTTTATTCCCCCTTTTTGGATAGGTATTTGAGAACACATTATGTGTCCTGGCACTATAATAAGCAATTTAAGTCAATTTTTTGTGGATTTTCAGGGCTAGTTGCTAACGTTAGTTTCTTCGTTTCTCTATTTTGACCAGCAATGTAATTAAGAGAAATTGAAGTTCTTGTTTCTTTAACATATCGTAAAATTCCCCTACTTTTCTGTTTATATTTGGTTCTTTTTATTAAAGAGCAAAAGTAATAGCAAGGTGAATTTTTTTCATGTTGCTGGGTTTTAATCTTCGGGACTGAGCCTTCTGTGATTCAGGCCTATAGCAAAAACTCAAGCCAAGTAAGTCATCGGTCCACAAGCAATGATGAATTTATATTGAGTGCATTTATTTATAAGAAAGCCATAATACTTAGCTTTTTTATTAGTCTCCTTTTAGGTAGGGCCTTTAATTTGTTTTATAGATAAATAAGAAATAGCAAATAAAAATAGACATAGTCTAAATCAGGGTAGTTTAAAATAAGAGGCTTGACCTCTATCATATTGTCTTAAATTTTACAAATGGCAGAAGGTAGTTGTCTTTTGTTTTTAAGAGCATGCAGTTTTGGTGTATTTTAAGATGAACTTTTGGGGACTTGTGTTAAAAGTCTATTTGCTTAAATATCCTACTGCCATAAGATAAAAAAATGTTTCTAGAATATTAGTATAGGTTTTCTTTTTTTAAAACCTTTTATTAGTAAAGTGTAATAAGTGTAATTGAATTTTTGGAGGACTTAATAAAGTTTCCAGGTTGTTCTGAATATCTGGTAATTTTACATACTACTTTCAATAAATTATATAAAACTTTGAGGAGGAGACATCTCTTTTAAATGTAGCCTTAATGTGATTTTTGTTTTCAGTTCCTCAAACACTATTCAGAGGCCTCAGAGAGGCTGTGGAGTAATAAAATGTCAGAACTAAAATGGATTTTCAGAATTACCAGATCTCTAGACTCTCTCAATATTTTACAGGAAAAGGAAACTGAAATCCCATAGTAGTGTGAAGTAACTTGTTCACAGTCACAGTTGGTTGTAGAAGCTGCGTGATACAGTTCCTCCCCCAAGTGGGTAACTGGTTTATGAATGTAGACACAGAGTTGTACAAAATTAACTGCAATACAAAATGGAATGTTCTGGGCAATAAGAAAGGCGCTGCTTTTCTTAAACAACAGTCTCTCCATCACCCCAAAAATCTTTTCTTGACCCCTTCACAACAAAATTATTTTCTGTCTTTAGTTTCTCACCCCTCATTCTCCCCTAAACTCTATCTGATCAGATGTTTTGCTTGTTTCTTTTTCACCTTTACCACACCATGAAAATTCTTCTTTCAAAATCAGCAGTGATGTCCATGCTGCTAAATCAACTGTTGCTTTCCTCTCAGACCTCATCTCATTTGGTCTGTTGTCAGCATTTGGCACAGTTGCTCATTCCTTCCTCCTGGAAGTACTTCTACTTAAATTTCAGGTTAATGCCACATTTGCTTTATCTTCCGGCTGCATTTCTGGGTACTCCTTTTCAGCCTTCTTTGCTAGTTCTACCTCATCTCCCCTACCTCTAAATAGTAGTGTCCCCAAGCTTCTGTCATTGTTACCTTTTATATCTGTAGCTTTAATGTCAAATATATGTTAATGACTCCCAAATATATATACCTAGCCCAGACCTCTACCCTGGGCTTCAGGACTGTATATTCAGCTCCAGGACAATAATACCATTTTGACATCTTTACTTGGATAGCTAATGAGCATCTCAAACTTAATGTGTTCAGTAACTCCTGATCTCCCCCTACCCCAAACCATCTCCATCTGTGTTCACCTTAATGTGTTCAGTAACTCCCCATATCCCCTTACCCCGAATCTATCACAGTTTTGGCATCTGCAGTCTTCCAGTGGCCAGAAAGTGAGCTTTGAAGCCTTATTTCCCCCACAGCCCACTTGCTTCCATTCAGAAATCTCGGATATTCCTTAAAAACATACCCATAATTTACTCATATCTTCTTCCTCTGCCTCCTTTGTCTAAGCCATTATCATCTTTTCTGAGTTATTGCATAAGCTTCTCCTTTCTTCCATCCCTGGCCCACTGCAGGTTTTTTTCAACACAGCAGTCAAATCTTATGACTCAGCTACTGCAAACTCTCCTGCTAAAGTCTCTAAACAGTGAGGCTCTCCCTTAGTTTCTAGTACTCTTCCTCCTTCTGTTACTCTCTTCCTTATTTTCTCTACATGAACCACACTGGCCTCCTTGCTTTCCTTGAACATATCAGGCAAGCTCCCTGTTAGAGTCTTTTCATGGGCTTTTTTTCTGCCTGAAATGTTCTTCCTTAGATGTGTCTTCATGGCTAGAGGTCTTTACTCAAAAGTGACCTGACAAAAGGAAATCTTCCCTAGCTAGTTTGTATAAATTGTCATATTCTTCTCATTGCTGTTTTATTTTTTCTTAGTCGTCCTTATCACTAACATACTACATATTTTATTGTGTCTTTTATTTATAATCAACATACTATATATTTAGTTCATAACATTTCTCTCTTCCTGGCTAGAATGTAAGCATCATGTGAGTAGGGGTCGTTTATCAACAATGTGTCGTCTTCTTCACTGCTGTATAACAAGGGCCTAGAGAAGTGCCTGGCACATAGTAGGTGCTTAGTGAATATTTGCTAAATGAATGAGTGCCTAAGAGTACATCAGATCTGTTACTAACTTGACATTGGTCGTCACTTCTCTCTGTAGACCTCCTTTTCCTATTTTTAAATGAGACTAGATTGTATCCGTGTTTTAGGTTTTCTTAAAACACTGAAGACTTAAATGAATGTAGTATCAAGTTTCCTTGAAAATTTTTATAAGAATTCAGTTACTTAAAAGAAAAGTTTAAAAACCACTGGACTGAATAGAGGATCTCTAAGTTTCCTTTCAGCCTTGTGGTCAGTTCTTGTAATAATAGTTATAAGTGGGGCAACAGAGGGAAGCCTTCATGTAGAGAAGGCATTTGAACTGAGATTATGAAGGATGGATGGGTAGGCAGAGATAAGGGAAAGGGTAGGAAATAAGGTAAGTGCTTTCCAAGCCCAGGGAAGGCAAACAAATTGGAATGGAGCAATCCAGGTTTCAGTAAGGCTGGAGAGAGAGAGAGAGAGAAAGAGTGAGAGAGAGAGAGAGAGAGTGTGTGTGTGTGTGTGTGTGTGTATGGGGGTGGGGAGGGAGGGAGAGAGAGAAAAACAGACCCGAGATAGACAGTGGGGAAGATGTGGAGAGTGGGGAAGATAGGACTGGAAACAGGTAAAGTGAGGTCAGATTGTGAAAACTTTGAACACCATGATAAGTAGTCCAGCTTTTTGCCTCTAGGGAATCAAAGTTTGTTTTTCAGCCATGAGTGATCATCACATCACTCACAGAGTTGTTCTTTAGGAAGATTTCTCTGAGAGTGGTGAAACATGAATTGAAAGTACGCAGTTGGTGGTAGAGAAAGGGACAGGTAAGATGTTGTTGAGATATTATTCTTCTATGATATGTTGCTTTTACCTGAAGAATAGCAAAGGAGGAGCTGAAGTTTCACTCTCATCTCAATATAAAAAACAGAAGATTTCCTCTCCACAACGTTTGGAGGTTGCTGAATAGTAAGGTGACAAGAGTCTTTCTGAGTGGCTGCTGTGTGAAGAGCACTAACTACATGAGGTTCTAGGGCTCTGTAGCAGCAGAGCAGTGGTTCTCATAAGCCTGGGCTCTATCCACACCACTGAATCGGTTTCTAGGAGTAGGCATGTATCTTCAGAAGTTTCTTTTGGTAATTCGGAGGTGCATCCCTGGTTACAATCCACTGAAGTAAAAAATATATTGTCTTCAGTATTGAATTTTAAATTGCAAGAGATAATTTCATGGTGATATAAAACTTGAGATTGCACTTAGCATATTACCTGGGAGCATTATAAAGAATACAATTGTACGGTCAAGTCTTGGTTATTTTTGACAAGAAAGGAAAGTCTGACACCCAAAATAACACCTACAATAGAATCTTGTAACATAGTTACATGAATTCAGCTATATCAAATCATGGGTCATATCAAACAACCTAAGTGTCCATTGATGTATGAAGGGATAAAGTAGATGTGTATATATGTATACACACACATACATACAATGGGATACCTACTCAGCCATAAAAAAGAATGGAATCTTGCCGTTCATGACAACATGGATGGACCTTGAGGGTATTACGCTGAGTGAAATTAGACAGACAAATACCGTATGATTTCACTTATATGTGGAATCTAAAAAACAAAACAAATGAACAAACAACACCAAACCAAACTCATAGATACAGAGAACAAACTGGTGGTTGCCAGAGGGGAAGGGGGTTAGAGGATAAATTAAATGAGTGAAGGAGGTCCAGTTATAAAATAATTAAGTCATGATGATGTGATGTACAGCATGATAACTATAATCACTAACACTGTATTGCCTTTTTGAAAGTTGCTCAGAGAGTCTTAAAAGTTCTCATCATAAGGAAAAAATTCTGTGGTGACAGATGGTAACTAGACTTACTGTGATCATTTTGCAGTGTGTACAATATTGAATCATTACATTGTACACCTGAAACTAATATAAAGTTTTATGTCAATTATAACCTCAGTTTGAAAAAAAAATCATGGGTGAAATCATGTCTGTTAAAAATATTTTCCGTGTACAGGTAAAATCCTGATACGCTAAAATTTCCCTTCAATGAACTGTTTGAGAAAAGTTATTCGTTCATGTCTGAGTTTCTGCTATGTGTTGGACCCTGTTTTAGTGGTAGGAATACAGTAATGAACAAAGCCATTGCCTTTGGTTTGCCTCTGAAAACACACAGACACTTGACCAGGAGGACGTTCTTATGGATGAGTCTTATAATCTGAAGGGGGAAGAGGAAGGGGGCCTTGGTTTAACAAATCTAGTGATAGATAATAGAGAATTACATTTAAGCTCACATTTGGAAATGCTGCACGTTGCTCAGAACCTGGGATTACGCTTTGGAGGTGTTAACATCAACAAAATTAATGCTGTCCCACTGAGATTTATAACACTGAATCTTGGTCTTTAAAATTTTATTTTTATATTTAAATAGTAGGGAAGAGTGATTTTGGTCATTTATCATTTTAATGGTTTGATCTTTTCTTCTTCCATCTCTGGATGGAAATATGTTAGCTGCAGATCCAGAAAGATTCAAACCATGCCTTTTTCTTAGCCCGGGGTTCCTAGATATGAAACTTAGACTGTTCTGTATTTTCATGTACTAGAAGTTCTCAAATTTGAGTTCAAGGAGAAGAGGTAAAAATAAAAGGGAAGAAGAGAGTGCTTGCTTACACAGTAAATTCTTTTCATAAGTTCTATTTTTAAACAAAGAAATGAACAGTGTCTTAACTTCAGTTGGCATTTAATAAATTCATTCAGTTGACATCTTTCTCAGCTAATAGTTCAAATATAAATGTTGGCAATTCCCCCAGGTGTGACAGCTCTATATTAAGATATATACTGACTTTGATATATATCTAATTTTAGAAATAAACATACCCACAGTATGTACAGGTGCATTATATTTCCATCACAAGTCTAAGATGCCACATTTTATTTACAAATTTAGAGACCTAAAGTTTGTCATCCTGAAGTATTTGATACTGGTTGCTTCTACTATGAAGCATAATAATAACAGCTAATGTTTATGAAGTGTTTACTAAGCGCCTAGTACTATATTGAACATGAACTGGATTTCTTTTTCAAGTCACATTTGTTGAGGTATAGTTTATATACAGTACAATTGGCCCTATTTAGTTATACAGTTTTGTGATTTTTGACATGTACAGATATTATAACCAATACCACAGTCACCATACAGGATATTTCCATCACCCCAAACAGTTCCCTTGTTCTCCTTTGTAGTCAACCCGTTCCCCTCATTCCCATCCCCTGGCAACCACTGATATAATTTCTGTCTTTTTTGTTTTGCCTTTTCTAGAATGTCATATAAATGGAATCATACAGTATGTATTTTGAGTTTGGCTTATTTCATTTAGCCTAATGCTTTTAGATTCATCCATATTGTATCATCTGTCAGAAGTGTAGAAGTTAATACCTTTTTATTGCTGATAGCATTCCATCGTATGGATATACCACAACGCGTTCATTTGTTCACCAGTTGGTGGACATTTGCGTTTCCAGTATTTGGTGATGATGAATGAAACTGCTATAAATATTTATGTAGTTTTTTTTTAATAGACACATATTTTCATTTCTCTTGGGTAAATATCTAGGAGTAGGACAGCTGGATTGTAGGATAAGTATATGTTTAACTTTATAAAGAATTGCTAAACTGCTTTCCGAATAGGCATTCTCACCAACAGTGTGTGAGAGTTGTAGTTGTTCCATATCCTCACCCTTGGTATTGTTAGTGTTGTTGTTGTTGTTGTTTTTAATCTACTGTAATGGTGTGTAGTGGTATTCTGACTTTAATTTGCTTTTCTCTATTGAGTAATGATGCTGAGATCTTTTCTCTGCTTATTTACCATCTGTATCTCTTCTTTGGTGAAGTATCTGTTCAAATAGTTTGACCATTTAAAAAATTGGCTTGTTTTCTTATTTTTGAGTTGTGAAAGTTCTTTATATATTCCAAATAGTAGTATATGAACTGACTTTAATTCTCACAATAATTCTTTGAATTGGAGGTGGGTGCTGTTAGAAGTAATTTCCCAGGATTACACAGCTAATAGGTAGCAGAGCTAGGATTTGAACTCAACCTGTGCTGAAATGTTTGCCAGTTTTTTTTTTTTTGTTTGTTTTTTTGGTGGAGATTGATTTTTGGGAGCTGTGAATAGAACCAAGATCCAGTTCCTGTAGGTAGTAAGATAATGCTTATAGAGACACCCCTGAGCAAAGGGGCAATATATTACAGTAGCAGCTCTGGATTGCCTCTTTGGGAACAACTCAGATGTTTGTTTCTGTTGAAGAGGGGTAATTATTTTTACTTTACATCTCTTACTTCACTTCTACATACCGGTGGCCAGAAGTACTTTAAAATTACAGTCCGAATATCTGCCATTATCAAGTAATAAGGTACTTGATACAAAAGGATTTTCTCAATAGCAGAAGCGAACCCTTTTATATATCTATACTTCATAAAAAATTTCACACATTTGATGTGAGTCATTTGTTTTTTAAAAACCTTTATCATAATAATGCTGACTTCTAGGCACTTACTATTTGGTGATATCCTCAGGGAGTATGTAGAACTTACTGACCTTTCAGAGTGGCTTCGGACCCCAGTACTTTTAAAGTTATAGTCATAGTGTTAGATGTTTTTTAAAAATCTTCTTTCATTATCCACTGTGTCACTTGTTGGTTCGACATCATCCTTTCACTAGTCCCTCTTTCACCACATATAACTTCTAATTCTGATTAGGTAAAAGATAATCAGATTGTTAGGCTTATTTGTGGATATTATCTAAGATAAATTTTAGCTCTGGGAAACGACTTGGGGGATTTTCCAGTGAAAATTTCCCGTGACTGCTCAGAGGACCTTTTTGCTTGGTGTTTGGGTTGCAAGTAGTCATTCTGGATAAATGAGCTCTAAAGCAAGTTAAATATAACATTTGTCAGTAGAAAATGTGATGTATTTTTCTTTTTAGCATAATTTTTATTAATAATTTGTTAAATCGTGGAGATTATTTTAGTAAAAATATTAGTCAAGCAGTGTTCAGTGGCATGGATAAACAGGCACTTAATGGGCAGAAAGTTAGTTGACAATCATTATGTTTTGTAGCAGTTTATAAAGTTCCTGTCAGTGACAGCTTGTCCCCTCAGCTGTGCCTCTAGTAAGGCAGAATAATTACTTCCAAGTAATTTAACTAAAGGAAGAAAACCTTGCTAAATCTTATTTACTTTTTGTAAAAGATAGGATGAAGCCTAGCTAGTGAGTTGCGCTTCTTCATTTCAAGTACTTTTGGAAGTGCTTAATGCTTTCAAGCCATTCTGATCAATTTAAGCTCTTAGAATAAATTAATAAATACTCACCCAGAGGACAGGTTAAGTAGCTGTAGTAATTACCGTTTCCACTGCTTGGGCACATTGTCAGATGTACGATGACTTGGAGAGCAAAACTGCACTGGCCATATGTTTTGTTGACACCCTGGGGCTCACCAGAGCTGTAGCAGGGTGCTTTGCACACGGTTGGCTTTTATGTGTGGACAGTTTTGTTTGGAAGGTAAAGAAAACTGTGGCTATCACTTGGCAGTAGTAGAGTTATGAACGGTGATTGCATTGATAATTCGTTTCAAGTAGAGTTTTGTCAAGCTTGCAATTCTATTTAAAATCATTTTGCTATATTGAACTTTAGTTCCTTTCTAATCCTAAATTTGCTTTTTTATTCTGAAAACCAGATTAGTAATTCACACTTATTTTTCCACTGAACTTTGAATTTTCTAGTGGATTTTATCTGTTTAGCGAATGTATAAATCTGCATCTGGTATTACAGTGTGCTAGCTTTTCCAGATTACATAGCAATATACCCCTTTTATATAAGAGTTAATGAGTTGCCAGGTTAGACTCAGCAGGCCATTGTTACATTAAAAGCCAGAAAGTTTACTGTCTCTCTTCCATTCCCTTCCCTACTTTTTTTTTCTTTCATAGTTTTATTTAGTTGCTATATTAAAATAACTTTTAAAAATTGAGATTTTTATTTTTTAAAACAACATACAGGTTTTTCATTTTGCTTCCTTACAGATTCTGATTCTATCTCATTGTTAATTTTAAATTATGGTAATTAACCTGAGCTGAGTAATGGTTTAATCAAGGTAGACCTTGCTCCTTGGCTGTGCCTCTCTCCTTTTTCTACCCCTCTCCCCGTTTTCACCTGTGGATTCGCACGTCTGACCTAGCAGAGTAATTGGGTCCACGGCAACATGGGCGTGCCTCCCTTAGAAACACTCAGTCTCACATATGACTCATAAGCTGAAGCACAGACACCACTTCCCCAATCTACAGGAGCCATTTTAACAGCACAAAACTTGCCGGATTGCTTTTTACTTTCAAGCCCAAGGGACAGTATCTAAAGAGAACGAGAATATTTGAAGGTAACTTGTTAAGATTTTTGCGTGTTTGCTTCTGGCTGTTTCCTGAGCCTGATAAACGGAGGGTGGTTCTTACCTGTCGAAGGACAGGGCTGAATGTGTTCTTTAACTCTCTGGAAAAAATGTGTGTAGTCAGTCACATGCCTGATTGAACTTCACTACTAGGGGGAAACAAAGCGTTCAAGTTCTGGAAAGTTTTAGATCTTCTTGGTAAAGCATTTTTTGTATTTTGTATGATTGTTTTTCCCCCCATATGACTTGAGAATAAAGGAGATTCTTCTTACTTTCTTTTTCATACTACAAAGCAAACTAGGTCAAATTCCAATTTTTAAAAATGTAATTGTATTTGTGAGGGTACCCTGTGATTTACAATTAAGTAAACTATATTATTCACCTGTGATTTGGGTGTTAAGAAAGAAGTTTCAAGAGCGAAGATTTTGTTTTGGCGTTTTAGTTAAAGGGAACTTTGGGACACCTCAGTCATAGGTGTTGCTCATTGACTGTAATGCCCTTTGTAATATCCTTTTTTCTTTCTTTAAAGTTAATGAAATTATACTAAACATTTAATTTTGAAAACTATATAAGTTTGAGTAAAATGAACGGTCATTTAGATAACAAGTTAAAGTGATTATTAAATAAAGAGGAAGAAAGGCTAGAATGATTCATTTACTATTAGAAAAAAATAATAAAGTTTTATAATTCACACTGGAAACTTATTCTGAGTAACAGCCTTAGAAGCATAGCTAGTTTCTGAGGAAACGTAGTATTTTGACTTGTGTAAAATGAAAAAGTAAAGAGTATTAACCTTCTGTCTATACAACTATTCTTAAAATTTGCTTGTTTTGAATAAAAAAAATACCTAGAAAAGGTTGCTTAGTTTTCTTCTGAAATACTTCTCATTATTGAAATTAGGAGATTCTGGTGTGCCTTGAAGTTCTAGGTGCTCTGAGAAGCTGGATGCAGCAGTATATTGCTTACGAAAGTTATTTGTGAAACTAAAATTTGAATGAAAGTAAAATTTGAATATGCAGTGATTCCAAGTACAGTTTTTAGAAATAAAATTTGCCAAGTCATTTATTATTGAATGTAATGATATTTAGCTAGTTCTTTGGGAATTCGCTGCTAATAAATGTCTAACTGCTTGAAGGCCTGTCAGCTGAAAGTGAAGATTTCTAGGCAGTCAATTATTATTTCTTACTCTTTGAAAGGATTGTTCATATTATCAGATCTCAATTTGTGTTCTTATAAGACAGGCACAAGCAGACATTTTACCAGTTCAGCTCTGAGCCATTTGCTGTCATCTTTGTTTGCATATTGCTGGTTTAGTCAGCTTTTGAGTAAGCAGAGGTTGTATTTACTTCTAGTCTGCTCTGTGTGAAAAATCTAATGAAACTTTTTTGCCTTTCTTTCTCTCTTTTTTTCCTGCCTTCCTTCCTCCCTCCCTCCCTTCCTTTTCTTTCTTTTTTTTTTTGTTTTGAGTTTTTAGAGGCCAGTGATCCACAGAGAAAAATCAAGGGGCAAATAATTAAGATTTTATTCATTAAAGAGAAGTAGAAGAATCTAGTTTCTTAAAATGAAGACATTGGTGCAATTCAAATAAAAATAAATACCAGTCATATATTTCAGTTTCTTATTATGTGGAGAAGACTGAGGTGAGGCTTCAGGGAGAAGGGAGGGAAAAAAAAAGCATAGAAGCAAAGGAAGACCAGTACGACTTATTAGGCAGTCCCCTTCCCATCCCACCCCTTTCCTTTTTATAAGGTTGAATATGAGTTTAAAGTGAGTCATCAGAATTAAACTTAGAATTACCAATTTGAAGAACTTAGCGTTAAAAAAGACTGAAGATCATCCAACTGCCTCACTTTTATAGTTGAAGAAACAGTTGCTCAAAGAGGTCTTGTGACTTGCTCAGGGTTATGTAGTGCTTGATGGCAGGCCTTCTAGCCTGGAGCTGCTCATGAGCTGCTCATCACCAACAAGTGTTGCATTGTTTGAAATGGTCTGTATTTCCTCAAGAGTAAATAAAGCCTTAATTAAGTTGCTTGGTGATCATTTTGGTGATAAGGTATGACCAAATGAATTAACTAATGATTTTGAAAATGTGTTCAAACTAGTTTCCTTTTTCATCAGAGAGAGGATGAGGCATTTGTTTAATTTCTACAACAGCTTTTTTTCACTACTATTCGAATTTTTTCATAGTTGAATCATTGTGACATTGCATGTTTAAGATGGGCCTCTGGGAGATGGAAATACAAGGACTTGGGAATTTACGTTGAACTTCCAGATACAAAGACAGGTTTATTTCCACTTTAATTTTACCTCATATTCTTTTGGGAGGGCATATACTGTTTAGTATGATACCTTGTTCTGTTAAAGTGTGTGTGTTAAACTTGGCATATGTTTACAAAAATCTAGAGGTCTCTAAACACTAACGTAAGTACAATCTTGACTTTAACCTTCCCCTAATTAATAATCTCATTCCATTTGTTGTACCCTGCTCTTCTTCTTTGAAAGTTTACTTTACATACCAGGCACTTGATTCTTAGAATCTTCTGGGGAATACAAAATCTTTGTCTATTCACTTTTTGATGTGTTTTATTATAGTGGTTGAAATGTACTTTAGATCTGCCTTTCTTTAGGTCTGAAATTTGGATTTTTAAAATGCTTTGCATATGACTGTTGAATCTTCTAACTTTCCAAGTCCCCTAACCTAATTCAGCATCAGATGCTCCACAGTGTGGCCATCATTGTTCTAAGCAACGAACAGAGCACAGAAGGCTAGGAAACCTGGGCTCTCGTCTCACAAACTTAGATTCTTACTGGGAAAACGTAGGTGAAATAAGTAAAGAATGGAACCAAACCACTGAGTTGTTAAATTTTGGTTCAGACTGTTTGCCTAGAGGTGAAAGGTGACTGAGATTTAAAATAGGCAGAAAAGTCTATGAGTCTTTAGGAATTATGAGTATTGAAGAATGAATAGCATTTGTGTAGGTTAAGGAGAGTTTCTTCAATAAGAATAAGAATATAAGCTCTTAGAGAGCAGAGATGTTTTATTCTGTTTCTTCGTCTTTTTCAACCTTTGACAGAGTATCAAGCACAAGTGTATAGGCTGGTGTTAAATTTGCTGTATTAAACCCTTGGCTGCTCAGTTGGGCAGGTCCTGTTAAAGTTAGTGGTAGCAAATCTTTAAAGGGCTTGTGGCCTTCAACTTAATCTCTGATGCCTGCACATTGTAACCAAAGAAGTAATTAACACCTGCCTGGTAGTATACTACCTTTAAAGTAGTAATTTTTGACCTTTGGTGTAACAGAGAATCACCTGGCTTCAACTTAGAGATTTTGGTTCCTTAGGCCCTGGGGTTTGACTTATCCATCTGCAATTTTAATAAGTACTCTAGATGACTGTGATGCACGGGCTGCCACACTTTCTTGGAGAGTTTGCAGGCTTAAGAGCTGTGAAGAGTGATTAATCAGTTACTTAACATTTTAATATCTGAATTTTTAAGGAACAATGGTATTTTGAAGCCCACGGCCTCTAGTAAGTAAGAAAAGTCACTAGAACTTATTTAGCCTCGTCTCCCTACCCTGGTTATCCCTTTCTCTGTTCCAGTTTTTTGCTGTGGTATATTTTTCAACTTTGTGGCTCTCCCTGTTTCCTTTTCTCTAATTCTACTTTTTCTCCTCTGGCTCCCCATTCACTACCGGCTTGACCACAATATATAATTAAACTAATTATTTTTGTTTTTCAGGTATAATTAGCCCCTTCTTTATCTCTCAGCGAACCATCACACTCTCTCCAATGTTAGTTTTTTTCTTAGTTCCCTTTGGTGCTTCATGGTATCTCTCCATTCTGTTTTCCTTGGGTTAGAGCAAAAACAGCCCCATCCTGATTTAGGGTAGCATTATAGTCTTTGAAAACCCTTCTCTCCTGGGAAGTACACTATTAGTGTTTGTAATTGTTTGAGTCTGGGAGGGAGTAACTTTTTTTTACGGTATGAGTTTCTTTGGACATTTAACTGCATAGTTGATTGCATATTTGTAGGCTTTGCATTACATTACGTCTCGTCTGATGGGACATAGGTGTTCACAGACTCTCATAGAAATGGGAAGAAGAGTCCCATCAGTTGAGTGGTCTGAATATAATTTTGCTACCATCACTTGGCCAGAATATTTTGCCCCTTTGCTTAGGAGCTGCCTCATATAAATGGTAGGAATTAAATTAGTAATATCATTGAGTCAACCTAAATGATTAGGGCAGTTTTCAACTGTCTGAGCAATCTTTCTCCCATTAGTAGAAGAGGAACTCCTAAAGAGCAAGTTATTTGTCACCTCTATCTTTGTGTCTTGTCAGACGATCTGTATACTAGAGTAAAAGTGTCTATTGAGCTATACTACAAATGTGTAGGCACCCCACCCTTTTTGAAAAAAATAACTCCTGGGCTGTATGCTTTGTTGGTAGAGGGGATAAATTATGCAGCTGAGCTTTGGCTGAACAAATTTCTGTGCAGAAACGTTTTCATTTGCTCCTCTTCCAGTAAATAAGTATCTGAATTAACATTGTCCTCATCATCAGAAAACTGTTCCTAAACTTCTCTTTTCACTTTCATTCTCTTACCCCTGTAAGAATTCAGAGCTCTTCTTTCATTTGCCTTTTAATGCTGAGTAGTGGGTATCAGCTCTTTTTCATCTCCATATTTTGTAGCTGGAGATTGGTTGCCAGCATCAAAACAAACCAAAAAAAAAAGCACAACCGTAAACTATGAATACCTTCTGGAGTTTTTATGAAGATTGATTTAATAATTTTTATATTAAAAAGCTATCAAAATGATGCACATTGTTAAAAATCTAATAAAAAACCTTTAGTGAAAAGCAGCCTCTCTACCCCTTCCCACTCTCAGTCCTGCTGCCTAAAGGCAACCACTTATACAAGTTTTTGGTTTTTTGATTTTTCAAATTTGTATTTTCTTGGATCTATCCTTTTCCAGTCTTCTACCCCATGGAATAGAAGTTCTTCAAGGTAGCAGGAACCAGTGTGACTTTACATGATGTAAAGTCATGTTAAGTTCATTTTCTGTGTGATAGATGCTCAGTAATACAGTGGTCATTGTATTTGTGCAGAGTTGTATGGTACAGTTTTACAAATCTAAATTAAAGAAAATTGGTTATTTTCTGTATTTTAGAAAACAGTCCTGTAAACAGTGAAACTAGAAAATTTTACAATAAAACTATAAAAATGAGGTGTTGATTTAATAACTGTTAGTTTATGTGCATCTTATTTTTTATACCAAAATACTAAATGGAAGCTGAATATTGTAATGGAGCAATTCATTATCCTTTTTTCTTTAAAACTGAAATGTGCATGTAGGGGAATGTATAAAACATATACAGTTTAAATGTAATTACATAGTGTTTACCCATGTCACAACAGAAATAGAGCACGTTTATTAAGATAGAAATCCCCCAGCAGGACTTTCCTGGTGGTCCAGTGGTTAGGACTCCCTGCTCCCAACACAGCTGGCCCAGGTTCGATCCCTGGTCGGGGAACTAGATCCCTCAGGCCTCAACTAAAGATCCTGCATGCGGCAATGAAGATCCCGAGTGCCACAACCAAGACCTGGCACAGCCAAATAATAAATAAATAAATATTTAAAAAGAAAAAAAGAAATCCCCCACTCTGCCCATGTTTTTTTCTCCTTAAAAATAACTATTATCCTGATTTTTGCGATAAGCTTTTCTTTATAGTTTTACCCCTTTGAACTTTATTTAAATGGATCACACCATGTATATTCTATAGTGACTTGCTTCTTTCATTTAACTCTATGAGCTTCATCTTACTTAATTTTAATTGCAGTGTAGTATTGCATTGTCTGTATCGGAATGTACTTATTCTTTCTTGTTGATGGCAGTAGATTATTTCCAGTTTGGGAACACTCTTGCACATATTTCTTGGAGCATACGTGCAAGAGCATATGTGAAGAGTTTACAAAGAGTATGGAGAGAATGAATATTTAAGATACTTTAGAGTTTTTCATTTTCTTTCCTAGGAACTATTGCTATTGCCTGCTATTGATGCCTTCCTACCCATTCAGCATCTTACTATGGTGTTTTGCCCTGGGGACTAAAATCTTCCAGGACCCTAAACAAATGGGCAGTTGATGCCTTTAGAGTAAGTTGCAAACATTAGTATATTTGACCACTAAACACTTAGCAGTTTAGCATGCCTGTCATTTATTAACTAGAGTTTAATTAGTTCAAACATAATTTTGAATAAAAAACAAATTTTGATAGAACATTGTAATCCCTATTATGTACATAAAAACAATATTATTATTGATATGTATGAAGTAAAGGTATAAAAATATAGACAGTTGGGGCAACATCAATTTTAGAATAGTCGGAGGAGATTGGTGAGGGATATATAGAAGGCTTTAACTATATTTGACTGTTTTATTCTTAAGAATCTGAAACAAATTATGGAAAAGTGTTAATGTAATGTGAAGCCGGGTGATGGGTATGTCAGTGTATTCTTTCTTTGGTTGAACTATTTCATAGTAAACTGTGCTATATAAGGGGTAGTTTATTTTTGCTCCACATTTATATATAACTGAGAAATAATGTTTAATTTGATGAGGAGTAGAAGTTGATTTTTTTAAAATGTGGTGAATAAACTCTACATCAGTTAAAAAAAATCACCATTTCAGTGAAGGAGATTAGGTAGATTCAGAATTAAGTTATAATAGGACCGTGTATCTGTCCCACATAACTAACAAGATGGCTCTAGGCATACTTCTTTTTTTTTTTTTTTTTTGTGGTACGCGGGCCTCTCACTGTTGTGGCCTCTCCCGTTGCGGAGCACAGGCTCCGGATGCGCAGGCTCAGTGGCCATGGCTCACGGGCCCAGCCGCTCTGCGGCATGTGGGATCTTCCCAGACCGGGGCACGAACCCACATCGATTCTTAACCACACTGTGCCACCAGGGAAGTCCTCTACGCATACTTCTGATGAGTAAATGATAATTTCCAGTTGAGATCCATGGGAGCTATAGTTTGCTAGAAATAATTTAGTCTTTACAATCATCACACATTCAAATATTTTTCAAAAACACATTTTAGAACAAAGATTCATAAAACATAATTGATATAATATTAATTGACACTGATAAACTTTTAAGTAGCTAATACCCCAAATCAGACTTTTACATCTAACCAGATTTATTGCCATAATTAGTGTTTCATCTTGCTTCCTGATATGGGTGTCATCTTGTTTCCTTAAAATTCTTACTATAATGATAGTAATTCCTGCATCTTTAGTGACTTTTTTTTGTTATAAACTTGATATGGAATCTTTATATAAGATTTCCAAAATGTAATAATGTAAATGTGGGAGTTGCTATAAAAAGGGAAACATAGATCTTAATCCAGTGTTTTGCTTTGGCAGTCATCTCTTGGCCCTCTTTTCTGAGCTCTTTTTCACAGTGTCCGTATAAGTAGTGGCAGGGACAAAGAGGAACAAATGAAAGTAGAAGTCATAAGATTTTATAGTTGGAAGGGTTCTTAAAAGTCATGCAATTCAGGGGTCTCCTGGATTTGTTTTTTTTATTATTATGTTCCTTTTCATCCTATATAATTTATTGATTTCATTCAACAATTATTTATTGTCTGTTAGGGAGAATTCTTGATGCTGGGGAGTACAGCAGCCAGAGATTTTCTTATGGCAATTTAGAACATATCCATGCTGATGGAACCAATGCCGTATTTTGTGTTTTTGGCCGCACTGTGTGGCATGTGGAATCTTAGTTTCTGGATCAGGGATTGAACCCGTGCCCCCTGCGTTGGAAGTGCAGAGTCTTAACCACTGGACTGCCAGGGAAGTCCCCAATGCTGTGTTGGTGGCGGTGTGTAGCCTGCACCTTTTAGGCAAGATAGAAAAGGTTAGACCCCCAAGCTTCTTGTTAAGATCTCTACACATGGCGTTCCTAAGGTGGGCTATAGCCTTTGTTCTGCAGAAGGTCAGAACACTTTGTGAGAGGCATCACTGAAGATGGGCTGCTTTTTGCATCTTAGATATTTCTGTTTGTTATAATGGAAGCCTAATAATCATGATTTATCTTTCTTTGGTAATAATATTTTTCTAAGCACTGAGTCCTAGCAGATGTTTAAAATTCCTTTCCAAGTAACCTTTGTGTTTATTTAGAATTTTATGTCTTAAAGAAGCCTTGTTAAAGTATGCTGGAAGAATATATACAGTATTATACTATTTATATAAGGTTAAATATATACCACACAAAACACACATATATTAAAGCATAAAGAAAAAGAATGTGAAGATTTTAGATTTAAATTAGAATAATCAGAATTAATGTTATACGTGTTTTAGTTTGAGAGACAGTTCATATTTAGAAACAGAAGATTTGTGTAAGTTATTTGTTTATTCAGAACGTTTTATGGCATGAACTGTTAAGCTGGGTGTTATATTTGATCCTTTCGTCTTTGGATCAGAGACAAATATGTGGGCTGTTACAGGATCATTTATAACCTGTTAGTCTTCTGAATAAACTGAAAGGAAGGTGTACTGTTCATCTGCACTTGGAAGAACAGAACAGCTGCTCACCATTGTTAGCATATTTGATTGTTGAGAAGTGGTAGACGCCAGGTTCTCTGCAGATGTCCTGAGACTTTTCTGACCATTTTCAGGTGGTTCGACCCAAACATCAGAGCCAGGGGCTGTGGGAAGGGAGCTAATGTGTAAGGAAATGGACAATTCCCTTAGGGTTCAGGGAGCATTTATTCCCTAGATACTGGGGACAGTTGAGGGTAATACATTTACAAGTAAGAGCAGAAATATACTAAAGATATGCTAGGAAGGCACTAGTAACTCTTACACTGTTGAAAAGAATGAACTAGATATTTTCATTGAAAAATACTGAATAAAAATGAAATTGGTTTCCAAGATACTCATTTAAGAAATGTTACTTGCTTTAGGAACATGGTGCCATGTTTAAAGCTGATTATTACATGTATATTAAATTCTCTTTAGGAAAGAAAGACCATAAGATGAGCTTACTTGCAGTAAAATATTGAGTTATTGTGGACATTGACCTAGAGACAAATAGCAGTATGGCCTGGTGAAATTGTAGTTGTGGTAACTTATAGCTTAGGTAAGAATTGACCAATGGAGAAGATGGCTGTATTGTGCCCAAGTTTTTATGGAATATGATGCATATGAGTGATGAATTGAGGTGATTCTTAGGAATTATTAGTTGGGGAGGCAGCTAGGCATGATGAAAAGTGAGCATCTCTGTTTTAGTTGTAATTAATTGCAGGCTTGCTTTAAATGACTTAAAACAGTAATAAGTATTCACCTATTGGGAATGGAGTTCTATTTGCTTTGTGTATGGTTGGAGAACATATGTGAGTAGATAATGTGAGCCATGTTTTGGATATACTGAGAAGAGAGCAAGGGAGTGGAGATAGTTTGATTGGGGGGGAACACAAATTGTAATCTGGGAGAAGTGCTCACAAGAAGCCATGGTAAAAATGACCAGAGATCAAAGAGGCAAGGTGTCTGTCCTGCTGTTTTCAGTCAGTTGTTCAAAGTTTTTTTTTTTGTTTTTTGTTTTGTTTTTGGTGGTAGTTATCTTTTTTGAGAGGTAAAGGCAGGGTGGGGAGAGCGTCTTCTATCTAGGTGGTCACATGTTATTTATCTAACCAGTTGGGTAAAATAGTTTGGGGGCTGTTCTGTTGTTCAGAGACTTGATTTTTTTACTCACTCATTGTGGTTTTCAAGTCTTAATTTGTAAGGTACTTATTCCTAAGAGTACTTCTTAAGAAATCTATTAATAACGAGTCTTCATGTGTGTAGTGAACTTAGATCCCAACCTCAGAATACCTTTTTAAGTGTTCTGTTTTCATAAACACTCTTTACCAATTCTATCTTATGCTTCTGACACCAGGCTGTGATACCTTTTCACATAAACTATTGGACTATTTATAAAACAAGACATAAAGATGTAGCAGAGAAGGCAGGAAATACTTGACGTTTGTATGCCATATCTTGTTCTCTGCTTCCTGTCAGTTAAACCACGATGAGAGGAACAGAGACACAGATGTACAGTTGCTGCTCTAATTTCCCATTAGGGAGACCAGTTAGGTATAAAGCTTGTTTCATTAAACTTTTGTCACTTGTTGATTCTAGGCATGTTGTAGTCTTGTTTTGTATTATATGGGTTGTATGGATCACAATTAGATGTTTGATATAGAAAATATAAAATGTGTTTACTTTTGTGAAATTTTTATAGGTCATAAAAGGCTGACATTCAAATTTGTATCTATGGTATACATGCAATATGAAATGATAAGCTAATATGTTGGTCTCAAAATTTTGACAAGCATTAATTTATTTTTGTATTTTGGTTTATCAGTATTCTTTAAAACTTTTAGAGCACTTTATGGTTTACAAAGTAAAATCTTACTAGGTACAACTTAAAGATGATGAAAGGAAGGTCACAGAGGTTGACTTATCCAAGAAAATTAAGTTAGTAAATGGCAGGACTAGGATTTGGATGCAGGTCTTCTGATGCTAAATCTTGTGTCCTTTTAGGAAAAGGTTTGTTTTCATTAAATTACTATTTTACCCATTATTCAGTGATTTAACCTTTTAGGTTTTCCTTAGCTTCTTCTATCTGGAATGTCCCCCCAGCAAATAATTACTGAATAATATGGGAGAATAAGCTTTGTAGCCACTTCTGCTACATCTTTTGTCTTAGCTGATAGACTGATTGCCCATAGTGTTTCTTTCCTGTCCTTCTCCCTTACCCACTGGTGTCTGGCAGATAGGTCCCTAGTGAGCACTTGTGAAATAAATAAAAGAATGTAGATAGTACTGATATGATTTCTGAAGGCCACCTAGTATATAGGAAAAGATAATACAGGGGAAATTTTCTCTTCTTCCTTGAAGTGTTTATATTTGTAAAGGGAATGCTTTAAAAAAAATTCCAATAAACTTTTTGGTTGTTGTTAAATTTCAGTTAACTCAAAGGCAAATTAAAAATTAAAGTGAAATAGAGGCCCTGAGGTTTGCCTGGAAGAAGTCAGCCATTGGATTTAGCTGTATCTATTTTCACCTCAAATTTTCCCTTCCCCTCTCCTTATGTGCCTACAGATTGTCTGAAAGGTAAGAAATTCTCCCACAACTCTTACTGTCCACTTTGAGTGGGAGAGGTCACATTTTCTGTGTCTAGTTGCCAGAGATTGAGAGGTAGCTGGGAGTTAGACGTGGGAGGAGAGGGGCAGAGTTTCTGTTCATGGGTTGTAAGGTAACTGTATTGCCTGACAATCTCACATTTTTAAAGCAGAATATTTTGAGGGGGAACATCAAGATCACTAGATTAGAAGCCCTTCGAAGGCAGAAGTTTTGGTCTGTTTTGTTCAGTGCTGTATTCCTGCCACCTAGAATAGAGTCTGACATGTTGTAGGTACTCAGTGGAGTGTATGAATAGATGAATGAACGTGAGCTGAAGTCAGACGTGCTCAAACTCTCTCTGAGCATGTTGAGTATTCCTTTGACAAATATTTATCCTGGGCCGTCTGTGTAAGCTGTGGGAGTATGGTGGTGACCATGACAAAGTCCTTTTGCCCTTATTTGGTTGGCTCTGTCAATGCACGGTTATTACTGATATGAAGATTAAATGACAGATATAGCAACATACTGTAGCATAAGGCCTGGCACATGTAAATAGTAGCTATTATTTTCTTCTTATTATTTATTTATAATTTGTTATCATCTCTTTTTTAAATTCCTTGAGGGTAAGTATCATGGTTTTTTCGTATCTGTGCAAAAACATCAGTGGTTGTAGAGATGTTTAAGAATTACGTAAAGTAGTATATATGTCTTGCTTTATAAATTGTAAAAGCACTTATTAGACACTAAGATATTATTACCAACAAATGATAATGTAAATGGACCTTATTGTGCTATTGTACAATTTCTGGATGTGTCTTCATGCTAAAGTATTTTTAAAAATCTAATAAGTGCCTGTTACATCCACTAAAGCAACTTTGAATTCTTGAACTTCCAAAGAGTAAGGCAAAGCCATAAAGCAGAAAATACTTCTAACAGAGCAAGTTTAATGCAGCTAGACATTTTTACAGGAGTATCTCTCTTTTAAACATCACCCTGGAAGGAAGTAGATTCCTTGAAAGTTGGTGATAGAAGTCTCTATTAAGTGACTAAGAAACTTTTAATCTGTCATGGATATCATATCCTTCTTCACTAACTGAATCAGCATCATCTTTTCAAAATACTTAATACTAAATGGCAATACACAGTCATCCATAGATGCAGTGAGTTTATATATTTCAAAGTTTCACTGGTATCCAAATGGATGTAGGACAATTTTGATGTTCAATTGAATAACTTGTAAGAAAGGTTATATTGTAATAAGTCATATCTTTTTGAAAATTTTATTTTCCTATTTCTCCCTTCTTCCAATCCTTAGGCAGAGAACAAAAAGTTGAAGTAAACTAGTGAGTTTTGTTTGTTTTAAATAATTTCCCCACACCCTGGGTAGTTTAAAAACCATTGTTGAGAATCTCTATTACAAGTAATTAATGAAGAATTTAAGGAGGACAGTATACACATCAGTGGCTAGAAGTTATCAGTGTAGCAGTCAAGCTATGGAATGTTTGTTTAAACTGTCCTCATCATTTTTAGATGGTAGTTACCAGATCCCGCTTGCACTGGGCTTTGTAATCTTGGGACCACACTCCGTTGTTGCAACCGGATATGAAAACCTCCAGGAACTTTCCACTTCTTCTTTCCAAATCAAGCCTAAATTCCACTGCCTGACTTTCAAGACCCTCCATAATTGGTTTTGCTTTGCTTATTTAACCACATTTTCTACTATTTCCCATTGTCAACTCTTAGCTCTGGTCAGGCTGTTAACTATCTCGAAACTTACTTGGTAGGTTTTTTTTTCTTTTTTTTTTTTTTTTTTGCTGTACGCGGGCCTCTCACTGCTGTGGCCTCTCCCGTTGCGGAGCACAGGCTCCGGACACACAGGCTCCGCGGCCATGGCTCGCGGGCCCAGCCGCTCCGCGGCATGTGGGATCCTCCGGGATCGGGGCACGAACCCGTGTCCCCTGCATCGGCAGGCGGACTCTCAACCACTGCGCCACCAGGGAGGCCCAAAACTTACTTGGTAGGTTTTGATTCTCTTTATTCTTCTGTGACTCAGCCTTCTCTCTCTCTCTCACACACACACACGCACACGCACATATGTACACATGTATGCACACATAAGCAAACATGCACATACACACACTATACTGTCTTTCCCTTTCCCTGTGGTCTCTCCACATCCTATGTCACTTTAAGGTTGAGTTTAAGTCCTTTACTGTCTAAAGTGTTCCCTTGATCCATTTGACCATCCCCTCTTCTGAAATGCTGCAGTATAGATCAGCTTTATTAACATTTAATTAAATGCTAACTTTTGGTGTTCAATTGTTTTCTCTCTTGGTCTTGTTTCCTGAACTAGATTGTGAGCTTCACAGGAACAAGCCCATGCAGTATCTTTTTGTCTTTCCCACAGTGCTGAGCTAAGGGGAAGTTCACTAAGTATTCACCAATTTTTTTTTTACCACCAAGTCAGTCAGTAGACCATGGTTTCTTCTGAAAATGGATGTTGTGGAAGGCCTAAAAATTGAACTGTTCTGTATTATAAATCTTTTTTTGTTTGTTTTGTTTTGCCACACCATGCGGCTTGTGGGATCTTAGTTCCCCGACCAGGGATCAAACCCGTGTCCTCGGCAGTAAAAGCACAGAGTCCTAACCACTGGACTTCCAGGGAATTCCCTGTATTATAAATTTTTATATTACTTGTGAATGATATTTAAAGTTTGCTTCAACTTAAGATATGTACAATAGGAAAATATAAAGTTACATGTGTAATTTATACTAAGCCCATGCCCTTCCACTTTCTCATCTCTCATCTTGTGGTTTTACTGCTTCTAGTTTTTTTGGTGTCATTGAGTTTAGCATCTTAGGTGAGAGCCAGGTAGTTACGAGGATGATTGTAGGAAGAATCCCATTTTAAGGATCTTGACATGGAGCGCCAGAATCGTTTGATTATATCCAAACTTATTTAAACTAGATTTCTATTATTTAAAGAAGAAAAGGGGTATGCTATGAAATTGGGGATATTCTCACACATAGTGAGCAGGAAGTTTTGTGCACAAGGATCTTTGAGTCCATCAAACTTGTTGGTGACTTGGGAAAAGGTGAAAATGCTTTGCATCTCTAGAGTTTATATCCTTAAGTCTGGTCCCACTGTGACTTGGAAGAGGCTGCTAAAATGCCACAGGTATAAAAGGTTATGATCACTCAAGAAGATTTGGAGAGATCTGGATTGAGCCTATCATTCAGCACAGATGAAGCCTGGGAAAGGGTAGTACATACAGGGTGCTAGGGGAATTGGGGCAGGGCCGACTTTGGCTTCTTTAATTCAGGGGCGAGGTAAGGGGGCCATGAGAGACTATAAAATGCAGAAATGCTGGTGTACCTATTTTTGAGTTGGGAGTGAAGAGGAGTAAAAAAATTGTGACAGAGGTGTCCTTTTTAAACTTGGTCTGTGAACATTCCCAGTCAGTCTTCTGGTGCAGGTGATCAGATACCCTGTTTTTACAAATCTGACTGGCTGCATTTTTCCTCATACCTTTTGGGACATCATGAAGAGCCACTTCAACCCTGTTAATGAATTTGAAGTTTTTCTTATAGGCAGTGGAAGCCACTGATTAGTTTTTTTTAAAAAATTAATTAATTAATTAATTGTTTTTGGCTGCGTTGCGTCTTCGTTGCTGCACGCGGGCTTTCTCTAGTTGTGGTACATGGGGGCCACTCTTTGTTGCAGTGTGTGGGCTTCTTATTGTGGTGGCTTCTCTTGTTGCGGAGCATGGGCTCTAGGTGCGCGGGCTTCAGTAGTTGTGGCACGCGGGCTCAGTAGTTGTGGCTTGCGGGCTCTAGAGCACAGGCTCAGTAGTTGTGGCACACGGGCTTAGTTGCTCTGCAGCATGTGGGATCTTCCCGGACCAGGGCTTGAGCCCGTGTCCCCTGCATTAGCAGGCGGATTCTTAACCACTGCGTCACCAGGGAAGTCCCTTTTTTTTTTTTTTAATTTTAGTATAGTTGATTTACAGTGTTGCATTGATTCGTTGTTGTTTTTTTTTTTTTTGCGGTACGCGGACCTCTCTCTGTTGTGGCCTCTCCCGCTGCAGAGCACAGGCTCCGGACGCGCAGGCTCAGCGGCCATGGCTCATGGGCCCAGCCGCTCTGCGGCATGTGGGATCTTGCCGAACTGGGGCACGAACCCGTGTCTCCTGCATCGGCAGGCAGACCCTCAACCACTGCGCCACCAGGGAAGCCCCGTTGATTAGTTTTAAGTAGAGAAGTAAGTTGATCATATTTTCATTTTTGGTTAATTACTCCTATTGCAGGGTGAAGAACCACAAGGGGAGCTAGAGTAAAGGTAGTAATGACCCATCAATTGAACACATAGAGCTGCTATCACCTAATAATACAATCTGTGGCCATTAAGCTTTTTATGTAACCTTTGATTTTGTTTTCACCTGATGGTGTGTCTCTTCCTAAGAGTGAAACTTCTCATGACAGAGTAACAGTCTCTTCTAGAAGAGTATTGTGCAGTGCGGGAGTTAGAGATGGCAGGAGCCGTGTCCTGTGGCAAAATCTCCTGTGGGACTTCACAGCAACATCCCTGGCTTTTCCCTTTCACTTTGGGCCAGAATGAAACATTGTTATTGATGGGAATCTGCCGTATTCTCAGGTGAGGGAACCACTGGACTAGAGCGTATCTTTTCTCTGATGATAATATTAAACGGGGGAATAAACAACCACAGAAATGAAACAGTTTTCTTGTGAGCTGATTCTTGTTTGTTACAGAAAGAAAAATTTTAACTGCCCGATCAGGTCTTGCTGATAAGCACATTTCAGCATATTTGTGTTCCCGAGCTAGGTGTGTTTTTGTCGGAGTTTAGATTTTGCGTGCTGGAGGGAAGAAAGTTCCTTCAGTCAGTTTATTTGCATAATAAAAACACCAATAAATGACATTTTTGACAATGATCACTTTCAGCCATTTGGAGAAAGTAAATTTTTTTTTTTCATGACCAAGGTTAAAAGACTATCTGATTACTGTTGGGTATTTCTCTTTGGTTTTAAATTCTCTTGTTTTCAGAACATGCTCAGAAAAAGGGTTAATCTTGAGACCACAGGTATGAACAGGTCTAGGTATGTGATATGGTTTTGCAAGGTGCTACAAATGCTGCCTGAGTGTAATGTGACACCAGGTAGGCCTAAGTGGCCAATGATGGGAAGTGGAGAACAATGTGAAAGAACCGGCCTTTCAGGTCTGGGGAGTGAGTAATTGCAGCCTGTCCTCTGAGTACTGGAACTGTTCTGGGGTGTCAGCAGAAAGGCCAAGCATAGAGAAGTCAGCCTGTTCCCTTGATCATATTGACTTTGTGGGGTTGTTGTTGTTGTTGTTGTTGTTGTTTCACTTTAACATGGTTGAAGCTAAGGTGAGCTTATTCAGGTTTCCAAGGCCTGCTTTGGCTTTGCATAAATCACCAGAATACAAAAAACATCAATTTGTGTTTCATTCACGTGGAAATAAAAATATACTTTTGAAAAAGATCTAAGTACTTCACTTCCCCCGCCTCCACCTCAGTGTCAATGAAAGATGCCTAAAGCAGCGGAGCTACTTAAAAGATAGATGGTTATATATATGGTACTTATATGATTCCAATAACAATATTTTTAAACTTTTTCTACATTTTCTTGAATTCCTTGAATATTTGAAATGAGTTAAAGGTGGTAGTATAGAAACATTTTCTTTTTGAATTAAGAGAACCCTGAATGCAGTAGGGAATGATTTGCTCCTCTGTGACATTTACTTGTATTTTTTCCTCTTCTACTTTGTGTATAGAGTACATGATTTAGAGAGTGCTATGCAGTGAGATTTATTTTACAATTAATGTCTTTGTTTGTCTGTTTCCTTATTCAGTAGAAACTGAGAGACTACCCTTGTTGGGGGAGATTAAAGTCTGGTTACTTAACTGTAACTACATTTTGATGTGTTTTTTATTTTTTTCTTATCTACAAGTTTTTGGTGTGATAGCAGTATTGTATTCAAAGAACTAGCAAGAAAAATGTCAATAAAATTAATTTTAAAGTATTTTAATGAGTTATTGTGGTAGCTTTATAAAAAGGCTTATTGATGTTTTCTTTTCACTTTTTTAGGCTGAGTGAAGGTAAAGCAAGATAGTATGATATATGATAGAACTTGGAAGTGAACAACAATAGTAAAATTTTAAGATTTAAAGCAATAATAGAAAAATGTAGAAACTCCTCTTTTTCAGTTATTCCACATAAAAATGTGACTGAAAATGATTTACCAGGTAGCAAATGTGTGTAAGGGATTTCTTATTTGTCCAGATATTCTACTAATGAAAAATACTAATGAAGTTCTATTAATGTAGAGAATTGGGCTGGGAATTGGGGAAAAGTAGAGAATTGTTGCTTTCTTTGTCATTAA
Source organism: Mesoplodon densirostris (assembly GCF_025265405.1). Classification (NCBI taxonomy): domain Eukaryota; kingdom Metazoa; phylum Chordata; class Mammalia; order Artiodactyla; family Ziphiidae; genus Mesoplodon; species Mesoplodon densirostris. Next base: position 25,601,695 of record NC_082677.1, read on the forward strand.
CTGTCTTTGTGACCTTGGACAAGTCAGACTGCGCTAGGCCCAAATTCTCTAACTGTTCAACAAATGCATTGTCCTAGGTGATCTTTACATCTTTTTTAGTTCTAAAAGTATGTGATTCCACACTTTTCAGATTGAGAATGGGCAGACCCTTGGAAGATTGTATAGAATTTATCTTGATACCACTGATTTATTATTTTCATTTCTGTTGGGAGCTAATACAAAGCATTCTACCATACTAGAAAACAACTGGAAAGGCCTAACTATGGTCTGTTATGGAAGAATTCCAGTCATTACAGTTTATGGATTTATTGCTTGCTTCTCATTTCTAACTTGAATAGCTTCTCTTCTCTCGCGTTTCTTACTCTGTTTTCTTTAATTTTTATTGTATTTCTTCTGGTTTCATGGTTTTTCCAATATACTTCCTGTTCTTACGATGGGTGTATCTGTATGCTGAAAAGGGTGGTTTATCAGGTTACCACTTCATATAAAAGTACTTTCCGTTCAGGTACTTGGCATCTGGGGTTACTACATAGTTCCAGTTCTTTAGATACTCCCCGCCTTATAAATACACACACACACACACACACACACACACACACACACACACACACTCTGAATACTTTATTAGAGATAGTCATTCAAATTAAAGGTAGTCATTCAACCACCCATTGCTCTAAGCTGGTGTATTTTACCTTCTTTGGGCCAGAACTGTCTAATCTAAAAACTTATTCCTCTTTTGTTTGATTGGTTCCCTTTGTCAGTTTTCATATTGAGCTTAATGAATTGGTAGCCTAATAACTTCCAAAGGTTGGCAGTGATTTTTTAAAAATATCATTATGAATTAATGGGTTTATAGACCCTTGTGTTTAAAGCCCTTTTGAAGGGAACTTAAATTTGCATTCAATTAGGGATTAGAAGGCAAGTGTGAAAAGTATTAAAAACTGATTTTGACGATCATATGTTTATAATACATGAAATCTTTTATAATAAGTTATATATAACAGTTAACCATTTGAGTTGGTTGTAGTAGCCAGTAATGTGGCTGAGGGTTTTGTATTTACAATCAGTAAATTCATTTTGTTTGGATTAGGGACATAATAGAACTCTGTGTTAAGGGAGCCTTGCCAGACAGGGTGTGGTCCTAACCTTGAAGCAACTGGATTTATCAAACAGGTGCCAAATTTTTAGGCACTGGAGTAGAATTATACTTTTGTTGATAACGGGGCTATAGTGTTCTTTGTTGGAGTCTAGCAAATAGCTGTGGTAAAGGAGACTCCTAGGGAGTATGGAAATGAGACTTAAGGAATAATTTGTTATCTGGCAAGCATGTGTTACGTATCTCTTGCACTGTACATAGATTATAATGAAGCTAATGTTTATTGAGTAAAATTTATATGCCAAGGATTCTGCACATACATTCGCATCTCATCTTCACAGAAACTCTAGATTTTGGTGTTGTTATGCCCATTTTACAGAATGAGGAAACTGTGGCTTATACCTATTTTGCAGGAAGAAGAGACTGACACTAAGTAAGTAACTTGTCCAAAGTCACAGTGCAGAAGATTCAAACCCAAGTGGTTTGATTCCAGAGCCTGTGCTCCTAACCGTTTTGCTTGAGCTACTACTTTACCTTAAATTTGAAGCTTAGTTTGGCAATAAGCGGTGAGGACCTCATTGATGAGACATTCCTTTGGCATGTCTCCTTGAAGAATAAGAATATGGTCCTTACCGAGTTGAAAGATATGACAGCCAGCTTGGGGAGTTTTTATTATTTGGTGGATTCCCAACTGGATGACTGCACAAAACTGTGCAAGTAAGTTAACTGTCTGTGTCTTTGTGTTGAATTAATAGTTTTCACTTTTTACTTGTTATTTTATAAAGACTAAATGACACTTTGAAAATGAAATATGTTTGGGAACTATTAATACAGCAAAATGTTCCTGAATATAATACATATAGCTAATGGTTAGTAAATTCAACCAATTTTTACATTTCCTGAAGACCTTATAATTTTGTTAGAGTAGAAAAAAGGCCTCTGCTTTACCCTGAGTACCCACGTTTTTTCCACACTAGAGCAGATTTGAGGAGTAAAATGATAAGTTTAGTTTTGGACATGTTGTAGACACGTTGACTGTGAGGGGCACTGACACGGACTTATCCAGTAGGCAGTTTAGTGAGTGGATTTGGACATCGGGAGCTGAACTAGAGAAGGAAGTTTGTTTTTTCTAATTTGATATATGTATTTACTTAGAAACCTGTGTTCTAGGGAATTCCCTAGCATGGCAGTTCGGTGGTTAAGACTCCGTGCTTCCACTGCAGGGGACACAATTTCCATCCCTGGCCGGGGAACTAAGATCCCGCAAGCTGCGCGGTGCGGCCTAAATAAATAAATAAGAAGAAAAAAACATTAAAAAGAAAAAGAAACCTGTGTTCTGAACTATTACAGCATAAAGGATTTGGGTAGATTTAGAGGCTGTGTATTGTAGTCATGGACAGAGTCCTGATTTAGGAGATGAAGATTCTAGTAATTCTGTTAATGCTTTCAGATTGTGAGACCTTGGACACAGGACTCAGTTTACTTATGAAAAATTGAATCATTGATCTAGGTGTCCAGTCTCATCTGTTGCTGAAAAAATTTTAATACACTGAGGCTGTGTTATTTAAGTACCTCTAATATGTATGGGTGGTACCTCTGGATCAGGAATTAGAAAAATTCTTCCCAGGAACCACCTTGGTGCCATAGGCTGTATAACTACTCAGAGAAGAGGAAGAGCAGTGGCATAGAGTGAAAGAAGACAGAGGGTCAGAGGCCTAATGAAGCCAATAAAATAATGCAGGAGCTTTCCTTTACTTACACATTTTCAGTTTATGAACTTCTACATAGAAATGAACAGAATAAGGTTATCTCTTCCTATCCTAACAAAGGCTTAGTGATCATGGGCTGTCATTTCAGTTTCGGTTGATTACTGTTGGTTCCTAGTGTGTACCGTAAGATATAGGTATGTTGATTGCTTGTCCTTATTTTTGAGACTAAAAAAAACATTTATTAAAGAACAGTAACACTGTGGAAGTGCTAGTAAGAAAAGGTTTGTGACTGCAATGGAAAAGAAAGTGAAACTTTACACAGATGTGTTCACATTGATCATTGGAACAGTGTCACCTTTGTATTTATGAATAAATGGATTTTGGAATCTAACCTTTTACAGAGAAACTTTTCTGTCAGGAAACATCCCTTACTTCTGGTTATACTTTCTTACTGTGGTTCTTTTAAGTTTAGAATAATGATTTCCATCTTGTCAAAAGTATTACAGTAATTCTTTCAAAGAACATACATAGAGCATAAATATCTATGATAGATTTTCAAAACAATATCTGTCATTAATATTATCCTTTTTATTATTAGTATTATATTATTATCATTAATATAATCCTTTTTATTATTATTACCAAACCGCACAGGTTTGGTAGGTACAGAAGAAACTTTAGACAATGGTTATTTACCCAGAGAAGTTTTGCTCTAATTATTGGGTGCCTGGTACATAGCTTTGCAAATAATAGACACTGAAACACGTACTCAGTTGAATTAGGGGGACATAATTTTCAAGTGTGAGACAGTGTACAGTTAGTGCTAACTTGGTGGTAGGGGTAATAAGTGCTGTATTTTTGAAGGCCCATGTAGGTCAAGGCATAGAGGTCGGGAGGCTCTGTGAAAGAAATGGGACTTGAGCATTGAAGGATAGAGAAGATGGGAATGGGTACTGAGAAGTGGGAGGGGAATTCCAGGAATGGGGACTAGTAGAAGTTGAAAACGGAGGTAAGAATGAATGTAGTTTGTGTGGAGGACCTAAGAAGGAAAGCCTAGTACAGAAGAATTGGGTGAGAGTTTAAAGGAAAATATTGTATGTTTTATGTTTCTATGTCTGTCTGATGAATTTTGGTCAAAGTACTTTCCCCTGCACCAGACATGGTGCAGTACTCAAAAACTACCTAAATAGTAGTGCTAAAAATACTTTCCCAGTGTTGGAGTTGAAGTCTTTATTAAAAGAGATGGAGTGGGTGTGGGAAACTGCTGGGTTAGAAGTTAGTGAGTAGAAATATTGAACTGAATTGAATTCTTAACTCTTTTTTTTTTTATTTCCTGTTAGGGAAACCACAGTCATCCATGATGACCCCTGGAGTCTGCAATATATAGGAAATTGGCTTTACTGAAATTAGGAAAATGAGTATGTGATTTAGCTAGCACATACTGGCTGGATTTAAGTTTTCAGGGAAACTGATTCACGAGATCAGCTTCATTCCTGAACTTGTCTCTTTAAAATTAAAATTATAAATGCTGTTTCAAAAAACTAGATGTTATTTAATGTGCTTATTTTTATGTCTTTGTCTTTTCATGTCATATTTGTGGCCATAACCATATGAAGCAATATTTAATAAAATTGTGATAAACTTTTAATTTCCTTTTACTTTTGTTAGTAGTGGTAACTTTAAAAAAATATATTGTTAAATATGCAAACATCTTTGGCAGGCACTCTTTAGAGCTCTTCTCCCTCTGCTGTGAAATTGTTTTCACTCTTAAGTTGCGTTTCTGTTTTTCTATTGTAAAGTGCACTTCTTTGCATGTTCTAATTTGCCATGACGTGGTCAAGTGCTGTTTCCTTCCTGTTGCTTGCAAGCCTGTGCTAGAGATAAGGATACATTTCAGTGCATTAAAAAAGAAGCCACCGAAGACAGGCTTAAGCATGGTGAAGCATTCTACTTATCAGAAACCTTTTTAAAGAACAGAAAGAGTGAGCTTTATTTCTGCTTATTTTTAAAAGCTCTTAAAATAGTACTATTAAACTTTAAATGTATTAGACAGATTTTAAATCCTTATATATATTAGGCCTAACAAGGATACTGTCTGAATGTTTCTATTAAGGCAAAAATATATGTTATGAAATTACTCATGGAGTAGGAATTCCTATGTGTGTGGTTTGCTAGGTTAGTAGAAAGAAGGAAATTGTTTATATATCCTTTATTGCAATTACAAAAACCTAGTTATGGCTGGGTGGATTTTTTTTTTTTTAATAAATAGTACTTCCTAGTTTAACGGGGGTTCGTGGGGGAGAATGGCTTCATTTTCAGTAATGAGAGGTGATCTTATCTTAGCAGGAATGAAATCTTAAAATATATGTCTGGTTTTTTTAAAAAACAACAACAACCGTGTATTCACTAGTCATGTTGGTTTTGTTTAAAAACATTAACAGAAAAATGCTTTGGAGACATTACTGTCTGTATTAACTGTTATATTCAAAATAGTATGATTGCTTTCTCATAACTAACTTATGTTTTTCAGGTCAAGAAGTTCTAGAGAAGAAAAATTTCAGAAAAATTGCCTCAATTTAAGGAAAATCCCAGTGAATCAAGAAGATTTGAAGCACCTTCCTTGAAGAAAACCTGGTATACAGTAACTGCGCAGACTTAGCTTGGGTTATTTACACAAATTGGACACTGGACTCTGCTGCCTGGTGCTTGAACCTGTTTGGAATTTTTCTCATGTGGATCTAAGGGGAATGCTTTATTATGGCTGCTGTTGTCCAACAGAACGACCTAGTATTTGAATTTGCTAGTAACGTCATGGAGGATGAACAACAGGTATGAATGAGACTCAGAGAAAATTGGATTTTAATAAATTTATTATTTTGCTTTTTCTATTTGTCTCAAAATTATTTCCTTTAAAAGACAGTAGGAGAAACTTTATTAATGTAAACATTTAGATGTTAAAAATGTGGAGGTAATGTGATTTTATGTGTTAAGTACTAGTTAATTCATTAAGAAAAAATCTTATCCTTAGCTTTGATGTGGTAACAAGGATATAATACTTTCGGGGTTAGTTTGTTTTTCTGTAAAATGAGACTTAACAGGAAATACCTTAAGTAATTATTTCAGAGTACTTTGAAAAGTTCTAGATGACATACTGACAAGACATGTAAATTTTTCTTAGGACTGGTGATTGTAATAGTTGCTTGCAATTACACAGTTTTAATATATGTGGTTAATTAAGATTTATAATCCTGGACTCTTCCTTCAAGGGGATGGAAAGATGTTAGCAGTCTCATTATCAGACATCATTTCAGTCCAAAGCATGTGACTCTGAGGAAGTTACTTAACTTCTCTAGATTCTGATTTCATCATCTGCTGAATGAAGGGATTGAACTGAAGAATTTCTAAATTGGCTTTCTTTTATTGAATTTATACAAGATGTGTAAATTACTATTTCTAGAGTGTAAGAAAGATCCAAGAGATAATGAGAAAAGGACTGAGTTAATTCTGGTCTCCCCCCTCCCCACTAGAGGTTCTTGGGACTTTATAATTTACTTCATTTTGAACAGGTTATTTGGGAATGTAAGACGTGATGTGAGAGAAATCATGTGTTAGAAAGATTCATTGTACTCATGGAGTAGGAATTCCTTGTACTGGGAAAAATATTTTGAGGGCTAGTAGACTTAAAATAATGTCTAATAAAGTTGATTTAAATATTGAAATAAGCCTAATCCTAAATATCTAACTTTAATAGGCCAATTATAATGTATCATGCTTTTATTCTAGGTGATTCTTACTTTTGGCAGGGTATTGTAATTTCTTAGTTCTTTGTATTGTACTGTTGAGTGAAGAGACAATAAAACATTTATAAATAAACCTACAAACGGTGAGAATTTCGATTAAGGTGCTGTAAAATCAAGGTGAGCTTTGGCTAGGGAGGAAAAAAGTGTGAGGGAGAAGATTGCATCCCAATTAAAAATAGTTTATGGATTTAATCTAGGGACAATAGAAAAGACATTTTAGAAGGAAAAAGTGTTTTGAATTTGTTGTAAAACAGTATGTTTCTGTATACGTTAAGGTTTGAAAACTATGCGTTTACTGTGCAGCCCTCGAAGATGAAAGATGTGGTGAGGTTTGTTCTTGGGATGTGGCCGCAGGGGACAGAGCTCTAAGCTGCTCACTGGTATATGCTTCCAGTGCACTGGCTTTGACACTCTAACCATAAGAAATACGTTTTACATCATGGTGCAGCATTCATACGTGTATCTATATAGCCTTAGAAAAAGTTTTCCAAGGCAGTACCTACCCTTACCATCTGTGATGTACTTAGTTTAACTTAAAGAGGTTACTAATGACTTTGGATAAGGAGATGTACTCATACCTTAACATCAGAATGCACATATATATTTTTCTTATTTATTTATTTATCTATTTATTTATTTATAAAAAGTTATTTATCTTTTATCTAACAAAATGAATATGTATTAGTTTTTTGAGATATTATTATAAGGACTTAACAAATGTGAAACATGGGGCAAATACTATCATCCCTATTTTACAATGAGGAAATTGAGAGAATAGATAGGTTGAGTGACTTACCCGAAGTCATACATACAGTTGGTAAAGAGTGGAGCTACAGCTTGAACCCAAGCAGTTTGACTCTCACTAATGATGTTGAATGCTCTTGCCATGATGTATGCTGATTGTACTATATTATAATCAGTTGGCCAGGTTTAGGGTTTTTTCATCTGTGACCATGAGCACAGAAAACTTAACTTGATGCTTGCAGGTGTAGATCCAGTAGTGTCAGATTTATTAGCATCTTACCTATTAAGTAGCTGTAGCTCTACTTTGTTGTTTTTTGTTTCCTTAAATTTGTTTTTGGTATAAAAGTCATAGCATGCCAATTATAAAACAAGTCATCTAAGAGAAAAAGAAAGTAAATAGTGAGAGTCTCTTTTCACTTACAGTCCCTAATCCTGTTTTCCCCAGAAGATACCAGTATTGACTATTTGATGTGTAATTTTTTGGACAAAGGCCTAAACAGAAGAACAATATACATACATACCAACCTATATACACAGGTTGTTTTTAAGATACAAATGAAAGAATGTAATATCTTTTTTGTGACTTATTTTCACTTAATATATTATAAATATTTGTGTGTTTGTATGCCGGCTCTGCATCATTTATTTTCCCACATGGTGGATGGATTATAATTTATTTTACCAGTATTTGTTCATGGGCAATTGGCTATTCCCACTAGTTTGTTAATATATTATAAATGAATATCCTTGTTTGGGAGGCAATAGACCTACAATGGTTAAGAGCTCAGATATTGGAGTCAGAGCACCTGGATTTGAATCTTTGCTCCACTACTTATTATCTCTGTGACCTTGGGCAAGTTACTTAACCTCCCTGTGTCTTAGTTTCCTTATCTGCGAAACAGGGATCATAATAACAGACTTGATATTGTAGTTAGGGTTGTGAAAATTAAATGTGTTGATGTATATAAAGTTCTTAGAACTGTGCCTGGCACATCGTACTATTTACTGAGCACTGTCATTTTATTACTTCACGCGCACGTGCATGAAGTGTGTAGTGTATCTTCGTATACTTGTATGACTATTTCTGTAGTAAATTTTTAAAAGTAGAATTACTGAGTTTACTAAAAGTATATTCAAAAAACTGTATCAGTTTCTACTACCACTAACAGTATATTTCTCAAACCATCACTAACAGAAATCCTTTTTTTCTTTTTGTTCAGTCTTTTGGGTGAAAAAAAATTACATTAAAAAATTACATTTTACCATTTAATTTGCATTTTCTTGACTACTAGTATTGAGGTTGTGGGATTGTTCCATTAGCTTTTTTTTTATTGTTGATTTGACTTTTCTTTGAATTAATAATATCCTTTTGCCTGGTAGGAGTTCTTTATATATTATGAATTTACATCAGTGTCATTGTCTTCTAATTCATTGTACAGTTAATGGTTAACTCTTTTTATGACATGTGATGCAGATATTTTGTCCCAATCTGGTACTGTCTTTTAACAATATGATATCTTGTGCCCTATAGAAATTTAAAATATTTATGTCATAAAATTTACCAATTTTTTTGGTGAGTTTCGTTTAGGAAAGCTTTTCTTACCCCTAAAACTATTAAATATTCTCTTATATTTTCTTCTAGTATATTTTATAGGTTTAACTCCTTAGTCCATATGCAGTCTACTTTTGTTGTTGTTGTTGTTTATTTGTTTTTTTGTTTTTATTTTTTGCGGTATATGGGCCTCTCACTGCTGTGGCCTCTCCCGTTGCGGAGCACAGGCTCCAGATGCGCAGGCCCAGTGGCCATGGCTCACGGGCCCCGCCGCTCCGCGGCATGTGGGATCTTCCCGGACTGGGGCACGAACCCATGTCCCCTGCATCAGCAGGTGGACTCTCAACCACTGCGCCACCAGGGAAGCCCCTGAAATCTACTTTTTTTAAAAAAAAATTATTTTATTTATTTTTGGTTTTGTTGGGTCTTCATTGCTCTGTGTGGGCTTTCTCTAGTTGCGGTGAGCGGGGGCTCCTCTTCGTTGCGGTGTGTGGACTTCTCACTGCGGTGGCTTTTCTTGTTGCAGAGCACGGGCTCTAGGTGAGTGGGCTTCAGTAGTTGTGGCTCGCGGGCTCTAGAGTGTGGGCTCTAGAGCACAGACTCAGTAGTTGTAGAGTATGGGCTTAGTTGCTCCGCGGCATGTAGGATCTTCCTGCGCCAGGGCTCGATCCTGTGTCCCCTGCATTGGCAGGCGGATTCTTAACCACTGCACCACCAGGGAAGCCCTGAAATCTACTTTTGTAGGATGTGAGGTACAGGAATCTGACGACTCTCCTCTCCCACAGATGGGGATATTGGCCCTTCGCCATTTATTGAGCGTTTCATGATTTCCACATGTCGACTGCTGCCTCTGTTGTATACTAAATTACCAGAAGTATAGACTTCAGTTTTGAACTTGCCCCAGTGTATTTTATTCCATTTACCTGTTTTGTAGTGTGCCAATCTCACATTGCTTTCATTAGTCTCACTTCATAGATTTGATATCTGATAAAGATATTCTCCCCCACCCGCCAAAACTGGGATAGAGTTTTGAATGAATTTTAGAACTGACTTGTTAAGTTACATAACTCTGTTGGGATTTTGACTTTTCAAAGTTAAGAAGTATTTGTATCTTTAAAATAATTTGTTCTGTTTTATGATCCTATATTGGTTTAATTGGTTGGTCTTTATAAAGTCACTGTTTGAAGGTACCAGATTAGAATGTATTTCCTGTTTTTAGTTATGGTCTGTGGTTATTAATGTAGTCGTCTAAAGAAACTGACACCATTAATGTGTGGTTGCCACCACCTTGATCATTTTCCCTTATATCAATTCGTACTCTTTTCAGATTTGCTTGGAAGAACTTTGGGCAGGGATGAGGAAAGGGGTGTTGGAAAAGAAATATCAATATTGCTGGTGCTGACAAGCCATTTAGAAGTCTGTTCTTGCTATCCATTCTAAACTGGGCCTATTTGTAGGTGAGACTGAGGTACTTCTGTGGGAGAGCAACGCTCAGTATTGAATTACAGTATACTTTTATTTGAAAGTGCCTTGGTTTGACCTTATTGAACAGGTATGTTTGCCTGGTGAATATATGAGAGAAAAAGAAAGCTGAAGGTTGTGGACCTAAGTATCTAAAGAGAAGGAAACTTGACTCTATGCTCAAATATTCCAGAAGTTAATTGAGTGAAAAACAGCTGTTAGTTTAATGCTTTTTATAATTTTGATATATCATTACACTATATGTTTTTTCAGTTGTTGGTTCTAAAAGTAGAACTTAGCAAATCATAGTTATTTGTGCTTAACAGACTTAGCTCACTAGGGAGAACCTTGGTGACGTGCTAGGGAAAGTAAAACAAATATTTTTATAGAATCCCACCCCAATGTAAGAAGGTGGTCTTATGACTTTCATTCTTAGGGTGTAAATTGGCTCACTCTGCTGATTCCTAGAAGCTAAAGTGTAAACTGCTGTCTTTTCACCAAGCTGCCCGTTAATTCTCATTCAGTGTTTGGCAATCACTACCCAGTGTAACAGAGGTCAGCACAGAGTGCTGTGGATACAGAGAAAGGAGCCTTTGACGGCCCTGCAACTTTGGGAAAGCTTCACCATGGAAATTACATTTGAACTGGACCTTGAAGGAAGATCCAGTTTATCTGACAGATGAAGAAGAGGAAGTGTTTCAGAACAGTGGACTGTACCAGAACTTTTGATATATTTCTCTTGACTGTATAATCAAACTAAACACCTTAACTTACGATTAGAAGCTTTTCATAGTGTGATTGTTTCATGCTCTTTTCTTTCTTGTACTACATTAGTTTTGCCAGCCTACTGTATGATTTTCCCAAATACTTTTCTGGTTCCCCACTGTTTGATCTTCCACATTCATACCTGTTACCTGTTTAAGTTCTAATCATCTTTCAAGATTTTAGGACAAAACCTACTTATTCCAGGAACTTATCCTAAAATCATCCCTTCAGGAATTAACAACTTTATCCTGTTATTCCTACATGACTTAATGTCATTATCATACATTTGCCATGTTAAATTTTTATATATACATTATTAATTTCCCAGATAAGTGCTAAACTACTTGAAGAAAGGGTTGCCTGCCCCCCTTAATATTCCCCATGCCTTTAACATAATTTATAATACATTTATTGGTTGAATCCTCTGAAAGTTTTTTCTTCCTTCTCTTAATCTTGTTGGTAAAATGGTGTGGGATCTATATCAGTTATGGCCCTTATTACATCAGAAGGCCTTTCTTTTGGTTTGTTTGTTTTGCTTTTGTTTTTTTAACATCTTTATTGGAGTATAATTGCTTTACAGAGCTGTGTTAGTTTCTGCTTTATAACAAAGTGAAACAGCTATACATATATCCCCATATCTCTTCCCTCTTGTGTCTCCCTCCCTCCCACCCTTCCCTATCCCACCCCTCCAGGTGGTCATAAAGCACCGAGCTGATCTCCCTGTGCTATGTGGCTGCTTCCCACTAGCTATCTATTTTACATTTGGTAGTGTGTATGTGTCCATGCCACTCGCTCATTTTGTCCCAGCTTACCCTTCCCCCTCCCCGTGTCCTCAAGTCCATTCTCTAGTAAGTCTGTGTCTTTATTCCCTTCTTGTCCCTAGGTTCTTCATGATGACTTTTTTTTTCCCCCATATAGGTCCATCCACCTCACTACAAATAACTCAGTTTCTTTCCTTTTTATGGCTGAGTAATATTCCATTGTATATATGTGCCACATCTTCTTTATCCATTCATCTGTTGACGGACACTTAGGTTGCTTCCATGTCCTGGCTATTGTAAATAGAGCTGCAATGAACATTGTGGTACATGACTCTTTTTGAATTATGGTTTTCTCAGGGTATATGCCCAGTAGTGGGATTGCTAGGTCATATGGTAGTTCTATTTCTAGTTTTTTAAGGAACCTCCATACTGTTCTCCATAGTGGCTGTATCAATTGACATTCCCACTAACAGTGTAAGAGGGTTCCCTTTTCTCCACACCCTCTCTAGCATTTATTGTTTGTAGATTTTTTGATGATGCCCATTCTGACTGGTGTGAGGTGATACCACATTGTAGTTTTGATTTGCATTTCTCTAATGATTAATGACGTTGAGCATTCTTTCATGTGTTTGTTGGCAATCTGTATATCTTCTTTGGAGAAATGTCTATTTAGGTCTTCTGCCCATTTTTGGATTGGGTTGTTTGTTTTTTTTGATATTGAGCTGCATGAACTGCTTGTAACTTTTGGAGATTAATCCTTTGTCAGTTGCTTCATTTGCCGATATTTTCTCCCATTCCATCAGAAGGCCGTTGAATGAGAGGTGATATCCTGCCCCACAACTCTCTTGACTACAGTACTTTTTTTTTCTGGGACCTGTGTGTCCACATTCTCACTTAGTGCATGGGCAGTATGGCATGTCACCACAATTCCAAGACCAGAAACAAATATTCATGGAGTTTTTTTCTTGAAAATGTATTTAGAACTATTGTGTTAAATGTGTTTAATGAAAAACTACCTCAAATAACTTAAAATTTGTTATTGAAATTATCAATAAGTAAATATCCATTTAGAGTTTTCATGTTTCTTGGGAGACTTGTTCAAGTTGTAGAGAGGGAGTTTTTGACATGGTTGTATCTTGAGAACGAGGTTGTATTTTGTAGACTGAGAAAAATATAGATCACATCAACCTGCCATTTTTTAGCTGAAATGGTAAAATTCTGTTAGGCCAGGGAGTTAGTGTACCTTAGAGTAGAAGGAATGTGTTGACAGTATTCTGTGTGTAACAGCACCAGTGTTGTGGAGACAGGAAGTTGGAATGATGCTACTAATCTGTGCGTGGACATGGTAGAGCCTCTGTTATTTACATACAGTTCCAGATTATATTGACCAGTCTATCTGTTCCTGTTGTCATCATTCTTAATCTTGCCAGGTCAGATTTATCAGACCCATTAAAAGTTTGACCATCTGTGAAACTAACATACAGAGATTGCTTGTTTCTTTTCTGTACATTTGGAAAAGCCTTCATCAAAGGAGTTATGCTATAGAGCCCCCATTACAAGCCTTATCATCTTTGGGAAAAGTCTGACTTTGCATAAGGTCTAAGGCCCTCTTCAGGTTATGTGAAGGGCCAACCCTGCCTGTGGCCTAGAGTTTGGCCTGGTTTATCTCCCTGCCAACTACCGGCAGCAAGGAAGCTGATGGTTGTTAAGAAAGAAGAGTTGGTGAGGGGAGCAGGAACTTCTTATCACTCTCTTTTGCAGAGTCTTCCTCTAAGTGTCCCCCAGCCATCACACAGAGGCTCCATGACAACGTCTTAGAAATGAATATGGATGAGATCATTGCATAGGGTAGGACATGGACTGGTCTGGCTCCAGAAACATTCAGTGCTGAATTTTAGTAACTGATGTTTACTTAGCATTTTGTTCTGCATACCTTGTGCTTTACAAGGATTGTCCTAGTTAATTCTTACCACAACCTGATGAAATAGGTATTCTAATTCTCACTTTACAGAAGAGTAAAGTGAGGTTCCGAGAAGGGGAGCGACTTGCCTGTAAATGCTAAAGCTGGGAATTGCAACCAGCTTGTGCCTTAAACAACTATATTTGGATAATTCCAGCCACTAATACGTGTAAGTGGTTAAAAAAGTAGTTTTAAATGTGGAAGAATTATTATACTTTGCATTTGTTATGTTAGCAAAAAGAAAATGTTATTCATTCGAGTTAATTTGTTAGTGTAGTTACAGGTTGACAGTCTTCGTGCCTGATAAACCTGTGTTGTATTTCTTTTTTTAAAACAACAGTTTGTTTTGTTTTGTTTTTGCTTTTTATTTTTTATTTGTTTTGGCCCCACCGCACTCGGAATCTTAGTTCCCCGACCGGGGATTGAACCTGGGCTCTCAGCAGTGAAAACGCCAAGTGCTAACCACTGGACCGCCAGGGAATTTCCTAAATAACAGTTTAATTGAGATATAATTTATATGCCATATAATTCACCTATTTAAAATGTGTAATTCATTACACATCTAGTATATAAATGTCATCCATCACCGTAATCAGCTTTCAAACATCTTACTTATCCCAAAAAGAAACCTCTACTCATTAGCGGTCGTGCCCTATTCTTTCCCCCACTCCTAGCCATTAGCAACCACTAATCTACTTTTTGTCTCTTTGGATTTGACTATTCTGTACGTTTCTTATAAGTGGCATACAATATGTGATCTCCTATGACTGACTTCTTTCACTTAGTAGAGGGTTTTCAGGGTTGTAGCATGAACAAGTACCTCCTTTTTGTTATTGAATAATGTTCCATTGTATGGATAATACCACATTGTATTTATCCACTCTGTATACCTTTCAGGAGAAGCTATTTTTTCAGTGAGGTTTGTGTTGGTCAGTTTTTTTTTGAGGATAGACTTAGCAGTCTCTGTTCTCCCAGATAGTACTCCGTCACCTAGAGCACCCTTGCTGAGTAAGTAAGGAAATTAGTACCTCTTTGATGTATTTCAGTTTAGCTATGTAATCTTGACATTTTTTGCCCCCTTTCTATTTCACTTAACACATAACACGTAAAGGATAAGCCACTATATATACAGGTGGTGTTACTGTGTTACTGGCCTTTCCTGTTTCTAAAGCCATGGTCACCTTCAGTACTATTTAGAGAATACTGATGAAGATAATGTCCTTTGATTTAGTGAAATAAAAAGAAAACTGATAAATTAAAAGAAAAAAACTGATTGTTAATGGTTTGTTAAAGTGTGAATTTAACAAAGTGATACCCTTAATAATGTTCATAAATCTAATATGCCTAATATTAAATAAGTTAGAATACAGGCAGGATTTTTTTTTTTAACACGGTTATAGCCAAAAGTCTCAGTATTAGGCAATTCTTTTCTTGGAAAGAAGAATTGTAATGACTTGGTGATACGTTTGTGAGCTTATCTGTTTCATCTGTTCCCACCTCTTGTCAATTAAGAGTCTGTGATGTAGCATCAAGAGTATCAGCTTGGAGAGGAGGCTCCACCGCTTACTAGCTGTATGATTTCAGACAAGATTTTAAATTTCACTGAGCTTTGATTTCCTCCACCAAAAGTGAAAGTTACTTCCCAAGGTTATGAGCAGTCAGTGTTTATGTAAAACATTTAGCAAGAGCATAGCACAAAGGAAGTAGTCAATAAATGTGGCAGTTGCTGTGTTAATGACCTGAGGTAAATCAAGAAAAGGAATTAAGGTTTGTAGTGTTGCACTGTGCACTCTGCATCACTCAGTTGTTTTGGATAAGTGAGGTAATGAAGGCAATTTTTATGACTTGGATACCAGTTAGACAAATACATTCACCCTTTTTTTTTTTTTTGAAGTTTTCCTATTTTTTCGTTGATACTTGAGAATGACTGACTTGTTTCTAGAATAAGCCAATAAACTTTTCATTCAGGATTTAAAAAATCTGAGAGATTCATTCTGTAGGGGAGCCCTCTCCTTTAACATTGTAGCATGTTAAGTTTATTTTGATGTAGTTTGATCTGGAGTTGTTCAGTTTTTTGCAGTGACTCTAATTTCTGTCTTTGTCTATGATCATCTAGTGTGACTTTTGATTCTGGAAAAGGCTTTGTTGTAGCTAAACTGCCTATATTCACGAATGCCCTGGCTCATTTTATTCTACGAGTTGTGCATATGTAAGATTCTTGTCAAAGTGCATCTTTTAGAAGTAGGAATTACCTCTTTAATTATGATTTTACTTAAATTCTTTGAGTTATACAGAATCTGCATGCTTAAAACATTTATCAGTCTGGTACTGACTGTTGTGATGTTGCCTAGTTAGTTTGCAAGTAAACATTTAAACCTGGTTAAAATTGACTACACCTCCTAAAATTTACCTTTTTTTAACCTTGTAATTGATTCTGTTCATACTTAGCTAGCCACACACACACACACACAGATACACACACACACACACAGATACACACACCAATATATTAAGCTTTTAAAGTGGGCACTCTAGTAAAAAAAAAACTAAGATTGTTTTCAGTGATTATTTTACTTTTTTGAGATACATGGCCAAGTTGTAATTTATCCTGACTGAAAAAAGAAAACTCTGGGCAAAGACTAAAGAAGGCCAATTGTCAAGAAAGACCTAAAATGAGATTAGACTTAGCTAAATCAACTCCACAGGGGTTTACAGTGGAATTTCAGAGATTATCTTGGGGAAGTCTGGAGAAAAGACCATTTTACTTAGACCTTTCTGTTTTTCATGGTGCTGTGCAAGAGAAAAGGCTTCTTCAGAAACACTCATCTCTACTGGAGTCAACAGAAATAAAACAAAATTTTTCAGCTGTAGCTCTAACACAGTGTACATTAAGAAAAAAAAATATATATATATATATATATTTTTAAGCCCACACTTTAGCTGAGGTGAAACTTTTATTATGACTATAATTTATCTGTAGGATCCTGTACTTGTGGACTCTGGAGTCAGATTGCCTGGGTTCAGATTTCAGCTCTGCCTCTGGCTGACCAGTGGCAACCAAACAACAGCACAGTGTTGTGGGGTAACGGGCATAAGCCACGTGAAGTGCTTAACATAGTGGCTGCTTTCATCATCACCACCACCACCATCACCGCCACATTAAGAATATCGTTTTATTTTTACTTTATTCTATTTTACTGTTTAGTGAGGAGCTCTCGAAAATAGAGACTGGAGGATACAACATTGTAATGAGTTCCTTTTTAATCAGATTAAGGACGGACTTTGACTGTGTTAATGACCAGGAATTTGAATCATATTTCCCTTATACCAAGCCCCTGGCTGTAACATAATATTTAACTACATCATGGTATAAAAGGTACGTAATCCATGAAAACCTAGGATATTGGAGAACTGAGGGGACTGATAGAAGCATGTATTAAAATTTTGTGCCTTGATGCTGCTTTGGATGTTAACCTCTGTGCCAAGAAAGCATTACCTGCTGTATTGTTGAGTAAGGTGTAAAAATAACACTGCCTAGCATTTTGTAGAGCCGTTTATAGTTTACAAAGTCTTCTCCACGTACGCTTTGATTCTCACAAATCAACCTGCAATACAGTGTTCTTTCTATTTTCTGTAGTAGACTATTATCTTGAATTTATTACTGGATAACTAGAAGCACTATATTAGAATCCTGTAATAGATTCCTAGGACAGGGTTACAAAGGTACCCAGAGTATTGTTCAAAATAACCTGGCTTATTTACTAAAGGTATCTAGATTCCTATTCTTTTAAAAAATTTATTTATTTATTTGTTTGTTTATTTATTTATTTTTGCCTGCGTTGGGTCTTTGTTTCTGCGCGGGGGCTTTCTCTAGTTTGCGGCGAGAGGGGGCTACTCTTTGTTGCGGTGCGCGGGCTTCTCACTGTGGTGGCTTCTCTTGTGGAGCACGAGCTCTAGGGGTGCGGGCTTCAGTAGTTGTGGCGCACGGGCTTAGTTGCTCCGCGGCATGTGGGATCTTCCCGAACCAGGGCTCAAACCCGTGTCCCTTGCATTGGCAGGCAGGTTCTTAACCACTGCACCACCAGGGAAGTCCCGTCCTATTCTAATAACATTCTTTTAGAATATCAGTTAGTAGATGGTTTGTCTTATTATCTGTTTATTTCCTCATTAATTTTTTTGACGGAACTTGATTTGTTTACATTTCTATTAAGAGATGATGCAGAACTGTGTAGGGATTTTATATACTGCTTTAGCTAGTGCACTGAAGTATTTTCAAGTTTTTGGAATGTTAGTAACCAATGTTTGGTGTTTTGTTTAAAATGAAAATGTACTAGTAACAACAACAACAAAACCTGAGGAAATTGTCAGGGAACAATCTCCATAAGCATAAAACTGGTAGGCCCAAAGACTTTCGTGGGTGAGTTATCTTAAACTTTAGTGAATCATTTAAACAGTTTCAGTTCAGAGAGAGAAGTTCCCTAATTCATTTTTACAGAGCCAATATAACACTGATGCCAAAAACTGGCACAGTATATGCATACACACATGAACAATAGGCTAATTTCAAGATGGATATTTTGTTTAACTATATGAGGTAATATTTATTGTCTCTTAGCTTTACCAAGTCCTGTAGGTGATGTGCATTCTCTCAATCCTCACAATAAACCCTGGTACAGTATGGCAGCTGGTTTCCCCACTTTATGAATAAGGGAAGTCTTTGTAAGGAGGAATCTCGAGAGGTTTGAATGAAGGAATATGAGTATTGCCCAGAAACACAACTGTAAAGTGGCAGCACCTGCCTTGGAGTTGAGTCTGACTTGAGAAAGTCCAAAATCTTAACCGTTATGCTAGGAGAGATATAAGAGCTAAAAGGAACTGTGAATGAAAGAGAGAATCTGGAAGAATATTAAGTAAATAGCCTTTTATAGGGATTACAATTGTGATAAATACAATAGGATTTTTATTTTCTCCCCAATACATTTACATATTAAAATTTTTTTAAATTAGATTCCTGTACTACACTTTCAGTCAGGAAAACTGTTTATAAGTTAGACCAGTGTGTTGGGTAATGTGCACTGCAGCTCCTTAAGACTTTTCTGCCTGATTGCTAAAACTGCTTTTCATTTTCTTTTAAAATAAGACTAGAAGGGATAAGCTCCTATAAAGAGAGCTTGAGTCAATCAACAGAAGTATTCTCATTTGCAGATAATGAAGCTGTTTTAATGACAGATTTTCAAAGTATGCCAGGAATCTGGCTGTGAAGAATCCTTCACAAGAACTTAGTGCTGAGTCCCAGAGACCAGCTATACAATCCTGGCTTGTTTTATATAATACATTAATTCCTGAAATCATTTAAAATGCACTTTGGAAATTGGTGACAGTGGTAGCTATTGGGGATGGGGAACTATATAGAAAGGGGGACAGTAATGTTTTATACTCTTGGAATATAAATATGTTCATATATAAATCTATTCCCCAAAATAATTTTTTAAAAATGTACCACGGGAACTTGTATGAAGGATTTTAATTTTGACTAATTTCGTTCACCAGTCACCCTAATTTTGTGTGTGTATATCCACCTAGATGTGCTGTGTCTAGAGATTTTCTTTAATATTATTATGGCTCGTAGGAGGGGGTGAAGGAAGACCATCCTAGTGTTTGATCTGGTCCCAGTCTCCTCCCCCAACTGCTCTGCTTTCACTTCTGCCTGAGAATAGTGCTCAGAGCTGAGAGAACTAGAGTATAGTGAGTTGAAGGTATTTTCAGTTTCTTTTTCTGCCATCATATGGACCTCTGCTTTTTAAGCTTGAAGTATAGCATAAACACAAAGATGCACAAATCATAAGTGTACAGTTTGATGAATTTTCACAAAGTGAACACACATATGTATCCAGCTTTTGCTTTTAGTTGGAGCTAAATGGTTGTTGCTGGGAGTAAATGGTTATGTTTCATGCACCAGTTTTCTGAAAGGACTCTTCTTACTAAAAACAAAATAAAAGGGACTTCCCATGCGGTCCAGTGGTTAAGACTCCGTGCTTCCAATGCGGAGGGCCTGGGTTCGATCCCTGGTCAGGGAAGTAAGATCCCACATGCCAAGTGGTGAAGCCAAATTAAAAAACAACACAAGGGCCTCCCTGGTGGCACAGTGGTTGAGAGTCCACCTACCGATGCAGGGGACACAGGTTCGTGCCCTGGTCTGGGAAGATCCCACATGCCGCGGAGCGGATAGGCCCATGAGCCATGGCCGCTAGGCCTGCGTGTCCGGAGCCTGTGCTCCGCAATGGGAGAAGCCACATCAGTGAGAGGCCCACGTACCGCCAAAAAAAAAAAAAAAACAACACAAAACAAAAAACCATGCCTGTCAATGTAAGATTGTAGTAAGCCATGTCCTGCCCCCCCAGCTTTATTACATATAACATTGTTTAAGGTGTGTACAATGTGATGATGTGATTTGTGCGTTTGTATATATGTATATATAGTAAGTCAAGTTTTAAGAGTGTTTATTTTTATCTAAGTCAAATATTGAAGGATTTTGATCATCAAAAAAATTCATTGAATGCTTGCTCTATGTCATGCAGTATAAATGATGTATTTACATGTTATTGAATTTTTACAACAGCTCTAGAAGATATTATTATTCGTATTTTAGATGGGCACAAAAACTAAATCCTAGAGAGACTGAATAATTTGCCTGAGTTCAAGCACCCAGGGCATGGTGTACAGTCTGGCCTTAAATAGGGTCATTCTGACTCAAGGGCCTGAGTAGTTACTGTTATATCCTGTTTTCGCCATGTGTATTTCTGGTGCATTTGCTGCATGGTAAATATTGTCAGATTGCTTCCTGATAGGGTAAGGGGTCGGGTTTTTGTTTTTTAAATCAAAGGTGGAGGAAGTCATTTCAAAGCAGTGTCTTCATAGGATGAGGCTTCGGGACAGCATTCTGATCGGAAGAGAGGGCACAAGATAAATTTTTACAAGTGCGCTGTGCTTAGTTTGCATGTTTTAGTTTGCATGTTTGCAAGATACTGAAGGTATCTCCTGTACCCAACTCCTGGTATCGCCTTGACCGCCTTGACCGGAGGCAGAGAGATGGTATAAACTACTGGAAAGGTGCTCATTTAGCATCTTATCTTTAAAGAGGATTATCTCCATTGGGGAATTTTTTCTTTTCTTTTTTCTTTTAGCCGCGCCTGCTGTAGGGCATGCGGGATTTTAGTTCCCCAACCAGGAGACCAGGAATCGAACCCGGCCCCCTGCAGTGGAAGCACGGAGTCTTAACCACTGGACCACCAGGGAAGTCCCTCCATTGGGGAAATTTTTAAAGACTGTTTTTAACCAGCTTTTTGTTTAGGAAAACATTTGATAGATACTTCATTTTAAGCTGTTTCGTAGGGGATCGGCAGGATGTTTCACAACAGCGTGGACCAGATTGAGCTCTGCTATTGGAAAAGCTTGGCAAACAAGTTATTTGAAAGTTCTTTTGCTTTTTTATATCCAAAAACTTGTTGAATAAACTTACTTAATAGAGTTGGAATAATGATCCATAGTTTCTTAAGTATCTGCCTAGGGCTTTGGATTGTGGTATTCTGAGGAAACAAGCAAGCCTACTCAGGGTAGTAACATATTGTACTGCTTACAGATTGGTCACTTTCCTTCTCTTTTAACTTGATGGTGTTTCCACATATATCATCAGCCACAAATGGCAACTACATAGTGGACAATGTTGAAATTTGGGGAATTGTTTCTCTTTCCTGCTAACACTTGGTTTGATTTTTATTACTGCTGCTAAAAAAAAATTGTTAATTTTCCTTTCATCACATGTCATAAATTTACCTGAAATTAATAGAAAGGGAAACCGGTATACATATTTTTCTGTCCAGAGCTGTTAACACCTTCACTAAAGTTACAAAACAGTCAAAAATCAGTTTTTCACTACAGTTTAATTTGCTATGGAAGTAGCGGCTTTAATAACTCTGATCTTTAACAGATTTTAATTCTAAGAAGCATTCCCTCTCTCTTCTCACCTATCATTTGTGATTTAGTTTAGTTCTATTCCAAAAACAAATGGGAAAATAATCTGCAAGTGCCAAATAGCAGAAGATCTCATAACATAATAATATAACTGTTTGTCTCTTTGGATTACTAGTATCTCAGACATTGGCATAAATAATCAGAGTTGACTCAATTTAGGGAATGCAGTTTAGAATCTTGTAATTCTTTAGAGCAGTGGTTCTGACCCCTTCATACTCATTGGAATCACCTGAGGAGCTTTAATAACATGCTCTGGTTACATCCTTAGATATTCTGATTTGTTTGATCCCATATAGAGTCAGGTACTGATATTTTTAGATGTTTCCCAGTATATAGTCAGGGTTGATGACCACTGGTAGTTTACTGAGATTCCCTGATTTACTGAAGAGGCGATGCTTATTTAATCTAATTATTTAAATGAAGAGTGGGTTTAGAGCTGATTTAGAAGATTTGGAGAAAAAAAAATTTTTTTAAGTAGCCAGCCAAATGAAATGTAATATTTTTGTTCGGGCATCAATGAAGTGTTGACTCCCTCATTTCTTAAAAGGAGGTAACAGATCTTATTGCTAACTGTTAGAAATGTGGCCATTTTATGACTAGCTCTGACCTTCCTGAAACTCTATTTTTAAATAAATCTTGGGAAGGAGTCTGGTCAAAATGATATAGAAAAACTAGGTGGATAAAGTTTGATGGTCTTCAACAAAGAAACTTGAAGAATAATGTCTAACCTTAATTTATGAATAGTAACAAGAATATATATATATATATATCTTTACTGCCTTAAGCTATTGAGGTTATTTAGGGTAAAGGGAGCTGGTTGTCAAATGAGAGCTTTAAAGCTAAACAAAATGGAGTCCTGTTATGGGCTGAATTGCCCTCCACCCCCCAAATACATATGTTGCAATCCTAACCCCTGATATCTCAGAATGTGACCTTATTTGGAAATAGGGTCATTGTGGATGTAATTAGTTAACATGAGGTTATACTGGAATAGGGTAGGCCACTAATCCAGTATGGTTAATGTCTTTATAAGAAGAGAAAACTTGGACACACACATATACAGGGAGAACACCATGTGAACATGATGAGGGCCATTTACAAGCCAAGGAGAGAGGCCTGGAGCAGATCCTTCCCTCAAAGCCCTCAGAAGGAACCAACCCTGCTGACACCTTGATTCCAGACATGTAGCCTCTAGAATTGACAGACAATACGTGCCTGTTGTTTTAGCCACCTAACCTGTGGTGCTTTGTTACAGCAGCTCTAGCAAACGAATACAAGTCCCAATATTTTATTTATTAAAAAAAATTTAAATCTACGAAAATTCAGCATTTGAAATTTGCCAGTTTTTTCATTTAAGAGACTAGGGTCCATTTCTTTATATGGAATGTCAGAATGTGTGGTTATGAAGTTTTTAGGTTCCTGATGATTCAGTCACTAGTCAGTCAGTTTATAAGGCAGGAGTTTACCATGAGCCCAGATCAGCAGCTGGAGTTTCTGGAGCGTGTGTTTTCCTTCTGTTTATGGTAATAGAGAGAGAGATTCTTTCCAGTCACCTGAGAGGGGTTTCCTAGATCTATTTTGTATATACAGATTCAGGCTTGTTACCTAAGATTCAGGGTTGGTCTGTTCATTGTATGTGAATTAATAGCACCCTGGAGAAATTAGAGATGAACAACTTTGAATATATATCTCAGTGGACTAGAGAAGAGTGGCTTATGTTTTTCATGAGAGGAGCAAATATCTAGAAGGAGAAGACAGTATGGCTAAATTGGGAGTGATCCTGGGAAGTCCCTGGGGACCAAGAGGGACTGGCTGTGCCTTCAAGATAGTTTATAACAGATTTGGATCGGAGAAGCCCTGAAAAAAGATAATATTGAAAGTCATACCGCAAACACAGCTCCTTGCCTATTCTGGTTTTCTAAACAGAGCTAAGTAAATATGCCAAAAAAAACAAAAACAAAAACCAATCCCAAAACAAAATGGGACCATGTTTAAGGCTGGTTATAATAGGGAATAGGTAAAGAACATGGACTCTGGAGTCAATTTAAGAGTCTTCCGGGGACTTCCCTGGTGGTGCAGTGGTTAGGACTCCGAGCTCCCAATGCAGGGGGCCTGGGTTCGATCCCTGGTCCGGGAACTAGATCCCACACACATGCTGCAACTAAGAGTTCACATGCAACAACTAAGGAGCCGGCAAGCTGCAACTGAGGAGCCCACATACCACAACTAAGGAGCCGGCAAGCTACAACTAAGGAGCCTGCCTGCTGCAACTAAGACCCAATGCAACCAAATAAATAATAAATAAATTTTTTTTAAAAAGTCTTCCACTTACAGTAAATTATTTCCTTTCTCCTTGAGACTTCATTTTCCCATGTATAAAACAGATAATCTTATGTGTCTCCTTAATTGGATTTTGTGACGATGAAATAAAGTGGTAATCCATGTGAAGCAATGAGCAAAATGCCTGGTGCTGATAATATTAGCTAACAGCAGTAGCAAAGCCAGAAGGTATGTGACCACTTGTGCATGTGACTCCCTCCCCCTGGTTCAGTCCATAAGAATGAGTAATCTCTTCTACTGTAATGTTATCAACAGGCAGTTTTCAAATCCATACCTTTAAAATACATCTTCAAACCTGGAAGTGCCCTTGGGATCAACTGGTGCTTTCTTTCATTTAAAGTGAGGAAGATAAGATCATGATAGTAGGATTGTAGAAGGCCTTGGGTCTCCTGGTTCACAGTCTTTCTTCTTTACCTACGGGTTGCCACTCTCTAAATCACACAACCACATGTCCCTTTTCATTCTTAAGTAACCTTTTGCTTCTGTGGAAACTTAATTTTTCTCTCTACTTTTTGTGTGTTTGAAATTTGTCTTAAAACAGTTTTTAAATTATTTTAAAATTTGAACTGGAATTAAAAATGATTGTTTAACGCAAATTAGAATATGCTTGATTATACACAGACTGCCTCTGTTAGGGAACAAAGAAATTGGCAACAGTGGTTGCTTCTGGAGAGGGGCACTGAGGTAGATGTAGCATTGATTATAGGGTATATGACAGGGTGTTCTAACACCTGTACATCTGGAGACTATAGCGTCATCAGCTCCAATCCAGTTACAGAGTAAGAGAATAGGACAAGGCAGAAAGTAGTAACACGTATCTGTAGTTCTTTGAAACTTGGGAACTTTATAGATTCTGAAAAAATTTTGGAGATATCCCTTGTAATAGCCACACTCTAAACACTCACTACCCAAACTTAAGGAGCCAAATAGATGTGGGTAGGGAGAAATACTTGGCTTTCATTTGAGGGCTTCTCCTGTGAATTGCGTCGACCTGCCTCTGTCTCTGACTTAGTGGTGATCTTGGGTAAATTTCTTAACCTAATTCTTTATCTGCCAGTGGATAGAAACGATAAGCCCTGTCCTTACCTGGTACATGGAGTTGTTGTGGCTTAAAATGAAATCATGAGAATTAACTCTGGGCTCAGCCTTGTCAGAAGACGAGGAGCTTAAGTTTAGCTCTTAGGAAAGAAGAGGAGAAGTGCTGTTAACAAGCATGTGCTCATGCTAAGTTGGGTTGCATGTGCAGCATTCACTCTCAAAGAAGAGAAGGGCAAGGCAATGACTATACTGTGGCTACTCTGTATGACACTCTCTAGTGCCTCCCTGTGTGTGTTTTACATTGTAATGTTTGAGCCTCTTTCTGTTTTAAAACTTATGATTTGGAGAGCCAGTTCCTTCTGACTAATTTCCTCTTTTCTGAAATAGGAAGAAACATTTTAAAATAAAGCAATCCAAATATGTTTTAGTATTAATGTTATCTATAAATTTCAGAACATAACATTCTTGAAGGCACAGACAGTATCTGTTTAGTACCTATGATACCATATATTTAATTTAGGTAATTAAATTCTTATGTAAGAAGTAATATTTAACTTCTGTGCACTGCTACAAACATTACTTTTAAAAGATTGAGGCTGCTTAGTTATAATGAAATCATAAATAATATTTTCAATATATATATATTTTAAGAAACAGGATATTTACATGAGCTATCTTCCCATAAGATACTTATTAATTACGAAAGGAAAAATAGTAACTTTATGGTAGAGAAGCCTGGTAGACCCCACCCTAACTGAATGATCAAAGTTAATATCACTAGTAATGGTACAAAAAGGTTTTTTTGACCTCCTGATAAGATGTATTTGAAAGGACACAAGATTACTTTTTTTTATTCTAGCCAAAAATGCAGACTGAATCTAATGATGAGTTAATATCACAAAAACCCAAATTGGGGGACATTTTATGGAACAAATGGCCTGTATTCTTCCAAAGTGTCAAGATCATGAAAGACAAAGAAAAACTGAGAAACTGCTCCAGATTAAAGGAGAAGAAATTGTTCTAGATTAAAGGAGTTGTCATGAAGAAACATGATATTTACTAAATGAAACTTAGGATCCTGATCTCAATTTTTTTTAAAAAATTAAAAAAAAAGACATTAATGAGATGGAGAAATTTGAATAAGGTCTATAGATTAAATAATAGGACTGTATCAATGTTACTTTCCTGGTTTTGATAATTGTGCTATCTTTGTATAAGATAATGGTCATATATTTAGAAAATATATACTTAAATATTTAGGGTTAAAGGAGCAGTATGTCTGCCACTTTCAAATAAGTCAGAAAAACTATAGATATAGAAATGATAATATAGAAAGAGGATGATAGACATGATTAAGGGTTAAAATTTGGGGAATGTGGATGAAGGTTGTAGGAGAATTCTTTGTACTACTTTTACAACTTTTTAAAGTCTGAAGTTTTTAAATTTTTAAAGTAAAAGAGAAATGTAATGACGTCTTAATCGATTTTTTTTCATCAATAGACTGTTTAGTGTATATTAGTGGTTTAGGAGATGATGATTTGCAGAGAAATGTTACTATGAAAGTGTAACAAATGAACAGAACCCTTACCATATGACAAGTAGAGCAATATAAAACAAGTTAATAAATGTCAGCATTTTTACTATATTTAAAAAGTAATTCTTTTATAGCTAGCCCTTATTATATAGTATTATGATTCATGTATACTTAGGTACATTCAAAACATTTTTTTATTTGGCTTTCACTTTTAACATTGAATTTTTTCGTGACTAATTAACTGATTTTTGAGTAGGCTGTTAAAAATCCTCTCTTCCTCAGTTTCCTGATCTGTAAAATGAGATGGCTAGACTAGAGTTCTTCCAGTTCTCGACTTCCCTGATCTTATAACCAGATAGAAAGTGAAAGTTAATTTTCCCAACTGAATCAAAAGCAGTTAGTTGTTAAACACGGCCTGTGTGCCAAGTGACAGTGTAATATTTATTAAGCTCACAGATTTTTTTCTGTCAAAGAAACTTTTGCTGAGATTTTATTTAATTGTACATTTCATTTTTATCCACTTCTTATGCATTAATGATACTAGATTTTTTAATTTAGTGAGCTTTAAAAACATACTTTTATGGAATTTCCCAATGAAAACTTGGCTGTTAAGACCCAAAATTGGTAATGAAAGTTTTATTTGGTCTTAGTAGATATATATTCTCTGTATCCTAGAAAGCTTGTCAATATACAAGTAGCTGATGATGTGAAAACGAAATTGTGTAAAATAATTTGGGTTGTATTTAACAAAAGCAAAACTTTGTTAAATATTTTTTTTCCTTCACCCCTCCCAGCTTGGTGATCCAGCTATTTTTCCTGCCGTCATTGTGGAACACGTTCCTGGTGCTGATATTCTCAATAGCTATGCGGGTCTAGCCTGTGTGGAGGAGCCCAATGACATGATCACTGAGAGCTCCTTGGATGTCGCCGAAGAGGAAATCATCGACGAGGATGACGACGACATCACCCTTACAGGTGTGTGAGCCTCTGACAGCACCTTCCTTCAGCATAGTTTTAGTCAGTGGGTTAGCCCTGTGATTTGGGGGATATCAAAAGTTCTTGACTCGGTTTTGAGTAACTCTGTTACCGGCGGAAGCTAGAGCCCGTGGGAAGAAGGAAATGACGTTTTCTTTCTCATCTGCCTGTGCTTCGTAGTGCTCACTTATCTCCTCCTGCTTCTTTCCTAAATAGACAGAGATGAACGTGATGAAATAGAAGGTGTGTAAGAGGAACCAAACCAACTCGGTTCACCAAGTTTTCACTGAGCACTGTTTGTGTGCCCAGCTCTGTACTCCTGAAAACGATGAGAGGTTGTTTGCAGGGCAAAAGATAGGAATATTCTTTTGTAACTGCTGCCGCAGGAAGCAAAATAGGAGGCCATGACCCAAATGTAGGATAAGGTGCCGAGGTTTAAAGATTTGTTCAGTCAGAACTAGTAGGATATTTCACACTGAATGTAAGTGTTGAGGTGGTGCTTTTTTCCATCAGTTTTAGAAACTGGTGCATGCATTTGTAATTTTATACATTTACATTCATATATCTTGGCCAGAGATGTTGGAGGTGTTTGAGAAAGTTAATTACTTAGAAGCAAAGATTATTTGAATATTTACTCTTTTTTTTTTTTTTAAGTTTTATTTATTTATTTATTTATGGCCGCGTTGGGTCTTCGTTGCTGCGTGCTGGCTTTCTCACGAGTAGGGGCTACTCTTCGTTGTGGTGCGCGGGCTTCTCTTGTTGCGGAGCACAGGCTCTAGGTGCGCAGGCTTCAGTAGTTGTGGCACGCAGCCTCAGTAGTTGTGGCGTATGGGCTCAGTTGCTACACCGCATGTGGGATCTTCCCAGACCAGGGCTCGAACCCGTATCCCCTGCATTGGCAGGCAGATTTTTAACCACTGCGCCACCAGGGAAGCTCTGAATGTTTATTCTTAAATTAAAAACCAGAGATTAACATTAGTCACAGTATTATCAACTAAACCTGGACTTTATTCCATGCATTTCACACTAACATCCTTTTTCTATTCCAGGATCCTATCTTGAATCTCACATTGCAATTAGTTGGTAATTTTTCCTAGTCGCTTCCAGTCTATGACAGTTCCTCTATCTTTCCTTGTCTCTCATGACCTTGATGCTTTTGAGGAGTACTGGTCAGACACTGTACAATGCCCCTCAATTTGGTTTCTGTGATATTTTCTCATGATTGGAATGAGATAATCCATTTTGGGCAAAAATACCTCCAAAATGGCATTGTCTTCTTATCATTGTATCATATTAACATAGTAGATTTTTTTTAAAAGTACGGATTTAATTCTCACAGCAGAAAAAGAAAACTTAAATTAGAGAAGTTAAATGACTTGCTTATGTCATGCACCCTGTGACTGAGTCATTGATAACGTTGATGAACAACACTTAGTTTTTGTACTGTCCTCTTATTTTTCACAAAGCATGTTCTCATATATTCACATTTTTGTTCAGAGCAACCCAATGAAAGTTTTTGATAAATCTATATTTGTTTCTCGCTTATCAATAAGACAGTTGGATTAATCATATTAGAGGTTTCAACTCATCACTGACTGTGTACTTCATGTTTTGTATAACAGAAAGACCACCACTATGCATGTGTGTGTTGTGTAGCTAATGGGGTTTTCGCCACAGTGTGTTCTGACCTACTTTCTTGATGCCTTAGGGTAAGGCAACACGCTTTGTGGGTTGGGAACCAGGGTCTCCCCTGAAGGAGTGTTTATTTCTGGTTTTAGTCACCAAGGAAGATATTGGTCCTCAAAGAAGAAATGGAGACTAGGAAAGCAGATCTTGGATCTTTAGGAGAAGGAATTATTTCTTCCTTCCAGTGCTTCACTCTCTTGGGCTTAGACTTGAAGATAGCTGATGACATGATGCAGACAAGCTCCTTCCTTCCTGGAAAACAGAACTGGTATGGAATGGATCCAGAAAATAAGCCACATCTTGAAAATCAGATTTGCTATTTGTGTGTTTCTTCTTTCTTGCCTTTCTTAACTTCCAACCCAAACCTTTGTTTAACTCTTCTGTACTTGTTCGAGTCATGTCATGAGAAATGAAAGGATCTTATAGCCCTCCTTAGTCCAGAGTGGGGGAGGGGAGAGTACTGCGCTTTTGAGAAACTACAGGGAAGATGGTGATGGGGATAGGACAGTTTATAAACTAATTATGAGACCTAGGTAGCACTTCAGATTATAAGGAATATTTTTAATATTTTTAGACATGATAACAGCATTGTATTAGATTCTTTATCTTTTAGATACATATGCTCAAATACTTAGAGATAAAATACAGTGTCATGGATTCCTTCAGAGTAAGCCTGGGGGTCAGGGTGTGTGTGAGGGGACCTTGAGCAGTAAGTGGAGTATGGATGAAAAAAGATTGATTATGTTTTGATAATGATTGATGCTGAGAATGGATATGTGAGAATTCATTATACTGTGTCCCATAATTTTGATTCTGTTTAAAATTTTAAATAAAAAGATCAAACTATTTTTATGGACTTGAGAGTTATATTAGATGGCAGCTGTCATCGATAACCCCTGATTTCAAATTTTCATGTTCATCAGAACACTTTTTTTTTTTTTTTTTTTTTTTTGTGGTACGCGGGCCTCTCACTGCTCTCCTGTTGCGGAGCACAGGCTCCGGATGCGCAGCCCCCGCAGCCATGGCTCACGGGCCCAGCCGCTCCGCGGCACGTGGGATCCTCCCGGACCGGGGCACGAACCCGTGTCCCCTGCATCGGCAGGCGGACTCCCAACCACTGCACCACCAGGGAAGCCCAAACACTTTCATTTTTATCATTTATTTATCTCATATCAAGCTTGATATAAATTTTAACCTTTAAAATGTATAATGATAAAATACTATTTTTATCTGTTTATATGTTGGGGTTTTATATAACATTTCCTTTGAAACAAGGCTGTGCTATTAAAAATTTATGAAAAGCATTTGACTATGAGCTTTATCTATGTGGAGATCCTTCCATTACCAGTCTTGAGTCTAAAATTGAAATTATTAAAGGAGATGGACCCCTTTGGACCCCTCAGCCAGCTATCCGGGATCCAGCCCCACTCACAGGTGGGCCAACAGCAGCTTTTGGACACCCTGGACCCCACGGCTAGCCGTGTCAGGAACTGGCCCTGCCCACCAGCAGGCTGACACTAGATCTTGGGATCCTGAGCCCCACAACTACCCACTCTAGAACCTGGCTCTGTGCACTTGTCAGCCAACACTAGCCCTGGGACCACCTGGGGTCCCTGGCAGCCTCTGCGCAAGGCAGGACCTGGCAAACAACTGGACCACAGGCCAGCCACACCTACCAGACCATCCACAATAGTTAGCCTATCACAACAGAAGGACCCACGCAGTCCACTAGGGAGCACCCCAGAACACATAGCTCTGGTGACCAGAGGGGAGACCACTGCTGGGGTGCATAGGACGGCACCTACAGAAGACCACTTCTCCAAGGTCGGGAAATGTAACCAACCTACCAAATACATAGAAATAAAAAGAGCAAGTTAAATAAAATGAAATGACAGAGGAATATCTTCCAAATGAAGGAAAAAGATAAAACCCCAGAAGAACTAAGTGGAGATAGGCAGCCTGCCCTATAAAGAGTTCAAGATGATGATCGTAAACATGTTCAAGGAACTGTGGAGAAGAATGGGTGCACAGAGCAAGAAGTTAGAAGTTTTTAATAAAGAGTTAGAAAATGTAAAGAACAACCAAACAGATGAAGAGTACAGTAACTGAAATGAAAAATACACTGGAAGGAATTAACAGTAGACTAAATGACACAGAGGAACAGATAGATCAGTGAGCTGGGAGTCAAGAGTAGTGGAAATCACTGAAGTTGAACAGAAAAAGGAAAAAATTATAGAAAGAAATGAGACAGTTTAAGAGACCTCTCAGACAACATCAAGCGTACTAGTATTTGCATTATAGGGGTTCCAGAGGAGAGGAGACAGAGAAAGGGGCAGAGAACATGTTTGAATACATAATAGCTGAAAACTTTTCTGACCTGGGAAAGGACACAGACATCCATGTCCAGGAAGCACAGAGAGTCCCAAACAGGATCAACCCAAAGAGGACCACAACAAGACACATTGTAATTAAAGTGGCAGAAATTAAAGAGAAAAATTTAAAAGCAGCAAGGGAAAAGCAACAAGTTACATACAAAGGAACTCCCATAAGGCTATGAGCTGACTTTTTAGCAGAAACCCTGCAGGCCAGAAGGGAGTGGCTCAATATAGTTAAAGTGGTGAAAGGGGAGAACCTACAACCAAGAATACTCTACCCAGCAAGGCTTTCATTCAGGTTTGATGGAGAGATCAAGTTTTACAGACAAGCAAAAGTTAAAAGAGTTCAGCACCAAGAAACCAGCTTTACAAGAAATGATAAAGGGATTTCTCTAACCAAAAAAGGTCACAACAAGAAATATGAAAATTATGAAAGGAAAAATTATGAAAGGAAAAATCTCATTGGTAAAGGCAAATATACAGTAAAGGGAGTAAATCAGCCATGTATAAAGCTAGTAGGAAGGCTAAAAGACAAACATCATAAAACCATCTGTATTCACAATGAGTAGTTAAGGGATACACAAAACAGAAAGACGTAAAACATGATGTCAGAAATAGTAAATGTGGAGTTGGGGAGTAAAAATGCAGGGTTAAAATGCGTTTGAAATTAAGTGATCAGCAACTTAATATGTATATTGCTATATGCAGTGTGGAGAATACAGTAAATAACTAGGTAATATCTTTGTATGATGATGTGTCTTAACTAGACATATTGTGGTGATCATTTTGATATGTATAGCAATACCACATCACTATGTTGAGGAACTAACAGTGTTGTAGGTCAGGTGTACTTCGAAAACAAATAAACAAACTCATAGAAAATGAGATCAGATTTGTGGTTACCAGAGGCAGGGGTGGGGGGAATGGGAATTGGACCAAGGTGGTCAAAATGTACAAACATCCAGTTAGAAGATAAAAAAGTACTAGGGATATAATGTACAATGTGATAAATATAATTAACACTGCTATATGTTATATGTAAAAGTTGTTAAAAGAGTAATTCCTCAGTTCTTATCACAAGAAAAATTTTTTTGTGTTTCTTTAATTTTGTATCTATGAGATGATGGGTGTTCACTAAACTTATTGTGATAATCATTTCATGATGTACATAAGTCAGATCATGCTGTACACCTTAAACTTACACAATGCTGTATGTCAATTATAATCTCAATAAAGTTGGAAGGAAAAAAGGCTTATGGGTTTTATTGTTGCTTACAAGAAATTTTTGTAATCCATTTAATGAAGGGCAAACATTTTCTTTATATTTTTAAAAGCTTAGTTGTACTTTTTTTTGGTTTTCATTCCTGTTTCACGTAGGAGCCACCAATTTATTTTGTATTTCCTGACCTAAGCACTGAAGCTAAGTGGAATAAACAAAGTTTTACAAATTAGATTACTGATATTAACTACATTTAACTTGCCTTATGTTTTTGAAATTCAGAAGGTAGCATGATTTCTATATGTAGTTGTGGAATGATTTCTAGTGTATATGAAGTTTAAAAAGCAAGGGTCAGTACAGCATGAATGGTTACCTATTATTTAAGATAGGGGAAAGAATATAAATGATATGTATGTGTTTGCTTACATTTAAAAATAGAAAGATATGGGTTTCCCTGGTGGCACGGTGGTTAAGAATCCGCCTGCCAATGCAGGAGACACGGGTTCGAGCGCTGGTCTGGGAAGATCCCACATGCCGCGGAGCAACTAAGCCTGTGTGCCACAACTACTGAGCCTGTGCTCTAGAGCCCGTGAGCCACAACTACTGAGCCCGCATGCTGCAACTACTGAAACCCACGTGCCTAGAGCCCGTGCTCCGCAGCAAGAGAAGCCACAGCAATGAGAAGCCCGCGCACCACAGCAACAAGTAGCCCCTGCTCTCCACAACTAGAGAAAGCCCGCGCCCAGCAATGAAGACCCAACACAGCCAAAAATAAATAAAATAAATAGATTTTATAATAGATAAAACCAAAAGCTAATAAAAATCTTTCAAACTTAGTGGTCACTTTTTTTTTCTTAAATACTTATTTACTTATTTATTTATTTGGCTGCGCCGGGTCTTAGTTGTGGTACGAAGGATCTTTTAGTTGTAGCATGCGGGATCTTTATTTGTGGCATGCGGGCTCTTAGTTGGGGCATGCGGGATCTAGTTCCCCGACCAGGGGTTGAACCTCGGCCCCCTGCACTGGGAGCATAGAGTTGTAACCACTGGACTACCAGGGAAGTCCCTGTGGTCACTTTGGAAAGATCCCATTTATTATTCCGAAAATCAGTAAATAACGGAAAAAGAACCAAGTGTTTAATTTGCCCTTATTGTGTGAACCATGGCTCAGGGTAACCAGATAGTTTATGACAAAGTTCTTCCTTATAGAGAATTCTAGCTAATAAATGCTAGAGGAATGATAAGGTTAGAATTATCACCATTTTGAAATCCCTAATGAAATAGTGCATCTAGGTAACTATCATCAGTAACTTCTAAAGCCATTAGGTAAAAGGCTGATGGAGAATTTTATGCTGGATAGATCAGGCTGGCAACACCTGAACCTGCTTCTCAATCCTTGCAGTACTGAAGGAAGATCTACCTACCTTCAAAAGGCCCAGTGAATCACACAGCATCACCTTTGAAGTATTCTTGCCAAAGAATTGAATGCAAATCGAATCAATCTTCTAGATGTAACTACCAGTTTACAGGAAATACACAGGGGGAGGGATTTGGTAAGTGACACCACAGATATATAACCAGCAAAATTTAGAATGTGGGAAACTACAAACAGATGACCCTGTTTCTCCTAAGATAAACAACAAAAATGGAAAAAACCCAAATACTAAGGAAGGGACGTGCCACCAAATGTAATGCATGAACTTTGTTTGAAATCTGGTTAACAAACCAACTTTTTCAGATTAAAAAAATCTGAGACAGAAATTTCAATATTAATTGGATATCTGATTTAAAGAGTGAATTTTAAAAGATGTGATCATGGTATTGTCTATATACTGTAATATTTACAATTGAATGATAGGCTCTCTGGGGTTCACTTTGAAATAATCCCGTATCTGTTGGGCCAGGGAGTATAGATTAAGGAAGATTGACTGTTAAGTATTGAAGCTGGGCCCTTGATACATTCAGTTCATTATAAATATGATTTCCTATATGTTTGTATATGTTTGAAATTTTTCATTATACAAAGCTTGACAAAGAAGTGATTTGAAATTCTCATTGTATTTTCTTAATTGATAGGCAACTGAATAGTTATACATACTAATTTTATCATTTTCATCAACCCAGTAGACTTTAAAATATTTATAAAACTTATTTATATAAATGAACATTAGAGTTATATAAATGTTTAGAAGATGGTAATTAATTATGGAGTTATCTGTGCCTTACTTGCCTGATTTTTTCAAAAATTTAGTTTTAGGAGGATATTTTCTTCAATTCATAGAATTTCAAAGCCTTGACAGAGGAGCAATATGCTTTTCTTCTTTTTTCAAAAAAAATTTATTTATTTATTTATTTATTTTTGGCTGCATTGGGTCTTCGTTGTTGGGTCTTCGTTGCTGTGCACGGGCTTTCTCTAGTTGCAGTGAGTGGGGGCTACTCTTCGTTGCCATGCGCGGACTTCTCATTGCGTTGGCTTCTCTTGTTGCAGAGCGTGGGCTCTAGGCGTGCAGGCTTCAGTAGTTGTGGTATGCGGGCTCAGTAGTTGTGGCTCACGGGCTCTAGAGCACAGGCTCAGTAGTTGTGGCGCACAGGTTTAGTTGCTCTGGGGCATGTGAGCTCTTCCTGGACCAGGGCTCAAACCTGTGTCTCCTCCATTGGCAGGCAGATTCTCAACCACTGCGCCACCAGGGAAGTCCTGCAGTATGCTTTTCTACTATGCCTTAAATCTACAAGATTTTAAATAGGAGGCTTAAGTTTTTAAGAGCAAGTGTTACAATGCCTTATTTTAATCATTTTGCTAGACTTTTTGAAGTATTTATCTTTTCTGGTTTTAACTATTATGGAGGAATTGGACTTTTAAGCACTTGTTTTTTTAAAATTCTTTTAACGTTTTTATTGGAGTATAATTGCTTTACAATGGTGTGTTAGTTTCTGCTTTATAAAAAAGTGAATCAGTTGTACATATACATGTATCCCCGTATCTCTCCCATCTTGCGTCTCCCTCCCTCCCACCCTTCTAGCTGGTCCTAAAGCACTGAGCTGATCTCCTTGTGCTATGCGACTGCTTCCCACTAGCTATCTATTTTACATTTGGTAGTGTATATATGTCTATGCCACTCTCTCACTTTGTCACAGCTTACCCTTCCCCTTCCCCGTGTCCTCAAGTCCCTTCTCTAGTAGGTCTGCATCTTTATTCCCGTCTTGCCCTAGGTTCTTCATGACCTTTTTTTTTTTTTTAGATTCCATATATATGTGTTAGCATAAGGTATTTGTTTTTCTCTTTCTGACTTACTTCACTCTGTATGACAGACTCTAGGTCCATCCACCTCACTACAAATAACTCAATTTCATTTCTTTTTATGGCTGAGTAATACTCCATTGTATATATGTGCCACATCTTCTTTATCCATTCATCTGTTGATGGACACTTAGGTTGCTTCCATGTCCTGGGTATTGTAAATAGAGCTGCAATGAACATTGTGGTACATGACTCTTTTTTTTTTAATTTAATTTTATTTATTTTTTATACAGCAGGTTCTTATTAGTCATACATTTTATACACATCAGTGTTTACTTGTCAATCCCAATCCCCCAATTCATCACACCACCACCACCACCCCCCTGCCGCTTTCCCCTCTTGGTGTCCATACGTTTGTTCTCTACATCTGTGTCTCAATATCTGCCCTGCAAACCAGTTCATCTGTACCATTTTTCTAGGTTCCACATATATGCGTTAATATACGATATTTGTTTTTCTCTTTCTGACTTACTTCACTCTGTATGACAGTCTCCAGATCCATCCACGTCTCTACAAATGACCCAATTTTTGTTCCTTTTTATGGCTGAGTAGTATTCCATTGTATATATTGACCACATCTTCTTTATCCATTTGCCATGACTCTTTTTGAATTATGGTTTTCTCAGGGTATATGCCCAGTAGTGGGATTGCTGGGTCGTATGGTAGTACTATTTTTAGTTTTTTAAGGAGCCTCCATACTGTTCTCCATAGTGGCGGTATCAATTTACATTCCCACCAACATTGCAGGAGGGTTCACTTTTCTCCACAACCTCTCCAGCATTTATTGTTTGTAGAGTTTTTTGGGGGGGTGGTACACAGGCCTCTCACTGTTGTGGCCTCTCCCGTTGTGGAGCACAGGCTCTGGACGCGCAGGCTCAACGGCCATGGCTCACAGGCCCAGCCGCTCCACGGCATGTGGGATCTTCCCGGACCGGGGCACGAACCCGCGTCCCCTGCATCAGCTCTCAACCACTGCGCCACCAGGGAAGCTCTGTTTGTTTTTTTGATATTGAGCTGCATGAGTTGCTTGTAAATTTTGGAGATTAATCCTTTGTCAGTTAAGCACTTGTTTTTGATAGAATGTATAATTAAAATTTAATTGATTTACTTTTCATTATAATTAGGGGAAGTAGTTTCCTAACAAAGACTGTGAATCTCCTAATGAAGTTTTGTGTATCTTGATATGAAAATGAAAAGGACACCTACTTTTAGAATTTAAAAACTAGTCAAAAACCTATTCAGGTGCTCTAGAGTGCTTTTTTGTGGTAACTCAGAAATGTGAGCACTGGCCTTAAGAGGAAAAGCTTAAAGCCTTTAAAAGAGGAAGACTCCATAAGGGTTAAATTGCTGTTAGAGAAATTCAGCCTAGATTAGAATCCTTGCCTCTTTTTATGTTGGCTGTCTTCTTGTTCCTTGTCCTCCCTGTGACCTATAGATATTTGGGTTCAAAGATATTAGCTGAGGGAATGGAGCCCAGAAGGTTGGAATTCTGCAGATACATCTTTCATATCTGGAAGAAGGAGGTTCTCTTCTGGCTTGGCAGGTTGTAGGGACTTCCAGTGTTAGCCAGTATTTTATGGGAGAAAATGTGCTTTGTTGGGAGTTTTTCCTAATTGAGAGGAGCTGACTAGTATATAATCCAAGATCCAGAACTTCTTTGAAAGCATCATTCAGGAATTGTCTCTAGTCTCTGCTCCTTCAGCAGTCCATGCCTTCCATTCCTATTGTGGGATTCCTCCCTTGGGGACGCAGTCAGCCACATTAGTCAATTTGTAAAGCAAATTACTTAATATGATGTTATTATAATAATATTTAGCTATTACACATTTTGCTTTCTAATGGTATAGACTAATTATCTCATTTTCTTTAAATGCATAATACTTCTTCTCATGCCCTTGCTTCTACTATTATTCTTGCTTTAATTTCTCTCTCTTCCTCTCGAAGTATTTAAATCCTAGCTATCTTAAATGACTCAGCCTAAACCCATCTCTTCAGGAAGGCTTCCTAACTTATAATGATGTACAGTGCCTGTAGTCAGTCTGCTCTATACCATAAAACTGATCACTTTGTTATTTTCTTAGACAGTATCTAAGTATCTGTTACCAATAGATAAGGAAAAAGGTCATGTCCTATACTATTGTATCTTCCACATTTCCTTGTACAGTTACTTAAGAGTGATAGTCATTCAATATTTTTGCCAGCTGAGGATTTGGAATCAATGAAGAATTTTGTAGATTCTTGGAAATCTTCAGTCTAAAAGAGAGTGTGAACTGTTTAGGAAATATTTAGGATAATAAATGTTATAATATTCTAATGGAAAGTTAAGGTAAATTTCAAAGAACTACAGATTTCTTGGAAATCTGGTTATAATCTTAATAATGAAGAGGAAAATGATTTTGTTGCTTCTCTGGATTGAATAGGAATAGGGAGAGGTGTATAAATGATCATTTCATTCATTTGATTGAGAAAAAGAACTTTTGCTTTAAGTACTACGTTTATATTTACTTTCTAATGTTTTGTAAAATTAAAAGGCTTATATTCATTGAGTTATAAACTGTCAGTCCAACCCTGAATCTGAAAATCATTATTTTATATATATATATATATTTTTTTTTCAGACTTTTAAAAATAACTTGTTTAATTTTGTCAATATTGAAAGGAAAATATAGCAGGTAAATACAAGGGATTATAGATGATAAATACCACATTCAGGAAACTTGAATTTATCCATGAAAAGAGAACATTGGTAGCTCTTTATTTAGTTTCTTGGTGCTGATCCTAGAACTGAGGGGCTAAAAGCCATTCAAGGAATTTGCTGTGCAGCTATTTCGGACACCTCTCTGGGATGCAGAGAAGTGTCTAGTGTCTAGCATGTACTTGGATTAATTTTCATTTGTATTTTAATATTTTTAAAGATCATAAAAAAAACCCTTGGACTAGGCACAGTTCACAGTAGGGAAATTAGTGTTCTATGTTACACATTAGAGAAGAAAGGTACCAGAATACTATAATTATCAGAGTGTTTAGATTCTAATAATGTGACTACGACTAAAACTTTTGGTGATGGTGGCAATTCACTAATTATAGAAGAATGGAAGAAGATTCAGAAATTAACAGAGACTCATATTCGTTCCTATGAGTGAACTAAGAGTATTGGAATCAATGTTAGAGCTGAAAGAGACCTAAAACTATCAACCCAGTCATTTTAAAGTATGGAGTCAACAGAAACAGCACGACCTGCCCAGTGACATCTTAGTTTACTATTCATGTAAATATAAGAATTATCAGAAATGCCTGGTGTTTTCCTCCTAGAGTATGAGTTCTATTTTGCTTACTTTTTTACCTCCCAGTGTCTTGCAGAGGTTTTTGTTGTTGTTATTTTTAATAAAACCCCCGCATCTTGCAAAGTTTTAAATGAGAAATATAGTCATTTTCAGTATAGATTTTATATGTTGAGACAAACTGTTGTTATCAACCAGAGTATTAAGTGATGTATCCTGGTTCAAGAGATGAGAATCTATGCTTTTAAATTCATTAATTTATTTATGTATTTATTTATTTACTTAGGCCACACCACACGGCTTATGGGATCTTAGGTCCCCGACCAGGGATTGAACCTGGGCCCCTGGCAGTGAAAGTGCTGAGTCCCAGCCACTGGACCACCAGGGAATTCCTGAATCTGTGCTTTTTAGAAGAACAAATGTCTTGTAGCTAATTCTGTTTTCTCTTTAAATGTATTGTAGTTGAAGCTTCCTGTCATAATGGGGATGAAACAATTGAAACTATCGAGGCTGCTGAAGCACTCCTCAATATGGATTCTCCTGGCCCTATGCTGGACGAAAAGCGCATCAGTGAGTGTTGTGTTAGGACTGTTCATGTTTATATGCTTTTTTTTTTTTGACGTATAGTTGATTTACAATATTGTGTTAATTTTTGCTGTACAGCAAAGTGATTCCGTAATACATATGTATACATTCTTTTTTGTATTCTTTTCCATTATGGTTTATCATAAGATATTGAATATAGCTCCCTGTGCTATAGTAGGACCATGTTTATATGCTTTGAAAAGCTCTTCTTCCATCTCTCTCTCAGATGGTAAATATCAAGAGACCAGAGACCATGTTTTATATTTTTTTGGTCCCAAGTGCATCTTAAGGTACAGTACTAGTTGAGCCACCTTTGCTAAAGTGTTCAGTTAAACAAGATTTTTTTTTTTAATTTGGGGAGTGAGGACATTAAGGATAAAAAAGTAATTTAGTTGTCAAATAGCAGATTATGCAGAATTTCTTCTTAACCTCATTGGTGAAGTATTTAGGGCCCAAACTATGATAATTTAGTGATCTTTAGTCAATATTGATCTTTATTGATCAATAAAAATTGATCTTTATTGATCTTTAGTCAGTATTCATCAGTGAATAGGCAAAAATCCATTGAAATATTTTCTGAGACTTGATGGCATAAAATTCACTGCCACATTTATTGATCTGCTTTTAAATCCATGTTCTCCTTTGGACATAGTCAAACTCATAAAATTAATTATTATTAAATCAATTTAAGATGTTTATTGAATATTTTCTATATGCACAGCAATGTATCAGGCAATACATGTTATAAAAATGAACAGGTCTTGTTTCTTTCCTCAAGCTGACAGTTTTCTTTCGAAGATAGTTGTTTACGTAAATAACTGTAAAAGCCAAAAATAAAGGCCATGAGAGGGATAGCGGGGTGTTCTGGAAGGAGAGATTTCTCTAGCTGAAAACACCAGAGACAGGCTTTATGGAGGCAGTGTTTTGACCTGGGCGATTAGTAACAAAATAAGCTTTTCATGGGTGGAGGAGACAGGAAGGGGCGTTCAACGTAGGTGGAGGGGATTGAATGAAAGACACAGACCTGTAAAAAAAAAACAATGAAATGTTTGAGATTTAAAATGCTTTGGTATAGCTGAAGTATAAGCTTCATAATGGTTTGTAGATTGTGGAAGCTCAGAATGGCATGCTATGGAGTTTGGGTTGTTCCTATCTTTTTTCCCCTGTAAACTATGGGAAGATATGTCAATTTTATTTTTCTTTCTGATTTTCAGGGTGTAAAGTTTTTATAGAGAAGAATAATATGGTCAGGCCAGACTTAGGTTTTAAAGAAAAACTTTAGCGGCAATGTGAAGAATGGAGAAGAGAGACAGGATAGACTGGGGATAGGAAGTCAGGTAAGGGAGGAGTTGAATAGTCCCGTCAAGCCTGGACTGCCTCAGGGTACTTGACTTAGGGCAGAGGAAATAAAAAGCAGGAACTAGATTTCAAAATCTTATTTCTATTTTAATCTTCAAAGAAACAGGAAATATTTTATGAAATTATTTTGATTTATAATACAAAGTTGATTACAATTAGTTGATTTTATTTCCATTAGATAATAATGTATTTAATTCATCTGAAGATGACATTGTTGTTGCCCCAATCACCCATGTATCCGTCACATTAGATGGGATTCCTGAAGTGATGGAAACTCAGCACGTTCAAGAGACATATGCACACTCACCAGGACGCTCATCACCAGAACAACCTAAGAGAAAGAAAGGTGGGTGGTTAATTTGTTAAGGGAAAACAGTCAACTCTTGATGTGGAATCTAAATATAACTTCTATTCAAGGATATTTCTACCCCAATTAAAACTTATGTGAGAAAAAATTGAAGGTACGAAACAGAGTTATTTCTTCGTATTAGATTCATTTTTAAAGAATTATTTTATACTTTTCTATACATTTAAAATACTTGGTCTATCTCACAGAAAAGGGATTTTCCAACTTTCTAAAGCCTCAATCTTTTATCTAAACTCTTTTATCCAAGCTCAGAAAGAGATCAGGGGTAAGGGCTGAGATCAGTTTCCTCCCGCAGAACATAGTTTGAAAACCACCAGCATAGATTCCAATATAAGAGTCCAGTGGGAAGAATACAAGTTGGAAATCAGCAGGTAAGTAATTGAAGAGGGAAATGTTAGAATGTGTTAGAGGGAATTTTAAAGTTTTCACAAATTAGGACCATACTTACATTCTAACACTGACATTCTTCCCATTTCATTGCCTTTTGATTCTACTCCAGCTTGTTTGATATTTTGAGTTTAATATCTTGGTTGATGGCATCACCTGCCACCACATAACCTAACTTCACATGAAAGTAAGGGAAATTCCAAGAGCCAAAAATACAGAGGAAAATAAGAGTGAGCTGGCACTGCAACAGCTCTGAGGGCTGAGAAGGACATGTCAGTCTGGGTGTCCAAGGGGCTTGGTTTTATTGCCCATGTAGAGGCAGATGCTTAAGTCTTGGTTCAGTGCAAGATGGGGTATTAGACAGAGACCTCAGCATATAACTGGGATCCCTTAGCTATACCCTAAGGGGAAAAACAGTCCACCCTTTGGCACAGACAGATGTTAAGAAGCTGGTATTTCTCAGCTGGGTGGAAAAATTTTTCCTTTGAGAATTCATAATCCTAGGTTTGTCTTAACTTAGGTTTATGATTAGATTTTAAACTGTTACTGACTTTAGGAATTTCCAGCCAAGTAATTAACATAACAATGGCCCCTGGCTGGCAGTAACTTTGGGCACCAGGCGAAGCTCTTGTAAAATTGCTTTGGCACGTCATACGTTTAATCCAGGCTGCACAGTATTTCTTCAAATAAAACCCTGTTGAAGGTGAACTCACATTTCAGTATCACAGAATGCATAAGAAAGATACTTCCTGAATGAGAAGCAGCAGACACAGAAAACCCTAAGGTTAGTTCGCTAAGAACCTCAGATAATAGAATTATCAAATAGAAACTTTCAATGAATATGATTGTAATTATTAATGCAAGGGAATAAAAAACATTGTCAAAGAATGAGACTATTAAAAAATACCAGGTGAAACTTCCTCTTCTAGTCAAGATGGAGTAACAGAACCTGACTTGGCAACAATTTTTTGGATATGTCACCAAAAGCGCAAGCAACAGAAGCAAAAATTAATAAGTGGGACTGCAATAAACTATAAGACTCTGCACAGCAAACGAAACAATCAACAACATGAAAATGCAACTTACAGAATGGGAGAAAATATTTGTAAATCATATATCGGATGAGGGGTTAATATCCAAAATATATAAGCAACTCGTATAAGTCAATAGTGAAAAAAAATCCAATTAAAGGATGTGCAGAGGACCTGAATAGACGTTTTTCTAAAGGAGACACACAAACAGCCAGCAGGTGCATGAAAAGATGCTCAGTATCACTAATCGTCAGGGCAGTGTAATCAAAACCACAGTAAGATACCACCTCACACCTATAGAATGGCTAGAAAAAGTGATAGAAAAGACAAGAGATAGAGTGTGGGTAAAGATACGGAGAAAAGGGAATCTTTCTGCACTGTTGGTGGAAATTTAAATTGGTACAGCCACTGTAGAAAACAGTATGGAGGTTCCGCAAAAAGTTAAAACTAGAAATACCGTATGACTCAGCAATCCCACTTCGTAGGTATATATCCAGAGGAAGTGAAAACAGGATGTTAAAGAGATACTTGCACTCCCATATTCTCTGCGGCATTATTCACAGTAGCCAAGATTTGGAAACAACCAAGTCTTCATCCACAGATGAACGGATAAAGAAGATGTGAGATATAAATACACAGAATGGAATATAATTCAGCTGTGAGAAAGAGGGAAATCCTACCACTTGTGACAGCATGGACAGACCTTGAGGACTTCTGCTAAGTGAAATAAGTCAGAAAGACAAATACTGTGTGCTATCTTTTTTTTTTTTTTTTTTTGCGGTACGCGGGCCTCTCACTGCCGTGGCCTCTCCCGTTGCGGAGCACAGGCTCCGGACGCGCAGGCCCAGCGCCGTGGCTCATGGGCCCAGCCGCTCCGCGGCATGTGGGATCCTCCCGG
This sequence comes from Mesoplodon densirostris, assembly GCF_025265405.1. NCBI lineage: Eukaryota > Metazoa > Chordata > Mammalia > Artiodactyla > Ziphiidae > Mesoplodon > Mesoplodon densirostris. The sequence continues at coordinate 25,645,947 of NC_082677.1, forward strand.
ACCGGGGCACGAACCTATGTCCTCTGCATCGGCAGGCGGACTCTCAACCACTGCGCCCCCAGGGAAGCCCTATGCTATCATTTTATGTGGAGTCTGAAAGAGCCACACTCATAGAAACAGAGAGAAGAATGGTGTTTGTTACGGGGTGGAGGAAATGGGGAGATGTCAGTCAAAGGGTACAAACTTCCATTTATATGATGAGTAAGTTCTGGGGACTAATGTACAAGCATGGTGACTATGGAAATTTCTAAGAGAACAGATCTTAAGTGTTCTCAGAAAAGAAGTGATTACTTTGTGAAGTGATGGATATGTTAACAAACCCTACTGTGGTAATCATTTTGCAGTATATAAGTATATCAAATCATCATGTTGTACCCTTTAAACTTACACAATATGTCAATTATATATCAATAAAGCTGGAAAAAAAACCAACAAAAACAGAACCTGGATTTACCCTCCTGTTTGAAACAGCTAAAACCACAGATAAAATATATGAAGCAATGGTAATAAAGAAAGTGGTGGACATCTGTCAACAAAAGTGAGTGATCCCTGGGAAACAGGAAACCAATGAGGTGAGCCCTATGATTACCCCACCTTCCTACATGGAGGAAATATTTTTGGAAAACAGTTTGAAAATTCCTTAAAGAACTTAATGTATACTTAACATGTGACCCAGCCATTCTACTACTCAGTATTTACCCAAAAGAAATGAAGCCATACATTTAATAGAAAAACTTATGCATGAATGAAGGTTCTTAGCAGCTGTATTTGCAGTAACCCCAAACTGGAAACGACCCAAGCGTCCATCACCTGCTGATTGGGTAAACAAATTTGTGGTGTATCCATACAATGAAAGACCACTCAGCAATGAAATGAAATGTACCATTGATACATAAAACAAAAATGGATGAATTTCACCATAATTATGCTAAGGGAAAGAAGCCAGACTCCCTCCCCCTCTGCCAGAAAAAAAGAGTATGTTTCTGTTTATATAAAATTGTACAAACTGTAAATTAATCTATAATGACAGAAAATATATGAGTGGATTGGGCAGGGTGGGGAAAGGTAAGATGTAAGGATTACAAAAGGGCATAAAGCACTTTTGGGGGCGAAGAATATGTTTATTATCTTTGAGTGTAGTGATGGTTTCACAGGTGTATACATATGTCAAAACATCAAACTGTAAATTTAAACATAAGCAGTTTATTGTATATCAGTTATACCTCAATAAAGCTGTTTTTAGAAAGTGAAAGACTAACATCCTATTTAATGGTGAAAGGCTGATATGATAAGGAACCAAATAGAACACATAATATATGGGTTAAACAGCAAATGAGTCACTGCTTAAGAGAGAATTAGTGAGCTCCAATATAGATCTGATGTAGAATAAAAAATATGAAAGAGAGATGTGAGGATTGCATGAAAAGGTCTACATGTTTAATCAGAGCTCTAGGAGGAGAGAATGTGTAGAGTGAGGAAGAGGCAGTATTCAAAGATAATGACTGAGGAATTTTCCAGAATGATGTTAATCCCAGCATGGTGAATCCTGAGTAGCATAACTAAAATAGATCCAAGCCTAAATGTATTATGGTAAAAATGTGGAACATCAAAGACTCCCCTCCACCCCCTTCAAAAAAAGAAAAGAAAAAAAAAAAAGGAAGAAGAAGCAAACCAACCAGGGAGGATCTGCATTACCTGAAGAGGATTGATTATTGGATTGGCAGCTTACAAGCTCCCAGTAAAGGCTGGAAGGGCTGGATATGTTCAAAGCACTGAGAAGAAATAACTGTTACCAGAATTTCTATACCCAACTAATCTGTAATTCATGTGGAGCTGTGTACATCACCGCCGTGAACAGTAAGGAAGATGATGGAGAGGATGGATATTGGGTAGGCTACTGACAGTATCTGCCATGACTAAAACGAGTGGAGGAAAACCGTGGATTAAAGAAAATATTATCTATCAGAGCAAGTCAATAAATAGCATAAAGTAAGATGGGAGGAAGGATAGGAGCCAACTGAAGTCTGGCTTCTCCCAGTCCTCACTGTCATCAACACAGTTAGCTAGAAGTCTCTGTGTCATGCAGAGGTTCTCTGCAGATGTCTGCAGTGATGGAGCTGAGACACCAGGCTCCTACGGTCTACGCTTATACATCTGGTAGTTTCAAGAGGGACCTGGCCTTAAGAGTGACTTTTTTGACCCTCTTCTCCTTAACTCTTACCTTAACTTCAGAAATGTTTTCCTGGGAATTCCCCAGCAGTCCAGTGGTTAGGACTCCATGCTTTCACTGCCCAGGGCCTGGGTTCAACCCCTGGTTGGGGAACTACAATCCCACAAGCCACGCGGCATGGGCAAAAAACAAACAAAGAAACAACAGAAAGAAACGTTTTTCTATTCAGTTTGTCTTGGGATGTGTTGTCAGTAACCTTGCGACTTTAGCTCTGGGATTCTGCTTTTCTAAATTACTGCCTATATTATATTACCGCCGCATTCACCCTTATGATCTAAGATCAGAGAGTCAGCTTCAAGAATGTAGGGGTAAATGGTACTAACTAAAGTATTTATTTATGCTTAATCTTCATTGTCTCTCATATACAGGGTGGTAGTCTGTTCAGACAGCAGCATCAGCTTAACCTAAATCATAGGCAACGTTGCTGCCAAGTTGTGGTTCTAGATAAGTGGCAAGAAAAGATCACAAACACAGTTTTAGAATAGTTGGTTGACCCAGACTAAGGCTGCACAAAATACAGTTTAACTCTGTTGCATTGGACTTGTTTAGGACTGGATGATGGATAATCATAAAGTAAATTTGTTTGCTGTAAATTGAAAGAAATATAGAAGAACGAGATGTTTAAAAATACACAAGAAAATAAAAATTGACTATGTGGTTCACAGAAATTTAGCCTCACTTATTTTTTATATCTAGAGGTTCTGGGTAGTTTCCAGTATTTGAGAACTAACCAAGAGGCAGACAAACCTGTGTGGCTTATTTTTCGAGCCCGTTTTATCAGCATCAAGAATATCCCCCAGGTTTTAAGAAAGCACTATCACTATTGTCCCCTCAAAGACAAAATGTAAAGTTTAAACTTAACCTCATTTTTACAAATGAGCCAAAGTATTGTTTTCCACATAAAAGTGTTTGTGATCTAACCTAAGTTAATGTCAAATTTTTACTGAAGTTATTTTCCTTTTAATAAATAGCACTTAGGAGACCAATATATGTGTTCCATGTATAAAATATTTGGCACTTGAAATTTAGGATAAATGACAAAACAGCATTTATAAACAGCTAAATTGTCCATTCCCTCTCTCTTTTGAGGGCAAATATTTATGTAGAGCCATTGTGATTTCAGGGAGAAAAACTAAACCACCACGACCAGATTCCCCAGCCACTACACCAAACATATCTGTGAGGAAGAAAAACAAAGATGGGAAGGGTAAGTACTACCACTGTAACTTCCCTATAATACTTATGGGTCAAGTAACATTCAGATTGCTTTAAAATGTCTGCATATTTTAAGTAGAAACCACCAGCTTTTATTGAAATGGATCTTATTGCTGCCACATGCTTATAAGGTACGGTTGCCACCTTCTGTAGGAAGACTGGTAATAATGTAGTCCAAGAAGTCCATCTAGGAGATTTTCACTTACCTGTCAAAATAATCCATCCTTTCATTTAATAAAGAGCCTCTTGGAAGAATTCAGCCACATTAGGTTTTCAGTTCAGAGACACTTTATTATATTGTCTTGGAGTTTTAGTATTTTCATAACTGCTGCCCAAATTTGAAGAAAATTATTAAGGCTAATCTGCTGGCTCTTTATATAAAAAGAACAACTATTGAAAGGTTTTGTACAACTCTTTCTCAGTTTCTTAGGCGTAATAATGGTTCTTAAAGAGGCTGAAAAAAAAAACTGTCTCAAAGTGCTTTCTCCCTAAGTCATTACACATCCAATTGGCAGGATTGCTCTGTTCAGACATCTTATACGGGACTAATAAAAAGATCTATGTTAGACCCTAAAAATTATGACCATTATATCACCAGTACTAACTGAACTGTGTAGTATGTTTGTATAATTATAGATGGAACTTAAGAAGACCTTTAGTTGTGTTTTATTGTGTTCTTTCAAATGAAATTTTGGGCAGTTAAAAAGAAATTGCTTTTGTTTCAGGAAACACAATTTATCTCTGGGAGTTTTTACTGGCACTGCTCCAGGACAAAGCTACTTGTCCTAAATATATCAAGTGGACCCAGCGAGAAAAAGGCATTTTTAAATTGGTAGATTCTAAAGCAGTGTCCCGATTGTGGGGGAAGCACAAAAACAAGCCTGACATGAATTATGAGACCATGGGAAGAGCCCTCAGGTACGTGAGGCTTCCGTAGTTCACTGTGTGACCAGTAGCAGTTCCTAAATACTGAAAAGTAGGTGACTTCTAAAAAGTGTGCGGGTTAAAGAAATGGTGAATTTTATTGTTAAAGGGCTAAAACCACACTACTTATAGAAATGAGTATGTATTTACGTTGAAATCTTATTCCAATCTGGGAGAATGTTCTCCTTCCTCCCACCAAATCTTCATGCAAACGAGATATTTTATTTATGAAGGGATCAGAAAATGTTAGTTAAGCTGTCATCAGAAATTGTAAATTGACCACAAGGCTCACATGTTTTGAGTCATTAAACTTAAGTTCAGCACAAAGTAACAACTCGTAGTAATGCAGGTACTGAATAAGAGGGTGCATTTTTAAACATGAATCTCAGGTATGATGTGTAATATATTGTGTTGGAATAAATTAATGCTTCGAGCATCATAATAGCCATTGTGAAAATGTTGAACAAAGGTATCACTTAAACCCACTTTTAGTTTGTTTTTCTTGTGATCATGTCATTTAGTCTTCAGGATCTGGGTATATTTGAGAAAGATTTATTAGAAATATCAGTGACCTGAGAACTTGGTAACCTTTTTAAACCAGAACTATTTAGTTACAGTTGGCATTTTATTTTATTTTATTTTATTTTATTTTATTTTATTTTTTTTTTTTTTTGCTGTACGCGGGCCTGTCACTGCTGTGGCCTCTCCCGTTGCGGAGCACAGGCTCCGGACACACAGGCTCCGCGGCCATGGCTCGCGGGCCCAGCCGCTCCGCGGCATGTGGGATCTTCCGGGATCGGGGCACGAACCCGTGTCCCCTGCATCGGCAGGCGGACTCTCAACCACTGCGCCACCAGGGAAGCCCAGCATTTTATTTTTTAACTCACACTTTTTAAGTTCTTGATTTAATTAAAATAAATGACAGAATTTGAATCACTTCTATTTGTACATCATTAACTTTTATACAGAAAATTGTTTCAGATTTACTGAAGCAAATTTAAACAGGTTAGGGACATTATAATTACAGTAAGCTATAGAAGAGAAATAACTACCCTTCATTTAGAAAGTCTTTTCTCACCTGTTTGTTTTTAGCTTTAAACTTTTGTTTACGATTAGGAAATTTTTATTGTGTTGAATATTATTTTAGTTTATGTATAACTGAATACAATATTGATGAAATTTCTGCTTTGAATAGGTACTATTACCAAAGGGGTATTCTGGCAAAAGTAGAAGGTCAGCGCTTGGTGTATCAGTTTAAGGATATGCCGAAAGACCTTATTTATATAGATGATGAGGATCCAAGTTCCAGCATAGAGTCTTCAGATCCATCACTGTCTTCAACAACCACTTCGAGTAGGAACCAGGCAAGTCGATCGAGAGTATCTTCAGGTCCAGGGATAAAAGGAGGAGCCACTACAGTTCTAAAACCAGGGAATTCTAAAGCTGCAAAACCCAAAGATCCTGTGGAACCTGCACAGCCATCAGAGGTTCTTAGGACAATGCAGTCCACACAGACTCCATATCCTACCCAGCTCTTCCGGACTATTCATGTAGTACAGCCAGTACAAGCTGTTCCAGAAGGAGAAGCAACCAGTAGCATGCAGGACGAAACATTAAATTCTTCCGTTCAGAGTATTAGGTGAGAAAACTAAACTTACTGGTGCAGATCATTGTGCGATGTTTCTGACCAGAGTCGTCGTTAAACGTGTCAGGATTCAGAAGTGAAAATAAAAATTATATACATGTCAAGCTAGAACTCTTGGTCAACAGATGGTTTCAGCAGCGTTGCATCAGTCCTGTGATTGTATCAATGATTCCTTATTTTTATTTATTTATTTTTTTTTTTAAAGCACTCTTTTTTTATATATAAATTTACTTTATTTCTCTTTGGCTGCACTGGGTCTTTGTTGCTGCATGTGGGCTTTCTCTAGTTGCGGTGAGCGGGGGCTACTCTTCGTTGTGGTGCGCGGGCTTCTCACTGCGGTGGCTTCTCTTGTTGCCGAGCACGGGCTCTGGGTGCGTGGCTTCAGTAGTTGTGGCGCATGGGCTTAGTTGCTCCACGGCATGTGGGATCTTCCCAGACCAGGGTTCGAACCCATGTCCCCTGCATTGGCAGGCGGATTCTTAACCAGTGCATCACCAGGGAAGACCCTATACCTTACTTTTAAACTTTGACATTACTTGATGTTATTCAATCAATTTGAAACAGTTCTCTATAGCTTTGTGTAACTGAATTGATCCATATAAGAAGGTATCCACATATAAGAAAATCCAGAGAATAGTTTCAGATCTTTTTTCAAACAAAGGTAGAAGCTGTAAAAATTTAACATAAATTTACATATCATGACCCTTTGAAATGCATTGAGTTCTAAGAAATACACATTAGTCTTTGGGAAGATACTATCTTCTCAGATAGTATCCAGAATAGTTCTAAAGTTCAAACAGGTTGGAGGCCAAGAATCGAAGGTCCTCTTTTTCAGGCTTTTAGAGTGGCAGAGTTGGAAGAATAGTTTTGTGGTTTAATCAGATCAAATCTGCCTCATAACCCCAGAAAAGACATGAAACAACAAATTAGACTGCTCTATTGCAGACACTTGGGACTGGTCTTGACTGATTTAGAATGGGGAAAAGGGAGAAAGGCAGAAAATTAGATGGACATTTTCAGGTTCTGTTTTTCCATTTCTACTGCCATGAATTTCCGGAACATGAATCATAATAAAATATAGGAGCCCCTCCAAATCCAGTAAAAATGATTCTTTGATTATTTTCATTAGCTGACTTCAATCTTACAGTTGTATATTCTAGAATATAAATGCTGGGTTTTTGTTCAGTTGATCTTGAAGTATACATTACCTAGAATCAAAACAGACTTATAGACGATTCAGTCTTCCTTGTATGGTCCATTTAAACTTTTGACAAGTTTGATTTAAGAGAATTGAATTCTCTTAAATCGTTGACTTGTAAGGAATATAAAGATCACATTTTTTCCATCTTAGTTAAAGAAGTACTTATTTAACTCTATATTTTCCCTTTAATGTTTTATTTTCCTCTTAGTTCTATTGGTTACTTATGATGACGGAATATCTAATGGAAATTATGTGGTTCCTCGCATTGGTTTCTATGCTCTTTGTCATCTTATCATTGTATGTATTTGTGTTGATATGAAACATACAGTGGCCACAGCTGATCACTGGGACTCCCTTCTTGGACTGATTCAGTTGTTTTTTAGCATCTCTAATCAAAGTTTCCTTTTTAGACCTAGAGAATAAAAACAAACCAGAAGAAAAACAACAAGAGCAACAAAAACACATACCTTTAGCTCTGAAAGATAGTAAATTGTGTATTATATTGGATAGTTTATTACTCTGAATGTCAATTTCTGAGTAAGACTCACTGCCAGATATTAAAACATTGTAATTACACTCCCTACCTCTGATTTTCAAACTGTCTTTCGTGTACCTTTCAGAATCTTCATTTCCACAGTCTCAGAGTTCTGTAGACTCTCTGTCTGCTTCCTGTTTCTCCTATTTTTTTCTCTTGCAACCTACATGTTACCGATGCATATCATTATGTGATGTTTCTGACCAGAGCCATTCTTTGTTTAATGGCTCAAGAGTCAGCATTCGTGATAATGCCTTCTTGCAGCTTTTGTTAGATCTATTTTGCACACAGAATGCAGTCCAATTTCTGTAGCCTCCACTGCCAGCTCTCACTCTACTCAGAATTCCTTCCTTGCTCTCCAGCTAAAGCTTACTTCTTGCCTGTACCACATTCTGGTACATAAACCAGGTGTTTCAGGTGACTTTAATGCCTGTCTCCTGCTATACATTTAAATCTGTAGGAGCTAGATTCTATTCCTTGTCCTTTTCCTAGCACCTAACATAGTCTGACATATAACACCCCTTCATATTTATAGAATTTATTTTGAAGTAGTGTATATGATCATTCTTTATCTCCTTTTAGAATAATGAGTTCTCTAAGTGGACTACTTATAAAATGAAGAAATACAAAATTTAATTTTCAAACTTTAAGACAGTTTTTTTCTTTTCTTTTTTTTTTTTTTTTTGACCATGGTGTGTGGCTTGTGGGAGGTATCTTAGTTCCCTGACCAGGGATTGAGCCCGGGCCCATGGCAGTGAAAGCGCCAAGAACTAACCACTGGACCGGCGGGGAATTCCCGAAACACAATTTCTTCTCGTAGAAATTATTATGTATTTATATGAATGTACATATGTATCCACATACGTTCTTTTTTTTCTTATAAATTTATTTTATTTATTTATTTTTGGCTGCGTTGGGTCTTCGCTGTTGCACACGGGCCTTCTCCAGTTGCAACGAGTGGGGGCTACTCTTCCTTGTGGTGCATGGGCCTCTCATCGCAGCGGCACCCCCCATTGCAGAGCACAGGCTCCAGGTGCGCAGGCCTCAGTAGTTGCAGCTCGCAGGCTCTAGAGTGAATGCAGGCTCAGCAGCTGTGGCGCACAGGCCCAGTTGCTCCACAGCATGTGGGATCCTCCCGGACCAGGGCTCGAACCCGTGTCCCCTGCATTGGATTCCTGGCCACTATGCCACTGTGGAAGCCCCACGTACATTCTTAATCATTCATTTGACTTTAAGAAAAAATTCTTCTCTCATTTGGTTATATTTTATTTTCCTCCCCCAAATCCTACTTATTTTCATTGTAATTATCCCAACTTTTAACTATGAGAAATTCACAATATGGGAAGGTTGAAATAGTACACTGAACACCTATACCATCCACCTGGATTCACAGTTGATAGCATTTTGCCTTATTTGTTTCCTCTCTATATTTATTTATACCCTTTTTTTCCTGTTTGGCTATTTGTCAAGTCAGTTGACATCACCATGACATTTCACCCCTAAATACTTCAGTGTACACTCTTTAAAAATAGAGACATCTGGGCTTCCCTGGTGGCACAGTGGTTGGGAGTCCACCTGCCGATGCAGGGGACGCGGGTTCGTGCCCTGGTCCGGGAAGATCCCACATGCTGCAGAGTGGCTGGGCCCATTAGCCATGGCTGCTGAGCCTGCGCGTCCGGAGCCTGTGCTCTGCAACGGGAGAGGCCACAACAGTGAGAGGCCCGTGTACCGCAGAAAAAAAAAAAGAATAGAGATATCCTAAATAATCATATTATCACTCCTAAGAAAAGTAACAGAAATTCGGCTATATCTTTCTTGACTACTTTTTAATAAAATCAAAGACCTTTGAAATATTTTTTCTATAGTTGAGGGAAGGTCAAATGATTATGACTTAAATTTAGATTAATTATTAAATTAATATACAGCAAGAGCTGATACTTTCAAAGAACTCTCTATATTCATATACTTTACATATATTAATGCATAGAAAATCCTTATTGCTCAGTGACGTGTAGGTAATATTCCTGTTTTACAGTTGAGGAAACAGAGGCAAGAGAGGCCACGGAGCCTGGTCACTTCTAGTAAGTGGTGGAGATAGTGTTTTAATGCAAGCAGTTTAGTCTAAAGCAGTGAACTTAATGAGTTGCCATACTGTCAGTTAATTCACATAATCATATGAATTATCACTTACTTACAATGAAGTAGCAACATATTTTTTCTCAATTTTTTCCTTTGCTCTTTCCTTTTTATCTCACATGACTGCACGTAGAGTTATCCCTCAGTATCCTCAGGAGATTGGTTCCAGAACCCTCTTTGGAGTCCAAAACCTGAGGATGCTCAAGCCCCTTATGTAAAATGGCATAGTATATGCAAATAAGCTCCATACACCCTCCCACATACTTTAAATCATCTCTAGATTACTTATAATACCTAAAACAGTGTAAGTGCTATGTAAATAGTTGCCAGCATGTGGCAAATTCAAGTTTTGTGGTTTGGAACTTTCTGGAAATTTTTTTGGGGGGGCGTGGATATTTTCCAACAGAGAGGTTGGTGGAATCTGTGGATGTGGAGACCGTGGATATGGAAGGCCAGCTGTATCTATATTGAAATTGATTAAACTTTCCTTAATTGATTAAGGGTATGTATGCTCAGTTTTACAAATTTTAACTTTGGCTTCCCAAAAATAAACCTCTGGTAAAATATTTTCCTAAAGTTGTTACTTGGTAAACCTGCAAGTCCATATACCAACCCAGTATAACTTATTTCTCTATAATGTTTATCCAAGTACTAATAGTTTGTCTTAGGGTCTTTTAAATAAATTAGCCTCTAAAAATGTATAATGTACACATTATACATTTTAAAGCAGTGTAATGGAGTAGGAAGAATGCGGGCATAACCTTCTCGCCCTCCAGCCTTGTCAATTATTAGATGTGACGCTGGATCACATTAACTAACTATTCTGAGTCTGTTTCCTCATCCGTAAAATGAAGATGATATTATTTAAGCTTACAGGTGGTTGTAACAATTAAATGACACTTTCTGACATCTGATATTCAACAAAAGCCAAATATTATATTGTATATGTTTCTTAGCTTCAGAAAGTTTGAGGAATTTTAAATGACCAATATTGTACCAGTTGGTTACAAGCAGCTTAAGCTTTTTAAAGGTGGTTAACTGTAATATAACCTTTGTTATATAATATGAGATACACCTGACAGTTTAATCATTAACTAAGAAAAGAAATAATGTAAAATTCCTGTGTTTAGGAAAAGGCTGTGTAATATTTAATCCTTTAATCTCTGAATTTTTTATTAGTGAAAATTTATTGTTTTAGAATTTGTTCAAATAAGCTAATATATTTACATTGCAGATATCTATCTATCTATATATATATGTCTCAGTATGTATATTTTCTGGCAGATGGCAGTCAGGTGTTACTTTCTGGCAGATGGCAGTCAGGTGTTCAGGAAAGGGACATCTTTTTCTGACTTGAGTAAAAGCATTGAAAGTCTAGTGGTAGCCCTGATGAGCAATATGGAAAATTTCCAAGTACATTATTGCTCATGCCACATCTGAGAGAAGGAAAGAGGAAGGGGAGGGGTGTGTATTAAAGGTTTTTAACTCCCCACAGTTTAAAGATCTAATAGAAAGTGTTCATCTTTGGCTGAAGTTATTCAGGACTTAAGAAGTGACAGTATGTTGTAATGGTTAAGCACATAGGCTCTGCAGTTGAATGACCCCTTTTCTTATCTAACTGCTCACCTTATGCAAGCTGTTCAACTACTTTGTGCATTAATTTTTTCATATGAAAAATAGGGATAATACTTATAGGGTGGCAAGGATATACATATTTATAGATACAATCTGTGTGCTTCCTATATGCCAAGTTCTATTTTATCTATGCATACATGTACATGAACTCTTGGCATGGGAAGCCCTTGGGTCTTTTGTATTTAAAAAATGGTATCTGTCAGCTACCATTTGCAGGCTTAGATTCCACCCAGGATATCCTGATTCAGGCGGGCAGGGAAGAAGGGAGCACAGTGTATTTTGGAAAAGTGCCCTAGTTCCCGAAGTTATTCTGTATCCTTCCCACTCATCCCTTCCTGCCCAATAGTATTAGTACATCTGGCCATACCCTGCCAGCCTATTAAATCTTCATTACCTGACTCATATTCTTTTCTAGCAGTGTCCTTCAAGAGAGCTGCCGATCTCCTGCTGTAGACTACTCCTCACAGTGGTGACTATGGTGGCAAACTGAACTTGGGAATCAGTATCCTACATGTATGGGTGGGCTCCAGTTATCGTGCGTCTTTCTGCTTCCTTTGAACTTCTGAGTTGTGCTGAGTCATCTTTCCATCTAGCCCATTTGTCTTCTCCTCCAGAATTTCATTTCTCACATGTGACAGGCCACATAATTGTAACTTGCTAAAATTTACCTGTGATAGTCTCCTGGCAATAATTAACATTTGGTTTACGGGGACTAATCCAGCTCCTAGCCATTTGGAGTAGCAATCATCTCTCTTTTGTAAGATAGCTTTATAGAATCCAGAGGAAACACAGTTGAGATCCAGATGCTAAGTTTTTTCAACAGCATTTGTTTTATATTAACAATGGCCATAACTGTAAACTTCACAGCTGTGAACTTTTAAAATTAGATTGACTTATAATATCATTTATGTACTTCTTTTCTTCAATAAGTGGAATTAACAACCTTACATAAACTGGATTTTACGTTAAAGGATTTAAAAAATTTTTTTTGCGGTACGCGGGCCTCTCACTGTTGTGGCCTCTCCCGCTGCGGAGCACAGGCTCCGGACGGCAGGCTCAGCAGCCATGGCTCATGGGCCCAGCCGCTCCGCGGCATGTGGGATCTTCCTGGACCGGGGCACGAACCCATGTCCCCTGCATCAGCAGGCGGACTCTCAACCACTGTGCCACCAGGGAAGCCCACGTTAAAGGATTTTATGTTAAAATTGTATCTTTATGACTAAAATTTGTGAAAATTACTTGAGCTGAGAAAACTGCTAAAACACGCCTCTATTTTTGCCAAGGGTTGGCCTTATTTTTTGTTCTATCTGCCAGCTTAAAGAACCCTCATGAGTTAATTATATTCATGACTTGTTTTATGTAATATGAACCATGAACTCTTAAAATTCTTCTAATAATTCTGTCTCATATACATTTAAGATTGTTTTTTGTTTCAGTTAATTGAGGGTTTTCTCTCTATATATAGAAAAACAGGTTGAAAACAATTATAATCATGTGAAGTTTGGTAATTTGGTTGGGTATATTGATGACATTACCCCTCAAATATTAAAATGATAGTGAGTCCAATATGTTTATTTAAAAGTCCCTAATTTTCTTTCAGGCAGCTTATACATAACTTCCTTGGGAAACATTTTGATATCCTCCTCCCCCAACAAAATTGCTTCCCCATTTGTGTTAATATAGCACTTTGTATAGACTTATTTTTTTTCCCCACCAGATGGTATCATAGTTAATGGACTGAGAGTTTTGTGTTGGGCATTTCTGAATGTAGAGTGTTTCATGCAGGGTCTGGCACAATGTTTATGTTGTTTTGAAAATATGGGAAGGAGCATTTGAAATGAATAACTCATGTTTTGTCAAAGTGAGTTGTCAAATGTTAAGTTTTAAACAATGTAGAATATGCTAATTTCCTCACTTTTATTTCATAATCTCAATAGGACTATACAAGCTCCAGCCCAAGTTCCTGTGGTCGTATCTCCTGGGAATCAGCATTTGCACACAGTAACACTTCAGACAGTGCCAATCACAACAGTTATAGCCAGCACAGATCCATCATCAGGTGCTGGATCTCAGAAATTTATCTTACAAGCCATTCCATCGTCACAGCCCATGACAGTACTGAAAGAAAACGTTGTGCTCCAGTCGCAGAAGCCGGGCTCTCCTCCTTCCATTGTCCTGAGTCCTGCCCACGTACAGCAGGTTCTTACTAGCAATGTTCAGTCCATTTGCAATGGAACCGTCAGCGTGGCTTCATCTCCGTCCTTCAGTGCTACCACACCTGTGGTGACCTTTTCTCCTCGCAATTCACAACTGGTTACTCACCCACCTGGCACTGTAATCACTTCAGTTATCAAAGCTCAAGAAACAAAAACTCATATACAGGAAGTAGAGAAAAAGGAGGTTGAAGATAATTTGAAAGAAGGCACTGGGGAAACTGAGCAGCAGTCACAGCCTTATGTGATGGTGGTATCCAATGGATTTACCTCTCAGGTAGCTATAAAAAATGAACTGCTGGAACCCAACTCTTTCTAAGTAATATACCAAAGGAATTACAGATGGTGGTTTTTTAATTGAACATTTTCAGTTGTATGCAAACTATTGATTGATTCTAAGGTAAATTCTCCAAATGTTCCTAATTTTATAGTTACTTGTTAAAAATAATAACTTAGAGTTAATTTTGACTTTGTTAGATGAGGGGAGGAAAACCCAAGTGTTTCTTTTTGTTCTTCAAATGTTTCAGAATTCAATTGTGAAGGAACAGGCGTTTTATACTATGAAGACATTCTTTTGAGGTTTTTTTTCAGTGGCTATATCATATGCATTTTTAAAGTTTCTTTTTAAATTTTACATCATATTAGCTTTTCTGATTCTTCTGTAAATACAGTACTTAAATATGACATCAGGAAATTTATATAGGAGCTATTTTCATTCCACTTGTATAGGTTAAGTCTTGACTCTTTCAAATGCAAGACACCTATTTTATGCCTTGTTAAAATTATGATTTCACTTAGATCGACTTTAGTTTGTTGCACTGTATATTGAACTATGATTATGTAAAATATAACATTAAAAATCGAAATGTGTCCATGATATGGCTGAACCTGTTTCAGAAGCAGGACAGTATAAAAGCATCAGCCTAAGAGTGGCTCTCCTACTAACTAGTTGTGTAACCTTGGGCAAGCCACTTGATCTTTCTGGGCATCATAAGAGGAGGGATGTATTGGATTAGATTAGATGATCTCCAATTTCCTATCTAGTTCTAAATTTTATGATTCTAAGCCCTATGTTTTAAGCTTATCTCCTACTGTAAATATAGCTAAAATATTGCAGAAAAATTAATGACCCTACAAAATTCATTTTTCTGTTACCTGTTAAGATTTGCTCTGAACCTGAATTCCTCCTAAATACTTTGTTCATTAACTCTTTAGGCCACTGTGCACTGTGGTCCACTAGTAAAAAACATGTTGCTGAGTGCTAAATGATATACTGCTATTCTGAAAGAGTCAGCGTTCTTTAAGGCCCCAGAAAGCAATCAAGGCTTGGGCTAAGCTGGCTGAGTAGTCAGTTGCTATAAAAGCATAATTGCTTTATATTGTGGATATTTTTTTAATTGAGAGTGGGGGGAGGGGGAATTGCATACAAAGATATACATTATATATCCCAGTTTCTGAAATGAAATAGTTTTTAGATTACTTTTTCAACTGTAAATAATGTACATTTAATTTCACAAGAAAAATTGTTTTCTGCAAGTTTTCTAGTATAGCAAAAAGAAATTTTTGTAGATGAAAGAATCATTATGTTTAGAGGTCTAATGTTATATGTTTTCATGTTACAGAGTGAATTTGTATTTAAACAAAAATTTAAATTTTGGAATCCTCTAAACGTTTTTGTATCTTTAATTGGTTTATTATTAAATAAATCATGTAAAAATTCTGTGTTTTTGTTTTCAAGAAAATGTTCCTTAAGAACAAGTATACAGACAATGTTGCTAGTATTACAGTGTTATTAAACGTTTATATAACAGCCTCCATTAGTCAGATTAGAATTGCAGAATGTTATCCTCTCATTTTTCCTTTCTACCATGCCAAATGGCAGTTTCTGGATACAACACAATGGATTACAAAGCTCCAAAGATTAGAAAATAAAATGTTCCCAGCAATAATATTAAACACACTCTAAAAAACTAGTTATCTAATTAGAAATTAGATCAGTTAATTGTTAAACTTGGAAAACACAGAAACAGAAGAATGTAACAAAATTAAAATCTCAATCCAATATGCCTATACCCAGTAGTAACTTCCACTTATTCATTTCCTCATGTCAGTTAATATTCTTCCCAAATATGATTTTTTTTTTTTTTTTTTTTGCTATCCGCGGGCCTCTCACTGTTGTGGCCTCTTCCGTTGCGGAGCACAGGCTCCGGACGCGCAGGCTCAGTGGCCATGGCTCATGGGCCCAGCCGCTCCGCGGCATGTGGGATCTTCCCGGACCGGGGCACGAACCCGTGTCCCCTGCATCGGCAGGCGGACCCTCAATCACTGCGCCACCAGGGAAGCCCCCCAAATATGATTTTTAAAGGAGCATTCTTATCTCTGAAGATGGAGGGAAACAGAGAAGAATCTGAAGGAACAGACCTTGCGAGTTTTCTTCAGTTTACTACCCTTAGCTCATACCCTTCTGTTCCATTGTTTTTCTATGACTTTCCATTCTTCATCAAACCTAGTATAAAAATGTTCAGGCTTAACCATTTCTTTGAGTCTTCATTTCCTTATGGAGGCTCCCATGTCATGGAAAACTTAAATAAATTTGTATGCTTTTCTTCTTTAATGTCTTTGTCAGTTTGAGTTTTAGGCCCAGCCAGGGACCCTAAGAGGATCAAGGAAAAGTTTTCCTCCATTAGAACTCTAGCCATGCATCCCCTAATATAATCTCCCAATACTGAACTCCTGAACAGGGACATAACTCTTACTCAGTATGTGGCCTTTCTACATCAAATCATTGATTCAACATGTATTAAGGAAGTACCTGCAGTGTTACTGTCACTGTCCTTAACTTATAAACTTGCTGCTTTCCTCACTTTCCATTCATTCTTTTTCTTAAAAATTTCATTGAAGTATAGTTGATTTACAGTGTTAATTTCTTCTATACCGCAAAGTGACTCAGTTATAAATTTATATATTCCTTCTTTTTTTGGCCACTCGGCATGTGGGATCATGGTTCCCTGACCAGGAGCCGGACCCGCGCCCCCTGCAGTGGAAGTGTGGAGTCTTAACCACTGGACCGCCAAGGAAATCCCTATATCTTTTTCATATTCTTTTCCACTGTGGTGTGTCACAGAGTATTGAAAATAGTTCCCTGTGCTATCCAGTATGACCTTGTTGTTTAAACATGCCATATGTAATAGTTTGCCTCTGCTAATCCCAAACTCCCATTCCTTCCCTCCCCTACCCACCCCCACCGCTCCTTGGCAACCACAAGTCTGTTCTCTGTATCTGTGAGTCTGTTTTTATTTCGTAGATGTTGATTTATACCATATTTTAGATGCCACATATAAGTGATATCATATGGTATTTCTTTCTGATTTACTTCGCTTAGTATGATAATCTATAGGTCCATCCATGTTGCTGCAAATGACATTATCTCATTCTTTTTGATGGCTGAGTAATATTCCATTGTATATATGTACCACATCTTCTTTATCCATTCGTCTATCAGTGGACATTAATCCATTCATTCTTTAACCCACTGTAGTAGTACATTTGCCCTATTACCCTGAAATTACTGTTGCAAAAGTCACTAAAAAGGAATCAATTTCCATATTGCCAAATTCCTCCCCTTCTCTTTCTTGGCCTCTCCAATATTTGATAACCTTTTTTAACTCACTGTTCCTTTAACTCTCTATTGCCTTTACTTTTGTGCCCAACTCTTTCCTGTCCTCTTCCTGCCTTTATAATAATTTCTTAGTGTTCCTTTTGGGTTGCTCCAGAGACTTTTTCAAAGGTTGGAGTTCCCCCAGGTTTTATCTAAAGATCACTGTTCTCCTTCTCTGTTTTCTGCACCTTGTCCCCCTTCAGTGTGTTCTTCCCCAGTGCAACAGGGGTGCATTTAATTGTACCAAGCCATTCAGTGGTTTCTTACTATCCTCAGCTGGATTTGAGGCCCTGCATGGTTTCACCTCTCCTTGATCCCACCAGCCTTATCTTCAAATTTTACTCCAAATCATACTGTCAGATAGGATTTGGATGCTTTCAATTGCAAGGAACCAAAAAACCCTATTCAAAATTATTAATAGTACAAAATTAGAAGTCTAAAGTTCGGAGGTTTCCAGGTTTGTTAATTCAGGAGCACAGTAGTGATACTGAGCAACCAGATTTCTTCCATCTTTCTGCTTTTCTCAGTATTTTGGTTTAGTTTGCGGGATGGCTTCAGCTGTGGTGGCAAGATAGCTGCAGTAGTTCTTCTATGTTTCTGTTTATCAGTAAGGAGACCTTTCCCAGAGCACCCTGAGCAGCCATCTCTTCAGAGCTCATTGGCTAGGCTGGTCATATATACCCCTTCCTAAACCAAGTGCTGGCCAAGGAAGCAGGATTATCATAGATGACTTAGTCATGTGTTGGGGAGATGGACAGTCAAACAAAATTGGACTCCATAGCAAGGAATAAGGGAGGAATGATATAGTCTACTGTCATCTATACACAGCCTTCTTCCCATACATATACTTCCAAAAATGCTCACACCTACAGGAAGCATGATTTCTCTCCTAAAGAGAGATCAGCCGAAGTGTCATCCAGCTACTTGATCCAGTTTCACGACTAGGGTCTTCAAGGTGATTTGCAGTCCTCTGTTTCAGATCAGCTGTGGCCCCTGCTTTCTTGTCCTCCACTGCCACACCAGCATGAGCACTGGGAATAAATCTCTTTCCAAGGCTTCTCAGCTTTAGAATACATTTCTTGATGGTGTGAGTTTGATGTCCTGTCTCAGGGTCACCATTTTCCCAGTCTGGAGTAGTTGTCTTCAGTGCCTTGCATCCTTTCTTTTCCATCTGGCGGGTGATACATACTAGAGTCTGTTTTGTAGCATTCCACTTCCAAATACCAAACTGTCTTATCAGTTTGGGTTCTTGGTCGTTAGCAACAGAGATGGATTCTGGTTTTCAGCACAAAAGAAATTTTATTAGAAGAATATCATGCCGTTTACAGAATAGACAAAAAGACTAGAGAATCGGGGTCAGTCTGAGTCACACAGTTAAACAAATCGCAAAACCATATTGCACAACTGGTCCACTTGTAGCCACTGTTGCCAAGCACCTAAACACCGAGCTTTGTACCACTGTCTCTACTGCTTCAGAAATTTGAGAGAATAGAATTTGCATCTAGAGAGAATAACCAAGGTCCTTCCTTGACTCCTTGCGTTAACTAGCTACCAATTTACGTGACTGGCTGCCCAAAAGAATGACCGATGTCCTCTATCAGGGCAAATCTAGATTTTTATGGGGTACACAGTTTGGCGGTTGGATGGGTGAGGGGAACTTACTTAGGAAAAACAGAAAAGTAGAATACCAACTTAGAGGGTTTGAAGGGGCTTATGCAAATGAACAGCCCTAAACGCTGTACTTGCCAACTCTTTGAGCTCCCTTTACTTTCCAGACCTCTGCACTTGCTGTCACTCTGCTTGGCACAGTTGCTCTCATTCTATTGGCTAAATTCTATCTGTTCTTAAGGCCTCAGCTTAGACATTACTTCCTCTGAGAGCTTTCTCTGAGTTCTTAAAACTTTCCCTCTACTGTCATGGAGCCTTTTAGTTTCTCATTTGGGCACAGAAGACACTATAATAGTTGACTGCTGGTATGTGTGATTCCAACACTACATTATAAAGAGCCAAGACTGTAGTCATTTTAGTACCCTCAGTCCCTACTGTAATATCTCCACATAGTAGGTACAGTACTCCATAGTTACTAAATATGTGACTAAGCTACCTACATGTTCTCCTTACCTGTTTTTATGTTCATGTTCTCATGTTGGTAACTACCATCTGTGTGCCAATGACTATCAATTCTTACCTACAGCTCCGAGCTTGTTTTACAAATAGCTTTATAGAGCTATAATTGACATACAATAAATGGCACATATTTAAATAGAGTATAAACTCATGAAATCATCGCCATAATCAAGTAGTGAACGTACTCATGTTTGGTGAACATTAGCCTAAAAGTTTCCTTGTGCCCCTTTGTAACCACTCCCTTCCTGCTGATCTGCTGTCTACATAGATTATATTAGTTTGCATTTTCTAGTATTTTAAATAAATGGAGTCATATAACATGCGCTATTTTGGGGGGGGGTCTGGCTGCTTGCACATAGTGTTAACTTTTTTGAGATTCATCCATGTTGTAGTCTGTATCAGCATATTTTTCCTGTTATTGCTGAAAAAACTCCCTTGTTTTCTTATAGTATTCTATTACATGGATATACTACAGTTTATCCATTCACCTGTTAATGGACATTTGGGTTGTTTCTAGTCTTCAGCTGTTATCATTAAAGCTGTTAGGAATATTCCTGTACAAATCTTTATATTGGACATCTATTTTCATATCTGTTGAACAAGTACCTAAGAGTGGTCTGGCTAGGTCATACGATGGTTGTACCATCTTACATTCCCACCAGCAGTGTATGAGGCTTTCAGTTGCTCTACATCCTCTTCAACATGGTCTTTTATATTCAACATTTTTGCCACTTTAATGGGTGTGTAGTAGTATCACATTGTGGTTTTAATTTACATTTCCCTAATAACTAATGATTTTGAGCAATTTTCATGAGCTTACTTGACATCCATGTATCTTCTTTGATGAAGTGATTGTTCAGTTTTTTTTTTTTTTTGCCCATTTAAAAATTCCCTTGTTTTCTTATTACTGAGTTTTGAGAACTATATATTCTGAATGCTAGCTCTTCATCAGATATGATTCACAAATACCTTCAAAGTGCAGAAACTTCTAAATTTTCATAAAGTTTATCAACTTCTTTTATGGATGATGCTTTTGGTGTCATATCTAAGAAAGCTTTGTCTAACCCAAGGACACAACGATCTTTTTTCTCTAAGTTTTACAGTTTTACCATTTAGGTCCATGATCCATTTTGAGTTAGTTTTTGTAGATGGTGCAAGGTATATATTGAAGTTCACTTTTTTGCTTTTGTATATCCAATTTGTTGAAAAGACTATCCTTTTCAATTGAAAAGTCTGAAAAGACTATCTTTTTCAACTGTCCTTTCTGCCCTGAATTACCTTTGGACCTTTGCTTAAAATCAGTTGTTCATACACATATGAATCTATGGACTCTCTTTTCTGTGCTATTGATTTGTCTATCTTTGTACCAATACACAAGATTGATGTGTTGAAATCAGGTAGTGTTAGTTCTCCAACTGTTATTTTTCAAAGTTGATTTGGCTATTCTGAGTCTTTTGCATTTCTATTTAAATTTCAGAATCAGTTTGTCAACTTATAAAATGGAAAAAGCCTTTGGGATTTTGATTGGCATTGGGTTGAATCAATAGATCAGTTTGGGAAGAACTGACATCTTAAGTCTGAATCATGAGCATAGAATATCTCTCCATTTGTTTAAGTGTCTTTAATTTCTCTCAGTAATATTTTGTAATTCTCAATGTATATGTTTTGCACATCTTTTGTCAGATTTAATTTTCAGTATTTAATATTTAATGCTATTGTAAATATCATTTTTAAAATTTCAGATTCTGATTTTTCATTGCTGACTTTGTTTTAATCTTTCCCCTATTTTATTGAAGCATAAAGTGCACAATTTTTTTTTTTTTTACATTTAACCTAATTTTATTCATGCTTGCCTTGGGATAGGGAATAGATCATTCAGTAAAAACATACAGTAAAAACAAAATATGTCTTATGTACAACTTTTTTAAAAAATACATCATGGTGATCATTCCATATTAGTATTTAATGCATGCCTACATTTTTTCATAAATTTATTTATTTTTACATCTTTATTGGAGTATAATTGCTTAACAATGGTGTGTTCGTTTCTGCTTTATAACAGAGTGAATCAGTTATACATATACATATGTTCCCATATCCCCTCCCTCTTGCGTCTCCCTCACACCCTCCCTATCCCACCCCTCCAGGTGGTCACAAAGCACCGAGCTGATCTCCCTGTGCTATGCGGCTGCTTCCCACTAGCTATCTACCTTACGTTTGGTAGTGTATATATGTCCATGCCTCTCTTTCTCTTTGTCACAGCTTACCCTTCCCCCTCCCCGTATCCTCAAGTCCATTCTCTAGTAGGTCTGTGTCTTTATTCCTGTCTTACCCCTAGGTTCTTCATGACATTTTTTTTCTTCTTAAATTCCATATATATGTGTTAGCATACGGTATTTGTCTTTCTTTCTGACTTACTTCACTCTGTATGACAGACTCTAGGTCTATCCACCTCATTACAAATAGCTCAATTTTGTTTCTTTTTATGGCTGAGTAATATTCCATTGTATATATGTGCCACATCTTCTTTATCCATTCATCCGATGATGGACACTTAGGTTGTTTCCATCTCTGGGCTATTGTAAATAGGGCTGCAATGAACATTTTGGTACATGACTTTGAATTATGGCTTTCTCAGGGTATATGCCCAGTAGTGGGATTGCTGGGTCATATGGTAGTTCTATTTGTAGTTTTTTAAGGAACCTCCATACTGTTCTCCATAGTGGCTGTACCAATTCACATTCCCACCAGCAGTGCAAGAGTGTTCCCTTTTCTCCACACCCTCTCCAGCATTTATTGTTTCTAGATTTTTTGAAGATGGCCATTCTGACAATGAGATGATATCTCATTGTAGTTTTGATTTGCATTTCTCTAATGATTAATGATGTTGAGCATTCTTTCATGCGTTTGTTGGCAGTCTGTATATCTTCTGTGGAGAAATGTCTGTTTAGGTCTTCTGCCCATTTTTGGATTGGGTTGTTTGTTTTTTTGTTATTGAGCTGCATGAGCTGCTTATAAATTTTAGAGATTAATCCTTTGTCAGTTGCTTCATTTGCAAATATTTTCTCCCATTCTGAGGGTTGTCTTTTGGTCTTGTTTATGGTTTCCTTTGCTGTGCAAAAGCTTTGAAGTTTCATTAGGTCCCATGTGTTCATTTTTGTGTTTATTTCCATTTCTCTAGGAGGTGGGTCAAAAAGGATCTTGCTGTGATTTATGTCATAGAGTGTTCTACCTATGTTTTCCTCTTAAGAGTTTGATAGTACCTGGCCTTACATTTAGGTCTTTAATCCATTTTGAGTTTATTTTTGTGTATGGTGTTAGGGAGTGATCTAATCTCATACTTTTACATGTCCCTGTCCAGTTTTCCCAGCACCACTTATTGAAGAGGCTGTCCTTTCTCCACTGTACATTCCTGCCTCCTTTATCAAAGATAAGGTGACCATATGTACATGGGTTTATCTCTGGGCTTTCTATCCTGTTCCATTGATCCATCTTTCTGTTTTTGAGTGCACAAATCTTAGTGTATAAATTGAAAAAATTTGACATGTGACTACATTACTGTAATTGTCACCCTAGTCAAGATATATAACATTTCCCACATCAGGAAGTCTTCCTCATGGCCCTTCCCAGCCAGGAGATCACTCTCTGACGTCCCTCACAATGTTTTTTATTTTCATATAAATGGAATCAACCAGGATGTACTCTGTCTGGCTTCTTTAGCTCAACATTATGTATGTGAGGTTCACCCATATTGTTGTGTGTACTGGTAGTTCATTCTTAATCTTTGCTCTCTAGTATTTTTCTTCTGTGAAAGGACATTTAGGTTATTTCCAGTTTTTGCTACTGTGAATAATGCTGCAATCAATATTCTTGTACACAAACATAAGTATTCTTTTCTCTTGGGCATATGCCTAGTGGTAGAATTACTGGGCAACAGGGTACATGTATGACTAGTTTTTAGTAGATAGTGTCAAAGTTTTCTAAAGTAGCTATACCATACTCTCCCTAGCAATACGTGAAAGTTTCAGGTGCTCCATATCCTTGCCAATGCTTGGCACTGGAATTCCTTTTAATTTTAGCTATTTTGGTGGGAGTGTTTAGTACCAAATTATGATTTTACTGTCCCTGATATAGCTATTGATGTACAACTTCTTTTCATATGCATATTGGCCATTTAGAGAACATCTGAAAATCAACCAAAGTAATTAACATTAACTTATTAAAGAAAAAATACATGGACATTTCAATAAAGGCAGAAAAAGCATTTCATATTGAATGCTTTCTCCCTAATGTTACAATCAAGATAGGAAGTCCATCATCACTACTTTTACTCAACACTATAGGAGACATCCTAGCCAGTGACAACCAGCAAGAAAAGTAAAAGGTATAATGATTGCACAGGAAGATGTTAAACCATCTGTCACAGATCACAAGACACTGTGATGACTGAAATTCTAAGAGAGTCTACAAAGTATTAGAAATAGTAAGGGAACTTAGCAAGATGGTTGAATATGAGGTCAATATGTAAAAACCAGCAGCGTTTCTATACACTAGCAACAAATATTAAAAATTTAGAATGCCATTTAAAAAGCACAAAACCCCTCAGATACCCAAGAATAAATCTAATGAAAGATGCGTAAGACTTCTACACTGTAACCTACAAAACACTGCTGAGAAAAATTAAAGACCACTTAAATAAATGGAGGGGTGTATTATATTCATGGATTGGAGGAATCAACATAAAGATGTCAGAAAAAAAAGAAATGGAGGCAACCTAAATGTCCATCAACAGATGAATGGATAAAGACGTGGTATACAGACATACAATGGAATACTACTCAGCCATAAAAAAGAATGAAATAATGCCATTTGCAGCAACATGGATGGGTATAGAGACTACCATACTAAGTGAGGTAAGTCAGACAAAGGCAAATATCATATGATATCACTTAATATGTGGAATCTAAAATATGATACAAATGAACTTATTTACAAAACAGAAACTGATTCACAGACATAGAAAACAAACTTATGGTTACCAAAGGGGGAAGATGTGGGGAGGGAAAAATTAGGAGTTGGGGTTAGCAGATACAAGCTACTATATATAAAACAGATAAACTACTGCATAGCATAGGGAACTATATTCAATATATTGTAATAAACTACAATGGAAATGAAAAAGAATATCCATCTATCTGTATCTGAATCAGTCTGTGTACACCAAAAAGTAACACAACGTTGTAAATTAACTATACTTCAATTAAAAAAAATTAGGGGCTTCCCTGGTGGCGCAGTGGTTGAGAGTCCGCCTGTCGATGCAGGGGACACGGGTTCGTGCCCTGGTCCGGGAAGGTCCCACATGCCGCGGAGCGGCTGGGCCCATGAGCCATGGCCGCTGAGCCTGCGCATCCGGAGCCTGTGCTCCACAATGGGAGAGGCCACAACAGTGAGAGGCCCGCGTACCACAAAAAAAAAAAAAAAAAAAAAAAAAATTAGGATGAGTTTTCCCCAAATAGATTGATCTATAGATTCAATGCAAGCCCAGTTAAAATCCTAGCAGGATTTTTTGTCTTGGGGGGTTCTTTTTTTTTTTTTGAAATTAACAGGTTCTTTCTAAAACTTATAAATAAATGGAAATAAGTTCTATAAAGTGTATAAAATGTAAATACAAAGGCCTTTGACTAGCCAAGGCAATCTTTAAGAAAAAGTTATAGGGCTTCAAGACTTATAAAGCTACATTAAGATAGTGTGGGACAAGGTTAGACAGACCAACGTAATGAGAACCTGGAAACAGACCCTCATACATGTGGTCATCTACTTTACAACAAAGGTGCCATAATTATTTAGTGGGGGAAATGGCAAATGACAGCGTTTTCAGCAAGTAGGGCTGGGTCAATCGGCTATCCATAAGGGGGGAAAAGGAAACTTGATCCCAACTTCCTACCTTTCATAAAAATGAATAAACCTGTCTGTGAAAGGTAAAATAGTCAAGCAACTAGAAGAAAACACAGGTGACTATCCTCATGGCTTTGGAGCAGGCAAGCCCTTACATATGATACAAAAAGCACTGATCACAAAAGGCGAGATAAGCAAACCCAGACAGTTTTACCTCAATTGTTTCTGTAATTCTTACGATCCCCTACAATCACTGCCCTATTTAAGTCACTTGGCCTGTAATACAACAGTTGTCTCCCAACAACTGTTCTTTTCCCTTTAATCATTCTTCCATAGTACAGACAGAATAACAAACATAAAAATGTAAATTTAACTGTTACTGCCTTTTTTGAGTAAAAATCCTATAACGGGTTAGCATCTTTAAGAGAATTACATCCAAACTTCTCAGCAGATTACAACTAGCCCTTTATGACCTGGCATTTACCTGCCTCTCCACCCAGGCAGTCTGCTTCTAGCTTGAATTTTAGCTCTACCAGTTTCAGAGTTCACATGGTCACTTTCTGACATTCGGCCTATTCTGTTTGAATTGCCTTTTCCATTTCCTTCACCAATTCGAATTCATCTTTCCAGACTGAGGTTCCGGTACAACATATTTGAGGATTCCATCCGTATACCTTATATTCGGCTGCGTCCCTTGTTGCTATCACATCACAGACTATTGCCCTTCTTTGGTTTTAGCACTTAGAACAAAATTGGCTTAAGTTTCTGGAAGGCGTTAACATCACTGAATCCCAGGACTTAGTTTAGATTCTGAAAGTGGCAGACATTCGAGTTCAGTTACTTGTTTACCTCTACTGAGAGCCGCTCACTCCCACTCCTTCCTGCTCCCCACCCCGCCCCCATTCCCCTCCCGTGGAACTTGCTGGAAGTTTCTTCTATCTGAATTGCACGGGTCAAAGGGCGGTGAGGGAGGGCCTGACCAACGAGATGGAAAGTAAAGCAGCACTGAGACAAATTCAGGCCACCATTCTCCCTTCAGTGCCTTCGGATGGAACACGTTTTTCTTCTGTCTGGGAAGCCAAGTAGGAAGAAAGCCTGGGCCTGTGTCGTTCTGGGGAAAGGAACAGTCCACCCGCACCGGAACCAAAAGGCTTCCTGCAGTCCAGCCTCTGCAAAGGCGGAGCGACTTCCGGCGAGTCCGAGTCCTTTAGGGTTCCCAGCGCCAAGATCCCGGCATCGCCGCGCCATCCGGAACTCGCTCCCGGAAAAGAACACGTAGCCGAGAACGTCACGGGCCACGAAAAGCTTGGCTGCCTCCGGGAGCCATGATGAGAGCTGCAGAGAAAAGGGAGCTCGATGTGCCTTGTGTTATTATTAACAGAAATACAAACGACCCCAAACGCCACACGTTCCTGAGCGATAACAGTACGACACAAACGTCCGTTCGACCTACCACGCACGGAGGCTGAGCGGCTGTGTGGGTGCCGGCTGGGACTGGGTTACGCCAAGGCCTGCGTAACCATGGCTGCAGGGGGCGGGGCCTGACAGGCTGCTCGCCGGCCGGGGGTGGGGGCGGGGCGGGCCAGGAGAGTCGGTCCTCCACGGTCCCAGCCCAACCCGCGCCCGCGCTTCACCTCCCCTCCCCTCGCGGCACGCTGCATGGCTGCTCATTGGCTACGTAGGACGGAAGCTCGGTTGGTGTTTCTCCAGAAGTTTCCCCCTTGGGCGGCGGCGGAGCTGGTACCGTCGGTAGCAGCAGCTCCAGCAGCGGTAACGGTGACTATTAGAGATGGCGGCGGCGGCTGCGGGACCTGCAGTATCCCAGAGGTGCGTGCTTTTCCTTCTCTTTGCTATTATTTGTATCCCCCTCCGTCTTTCTTTAGTTAGAGAGCCCTGCTGAAGTCGTTGTTTTCCTGGCAGGTTTTTCCGGAGCTTCTCAGATGCTCTGATCGACGAGAACCCCCAGGCGGCGTTGGAGGTGAGAGAGCTGGTTCACTGTGCTCTGGGGAACGCAGCCGCGTCGGGTTCCGGCCCACCCCGCCTCTTCCCAGCACTGTCTTCCCGGGGTCGGGGCTGCTGCTTTTCCTGTGTCTCAGCTCCGATGTTGACAGACTCCGCCTCTCCCTTCTGTGTCCCGCAGCGGCCCGGTTACGCTTCCCATCCCTAGTCCGTTCCTGCCTCCTTGGAGCTGCTTAGTAAAACCTGCTTTCCTTTTTGGGGGTAGAGGTGACATTCGTAGTTGGTCTGAAAGGGTTTGTTTGTTTTTTAAATGGCATTTGTGACTGAGAGCAAAAAGTGAAATCTAAGGCTTGATGTTTATTCATCCTGTCTTTCGTTTGACAATCATCCTTGCCATTTCTGTGTACCAGGTTTGTGCTGAGTGCCTGTATGAACTCACACTATTGGAACAGAAACCTTTTCCCGTGTGTGCCCGAAAATTTCCAGATGTCCAGTCATTGTTCATTATCCACTCATTTGTTTATTCCTCAAAACAGTTTCTTGGGGGCAGCTGTGTGGAAGGCACTGTTTGCTCTGGATTAAAGTCTTATTTATGTATTTAACTGACTTGGAAGGCACTTTGTGTTTGTGTTAAGTGAAAAACTATAAAGCTGTGAAGGAAAGCAAAAGAGCAAGAGTTAAATAGTAATTTGAAGTAATAAAGAGAGCCCAAACTAAGAATACATGATGTAGTGGGTCACAAAATGTAGCCAGGGGTTTCTTGCTTTGAAGCATAAAAAAGAGGAAACTTTGTTTTGCTGTTACGATTTAACATATGTAAGGTTAGGAATTTGAGGCAAGAGAACCTTTTACCTAGCTATGACTTCTAAAAGGAATTTGTTCCATGGTTGTTAGTTGACATTTGAGAAGAGGCATGAGGGAGTGAGCTGGGAAGCTCCGGGGAAAGATTATTTCAGGCAGGAAGAGGAGTCCGTGTCAGGATGCTGAGGTAGGAATGAAGTCAGCTGTGCAAGGAGCAGCAAGAAGGCCCATTTGGTTAGAGTGGGATGAAAGTGGAGTAAGAAATGAGGTGGGGAGGAAACCAGGGCGTGGGGCCTTTGGGGCCTTTTAGGTTGGATTATGCTTTTGGGGCCGGGATACCAACACCTTCAAACGAACTGGTTGATTACTCAGGAGTGCTGTGATGTTTCCTAGTGATGCTTTTGGGATCACTATTAGAGTAATGTTACCAGAGGCACTGAGAGTTTTTCTCCACAATTCCTTATGTCAGTTAGATAGCTATTAATTTTCAGAATCTACCTTTGTTATGGTCCTCTTAGGGCCCACGCCTCCTTTGGAAATCTAGTTTATATAATAGCTGCTATTAAAGGATATTAATGTAATGAATTCTCTGTCACGTTACGTCTCAGTTATTTTACTTTTAAAATTATTTATTGAAGTGGGATATCTAATACAAATCTTAAGTCTGTGCTAATGAAGTTTTACATGTATGTATACTACCCAGATCAAGATATAGAATACTTCTATTCTCAAGGCTTTCTCATGTTTTTTCCCAGCCAATAATTCCTCTTACCCACCTGTTCCGTACTCTGTCACCATCAGTTAGTTTTTCTTGGACTTCATATAAAAAGTATCATACACTAGGTATTCAGTTGAGTGTAGATACTCTCTGTCTTGCTTTAAACATTATGGGAGATACATCCATAAGTTGTTTGCTTTTCACTGCTGTGTAGTATTCCACTGTATTAATATAGCACAATTTATTCTAACAGTGAACATTTGGGATATTTCCAGTTGTTAGCTAGTATGAATAAAACCACTGTGAATTTTCTTGTACATGCATTTTGGTGAACACATGCAGTCCTTTCTTTTGGGAGTGCATTTGTTTTTTTCTTTCTAGGAGTGAAATTGGATAGTGTAGGTGTGTGATTAGCTTTAGTACATTTGTCCATAAAGTGTGGCTCTTGGACCAGTAGCATCAGCATCACTTAGGAACTCAGAGAAATGCACATTCTTGGACCCCACTCCAGATTTTCTTTTTCATTTTTTTTGGCTGCGTTCTAGGCATGTGGGATCTTAGTTCCCCAAACAAGGATCAAACCTGTGCCCCCTGCAGTGAAAGCACGGACTGCCAGGGAATTCTCCACTCCAGATTTTCTGAAAGTACTTATGACTCCTGTAGGCCAGTACTCCTTACCCTCCCATTTTACAGAAGAAAACAGACCCAAAGAAGTCCAAGTGGTCTGTCATAGAGATGTATGCGGCCAATTAGAGGCAGAATAGGGACCTCAGGACACGTTTCCTGATTCTTAGTCTAGTGCTGTAGAATAGCGGTCTTCAAAAGCATGATCCCCAGACCTTCTGCAGGAGCATCACCTGGGAATTTGTCAGAAATGCAAATTCTCAGGACCTGCCACAGACCTGAATCAAAAACTGGGAGTGGGGAGAATGATCATGATAAGAACCAGCTTGTGTTAAGAGGAAATGTTCTTCTTAAAACTTAAGATGATCTTCTCACAGAGATAAACAGGCAAATGTTAATTACTAAGTAATTGGTAATAATGAGTAGGGCCGGAACCTTGATGAGAAGTGAGAGTCTGTTTCCCTCTAGATTTTCCCAAGGGTTGGTTTAACAGTA
This sequence comes from Mesoplodon densirostris, assembly GCF_025265405.1. NCBI lineage: Eukaryota > Metazoa > Chordata > Mammalia > Artiodactyla > Ziphiidae > Mesoplodon > Mesoplodon densirostris. The sequence goes on from NC_082677.1 coordinate 25,675,958, forward strand.
GCTATTTTAAAATTAAGGTCGCTTGATATCACATCAGTTAAAATGTCACATTTTTATATAAGACCATCCAAAGAGAAAGTGTATCAAGCTGATTACATTTTTTATTCATTAAACAAACAATGTTAGTGGCAAATGCTGTACTGGGAGCCAGCGAGCTAAAGATGAAACTACTGTAGTGAGGGAGTTTGTAGTCTAGTGGAGAGAGACAGGCATGTCAACAGATCATTAAAATATAAGTACTCCAGTGGAGTGTTGTATCAGGTACAGTAAAGAACGTAGCAGAGTAGAGGCTAACTGGGGAAGTAAAAAAAACTTTGCAGAGGAAGTCTCAATTCAGTAGAGAGAGAATACGTGGATTATGAGAATCTTTCGAGGCCCAGTGTGAGTAGTGCTTAAGAGCATGGGCTCTGGAATCAGGCTGCTTGGGTCAGTATCCTGGTTTCAAGAAAGTTCCTGCTATCACTTTTCTGGATCAGATTTCCTGTCTGTAAAATGGGATTAACTAGGACCACTTCAAAGGGTGATTATGAGGATAAGTAATGTAAAGTACAAGGGTGAGGCCCTCGAGGTAGACATCTTATAGATTCTTTGCTCTCTAGGTTCAAGCCACGCTGGCTTGCTTTCTGCTACTCAGATGTGTCGAGCTCAGTCCTGGTGCAGGGCCTTTGGACTCTGCAGTTCTTTTGCCTAGAATGTAGTCTGTATTGACTATCTCTTGTTTTGCTTGGAAATGCTCATCACTCTAGATTTCATCTGAAATGTCACCTTCTCAAGGAAGCTGTTTTCTCTGACTACCTTATCTGAATTGGGCCCCAATGTAAGCTTCAAGAGTGCAGGGGTTTTGTGTATCAGTTTACCACTGTGTTCTCAGCGTAGTGCCTGGGATGTAGTAGGCACTCAGGTGTGTTAAATGACTCCTACCACAATTCTTGGAACAGCTGTGAAGTGCATGTACAAGGACGCTGAGGCTAAAGAGATTAACGTGCTCAAGGTTATCGAGTTTAGAAGTGACAGGTCTCAGGTTCAAGGCATCAAGGTCATCCTCTGGAGGAGTGGGTAGGATTGGGGTGTATGATATAATTGTTTGGGAGCTGACTTTGAAGTAGTTGACCACAGATAGCTTTGTTGAGGGCATAGCTGGTTAGCATAAAGTATACCTGTTCTACATGGTTATGTGATTTTTCTCCAGGAGTGCTTGCTAGTTTAGGAAGGGAGAAGGCTTGATACTCTTGTTTATCCATGACTGGGATTTAGCTGTGACTAGAAGAAAATGGCAAGTGGGGTCAGGCTGAGCTATCCAGAGCTAAAGGCCTTTAAACGTTAGGTCAGTCTGAGCAGTCTGCTTTTGCTTTTAATCTTAACAAGTAACCTTTTTGGATAGTATTTTAAGAGAGCCTAAAGCTCTATTAAGATTTGGAAATTAATTTTCTAAGATCCACGTCTTAAACAATTTTAATGCCTTAAAAAGGAATTTTCCCCCTATCGTTCTGTGTTATCAGGGTACTTCCTTTACTATTATCTTGTTAAAGATTTCAGTGTAATTATATTTTACACTTCATAGGTTTCTTTACTTTTGCGAACTATAACCCAACCCATTTTCTGTGAGAAGTACTATATCTTTGGATACGTTTCGTATAAGTCTGTTTAAATAGCCCTTTGCTGCTGTGATTCAAATGTTGGCACTGAAGTCCTTGCCTTTTGAGATACCTCTCTTTAGTCCCTTTGTACTCTAGCAGCCAGCAGCTGTTGTCACAGAAACAGTAGAACACTGAAAACATGCCACAAGTCAGATGTAGTTAAGACAACCACAAATAATTATTTTAACGTCACTTTTTCTGGTTTTATTATATTGTATATTCCTTATTCAAAATAAATTTATTGTTGTGTTTTATTCATGACTTACAAGTTGGTGTGTTATAATGTTCAGTTTGTGTTGAGTGGTTTTTTGGTAACTTTTTTTATTGATAGCCTAATAAGTCAGTTGCTTAGTTTATTTAACTGAATGACCATAACTGGTTCTCCTTAACCAACAATTGGTTTGTGTTTTTAAAGGTCATTTGCAAGTTGGTTCAAAATTCAGAAGTTTATACCTGACTCCTAAAGAAAAGGAATATTTTTTGGTAGTTCTTGTTATTAATATAACCAATCAATTATGTATATTGAGCACCTAGTCTTTTTTTTATGAATATGTTGAAGTCCAAACTCTTAATTAATTTATTTATTTTTGCTGTGTTGCGTCTTCGTTTCTGTACAAGGGCTTTCTCTAGTTGTGGCAAGCGGGGGCTACTCTTCATCGCGGTGCGCGGGCCTCTCACTGTCGCGGCCTCCCTTGTTGCAGAGCACAGGCTCCAGACACGCAGGCTCAGTAGTTGTGGCTCATGGGCCTAGTTGCTCCGCGGCATGTGGGATCCTCCCAGACCAGGGCCCGAACCCGTGTCCCCTGCATTAGCAGGCAGATTCTCAACCACTGCGCTACCAGGGAAGCCCAGAAAAGGAATATTTTATTCATCTTTGAAACTCCAGTGTCCGGCCTATGTTTGTTCCATAATATGTGTTTTAAAATACTTTTTGAAAAACAAACAGAAAAACCTGACTACTGAAAAAAATAATACTTTTTGAATTGATGATCCAGATATTATTATAATCTATAACAGCCTTTTTGACCTATAATATACATTTTCTTGGTCAGGAGAGGCTGGAAATGTGGTTTTATGATACATTTGAGTAGATATGTAAGAAGCCATCAGCTGTTTTCAAAATTGTTTGAAAGCTTAGTGGAAGATGGTGTTTTTAGCTTAAGAATTTCAAAGTATTAGAAAATCTTGTATTAATACAAATGTTAGATGGTGTGTGAAAGAAACTTGGAGTAAAATTTTACCATGAGGCAATGTTTAGTGGTTAAAATTTGATTTGGAGTCAGACAGACCCGGATTTGAATTCTATCTCTGGCGCAGTCACTGACTAGGAAGTGAGGGAATGGATTTTCTGCGCACATATGGGGGAAGAGCATTCTAGTGAGAGGGAGCAGCAGGTGCAGGGTCCTGAGATGTTCGAAGAACAGCAAGGAGGCCATTGTGGCTAGAATGGTGGCGCAAGGAGAAGAGTTTTAAGAGGTGAGATGAGAGGGAGAGCAGAAGGTTATATCAAGGAGGGCCTTGCAGATCATTGGAAAGACTTGGGCTTTTGCTGTGAGTCAGCTGGAAAGATGTTGGAAAGTTTTGAGCGGAGACATAGTAACAAGATCTGATTTTCATTACTGCTTGGATCAGGGTGATAGGGGTTAAGATGGTAAAAAGTGGTTTAGATCTTAGGTATGTTGGGTTTTGGGTTTTAGGTTTACGATTACCAAGTATAGTATACATTGCTTTGTGAGATTCACACTGCGAGGTTCAAGCAAAGCCACATGTGTGGCTATTGAAGTAATTTTGCCTGTTAAGAAAACTACCAAGTCCCTAGGGTGTGTGGGCAATGGGTAGAGAATCAAAGCCTTCCTGTTTGCCTGCATTTGTCCTTGGCTTCACTAATTGTGCTCTCTCTTCTTGCATCAGTATTGTTCCAGCTACCACTTACGAACTGTGACCGCCCAGATGGGCAAAAGTTTTAATCCGCTCTGTTAATTCTTGATCAACTGATAGTAGCTATCTATGAGATATTGTATCTGGGCTTTTGACAGAATGCTGTAATTTCGTAGGCCATTGATAAGAGGATAGGAGAGGGCCAGGTAAACTTGATTATGTATTTATTGGTTTCATTAACCTCCCTGAGCTCTAGGTTTAACTTCCATTTTTTTGTTTTGTTTTTTTAAATTTTTGTTTTTATTGGACAGCTTCACATTTTCTAGGCATCTCAAATTCTACATGATCTTTGAATCTTCTCCAAATTAGAAGGAGAAAATCAGTGATGGTCAATGTATATGAACTAAACTCTCCAGAATAAATGAGGTGATAATAATTACCATCTATTGAGTTCTGCTGTAGGCCAGGAACTGCTAAGTGCTTTAGGTAGATATTACATTCAGTTGTTGTCTTTTGAGGGGAGAAGGGAGGAGAAAGGGGGATATTGATCCTCTTGGAAAGAAAAGCTTCAAGCTTGTTTCCCTGTTATCTTTCCTCCAAATACTTTATGATAATAGGTTATTTGATTAAAAATCATGTTTAATTAGAATTCGATGGCTTTTAAAAAACATTTACTGACACTCAACATGTTTGTATTTGTAGGAGCTGACTGAGGCTCTGGAGCAGAAACCAGATGATGCACAGTATTACTGTCAAAGAGCTTATTGTCACATTCTTCTTGGGAATTACCGTGGTAACTTTTCTTACAAAGTATATTGTCTCTATAAGTTACTTACAAATTTTGCCTAAGATGCAATGAATCAAATAAAATAAAGGTTATCTTCCAGGATTTTTAACTTGGTCTTTCATACAAGGTGAAGTAGCCGCAATGTGACAAACATTATGTTGAGCATCACCCATTTAAATTTTATGGTTGTCCATTCTTCTTTAGTGGGTGTAGAATTTGTACAGATATCATTCATGGTTACTGGATATGCTAACAAAGAATAACATCAAATTTACTATTTTACAAAGTATTTAAATGAATTCCTTTTTTTTTTGTTTTGTTTTTTTTGCGGTACGCGGGCCTCTCACTGTTGTGGCCTCTCCCTCTGCGGAGCACAGGCTCTGGACTCGCAGACCCAGCGGCCATGGCTCACGGGCCCAGCCGCTCCGCGGCATGTGGGATCTTCCCGGACCGGGGCATGAGCCCGTGTCCCCTGCATCGGCAGGCGGACTTTCAACCACTGCGCCACCAGGGAAGCCCTCCCTTGTTTTATTTTTTATAAAAAGAATGTATTTCTATATTCTGTAATTTTAATTATCTGGATAGATAATCTGAGTAGGGAGAAATTAAATACCTTGAGTCAGATTACATAAATGATGTTAATGAGAAAATTAGATGAACTTTGTGATACAGAGCTTTATTCATTGCCTGAAGCGCTTTAAGAAGGAAGCTAAATTTTAGGTCATTAGGAAGGTATGAGGGTAATTTTATTTTGGATTAACTTTTCCTAATTTAAAATCATTTGTCCATTCCACCAGCTTGAAAACTTAAAAGTCAGAGGTTAATTCAAATTTTGTGTTTAGTATTTGTTAGGATCCATAAGTAACTGACGAAAAAACCCATTTTTTTCATACGCAGATGCTGTTGCTGATGCAAAGAAATCTCTTGAACTTAATCCAAATAGTTCCATTGCTCTGCTGAGAAAGGGGTATGCAGTAACTACTCTTCTTGCTGGGTCTGGACTATAGTTTCTTGAATGAATTAATTGTAAGCTTTATATAAATAGTAAATTCTGTATTTATACATTTTATAGCTGAATAGGATTCAATTTTAGGTATATTTTATACTTTTATTGTAGTATAGTTAGTATATATATATAGTTTAAAATAGCGATGGTTGAAGTAACTGCAAAGTCTAGATGAAACTCTTGGATTTCACATCCCTTTTTTGCTTCATCATTTGGAATTTACTGTATTTAACTGACTAGAGAACATCTATTCCTTAACCAAGCTGGACAGGCTACATTTAATGAGGACTCTGTTATCTATGTACTTTATATCCCAGTTTGTTTCTGTTGATAAGTGTGACTTTATTCTTTAAGAATCAGAAACGTCTTTAATTCCTTTATATAACTATATTTTGGAATAAGCAAGTATACGCAATTAAAATCAAGAAATTCCTTCTGAAGTGAGTTCCAAAATTGGATTTTAATGGGAATTATACTAGATATTATAGTAGAGTATTTTAGGAAATCTCTTGGCTGGCTTATTAACTAAACTTAAATTTTTTCTTTTAATAGTAGGGCAAATAGTTTTTTTTTTTATTATTTAGAAAGAAGGCTGTTTTTCATGATCTCATGTGTGTGTATTTATTTTTAATATGTTCATGCAGGATATGTGAATACCATGAAAAAAACTATGCTGCTGCTCTAGAAGCGTTTACAGAAGGACAGAAATTAGATAGTAAGTATTAGAATTATATGTAAGTACACTAATCCATTATATCTATGTGTCTTACATACCATAGCTGAATTTTGTTAGTGTAATCTCAAGTTAATTATAGAAACCCAGCTTTTTTCTCTTCTTAATGACATTTCGTGTTGATTGCAGAATTTGAATTTACTTAAAAATTGATTAAATTGGCCTTTCTTTAGCCCTTAAATCACAGATAAACTATCATCAGAAGCAGAAAACTATATAAACACTTAGTGTGCTTCCAAGTACTTAGTCTGGCTTTATTTTTTTTCTAATGGATAAGTGAAAGTTTAATTTGCTCTCACATTCAGAAGTCTATTTAAGTTATTATCCAGATTGCTGAGATAAGGAAATCTTACAATGAAAATTTTTATTGAGGCATGAAGTATTAAGTTTGGGGTAAAGTATGATAGGGTATTGAAGAAATATGGAGGTTTGAGAGTATTGTGAGTTTCTAATATCACCTTTTTGAGAGAAATAGATGAAAATTATCACAGCAGTATAGATATCTGTGTGTAATATTTAGAAATTGTAAGAGCCAAGTATCAAAAACTCTGCAGAGTACAAAAAGGTTGTAAGTAATCTCATAGATAGTTACAGACTACCTAATCCTAATTGTGTACTATCATTTTATCTTCATCTTATGATAGAGTGTTATCACAATTCTCTAAAGCAGTAGCTCCTAACTGGGAATGGTTTTGCCCTATGGGGGACGTGGAGCAGGCTTCCGTGGTTGTGGCTCATGGGCTCTAGGCTCAGGCTCAGTAGTCGTGGCACACGGGCTTAGTTGCTCCATGGCATGTGGCATCTTCCCGGACCAGGGATCGAACCCGTGTCCCCTGCATTGGCAGGCAGATAAAATTGATTTTTTTAAAATCAGAATTCTTCAGGATGAACAAGTAAATATTAAATCTAACTGATAGGTTTAATATTAGGATAGCTATAAACTCTGTTAGGACAGATATTTTTGTCTAATTCACTGTTGCATCCACAGTGCCTAGAATAGTGTTTGGAACATAGGTATTCAGTAATTATTTGTTGAATGAATATGTTACGTTGTGCAGATGAGTGATGTTACAGTCAGTTTGTTCTTTCCAGGTGCAGGTGCTGATTTCATTGTCTGGATTAAAAGGTGTCAAGAAGCTCAGAATGGTAAGTATTCAGGTTTCCCATGGTCTTTCCGTTTAAAAAGAAGTAAATGTTTGACATTTTTTTGTTTTGAACTTTATAACTTATAACTTAAGTAGTGGATGTTCTCTTAGGTTGGGCTTTCCCAAGGTATTTTGATTTTTTACCTCATTCGTTATGTTGAAAGGGAAATTTGGATGGATTTGTTTTGCAGTGATATTACTGGTAAGAAATTACTGGGGAGTCTCAAGTGACTCCAGGATGCAAAGTTAAACCACTTTCCCTTATTAGGTATGCATGGAGAATTGGTTTGCTTAATCAGTATGTTTGTGCCATAGAAATCATATATATAATTTTGCCTATACATGTACTGTTACCTGAAAATGTTTCCTTTTTATGTTTTTAATAGGATCACAGCCCGAGGTGGTAAGTCCAAAGGTTTTATCCTTCCTGTTTGTTTATTTATTTATTTATCGATCTATCTATTTATCTATTTATTTATCTATTTATCTATCTATCTATCTATTGATTGATTGATTGATTGCTGTGTTGGGTCTTCGTTTCTGTGCAAGGGCTTTCTCCAGTTGTGGCAAACGGGGGCCACTTCATCGCGGTGTGCAGGCCTCTCACTGTCGCGGCCTCTCCTGTTGCGGAGCACAGGCTCCAGATGCGCAGGCTCAGTAGTTGTGGCTCACGGGCCTAGCCGCTCTGCATCATGTGGGATCTTCCCGGACTGGGGCACGGACCCGTGTCCCCTGCATTTTCAGGTGGATTCTTAACTGCTGCGCCACCAGGGAAGCCCCTATCCTTTGTGTTTTTACTTAATTATATTATTACTAAATATATTTGAGGCTGGACTCGGAATGAGCTTTCTGTCAGTTACATATCTCTCTAGGGCAGTTTTACTTATTTTCTTCCTCCAAACGCTGTCTCTTCCCTTCTTATTTAGGGACAACTTAGAGGCCACCGTTGACCCAGGGCAAGTTCTTTAGATTTACAGTCTGAACTGGCACACGTAGTTTAGGAAAGTTTGAACTGGTTAAGAGTCACCACTGTTTCTCAGTGGTCAGTGTAGAATGTTTGTTGCAGAGAGGCCAGCCATAAATGGTGTAAGATAATATCAGGAAGGCACCATGGAAATAGTGCTTCATATGTTTTTCAAGAGCAGTTTGATGCCATTGTTAAGCCTGAAGTTTATACTATAGTCTTAAAAATGTTTTTTTAAATGTTATTGTTATTTTCAGCTTAGAGAGTTACTGAATCTTGGAACTGGACATTTTATATGAGACGTTTTCCAAACATATCTTCAGAAATTTTTCTTTTTTTTTATCCTTCTTTTATTTTAGAAGAAAAACGGTTTTTTGAAATTGAAACTCATAAAATTTTAAAAATGCTGAGTAACAGGGAGATCAGCTCGGTGCTTTGTGACCACCTAGAGTGGTGGGATAGGGAGGATTGGAGGGAGGGAGATGCAAGAGGGGAGAGATATGGGGACATGTATATGTATAACTGATTCACTTTGTTATAAAGCAGAAACTAACATACCATTGTAAAGCAATTATACTCCAATAAAGATGTTAAAAAAAATAAAATAAAACAACAACTGAGTATTCTAATTCCTGTGAAGATGAATCTTATTTAACAATTATGGATACCATGCTCTGTAGGAAGTTTTCATGTAGTTATTCCATATCAAAGTAACTATAACACTGGGTAAATTAATAATACATGCATTTTTAATATGCAGTTACTAAACTAACTTGTAAAAATCTTTCTCTTTTAACTTGTCAAAATCAGTCTGCATCCCAGAGGACTTATCAGTCAAAAATCAAGTAAGTGTTTGTTTTTCATAATGCGTGATAAATAAGCCTAAAGGGAAAAAACCCTGTTGTTTGATAGTAAGCAAGTCCTTACCTGTGATTTAAGTATTTCTTAGTTTATAAAAGAAATCATATTAAAACCTTGAAAAACGAATTGTAAGACTGTTAACTGATTTGAATTACTGTTTATATTAAGGTTAAAATCAAATGAAATGCCAATTAAAACTTACTTCACCTGATTCCACATGTCACCTTTCCATATATTAAAGAGAGCCTCTTCCATTTAAGTTATTGCTGTTACCTAGGTAAATAAGTTAGTAGACTTGATAGAATTGTAACTCTACCTTCCTTTTATATTTGGAGTAAATTTTTCATGGAGTAATTCTGCATGAGTTGAAAGTCACTTGCTGAGGGCAGCAGTTACAATCATGAATAAGTATTCAGCAAGGATTTGAGTTATTTTTAGTTGTTCATTAGCTGTGTGTACAACTTGTATTCTTAGTGTAACAGAAAGAAACACAAGGCATTAATCTCGAACTTTGCATCCTGACTGAATTTCAAAGGAAAACTGTGAGACTTTTAAAGATCCAGTGCTTCTGACGTAAAATGGCTTGAAAATGTTAAAGCAAAACAATTTATTTATGTTCTTTCTGGGGAGATACAGGATGACTCTCCAAGTACCTAGTAAACAAGGAACTTTAGTGACAGGAGCAGGGGTAGGGTACGTAAACTTAATAATTGGAACGTTTGGAGTATAAAATAATCCCACATTGATGTGATAAATATACCATGTATCAGGGTACTGTGCTTAGTCCTGGGAATGTGATAGTGGCAGGATAGATAAATAGCTCTGCTCTCATGGAGTTTATAATCCAGTCTAATTTGAAAGTGATGATATATTTTTAGAGCTTTCAGTGGGAAAGATACACATAATTAGAAATCTCTAGGCACACTAATCTTTCCACATACTTTGAGATTGAAGGAAGGTACTGTATTTAATATTGTTCCTGGCAGAATGAGTTAAATTATTTTAATTTTAGCTAATTTGCTTCTGTTCCCTGTGCTCAGGGCTGTTTGCCCTCAGCTTCAGTAAAGAGATCCTGGAATGCGGGGTCAGGTTGACCTGGGTCCAGTGTAATGCCTGCTACTGGTGTGCCAATTGCCTCACCCTTCTGAGCTTACCTTTTTATTTTTTTCATTTGTAAAATAGGGATGGAAGTGTTTTACTTCTTAGTATTAGGTTGAAATGAGAGGATAAAACTGTTGATGGTGTATTAGAATTGTTACCTGTTAGAATAAATTTTATCTTTAAAACTAGCTGTGCGTGTGGCCTCATGCTGTGTGGTGTGGCCAAAAAAAAAACAACGATTAGTTTAAGCACACAGTATTAGAGATATGTTAGAACCTAGAAAATTATGTAAGTATTTATTAAATCCACTGGAGGGGTTTTGGACATCATCGACCTTACTTTTCTCTTCTGTTAGTACAGGTCATATGAAATTAGTTACATAAAATTGTTTCTGTGAATCAACAGCTGCTTTGCTATTTTGTTCCTCAAGGTGGAGCTCTTGTTCATCAGATTATATACAGTTTTTATCTTGACAAAACAAGAAACAACTTTCAGAAAATTTAAGTTCTAAGTTTCCTTTATCTTTTTTATAGGTATGACTGGTATCAAACAGAATCTCAAGTGATCATTACACTTATGATCAAGAATGTTCAGAAGAATGATGTAAATGTGGAATTTTCAGAAAAAGAGGTTATAGTTTTTGAATTATTTTTGGTTGAGGTTAAATACTTTTATTTGTAAATATAAATATATATTGCAGAATAATCTATAGCAGTCTATTAGATATATATCATTTCTTCCTGAGATAATTTGGAAAATGCTGATGAAAATCTGAAGCATTGCTTTTCCATTTGAGTCACTTTAAGTTTTGAGACAAGAGTATGTATACTGTAGGTTATAGCTAGGTGTGCATTGTTTTCTCTTTCTTTAGATTTGGAATTCAAAGCAGAATTTGGTTGACAAATATAAAAGACATTAGTAAGATACGTGCTTTGGTTACACATTTGTGTGGTGTACTTCATGAAAAAGATCCACTTAATTGTTGGGACTTATATATCTTAGAATTTACTAATCATATTAAGTGACTATGACTTTCAATAACTTGGTTTCTTAGCATTTAGTAGAAAACCTTGTGATAGATATTTGAGAGTTCATGGTAGAACTAGATGTTTTGCACATGACTATTTCTTTGTTATGTATTGTATTATTTTGTTCTTGTAGATTGAGTTTCCTTGAGATTTAAATGTTCAGTATGTGTTATGAAACATACTCTGTTCTGCTACTTAATTACGTATATGAGAATTCATGCGAAGGATACCAGATTTTTAAAAGATTATTTTGGGATTCTTAAGTCTGATATTCCATAGAAAGTTTTGAAAATAATCTGCAGCAGTACTGAAGTTCTGTAATTGTACTCAGTTTAAGTACTTTACCCTTCTTTAAATACATTTATAAAATGTGCTACTAATTTTGTGATCATTAGTTGTCCGCATTGGTGAAACTTCCCTCTGGAGAGGATTATAATTTGAAGCTGAGACTTCTTCATCCTATAATACCAGAACAGAGCACATTTAAAGTACTTTCAACAAAGGTAAGATAATTGGAAAGGGTTATTAGTCGTAGTCTGTGATTGTGAGCTTATAGATCCTTCCAGCCACATATCTTTAAATTAAATAGGAACAATAATTTTTGAATCGTTTTTCCACCTTCCCAAATTCTAGGAAAATGGATTGTAAAAATCTAACCTCAAAAATGTTTGGGGCCTCCCTGGTGGCGCAAGTGGTTAAGAGTCCGCCTGCCGATGCAGGGGATACGGGTTCGTGCCCCGGTCTGGGAGGATCCCATATGCCGCGGAGCGGCTGGGCCCGTGAGCCATGGCCGCTGGGCCTGCGCATCCGGAGCCTGTGCTCCGCAACGGGAGAGGCCACAACAGTGAGAGGCCCACATACCGCAAAAAGGAAAAAAAAAAAAAAAAAAAAAAAAAAAATGTTTGTATGCTTATTAAGATAGGTATAATACTTCTCAATAAAGAGGTTTTCATAAAAGATACAGTGATCAGCATTTTTTTAAGATTTGATATTGACAGTGTCTCATGTCTTGAACTTGTCAGTTTGGTCTGTTGTGATATACAAATACTTCCCTCACACTTTCTTATGCAGTTAAAAATACAGACTACTATAAAGATGAATCTGCTTTCTTGTTTTTTAGTTAAGCTGACTTTTAGGTTACTTTGTTATGAAGGATTAATGAATAATTTAAATTGCAGTTTGAGTAAACATAATTTTTAGATTCCTTTATATTTTCAAAATGAAGTAAAAATATGCAATAGAATTAAAATTCATGGAATATATCAGCTACCAGTCAAAAGATGTAGTACGAGTAGGTAGAAGTACAATTTAGCAGGAAAAATACTAAACTGAAAATCAAAAAATCTGACTGGTTCTTTGCTTGCCCTGTTAATTTAGAGTAGTCACACATAGGACAAGATTTTCAGCATCTATAAAAATGAGAGGGATATGGACTGTGAACTCTGAAATCCTTTCATCTGTAAGATTGTATGAAGGTATATGATGAGTTAATGAGAAAGAATGATATAAATTCCATGACTACACCTTTTTTATGCATATGTCCTGCAACACAGTGTGTTATTTAACTTTTGAGTTTAGTTGTGTGGATTTTCCTATCATAGAATAGAGTCAGGGTTGGCCTGTGTCATGAAGAATGGTAACTGGGCCTGCGTGAAGAAGGGGACACCTGAAGAGGGTTGGAGCAGGAAGTAAAGAAGTAAAGAAGCAGTAGTTTTTGCATCTAGTTAAAAATGATCTGCTCACTTATCTATTTGAAATGTACAAAGTACAGAGCTGTTTACTTAAGAGGCAGAGATAGGAAACAGTTGCTTGGACAATAGAAAGTGAGAAAAAGGGTGACGTACTGTGAAGATTTTCGTCTTACAGGCCCCATCCACATTGGGTAGAATTTAATAAGATAATATTGGGTACAATAAGCACAAAACTATAACTAGATTTGAGAGGGAGATAGGTCAGAAAATTAGGAGTTTGGCATTTTTATACATCTTTCTATTGAGAGGTTGTTAATGCATGTTTTTTTGAAGTAATTTAAATTGATTTGTGTGATGGCAAATAATTTAAAAACCTGTGTTACTGAGCCACCTTGTATAATGGAATAGTGTGGTTGGTGAATACACAAGTATGTGTGGCTACAATCGAGGATTTAACTAAGCAGCGTCCTGTCTTACTCTTTATTCTCCTTTGAATCTTGTGAGTGCTTATTGATTCTAACCATTCCTCTTACTGTGTTCCCAGTTTGCCTTTTTTGCTCCTTGCTCCTTTCTTTAAATGCTACATAACTACTTTCCTTTCCTGTGTAGTAGTTTGTTTATATGTACACATTTATTTCCCTTACTCTTAGTAAGTCTTCTGAAGATAAGAAGGTGTCATATTTGTGTCTCTGTATGTGCTTCAGGTAGGGTTACCAGATACAGTATAGGATGCCCAGTTAACTTTCTATTTTTATTTTTCTGAATTTTATTTTATTTATTATTTATACAGCAGGTTCTTATTATCTGTTTTATACACATCACTGTGTATATGTCAATCCCAATCTCCCAATTCATCCCACCACCACCACCACCCCGCCCCCGCTTTCCCCCCTTGGTGTCCATACGTTTGTTCTCTACATCTGTGTCTTAATTTCTGCCTTGCAAACTGGTGTTCATCTGTACCATTTTTCTAGATTCCACACATGTGCGTTAATATACAATATTTGTTTTTCTCTTTCTGACTTACTTCACTCTGTATGACAGTCTCTAGGTCCATCCATGTCTTTACAAATGACCCAATTTCTTTCCTTTTTATGGCTAGTATTCCATCGGATATATGTACCACATCTTCTTTATCCATTCATCTGTCAGTGGGCATTTAGGTTGCTTCCATGACCTGGCTGTTGTAAATAGTGCTGCAGTGAACATTGGGGTGCATTTGTCTTGTCATTTTCGACGCACCACAGTTTATTTATTTATTTATTTTTGAATTTATTTTTTAACATCTTTATTGGAGTATAATTGCTTTACAATGTTGTGTTAGTTTCTGCCGTATAACAAAGTGAATCAGCTATAAGTATGCATATATCCCCATATCCCTTCCCTCTTGCGTCTCCCTCCCACCCTCCCTATCCCACCCCTATAGGTGGTCACAAAGCACCGAGCTGATCTCCCTCTGCTATGCGGCTGCTTCCCATTAACTATTTTACATTTGGTATATGTCACTGCCACTCTCTCACTTCATCCCAGCTTACCCTTACCCCTCCCCGTGTCCTCAAGTTCATTCTCTATGTCTGTGTCTTTATTTCTGTCCTGCCACTAGGTTCTTCAGAAACATTTTTTTTTTTTTTTAGATTTCATATGTATGTGTTAGCATACGGTATTGGTTTTTCTCTTTCTGACTTCACTGCATATGACAGACTCTAGGTCCATCCACCTCACTACAAATAACTCAGTTTCGTTTCTTTTTATGGCTGAGTAATATTCCATTGTATATATGTGCCACATCTTTTTTATCCATTCATTTGTTGATGGACACTTAGGTTGCTTCCATGTTCTGGCTATTGTAAATAGTGCTGCAGTGAACATTGTGGTACATGTCTCCTTTTGAATTATGGTTTTCTCAGGGTATATGCCCAGTAGTGGGATTGCTGGGTCATATGGTAGTTCTGTTTTTAGTTTTTTAAGGAACCTCCATAGTGGCTGTATCAATTTACATTCCCACCAGCAGTGCAAGAGGGTTCCCTTTTCTCCACACCCTCTCCAGCATTTGTTGTTTGTAGATTTTCTGATGATGCCCATTCATTCTGACCAGTGTGAGGTGATACTTCATTGTAGTTTTGATTTGCATTTCTCTATTAATTAGTGATGTTGAGCATCTTTTCATGTGTCTCTTGGCCATCTGTATGTCTGTATGTCTTCTTTGGAGAAATGTCTATGTAGGTCTTCTGCCCTTTTTTCTTAATATATAAATTTTATTTTATTTATTTATTTTTGGCTGCATTGGGTCTTTGTTGCTGTGTGCAGGCTTTTTCTGGTTGTGGTGAGCGAGGGCTACTCTTCGTTGCAGTGCGTGCACTTCTCGTTGTGGTGGCTTCTCTTGTTGTGGAGCATGGGCTCTAGGCGCGCAGGCTTCGGTAGTTGTGCGGCACGTAGGCTTAGTTGCTCCGTGGCATGTGGGATCTTCCCGGACCAGGGCTCGAACCCATGTCCCCTGCATTGGCAGGCGGATTCTTAATCACTGCACCAGCAGGGAAGACCTTCTGCCCATTTTTTGAGTGGGTTTGTTTTTTTAATATTGAGCTGCATGAGCTGTTTATATATTGTAGAGATTAATCCTTTGTCCATTGATTTGTTTGCAAATATTTCTCCCATTCTGAGGGTTGTCTTTTCGTCTTATTTATGGTTTCCTTTGCTGTGCAAAAGCTTTGAAGTTTCGTTAGGTCCCATTTGTTTATTTTTGGTTTTATTTCCATTACTCTAAGATGTGGGTCAAAAAAGATCTTGCTGTGATTTATGTGAAAGAGTGTTTTTCCTGTGTTTTCCTCTAAGAGTTTTATAGTGTCTGGTCTTATATTTAGGTCTTTAATCCATTTTGAGTTTATTTTTGTGTATGGTGTTAGGTAATGTTCTAATTTCATTTTTTTACATGTAGCTGTCCAGTTTTCCCAGCACCACTTATTGAAGAGACTGTCTTTTCTCCATTGTATATCCTTGCCTCCTTTGTCGTAGATTACTTGACCATAGGTGTGTGGGTTTACCTCTGGGCTTTCTGTCCTCTTCCATTGATCTATATTTCTGTTTCTGTGCCAGTACCATATTGTCTTGATTACTGTAGCTTTGTAGTATAGTCTGAAGTCAGGAAGCCTGATTACTCCAGCTCTGTTTTTTTCCATCAAGATTGCTTTGGCTATTCGGGGTCTTTTGTGTCTCCATACAAATTTTAAGATTTTTTGCTCTAGTTCTGTAAAAAATGCCATTGGTAATTTGATAGAGATTGCATTGAATCTTTCGATTGCTTTGGGTAGTATAGTCATTTTCACAATATTGATTCTTCCAATCCAAGAGCATGGTATATCTCTCCATCTGTTTTTGTCATCTTTGATTTCTTTCATCAGTGTCTTATAGTTTTCTGAGTATGGTCTTTTACCTCCTTAGGTAGGTTTATTCCTAGGTATTTTATTCTATTTTGTTGCAGTGGTGAATGGGATTGTTTCCTTAATTTCTTTCTGATCTTTTGTTGTTAGTGTATAGGAATGCAAGAGATTTCTGTGCATTAATTTTGTATCCTGCAACTTTGCCAAATTCATTGATTAGCTCTAGTGGTTTTCTGGTGGCATCTTTAGGATTCTCTATGTATAGTATTGTGTAATTTGCAAAGAATGACAGTTTTACTTTTTCTTTTCCAATTTGTATTCCTTTTATTTCTTTTTCTTCTCTGATTGCCATGGCTAGGACTTCCAAAACTGTGTTGAATAATAGTGACAAGAGGGAACATCCTTGTCTTGTTCCTGATCTTAGATCCTGATCTTAGAGGAAATGCTTTCAGTTTTTCACCATTGAGAATGATGTTTGCTGTGTGTTTGTCATATATGGCCTTTATTATGTTGATGTAGGTTCCTTCTATGCCCACTTTCTGGAGAGTTTTTATCATAAATGGGTGTTGAATTTTGTCAGAAGCTTTTTCTGCATCTATTGAGATGATCTTGTGGCTTTCATTCTTCAGTTTGTTAATATGGTGTATTAATTTGCCTCTACTGAAGAATCCTTGCATCCATGGGATAAGTCCCACTTGATCATGGTGTATGATCCTTTTAATACTGGTCTGAAATTTTCTTTTTTTGTAGTATCTGTCTGGTTTTGGTATCAGGGTGATGGTGGCCTCAAAGAATGAGTTTGGGAGTGTTCCTTCCTCTGCAATTTTTTGGAAGAGTGTGAGAAGGATGGGTGTTAGCTCTTCTCTAAATGTTTGATAGAATTCACCTGTGAAGCCATCTGGTCCTGGACTTCTGTTTATGGGAAGATTTTTAATCACAGTTTCAATTTCATTACTTGTGATTGGTCTGTTCATATTTTCTATTTCTTCCTGGTTCAGCCTTGGAAGGTTATACCTTTCTAAGAATTTGTCCATTTCTTCCAAGTTGTCCATTTTATTGGCCTAGAGTTGCTTGTAGTAGTCTCTTATGATGCTTTGTATTTCTGTGGTGTCCATTGTAACTTCTTTTATATTTCTGATTTTTATTGATTTGAGTCCTCTCCCTCTTTTTCTTGATGAGTCTGGCTAAAGGTTTCTCAATTTCGTTTATGTCCTCAAAGAAACAGCTTTTAGTTTTATTGATCTTTGCTGTTGTTTTCTTTGTTTCTATTTCATTTATTTCTGCTCTGATCTTTATGATTTTTTTTGCTTCTACTAACTTTGGGTTTTGTTTGTTCTTCTTTCTCTAGTTCCTTTAGGTGTAAGTTTAGATTTTTTATTCGAGATTTTTCCTGTTTCTGGAGGTAGGATTGTACTGCTGTAAACTTCCCTCTTAGAATTGCTTTTGCCACATCCCACGTGTTTGTGTTTTTTACCTTTTTTTCTCTGTAATTGACTTCTAATCTCATAGCGTTGTGGTCAGAAAAGATGCTTGATATGATTTCAGTTTTCTTAAATTTACCGAGGCTTGATTTGTGACCCAGGATGTGGTCTATCCTGAAGAATGTTCCATGCACACTTGAGAAGAAAGTGTAATCTGTTCTCGGATAGAATGTCCTATAAACATCAATTAAATCTGTCTGGTCTCATGTGTCACTTAAAGCTTGTGTTTCCTTATTAATTTTCTGTCTGGATTATCTGTCCATTGGTGTAAGTGAGGTGTTAAGGTCCCCCACTATTATTGTCTTACTGTCAATTTTCTGTTTTATAGCTGTTAGCATTTGCCTTATGTATTGAGGTGCACCTTTGTTGGGTACATATATACTTATAATTGTTATATCTTCATTTTGCATTAATCCCTTAATCATTAGGTAGTGTCCTTTCTGGTCTCTTGTAACATTCTTTATTTTAAAGTCTATTTTATCTGAGTATTGCTGCTCCAGCTTTCTTTTGATTTCCATTTGCATGGAATATCTTTTTCCATCCTCTCACTTTCAGTGCGTATGTGTCCCTAGGTCTGAAGTGGATCTCTTGTAGACAGCATATATGTGGGTCTTGTGTTTGTATCCTTTCAGCAAGCCTGTGTCTTTTGGTTGGAGCATTTAATCCATTCACGTTTAAGGTAATTATCAATACGTGCCCCTGTTACCATGTTTTTAATTGTTTTGAGTTTGTTTTTGTAGGTTCTTTTCTTCTCTTGTGTTTCCCACTTACAGAAGTTCCTTTAGCATTTGTTGTAGAGCTGGTTTGGTGGTGCTGGATTCTCTTACCTAGCTTCTCCTTGTCTGTAAAGCTTTTGATTTCTCTGTCAAATCTGAATGAGATCCTTTCTGGGTAGAGTAATCTTGATTGTAGGTTCTTCCCTTTCATCACTTTAAATATATCGTTCCACTTCCTTCTGGCTTGTAGATTTTCTGCTGAGAAATCAGTGTTAACATTATGGGAGCTCCCTTGTATGTTATTTGTCGTTTTTCCCTTGTTGCTTTTAATAATTTTTCTTTGCCTTTAATTTTTGTCATTTCGACTACTATATGTCTCAGCCTGTTTCTCCTTGGGTTTATCCTGCCTGGGACTCTCTGAGCTTCCTGGACTTGGGTGGCTATTTCCTTTCCTATGTTAGGGAAGTTTTCAACTATAATCTCTTCAAATATTTTCTTGGGTCCTTTCTCTCTCTCCTCCTCCTGAGACCCCTGTAATGTCAATGTTGGTGCATTTAATGTTGTCCCAGAGTTCTCTTAGGCTGTCTTCATTTCTTTTCATTCTTTTTTCTTTATTCTGTTCAGCAGCAGTGAATTCCACCTTTCTGTCTTCCAGGTCACTTATCCATTCTTCTGCCTCAGTTATTCTGCTATTGGTTCCTTCTAGTGTATTTTTCATTTCAGTTATTGTGTTGTTCCTCTCTGTTTGTGTGTTCTTTAATTCTTCTAGGTGTTTGTTCTTTAACTCTTCAGGGTCTTTGTTAAACATTTCTTGCATCT
This sequence comes from Mesoplodon densirostris, assembly GCF_025265405.1. Taxonomy (NCBI): domain Eukaryota; kingdom Metazoa; phylum Chordata; class Mammalia; order Artiodactyla; family Ziphiidae; genus Mesoplodon; species Mesoplodon densirostris. The sequence goes on from NC_082677.1 coordinate 25,695,182, forward strand.
TCTTGATCTTTGCCTCCATTGTTTTTCCAAGGTCCTGTATCATCTTCACTCTCATTATTCTGAATTCTTTTTCTGGAAGGTTGCCTATCTCCACTTCATTTAGTTGTTTTTCTGGGGTTTTATTTTTTTCCTTCATCTGGTACATAGTCCTCTGCCTTTTTATTTTGTCTGTCTTTCTGTGATTATGGTTTTCATTCCACAGGCTGCAGGATTATAGTTCTTTTTGCTTCTGCTGTCTGCCATGTGGTGGATGAGGCTATCTAAGAGGCTTGTGCAAGCTTCCTGATAGGAGGGACTGGTGGTGGGTAGAGCTGGGTGTTACTTTGGTGGGCAGAGCTCAGTAAAACTTTAATCCACTTGTCTCCTGATGGGTGGAGCTGCGTTCCTCCCTGTTGGTTGTTTGACCTGAGGTGACCCAGCACTGGAGCCTACCTGGCTCTTTGGTGGGACTAATGGCAGACTCCAGGAGGGTTCACCGAGGAGTACTTCCCAGAACTTCTGCTGCCAGTGTCCTTGTCCCCGTGGTGAGCCACGTCTGCCCCCTGCCTCCGCTGGAGACCCTGCAATACTAGCAGGTAGGTCTGGTTCAGTCTCCTGTGGGTCACTGCTCCTTTCCCCTGGGTCCTGGTGTGCACACTACTTTGTGTGTGCCCTCCAAGAGTGGAGTCTGTGTTTCCCCCAGCCCTGCCAAAGTCCTGCAATCAAATCCCGCTCACCTTCAAAGTCTGATTCTCTAGGAATTCCTCCTCCCGTTACCGGACCCCCAGGTTGGGAAGCCTGACATGGGGCTCAGAACCTTCACTCCAGTGGGTGGACTTCCGTGGTATAAGTGTTCTCCAGTTTGTGAGTCACCCACCCAGTGGTTATGGGATTCGATTTTATTGTGATTGCGCCCCTCCTACCATCTCATTGCATCTTCTCCTTTGTCTTTGGATGTGGGGTATCTTTTTTTGGTGAGTTCCAGTGTCTTCCTGTCGATGATTGTTCAGCAGTTAGTTGTGATTACAGTGCTCTTGCAAGAGGAATTCTCAAGACACAGTTCTTTTCTTTTTTCTTTTCCTTTGTGCTTCCTCTAGTTTCACTTGTTCACAGGGTGCTTCATGCAGAGGCCTCACACCCGGCACTTCACAGCAGTGACTAGTGAGAAATGGCTGATCTGACACCTCAGCTTGGTGGGCTGGCAATCAGTGAATAATTTTTAAATATAAGTATGTTTCATTTGCTAAATTTGGCAGCCTTAGCCCTAGGCACTGTTTGTAGTGAGTGGGTGGTCAGTAATTGTTCAGAGAATGAATTTATATTGGATTCTGATGTTGGCCTTATGAAGTTGGCAGGGTGTAGTAAGTATTTTCCTTCTTAGTTTTACAGGTGAAAAGAAATTGAGGTTCATGGACTTAAAATGCCTTCCCCAAGTTCACAAGTTACTAAATTGTTCAGTGTGGCCCAGGAAAAATACTTATCCTTCTGTAAAGCAGTTGCTTCTTTTCATAGGTTTTTCTGTCTGGACTAAAGAATTTATATTTGTAGGATATATTCGGGAGGATGATTATTTTTATTGTCCTAGCCCAAAGTAATATATATTAATTTGTTAAACTACCAGTTTTTAAGCTGTGTTTTATGGGAAACAAATGGAAAGAATTGTACTTAATTATATCTTAATGGAAATGATGAAATTTTTGAATCTTTTTATACAACAGAGGGAGACAATGTTAAAATACTGGAAATGTTTCTCTGGGTTACTGAGTCTTGTTTAGTGATGACACTAAAAGGGAAAAATAGTAATTTGCTTTTCATACGTTTGCAGGTGTCTTGAATCATTTATGTGGTTGGATAAAAGGGTGCATTTTGCTTGGGAAAATATTCCTGAAATGAGAGATTCTGTAAAATCTGTGGTTTAAAAGGGCTGTTTCTTTGCCTTTTGAGAATCCTGTTTTCTTTCTCACCTTCAAATATGCATGTTGCATATTTATGTATAACCATTGGTTAAGTGTTATTAATTCAAACGAAATATAATTTGCAATGAAAAGAGGAAGAGGTAGTAAGTATCCTTAAGATACAGAAATAGCATTTCTTAACTAAATTTTTTTTTTCGGGGTGGGGGTGGTGGTGCCACACTGATCAGCTTGCAGGATCTTAATTCCCTGACCAGGGATTGAACCTGGGCCCTGGCAGTGAAAGTGCTGAGTCCTAACCACTGGACTGCTGGGGAATTCCTTTAATTAAATGTTTTACAGTGTAATATGTAATATGTTTTTCTTAGTCAGAATTCATATTTTTTTAGTACCTTTGATAGTTATTTCTACGTTCTACTGAATACCAGCTTACATATCTGCCTATTAATCCATTTTTTTAATTAAGAAACTGTAATGGTTCTTTTATTTCATTTTGTTAATATCATGACAATATTCTCTTATCACAACCACAGGATTATAACTTCAGTAACATCTATGCTGTGAAATATTCATTTTAAAGATTAATATTCACTTCCTGTAAGAAAAAATTAGAATTCTCAGAATCCTTTGGAGTAAATTTGCCCTTGTGGAAATGTTCTTGTGTTCCTATTTTTAGTCAAAGTAATTTTTTGTATTATATCAATATAAAATATGAAGGCTTTTAACTGAAATTGTGGGAAATAAAAATGTGTGTCTTAGAGACAAAGAGCCCCCTTCTGCCTTCTTAACCCACTAAAATTTGAGAAGTTTTAAAATTCCTTTTCTTGATATTCATAGAAGAATCTTAATGATGATATAATGGGGTTGGAGGTGTCCCGGCAGGATACTACTGCTTTTTTAAACACACAGATGTGTGTGGGGTTTTGGATTATTATTTTGTTATGCTTTTTTGTTTGTTTGTTTGTTTTTGTTTTTGCGGTACGCGGGCCTCTCACTGCTGTGGCCTCTCCCGTTGCGGAGCACAGGCTCCGGACGCGCAGGCTCAGCGGCCATGGCTCACGGGCCCAGCCGCTCCGCGGCATGTGGGATCCTCCCGGACCGGGGCGTGAACCCGTGTCCCCTGCATCGGCAGGCGGACTCTTAACCACTGCGCCACCAGGGAAGCCCTGCTTTTTTGATATGGTTGTGGTAATAGGGTTTTTTTTGTTGTTGTTGTTTGTGTTTTTAAATAACTTTAGTTGCTGATATCCACAAATTGTAGAGCTGCCTTTTCTATTAATGTATATACATTTATTTTTAAAAGAAAAGGATTTTACTGTCCATACTGTCTGTAGCTGTCTTGTTAAACTTATTCATTATGGGTATTTTTTTTATGCCCTTAGATGTTTTACAGCAAAGTATTTCATGATAGGCATTTACTGTAGCTTATTTAGCCAATGCCATGTTGTTTGACCTTTGGAGAATTATAGTAGGTAACTGTTTTGATTGCTGTGTATTATCCCATGTAGTCCTCACAGTTACTGCATGGTGTAGGTATTGTTATTACCTTTTTACAGGTATGGAAACTGAACTTAGAGATGTAAAATAATTTGCCCAGATTTTCAGCTAATTGTAACAATGATGAAGATATTCATAATAGCATTCAGTTGTTTCTTGCCAGACACAATGCTATATTGTTTTCATATGTGGTTTTATTTAATCCTCAAAAGAATCCTAAGTGAGGTAGACCCTATTAATCCCATCTTACAAGCGAAACTGAGGCTCAGTGTGATTAGTCATACATCCAGCAAGTGGCACCTATTTGTGACTCTTTTGGAATTACACAACTGACTGTTTTTGACTTGTCCTCAACCTCTGCTTACTTCTGAGGAAATAAAATAAGTAAAACTAGCAGAAAAAGACACTTCCAGCAGGTTACTCTTATTTATTGGCTCTCTCATTTCTAAAATAAGTGAGATGATGTATATGAAGCACTTAGTACATGGGGTATGTAATAAGTGCTCAGTAAATATTACTGCTATTATTTAATACTGATGATTTAGATTTTTATTCAGGTTGTAAAAGCAATAAATGCATATCATAGAAAATTTGGAAAAATATAAGTGAGCTGAGAATGTAATCACTCAGTCACATTACTGATGACATTTTGGCATACTTCCTTCCAGATAATTAGATATTTCCCAAAACTTAGGTCTGTCACTACAGATGATGGATGCTGGAATTTTTTGTTTATGGGAATGTGTCTTCTGATTGATTTCTTCAAGAAGAATAGAGGTGGTGGTCTTATGCACCAGCACAGTGCCTGGCTCACAGTAGGTACTCAGTAAATACTTGAACTGAGCTTCTAGAACTTTGGAGAAGTTTATTCAGTTTCTCTTCATTCATTACCATCTTTTGCATTAAAAACAATTATAAAATGATCTTGAGTGTAAAAATAAAGACAGTAGATGTGCAGTCTGGCCTCAGGGAAGACTGAGCTATTCTAATATTAGACAGAGGGTTTTGATACAGTAATTAAATGTGCAAAGAGCTGAGTGAGAGAATACTGGAAAAGCTGCATTCTAGAGATCAGGAAACACTGATTTATTGACTGCAGGCTTGAAACAGATGGTTCTCAAAAGTTTGCCAGAAAAAAAAAGTTTACCGGTAAACTGCACAGCCCTCTAGTCTCTGGGAAAGATTCCTTCACCATCAATTTGTAGTAGTAAGTGGGAGGTCACTTACCTCTTTTTAAGAAGGTAGTGTCTGGAAGAGCCATGATCCTTTAGCAGTATGGCTTTTCTTTAAACCTGAAGTTCCATTCATTGGAAAAAATTAAACTCTCTGCTGTGCAAAGGAGACCTTAGAAGTGGGTGGTAGTACACATAATATTGAAAACTGACAACCCAACAGAAGAGGGATTCTTATTAGTAGTTTGTGAATACTGCTTTGGGATATTATGGCACATTGAAAGCCTTCCCTGTGCATATGAGAGCAACATTCAAGCAAACTACCAAAGGTTTTTTTTTTTTTTTTAATTGGAGTACAGTTGCTTTACAAAGCTGTGTTCGTTTCTACTGTACAGCAAAGTGAATCAGCTGTACATATTCATATATCCCTTCGTTTTTGGATTTCCTTCCCATTTAGGTCACCACAGAGCACTGAGTAGAGTTCTCTGTGCTATACAGTAGGTTCTCATTAGTTATAAACTACCAAAGTTAACTTTTAAATTATTTTTGACTTAAGTAAAAATAGAATGGCTGATTAATGGTCCCAATAAAAATATCTGAAATTGTACTGGTGGTAATTTGAGAAGTATCTGTCAGAATCATTTCTAAAAGCATATATAAGCATTAAAAGTGAAGTAGGTGTAAAAAGGAATTCATAGAATATTAGTCTCCCCCCTTTTACCTTTTAAAAAAGCTGTTTTAAATGGTTTATTATGTGTACCTCTTTTAATGAATGGATTAAGTATAATTTCAAGTTCAGGTCAGCATGTCTCAGTTGAAACAGGTTGTGACTTAGGGCTTCGGCTTTATAAAGGCTCTTTGTTCATAGTGCACAATTATTTAGGTCATAGAGGCTTTCAGAGATGTGACTGCTCTTCATGTGAAACAAGGGACTTTTTATAGATGGTGCTTAGCTCCGGAACACGCGTGGATATAGGGTGCCCCGTGGCTGAGGTTAGTTAAGGATAGTTTGGATGTACACTCTGTCTGTGAGGTCTTCATTTCTGGATGAGTTGAAAATTAAAGGAGCAAGATGCAGTTTTAAATTTTCGTATAATATTAATAGTCCTTTTCAGTAACTATTTCTGTGTCATTGCCAGCTGTTGGATTTCTGACCCTTTTTGATAAATATCCCAGCAGTGACAGCTTAAAATAATCAGAGTACTTTCACTTAATACTGTGTATGAAAAAATAGTGATAGTATTTTACTTTATAAAAGTTAATCATAGTTCATTTTAGGGAATTCTGGAGATCCTTTTAAATGTTTGATTTTATTTACGTAGAATTTAAACATGTAAATTACATTAAAAATGCTCATTGTTTTGCCCCTTTTCTAGTGAGATTTGTTTCCTGTTTTTCTCATGAAAACGTTTTTTGTTACATTTCTATGCGTCTTAAGAAAATACCCTTCCGTTCCATCACTTCATATCTGACTGAAAATATTGGCAGATTTCTTTTAGTGTTTTGTTAAAGTATTTTAAAATGCACATTTTAAGGATTCTCCCCCTAAATGCTGTTGGTAGAAAGATTACCAGTAATTGTTAATTTAAATGATTCATCTTCCCCAAAGGGGTCAAAGAACCAAAGTGTGACACAGTAGGCTTTTCTTTTTGTAAAGTCTGTCTTCTGGGTGTTTTTTCTACTTACAAAAGTAGTAATTCTTTTCTTAGAAAAAGCGTTAGAATATAAAATTCTAATTTGATTCTTAAACTATTTGCATAATAATTATAACTGTGTTTACCAGCACTATAAATGCTGATTTTTGCTAGGCTAAAAATGAGGGCGAGAGCATTATTTGAATAAGGAAAGCATAAGGTAAATGCTATGCGAGTGTATGTTAGGGTTAAGGGTAGATTCTAAGGGAGCAGCCTTGATTAGAGAGTTAAAGATGCTTTTAGGATGCTTTTAACATTTCATTGTAGTAAATGGCCTTAGTTTAGCCTTCCAAAGCTCCTCATGGTCTGTCTTACACCTTTTTTCCTTCTGTATTTTTCACTGCTCTGACACACATCCTGCTGCCTGATGCAGTGTGTCCTTTCATGCCTCAGGGCTTCAGTTTTATGCAGTTCCCTTTGCCTCTGGAGACCTAACCTGTCCACCATTGCACATGCTCCTACCCCTCACAGCCCTGCAAGGTGCCCCGAAACCTGTCCTATTCACAGCCAGGTGTGATCTGTCCTGAGCTTTTAGAACATTTAGTTGCCTTTTGAGTAACTTTTTTTTCAAGTATTTCACATACTACTGAATGGTCAAGGATAATGCCTTTAGTATTTAAAAAATCCCTCACATTCCTGAAGACTATTTCTTGGTCACAGTAGGTGTTTGATGATTATTGAACGAATGATTGTAAAAATGTTAGCATAACTTGTGTTATCAAACCAGGTCCATTTACCCAGTGCACAGCAAGCCAAACACTGGGACACTGGGGTTTGCAAAAGGGAAAGGGTTTGTTCGTGAGGCAGCCGAATGAGGAGATGGGAGAACAAATCTTGTATCTGCCTCACCAGAGGTGAGGGGCTTGGGATATTTATGGCATAAAGAAGCAAGTTGGTCTGAGGTGTGGGAAACGATGATGAAGTGAGGTCATCGGTGTTCTGTGTAGGCATATCTGAGTTACATGCTTCTTCATGGGATGCATGTTCAGAATATGGCGTTAGCATGATTTGGGGGTGAAGATTTTTTGCCCTCTGATGTCAAAAGGTCATCCATGAGATTCTTGAGACGGCCCAGTTGAGTGGTCAGTGGTCTTGACTGGTTTGAACTGAGCAAGAGTAGCTCCATGTTCCTGGAAAACAGTTACCATTACTATAATGCCCTATATATCAGAGGTGTTTTATATAGGGGATGGTTAAAGGAGTCTTGTGATACGTTGTTCAAGCTACATGAAACTTGGAGGGTATGCAATTTGCAAGAACAATTAAAGTGAGCTTAATCAGTGAAGGCAGGTTACAGGATGTTATTTATCAAGCAAGTTATAGTTTAAGGGATCTAACTGATGACTGCCCTCAGTTTCACTTGTATCATTTTTATACAGTGGAATGAATTTCTCTACTCTAAAACAGGTTAATGTACATGCAAATATAGTAATTCCTTTAGAACATGGTTTCTCAGTGGTGGGCACTGTTAACATTTGGGGCTGGATAATTCTTTGTCCTGGGAGTTGCCCTGTATGTTGTAGGATGTTTAGCAGTACCCCATGTCACTCCTCACTCCCACCTCAGTTGTGATGACCCAGCAGTGTCTCCAGACATTGCCAGATTTCCCCGGGGGACAGAATTACCCCTGATTGACAACACTGCTTTAGAAGAAGAAAAGCATATGGATTTCAAGACTCTTAATTGTAGTTTATAGTGTGTATGTATATTGTTTTTGAAGGGTGGCTTTTAAGTAGAAACAAAATAAATGTTTCAAGTTTTTCGAATTTAACTTTGTATAGTTTAAGGAAACTGTTCGAAGACACTATTAATTCCTATAAAACATTGATAAGTTAAAGAAATTGCATTTTTTTCACTGTTTTGTGTATTTTACATTGAATAATAGATTTTATTTGGTGTTTCCTCCAGATTGAAATTAAAATGAAAAAGCCAGAGGCTGTGAGATGGGAAAAGCTAGAGGGACAAGGAGATGTGCCTAACCCCAGACCGTTCATAACAGGTTTGTTTTCTGGCCTTGATGAGCTTTAAATTCATATTGTGTTATATAGTTGAAATTAAATAGTAATGAGTATTCTTTCTGCTTTGATTATTTATGTTCCCAAGGTAAGATACATTGAATATAAGGAGGTTGCTCTGTAATGAAAACAGAGTATTTCTTATGATGGTTCTAACTTCTTAAACTCCATAAGAATACAGATAAATGGCAGCAAAAGCCCAGAGGGAATTGGGATTTATTGTTTATCATGTCAGTTTGTGACGTCAGTTGGGGGTTGTTGCCTTTTGTGTGTTGGCCTTTCCTATTTTTTCTTTCTGTGTTTTACGTGAATTAGTAGTTTACTCTGCTGATGTATTTCCTCCTCTTCTCTTCTCCCCTCTTATTTATTCCTTTCTGTTTCTTCTAATTATGTCAACTCTAATTTCCTGGAATTTCAGGGCTTCACAGTGAAAAGTATCTAGCCCGTTTCTCTCTCTCTCACTGTCTGTGTCTCTCTGTCTGTCTCTCTCTCTCTGTCTGTGTCTCATGTTTTGGCTGTGCTGGGTCTTCATTGTGGTGTGCGGGCTTCTCTAGTTATGTGGTTCAGTAGTTTTAGCACACAGACTTAGTTGTGCCATGTGGGATCTTGGTTCCCTGACCAGGGATCAAACAGGCCCCCAGCATTGGGGGCACCGAGTCTTAACTGCTGGACCACCAGAGAAGTTCCCCATTTCAGTATATTTCTCTTTTTTAAAAAATAAATTTATTTATTTATTTTTGGCTGTGTTGGGTCTTTGTTGCTACGCGTGGACTTTCTCCAGTTGTGGCGAGCAGGGGCACTCTTCGTTGTGGTGCACGGGCTTCTTGTTGCGGGGGCTTCTCTTGTGGAGCACGGGCTTCAGTAGTTGTGGCTCATGGGCTCTAGAGCGCAGGCTCAGTAGTTGTGGCGCACGGGCTTAGTTGCTCCGCAGCACGTGGGATCTTCCCAGACTGGAGATCGAACCCGTGTCCCCTGCATTGGCAGGCAGATTCTTAACCATTGCACCACCAGGGAAGTCCCTCAGTATATTTCTAAGAGGTGGAGGCAAACAGCTAATGAAGGCCTAAGGCAGGCTTAGGGGTAGAGTAGAAAACTAAGGTTGATTGCTTAACCCTTTAAGGGACAGATTACTTTATGTTGTGGTCAATTCTGAGCATAGGCAATAGGCACATAGGTATTTTTCTAATGGAATGATTAATCTGTAGGACACACTTAGAACTACAGTCTAAGACTATTTTATAGCAATGGCCTCATGAATGAATGGAGAGAAATTTCCTTTGATTAGAGATAATGTTCTGATTTGATGACTGAAAAGAGGTAACTCTAAGTTTCAGCTACTTTTAGATTTTTCACTGCTTTCTTCTATAACAGAAAATACAATTTCCTTGTGGCACTTTGTAGAAAACACTAAGTTAGCCAACAGATCATTTTTAAATTTTATTTTGAAATAATTTTAGATTCTAAGAGAAGTTGCAGAAATAATAGAGTTCCCACGTACCCTTCACCCAGTTTCCCTGCATGATAATACCGTAACTAACCTATAGCGTGATTAACAAAGCCAGGGAATTGACACCAATAGATAATTTTTAAGAATCGAAATACTTCAAATTGGTATATAAGCTATTTATTAAGCTTCTGCTTCCCGCTTTATGTGAAAGGTATAGTAAAGGTGTTATGCGCTTTTCTTGGGGCTGACTCCCAGATACTTTTGGATTGAGGTTTATGTATAGCTTAAAGTATTTTTTAAAAGAAATATCAACACTTTAAGTATAGTATATCACCTAAGTCTAACAGCAGCCCTGATAGTAGGTAGCCTAATATTGTTCTTCCTATTTTACAGGCTCAGAAAGGTTAAGCAACTTGCCTAAGATTACCTAGCAGTTTTCATTGTCCGGGACTAAATCCAGCTCTTTAGAGCCTGGCTCTGGTTCTTCTAACCCATGTGTGATACTGCTTGTTGCTGCATTTTTAACAATGGACGTCTCTGCTGACATGAGTATCTTTGCAGTTATTTGATATCAATATTATAGTGAATAAGCAAGGAAGTTAGGTTACCTGTCTCTCCGTAGTTCATCTACCATCTCTACAGGTGTTAACGTTTTTCTGAGATTAAAGATTTTTTGGTGTTACAGTTACAAACTCTCTAAACTCAGTGCCTTGGAGATTCAAGATGCTATTCCTCCTGACCTGTTATATTTTTGTAAGGAGTTAATATGCTTGTCAGAGTTTTGACAAGCTGGAGACTGCAGATAAGGGCAAGTTGATTAACCTATCTGGGTCAGCTTTCTTATCTGTGAAATGGAGATTAGAACTGTGCTCCCATCTGGCGAATCAGCATTAGGATTAATTAAACCCATGTTTCGTAGGTTCTTAATTTACCATGGCACGCATGTTTTTGTTTTCCTGGCTAGTAGTGAAAATGTACAGAAGACAGAGGAGATTACTTTTAGAGGAACGGTAGATAAAATGTGGAAAACAGTATGCTTGCCCTGAATAAAACTGTGGTGTGCTGTGGTTTTGTTTTGTTGTGGGATGGAAGAGCAGAATGAACAATTAATAGTTTCTCAACTATTTTGAGAAAGGGCATATATAGAGCTCTAGGCAGCAGTGCAAGAGGGGCATTTAGACTAGCATTCATGTGTCCTAATATACTCATAGGGAAATTTTGAATCAGGTTTTTTTAAAAGCTCTATAGCTGGACTGTCCAGGGTAGTAGCTGCGGGCCACCTGTACCTGTTGACCACTTGGAATATGACTAGTCTGGATTGAGATGTGCTCCAAATGTAAAATACATACCAGATTTTGAAGACTTAGTATGAACAAAAGAATATAAAATATCTTAATATTTTTATATTGATTTCATGTTGACCTGATATTATTTTGCATGTATTAGGCTAAATAAAACATATTATTAGGATACATTTCACCTGATTCTTTTTAGTAATGTGGCTACTAGAAGTTTTTAAATTATGTATGTGAGTCGCATTTGTGGCTTACATTATATTTCCATTGAATAGTGGACAGAACTGCTCTTACAGCTCTTAGGTAACCTGTTTAGTTACTTTTTAATTATTTGTGTGCAAAGACCTTGATTCCCTTGGTCTTTGGGGCAGCCTTGGCAGTGCCTGAGTCCCTGGGTTCGTTGCCTCTCTGGCTGCAAGCAGCCTCTGTTTATCCCAATGTGCCCTACAAATATTATTATTTTCTATGTGTGCATGATGTGGGCACTGAACTCTAGATCATCACATGTAGTATTTTTCAACATTCAGGAATTCTTTATTGTTTTCTCCTACTGAAGTAATCTAATATTTTTAATGTGGGGAGAGGATGGAGTCTTAACTCACGGGCAGATGGCCTGGCAATTCATTACTTTCAGCTTATTTCTACTCTGAAAGATATAAGTACCTCAGGAGAAGCCACATTTTTAACATTTATTAAAACTGTTTAGAGAAATTTGTTAATGAAGCATCTTTTTAAAAAATTACTGTTTTTAGAATTGTTTGTACTATCTTTGCACCTTTTTTTGTAAACATAAAAGTTCCTGTATGCTTCTCACCCAGTTTCTCCTATTATTAACATGAAGGATCTGTTTTTTTTTTTTTTTTTGTGGTACGCGGACCTCTCACTGTTGTGGCCTCTCCCATTGTGGAGCACAGGCTCCGGACGCGCAGGCCCAGCGGCCATGGCTCACGGGCCCAGCCACTCCGCGGCATGTGGGATCTTCCCGGACCGGGGCACGAACCCGTGTCCCCTGCATCGGCAGGCAGACTCTCAACCACTGCGCCACCAGGGAAGCCCGAAGGATCTGTTTTTTAATCTAATTTTGCATAATGTACCAAAAGTTTACACTTTGAGATATTTTGCTCAAAAGAAATTCCCAGATTTTACGTTATGCTAACTGATTCAGTTTTTAGAAGTGTTTTTTATATATAAGATTCATATATCAGAAAGACATTTATTACAAACATGAAATTCAGTGACTTAAAACTATTTGCTAAGATGTTGTATACACCATGGTCAGAAAGTTACATATGCTTGACATAATCACATGTTGATTAATCAGTTTTGTCTTTTTTTACTCCATAGATGTAAAGAACCTGTATCCATCATCATCTCATTATACAAGAAATTGGGATAAATTGGTTGGTGAGATCAAAGAAGAAGAAAAGAATGAGAAGTTGGAGGGAGATGCAGCTTTAAACAAATTATTTCAGCAGATCTACTCAGATGGTTCTGATGAAGTGAAACGTGCCATGAACAAATCATTTGTAAGAACATAAACTTTAAGAAAATCTATTGTAGTAGTAAATTTCACAAATTAAAAAAAAAAGTATGTAATTTGAGATCAGATTGCATGTACTATAGTTGGGAGGCCATTTTGAGTGGACTTTGTCTGAACATTTGTTCTTGTTCTAAACTTAGAATAATTATTGAGGAAGTTGGGAACTTGTGGAGGAGGTGAGAAACAAATGGTATGTTCCAAGTAAATTTTTTCATCAGGGAGTTAGAACTGGGAAGTCTTAAGAAATACCAGGGTTATAGTTAGTGGGTGATATAGAGTTATTCCAGTTGGATTTATCACAATAGCTGAGTGAGCTTCCGGTGTTTACCTTCTGGTATCATGTATAATCTCAGTGTCAGATGAAGAATATAGAAGGGAAACTTCCAGAACAGTGTTTGCCAAGTAGAAGGTGCACATTAATTATTCATTGGTTTGTTAATAATTTCCGTATTGATTAAGAAAATTCAGGTTTTTTGCCAGGGCATGAATACCACCTGAATTAGGTCTCAAGTTCTGAGATTTTAATGACTAGTCATCACTGTAGAACCATGTAGATTTTGCTTGAAGCTGTAATCATTTGACTTTTACCCGTAGCTCTGGAAATGTCACTGTCTTCTTTTAAGGCATTTATATTTACAGTAGAAAGTTAAAGTTATTATTTAATAATTAAAATTAATATATAGGTAATAAGTGTGTTTGTGGCTCAGATATTCCATGTAAGTTACCAAGTGGTAACTGATCATGATTGTGCTTTTCACTATTGCCTTAAAAGAATTGTTTTTAATTAAACTTTTTATTTTGAGATAATTGTAGACTCACATGCAGTTGGAAGAAGTAATAGAGATCCCTTATGTCCTTTACAGTTTTCCCCAGCAGAAACGTCTTTCAGAATTACAATATTACAACCATGATATTGACAGTTAAGATAGAGAACATTTTTATTTATTTGTTTGTTTATTTATTTATTTATTTTGGCTGCATTGGGTCTTCATTGCTGCGCGTGGGTTTTCTCTAGTTGCGGCTAGCGGGGGCTACTCTTCGTTGAGGTGCACAGACTTCTCATTGCAGTGGCTTCTCTTGTTGCGGAGCATGGGCTCTAGGTGTGTGGGCTTCAGTAGTTGTGTGTTTTATATCTAAGTATTTGGTTCTTTTTTTTTGAGTGATTATAAATGGTATTATATGTTTAATTTTGGCATCCATGTGTTTGTTGTTAGTATATAGAAATACAGGGGGGTTCTGTTTTGTTTTTAATGTTTATCTTGTATTTACCTTGTTGAACTCACTTACTGGTTCTAGGAGATTTTTTTTGGTAGATTCCTTGTGATTCCTTATGATTTTCTATGTAGACAATCATATCTTCAAATAGGGACAATTTAATCTCTTGCAATTCCTATATACTAACAACAAAAGGTCAGAAAGAGAAATTATGGAAACAATTCCATTCACCATTGCAAGAAAAAGAATAAAATACCTAAGAATAAACCTACCTAAGGAGGTATTTCAAATAGGGACAGTTTAATTTCTTCCTTTCTAATATGTGTGCCCTTTATTTCCTTTTATTGGCTAGAACTTCCAGCACTATGTTGAATAAGATTGGTGAGAGTAGCGATGCCTTCTTCTCCATCTTAAGAGAAAAACCATTCAGTCTTTCACCATTAAGTATAATGTTAGCTGTAGGTTTTTGTAGATGCTTATCAAGTTAAGAAAGTTTTGCTGTATTTCTTTTTTTCTGAGATTTTTATCATGAATGGCTGTTGACTTGTCAAATACTTTTTCTGCAATGTTTCTGCATGTGGTCAATATGATTAGGTGATTTTTTTCTTTAGTTTGTCAAAGTGGTGATTTTATATGATTAATATGATTGATTTCTACTGTTCTACTGTTGAACCAGCTTTGCATCCCTGGGATAAACCCCACTTGGTCATAGTGTATAATTCTTTTTATATATTACTCAATTCTATTTTTAAATACTTTAAGCATTTTTGTGTCTGTATTTATGAGGCATGTTGGTCTACAGTATTCTTTTTTGGTGCTTTTTCTGGTTTTGGTATCAGGGTAATACATCATAGAATGGATTGGGGAATGCTCCATCCTCTTCTTTTTGGGGGGGAGGGTATTTGTAGAATTAGTGTTGTCTTTAAAGATTCTTTAAACCAATGAAGCCATCTAGGCCTTGATACTTCTCTTTTTGGGAGATTTTAAATTATGAATTTCGTTATCCTAATAGCTTATAGGACTCTTCAGGTTGTCTATTTCATATTGAGTGACTTATGGTAGTTTGTTTTTGAGGAATTGGTCCATTTAAGTTGTTAGTGTTGGTAGGGTTCCCTTCAGCTTTGAAGGGAAATGCCCATTTCATTCCTATAATGGTAATTTGTGTCTTTTCTCTTTTTTTTTTCCTTTGTCTTGCTAGGGTTTGTCAATTTTATTTACTTTTTTTTTCCTCAAAAAATCAGCTTTTTGTTTATCTTAAATTTTTCCTTTTTTTGGTTCTAAAGTTCATTTATTTCTGCTTTTAATTATTTTCTTATGCTTGCTTTGGGTTTATTTTGTTATTCTTTTCTTAATAGGTTCTTTGGATGTGAGCTTAGATTATTGATTTGACTCTTTCTTTTTTCTATTGTATGTGTTTATGCTATACATTTCCCTCTCAGAAGAATTTAGCTGTCTCCCACAAATTTTGATGTTACTTTTTCATTTTTATTAAGCTCAGTGTATATTTTGATTTCACTTGAGACTTCTTATCCTAAGTATATATTCCATTTGAAAAGCATGTATATTCTGCTCTTGTTGAATGGAGTGTTCTATAAATGTCACTTAGATCCTGTTGATTGATATTCTTGTTGAGTTTTTTTATATTCCTGGTTGATGTTCTGTCTTACTGTTCTACTGATTGAGAGAGGGTCTTCAGCTATAATTGTGGATTTATTGATTTCACCTTTAAGTTCTGTCAATTTTTGCTTCACATATTTTGCAGCTCTGTTGTTTGGTTCATATGCATTTAGGATTGCTATATTTTCATGGTGGATTGACCTTTTTATCATTATATAATGTCATTCTCTAACTCTGGTAATTTTCTTTGCTTTGATGTTAATATAGCTGATTCTTATGTCTTTTGGTTAATTTTTGCATGATATATCTTGTTGCATCCTTTTACTTTCAACCTGCCTAAGTCATTTTTTAAAAATTTTTTATTTTATTTTAAAAATTTTATTGGAGTATAGTTGATTTACAGTGTTGTGTTAGTTTCAGGTGTACAGCAAAGTGATTCAGTTATACATATATATATTCATTCTTTTTCAGATTTCTAAGTCATATTTAAAGTGAATTTCTTTTAGACAGCATGTTGGGTCATGTTTTTTTTAAATTTATTCTGCCAATCTCTTTTAATTGATGCATTTGGAGCACTTAACATTTAATGTAATTATTGGACTTACTTATGTCTACCATGTAAGTTTTCTGTTTGTTCTGTATCTTGTTTTTGTTTTTCCTGCCTTCCTAATGGGTACTTGAACATTTTTTAGAATTTCATCTTGATTTATCTATAGTGTTTTGTAGTGTATCTTTGGTTGCTCTAGATTTTATATTAGCTATATTATACTTAGTTTATCATAGTCTACTGGTGTTATTTTTTTTGACACTGAATGACGTATAGAAACCTTACCTCCCTTTATGTCCTTTTACTTTTTCTCATTTATAATTTTCTTAAATATTTCTTCTATATATGTTTAGAAACCATATCATGCAGTATAATAATTTAGAAAACTTAAGAGGAAAAGCAAACTCTATTGCATTTACCTATATTGTGACCTTTCTTTCTTCGTTTCTGACTTTCAGGTTTCCATTTTTTGTTTCTTTTCTTTTTTCTTTTTAAACTCCTGAACACATTGTCTCCTCTCATTTCTTAAAAAAATATTTATTCATTTTATTTTTGGCTGCATCAGGTCTTAGTTGCAGCAGCATGCAGGATCCTCCGCTGTGGCTTGTGAGCTCCTCATTGCAGCACGTGGGCTTCTCTCTAGTTGTGGTGCTCAGGCTCAGTAGTTGTGGCGTGTGGGCTCTGTAGTTGAGGCATGCTGGCTCTCTAGTTGTGCTCCACATGCTCAGTAGTTGAGGCACACAGGCTTAGTTCCCTGACCAGGGACTGAACCCATGTTCCCTGCACTGGAAGGCGAATTCTTAACCACTGGACCACCAGGGAAGTCCCTCCTTCTGTTTGGAGAACTTCCTTTGGGCATTCTTTCAGGGTAGATCTGTCCATAACAGATTCTCTCTATTGACAAGGATTTCTTTGGGTTTATACTGGCTGGGATTTGCTCAGTTTCTTGTGTCTGTAGGTTTATGTCTTTTGCCAAATTTGGGATCTTTTCATTCATTATACCATTGAATACTTTTTCAGACCTACCTTCTTTGTTTTCTTCTTCCTGGAACCCGATGACACAGGTACTGGATATTTTGTTATAGTACTACACATTCCTGAGACTGTTCATTTTGTCTCTGTTTTGTCTCTGTCATTCAGATTGGGTGATTTATATTGTTCTGTTTTCCAGTTCACTGATTCTTTGCTCTATTCTCTGTATTCTGCTCTTGAGCCCGTTCACTGACCTTTTTATTTCAATTGTATTTTTCAATTACAAAACTTTCATTTGGTTCTTCTTTATGTCTTCTGTTTCTTTACTGAGGTTTTCTATTTTTTTCATTTGTTTCAAGCTAGTTCATAATTCTTGTTGAAGCATTTTTACCCTGACTGCTTTAAAAATGTGTCAGATAATTTTAACATCTCTTTCATCTCTGTGTTAGCATCTATTGATTGTCCTCTCTTTTTAAACATGTAATCTGAAATCTTCCTGGTTCTTGGTGTTTTTCACCAGTGCCACGTGATATTCAGTTGAAATCTGGACATTTGCATGTTACGAGACTCTGGATCTTATTTAAACCATCTGTCTTAGGTGGCTTTCTCTGACAACCCCTCTGGCAAAGGAAGGGAAGTCACTACCTCACTATTGCCAGGTGGAGGTAGAAATCCAGGTACCCCACTCTACCTCCATTGACACCCCAGGGCATCTCCTTGTTACTGCTGGGAATAAGTAGGAGTTCTAGCTCCCCACGTGGTTTCCACTGACACCACAGGCAACAGAGGAGGCCGGTTTGTGATAGCATAGCATGGGTGGAAGTCTAGGCTCTTCATTCAGCCTTCACTGGCCTGGGTGGGGACGGGACCACAGCTTATTACTGTGGTGTTTAGCTAGAGTGATTATTGTCTAAAAGTTTTCTGTCTTTCTGTTTGTCTTTGTCCATTGGCTAGAGAAATCAGGCTTTTGTTGGGGCTTTTTTTGTTTGCACCCTTTGGCATTTCCAGCTTCTTCAGTTCCAGCTCTCGGAAAAAAATAAGGCAAAAAGAAAACCCAAAGAACTCACCACCGTGTTGTTCCTTGGGTCCCAAGGTCCCTAGCTGATTTGTCTTCTTTTCATCTTTTAGAGTTGTCTTATATTTGTTATTTATATAACATACAAGGTTTTTAGTTGTACTTAGTGGGAAGGCTAGGAAAAAGTACACTCACTTAATGCCTCCAAAAGGAGAAATCAGGGTTTTGTTAGTTTGTTTTGCCGCTCTGTACAGCTTGCAGGCTCTTAGTTCCCCCACCAGGGATTGAATGTGTGCCCCTTGCAGTGGATACGTGGAGTCCTAACCACTGGACCGCCAGGGAATTCCCTGAAATCAGTTTCAGTGTTGACTTTTAAAGAACTTACTGGACAAAATAGTGTGTGAGATTTCAAAGTTATATTATAGAATCTGTGTCCATTTTCATACAGAAACTTTGCTAAGTGTAACTGAACCATACGTATGCATAAAATAAGCCATCTGTTTGGCAGCATTGACCTGGAACATACCAAGGGCTTGCTTCTGTCTTTGTGGGGGAATACAGGCATACCTTGGAGAACTGTGGGTTCAGTTCTAGACCACCATCATAAAGCAAATTTTGCAATAAAGTGAGTCACACTTTTTTGGTTTCTCAGTACATATGAAAGTTATGTTTACACTATGCTGTAGTCTACTGAGTGTGTAATAACATTATGTCTAAAAAATAATGCATGTACCTTAATTTAAAAATTCTTTATTGCTAAAATATGCTAACTTTATCATCTGAGTCTTCAGCAAGTCATAGTTTTTTGCAGTAGTAACATCAAAGATCACTGATCACACATCCCCATAACAAAGATAATAACAGTGAAAAAGTTTGAAATATAAGAGAGTTATCAAAATGTGACAGACATGAAGTGAGCACATGCTGTTGGAAGAATGACGTCAGTAGATTCACTTGATGCAGGGTTGCCACAAATCTTCAATTTGTAAAAAATGCAAGATCTGCAAAGTGCAGTAAAGTGAAGCACAATAAAACGAGGTCTGCCTGTACAAAGAAACAGACTCTATCTTATCTCTGATCTCTTTGTCTGATTGGGCAAAAAGACCAACATATACAGAACAGTCAGGGAAGTGCTCAGTTGCACTGCAGTCCATAAGAAGAAAGGGGAAAATAAATGTCATCAGCAAATATGATCAGATTATAAATTAAATCTGCTTCCTTTAGTTCTCTTAGGAGTAGTTATTATATAAACTTGTCCCATTTTATTAAGTATTTTATTTGCAGCCTACTGTGTGCCAGGCCACTGCACTTAGATCTAGGATATAAGTATTGGTAAAATATGTTTCTTTCCTTTTAGAAACTCTCAGCTTTAGTTTGGAGCCACGGGTGGGAAGCAGGTATGAGAAGGCAGATTCGTAAAATTTTATCAGTGCAGTGTCATAGACAAGTCCTAAAAGAGTAGCTAGAGTCCTGACTAGGGTCAAAGAAGGCCACAGAGAGATGGTGACATGTCATGTTTGGAGGATAACTAAAGACATAAAAAGAACCGGGACAGAGAAGAGCATCCCGTGCAAAGGAACCCATGGAAAGGAGATTGGTAGAGAGTGTGGGGCATTGGGATTATTTTGAGGCTCCAGTGTAATGGTAGCATACGTAACTGTATACATTCACCAGTAATATAGCTGATTATTTTTAAATGTTTAGATTTTAACAATTTTCTGTTCTTTGCTGTGATCCAAATCAGTGAATTTTTATTGCATTAACAGTTACAGCCTTATTTTTTAAATGTATTTATGAATATGCTAGGTTTGTTGGTAGGTGTTATGTTCAGTGGGTAGTAAATAGATGACCAGTGCTTTACTGAGACACTAACTTTATGTGTCTGTGTGTGGATGTACCTTGATTTAAAAATAATTCCAGGGCTTCCCTGGTGGCGCAGTGGTTGGGAGTCTGTCTGCCCGTGCAGGGGACACGGGTTCATGCCCCGGTCCAGGAAGATCCCACATGCCGCAGAGCGGCTGGGCCCGTGAGCCATGGCTGCTGAGCCTGCGCGTCCGGAGCCTGTGCTCCGCAACGGGAGAGGCCACAGCAGTGAGAGGCCCGCGTACCGCAAAAATAATAATAATAATAATAATAATAATAATAATAATTCCAGCATACACTTGTGTATATTTGACATAGAGAGAACATTAAGAAGGGGTTCTTAAAGTTCTGTCCAACTAGAAAGAGTTTACTTTGCAAAGTCTTTACTGTGCTCAGTAAAAGAGATTACATTATCGTTTTCTTTGGGAGCCCATTTCATTGGGTTGGCCAAAAAGTTCGTTCGGTTTTCCCAGTAAGATGGCTCTAGCAGTGCTTAGTTGTCTTTAACTTCATTCGAAACAATTTTGTTAGATTGTATTGTGACAGCTGTCATATCAGGGTGCATTTTTAAAAAACTTACCAAAATTAGTGAATTTTTGTGTAGCCATTTCAATATTGAAGATGGAAGGAAAACAACATTTTCTGCATATTATGCTTTATTATTTCAAGAAAGGTAAAAACGCAACTGAAACGCAAAAACAGATTTGTGCAGTGTATGGAGAAGGTGCTGTGACTGATCAAAAGTGGTTTGTGAAGTTTTGTACTGGAGATTTCTCACTGGACGATGCTTCATGGTTGGGTAGGCCAGCTGAAGTTGATAGCAGTCAAGACATTAATTGAGAACAATCAATGTTATACCATGCGGGAGATAGCTGACATACTCAAAATATCTAAATCAAGTGTTGAAAATCATTTGCACCAGCTTGGTTATGTTAATCGCGTTGATGTTTGGGTTCCACATAAGTTAAGTGAAAAAACCTTCTTGACTGTATTTCCTCATGTGATTCTCTACTTAAACGTAATGAAAACATTCCATTTTTAAAACAAATTGTGACGGGCAATGAAAAGTGGATGCTGTACAATATTGTGGAACAGAAGGGATCATGGGGCAAGCGAAATGAACCGCTACCAACCACACCAAAGGCCAGTCTTCATCCAAAGAAGGTGATGTTGTGTATATGGTGAGATTGGAAGGGAGTCCTCTATTATGAGCTACTTTTGGAAAAGCAAACAATTAATTCCAACAAGTACTGCTCCCAGTTAGACCAACTGAAAGCAGCACTTAATGAAAAGCGTTCAGAATTAGTCAACAGAAAACGCATAATCTTCCATCAGGATAACACCAGACCACATGTTTCTTTGATGACGAGGCAAGAACAATTACAACTTGGCTGAGAAGTTCTCATTCATCCACTGTATTCACCAGATTTTGTACCTTTGGATTTCCATGTATTTCGGTCTTTACAAAATTCTCTTAATGGAAAAATTTCAGTTCCCTGGAAGACTGCAAAAGGCACCTGGGACAGTTATTTGCTCAAAAAGATAAGTTTTGGGAAGATGGAATTATGAGGTTGCCTGAAAAATGGCAGAAGGTAGGGGAACAAAATGGTGAATACGTTGTTCAATAAAGTTCTTGGTGAAAATGAAAAATGTGTCTTTTATTTTTACTTTAAAACTGAAGGAACTTTTTGGCCAACCCAATATTTTCATCTCAAGGTAGTTTTTCCACATAAACCACTATGCTGATTAGCAGGGAGACATGGTGCTTTATATGGCAGTGTATGTGGACATGGTCCTCCTACCTAACTAGAGTTTCCTTTTCAGATTTTTACACGATATGGTAACTTATCTGGAAAGCCTAAGGTTAAATATCGTCTTGTGTATATTGAGCCAAACATAGCTTATATTTGGGACTCTATGCTTGGAATGTTTTTAGAGAAATATTCTGTTTTGATTTTATGGGCCAATAATTAATCTATTTTTATTTTTTATTGCAGATGGAGTCTGGTGGTACAGTTTTGAGTACCAACTGGTCTGATGTAGGTAAAAGGAAAGTTGAAATCAATCCTCCTGATGATATGGAATGGAAAAAGTACTAAATAAATTAATTTGCTATCACTGTATTGCATATATTCAGCTAACACCCATTGTGTATTTATACTGCATTCATGAATTTTGAACACTGAGTACATCTTTTTAAAGGATTATACCTCTTTACCTCTTTGTGCTTTAGAAATTATTTTCCTTCAAGTGTTCTAAGAGTCTAATGAAGAATGAAGATCATGGTTTTTTTTTTTTTTTTCTTTTTGCGGTATGCGGGCCTCTCACTGTTGTGGCCTCTCCCGTTGCGGAGCACAGGCCCCGGACGCGCAGGCCCAGCGGCCATGGCTCACGGGCCCAGCCGCTCCGCGGCATATGGGATCCTCCCAGACCGGGGCACGAACCCGCATCCCCTGCATCGGCAGGCGGACTCCCAACCACTGCGCCACCAGGGAGGCCCTGAAGATCATGTTTTATCACTTTTGTCCTTACAGACTTCAGATATGCTGAAACGGAATGAAGTATCATTTGCTACTAGATAGATTAATTCTACCTAGTTGTGGGAGTGGAGAAATTGCTAATGGGATATCTTGGGTTATTGCCTTATTTTTGATGCAGTATTCTGCTAATAATTTATTAGACGTGGCAACTTTGGGTGAGCATAGATTTCTCAATTTCAGTGTTAAATTGTTTGCTTTTAAAAACTGCTTTTGAATGGAGTTGTAAATACAATTTTTCTATGAAGAAGTTTGATTTATTTACCTTTTTCTTAAGTTTTTAATGAAAACTTTGAGAAATTATTTATCACGGGATTCCCATTTGATTCTTTTTATGGGAAGTATTTGTAATTGCACTGAGAATTTTGGTCCTTACCCTTCAAATTCCTGTACAAAACATTGACACCTGAGTTTATCATGCTGCAAATTTAACTGTACTGAAGGCTAATCTGTGAAGCGGGGTCAAACAGTAATTTAGGAGAGCCCAGCTCCACTTCTTGCTGCTTTTGCCACAGCAGGATTCCTGAAATTACAAGACTGGTGGTTTGGTTTGTTTGTTTTTTCTTCTTTTTTTCTTTATTAGAAAATCTCTCTTCTTATAGCCCCATGATTACTTTGCTTTTGGTGGTTTAGGGCAGCTACTGAGAGAGTAATATGTATACATTTAGTATCTATTCTGTTTATAGAATAAATAGATACCATGAGAATACAAAAACTAAAAGACATGATCGTTGACTTCAAATCTAGCAGAGAGAGAAAATTAACATTCAGGAAGGAATTATGAATGGTTGAATGGTGAACTTATTACAAATACATCTTTGAGATAGAAAAAGTATCTATCTGTGATTAAATGTTCTGTGATTAAAACTGTTGACAGTCTAAGCTGTTACAAAGCAAAGGCCATGGATGACCTGTAGGTCTGATTCCTTTTCTCATTGTAATTTCGGAACCATAGAGGGTGGTGTCTGTTAGGTCTCACTAACATTTTGTGGCAAGGAAGCACTCTATACCCTCATGGCTGAGGATAGGGTAAAGGGGGGCAAATTAGCCGCCATCTCCAAAAAGAGTGGGCGTTCAGCCTCTTCCTTCTACTCATTTGACACGTGCAGGGGAGTTCATAAGGAAGAAGTGGTGGGGTGATACCAGACCATGCCCAGACTTGCTGTTACTGCTTGTTTATGCATGTCGGGGTCTTCACTTGTCCTTCTGCTCACTTAGAGTTACAGGCTACTTTTTTTGATCTTGAGCACTGAAGGAAAAGGCAAAATTAAGTTCTTGCATGTATGAATGTCTAAAATTTTCTCCTTAGGAAACAAGACAGTGATTATGTTAAGTTTTCTCTGTACCAGTAGTTCCCAGGGGTAGGAAGGCTCTTGCTACAGAGATGGTAAGTCAGGGGCATACCCCAGAGACAAGACTCCTGGCTCTAGCAAGTCTCTGCCACCCACTAGCTTTAAAATCTTTAGCAGGTTTACAGCCTTCCTATGTTTTATTAGTTCCTTTATCTGCAAATCCATAGGGTCTTAAAGTTTAATTAAAAGTCCATGATTCTAAATAAGGAAGCATTTTTGCCTCTTAAAAGCAACTTTTTTCTTTCTTAGGAATGACACTATTATGATAGAAGTTGGGTTTTTTTAAAAAGGTTCTAGTACTAGTTTTGCTTTTATTTTCAAGGATACACTGTCTAAAGTGTGTTTATCTGTTGGCTAGATTTGCTTAAGGATGTCCGATTCAGGATTTTGCTGAGCCAAATGGAGTTCCTAATATACCTGACTGTGTTATATTACAATGTTAACTTGTCTAAATACAATAGGTTTATGGGTAAAGAAGGGAATTTTGAGAAGTAGGTTAGACTGCTTGCCCTAAAGTACCACTCTAAAGTACTGCTTCTCTTTCACCATTCTAGACAATGAAAAATTGAAAGACTCCAGAAAGTTAAAAAACTTGATTTTGAGCCTTTATCTTTATTCTCTGCTATCTCAGCTTGGCTATTAATTGGTCCCACTTTCTATCTAGACTCCCATTTCCTTCCTCCCTCCCCCCTTCCCCCCTTCTCCCACATGGCTTTCAGGATCTCAGTTCCCCCACGAGGGATTGAACCCGGGTCATGGCAGTGAAAGCCCAGAATCCTAACCACTAGGCCACCAGGGAACTCCCTAGACTCCCATTTTCAGTTCTCAAATCTTGGTTCTCTTTGTGCTCTAGTTACCTTTTTGTTTCTTTAGAATGTACATTTTTCTCTTAGTATTTATTTTCCTTTTTGAGGTTCAGTCTTGGAATACATTTTTTTCTATCTTTATATGGAATGGAAGAAAAGGATGGTTGCACTAATAACTACAGTTGTCCTGCACCCCATCCCCACCCCTAGCATTTCCATTCCTTTGATTTGAGATATTCACTAACTGTAGAACATTGAATTGTTATTGTCTCTTTGAGTCTGGGAAAACTTTTATTTTCTTAGCAGGCTAACTATATAGGACAGGAAGAAAATAATTGACCTGTCCTAGATAAATTTTTTAGATAAATTTCAAATAAACATTTAAAATGAAGCTATGGGCTTCCCTCGTGGCGCAGTGGTTAAGAATCCGCCTGCCAATGCAGGGGACACGGGTTTGAGCCCTGGTCCGGGAGGATCCCACATGCCGCAGAGCAACTAAGCCCTTGCACCACAACTACTGAGCCTGTGCTTAGAGCCCGCGAGCCACAACTGCTGAGGCCCGCACACCTAGAGCCCATGCTCTGCAACAAGAGAAGCCACCACAATGCGAAGCCTGCGCACCGCAATGAAGAGTAGCCCCTGCTCACCACAAATAGAGAAAGCCTGCACGCAGCAGCAAAGACCCAGCACAGCCATAAATAAATAAATAAATAAATAAATAAATTAAAAATAAATAAAATGAAGCTATGTCACTATGCTATTATGAATAGTTTAGAAGATATTTTAATTTAGTTCACTACTGAAATGTGTTTTGGCTATCCTTTCCCATTTTACCTTTTCTCCTTCCCCAATTATCTACATATCAGATCAGGTCATTGATCTGAGAAATACATCACTGACCCAGAGCAGTATTGCCTATTAATTGACCATCTGATCTGCTTAGTGCACTTTACTTTTATTGGGATCTTCCTTGTCTAGGTTAGTGTGCATGTCTCTGACTTGTAGCTATTACTGATTTTTCCAAAAATAGGTAGAACTTTTCTGGGTGTTACGTGGTGTTTGTTACTAGAGCCACTTTTTGTTGTGTAACCAGCTAGCTGTAAAGAAGTTTACCTTTGCACTCTTACCTGCTATTTTAGCCCCATATTTTAGCATCCATAACAGAATACGGATATCTGTTATCTCTGCCTTGGAGGAACCAAGGAGAGGAAATAATAAAAGCTAAAAGGACAAAATAATGGTTTCTGTGCCAGGAAGAGTCATGTGTAGTTTTAAATAAGGGGGATCGTCAACATTAATCTGGTTTATTTTGTCTCCAGCTATGCGTATTCTATTGTAAAACCATTTTACACATATCAAGAGATTTTATTTTGGAAACATTGGGTACTTGTGGGTAAGTTGGAGATACTGCTTTACTCAAAAGTGTTACTATTTGGTGCCACATTTGTGATTTGCTTCTGAAATTAATTTAACTCTTAGCCTCTCTTCCTACCTCAGTAAACTTATACCCCAAATCAGCTAAACTCATACACATTGCTAGCCCACGCAGGCAATAACAGTGATAACTATTCTGTACTAGTGCTTTTAATGGACCAGGTGTGCTTTATCTGTACTGCCTCGTTTGTAACAGCCTTGTGAGGTAATGATAGCATCCTGTCATTCCAGATCAGAAAAATGAGGCCCAAGTTCAGTTCTTTGCCTAGTTCAGTCCACTGATAAGTGATGGACCTGGGATTTGAACCGAGGCCTGTGAGAATTCAGTTCCCATGCTTTTAACAACGGAATGAATTGGGTGGACGAGTGATTTTTATTAATTAATCAGCTGTCTCACAATGAAGCAGAAGATGTGCAAGTTGAATTTTTAAATTCTTGTACATGAGCTGGGAAGTACATTTCTTAAAGATCAGAATATTATCATCAGTTTCATAAGTAGGAAAGCTTATTAGGAGTCCAAATCTCTTGTCTCTTGTAAAGGTAATACAAGCAAGTAGTCTTGACTTGTGTTGAAGATTTTGTTTTTCTCAAATGCAGATAGTTACAGAGAAACAAGATACGCTTAGAACTGTTACAGGTGAAAGAAGACTGGCACATCATCCTGATCAAATTCTTGTTCTTTAAACTTGGGAGCTCTCACACTAGTTTTCCTTGTTCAAATACTAAAATTGTTTCAAGGGTTTTTTTTTTTTCCTATCTAGATATGTGTGTTAGGATCAGTGTATCACTGATTTCTTCAATAAAGTAGGAATGATTCAGGTTTAGTCCCTTTGTTCCAATCATGTTAACATTTTATATACTGAATTTTGCCTTGTGTGGAGTCTTCTAAATATTACCTTTGCTGTGCCTTCAAATTTGATTTTTTAATTCTTATTTTTGCATTGAGACTCTCATACATAGCTCGTTGACTTTATTTTCTCTTATAGGATTCAGTTATACAAAAGATGTTTCAGAAACAGTACTGTTGGCCCAAAAGCAATTTTTACTTATCAAAAAGGAGTAAGGAAGATAATCTTCAGTGCTTGTATATGGGCTTTTAAAAACCATGCTCTACAGTGCAACTACAAAAGCTCTAAATAATAGTAAACTGTTACACATACTGTGTGCTTGATGCTCTGTTAAGTGCATTAAAAGGCAATATTCCATAGTAGTTAAATGCTGGACTCTGAAGACAGCCTGCTTGAGATTAGTCCTGGCTACACTGCTTACTAGCTGTGTGACAGTGGGCAGGTAGTTAATGTCTCTGTGCCTCAGTTTTCCTATCTAAATTGGGCTAATATACCCACCTCATTGGCGTATATGAGTTGAATGTGTTAATACAATTCTACAATTATTTATCCTAATCCAGAGGGCTCTAAAAACTAGATGTGTGTGTGTGTGTGTGTGTGTGTGACTCAGTGGTAAAAAAAAAACAAAAACCTGTCCTAAACTTGCAATTTGAGTAGTCATATATTTTGCTGCAGAAATATTAATTTGTTTAATAACAGTGCTACCACAGATCCTGCTGAGGTTATTAAAAAATTCATAGTATATCTGCACTGCATTCTAAAATTCAAAATCCTGAATTCAGAAACACATCTGGCTCCAAAGTTTTTGAATAGAGTTACATGTACCTGTACATGTAAAGTGCAGAGAGCAGTGCTTAATGTATATGCATTTAGGCTGTGAGGTTGAAATACTGTAGTAAGCCTTTTTTTTTCTAAGTTCAATCCTTCAAGATTCAGGATTCTGTCTGAGGAAAGTATATCAGCTGCTTAAAAATCATTAGTATAATTTAAAAAAAATTATAGTGAGAGCATGAAAGTTTGCAGAAAAGCTTTTATTTTGAATGAGTAGTTATTTTAACTTACCTAAGCAGAGCTTAAATATGCAAGTATTGTCAGCAATACTTTAAAAAGAATCATAAAGTAGGAACTTCCCTGGTGGCACAGTGGTTAAGAATCCACCTGCCAATGCAGGGGACACGGGTTCGAGCTCTGGTCCGGGAAGATCCCACATGCCACGGAGCAACTAAGCCCGTGCGCCACAACTACTGAGCCTGTGCTCTAGAGCCCGTGTGCCACAACTACTGAAGCCCGTGCACAGCAGCGAAGAGTAGCCCCCACTCGCTGCAGCTAGAGAAAGCCCGCGAGCAGCAATGAAGGCCTAACGCAGGCATAAAATAAGTTAATTAATTTAAATAAAAGGAATCATAAAGTATAGTGGTGCCAGAACACACAAACTATATGTAGAATGTTAAGGGACTTCCTTTCAGAAGTTCTTTGATTTTAATTCCATTTTAATTTAAATTCAAGACAGTAAAACTATTAGGGCTTATAAAAACAAGTCGCAAAATTATGCCACTTGCAAACCACAGATTCTGTCCTGTTACTTCCATCTGTGTAGAGAAACTGATAGTTGTTTTTTTTACAAGAGTTCATCAGTCTATTCCCTTTCTACCCTGCTCCCTGCCCCTCAAACAATCAGTGGGGAGCAAAAAGTATGTGCAGTCCTTTGTATATAGACGCTAGTACTATAGACTCAAGTTCGGGGGTCTTCTCTCCCAACTACCACTTTTTGTCACTCATTTGTACTCTAACATTGACCTTTTCTGTGACCTAACTGACTACAAATGAACACTTTCCTAAGTTAGCTAGCTTAGTGCCTGTGAAATATGTTAAGAAATTGAATGTATTTCCTTGGAATTACTTACTATTTTGCTATTTATTAGTTGCAAAATGATCAATTTATTTCGACTACCACAGAGGTAATGGTCTCATAGCAGAAAGGACACTAACACATGAATTTGGAATCTTAAAATCCCAGTTTTGATATGTTAATAATGGTGTGTTTTGAGGACAAGTGACTTAACCTTTCTGGACTATTTTTCTCATCTCTAACACTAGATGATAATTACCTGTCAGGACTGTGAGGACTTAACTAAGTCCTGACTCAAAAGTATGTGACCAATAATTGTCACTTAAGTATAAAGTCCTTGATTTTTTTTCTCAGTGCTGTTGAGTAGTAGAATTCCTAAAAGGAAGGTAACAAATCTGACTTAGCTGCTATTCAAGGGCAGCCTCAGCCATTTTTTTAGCTGTATCTGTCACTGCTTCACTGTGTACCTAAGCTCCAGGCACACAGGAATAGTCTGTTTAGGGGTTTGCATACTTTTTACGTAAAGGGCCATATAGTGAATATTTTAGGCTTTGTGTGGCACATAAAGTCTCTATTGCATGTTCTTCTTTTTAGTTTGCAGACCTCTGCTCTGTCTGAATATCCCGTGTATTTTTATTCCTTCTTCCATCCGACCTGGAAAGCTTCAATTTCCTGTTGATGTGTCAAAACTAAGTTCATATGCCACCTCCAGGAAAGCTGTTTAATCTTGTGTTACTCTGTCAATGACTGGCTTTGTAGCAGTTGCATTGGGTTATTTGCTTATGGTTGAGGCACCCGTTAGATCCTTTGATAGAATCAAACCAAAACCACAGTGTCCTGTGAGCATGTTTGAGAGTTTGATCTGTTCATTATCAAGTCACTACAGTTGACTCATTTCTTCCCTCGTGACTGAGCTGCTTTGGGGAGGGTCGAGGGGGCTGGCTTTGAACTTTGTACCTGCAGTACCTGGCGCATAGAGAATAAGCTTTCAGAATTTGGTAGGTGGTCTTAACGCTGCACAGAGGAATGCCCTTATTTTCTTCTCTTCATTCTTTTAAGTGTCCTCAGAATACTCTTGTTAAATCCCCCCTTCCATCCCTTCCACAGGAATTCACTGCCACTCCAGCTGTGTTGTGGTGGAGGTGCCTTGTTGATGCATCTGTTAAGGCACAGCTCAGAATTTCACCGATTTTTGTGTTAGTTGCATGGTGTCTGTTTTACCCTGCGTGTCCTGCTTCATTACGTTGTTATTTACTTATTTTTGGATCTTTGATGCCGAGCACAGTGCCTTTCACGTAGTAGATATTCAAGTATTGAAACTCTTGTTGCACACTAAAGAATTAGTTTTAAAAACTGTACTTTGTTTATAATATGTGCCCTTGAAATTATTTATTCATCAATATAGATAGAATAGTAATTTTAAAATAGATATTTAACCCCTGGTCATGAGAGCTAAATCTAATTTGTTATTCAGTTATCTACATCACTAGAGGGAATAGCAATTATATAACTAATCAAAAGCCATGTGATACGTATTTTTTTGTGTTGCCATTTAATTTTCACATTCCTTTTATTCCCCCCTGATTGTTTTAAAACCAAAATATATGTGTTTCCTTAAAGAAAGGACTGAAATTTACTTTCCAATTAGGTTAGTCATCCTTTGAGAAGAAATTTTGAGCCCAAGGAACTTGGGTAAAGGAGGCCAGAGTTTTACAAACCCCGGAATTGCTTTGGGCATATGCACAGGTCTGGAAACTAAGAGTGAGTCGAGCAGTTTCATTTATAAGCATACCAACTTCTGGAGGCAAAAATTTGGACTGCTTACTAGTACATTTTTTTTCTGGAAAACCCCCAAAGAGATTTTGAGCTACTGAATACTACATGAACCTCTTCGGTGAGGGTTACGTACTTTATTTTTTTAACAATATTAATACCTTTGCCGTCTTTCAAAAGCCATATAC
Source organism: Mesoplodon densirostris (assembly GCF_025265405.1). NCBI lineage: Eukaryota > Metazoa > Chordata > Mammalia > Artiodactyla > Ziphiidae > Mesoplodon > Mesoplodon densirostris. Next base: position 25,725,750 of record NC_082677.1, read on the forward strand.
TTTTTTTCTTGGATTGGGTTTTCACTTTAATATTGGTAATAGAAAAATACATAGAATAATATAGATAAGTGACAAATATATGTTCATGTCATCATACCCATTCATTCATTCATCAACGTTGAGTGCAAGGTATGTGCTAGACACTGTTCTGGACACTAGGGATACACCGGTGAACAGATGCCCTGCATTTATGAAGCCTAACTTAACGGGAGAGATAAGCAGAATGTGCGAAGAGGCCCGTAGGTGGTTGAAATTTGAGATAGGAGACCAATTGAGAACTCAGGGAGCCCACTAGAACTCAGTACAGACGCGAAGGAAGCGGAGGGAATGGTGGAGATTCCTGAGAAGGAGCACCGCCAGCAGAAGGAGCAGCAGACGTGCCAGGCCAGGCCTCGGTGTGCGCGGGAGCTAAGGAGGCTGTGGGGCTGGGGCCGAGTTGGTGAGGGTCGGGACTGAGTGAGTGGAGGCAGTGGGGACCTCGGTCACGTGGGGCCTTGCAGGTGGTAGAGGTGACGTGATGGTAGCCAGTGCCAGGGCTCGCCCCAGCTTAATGTGGAATCCTGTTGTCCTCGGTGCTGTCAAAATTTTACGGGTTATCCGTTTTAAAAATGTTCTGATTTTTATCAAGTGTATATACAGTCGAATCAAATTTAGTTTATAGATCTAGCAGGGATTGCAGTGGAGTTTTGCTCTGAACACCTGATGGTATTGACGTGAATGAATTTGAGTCATGGTATTTGACTCAGTGGGTATATGCGAAGGCCTCAGCTTCAGTACTTCATTGAAATATTTATTTCTGTTCTTTTAACACAGTAAATTACAGATAATGTCACATTTTAGTGTAATCTGTGTTTAGCAAAGCTGTTTCCTGTTCTGGAATATAAGTATGGTTGTAGCATACTAGATGCTGAGACAAAATTGGATTAATTAGAATGATTGGTTGTGAACAGGGACTTAATGAGTGTGGCATAGGATTTTATGTTTAATAGAATTGTCAAAGTCAGATCAGCAGGCATGTTTTTATGGGCCGTCTGCCAAGGCTAGAAGTCACTTTGGTACCTGTACTCCCTTAAACATGTATTTGCATTCCATTCCTTGTCAACATGAGACAAAACAAAAATAAAATCAGAATTTTAGAGCTGGAATGAATCTTAAGTACTGTCTGGTTTTACAAATGCATTTTTTCCCAGAGCACTCTCATACACTTTTTTCTTCATAAGAGTTCTTTAACTCACACAGATAGTTAGTTGCTGATAGAATCAGAATTTAACTTGGATAAAACTTAAATTATTTACCCCAGTCTTGTACTGATCTTCTGACAGTTGTCCCAAATATCAGGCAACTAAAAATTCCAGCATTGGGAAGATATTCTGTGTAAGATAGTGGTTCTCAAGCTTGAGGGTGAGTGACCCTCACCTGGGAAGCTTGTTTTTTTAAAATGTAGGCTTTCTCTGTTTCCTTCCTGAGATTTTGAATCAGTAAGTTTGTGATAGGGCCCAGTAAATCTCTGTTTATCATGACCTGGTGACTTTGAAGTATGTGACCTGGGACCTTGCCCTTAAAAAAATGATTTTGCGGAGTAAAGGTGAGAGAATTAAAAAGGTTATTAGTACTAATCATCTCTGATGTCTTATTTCTGAAAAATTTTAGAAAAAAGTAAAAAGCTACTTGAGATCTTGTTCTTTGGAAGAATTTGTTTCCCTCTTACATAGATGTAAAGGCAGAGGAGAGATGCTTAAGGATTATTTTTGTTCCTCTGTCATCAGAACCTTAGGGTCATTATGATACAAGTCATTGAATCCATATAACCACAATGGTACACCACATGATGAAGGGAAATCTTTTTCAGTTAAAGTGAAACAAATTGAGACTATTTGGACAAGATGCTAATTTATCATTGCTGAGATATTACTAAAACTGAGCAGAGAATATTAGAATAGTCAATATTCATGGAGTATATATGGAATATGATAGTACTGATTGATGGATAATAAGGCACTATTTCTTTAGTGACTGGAATATTCTCAGATGTTGCCTGATTACACCTAGGTGCTAAGTGATTTAAAAATTATGGTGGTGCTGGTGGATTAAGTAGAGTAGAATGTTAGGGAGATCTTTCTGGAGTGGAGATCTTTTTCACTATGTAGTTGTATAGTTACCTTAGTAACTAATAGGCAGGAATAGGGTTTTAATTGAAAAGAAACCACTTGCCTTTAAAAGCATAATGTCCTAGATGAATGGATAAAGGAAGATGTGGCACATATATACAATGGAATATTACTCAGCCATAAAAAGAAACAAAATTGAGTTATTTGTAGTGAGGTGGATGGACCTGGAGTCTGTCATACAGAGTGAAGTAAGTCAGAAAAAGAAAAATACCATATGTTAACACATATATATGGAATCTAAAAAAAAAAAACGGTTCTGAAAAACCTAGGGGGCACGACAGGAATAAAGATGCAGACATAGAGAATGGCTTTGGGGACGTGGGGAGGGGGAAGGGTAAACTGGGATGAAGTGGGAGAGTGGCGTGGACATATAAACACTACCAAATGTAAAATAGACAGCTAGTGTCCTGCAGCTAATGTCCTGCTAAGAGAAAATTTATGCTTGGTAAGGTTATTCCAGGTCTTTGACTATGTCAGTATAAAGTAAATTCATTATAGAAAGATGGATAATAGTCTAGGTTAATGGAATATAGATAGTTGAAAATTTTTAGTAATTAAATAATCACACCTTTGAAAGGCTGAAGAACAGGAAGCTAAAGAAATCATGTTTTGAAAAAAAATGTATTGCAAGTAAATTTGCAAAAACAATGCTAGTTTTAAGAAAAAGTGTATAGAGATTATTTCTTCCAAACTATCTCATTGCTATTAAAATTTTTGTAGCCATGTTACAGATGAAAAAAAGATTGATTCAATTACAGAAATTTGATATGAAGAGAATATTTGTAAAGGAACAGGCACAAAGAGAACAGGAATATGACATATCTGTAAAGTTACTAGTAAGCTCACTTGTTTAAAGGAACTTAAAATGGATTTTAATAATTTGGTGTTTTAACCTAGTGATTTATTTATAGCTTTGTAGGTGTACTGTTTCCAGTCCCATTACTTATTTTTATCACACTGTGGTGATAACATAGACCCTAATAAAGACTGACGCCTGTGTATTTGATTTAAAAAATATTAAGACATGGTAAAGGTTCAGTAAACCAAACACCTTAGCAGATATTTGCTAGGTTAGGTTATACACGCATAAATGTATATATAGATGTACTTACCTTTACACAGTAAGTACCCAAAAATTGTATGTAAATTGATTACTTTTGAGTGTAGGCAGTTTAAATAAAACCTGTGGTTGAGTCCCTTTATTGTTAAAGGTCAGTCAACGCTAACTTAGTTTTGTAAATTTGATTGTGACATACTGGGCTTTTCAAAGTGAAACCTTTATATGCATATAAAATATGAGCATGCATATATGTACCAAAGCCCTTAAAAGGAATTCAGCTTTATTTTATAAACACCAAAACTCACTCTGCCTGTAAACTGTTTTTGCTAAAGTTTGCATCATTGACTCTCAAATTTGCACCTTTCTGTCTGCATACGCTACTAGGACTATTCTGTGCATGTAGATTTTTGTCAGCTCCCTCCTTCCCCCTCAATAAATCCGTTAACTTAAAAAGAAATGTGACACTTCTATAGAATAAATGTTCATAAAGCAAATTAGCATATTCAGCTTGTACAGAAATAAAAATTATTCCACTCACACAAGGAATTTCTACTTTGTAAAAATGTAGCTTGTATTTTGGAGTGTAATAAAATCTGGTGTAAGAGCAACTGTTGAGTGGGTTAAGTGATTATTCTGAATATATTTACTTTTTTAGTGTCAACAGTTATTTGAGGTGATGGTGGGAAGGAGGTATGAGGATGAAGTTAAACAAGTTTTTAACATTGCAATGGAAGTTTGTTCCATGGGATATGTTAATGTAACACAGAACACTTACTGAAGCCCAGCAATACCATTTCTTCATTTTCTCTCTGTGCTGACACAGCACCATCTATCACATTCAAGGCTACTGAGTCAAACTAGGACCTTAGGACCTTGAAAATGAACCTGTGATGTCCATGAGGATTGGTTTATATCACCACTGAGAATTAATTAAAGGACAAGTCAAGATTCAGCACAGCAAACTGGGCAGCATTTGCAGCTTTTGGACTGGCCTGGTTAGAGGTTATTGAAGGATTGGTACCAATTTGCAGAAAGTTTTGTGTTCAGCAGTGTCCTCTCTTCCGTGTAGTACATTCTTCCTTTGTACACTTGATTCTTCTCTTTCAAAGTAGACCTTTAGTTTTCTTCATTGAACACAATTTGAGTCTCTTCTGTCATTCCTGTGCTTAATCCAACCTTGAGTTTCCCCTCTGCCCTTAAAGCATCCATTTCCTTTCATGTTAAGTTGACTTCCTTGGGTATTGAGTGACTTTTCATAACACAGCATAATTCCATTCTCTGTTAAGTAAATTAAGTAAACACACCTCCTGCATTTCATTTAATTGTGGTGCTTTGAAAAGGAAACACCTTTTCAAGAGGCAGCCTTCCTTCCCTATGACATGCTCTCCTCCTTGCTAAGTCTGGCACCTCTTCAGTTCTCACATGGAAAGCTACCAAGGGGATCCAGCTAAAATGGAAACTTAACAGCCTCCTCCTTGCTGGAAACCTTTCATTGGTTTCCTATTCCTTATCCCCAAATAAATTGAATTAACATGCAATATGAGTAAGATACAGCTCCTGCCTACATTTCCATCTTTTTTTTTTTTTTTTGGCCACACCTTGTGGCATGCGGGATCTTCCCAACCAGGAATCGAACCTATGCCCCCTGCAGTGGAAGCGAGGATTCTTAGCCACTGGACCACCAGGCAAGTCCTGCGTTTCCATCTTGATATTGCCTACCCCAGCCTGAATGCTCTGTTTCCCTGCTTGTACTGTACAACCTCACCTCTACCTGACCTATTCCCTCTGCCTGGAATGCCCTTGCTTTCACCAGCCGGCTCACTCCTGCTCATCCTTGAGTGCCCATTGAAAGCATTCTTTCTCCAAGAAGCCCAGTGCTCCCATCTTCATCAAGGCCTTTGCTGTACCGAATCCCAATTATCTGTTCTCTCATTAGACTGCAGGCTCTTGTGGGGTGGGATCACTGACTCAATCTTTTTTTTCCTTTTATTTCCAGAACCAAGTAGATACAGTTTGCTGGGTGGTGAGGTGGGAGATGGTGTACAGAACCATTGGCACTTGTTTGCTTAGTTAGTAGAGTGACAACCATTTTGAAAACTCAACGTGTAAAATTTGTAACTGTAGGAAGTTGCTGCTGCCTGAGCAGTGTGATCATTACATATAATTCAGTGTGTATCTTTCCTTCATCCCTTTTTTCTCCAAAGACTAGCTTGCTGTACACTCCATTAAGTGCAGGTATATGAGTGTTCATCTGATAACCAAGTTTAAAAAATTCTGTATGACTTTACACGTGTAAATTGGCAACACTAGATATGCAGTAGCATGGTGTATATAGACTATGGGACTGTCATGGTATCAAGACCTTTCATCTCTGAATCTTTGTGTTGTTTTGGAAAACTTTTATTTTCCTTAAGAAAGTTCTTAATCTCTTAAACTATGAGCGTCAAAACTAAAATGTCAAAAACACGAAATACCTGCTTATCTTCCTGATCTAATATTTCAATTTTTAAAGACAGTCCTTGTTCCTGAGATTCTTTATGTCATTATAGATAAATAAGCCATTCCTCCTCAGCCGTGTCTGTCAAGCCGCACTGCCAGCCCTGTTACTAGGAGAGTAACTTATTGGTAATTGGTAATCAGCAGCCTGATTTGTACTGCATAGGTAGAATATGCTGCTTCGTGCCCAATGACCACTTACTGAAAGCAGACTGAAAGGGTGTGAAGACCTGGTTTTCAGAATGTCAATGGAAGTCCTTCCCCACAAGTCTGATTTACCTTCTCCTACATTTTCCTTCTTTATCCTAATGCTTGCTAATTCTCTTTTCTTGGGGGTGACTCTTAACAGGGCAGCCACCTGTTAATCACATGCCAGCACATAGTATAGATAAAGAATTTCCTATGAGCTGCCTTATAATGTTCACTCTCAGATGCCATTATATGTCTTGTTTTCCCTTTTCTGTCTATGTTGTTATCTAGGAACTCTGGGGGCACATTTGGAAGACTGGGAAAGAACAATAAAGGTTAAGAACAACTGAGGAATTATGTACAAATAACAACAGAAGACGACTTAATTGTTTTAGTGACGATTTAAAAGGAACTCAAGTGTACAGTTGAGATCTTTGACAAATTGTAAATAATGTTTCATGATTATTTCAAAATAGCTTGGTAAGGAAGTCTTAAAAGCAGGCCTTACTGGCAAAGAAAAGCAAAAAATAGCAAGTAATAAAAGGATTATGATGATATTTTAGACTTAAACTACCCTTTCAGTACATTTGCAATTCTGGATAAAGTTCTGTAAAGCAGTTCAAAAATATTCTGTTAAGTGTCTGGAATAACATTGCTCAGTTGGAATATAAAATACTTCGTGGTCCCTTCAGCATCAAGATGCCTCAAACTTTGGTTGTTTCTGGAGTTAATTCTTTACAGCACCTGGTATATGAAGTGATTTCACACAATGCCCAAGATGCGGGCCACCCACCAGCTACATGGCATGACAACTCTACAGGCTGAACGGCAACCCTGGTAATTATAAGGCCATGGATAATAGCCCCCCAGTGGTTCACAGATCTTCTGGCAGTGGGTGTAGCTCCGCCTGCATTCTATACAGCAGATTCCTTCATGATCCAATCTAGGGTCGAATGTCATGCCTTCTCCTTCCTGCTGCTGTGAAATAAAAGAGAATTATTTGTGTTTCCTTCATAATGAGAAGTTTATAGCATCCACGTTATTTTAAAATAAGGTCCTGAATGTCTCACTGCTACCAGAAATCAGCATTATTTTCTGTAAGGAGTTTTCAATCTTTAAACCTTATAATTCAGAAATCCTTCAAACATCAGGGAACTTCCATCCTACCTAATCTGTCACTGGCAGGAAGGTTTAGTTTTGTTGTTTTTTGAACGTTTTGGTGAAGTTTCTCCATGCCTTAAGTGAGCCATGGTTACCACTCACTAGTGACTCAATTTGTTTTAAATAGGAAAACGGAGCGTGATTCAAAAGTAGCATTTCGGCCACTGCTACGGCACCCTGGTGCCTTCTTGTAGTAATGGCTTCCAGGGCTCTGGGGAGCACATTTTGAAACTCACTGATCCAGGCTAACAACAGATTGCTCTTCCACTTGCACTGGCTGAGAACACTGCCAAGTCACTTAGCTTCTGCCTTCATGTCAACATAAGGGTCTGTAACACTCAGAAAAAGGCACCATACCGTGTAAAGATTCAAGACCTTAAACTTTATCTTCTAGTTTCTACGTGCCATCATTATAGTTACATAAATACAAACTCATATCGAAGTAAAAGTCACCTACAAAACCCTATTTTCACTGCTGGAGAGATCACAGAACTGGAAGAAACCTGCCCCTGCCAAGTTATGTAATATCTGGTTTTCCTTTTCATGGATTTCTAGGGGTAAAGAGTCTATATCCTCTTTAATGTGGCATTGAATTACACTGGCAAAAAGCCCTTATCATTCATGTAAATTCTTCGTTCAATTTAAGGCTCTTTCCTGGAAGAATAACTTGGGGAGATGCAGCACCAACAAAGGTTAGGCTTGAGCTAAGTGAACTTAAGCAACCCTATTACCTTTCTGGTATACTTTTTTTTTTTCTTTTTTTTTTTTGCGGTATGCGGGCCTCTCACCGTTGTGGCCTCTCCCGTGGTGGAGCGCAGGCTCTGGACGCGCAGACCCAGTGGCCATGGCTCACGGGCCCAGCCGCGCCACGGCATGTGGGATCTTCCCGGACCGGGACACAAACCCGTGTCCCCTGCATCGGCAGGCGGACTCTCAACCACTGTGCCACCAGGGAAGCCCTCTGGTATACTTAAAAAAAAAGTCTTTATTCAACTTTTTTTGCTGTGTGTGTGTGACGGGGTGCTTTCTATTATGAGAAATTTCCAACGTATTGGAAAGTGGAGAAAATTGTGTACCGAACATCAAGATTTGACAATTGCCAACCTTTTGTCAAATTTGATTTTTTTTAAGTATTTTAAATTCTGCAGTAAATTTAAAGAGACTTGAGGGCATTGTGACATTTCACCCATAAATACATTAGAATGTCTTTCCAAAATAAGATAGTATTTTCCTGCACCAGACTGCCATTATCACACCTCACAAACTAACAATTCATTAACACCATCTGACACAGCCTATGTTCAGATTTTGTCATCAAAGTATTTGTCTTACTCTCTTAACACCATTTAAAAAAAAATTCTTTAGACTCTCCCCTTTAGAATGTCCCCTTTAGACATTTTCCCCCTCTTATCTCTTGAAATAGGTTCATCTGGGACAGCAAAATTTAAAACTGCCTCATTAATTAATTGTTGCTGACTCTTCCAGGGCAGGAGTAGTCAAAAGGCCTGTTGGTTGAGGCATTTCCTCACCTGAGGGTTCAACAAAAGTTTGTTAGGATTAAAAAGTTGGCAGAAATCTCAGGTTCTTGCCCTGAGATATTGCCTCAAAGGGATATGTGAAGGACGGAGATCACAGGGAAGGTGTTCCTGCTTAAAGCTCAACACGTAATAAAGGAAAAAACTGTTACCAGTGGAATTTTTTCAAGAATATGGATCACTCAAGCCTGAAAGCAGAGCAAAGTCACATCCTGCCCTTCTGTGGAGGGGCTGATGCCCTCATCCCTAGAACCAGGTGCAGCTAGGCCAGCTACCTAGAGAATAAACTATATTAAGTTTTCTGTCTGCCTATTCAGTTTTTGTTTTTTGTTTGTTTGTTTGTTTGTCTGTGTTGGGTCTTCGTTGTTGCGCACGGGCTTTCTTTAGTTGGGGTGGGCGGGGGCCCCTCTTCGTTGCGGTGCACGGGCTGCTCATTGCAGTGGCTTCTCTTGTTGAGGAGCACGGGCTCTAGGCACACGGGCCTCAGTAGTTGCAACACGCGGGCTCAGTAGTTGTGGCTTGAGAGCTCTAGAGTGCAGGCTCAGTAGTTGTGGCGCACGGGCTTAATTGCTGCTGCACAGCATGTGGGATCTTCCTGGACCAGGGATGGATTACCCATGTCCCCTGCATTGGCAGCGGGATTCTTAACCACTGTGCCACCAGGGAAGTCCCAGATTTTATTTCTTTATTATTCTTTGAGCTTTAGGGAATGAAGTACTGTGGTGTCTTGAATTTTCTGGTAAGCCTTGGGTTACTTAAAAAAATACTTTTTTGCTCTAAATCTTTCTAAAATATATTAGTCTAAAATGGTAAACTAGAAAATATATTTGCAACACATGAAACAAGAGGAAAGAAAATGTACAAATGACTTCTCTGTGTATGAAAAGATACTAAATCCTACACATAATTAGAGACTGGCAAGATAAAGATAACCAGGAGATACAGTTTTACACCCAAGACTTTTTAAAAGTTTGATAATAAATTAGGCCTTTCATTACCATTTGAAGACATGTAGCTGCTGTAATTCCCCGGAAGACAATTTAGTGTCCTCCATTAAAATGTAAAATTCTTTGACCCAGCAGACCCATGTGTCAGTGTTTGTGTTAAAGATATACTCCTACAGTGTACAAGAGTATAGACTAATAGCTAACATGGAGTAAGGTAGTGCTTACTATGCGCCAGCACTGTGCTAAGAGCTTCACCTGCATTACCTCATTTACTCCTTCCCATACCCTATGAAGCATGTACAACGTGTATCTTATTAACAGTATTTGAGGAGGGACTTCTCTGGTGGCACAGTGGTTAAGAATCCGCCTGCCAATGCAGGGGACATGGGTTCGAGCCCTGGTGTGGGAAGATCCCACATGCCACGGAGCAACTAAGCCGGTGTGCCACAACTACTGAGCCTGAGTGCCACAGCTACTGAAGCCTGCACGCCTAGAGCCCATGCTCCACAACAAGAGAAGCCACTGCAGTGAGAAGGCCGTGCACCAGAACAAAGAGTAGCCGCCGCTCACCACAACTAGAGAAAGCCCCCGTGCAGCAATGAAGACCCAATGCAGAGAAATAAATAAATAGATAAATAAAATATAAAAAGTTAAAAAAAAACGGTATTCGAGGAAAATAATTTACATGTCCACCAAAGCTGAACTAGTTCAATTTCTGTACATTTATCCACACAATGGAATATAATGGTGCCATTAAAATGAATGAGGTGGGGCTTCCCTGGTGGCGCAGTGGTTGAGAGTCCGCCTGCCGATGCAGGGGACACGGGTTCATGCCCCGGTCCGGGAAGATCCCAATGCTGCGGAGTTGCTGGGCCCGTGAGCCATGGCCGCTGAGCCTGCGCGTCCGGAGCCTGTGCTCCGCAACGGGAGAGGCCACAACAGTGAGAGGCCCGCGTACCACAAAAAAAAAAAAAAAAAAAAAAAAAATGAATGAGGTGGATCCATTTAGGAGATACAAAAAAATTTCCAAAATACTGTATTGTAACTGAAAAGACAGCAAAGTGGAAGTTGTGTATGCTTTTTTGTGTTAAAAATGTGTGTGTGTGTGTACACTTATACAAAGGGACTGGGCAAATAGCCATTGTTAACAGGTTGCTCAGGGGAGGGTGTCTGTGGTAGAAGGGAAACTCACTTTTCATTGTATACATTTTTATACTGTTTTAAAAAAAAATACATGCATGTATTATTTTTTCAATTAAAACACTAGCTACACATAAGTACTTATTTTTCTATTTTCACTCCCTGCAAAGTATAGTAATGGTAAAACTACATTTCATTGAAGATTTGAGAAGTTTTTAGCATGTTGGTGTCATCCTTACAAACACCAGTTCTCGAGGTTTCTGTCTAAAGTGTTTGATCCCCATATGTGAGTCTGTCTCCCGAATGGACTGAGTGCCCTCAAGGGCAGAAGTTACTCCTGTCTGTGTGCACAGGGCCTGGAAAAGAGCAGGTTCTCAAAGAATGTCTGTTGAATGGATGAATAAAGTGGATATAAAGGGGGAAAGAGAATACTTTCATCCTGTGTGTTGCCTGCAGGGCACACTCTTGGAAATATTTTTAAATAATCAAATTCCTGATATGAATTTGTCTTTATAAATTTGCCTATGACTCATAAAAGGAGAGCACAGAAAACAACTTTGAACAAGGAGTACAACCGATCAGGATTTTACACTACAGAAGCAATGCTGAAGAGTTGTTACCCTCATTTATAAACCCTGCAACAAAGAAATTAAGATGTATTTTTTAAAATAATTGGGTAAAAGTCTCAGTTGAACACTAGATGCTTATTTGAAATCTCAAGCAGAAATATCACCGCTTCAGTGCTGGGTTTAGTGCAGTCATCTGAACCTGTCATACAAACACCAGTACACACGTGGTAAGGGTTGTCTGGATTGAAGGGCTCTGAATCTTCTTGAACACTGGGTCTGGTTTCGTTATTTGGTCTTCCAGGCCCTGGGTTGCCCCGTGGACCACTGTGTAATCTTCTTGTGGTCATCGTTGTAACAATTTTTCTTACCAATTCTCTTCTTTCTCTCTGGATTTCTGCCAAAAAAAAAAAAAAACTTGCTGTAAGTTAATTCCTTTATTTGAAATTCTGTGTTTATCAGGGTGAAAAACATAAGAAAAGGATATTAAAACACATGCGACCAGATCCTATTTAAATTTGTAGTAATGATTTTCATAAGAATAAAGCATGTTTCACAGTCTTGGGTTAGTAGTTAAACATCAGATAATCAGAATTTGGTTTATAATACTAACTGAGGCTGGTGTTGTAAGATAACTGACAAAATCCATTCTCAGTTCCCTTTTTCTTTGCCTGCCTCTACTTAGGGGCTGAGAAAGTAAAATAGCACTTATTTCCCTAGCCTCCCTTGCAATTAGGAATGGCCAGATGACACATAAGCAGAATACGCTAGTGCAGTTTCTGGGAAAGCTTTTTGCTTTCTTGGTAAAAGGGGACAGATACAGCTTCCTCCATCTCGTCCGTCTTCCTTGAATGTAGATGTGACATCTGGGTTATGTGACCAGAAGTGATAGGCACAAGGATGACAAGCCAGCATGCCTCAGATAGCAGATGGTAAGCTAGAAAGAGAGTTGATGCTAGTGCCAGAAACCTACCTCCAGACTTCTGGCTGTATGAAAGAAGTCAACCCGTATTTGTTGAAACCACTGTTGGTCTGCTATTCTGTTACTTGCAGCCCTTTACATTCCTCATGAATTTACTATATATGTATAAAGCTTTACAGTTTTCAGGGGATTTACTATTGTCTTGGTTGATTCTTTTAAAAATCATTTGGGATAGAATAAGCAGATACTTTTATACAAAAGGGCAACAAGGCTTGGAAAGACCAAGTGACTTGGCCGAGACCACAGAAGGGGTGGCAGAGAAGAGGGTCGAACATGAACTTCTCTGGCTTCTAGCCCACTGCCCTCATTCTCCACAATGCCTCAGGGGTCCTGCAGCAGGACTGATGGCTGCTGAGTAACAAGAATGGAGAGAGGACCACACAGGGTGGCTTTGGCATCTGAGTCTCAGTTTCTTCTTCAGGAAAATGGGGATAATAATAGTATCTAATTCAGAGGATAGTAATAGAGTTCATGAGAATTTGTTTCTAAGGGTTTTAGCATAGTGTTTGGCATATAATAAGCCCTCAAACGTTAGGTGATGGTGATGATATGATGCTATGTTATCTGTGAGGGCATGCATGTGCGTCCAGCCGTGGATAGCTTCCCCGGATAGCTTCTTGGTTTCTGTGGCAGGGCTGGAGAGGTATCAGGGAAACCTGGATTCTAACCTCAACTTCACTCTTTTTTTTTTTTTTTTTTAGCAACTCCACTTGTTTTAACTAACAATGACCTCAGGAGAGTAATTCAATCTCAGAACCTTAGTTTATCCATCTATAAAATGGGAATATTACTAGTTAGCTGGACAGTTGTTGGCAAAGATTAAGTGAGGACAAGATGTAAAGCTCTAGCAGAGTACGGTGCCTGGTACACAGCCTGAGCTCAGCAGACCTCAGCTCCCACCCCCCTCCCCGTTTTCCTCTGACCTTGTACAGCGTCTTTCCCAGGGTCTCTGATGATACAGCTACATGACACTGACGACCTGCCAGCGTAAAGATCCAAGGGCAGGGGTTGCTCGACCCTGGAGCTGGGAGGCTTTTATTAGAATTAGGTGGCGGGGAGCCAGGCATCCTCAGGGAGGGTTTCATTTTGTTGACTTTATTGTAAAATATGACTGCATTGATGAGACTGGAAAAAAAATCCCCTCACTTTTAATGTCTATGATATTCCGTCCTATGACTACACCAACACTTAGTTAATCCTTTTCAAATCTGGGGGCATTTAGGTGGCTTCTACTTTTCTGGTGTTGTATGTAATGTGTGTAATTCTTGGATGGATGGTGTGATGACTGAATACTTAAGATGTGTAATTAATACTTAATGATACATAATTGAATACTTAAGATGTGCTCATGGGATTTCCCTGGCAGTCCAAGTAGTTAAGACTCTGTGCTCCCAATGCAGGGGGCACAGGTTTGATCCCTGGTTGGGGAACTAAGATCCTGCATGCTGCACCGTGCAGCAAAAAAAAAAAAAAAGGTTTGGTCATGCTGTTAGCTGTGAGGGACCAAGTCACATCTTGGATGTAGGAAACAAGCTCCTTCCCAGAGGGTGACGGTTCTCATTTTATTGGTCATCCCAGCACTGCCAAGAGCACTGTCTTCCCAACCCCACCCCCAGACCTCTTGCCCTGCTCTTTTTCCATAGCACCTTGGATCACACCATACGATTTTCTTATTTTAGTTTAGTGTTTATGTACGGTCTCCCTTTAGCTACAATGTAAAACTCCTGGGGGGCATGGATTCTTGTCTCTTCTGTTCATCAGCACATTCCAGGTGCCTAGAACAAGTAAATGGCATTTATTGACAAGTAAACGTGTCAATAAATGTTTGTTGAATGAATGAATGAATACATGAATGAACTCTCTGGGTAAGAAGCATGTCCTCAAACAGAAAGTGATCAGAGAGAGGTCTACATGTAGCAGAGTCAGAGACTTTTGTCCTTGACTGAAAAAGGTGACAAGGTGTCGGAGAAGGAGTTCCTGGGTGGTGGAAGGCAAGAAGGCCCGTTCCACGCGGAGGCAAGTGGGGAACTGAGAGCCAGAACTTGTAAATGGCCAGAGAGTTGAGTTGCGACCACCCTCTGGGGCAAGACCTACGATGGCAAAAGCGATGGTCCATTTGGCAGCCCCTCGGGTTGTGGCCGACACCGCTCAGAGGATTCCTTCTCACTGAGCCTGCGTGTAGCCTTGGAATTCTCAACCCACTCTTCCAGTCAGCCACTGCCAGCAGCTTATAAATTGCATCCTATTTGCTTTGCCTGGGCTAAAAAGTAACCGTCTTATCCAAGCTTTGGAACTGAATAAGACTTGTGAACTGTAGGAATAAGTTAGCCATGGCAGAATCAGAAGGCTGGAGTGTGTGTGTGTGTGTGTTTTAAATTTTTGGCCGCACCGTGCGCGGCATGTGGGATCTCAGTTCCCCGACCAGGGATCGAACCCACGCTCCCTGCATTGGAAGCTCAGAGTCTTAAGCACTGGATGGCCAGGGAAGTGTCTGTTTTTTCCAACTGTGGTGAAATATATATAAAACTTACCATCCTAACCATTTTTAAGTGTCCAGTTAAGTGGCATTAAGTACAGGCACATGGCTCTGCAAACATCATCACCATCTATCTCCCGAACATTTTTCTTCTTGCAAAACTGAAACCTGCACCCGTTAAATAGTAACTGCTCATCCCTTCTCCTAAGTCTGGTGGTTTTAGTTCCTGTGTTTTCTTTATTTCCACGCTGCTCTCTCTTTGAGTTCAACATAATCTTTCTGAGAACGTAGCCTATCTAGGCTGCGCTAGGAGAGGGGCCTTTTCCCCCAGCTTGAGCCAGACCTACAAAGCAGGACTTTGGGAGGCCAGTGGAGTGACTGGGATGGAAATCAAGAGAGCAGCCCTGGAGACACAAAATCCGGGAAAAGAGCCTGGCCTGCAGAGCTCATCAGCTGGCCTTCTCCACCCGGAAACAGGCCAGAGGGTGCTCCAACCTAGCTCTGAACCCCAGGGGCCCTTCATTTATTTTCCCCAGACTTGGAAGTGGACCCTCGAGCCTTGAACTTAAGGAATCTCAGCCTATGCCCACAGCTGCTTTTGGCTGCCCCATAATTCAAGGTTTGACCATAATAAGGATTCGGAGGTATAACAGCTTCTTAGACCCCTGATTCTCTGCTCTAGGAATAAAAACATGTAAAATTGCGAAGTGCAAACAACAGAGATTAGGGGCAGAGCGGAAGCAGTGGGAGTGTCATAAATAAAACCCGCAGGTAAGGCAGAGGTGTTCTGGGCCCACCTGCTTCCTGTTACCCCACTGCTCCGGCCCTGCTCTGTGACATTCATGGCTGTCCTTTCCCTTCCCTTTGAGCTCTCATGCCAATTACTGTGACACTGTGATGCGCACCTGGATTCATCTTCCTTGTCACATGCTTGGGCCTGTGCAGGGGCTCACAGGAACCTCACCAGGGCAGGGAGAACTCCAAGCAGTGTCAAAAGAATTTAAAATGTTACCTTTTGGATAGGTTGGTTTAAGCCAGAAAATAGGAAGGTCGCCACAGAGTTCTAAGATTTTAGAACTCAAGAAGCTGTTGTCCTTCACGGGCTGGTCTACAGCCACCCAGATGAGAGAATTTTCTTCATATTTAACAGGCATGATCTTGCCTTCCTGTAAGTAAGTGAAAATGAAATGCACTGAACAAAGAGGGCAGTGGAGCATGCTGCATATTAAGATTCATGTGTTGGTAAAAGATTATTTCGCCCTATAAAAACTTAATGAGTTTGGGATTAGCAGATGCAAACTAGTATATATAGGATGGATAAACAACAGGGTCCTACCGTATAGCACAGGGAACTATATTCAATATACTGTGATAAACCACAATGGAAAAGAATATGAAAAAGAATATATATCTGTACAACAAAGTCACTTTGCTGTAAGCAGAAGTTAACAAAACGTAAATCAACTATACTTCAATAAAATTTAAAAGAAAACTTAATGAGAATTCTCTGTGTATATGTGTGCGCATTCACGTTCGCACACGTGCGCGCACACACATACACACACACACACACACACACACACACACACACACACTCTGGAGTTCTAATCTCTTCTCTCTGTAGCTTTTTTCACAATATTCCACACCCCTCATGCCATCCTGCCTTTGGATAACTAGAATGTGTGAATATGAGCGTCCTGAGTGGAAGTGAAAATTACTTGATGTCAACTTTGAGATTTAGGTTAATCTGATGGTTTTGATCAAAGATGTTTTAGAGGAAAAGCAACTGAATGGACTCTGGAATCTGATAAAGGATAGAGGAGCCCTTCGTGTGAAGTGAAAGTCCTTTGGGGGCTGGTTCTGCCACTTCCAAACCACAATGGAAAAAGCCAGCAATTGGTTCTTTAATGTCTTCAGTTCAAAGTAGTATTTAACATAAACAATTTCTACATTTCCCAGCTATAACAAAACATATTTCAGATGTTTTGGCATCAAGCACACCACTGAGATTTCAAAGCTAAATGCTGAGCTTTCTTCTACAGCGAGATGCTGAGAATAGTTTGATAACCTAGGAGACAAATTTATTTTGCCAGGTTGCTCCTTTCATGTATTTATTAGTTTACAATAGGTTGTAGGTTGGGGAAATTAAAATGTTTTCTTATTTTTTAGCTAAAAGCAGCACTTCATTTATGCTTTCTCCCTCAGGCTTCTGGCTGCCTTAAAACAAGTTAAAGTTATTGGAGGTAGATAACACTCAGGTAATCCAGTCATTTACCTTAAATTAAATGGCTCCGTTCAGGAAATCAATGTTCTTTGGGTATAGGAGCTTTTAAAAGTTATACAAAACTGGGCTTCCCTGGTGGTGCAGTGGTTAAGAATCCGCCTGCCAATGCAGGTGACACGGGTTCGAGCCCTGGTCCGTGAAGATCCCACAGGCCGCGGAGCAGCTAAGCCCGTGCACCACAACTACTGAGCACATGAGCCACAACTACTGAAGCCTGCGTACCTAGAACCCACGCTCCGCAACAAGAGAAGCCACTGCAGTGAGAAGCCCATGCACCATAACAAAGAGTAGCCCCTGCTCGCTGCAACTAGAGAAAGCCTGTGCGCAGCAACGAAGACACAATGCAGCCAAAAAAAAAAAAAAAAAAAAAAAATCAGAATAAAAAACCACCTTGTTTTTAAAAAAAATCAGAAAATGTACTGCAAACTTATGATAGATCTTTGTCGGCTATGGTTGAGAAGTTGGTTCTTTATATCCACTCATGGGGGAAATGTCAAGAGTTATTAGTTCACTAAAGGCTTCATAACAGAAACTGAGGGGTAGGACCATATAAAAAAAGGTAACGCAGTAAGGGATGTTCAAGGTCAGAACACAGGCGCCTCCGTCTCATTTTTAGACTCTGTGCTAGTGGGTCCACACTTGTGTTCTGAAGGGCGCAGCCCATGGGGAACAAACCAGATCATGATCAGAGAAGAATCACGAGAGGGATGAAGGGCCGGAACCCATCTCACAGGATGAATGGTGGGGAAACTGGGAGTAGAGGAGATACTGAGGACATGAGAGCCAACTTGAAAAACTCGTGGGTTGGGCTTCCCTGGTGGCACAGTGGTTGAGAGTCCGCCTGCCGATGCAGGGGACAGGGGTTCGTGCCCTGGTCCGGGAAGATCCCACGTGCCGCGGAGCGGCTGGGCCCGTGAGCCACGGCCACTGAGCCTGTGCGTCCGGAGCCTGTGCTCCGCACCGGGAGAGGCCACAACAGTGAGAGGCCCGCGTACTGCAAAAAAAAAAAAAAAAAAAAACTCACGGGTTGGTTTTAGCTCTTGTTTTGAGACACCTGGGGCTGCTCCTAGGAGAGCAAACAATTGGGCAGTTTCCAGGCACTTTTGCTTATTCTTATTTTTCCTCAGCTGCCCTGAGGGAGCTGATGCCTGATATATCTCCCTCTCGGGGATACTGGAAAGATCAAAGGTGATCGTAATAAAATTAAGAATTAAAGCAGCAGCCGTCTACTCATTATCTATCGAGTTCAGGGCCATGGGGACAGGGTGCACACTGTAGTTTGTAGGTGACAAATCTGAGGCTCAAAGAGTTGAAGCCACATCCATAGCAAGTGTCAGAGCTGGGATTTGAACCCACTTTTTCCAAAGTCCATTTTTTCCCCACCCTACCCTGCCACAACTCAAATGGAAGATGAAAACGAATGCGGCTACTTCGTAAGCCCTAAAGCACCAAATAAGTGTAAGGTATTAAATGTATCTTTAGAACTCTGTGTGCAATTCTTAACATAAATTTTTATAAAACCAAGCTCAAAGGCAAGCTATTAGTAATAAATGGATGAACTATGTTTAAAGCACCTCACAAGCCTGACACATAGGAAAGGAATTCGGTATATGTTGAGTAGCCTCCTTGGGCTGAACTTGAACCAGTGAGAAGAAATTGCAGAGGGAGTCACTCAGCTCAACCTAGGGCAAAATAGTTAGAACTACCTCTCACCAAGTTGCCTGACACACAGGGAAGGAGCGCCCTGTTGCTGCTTTCCAGCAGAGGCTGAGGGATCAGCTGTGGTGAATTTTCAGGAGGAAATCTTCCTGCTGAGTGGTGCTGAGGCTGGAGTGAGGCTTGAGGCTCCTGAGGCCCCTTTAATGAAAAGATCCTAACACGTGAGGTCCTTTATTATTTTTTTTAAATTATTTATTTACTTATTTATGCCTGCGTTGGGTCTTTGTTGCTGCGCATGGGCTTTCTCTAGTTGTGGCAAGCGGGGGCTACTCTTTGTTGCAGTGTGCGGGCTTCTCATTGCAATGGCTTCTCTTGTTGTGGAGCGCGGGCTCTTGGCGCGCGGGCCTCAGCAGTTGTGGCACATGGGCTCAGTAGTTGTGGCTCGCGGGCTCCAGAGCGCAGGCTCAGCTGCTGTGGCTCACAGACTTAGTTGCTCCGTGGCATGTGGGATCCTCCCTGACCCGGGTTCAAACCCGTGTCCCCTGCATTGGCAGTCGGATTCCCAGCCACTGAGCCACCAGGGAAGTCCATGAAGTCCTTTAAGTTGTCATTAAAAAAAATTTTTTTTTTGGTTGCGCTGGGTCTTAGTCGCAGCAGGTGGGCTGCTTAGTTGTGGCATGTGAACTCTTAGTTGTGGCATGCATGATCTAGTTCCCTGACCAGGGATCAAACCTGCATCCCCTGCATTGGAAGGCAGATTCTAAACCACTGCACCAACCAGGGAAGTCCCTTTTAGGTTGTCGTAATCACTGATCAGATAGTTCCCTAACATCAGGCAAATAAGGGCCATGTCATGACCAATCCCCTTTATGTACTTTAAAATCTGGTTTTCCAAAACCTCCAGTTATACTACATCATGTAAGAATGATCACTTGGAACCAATGAGTAGGACCAAAATAATTAAGTTCCTTTGGCAGAGAAGAAAGAGAGCTTATGTTCTGGTCATGAACCTCTCCAGGAACTAGAGACAGAAAGGGTTGTACCTTCAATGTCTGCCCAAAGCCCTTGCTGTGTGGTGCAGGCTGGTACCCACCAGTTCAGAGGAGATGCTCTGCTTGGTCACGGTGCCCACCTCAGGAACTCGAGCCTTCACCTGTGCTTTGATGTAGCACTTCTCCCCTCCAGCAAAACGGATTCCTGTGATGCCCTAGGAAACAAAAGTTTATCCATCCATCTATCCATCCGTTCATTTATTCAGTGTATTGAGCGTCTACTGCGAGCTAGGCACCACTCCAGGTCCTGGGTACAGGGATGAACAAAACAGATGGAGTCTCTGCCCCCATGGAGCTTACCTTTTAGTGTTATTTACCAAAAATAAACAGATTAAAGTCAGGTGGCGTTAAGTGCTATGGAGAAAAACAAAGCAGAGTGCAGAGATAGGAGTGACAGGGGATGGTGCTTTAGACCGTGTGATGGGGAGGCCCCTGCCAGGGGCTGCCATCAAGCTGAGATAGAGCTGTTAATTGCTCCAGCCAACCCCCAAGCTCAGATGAAATGCATCTTTCCTATGCAGCTTTCTCTGACCGTCCCAGGCTAAGTGGGCTTCCCTCTCTCTGACTCCCTGAAAGCCCCCCCATCTCCATCCCTCATTTGGCACTTAGTTCTCAGGGCCCTTGTTCCTTGAGTATGTCACCTCCCTACTCAGCTCTAAGCTTGAGATAGATCTGAATGTTTCCTTTGTTTTTGTTTGTTTGGTGCTCCCACAAAGGTTCTCAAAAGATGTTGGTCCAGTTAATTAATTCCATCAGTTCGGATTTTTCCTAAGTTGCTGAGCCCAGAGTAAATAGTAGCTTTCTATAACACTGGGAAATGAATTTTGCTCCTAGACCTTATCCAAGGACTTGGACGTTTTGTTTTTGTCCCCTGTGAGATATAAACAGTGTCTCCTCCTCTGCCTAGGGAACAGCCTCAAGGGAAACCTCAGCCGCAAGGCTCCAGTCTTGGCTGACAGCTGGGCACTGACTCCGCCCGCGGAGCGCATCAGGCATAACGGTATGTTCTGACCCAAGAGTGTTTACTTTCACTCTGCTGGTTAATTTCATGACTAGTGAGTGGCCAAAAGTGGTATTAAAGACCTACAAATTTTATGCCATAATAATGTAGATACCAACACAAATCTGAACATCTCAACTGATCAATCTTCTGTTGAACTGAGACAAATGTCAGGAAGATACAGAACTTGTTCTAACGTCAACACCAAGGAGCGGGAAGAAGAAAAGCCTTTATAAACCTAGGGGCCTGGCTCAGGAGTCAGTCCTCTTAAATGAAGAACGAAGTCAAACGTCATTCATGCCTGAGGATATTCACGGACGGTTACACCATATGGAATCTCAGAGCCAGGAGCCCTGCAAAACGGGGTGGGTGACAGACTGGAGAAGAGAAGGAAAGGCTCCTTCTTCCTGAAGCTTCTCGTTTTCTGCCTTGCGGCCTGATTGGCCACATACACATGTAACAGATTTCACTTATTCCTCCCAGTGTCACCTCTCACCCAGAGAGAGGTGGCGGCATGACCCCCCCACCCCCGACCTCCCTTTACAGAGGATGGACTCCAGGCTTACTGCAGAGGGTCTTGACTCTGAACCAAAATCACCTGGAGAGATTTTAAAAACACAGAGGCCTGGGCCTCTCCTCAGAGATTCCCATTTAATTGGCCTGGGGCTGTGCCCAGACACTGGCATGCTTAAAAGCTCCCCATGTGTTTATAATGTACAGCGGGAGCTGAGGACCACCAGTTTAGGGAGAAAGAAACTTGTTCGGGGTAACAAAGTTTTAAAATAACTGAAACAGCCTGCTATGCACTGAATGTCTGTGTCCCCCCACATTCCTATGTTGAAACCTAACCCCCCATGTGATGGTACCCAGAAGTGAGCCTTTGGGAAGTGATGAGGTCATGAGGGTGGAGCCCTCCTGAATGGGATTAGTGCCCTTTTCCCAGAGAGCTCCTTCCCCCTTCTGCCATGTGAGGACACAGTGAGAAGACAGCTGTCTGTGAGCCAGAAAGAAAGACCCTCACTAGACATGCAACCTGCTGGCACCTTAAGCTTGGACTTTCCAGCCTCCAGAACTATGAGAAACAAATTTCTGTTGTTTAAGAGTCACTCAGTCTATGGCAATTTGTTATAGCAGCCTCAAGGGACTACGACACAGCCTCTGGACCCAAGTGTCTTCTGTACTAGTGGTTCACAAACTGTCCCTTGTATTCCAATCACCTGGAGGACTTGTTAAATAAAATACTGTGTTGGTCCCCTCCCTGAGAGTTTCTGATTCAGGAGGTCTGGAGTGGGGGCTAAACTGTGTATTTCTAACAAGCGCTCAGGTGCTGCTGCTGCTGGTGGCCTAACGAACACACTTGGTGAACCACTGCTCTCCACCGTGCTATTTCTGGAAGGTCTGCTGTTCTTATTCTACTTATAAACCTAGGGCATATGGTTTGAAAAACAGAAGGCAGGGGAGGGGGATTACTGCCCCTCTATGTGATATGTTCTTTTAACTTCAAACTCTCATAGCCTCTGAATCTGAGATGCCAGGGAGGAAACATCATAGAGCTATTACCATATCCCCAGGGAGAGAACTGACGCTCTGGAAGGATTCACAGCCCTGAATGTGAGTGTAGTATGTATTGAGTTAGTTCTGACAGTCTACAGGCTGCACAGAAAACCGAAACCCCATAGGGATGGGCCCTGTGGGAAGGAGTTCACACTTATTAACCACCCTGTCTAGCTACAAATCCATATCAAGCAGCCAGACATGTTAAGAGATTAAACAGAGGGAAGGGAAAGTCAAGAAAATATCCTGTTTTTGCAAACAAACAAGACCTTAGAAGCTGGTGATAATGAAGAAGTTTGCTAAAAAGGTAATGAGTGAGGATCCCAATGATCTAACATCCTTTTATCGAGTCGGCTAATCTCATGTTAGCTGCACAATTTTTTTCTTTCTAGGGGATCTCGTTTATTTCTGTGGCTTAAACCAGAAGTTTCCAAGGAGGGCAAGGGGTCCTTTCCCCAGGGGGCCATTTAGAAACTTTTGAGGGAGTTTTTTATTGTCACAAAAACTGGGGGCTCTCTGGGCTTTTGTTGGGTGGGGCCCAGGGGTGTCGGATCCCAAGCAGCTCGTGGGGGCCCTGAAGAACGAACCACCCAGAGCCCTGGGTGAAAAACCTGATTGTAAACATCTGTGCCTAGAACATAACACCGTTTTACATATAAAAGAGTGATGTTTGGTATAGTCTTAATGCACAACAAATTTCCTAGGACTGCAATTATTGTGCAAATGGAGAGAAGATGTTACTTTCATTTACTGTTTGAGAAAATTACCTGGTATTTAATTTGTCAACACACACTTAGGTCAATCTGCATTTTAGGCTGTGGCACAGACAGTGACCCAAGTATATGACTTTTATGATGTTTTCTAGTACATCAAGCTCAAGTCCAAATTTTATTATAAATTACTTTCAATTTATTTTTTCTTTATGTTATAGCTGGGGGCCATATTGATTCTTGAAATCAATAACTTACTTACCTACCAGGTAGGTTGTGCTATCCTTCCCCCCCCCCCACTTTTTTCCCTTTTCCCAGCTTTTTAAATTAAAAATTTCACATATACACAGTCAAAAGCATTGTATAGTGAAAATCTGTATATATCAATATATTCTATCTTAATTTCTAACCAGGATTTTTGTTATATAAATGGGTCATTAGGTCTGAGAGGGTTGGCTTAAACCAATATCACTCATGCTATTGAGGGTGTAACTTTCTAGAAAGTAACTCATACATTATCAACAAACTTAGCTTCTGTGTTCCACAGCGTATTGACAAAGACTCTCCTGACCTAACTCTAGTCAGGCTCCTCTGGGTCCTCTGTTTACTAGGTCCCAACCTTGGGCTCTGTCTTGGCCCGTTTATTCCAGTTTTAGCAAGAATCCTGCTGAGTCAGCCTTGGTCTGATCAACCTGGATATCTGATCTCCTTGACCTGCCTGCAGCAAAAATCCTGTTAGGTCAGTTTAGCAAAGAACCTCTTAGTAATTTTCCATCCACCAACACCTCCACCCTGCTCCTTGGCTATAAATCCCCACTTTTCCTTATTGTATTCGGGGCTGAGCCCACTCTGTCTCTCCTACTACAAAACCCCACTCTAGTAGCCTGCCTTGAATGAAGTCCGCCTCACCTTCTTTAACAAGTGTCCTGAACAACTTTTTCTCTAACAGTGTAGAGCCTGGAGCCCTTTGTTCAGTGCTAATTCCCTCTCAGGGGGCTCTTTTTTCCATTGGCTCTACTACAGTCTTGGTGGGGTTAGCGGGGAAGGCTGTTCACTTACAATTCAGAAACTTTCCTACTCTGGCCCCACCTGCAACTCCATTTTCTCATCTTGGCCACCTCCCGGGCTACTTAGAACTTGGGAGCAGACCTGAGCACGGGTATTGCATAGTCTTCCCTGGGCCTGGAAAGCCCTGCCCCAGCTTCTCTGCCGGTCAAAATTCTTCTTCCATTCTTCCAGACCTGATTCAACTGTTGCTGATAATGAGCAGGACCCTGTGGGGCTCCTGGGCACAAAAGCCTTTCTGTGTCCCCTATTTCTTTGGTTACAGGAATAGGCATCATTCAGCCTCCAGGATCTTCCCTGAGTTCCAATGGGCAGGTTCAAACAGTTGCTAATTAAGGAAGGGAAGGGATGCAGAGACCAGGGAGGAACAGTCAAGAAACAATAGTGCAGGCTTGGGGCAGGGTCCTGGTTCCCCATCAAGGGATACAAACAACAATATCTTTGAGCTGTTTTGCAGATACTGAAACCCCTCCAGGTGGGAGAAGTTAACTGTGTGCTGCCCACAAGCATGTGGACCCCAGACCAGTTGGAACTGGAAGGTTGGTGATGCTGACTCTCACTTAGCTCACCACCAACCCATCAGAAGAATGTCCACAAGCTGATCACGCCCTCTTTGAACCATTACTGTAAAACGTCTCCCTACCCTCTCCAAGTTGGGACACGTAGTTTTTCAAGGCAGGAGTGCACTCTGTCCCCCTTTGCCTGGCAAAGTAATAAAGCTATCCTTTTCTGCTTCACCCAAAACTCTGTCTCCAAAAATTAATTCAGTGTTGGGATTTTCAGAGACTGGATTCAGCTTCATTGCCACCTCTGTAAAACCTGCTCCATCCCCTAACTGATAGCGATGGCCTCCTCCTCCTCGATGGCTCCACGTTTCTGTTCAGCGTGTTTCCCAGCCTGACCTGAAGCCACTTCTGTGTGGATGTCTGCCTCCTGGACCCGGACTGTAAGGTCCTTGAGGGAGGGGACAAGTGTCAGTCATCTTTGCATCCTCCATGCTTTGCACCATCCCTTGCACACAGTGGGCTCCAATAACGTTTCCTGAATTTGACGGACAGTTTGTAATACAGGAGAAAGTAATACTGCAGGTACCATAGTGGCTGATTCATGGGTTTTCAAAAGTCCGGGCTTATTTAAACCCATAACAGGTTCTATCCATCAAAAAGATGTTCTAGGGCCTCCCTGGTGGCACAGTGGTTAAGAGTCCGCCTGCCGATGCAGGGGATACGGGTTCGTGCCCCGGTCTGGGAGGATCCCATATGCCGCGGAGCGGCTGGGCCCGTGAGCCATGGCCGCTGGGCCTGCGCATCCGGAGCCTGTGCTCCGCAACGGGAGAGGCCACAACAGTGAGAGGCCCGCATACCGCAAAAAGAAAAAAAAAAAAAAAAAAAAAAAAAAGATGTTCTACTCACCAGTTCTGACTTAGAGAAATGTGGAAGCTATCAAAGAGGATTGATCCGTTTATAAAATATGTGTGGCCCCATTGGCCTCTGAGAACAAAACACAATCAATACCATCATTAGAACCAAAGGATTATAAAACAGAAATATAGGTTTGGGATTAAAATTTTTTTAAATCAATTTATTTATTTTTGGCTGCATTGCATCTTCCTTGTTGTGCATGGGCTTTCTCTAGTTGCGGTGAGTGGGGGCTACACTTTGTTGCGGTGCACAGGCTTCTCATTGCGGCAACTTGATGCGGAGCATGGGCTCCAGGTGTGCGGGCTTCAGTAGTTGTGGCTCGTGGGCTCAGTAGTTGTGGCTCTCAGGCTTAGCTGCTCTGTGGCATGTGGGATCTTCTCAGACCAGGGCTCGAACCCGTGTCCCCTGCATTGGCAGGCGGATTCTTAACCACTGCGCCACCAGGGAAGCCCAGGATTAACTATTTCAAAAGGATATTCCTGATACATGCACATCTTGAGAGAGATGGATCTTTTCTTATTTAACTGCATAGCTACCTTTGCATATCTTGATATTATGGCACATCCTAGGTATTCAATTTTGTTCTGGGTTGGATGAATAAAGCATGTGTGGGAGTCACATTTTATAATTTTATATTGAGCAGTGCCAAGAAAAACATGCCTTTTACCTTGTCCTCGGTCTTGCAGTAAAAGCCTTTAATAGGTCCAGAGAAATTATCCCTGTGCCTTGACCAGAACCATCTGCAAAGCTATGACTAAGTGAAATGCAGCCACACACACATGGGGCTGCAGAGCTTGGTCCCCGGGCAGAGCCCACACTGAACACAGCTAGTCCTTGTCATCATCAAATAATATGTAACATCAGCCGGGCTCTGAGGTTAGCATCTGTTTTTTATTCAAAAGGGCTTGTGAAGTGTTTGGGTATCAACAAGGGGAGTTCTTTCATTCGAATGAAAAGCATCTCTAGTTTTTCTCATCAGTCAGAGGAAGTCAGGTCGATGAGATGTTTGCAGGCCAGTAAACTATCAGAAGAGACATTATTTTCAAGAGCCTTTTTTCATGAAGTCTCACCGACTCCATCTACAGATTTAACAGGAGAGCACAAACAGTGATGCCTCTTTCTCATCTCAGAACATGAAAGAGAGTAAGATATTTATGGTGCCCATCCAGAGAGGAGGCCTGCAATGACACTTTGGTTCGCAGATGTCCACTGAAGCATCAATGCATGGCTTAACATCTCCAACTGCCTGTAAATTGAATTTTTGAAAACAAACATGTGTGCCCTTTTCAAAGGAGACTCGAAGGTTTCATCTGTAATAGGCCATAGTCAGAAAGCAGATGATACACCAGGGGAATTTCTCCATGCTCATTTCCTGGATTAAACGGGAAATCTGAAGAATTGAGAAACATGTATAAATAGATCCCACCTGTTTTTGATGAGATTATTAGGTCATTAAAGTTTCCCTCCTCTTGACAAGTGCCACTTTCAGAACTTGCAATGTTCTAGAGGAACCTGAGCATTTTATTCACTGTGTTAAGAAAGCTGCTTGGAAAGAAATACCTCTCCCAAGTCTTTCTGCCAAAACATTTTTTTAAAGTTTTTTTTAAAATTAATAATTAATTAATTTTTGGCCGCGTTGGGTCTTTGTTGCTGCGCATGGGCTTTCTCTAGTTGCGGCGAGCAGGGGTTACTTTTTGTTGTGGTGCTTGGGCTTCTCATTGTGGTGGTTTCTCATTGCAGTGGCTTCTCTTGTTGCAGAGCATGGGCTCTAGGTGTGAAGGCTCAGTAGCTGTGGCTCATGGGCTCTAGAGCACAGGCTCAGTAGTTGTGGCACACAGGCTTAGTTGCTCCATGGCATGTGGGATCTTCCCAGAGCAGGGCTTGAACTCATGTCCCCTGCATCGGCAGGCGCATTCTTAACCACTGCGCCACCAGGGAAGTCCCTCTGCCAAGACTTTGTATAGTTCTAAGAACTTGTTTTTTTTTCAATGCTAAGGTGTTGCTTTTTCAATTTGAAAATGTAAAGGACACAGAGTGGTCCTCTCTCAGAGAGAATATGCTGCACGGTGCAGGTGGGTTAGCCGTACCATGGCTGCCAAAAAGAACAGTTCCCATTTGGATGTGTGTGAGAGGCGCTCCTTCTCCCTGAATGAGAAGTCTCCCAGGCTTGCCTGGTTAAACTCCATAAATGTATGAAATATACTTACATTCTGGAAATCATTAACTTCAATCGCTTCTTCAGCTCCACTTCCCATTTTAAAGGTCTCCAAGTTGTTCCCAGCATCTATTTCCATTGACCCATCTTGTAATTTCCCATTGATACTCATGGTATAATGGACATTGTAAATCTGGAAGAGAACATCAGAGTTAGTGATGCCTCCCTTTTAGAGCAATTCAGGGCTTATCTTTAGATCTGCAGTATATAAAGTAGCTTTCCTATTTCTCAGAGATACACTGAATCATCCTTAATAGTAAGGATGATTATCTTAGTTATCTGTGAGGACTTTATTCATAGACCAATCACTTAATACATGATTTCTTAAAAACTATCTTAAAAGTAAAGCTTTTGATAGTCTCTGATACTAAATCAAATAGCTCAGTGATTTGCAATCCTGGCTGCATGTAGAAGCATCTTAATAGAATCTCCAGCTACCATGCTTAGGTTCCCCCCACTGGACTGATCAAATCAGAGCCTGTGGGGATGGGGTGTGAGCACAGATCTTTCTTTTTCTGAAGGTCAATTCTACTATGCAGCCAGAGTTAAGACCCGTTGATGGATAAATGGAAATTGAGGAAGCAGAGGGTTAACTGGGCTGTTACCTGAACAAATCTGCAGTGGCACCTCACTTTGAAGGTATTTTTTTTAAGTCCTTCAGTCAAGATTTGGCGTGGAGTGTGGTATACAGTAAGAACTGCAGACAGGACTAGGATATGCCTGAGACGGAGTAGCATTTACAGAGAGCAAGGTCAATGTGCACATCTGTTTCAGCTCAAAATAAGAGGTACTCATTTTAATGACTCTATGGGACAGACATGGCGTCATAAGGCATTATGCTATGAGACGTGTGGGGAGAAGGGAGGGAGGCTTGGCACTGTCCAAGAGCACTGGCCCAGGAATCAGAAAAACAGGTGGCCACACCCCTTATCCCTGGGTCTTGGGAGTTGCCTTGAGTGTAAAACAACGAAGTGGGACCTCAGAGGTGATTTTTCTTTTTTGATGTTGGGGGTAGGAGTTTATTACTTTATTTATTTCTTTTTGCTGTGTTGGGTCTTCGTTTCTGTGTGAGGGCTTTCTCTGGTTGTGGCAAGTGGGGGCCACTCTTCATCGCAGTGTGCGGGCTTCTCACTGTTGTGGCCTCTCCCGTTGTGGAGCACAGGCTCCGGACGCGCAGGCTCAGCAGCCATGGCTCACGGGCCCAGCCGCTCCGCGGCATGTGGGATCTTCCCGGACCGGGGCACAAACCCGTGTCCCTTGCATCGGCAGGCGGACTCTCAACCACTGTGCCACCAGGGGAGCCCTACGTGTTGGATTTCTGAGTAACATCTTGTTTAAAATTCTGCCATTAGAAATTTTTTTTATAGTGTACCATTAAATTAGATGATCCAAAGGGCTCTCTTAGTTTAGACATCTGGTAAGGACAATAGTTTAAAAAGTAATTCACACGCTGCTCCTGTTCAGTATGCTGCTGTTCTAGAACATTCTCTGTGTCATGGGGTAGTAGGTGGGTTCCTTTTCTTCTCTTTTCTTCCTTTTTCTTCAAGATATATATATATATATATCTTATATATGATCTATAATATATCTCTTCTATGATATATAAGCTATAAAATCTTTAAAGGGGAAGGAATGGGAACTGATGAAAGACACCTGCTACTTAGTGTCAGGTCAGTAAGTCAGAACTGCAAAGAGCTCAGATTCAATTCAAGTCTGATTTTTTCCCTCATTATGACGAATGGCTGACTGCAGCATGGACAAACCCTGGGAAAAGTATCTGTTGTTATTGGATCATTACTTGTAGAAAACTCATTATTGCAAGACCCACAGAGTGCTATTTTAGTTTATCAGCAGAGACGTAGAAACGGCTTTGCTAGCATGTACCCTTTTAGGTAACAGCCCTCGGTCGGTGGAAGAGAAAATGCCGGCATGCAGTTCAGCCACATTCTCAGTGCCCCTCCTTCCCTCATTCGGATGAACTTCGATTCCTGCAGGACACTGTCTCCACGGCTCACCTGATCATAAGAACCACTTCTAGGGGCTTCCCTGGTGGTGCAGTGGTTGAGAGTCCGCCTGCCGATGCAGGGGACACAGGTTCATGCCCCGGTCCGGGAAGATCCCACATGCCGCAGAGCGGCTGGGCCCGTGAGCCATGGCCGCTGAGCAACGGGAGGGGCCACAACAGTGAGAGGCCCGCGTACCGCAAAAAAAAAAAAATTAAAAAAAAAAAAAAAAAAAAGGAACCACTTCTAGGGGTTCTGCTTTAGGGGAAGCGGGAGCAGAACCCACCAATCTGTTTTCACTTTGCACCTCAGGCGGTCCTCACCATCAGCCAATTTGGGGAAACCTGTTTTCTTTGGCTGAGCCAGGGCTTTCTGAAGGTAAAGCTCAGAAAGCAGGCTCTGTTCTGCTCCTGCGCTCTCTGAGCAGCCACTATTCACGTGAACTAATTTTGGCTGTCAAAGGGCACATGGCAGACAACGCGCATGTGAGTTTCTGCTGGCACGAGTGTCCTTCCTTCACTCAGGAGATAAGAGGCTCTTTTTTTTTTTTTTTTTTTTTTAAAGCATTTCACATAAGCTTTTTACTACTCAAGCAGTCCTAAATTTAAGTAACTGTTTGCAAATTCTTAGCGGGTCTGAAGGAGGCAAGATCGCAACACTAGAACTGTGGCTTTTATCCTAATTTCACTTTCCTCTACCACCCTTCGCCACCTCCCCGCCAGGAAAAGCTCCCTAACGAGGCATCCTTTGTAATGTAGCTGCAGCCCGGCTTTCATAAGCAGTACACTGTCTGCATGGGGCAGCCATGGAGGTTTGTGCCCTCCTGAAGTGCCTTGGGTTGGGGGGTGGTAAAAAGTCGGAAGTTATTTCCAAAGTACTGGGCCCTGAGCTCAGAAAGTGGCTCGGTTGGTGGAGCAGTAATCACATTATCTGCTCTAAACTGATGGAGCTGTTAGCACCTAAGGCTATTTATATCCAAGCACAAAGGAAGTTTATTATGTGACAATAGTCTGCTCAATATGGTGCCTTTTACAGCCAAGGAGATTTGCTAATGAGTTTCTAATAAAGCCTGGGTTCATAAGATAATTATATCATGTTTGGGACAATGTCTTGAAAAATCAGGCTGAGAATAAAGGCCCCAAGCAAAGATCTCTTCCCCTCATCTCACGGGGTAGGGTTGTCAGTTATCTCATATTGGTGGGAGTTTCCCATATTTCAATGCCTTGTTCCATTTACAATAATGTGGATGAAGCATGGTCTCAATATTTGAGCCCAGTCACTTGTCCCCTGATTATTAGCACTCCAATGCTTCAGAGTTCTCTAGCCGATTTCCAGTAAACCTGTCCTAAGGGGATTTACCCATATGAAAGGCATAGGAGGTAAATTACTGCTGGTTCTCCTCTATAAACCAATATAGAGGAACAGAAGCATGGATAATCCCCAAAGAGTGGGTAGTCCATTTGGTTGGGGATGTCTTTCTGTTTGACAGAGACTTGATTATGTTTTGTTTGGGCCATTTACATTTGTATTCAGGGAAAGCAGACCTGTGCCTGTGCTATGCATAGATGGTGCCAAATTTACTCTATTTAGTATTTTGTGATTTGTTTTTCAGACTTAAGTAATATGGATCAGCATGGAATATTTTGGGAGTTAAAAAAAAAAAAAACCTACCACGATTTTCTTCACTTTCCTGCCTCTATAAGAGACAGGGATAACTTTGATTGTTGGCAATAAAATGTGATTCACTATTCCTCTGTATTTTTAGAATTTAATACTGCTCTCTTGAACCAGGCAACCAACCATCTTGCAGTAAAGTACAAGTTATGATAAAAGGAGGCCCTGCTCATTCAGGGTGATCCTTCAATCTCTCTTTCTAAAAGCTTGTCAGTTAGCTGTGTTTGCCTTGAATAATTAAATGCAAAGTGGTGTTCATTTTAATACATATCAGGACCAAAATCTTTACCCGCCCCCCCAAAAAAAGCAAAGCTATTTTTGTACCCAAAGGACCTATACCATTGAAGTTTTGTCATCTAAAAGATAGCATTTACATTCGAAGATGGTACAATTTCCCAAGGGGTGACAATCTAAACCCTGCTATTAATGGAGTTGGAGATACTGACATTGTTCTCATGTTCAGATATGCTTTCAAATGTGAGCATCTTGCCCAGCTTCTATATTTAAAATATACAAATAGATTAAGACACTTTTCAAATATACACAAAATACTGTGCAATTCTGATCTTACAAATCGATGCTTGTAAATTTGATATAGTCTCTAAAACAGACTCAGTGCTAAATGGCATGCTTATCTACGTTAGGCATTTGAGTTAAAAATACAAATTATGCAGTGACTGCAGAAGATGTGATGTGTAAAATGGCTGAATTGCTTTCAGCACCATTTTCTCTATGTACTGGGATTCATTCATGCTTTGAATTTCATGGTGGGAGAGAAACGGGAAACAGCAGTCACAGATCCTCTGAGGGTAGTGACTAAGAAACAGCCCTTTGTGTGCACCCTGGAGATGGAATTCTTTTCCATTAGTTGAAATACTTACACCAAGCCTGGCAATGGTCATCAAGATAAAAATGCCTCCCTTTACATAGGTGAACAAAATTCAGAGTATTTAACAAAAACACGGGTATTTTGCTTAGTTGGGTCAGAAACACTTTTTATATTCCTTGAGAGCCAACTGAGCTTTAAAATAAATAGTTGCATACAAAGAAAGTAGGACAGCAGTTAGTAAAACATTTACCATTGAATCACATGTGACCAGGCTAGAAATGATTTTTAAAGACATTTGCCATCTTTAAGGAAGTTAGATTTTTTTTTTTCTCCCTTACTGCATGAGAGAAGGGGGCATTAAAAGATGGGGAGAGAGAGAGGGAGAGAGAGAGAGAGAGAGAGAGAGAGAGAGAGAAGACAGAAGGGAGAGGGAGGAAGGGAGGGAGGGAGGGAGAGAGAGAGACAGCGCTACTGAGAGGTCAAATTCGTCCCCTTATTGGGTCTGAATGTCCTCCACTGTCTTTGTCCCAGATTCTTAAATTCACAGCCTTTCTCAGCTGGGAGAGGGCTTAGTTCCATTTCTTTCCTAAGGATGAGTAAAGCGAGGCCAGAGGGGATGTGCCTTACCCATGGTCACTCAACTGCTTAGCGGAGACGCCAGGCTGGGATGGGCCAAAAAGAGCTTTCTTGGGACCGTCCACTGCATTTCCCCGCTACTCTGTCTTTAACATCTTCCCGTAAAGCCCTGACTGGCTTTTCCGCAAAGTTGCCCGTGAGTGGGAAGCCGCATCGTGGAGTTGGTTGGAAGAAGGGGGAAGGTACCCGGGACGCCCCGAGGGGAAAGCATCAGCTGGGGCGAGGGGGCCGCTCTGGCGCCACCTAGGAGGGGACACGCGAGTGACAGAGAGGACCCCGCCATCCCGCGCGCCCCCAGGCCCCGCGCCCCTCCCGGCCTCGCGCACCCTGACTCGTGCCCGCAAGCCGGCAGCCGCCCTCCGGACTTACGTGACTGTCGCTCCCCTTCCAGAAGTAGAAGGCCCCGATGGCCCCGAAGAGCAGCAGCGCCGCCCCCGCAATGAGGACCACGGCTCCGACCTGGAGCAACCGCGCGGGGCTGGTGGGCTTCACGGTCACCGTGGCGTACGCCTGCGGGCCGGCGGGAGAGGGGCTGTCATGTCCGCGCGCAGCGACCCGGCGCATCGTGGGTGTCGGACAGCTCGTCCCGGGCTCCTCCGGGCGCCCCCTTTCGCCGCGCTTGCGTCCGCGGGTCCCTGGCCCTCGGGAGTGGATGTGCGCTGAACAAACTTCGCGGTGCAGGGCCATCGCCCCGCGGGTCTCTCTCCGCCTGCCACCCGACGCCCCCTCTTTCCTCCCTATCCACCCTCCCCTTCACACCAGACTGGGGATGCCAGGCCCCTTGCACACGCACACGCGTGGGGCGCCACCCCAAGTCCACATTTGGGCGCCCACATTTGTTCCCAGCTCCCAAATTCGGTGACACAAATCGCTGACCCGGGACAGGGGATACGGGCCCCGCGTGTCTGGGGCTCCCAGGCGGTACTCACCGGGGGGCTACAAAACTCAACCTCGTCGGGTCCCACCAGGGCGATGGGCACTTTGTCCGAGTTCTCCGTCATGGCTGCGGCCACAGGAGCGGGACACTGGGAGGCTCCGCGCGCGCCCTGGGCTCTGTCCTGCTGCCCCGACGTGCCGGGCACTTCAACGCGGCGCACGCGCGTGCGCGCACCGTGCCCCGTCCCGCCTGGGCCAGCCCAGCGCTCCCCACCCCTCCCAGCGCCTCACCTTTCTCCTCCCTTCCTTCTCCCGCCTGGAGCAGCAGTGAGCTCATCCTGCCTTCCAGATGCCCCTCTTCTCGCTCTCTCCCGTCTACTGCCCCCACCACTCCACCCCCCACCCCCCACCCCCGCCCCAAACATCCCGGTAAACCTGAGTGTGTCATGGTGGGTGGTGCTGAGTGAATAGACTAGCGATGCTGACCCCAAGAAATGCTAAATCGCGGGCACTTTTTCCACCATGCAAGGATCTCTTAGGATGTCAGAGGGCTCTGCCGGGATGCTTGGCTGGAGGCCCATTTCCTGCAGTGTCCTTGGATGTGTGTGTTGGACGGTGGTGCTGGTGGAACAGGACGCAGAGGAGAGCAGGGCCGTGAAGGTGGAATCGGGGACACGGGCCAAAGTTTGCCAGGGTTTATGCTGGCCTGGCGCTGCTGGATGACCCTGGGACAGGAGCGTGGATCAGCGTCTTAGAGATGGGCCCTTGTCACTGGTTTCTCTAGGAGTCTTAACAGGAGGGTACAGCTGCAGCAAAACTGAAAGCCAAGCAAAGGGGCTGGAGGGAAGGAGCTGGTGAGACCAGAATAAGAGTACATTCTGGTTGATTGACTAAGTTAAACAAAGAGACAAAAACAATGGCAACACACATACACCAAAAACACTGATATGTCCAAAGGAATAGCTAAGTATATATGTACATATATAGTATGTATTTTATACTCTATATACAGAGAGATAGACAGATAGATATAGTATATAGTATATATTTTTAAAGCAGAGCAGGAGAGAGTTTTTTCACTTTTGGAAATGCCATCTGCCAGTACTAGGACTACGTGGTACCTCGTTTGGATCCAGGCTTCATGAATTGGGTTCTAGCTTGGTGCAGAGTCCTTTGCTGGGGAGTGAGCGCGGTAGGGGACGGTGCAGGGGAGGGCCTGCGGTTTCCTGAGCAGCGGGAGGTTGGGTGGACAGTACTGCGGTAGGAGGAAGTGTTGGATCTTGAGGGGATGCTGATGAGAGGGGGCACGTGGGGATAAGTATGATGACAGCGGAGCTGGGAAGGAGCGGAGGAATGGAAAAGACTTGCACAGAAGAGTCTGTAGGTCTCTGCTGGTGCTGGGCTGGGGAGACTGAGGCTTCAGGCCTAGGGAGACTGGGAGGGTGGTGGGAACCCAAGAGAAATGAGGAAGTGGGGAGATGCAGTTGTGAGAGAGTGGATATGGTAAGACTAATTTCAGACTTGTTGAGCTGGCTGTGGGGAATGGAAAAGAAGAGCCCGGGAACATCCCAAACCTGCCTTGGATTCAGACAAGGCACAACTGGCTGCACCTCCCACTAGATGTAAGGGGCTGAAAACCCCCCTTACAGTCTGCAGAGGCTCAGCCCCAGGGCACTGCTGCAGAGTTCAAGACCTCCTCTCCCAAGGGCACTTGTAATGGGAATTCCAGAAGGAATAAGAGTAGTCACAGTTAGAAAATTGGGAGAAGATCCAGGATAAAGTAGTGACGCAGGAAGGAAAGGAGAGTTCGGGAAGGATGGGTCCGCAGAGTCAGATGCTGAAATCACGGAAGCAGGAAGGAATACACAGAAAGGCCATTGGATTTCCCAGTTAGAAGGGCACAGGAACCAAAGAGACGGCAGTTCCAGTTGTTTTATTTATTGGTCACAGAAGACATGCTGCAAAGCATCATAGAGTGACTAAAAATATTTACAACTCATACCACAGACAAGGAGCTCGTTTTCTTAAATAGAGAACTCCTCGGAATCATAAAAAGACCACCAAAAAATAAAAGAATAGGAACAGAGGCTCCACAGAAGGGGAAATTCAAATGGCTCTTCAACAAAAGAAAAATGCTTGACTGCATTATAAAAAGGCATGCAAATGAAAAGTATTCTTTTTCACCTATCAGACTGGCAAAAATAAAAACCCTTGTTAAAACAATCTGTTAGAGAGTATGAGGCGAAACGAGGTCTTGTTGCTCTGGATGGGTGAATTGGTACAACTTTTATGGAGAAAATGTAATTCCAAAATGCAAAGCATAATTTCATTTCTGTGGATTTATCCCACAGATGCGCTCACAAGGCTGGAAAAGTCCTCTACATGCAAGGATTCTCCCTGTAGCATGTTCGTTAGAACAAAGGACTAGAAACGTTTTCAGTGTCCACAGCAGAGAATTTATGGTACAGCCTCACAGAGGGATCTTGGCAGGCATTTAAAAGGATGAAGCAGCTTTGAATATACTGATCTAAGAACATCACCTAAGATACTTTAAGTGAAAAAAGGAAAGGGTAGAAAATGTTCATAAATGCCTCCATTTGTATAAAAGATACAAACAAGGGAATTCCCTGGCGGTCCAGTGGTTAGGACTCTGCATTTTCACTGCCGAGGGCCGGTTCGCGATCCCTGGTCAGGGAACTAAGATCCCACAAGCTGTGCGGTGCGACCAAAAAAAAAAAAAACAAACAAACAAAAAAAAAACACAAGAATACGTATATGCATATGCTCTCTGGAAAGACACACAGGATGTTGACAGCAGGGTTTGCCTCTGAGGAGAACCGTGGGGCTTGGGGACACCAAGGGGAGGAAGGTGCTTCACTGTGTACCTTTTGGAACGTTCTGAATTCTGACTGTGAACATGTATTAACTATTCAAAAAAATGAGTGAATAAAACAATAAATAGCAGTGAGTGGGTGGGGAGGAAGGGAATGCTGCACATGGAGGCAATGCTTTCGAGAACTTTGGCTTTCAGGGGAGAAGAAAATCAGGAGGACAGATCAAGGGAGTTGGAGGATCAAGGGAGTTGGAGGATCAAGGAAGTTCTCCACAACCCACCCAGGCTGGAAAGATGTTTGGCGGCTGAAGCGGGGTGGGAAAGGAGGGGAGGGAGCCAAAGCAAGCGGGAAGATTAACTCTGAGGAGGAGAGAGGGTCTGGGGGAGTAAGTGACGATACGGATGCTTTGGGGATATGGATGCTGAGGAGAGGGCGAGGAGTGGGGCTGGGGACACAGGACGCTGCCTCATTCATACAGCCAAGGATGCCTGTTTCAGGTACAACACAGAAAGTAGCTGACTGGGGCTCGAGGGATGGCGGTGAGGGCTGGGCAGGGAGACCACTTACATCCTCTGAGCACATTCTCCCAAAGTGGTATAGTTTCAACCATTTTAAGGTTATACGTTTATACAATGACCGTTAAGAGTGATGAAAAGATAGTAGAGGTGAGAGCATGGCGGGAGGTCCGGGGTGAAGGGGATAAAGGGATCCTCACTTCACAGGGTTGCTTCCCTCTGCTCATCCCCCTGCTGTACCTAATCCACGGGCTCATTTCCTGGGGGTCAGGACCCGACTCTGCCCTTGTGCCAGGCACTGTGCCAGGTCTGGGGACACAGCAATGAGCAAATGAGACATGGTCCCTGCTCTTGAGTTGTTTATAGTGGAGTGGGAAAGAGAGTCATTAGCCAGGTAATCGCAAAATAA
Source organism: Mesoplodon densirostris (assembly GCF_025265405.1). NCBI lineage: Eukaryota > Metazoa > Chordata > Mammalia > Artiodactyla > Ziphiidae > Mesoplodon > Mesoplodon densirostris. Next base: position 25,763,206 of record NC_082677.1, read on the forward strand.
AGGTGTCCCTGCCTTTGTGAGAAACAATAAGAGGGAAAAGTACAGGTACCCCGAGATAACGTCTACTCTACATTGGTCAGGGGAGGAAGGAGCCCCTGAGGAAGTGACATTTAAGCTGAGGACTGAAAGAAGAGTAAGGATTTTCCAGGTGGAGATGGATGTAGGGATGTGGGAAGTGTGGAGAGACAGTGGGTTCAAAGGCCTTGAGGTGGTAAAGAACTTGGCATTTGAAAAAAGAGAGGCTGGATTGTAGAGAATGAGTGAAAGAATGGCAGGAGATGAGGCTACAGAGAGAGGCAGTGATCTCAGCAGACAAAGCCATGTTAAGGGTTTTGAATTTTTTTCTCTTGGGATTGGGAGGTCCTAAGGGGTTTGAAACAGTGGAATGGCACACTCAGGTTTGCATTTTAAAGACATCATTTTTATTACAACCCACACAAACTCATGATAATTTTTTTACCTGAATATTTTCTATTATAATGATTTTATATTTTTTCAGACACCTTTTCCCGGTAGCCTAGATCTTTGGCTATATATAGGGAAATACTTTACCAGACTGTAGAACAGTGCTATACTTGGAATTGAAAACCCTCTTTTCTTTCCTACACTTGTCATATACTTGCTGTGTGACCTTGGGTAAGGTTTTTCACTTCTTTGGTGCTCTTTTTTCTCATCTTTAAGATGAAAGAAAAGTCTAAAAGGCGTCTCAATTTGTGACCTTCTATAAGTCTATGTTTTTCCTTACAGATAGTCATAGAAATAAAACAATACTACTTGCAAAAAATGAAATGAAATGAAATAAAATAAAATAATAGAAACATCATTTTGACCTCCATGGGCTAGAATGACTAAATTGGAAGGGGGCAAGAGGAAAGGGGTAGATATTTTAGGAGGTTCCTTAGCAGTCCAAGCGAGAGAGATGATGGTGGTTAGGACCAGGAGAATCACAAACGATGGGTATGGGAAGGAATGAATGGATTGGAGATTTCTTTTGGAAGAAGAATCAACAAGCTCTGAAGCTTGATTGAGTGTGAGGTATGGGGCAGAGGCAGATGTCAAGATGACCCCTACATTTGGAGCACAAATAACTGGGTAGGTGGAGGGAGCACTGGCTGAATTTTGGACACGTTAAGTGTAAGAGCTATAAAAATTCAGGCAGAGAACTTGTACTTGATAGTGTCAGGTAAGAGACAGAGAGGGCCATCTGCTGAGACAGAGAGGCTGGGAGACCGAGCAGGGCTTCTGAAGTGTGGGAGAAGTTGATAGCAGTTGTATGAGAAACACAATATGGAGTTTACAGAAGTTGTGACCATTTGGAGCTGGAGAACAGAAAGGTGCCAGGACCCCATCAGCTCAGAACAAACTAGGAGCAGGGTAGAGGGCACTGGCTGATGTTGGGAGTGATGGGTATATTGGTCAGGGTTCTCCAGAGACACAGAACCAATAGGGTGTATATGGGTAAATAGAAAGGTATTTATTACAGGGGATTGGTTCACATGATTATGGAGTCTGGGAAGTCCCATGATCTTCCATCTAAAAACTGGAGGCCCTGGAAAGCAGGTGCTGTTAATTCCCAGTTAGAGTCCTGAAGACCAGAGAATGAGTACAGATGTCTGAGGGCAGGAGATGGGTGCCCCAGCTCAAGCAGAGAGAGTGAATTCACCCTTTTGTTCTATTCAGACCCTCAACTGACTGGAAGATGCCCACCCATATTGGTAAGGGCAGATTTTGTTTACTGAGTCTACTGATTCAAATGCTAGTCTTTTCTGGAAATGCCTCACAGATACCTAGATATGTTTTACCAGCCATCTGAGCATCCTTTAGTCCAGTGAAGTTGACACATAACCATCACAACATGTTAATAAAGTAGATGGGGAGAAATTCTTTCACAATGTATATGTTATCAAATCACCACAATGTAACACTTTAAATATCTTACAATTTTATATGTCAATTATACCTCAATAAAGCTGAAAAAATTAACCATCACAACTGGGTATTGAAGATGGTCTTGGGAAGGGCAGAAGGTCAGGGTCTAGTGATTCTAGGGTCTGGGCTGGAAAGGGAGGTCCTTGAAGTTGGGAGGTGCTGATGAACTTGGAGAAGGATTGGTGTGATGGTGGTGACCTGATGGGGTGGGAGAGGAAAAAGCTATGTAGGTTGTAATCAGAGAGGGAGAACACAGAATTTGAGATCTTAGAGGTGGTTTGGTTCTGCATAAAAACGTGGTCTAAAGTGTGGACTTAGGGACAGAGGGGATTGGAGATGATGCCTCTAGGAGTTGAGGATATTGAGGTCAGGGTGATTTTGAAGTTGAAGGAGGGGAGATAAGGATGTGATGGAAAGAAAAACTATAAGAGAGTTGCAGAAATTGTTAAGGAAAGAGGGAGAATGTTCTGCATGGAACTCCTTGGCCAGAGGTGAGGGAGTGAATAATATGGTGCGAAAAAGAAAAAGATGGAGTGAATGGATGCATGAACGTCAGAAGAAGAACTCTGTTTCAAGAGGGTGGTGAGACCCAGTCCTGGAATGGACTGTGGAGAACCAGAAACAGCTTCTGGTCTCCAGGGAATGCATGGAGTACCTCCCTTTTCCAGGAGAGGGATGGAGGAACAGCGTAGAGCTCCAATATTAGCATTATTGTTGTAGCTACTTTTATACAGGTTCTCTATCACTACTGCTTCCTGTATACTCTGGCATTTAGGTGAGGAAACGGTGGACAAGTGGGTAAAAGAGGGGATTCGGGGGTTTCCCTGGTGGCAACAGTGCTTGAGAGTCCGCCTGCCGATGCAGGGGACGTGGGTTCGTGCCCCGGTCTGGGAGGAACCCACATGCCACGGAGCGGCTGGGCCCGTGAGCCATGGCTGCTGAGCCTGCGCGTCCGGAGCCTATGCTCCGCAATGGGAGAGGCCACAGCAGTGAGAGGCCTGCATACCGCAAAAAAAAAAAAAAAAAAAAAAAAAAAAAGAGAGGATTCCAAAAGAAAACAAAAACATTAACTCAAAAAGATATCCTCACTCCCATGTTCACTGTAGCACTATTTACAACCAAGATATGGAAACATCCTAAGTGTCCATCAGTGGGTGAATTGATAAAGAAGATGAGATATGTATATACAATGGACTATTATTCAGCCATAAAAAATGGGAAATTCTATTTTTGACAATGTGAATCAACCTTGAAGGCATCATGCTAAGTGAAGCAAGTCAAGAGAGAAAGACAAATATGATCTCACTTACATGTGGAATCTAAAAGAAAAACAAAATGAAATCAGAAAACTCACAGAAAAAGAAATCAGATCTGTGGTTACTAGAGGCAGGGCGTGGGAGGAGGGGCAATTGGAGGAAGGTGGTCAAAAAGTACAAACGTCCAGTTAGAAGACAAATAAATACTAGGGAGGTAATGTATTTACAATATGATGGCTATAGTTAACACTGCTATGTGATATATATGTATATATATATAGGAAAGTTGTTAAGAGAGTGTAGCCTAAGAATTCTCATCACAAGAAGAAAACTCTTTTCCTACTTTTCTTTTCTTTTTATTGCAGCCATATCAGAAGATGGACGTTGGCTGAACCTACTATGGTAGTCATTTCACAATATATGTAAATCGAACCACCATTCTGTTCACCTTAAACTTACACATTGATATAAGTAAATTATTTCCCAATAAAACTGGGAAAAAAGGAATTCTATGGTGTCACTAACACACACTTACTCTACTCAGGCAGCTGGCACCTCTCTATAACTTTCCCGTGGCAACATCGATGTCCACGACTAGGGGGACTGAGAGGGTGTTGATGTATGGCCGTCGTAGGCAGTTAAATCTTGGTGTATCGTTCCAGTCCCTATATCCCCATGCTTATGAGCTAGCTCATGGGTTCTGTTTGCATTTCCTTTCTCACTTCCTGCTGTGCAGCCAGTTTGGAGTTAGTGCAGGGAACATTTTTATACTGACAAAATAAAAAGCCATTGCACTGATGGCAGATACACTCCAGAAAAAAAAAAAGGGTGCATTCCAATGCTACATACCAAGGGTTAGTTTATTATCTGCCTTTTGGGGTCATCAAAGCAGGTCTTCTTCCCTTTAGCTTAGCCAATTTTGAGCCTTTAAAATTTTTGTCAGTCCACATAGATAGGTTAATTTCCAGATGATTTTTCACTACTCATCCCTGAGCTGCCTCCTTCTCCTCCTCTAAATACCAGAGTGTATAGAAAGCGTGCGGAACGTAGTGATGCAGAGTCTGTATACGTAATTGGAGCTGTAGTCTGCCACTGCACCCCTCTAGGTGGCTATTTCTTGGCTCGTTGGCTCCATCTCACCTTTCCACTCTCAAGAACTGAAATCCCCCTTGATGGAGCTTTATGTGGCCGTAATCCCTGGGATATTATGAGAAGGTCCTCTGTGTCTGCCTGCCTCCCTTCAGGCTTGCCCCCTTCAACCCCTTTGCACTGTAGTGAGATCAACTTTTCTAAAGTGCAACTCCCATCCCCTCCCACCTCTGCTTAAGACCCCACAGTGGCTCTCAGTGCCCAGAGTCAAGTCCATCTTCCTTCAAAGAACATACGAGGCTCCAGCCATTTCTCCAGTTGCCCCTTTGCCTAGTTATTTGTCTGTTTTCCCCGCCAGACTGTGGTGTAAGTTTCTGGGAGGTCAGGACTGTGTCTTATTTACTGTCATTCATTGGATAGATGCATAGTTAATTAATCAATGAAAAGAGAAGCAGCACAAGGGCCATGGAAGACAAGTCATAGTTTAGGAAACCTTGCTGGAAAGGCTTACGCTCCTTGTTAATTGCCTTTGTAGAATTATGAATGGTCACTCACCTTATGGTAGGAGCTACTCGTGTGTTAAGTGACCATCCTTTTTAGCTAAAAACCAGAACTCATGGTTTGACAGGATTTTTTCTTTCCTTCCAGATAGGAGAGGTGGTCTGGGAAGTGCAGTTTGGATGCTGATTATTGGAGTACTTCAGTGAGTTATAGGGATAATGACATAGAAAATGAAGTATTAAAACTAGCCTGTTTGGGGGGGGCAAGAAAAAAAAAACTAACCTAGTAAATCCAGGACGTATGATCAAGGGTCATAAGGATAGCAGAGCAATTGGCATCTAAACTGTATGACCTTGTGTTGCTGGGGACTGTCTTGTATAACTTTGGACCCTTCCAATGTTTAGTGGTGTGTGTTGAACATGGTAGGTCATTGGTAGATGTTTGTTGACGTTGAAGAGGGAGTAAGCCAGTCATCTCCTCTGTGTTGCACATAATTGCTCAGGGGAACGGAGACAGAATACTCAGGAACATCTAGACTCTTCACAACACAGCAATTACCACCTGAGCCCATTCACTGTGATTTGCCCTGGGTTTCCCTCAGAGAACAGCTCATCCAATTAACAGTTTATTTATTTCTTTAAAAATTGATTGATTGATTGATTGATTGATTGACTTTTGGCTGCGTTGGGTCCTCGTTGCTGCGGGTGGGCCCTCTCCAGTTGCAGCGAGTGGGGGTCACTCTTTGTTGAGGTGCGTGGTCCTCTCATTGCGGTGGCTTCTCTTGTTGTGGAGCACAGGCTCTAGGTGCACGGGCTTCAGTAGTTGTAGCACGCAGGCTCAGTAGTTGTGGTGCATGGGTTTAGTTGCTCCGCGGCATGAGGGATCTTCCCAGACCAGGGGTCAAATCCATGACTCCTAACCACTTCGCCACCAGGAAAGCCCAACAGTTTATTTAAAATGACTATAACTTCAACACACCTTGCCTTGGAATCACTAAGGAAAATGGGCCAAGCTGGTAACTTTCAAGTCCCATTCATGTGGATCTTTATGGTCCTCCAGCCATACTCATCCAGATATGTTTTTCCATCAATTGTGGGAAATTCCTTCTAAGAAAAGGGACTGTGAAAATAGATAGGGAAAGCCAATTGAATTCTCTTTGCTGAAAGTAATAAAAATGGGAATAGAGAGAAATGAAGATGGGGGCATCCTGAAGGACCATTAGGTCTGCCTCTTCTGCATCCTTGTTGAATAGCTACTGCGTGTCAACCCACAGCAGGCGCAGTAAGTGGGTAGGATCCCTGCACAGCAAGTTAATCCATATGCAAACATGGTGACCCCAACTGCTTTTCAATAGAGAGCCACATGGCCTGTGCCCTTAAAATACATCATTTGGGCAGCTGCCAGTGGGCTAATTTATCCCAGCTGGCCAGAAACAGCCCTGAGATCATCAGCGCTTTTGTTAATTGGGAGAGAGGGGTAGAGGAATTGAGATATTCCTGGGCACCAAGCATTCATTAGCCACCTGGCCTCCCTAAATTATGAGCCTGCCATGATTTTCCCAGTGCTTCGACTGAAATTTTAATATTTGGAATGTATTAATAACTCGGAACATGTCATTTCCTAAATAAGCAATGCCCTTCTGGATTCATTGGAGAAGGGAGCCCAGAGAATGGTTAAATGGCACAGATATTGGCTACCCAGTGAAATGAGCAGTGTGGAGGTGACCCTGGAAGTTCTATCCATGGCAGCAAATGCAAACAGATGCGACGTATGAATGGACCTCTGGGTTGATGCCCCTGATTTCTATTCATTTGTTCTATTCATATAGCATCTTAACAGGACCAACCTGAGGAGAAATGGTGAAACAGATGATAATAGCAGCTAACAATTCTAGAGCACTTATTCTGCACGATCACCGTGCCATGCAGCTTATACCACGGACTCTTCAGAGCAACCCCATGGGACACTGTTACAATCCCTTGGGGATATATGCTTCACAATGGCAGGGACTTGGCCTGTCTTGTGTACCTTTTTATCCCCAGCACCTACAACCGTTCCTGGCATACAGTAGCAACTCAGTAAAATATTTGGTGGATGAACAATTAAGTCTTCATTTTAGAGGAGGCCGTTGAGGTGTGGCAAAGTTAGTAACCCATCCACGTTGTCCAGTTCTAGAAAGGGACAGAGCCAGGATTCACAGCTTACTCACCATCCTCAAGCATCCCCTTATTCTGGGTGCTCGGGTCCCGTGATGGGATTAGTGCCTTTATAAGAAGAGGAGGAGACATCAGAGCTCACTCTCTCCACCTTGTGAGCACACAGTCATCTGCAAGGCAGTAAGAGGGTCCTCACCAGGTACAGAATCTGCCAACAACTTGATCTAGGACTTCCCAGCCTCCAGAAATATGAGAAATAAGTGTCTGTTGTTTAAGCCACCCAGTCTATGGTATTTTGTTATGACAGCTTGAACAGATTAAGACAACCCTTCAGGTACACTCATCAACATTTACCTGTCCTGTGTCCCACTCATTTAAGGCTCTGTTCTCCACCATTCAGCAACAGCTGGTGACATGATCAGCTTCCTGCCTCCCCTTCCTGCCCTCTCACCCCTCCAACATCTGTGTCGTACGTCAGAGTTTACAGACAGTTCACATACGTGAGCTCACATGATACTCAAACACAACTTGTGAAAGAGGCAGCGCAGTCATTATTATCCCCATTTTAAAGACAAATAAACTGAGGCTTAGCAGGATCAAGTGACTCCCTGTGGCCATGCAGCAAAGACTAGGACTCAGTTCTCTGACTCCCTAGCCCAGTGTCCCTTCCCCAGTACCACATTGTGGATGATGTCATAATGTGTCATTCATTCAAGAGCAGGTCGCCTCATAACTGGAGGCTGATGGAGAGGATGTCAACTTAAATGAATGACCCTCCTATGGCAGCATTTTGGGCAGGTGAGCTCAGATTTGGGGTACCTTAAAGGACTCTGAATTAGCAGGTGTCTGTCTTTCCTACACTTAAGCCTGAGGCAGGATCATTCTCCTGAAAATCTCCCAAAACCTGGCAAACAAGTTCACTTGCCTAACCTGCATACCTGATTGACCTTCAAGCTCTGACCATTCTTTTTTTTTTTAATAAATTTTATTTATTTATTTATATTTTTGGCTGCGTTGGGTCTTCATTGTTGTGAGCAGGCTTTCTATAGTTGTAGTGAGCGGGGGCTACTCTTTGTTGTGGTGCGTGGGCTTCTCATTGTTGTGGCATCTCTTGTTGTGGATCACGGGCTCTAAGCACACGGGCTTTAGTAGTTGCAGCATGTGGGCTCAGTAGCTGTGACTCAGACTCTAGAGAGCAGGCTCACTAGTTGTGGCACATGAGTTTAGTTACTCTGCAGCATGTGGGATCTTCCTGGACCAGGGCTCGAACCCATGTCCCCTGCACTGGCAGGTGGATTATTAACCACTGCGCCACCAGGGAAGCCCAAGCTCTGACCATTCTGTCACCTGTGTTGGTCCCTTCTGACCATCCCCATCACATCTGTCCTACATACCTCAGAGCCTCACCCTGTCCTGCTAGGACTATTGCTGGGGTCTCCTAACTGGACCCCTGCTACTCCTCTACCCTGTCCAGGCCACCTCCCATGTTGGGAACAAAGTGATCTGCCTGAATAACAAATCCAGTGACCTCATCCTCCTTCTTAAAAACCTGTGCTTGAAGACTATAAAAGGTAGATGTGGCTGACTTAAAAAAGGAAAGATAACAAAAATTAAAAAACTTTCTTTGGGGGGAAGAGTTGAAAATTGCTTAACTCTTTTTTAAAAAACCTGCCTTTTTACTTTCTTTTGGAAAATAAGCTCATTGAGAGCAGAATTATATTAATTTATGACACGAAGTGATTAGACACCTAAATACTAAGTAATATGTGGATGAACAACCACACCTGATGTGAATTTTACTAAGGACTTGGATCTGTTGTATGTCATAAAATTCAACACAGAATCCACTTGCATCAACTTTATTCTTTAAAGAGTATACCAATTTTTGGCGCCAAGGAACGAATCCAAAAGAAGGAAAAGTCAATAAAAGTCAATAACAAGTCAATAAAAATGAAGATGATCATTGTGGAGTAATTTATAATGAACAACTAGAAACAACTGAAGAGTTGTTAAGTAAATTATGTTGTGTCAATTTGATGGGTTATCATGCAGTCACTAAAACTTAGAATCAGGCAGACTGTGTAGCAACAGAAAATGCTTATGATATAATGTTATGCACACAAAGTGGAATAGCGAATTGCATGTGTACCTCATTACAACCCTAAAAATCATGTTTACATGTGGCAAGGACTAGCAGGAAGCAAGGAGAATGAAAACAGATGATTAATTCAGCCAGTGGAATTGTAAGAGATTCCTCTGCTTTTGGCATTTGTGTGCTGTTTTTCATGTTGTTTGTGCAGTTTCAAAAGGATGCTGTTCCGCCCTTTGGGGAACCACTTTTGAGACTGTCAGTCCCAGGAAGGCATATAAACAGCAACAAGAACTGCAATTCCTGAATATACCTTACTACGGAGTCTCTCCTGTGGGCCTGGCTCTGCTGGTGGGAATACACTGATCCAAACTGATCGTGGCTGTTTGCACAATTGTTCCCAAATAGAACGTTGCTGCAGAAACGCAAACACTGGAAGAATATTTACACGTAAATGTGATCATAGCCATGGCCATTTACCATCTTTTTTTTTTTTTTTTTTTTTTTCATTTAAAAACAACTCAAGTACAGGCTGGGAAACTGGACTGCTGTGGAGGGATTGTTGATTGGGGTAGAAGTTTGAACGAGATGATCTCAAAGTCTCGCTGAATCTATGAGCCTCACCTATCATCCGTGTTATGTTTATACACATGTGGCCAAGGTTCTTCGCTGTTCATAGACCTTCTCCTGCTCCAGGCAGACATGGTGCATCACTAACGAGCAGGACACTGGGAATGGCTAGGCCAGGCTCTATGGTCAGGTAGCCCTGGGAGCAAATCCCAGTTCTCCCAGCAACAAGCTTTGTGACTGTGGCTGAATTACTTTGATCTCTCTGAACCTCCCTTTGCTCATCTGTACAACTGGGACATCAAAACTTATCCCTGAAGGAGTGTAAATTGGTGCAGCCACTATGGATAACAGTATGGAGGTTCCTCAAAAAACTAAAAGTAGAGTTGCCATACGATCCAGCAATCCCACTCCTGGGCATATACCCTGACAATACTCTAACTCAAAAAGATACATGCACCCCTATGTTCACAGCAGCACTATTCACAATAGCTAAAACATAGAAACAACCTAAATATCCATCAAAAGATGAATAGATAAAGAAGATGTGGTATATATATATACAATGGAATACTACTAAGCCATAAAAAGGAATGAAATAATGCCATTTACAGCAACATGGTTGGACCTAGAGATTATCATACTAAGTGAAGTAAATCAGACAGAGAAAGACAAATGCCATATGATATCACTTATATGTGGAATCTAAAATATGACACAAATGAACCTATCTATGAAACAGAAACAGACTCACAGAGAAAAGACTTGTGGTTGCCAAGGGTGAGGAGAGGTGGGGGAAGGATGCATTGGGAGTTTGGGGTTAGCAGATGCAAACTGGTCTATATAAGATGTATAAATAACAAGGTCCTACTGGATAGCACAGGGAACTATATTCAATATCCTGTGATGGGGGCTTCCCTGGTGGCGCAGTGGTTAAGAATCCGCCTGCTAATGCAGGGAACACGGGTTCGAGCCCTAGTCTGGGAAGATCAGGTTGCCGCGGAGCAACCAAGCCCGTGCGCCACAACTACTGAGCCTGCGCTCTAGAGCCTGCGAGCCACAACTACTGAAGCCCGCATGCCTAGAGCCCGTGCTCCGCAACAAGAGAAGTCACCTTAATGAGAAGACCACGCACTGCAACAAAGAGTAACCCCCACTCGCCACAACTAGAGAAAGCCTGCATGCAGCAACAAAGACCCGACGCAGCCAAAAATAAATAAATAAATTTAAAAGAAAGAAAAAAAATCCTGTGATAAACCATAATGGAAGAGAATATGAAAAAGAAGGTACATATATGTAAAACTGAATCACTTTGCCGTGCAGCAGAAATTAACACAACGTTGTAAATAACTATACTTCAATAACATAAATTAAAAAAAACGACCTATCCCTGAAGGTTGTTGAGAGCATGGAGAGGAACAGGAGTGTAATAGGTGATAAATTAAATGGAGACACACGATAGTGACCCAGGAGCAAGCTGGTGGGCTTACACACACGGAAGCACAGGAGAAGTGAGTTTTAAGTAGGGATTTCAAGGAACATATCAAGTGCAAGAGCAACAGAAAACTGCTGCTAACATATGCTACGACGTAAAGTTGGGAGTCACTGCTGATTCACAGATGGCGAAGATCCCGCTTCTCCTAGGAGCAGCTGCACCGAAAACAAACGTGAGCAATCAAGAGGCTCCTAACTTCTCATTTAATTGCAAAAAAAAAAAAAAAAAAAAAAAAATCAAATGCAAAATCTGAGAATCACCATAGGCACCTGCTCTACCTTCCCTGAGTCGAGATACTGTCTGCAGCCACAAGATCAGCCTTTCATGCTGCAATTCAAAGAGTAGCTTCCCTAATAAGCTGGCTTCTCAGACTTATGCCAGCTACACATGTCATGTGAGCTATTTCCTGTTTTAAATCCCTAGCAATTCTCTTGGGACCAAGATTTCCATTGACATTGAGATTCGGCATTGAATTCAAAGATTCTTTACATAGTTACACAAGAATTCCATAAACGAAAACAGAAAGACTTGGGACTTTTTCATCCCAGTATTAAGTTTTTCTCTTCTCACCCAGCCTTCACGTTGTTTAGGAAAGTAAGAATGTTGAAAGGAGAGTAGTTATTAATATTTTGTACAAAACTTAAAAAGCAATCAGCTAATTTGATGTCTCAAAGCGGACCTTGAGCACCCAAGAAACATAATATTTCAGGAATGTGGAAACTGAGCGAATGAGCATGTTCCATGAAAAGATTAAATACATGGTAAATACATGGTCTTTTCAGAGTCAACACAAAACCCCCTGGTTATGTATGGCACCTCAAGACTGGTTTTATGAAACTCACTGAGCCAAGTTTTGTGCTGAAGCCAGCCAGATCTATGAAGGGAGCTGGACAGAGGCGCTATTCATAGCACTTGGGGATTTTTGTGGAAACAGCTTACAGATTTTCTGACAACCTGGTCTTTCAATTCAGATGAATGAAGTGCTATTGTTTGGTCATGAGGAACTTTAATTAAAAAAGTTGTCACCAGAGTTGTTTCTCATGGGGTGCATGTGTGTGGAAATGACAGTCTTTAAATTTTGCTTGAAAAATGAAATTAGACACCAAAATCAATGTCAAAATAAGGTTAACTTTGAATGAGAAAATAAGGAAAGTGACAGAATGCCAAGTTAAGACTAATAACTTCTGGGCTTTGTTTGTAGATACACTGTCTCCCACACTGGACCCCAGTTTAGATTACTCTAAAGAAGGAGTGTCTAGGGTACACAGGACAGCTGGGCGCTTTGTAGATGGCCGCTTGAGTACCGTGTTGTTTGAAACTACCTTACTTAGTCCTTTTCATTTCGAGTATGTTGGTCTGGTTCAGGTCTTAGTGGTGGCATTCCAAGACACACTTAGCTGTTCTTAAGCCATGGATGTTCTTAGCTGGATCTAAAATGCCAAATATTGTGCTCCATAAGGGCATGTTAAGACTTCTACAGTTTCCCAGGCATCTTCCATTTGTAAATCAGTTTAACTTGACTGCTGGTTAGACTATTGCTCCAATATCCCCTGAGCTGAGCTGAAAGAGTCAACATAGAACCCAAGGATGCTAAACCTCTCAAAACATCTGGCTCAACAATCGCCAGTTAAAGAGGAAGCAGATTGATTTCTCCATCTTCTTCAAGGGCAGATGGCTTAGAAGAAAGTGCAGTGGATTTGTACTTGATAGAGCTGGGTTTGAACTCAAGTGGAAAGAGGGTGAGATTTGGAATTTGAGATGTGGGTCTCATATGGACCAATGTTAGCAACTGTGAAAACCTTCTCACCCCTCAGAGCTTCAGTTTATCTCTGAGAAATGAACCTATCAGTAACATTAATCTCACAGGACTGTTAGGAGTGTTCCATGGAATATGATGTACTTGAAAGTGCTTTGTGTCTTCTAAAGTACTGTACTAATTTGGCCACTATTCTTACTAATTGTGGGACCTTGAGCCAATCTCTTAACTTTCCTCAGCCTTGGTTTCCTTCTTTGTAAAATGGGGAGAGTAATAGCAGGCCTGTCCACTCCATAAAGTTTTCTTAAAGTTCAAAATGAAATAACGTGAAAACCTGGGTAAATGGCAAAATACTTTTTTAGCAATTTAGAAAAATTAATTTAAAATATTCAAGTGAAATGCCTTGAGTGTTGTCCATTTGGGGATGATTGAATGATTGCTGGTCCTTGTTGAATGTTGCCATTTGTTTAGTTTGATATACAGGTGATTTCCAAGACTCTAATAATCCCTTAAGTAGTCAACAGCATAATTGTAACTTGGTGGCTTAAGAAAATAATGTTCTCATGTTACCAAAAAGTTGTTTCCAGTACTTCACAGGACAACCTCCTCTTGAAAGCTGGCCCATCATTGTACCCGCCTTTTCTCCTTTTGGTAGATATAAACCCTGTTTTCTAATCTCTCTATTGTCTGCTTCAGCAATATACAGCTGGCACATATTGGCCTGCAGCCAACCCTAATTTCCTCATTGCTCTTTTCACCCTTTGAGAATTGGAAGAGATGATCTCTGCTAGCAGTTGGGCACTGCTTATGCAGAATCTTTGCGGAGCAGGAGGGGGGTATTAGAGACACTATGGAAACAGGCACATTCAGACCACCTCGATGGACAGGCAGAACTTAAGCAATTGCATAAACGTGCATTTTTGAAGAAGGTCCTCTTCTTGCTGTGCAGTAACAATGTAGCCTTTGAGGCATTTTATGAGTTTTTTCCATGCTTTTCAGTGCTGGTGTATAATAGTGTTCCATAGTAGCCAACATGTCTTGAAACTTTCTGGCATTGCCTTTATCCAGAGAGGGTTGGCTTGGCCCAGCTGAAGATATACTCTTCCTTTAGAATAAAGTACAAAGACAGACACAGTTGACATTATCTTTGCAATTTCAAATAAAACGTTCCTTGGGGGCTTCCCTGGTGGCACAGTGGTTAAGAGTCCATCTGCCAATGCAGGGGACACGGGTTCGAGCCCCGGTCCGGGAGGATCCCACATGCCGCGGAGCAACTAAGTTCCCCGTGCCACAACTACTGAAGCCCGTGTGCCTAGAGCCCGTGCTCCACAGCGGGACTGACCACTGCAATGGGAGGCCTGTGCACCGCGGCGAGGAATGGCCCCCTCTTGCCGCAGCTGGAGAGAGCCTGCGCTCAGCAATGAAGACCCAAGGCAGACAAAATAAATAAATAATAATAAATAAATAAATTTATTAAAAAAACATTCCTTGGTGAAAGGCGGTCTTGCTCCTCTCCCAAGATCTATCAATACTGGCTGCCAAGCTGGTCTTTGCATTTCACAGAGAATGCGAGGGACAAGCATTCGTACTTTTCTCCGTCCTTGCAAAGTCCTTCCTTGGCAGGTCCCCACTTCATCAAACAGGACAAAAAAGATTTTTCTTTTCTAGGGGATTTTGACTTCCAAGGACCAACTGGGAGGTTAAAAGGCCAAATGAGCTGATGTAACAGACCCAAGGACTGATCTATTTTTCACATTTCTCCCAAATGAAAAGCAGAAAATGACCAATTTAGTTAAAACTTGAGAATGTGAAGTAGCACAAAGGACTAAATCTTTCTGAAAAGTAAAATAACCACCATAAAAGCAAATAATAAGACTTGTTAGCAGCTACCCAAGTAGTGGGAGCAAGGGATGGCACAGGTAAAGATCTGTGTGTGTGCTGGGATTAACAGATACGCACTACTGTATATAAAATAGGTAAGCAACAAGGACCTACTATATGGGATGGGGAGCTATACTCAATGTCTTGTAATAACCTATAATGGAAAAGAATCTGAAAAAGAATAGATAGAAGGATAGATAGATAGATATGTGTAACTGAATCACTTTGCTGTACACTTGAAACTAACACAACATTGCAAATTAACTATACTTCAATTAAAAAAAAAGAATCTGGGAACAGTGGCATGGAGTTGGGGGGAATGGAAATCTTAAACACAATAATAAAACCCACTAAAAGTTGGGGAAAAAAAGATCTCTGTGTGTGTGTGTGCGTACATATACACAGTTGGCATTAACAGACAAGATGCAGAAGAACGTAACGGTTGGGAGGACAGACCATCTTGGGTTGAGTCACAGGTCCCACAGTTACTTCTTTGAGTCTTAATTTTTTCATCTGCGAGTGGGAAAGATAACAGTGCCTACTTCATAGGATTGCCATGAAGATTAAATGAGATATAGGGAATAGGAAACACAACAAGTACCTGGCATAGAGCAAGCCCTTGGTAAATACTGTTATTTTATTATTCCCTGTATTCCCTGTGAATGTAAGCAGTGTAAAGATATGATGAACAGTCACCCAGTGTTTTTTGGGTTTTGAGATTGGACTTTCTGCCACCTACAGCATCGTAAAAGGGAAATGTGTATCCTTTAGTTCTAAGAATTTTTCTTGTCCTTTTTGGAAGTTAATTTCTTTCCCTACGTCTTCACATTTTTGAATATCTTTTGAATGATCATTCATTTAAAAAAATTTCCCATTAAGAAATTCTAATTTCTGTGAATTTTTCACATCTTTATCTTCCACTTCTTTTATTCTGCTGTCATATGTCTTCTTCTCAAATGATGCTTAAAAATAGTATTTTAGTCTAGTTTCATTGATGTAATACCTTCCTTTATATCTAAGAGGATATGAATTACAGTTTAAAAAAATATTTATTTATTTATTTGAATTTTTGAATTACAGTTTTTAAGGAATTTTTCTTCTACTCCCTGCATCGTCTTTATTTCTTCCTGGTTTCTTTGTCCTGTGTATTGGTTTTAGACTCTCTTTTCCTGTAGTGGTTTTCCTCACTTGTCTGGGATCCTTGGCTGTCATTGCCACTTAAGTGTGAGGTCTTGAGAAGCGGAATGGGAGCTCCGTGTGCATGAGCAGGACTATGGGCTGGTGTGGAAGATGGACGGGGACACTTGGCTTTATGCTGGGACACCCAGATGTCTTTATCTGGGAGGGAGTCTTTCCCTTGGGCCCATCAGTTTTCTTGGAGAGGAATCCTCTGTATACTCTTGTCTTGAGAATTTCAATTTAGTTCCAGCATTTGGGGAGCAAGAAGGGAAGGGGCAGGAGGTTCTGTCCACACAGCTTGCAGTATCTTCTTCAATTTTCCTCTTTTAGATGCATCTCATCTTGCCCTCACCTGTGCTTAAGCCGCAGACTCCCACCGCTGTCTTGGTTATCCTCCCTGGTGGGGGAAGAGCTGTTGCCTGGCTGCATGGATGGGGCAGGAACCCGGGGCATGAACTGCTTCTTACATAGACTTCCCATCAGTCATCCTCTTCTCTGCAACCTTATTTTGTACCTCTGCCTTCAGGGGTACATAATATTACCAACTCCTGAGTCTTCCTGGGGTCCTGGGGTACAATAGGCTTGCCTCTGATTGCCTTCCCAGCAGGCGCTTAGACTCAGCTATCTTTTTTGACTCTCCATGTAGTTTCCATGTTACAGAATGTTATTGACATTTCTCATCTGCTGTTGGCTCTTCTCCTGAATTTTTTTGTATGTTTTTAGCTGTTTACTTCTTTTTTTTTTTGTAGTATAATTTTATTTATTTATTTTTGGCTGCATTGGGTCTTTGTTGCTGCGCGCGGGCTTTCTCTAGTTGCGGCAAGCGGGGCTACTCTTCTTTGAGGTGCACAGCTTCTCATTGCAGAGGCTTCTCTTGTGGAGCACAGGCTCTAGGCACACGGGCTCGGTAGTTGTGGCTCGCGGGCTCTAGAGCGCAGACACAGTAGTTGTGGCGCATGGGCTTAGTTGCTCCGCGGTATGTGGGATCTTCCCAGACCAGGGATCAAACCTGTGTCCCCTGCATTGGCAGGTGATTCTTAACCACTGCGCCACCAAGGAAGTCCCTCTTTAACTCTTTTGCTGTCATTTTATCAGGCTTTAGGAGGAAGTGGAGATAAACACCTGTGTTTATGTCATCAGAAGTCCACCGAGGGAATTTTAACAATATCCCAGCACCCAGGCCCCATCTCAAGGTTCCCATGTGGAGGCCTGGGGTGGGATCTGGGCGTTCCTACATTTTAAGGGCTCCCAGCAGGGTGATGAGGTGAGCTGACTTGGTGGCTCAGTGAGCCCCAGTGGAGTGTGGCTTTTGGCGATTTTCTCATGCGCACTTGACTTCTCTCCTTCTTGCTAGAAGCACAGCAGTAGAAAACAGCTAATTGACCCCTTTCTATGTACCTAGTATTGCGTTAAAAATTCTGTCGGTTGAGGATGATAGAATCAAGCAGTTTGGCCAAGAATTTTTGGCTGATACCAATAAATGGTGGAAAAGGTAGGGACTGAAGCACTGTACAGGCTTCCCTGGTCTCTCATTCATTATTTTTTCTGGGTTGATGTGATTCTTCACGAGGCTAGAACCATTTCGACTGTCAGACTTGGTCTTACGTCTCAACAGATCCAAGTTTAGAAAGGAGGGGTCTCTCCCTCCAACCCTACTATTCCCATCCCAGTTCAAGTGTGAACAATGCTGGGGAAGGGCCCGGGATGGCTGGCTTGGGTCAGGTTTTTACCTCCTGATCAATGGTAATAGTGGGTGTTGTAAGAAGACGGCAATGGTGGCTTCAGACCTTGTAGTGAAGGAGGAGGGGGAGGGATGGTCCTTCTAATGGAAGAGGGAGAGAGGGTTGTTCTCAAAAGAAGGGAGGAGTGCTGGGTCAAGGGAAAAATAGATCCATTACAGTCCATACCGTTGGCTATTCAGTACCTGGGTATGTGTGTACACATGCGTGAGTACGCATACACACACATACTCTCTCTCTCTCTCTCTCCGTCTGAGATCTTTCCAAAAATGCAATTTTCTTGTGCAAAACCACAAACAGACTTACCTCCTCAGCCTTTAGAAATGTTCAAAAGTCATTTCCAAATTCCACAATTCCACATCTTTTGTGATGTCCATTCCTTTTCATCAGCTCCTGATATAGCTTCTTATGGTCCTGTAATTTACAGGCAACATGAACATTTACTTTTTCTCAACTTACCCAAGTTCCCAAGGCTCTAGTCTCAGTGGGCTGAGTCCCCAGACACCGCAGGTAATTGATGAACAAACAGCTTAACTGATTCTTACCAAAGAGAATGAAGGGATCCTGACTACCTTCCCTTTGTTGTTCCGGTTGCCTGTTGCTGGGCAACAAACCACCCCCAAACAGTGGTTAAAACAATAACAATCCCCCCCCCTTTTTTTTTCCTCCTGATTCTGGGGGTTGACTGGGCTCAGTGAGGCACTTCCGGCTCATGGTCTCAGATAGTGGCTGGGGCTGGGCTCCTCTCAAAGTCATCTTTATCCCCTAAAGGGCTCCCCACGCAACTCTCTCTCCTTGTGGTCTCTCTGTATGGCGCTCTCAGGGATCTAAATCTCTTATATGGCAACTGAAGGCTCCCAGGGCGAGTGTCTCAAGAGAAACTGGCAGAAGCCCTGTGGCTCTTTTCCTCCTATGCTCAGAAATCCTACACTGTCATTCCCACCACATTCTGTTCATTGAGGCAGTCACTAAGTCTTGTCCAGGAGACAGGTTTCTCCTCTTTTTTTTTTTTTTATTTTTTAAAGAAGATGTTGGGGGTAGGAGTTTATTAACTTATTTATTTATTTTTGCTGTGTTGGGTCTTCATTTCTGTGTGAGGGCTTTCTCCAGTTGTGGCAAGCAGGGGCCACTCTTCATCGCGGTGAGCGGACCTCTCACTATCGCGGCCTCTCTTGTTGCGGAGCACAGGCTCCAGACGTGCAGGCTCAGTAGTTGTGTCTCACGGGCCTAGTTGCTCCGTGGCATGTGGGATCCTCCCAGACCAGGGCTCGAACCCGTGTCCCCTGCATTAGTAGGCAGATTCTCAACCACTGCACCACCAGGGAAGCCCCAGATTTCTCCTCTTGATGGAAGGCGTGTCAAGAATTTGCAAACGGTATTTGTTTTTCTCTTTCTGACTTACTTCACTCTGTATGACAGACTCTAGGTCCATCCACCTCACTATAAATAACTCAATTTTGTTTCTTTTTATGGCTGAGTAATATTCCATTGTATATATGTGCCACATCTTCTTTATCCATTCATCTGTTGATGGACACTTAGGTTGCTTCCATGTCCTGGCTAAATAGAGCTGCAATGAACATTGTGGTACATGACTCTTTTTGAATTATGGTTTTCTCAGGGTATATGCCCAGTAGTGGGATTGCTGGGTTGTATGGTAGTTCTATTTTTAGTTTTTTAACGAACCTCCATACTGTTCTCCATGCTAACACATATATATGGAATCGAAGAAAAAAAATGTCATGAAGAACCTAGGGGCAAGACGGGAATAAAGACACAGACTTACTAGAGAATGGACTTGAGGATATGGAGAGGGGGAAGGGTAAGCTGTGACAAAGTGAGGGAGTGGCATGGACATATATACACTACCAAATGTAAAATAGATAGCTAGTGGGAAGCAGCCACATAGCACAGGGAGATCAGCTCGGTGCTTTATGACCACCTGGAGGGGTGGGATAGGGAGGGTGGGAGTGAGGCAGACGCAAGAGGGAAGAGATATGGGGATATACGTATATGTATAACTGATTCACTTTGTTATAAAGTAGAAACTAACACACCACTGTAAAGCAATTATACTCCAATAAAGATGTTAAATAAATAAATAAATAAATAAAAGAATTTGCAAACGTGTTAAAACCACCATACTGCCTTCAACTCAACCTGTTCACATTTTAGGATTTTTCACTTTGAACACTCCACTCCTGGCCTATACAGGATTCTTTAGGTTGCATGTGACACGAACATAATTCAAATTAGCATGTAGCCAGACCACTGAAGGGTGGGGTGACTGGAGCCGGGGACTTCAACATCTGCCCCCTCTCTTCCTTTTGAAGAGTCCCGGGGACTTGCTTAAGATACATGCCCATCCCTGGACCGATGACTGTAGTTATGGGGTGTCTACTGTTCCTGGCATAACTTGGAAGAGGGATTACCTTTTGGTCAATCACTGTGGTTAAGGTCATGTAAAAAGGTAATGACTCCCATGTGGATGCCGAAGCGGAGGTGTGGGGGAAGGGTAGTTCCGGAAGGAGGAGGAGGGCTTTTCCCACAGGAGGTGGGAGGTGATGGGCTGACTGAGCAATGAAAACTTTTATGTATATTTTTATCTCATTTAATTCCAGCAATGATTGAATAACTACTGTTATTCCTTTTTAGCAAATGAAAAAATTGAGGCTTGGAGATATTTAGTATCATTTCCAAGGTGACTCAGCCTAGTGTGACAGAGCTGAGTCCTTGATCCCCATCTGTCTGAATGCGCAGCTGTGCTCAGAACACTATTCTCCCTCCTCAGTCCCCAGCCCACATTCTTCAGGGCAGACAACGAAGGTTAGAGACTCAAGGAGCTAAGGAGGTGAGAGGGAGTAACCCAGGGGCACAGGGCTCTAACCTCCAGCTCCTGTGGTTCACTTTTCTCTCCTACCCACCGCACTGCTTCCAGCTGAGCTGCTGCCAGGGCCACCACTCCTCCGAGTGGCTGGGGAGCAGCCTGATGTCTACTGGTGACTTGGTCCAGCTGTCTGCCTCCTTTCATCCCTTCATTCAACTGAAGCGAGGCTGGACTTTCCCCAAAGGAATCTTATTAGGAAATGCATGGAAAAACAAATCCCAACCAAACAACACAGAAACACATGAGTTGAGGAGATGAATGTGATCACAGACGGCTGATTTCTTAACTCCACAGAAATTCTGCCACCAACTAGTTTGGCTGGGACTGCTTTTGCCAGGTCCCCAAACTTTTTGCTTCTTTCCCCAGCATCAGCTGCCGTGATTTTCCAGAGGTGCTTTCACCAGCTCATTCTTTTCTTATAAATTTTATTTATTTATTTATTTATGGCTGCGTTGGCTCTTCATTGCTGCACGCGGGCTTTCTATTGTTGAGACGAGCCGGGCTGGGGTGGGGGCTACTCTTCGTTGCGGTGCACGGGCTTCTCATTGCGTCGGCTTCTTTTTTATGGAGCACGGGCTCTAGGTGTGTGGGCTTCAGTAGTTGTGGCACGTGGGCTCAGTAGTTGTGGCTTGCGGGCTCTAAAGTGCAGGCTCAGTAGTTGTGGCACACGGGCTTAGTTGCTCTGCGGCATGTGGGATCTTCCTGGACCAGGGCTCGAACCCAAGTCCCCTGCACTGGCAGGCGGATTCTTAACCACTGCGCCACCAGGAAGCCCCCCCCCCCAGCTCATTCTTGAGGCTGATCCTACCTTTGGGTAGTTTTAGTTTCATTGGTCATGAAGTCGGAAGCTCACCAGTGGCCACATAATCCCCAAGGAGGACACCCATCACCCCTTGATAATGGCCCCCTCTCACCTGAAGGGGACTGGCAGGCCCCATACCTTCCACTGTCCAGGATCGAGTGGGATCACCTTGGTTGTTCCAGAATTTCTTCCATTCAGTTCATCTGCAGGACAAAGGTCATTGATATGGCCACAACCCAATAGAGGTCAAGGCTTTTGGGCTTTTTGCTTGTGTATATGCACACATAAAAATTTATATATTTATATTTATATACACACACACACACACACACTCCCCTGGGATATATGTGGCAAAATTATGATCACTGGAATTTCTCAATCTCAAAATGCCTCATACGTATGGTAATGACAACCCTCATGTGGGCAGAGGATGGGGGAATGACAAAAGATTTCTCTCTCTGGACCTTTGTAGACGACAATATATAGGAGGCACTTCTGTTTGTCAAGAAAGAAGCAGAAGGACCCGAGGCAGGTGTTGTTTCTAAGCTTAAAGCTCTCGGGTTGGGGAGGGAACATTTTTCTTTTAAACAGCTGAAAGCAAGACCAAGTAAAATTACAACAGTTTGGCAGCATAATTTTAATAAATTTTGTTTTTTCCTGGCACAGGGATTCATCAGATCGTGGCTTGAAGCAACAGAGAGATGACAAGGAAGGAAACAAGTGTTGAGACACTGGCAGGCAGCGTGGTAGGCGCCTGGGATATTATTTGGTTGTGAGAGTGATTCAAGCTGTTGCTATTTCTCAATGCTTTACGGACTGAAATTAAAAAATGATTATTTAATGTGTTCCCTTCCTCTGTCTACTCCTGAGAGAACCAGCGTTATGACCTTCCCAATTAGTGGAGTGTTGGATGGGTCTCTATCAGGTCCTCGTCTCCTGGCCGCTCACCTGCCACCTGCCTCTCCTGTCCCCTGGAGCTGGGGGTCACACTCTGCCACCTCTCAGGCTGTGGCTGAAGCCACAGAGAGCTCAGCTTTTCTGGGGAGCTTCAGAGAGGAGCAGGGGGCTGCTACCATGCTGGTGGAGGGAGAGGGGTGGCAGCTGTTAAGGCCTCCATAGGATGTTTGGACACTCTAGAAATCCTTCATTCATTCAGTTACTGGATCATTCCTTTATCCATTGACTACGCATCTGCTACATGCCAGGCTCTGTGCTGGGTGATGGGGAAGCGGGTGACAAACAGGCAGCCCTGCTTCCTGTCCCCTAGGGCTTATACGTTGTCCCTGTCTAGAGTCCTGGGTCTGCTCCCAGGTGGGGCTCTGAAGCTGGCTTGTGTCCGAGTGCAACGCAGCCCTAGTGGACTCCTGGACAGCTCATGACTGCTGTGATGGCTCTGGTACCTAGTGAGGTATTCCATTTAGAGAGGCATTGTGGGTAGAGGAGCCCGATGTTGTCCAGGCATTGCACTAAGTAGGCGACTGGTCCTCTGCCACATTCTCCTTCTGCACAATCCTTTGAGCTTGCGGTCTCCTGATTTCCGACACTAGCTTTAAGTGGGGATAAAATCCGACTTTCGGGCTTCCCTGGTGGCGCAGTGGTTGAGAGTCCGCCTGCCGATGCAGGGGACGCGGGTTCGTGCCCCAGTCCCGGAAGATCCTACATGCCGCAGAGCGGCTGGGCCCGTGCACCATGGCCGCTGAGCCTGCGCGTCTGGAGCCTGAGCTCCGCAACGGGAGAGGCCATAACAGTGAGAGGCCACAACAGTGAGAGGCCCGCGTACCGCAAAAAAAAAAAAAAAAAAAAAAAAAAAAATCCGACTTTCTTCTTAGCATCAATGACAGATGGTCTGCAAATCTTGACTACCCTAAGTAACACCAAATAAAAATGATGCACACATTTGTGAAGGATTTCCTACTCAGAGTTGTCAAATGCTGTCAGTTTTCTCCCTCTACGGTTCCTCTCCCATCCATCAATTCCTCCCTTCCCATCTCTACCACCCCAGTTCAGTTCCTCATTATCTCCTGCCTAAGATGATTGCATCTGCTTTCTTACTAGTTTCCCTGCCCCCATGCTCTCTGCCTTTAAAATCATCCCCCATAATGCTGCCCAATTAATCTTCTTAAAGTGTGGCTCAGATCACGTTATTTCTTGGTTCAGAAGCAATTTGTGACATCTATTAAATTGTCTAGTAAATGAAGAGAACACTCTTGGCCTGATGAGAGGCAGGCCCCCATACCATATCTTCCCTTTCCTGCGTTTTATTGGTATTTCACAGCTCACATTCACACTCCCAACATTTCAGCCAGATTGGGTACTCGCTGTTCTGGAAACTTGCCCTACACTTAGTTGCTTCTCCGAATCCTCCAGCTGGAATGCTTTTTCTCATGGTCTTCACCTGCTGGAACCTCCTAGCTATCCTTGAGGGCCCGGCTAAAATAGCTTCTCCTTCTCCAAGCCTTTCCTGTCCCCACAGTGGGATGTCAATTTTCCCATTTTGAATCAGCATGGCAAGTCTTTTGTTCCTCTTTTATTACACATGTCATAATTTGCGGTGAGTGCCCTCTTTGGAGAGCAAGCTCCTGAGGCCGGTGACTTCCACCAGGCCCTCAAAAAATGTCTGCAGATTCTGGTGTGTGAGTGTCTTATCCATCTGTGCATTCCTGGCGTGTAGTGCATCTCAGAGGCACCGTAGTGTTTTGTGGGGAAACAAAACTGAGACCCCTTAGCTCTTCTACCAGTGCACTTATAAAGGAATAGAAATTTCTTTTTTATTGAAGTATAGTTGATTTACAATGTTGTGTTAATTTTTGCTGTACAGCAAAGTGATTCAGTTATACATATATTTACATTCTTTTCCATTATGGTTTCCACTATGGTTTATTGAATATAGTTCCCAAGAATAGAAGTTTGTACACTGCACACCTGTTCATTGATTATTATAGCATGCCCGGTATGAACAGAAATCCAGCTCAACCCAGCTTAGTCAAAAAGGGGACCTATGGGAAGGACATGGGTTTGCAGAATGGAAGAAGAAGTTGAAAGAACTAGAGTAGTTTCAGGGACTTCAGGGCTTGGACTCAGCACCTCTGTGTGTTGGGCAGACCCTCGTTGCCTCTCATCTTGTTTCTCCCTGGGAGATAACTTTAAAAAAAGGATGGGAGAATGAGTAATGAGAAGGATGAAGGTGTGCGGAGGGGACTCATCGGGGTCATACATGATCATCTAAGGTGATTAAGTGGATGCCAAATCTCAATCCTATTACTTTTTTTTTTTTTTTTTGCGGTATGCGGGCCTCTCACTGTTGTGGCCTCCCCCGTTGCGGAGCACAGGCTCCGGACGCGCAGGCTCCGGACGCGCAGGCTCAGCGGCCATGGCTCACGGGCCCAGCCGCTCCGCGGCATATGGGATCCTCCCAGACCGGGGCACGAACCCGTATCCCCTGCATCGGCAGGCGGACTCTCAACCACTTGCGCCACCAGGGAGGCCCTCAATCCTATTACTTTTGACCCAAACTGCAAGACTTATAGGACAATCCTCAGAGTCCCTAATTGTGTCCTCTGGTTTCTGTGGCCGAAGCAAACCCACAGGGAAGCCTGTCCCTTTCTTTTTCAGATGGAGAGGCGTGTAGGAGCTTCAGAAGGAATGGGTAGCAGAGAGCTGAGGTGGGAGATGAAGCTGGAGTTCCTGGTGGTGATGGCAACGGTGAAAGCAGGGAGTGGGGTGGGCAAAGGACCAAGCTAAAGAGAAGGCTCTAGTTCTGGATTAATTCTGGCCCTAGGCATGGAGGATTGGAAGTTTTTTTAAAAAATTTATTGGAGTATAGTTGATTTACAGTGTTGTATTAGTTTCAGGTGTACAGCAAAGTGATTCAGTTATACATACACATATATTCATTGTTTTTCGGATTCTTTTCCCATATAGGTTATTACAGAATATTGAGTAGAGTTCCCTGTGCTATACAGTAGGTCCTTGTTAGTTATCAATTTTCTATATATTAGTGTGTGTATGTTAATACCAAGCTCCTGATTTATCCCTCCCCTCCACACCTTTCCCCTTTGGTAAACATAAGCTTGTTTTCAAAATCTGTGAGTCTGTTTCTGTTTTGTAAATAAGTTCATTTATATCATTGTTTAAAATTAGATTCCACATGTGAGTGGTATCATATGATATTAGTCTTTCTCTGTCCGACTTACTTCACTGAGTATTATAATCTCTAGGTCCATCCATGTTGCTGCAAATGGCATTATTTCATTCTTTTTTATGGCTGAGTAATATTCCAGTGTATATATGTACCACATTCTTTATCCATTCCTCTGTCGATGGATGTTTAGGTTGCTTCCATGTCTTGGCTATTGTAAATAGTGCTGCAATGAACATGGGGGTGCATGTACCTTTTCGAATTATGGTTTTCTCTGGGTATATGCCCAGGAGTGGGATTTCTGGATCACATAGTAACTCTATTTTTAGTTTCTTAAAAAACCTCAGTACTGTTTTCCATAGTGGCTGCACCAATTTACATTCCCACCAACAGTGCAGGAGGGTTCCCTTTTCTCCACACCCTCTCCAGCATTTATTGTTTGTAGACTTTTTGATGATGGCCATTCTGACTGGTGTGAGGTGATACCTCATTGTAGCTTTGATTTGGGCTCTAAGCGTGGAGCACTGGAAGCCAAGCCTTTTAATGAACAGGAGTGAGAAAAATGTCCTGGTTGCTGGAGCAATTAGATGACTTGAAAGGGCTAAAAAGAATAGCTAAAGAAGCAGGTAATGAGAGATACATGAATCCGTGAGGCTATGACGGAGGATAGGAGTCATCTGCTTACCAGAGGGAACATGACTATTTAACGTTGTGAATCTATAAATATTTAACTACGTTCAGATATTTAGGTACTGAAATTGCCTCTTTAAAAAATGAGGTTTTTCTGAATACAGGGCCATTTTTCTCAAGGCACAAGGTAGCCTAAGCAATTCATTTAAAAAATCATTTTTGACAACTTCCCATGGATCACAGAATACAGCCCATTGTGTGCTGGAATCCCTTCTGATACACTGATCAGATGGAGTGTAGTAAAATCTTGATCTGGCTATTTTTCACCACACCCAGGATGTCAGAAAACCTCTTCCTGGTTTCTTGACATTTAAAAGCATATCCTTTTCTCGTTCTCCCTATGGCAATCTTGCAAGACTCTCCTCTGCGCAAAATCACACCCCAACATAGAAAATACATGCACTTAGGGAGTGGTTAACAGCAACAAAATAATAGCTAAAAATGGGAGATGGGCACTTAGGAAAGGAGAGGTGGGGAAGGAAAACCTCCAGGATATTTGGCCACAGATACAATCTCAGGCAGACTAGTTCTAGGCAAGAGTTTGCATGGAAATGGAAGACATGGAACTTAATTCCCTCTGAACCACCTGTGCCCACATGCCCTTTGGAAGCCTTTGTATACTCAGGGCTCAGGTTCCATAGTAAAGGTGGTGTTCTGCACGCACCCCCTCTTCAATGTCCCTCTGCTCAGAGACCATGTGTCCCCAAAGAATCCATATCATCACTTACTCTTTGTCTCTCAAATTCTCTGCATCTGAGGGCATTTTCTTTCCTCTCAATACCTTCTCTACCTTCACATTTAAGGGAAGACCCTTCACACAGCCCCCAAGCAAAAGGAGGGGGCTAGGTAAGCTTCTATCCATCTCTGTTAACCCTTCACCCTTGCCTACACCTCCTGTGTTCGTCAGGGTTCTCCAGAGGAACAGAACCAATATGATAAAGGTATAGCTAGAGATACAGGTAGAGGTAAGAGGAGACTTATAGGAATTGGCTCATGGGATTATAAAGGCTGAGAATTCCTACAATCTGCTTTCTGCAAGTTGGAGCACCAAGAAAATCAATGGTTTAAGTTCGAGTCTGCAAGCTTGAGAATTCCAGCCTGAGTTTGAATACCCAGTGAACCAGGAGAGCTAATAATGTCTGACACCCAAAGGCAAAAGAAGATGGATATCTCAGCTCAAGCATGGAGAGCAAATTCTCCCTTCCTCCATTATTTTTTTGTTGTTGTTCTACTGAAGCGGTCAGCAGATTGGACAATGCGATGCCCACCTGCACTGGGGATGGTGATCCATCTACCAATTCAAATGCAAATCTCTTCTGGAGACACCCACACAGACACACCCAGAAGTAATGTTTTTACCAGCCGTCTGGACATCCCTTAGCCAGCAAGCTGACACATAAAATTAACCATCACACCTCTCCACGTCCACTGTCCTCTGTGTGATCACAGCTCAGTGGGTGTGAGCTGTGGTGGTGGGTGTGAGTTTGAGGAAACAAGGCAGGAATGGAAATGCAGTGCAGTAGGAGCTGTCACTGCCCAGGCCTTCCATACACAATCAGCCCCCAAACTACATTTTTGGTCTTATCAGCCTCTGCCCTAAATTGCAGGCCACAGGAGTCAGCTTGCTGTTCCCGCTTACAGCTATACCTCTTTTCTCTACGCTGACCTCAGTGTGAAAATCCCATTCCCCTTTTCCTCCTGATCCTCAAGGGCAACTTAAAATTGATTTCCTCGAATCTGACAATGTTTGTTAGACATAAAATGTATCTTTTGATCTAGCAATTCCACTTTTAGGATTGTAAACTAGAAAAAGACATTAGGATTCAAAGATCTAAGTTCAAGGATGTTCACTGCAACTGTCAAGAAGGGGAAACAAGCTAAATGGCCGTTTGTAGGGGAGAGTGAAATAAATTGACACCTCCTCACAACCGAATACTATGCACAGTTTGAAAAAAAATGAGATTGATATAGAACAGAAAAATGTTTAAGATGTATGGTTAAGTAAAAGAAAAACACGTTGCAAAACAAGATGAGTTATAAAAACAAATTTTCGTAGAGAATAGAAAGAGAGATAAGGGCTTCCCTGGTGGCACAGTGGTTGAGAGTCCGCCTGCCAATGCAGGGGACACGGGTTCGTGCCCTGGTCCGGGAAGATCCTACATGCCGCAGAGCGGCTGGGCCCATGAGCCATGGATGTTGAGCCTGTGCGTCCGGAGCCTGTGCTCCGCAACGGGAGAGGCCACAACAGTGAGAGGCCCGCGTACCGCAAAAAAAACCCAAAAAACAAACGAGAGATAAGAGCATAGGCAAAGTCTAGAATGTATTGATCCTAAGCTACTGGCAACCTGAATTATCTTTGGAGGATAAGACTATGGAGGACTTTTTCTTTCTTCAATATTTGTGTAATATTTGATTTTATTTATTTATTTTTTTTTTACAAAAGGCAGAAACTCTACTTCCTTAGGACATCTTCCTGGTTACTCCTCATTCATTTTTTGTATGAATTTGAAGCACATTAAATGGCCGATATCTGACCCTATTTTGCTACAGAAACAGCAGTTCCAAAGCCTCTGATCTACTCTCTCCTCAGCCCCTCAGCATAGCACCAGGCTCTTGGCTGAACCGACTGAATTGATTGCACATTGGCATTTGGTATTTAGAAATATGCCTGTTAATTGTCTCATGCGAACATCCTTAAATGTATCCACAGTGTTAATATGATTTGGCGGATAATTTATACTCACATTCTGTAAATACATTTCAGGTGTGTGTATCATTGGACAATTATTGATATGTTTGTGCAGGGAGAAAACAGAACTTCAAGATGAATCCTAGGAGCAGGAAAGCCTCTGAATGTGAAGAAAAAATCGGCAAACCTCTAATTCTTTCTTGTTCTTGATTTCTTTTTAAGACTTGTCAGCTAAAGGGAGTTAGGAGGCTTGAACCAAGGTCAGTGTAATTTTTTTCCACCCAAAGCAAGGCTTCGAGCTGCCTGGCTGTGAGGCTGAACACTGACAGTGGTGTTGGTTGGGCTGATTGTTCATCAGGGTGCTTCTTTGGAGACAGTCTGTTTGTCTGGAGGGGTTGACCACATTTCTTCATTAAGTATTTGTCCTTCTTTCTTTTCTTTGACACAAACAGTTATGATATTAGTCTTCAATGACTGATCTCTGACGTCAGATTTTCCACAGGCTCAGATAAGAGTTCTCTTTGTGAACACAAGCAAATACTTCAGGTGGTCGGTTTGCTACTGGAAAAAAAAAATCAAATATGCAGACTTGGGAACCTAGATGAAATCTCTCCATGAAAAATGAGATTGCCTGCTTTCTTGAGTTACCTCTGGGAGGAAAGCCTGAGAAACAGACACCCAGGCATCCCAGGGATGACAGGGATAGGCGCTCAGAGCCTGTCCTGAGATTTCTCACCTGCCAAGCCTGGATGGAGTCCGTCACACCCTTGCAGGGGGCCAGCCTTGCCTAGCACATGAGAGGAGGGTCAAGGCTTAGGACTAGATGGTACTGCAGCGATGAACAGGCATTGCGTTTTTGTTTTTGTTTTTGTTTTTGTTTTGGCCACACAGCACGGCTTGCGGGATCTTAGTTTCCTGACCAGGGATTGAACCTCAGCCCCCTGCCGTGCAAGAGCAGAGTCCTAACCACTGGACGGCCAGGGAAGTCCCGTAATTATTTTTAAGTAACTTAAAATCAGAGTATGTTAGAACATTAGAACCAGATGGGACCGTAGAGATTATCTAGTTTCCCAAAGTTCTGCAGGATTGTTTTAGGTGCTCAGAAATATAAGGGAGGAAGCGTTCTATGGTCAAGTACATTTGGGAAATGCTGGATGTAGTAGAAGCTGCTGGTGCCCCCCTTCAGCACAAGAGACTGACTTCCAGCAGCCTCTGTTTGTATCTCATTGTCGAAGGCCCTTCCTGAAGTCACGGAGGGCTGGTCTGTCCTTACATGGAGGGCTGGTCTGTTCTTACATAACCGGCCAGGGGTACCAAGAACTTGACACTGACCCCAAGCAATCCTTAAGCTATAACTGGAGAGAGTTGGTGTATAAACACCCCAGCAATTTCGCCCCTTGGGTGGGATAACTGAGGCATGTGCTCTACACTGACTCCTTCAGTTTCCCCAGTGGGACCGAGGTCCAGTTGCCCTCAGTGGTAGCTGGCTTAATAATGCATCCTTCAAGGATGTCTTCCCTTCCCTGTCTTGCTTCTCAATTTCCTTAGCTTTTTTCCCTTCTCTTCCCAAATCAGCTACTTGCACTCAAATCCTTGTCTCAGCATCTGCTTTGGGAGCCCCAAGTAAAATTGCTGGGTAAAGAAAAAATGAACAGATTTCTTTACTACAGAACTTTCCAGAGCCTTTAACATGCTAATATACTTTGTGACTATCCGAGAGAGATTCAGTCTGCAGAATTTCCCAAATATTTGACTACAAAACCATATTTTTCCCCTTACAGATATCTCTTGAAACCAGTACCCTAAGCAAAATATTTTGGGAGACATTCTCTTCATTTTACTGATGAGAATGTCATCAGTCTCTACATTTTACTGAGAAGAGGACTTTCCCAGGAAAGTCAAGGATTCATCTGTCTAAAGCATCGCAGCCAACAGTGGGAGAATTATGGTTAGAATCTAGGTTTCCTTTTCTCTCCTCACTACACAGTTTTGCATCTGTGCATCATATCAGGTCAGCACAGTGTCAGAGTTCTAAGGTCAGACCGTGGAGTTGGGAGTTAGGTCTCAGGGTTCCATCTGGTTCCATCGCCAGCCAGCTGTGCCTCTCTGCTTCGTCATTTACAATAATCTTTTGTCTTACCTTCTTCATATATGAAACCAGGGAGTTAAGGTGGCTGACTTTTTCTTCCTGTGGTAAAATATATACAGCCTAAAACTTACCATTTTAACGACTTTCAGTTGCAGTGGCGTTAAGTATATTCACACTGTTTTGCAACTATTATTATCATCCATCTCCAGAACTCCTCCATCTTCCCAAACTGAAACTCTGTACCCGTTAAACATGAACTCCCCATTCCCCATCCCTCTAGCCCCTGGAAACTACCATGTTACTTTCTCTCTCTATGCATTTGACTACTCTATGCACCTCATGTAATTGGAATCATGCTCTATTTGTCTTTTTGTGATTGGCTTATTTCACTTAGCATAATGTCCTCAAGCTTCATCCATGTTGTAACATATTGCAGACTTTCCTTCTTTTTAAGGCTGAACAATATTCCACTGTAAGTAGGTACCACATTTTGCTTATCTGTCTTTCATCAAATTTGGGAAGTTATCAGTCATTATTTCTTGATGTATTTTCTCTGCCTCTTTCTCTTCTTCCTTCTGGAACTCCTACAATGTGTATATTGATCTGCTTGCTGACATTCCACAGGTCCCTTAGGCTCTGTTCACTTTTCTTTAGTCTTTTTTTTCTTCATGCTTCTCAGCCTCATGTCCTATCTTAAGTTTGCTGATTCTTTCTTCTCCCTGCTTAAATCTGCCTTTGAATACCTCTAGTGAATTTTTCATTTTAGTTACTGTATTATTCAACTTCAGGATTTCTTTTTGGTTTCTTTTTAGGTTTTCTATTTTTTTGATATTTCCATTTTATTTGGACATCATTTTCTTGACTTTCTTAATATCCTCCTTTCGTTCTCTGAGCATTTTTTTTTTTTTTTTTTGCGGTATGTGGGCCTCTCACTGTTGTGGCCTTTCCCGTTGCGGAGCACAGGCTCTGGATGCGCAGTCTCAGTGGCCATGGCACACGGGCCCAGCCGCTCTGCCGCATGTGGGATCCTCCCGGACCAGGGCACGAACCTGTGTCCCCTGCATTGGCAGGAGGACTCTCAACCACTGCGCCACCAGGGAAGCCCCCTTTGAGCATTTTAAATACATTCTTTTAACATCTTTGTTTAGTAGATTTGTCATCAGGTCTGTTTGAAAAACAATTTCTGTTGATTTTTTTTCCCCTCTGAACGGGCCATATATTTGTGTTTCTTTGCATGCATTGTGATGTTTTTGAAAACTGGACGTTTGAATCTAATAATGTGGTAACTCTAGAAATCAAATTCTCCCCCTTTTCCAGGTTTTTTTTTTTAAATTCCTTTTTATTATTGCAGGTTGCCTCTGTGGGGCGAATTAGCGTGAGGTGTAAACTAAAAGCCTTCTTAGGTCTTTTCAGAGCCTTTCCCTGGGCATGTGTAGTTACTTTCTAATTTTCCCCACGTATGCAGTTGTTTTTGAACATCCTAGTCTTTAATGGCTGGCTCCCAAACAGGGAAAAAGAGAAAAACGAAGAAGGTGGGGGAAAGAGCCTTGCCTTTTAAATTCCCTGTTCACTTTAATGGGGGGGCGAGGCTTGCAACAATGGTGCAGGGGAGGTACAACAACAATGGCTGCCTGTCTCTTTACCTGCACCTCTGTGATCAGAAGCAGCAATTCCTGATCAGAGCACAGATCCCTGATATTTGGAGGACAGGGTCCTTTTAGCTCACTCTGGCTCCAGAAAGCTGTGTTTAAGCTACTTCAGGAACACATGCACAGCTGCCTGCCGCATGGGTGGGGTTGGAGGATAGGTAGCTGCTACTACTGCTAAAGGCTGAAATTGACTGAAATTAACTGCAATTTACCATCCAAATCTGCCCCTGGAAGTTGCAAGCCTTCAATAGACACCAGAGTTACAAAAGAGTTACATCAGATAGCTTCTGCCAGTGCAATTGCTCTCTAGCTGAAGAGAAATTCCTGGTGCTTATTATTTTATTTATCTTTATAGAAGTATAGTTAATTTATAATGTTGTGTTAGTTTCAAGTGTACAGCAAAATGATTCAGATAGCCATCTATCTATCTATCTGTCTATCTACATCTTAACTCTCCATCTTCCCAGAATCCTCTCTCTGTGTTTAATTTTTTGAGGAATTGCCATATGTTTTCCATAGAGGCTGCACCATTTTACATTCCTGACAGCCAAGAGTGCCAAGAGTTCCAATTTCTCCACATCCTTGTCAGTATTTGTTTTCTGTTTTTTGGATAACATCCATCCTAACACATGTGAAGCGGTGTCTCACTGTGGTTTTGATTTGCATTTTCCTAATGATTAGTGATGTTCAACATGTTTTCATGAGCTTACTGGCCATCTATATATCTTTTTTGGAGAAATGTGTGTTCAAATTTCGCCTTTTTTTTTTTTTTTTTTTTTTTGCGGTACGCCGGCCTCTCACTGTTGTGGCCTCTCCCGTTGCTGTGCACATCCGGAGCACAGGCTCCGGATGCACAGGCTCAGCGGCCATGGCTCACGGGCCCAGCTGCTCCGCGGCACGCGGGATCCTCCTGGACCGGGGCATGAACCCGCGTTCCCTGAATCGGCAGGCGGACTCTCAACCACTACGCCACCAGGGAAGCCCCTCCACCCATTTAAAAATTGTTTATTTTTGTTGTTGTTGAGCTGTAGGAGTTATTTATAGACTCTGGATACTTAGCCATCTCATCTGCCTTCTTTAAAGCTTCCTTCCTGTCTTAACATTTATATATCTTAAAACCACATTAAAACCACACCTACTGTTAACTCAGTAAACCTTACACTCTATCATAGATACTTTAGAACCTGGCTACCCAAAATGTGGTCCTGGACTGGCAGCATCAGCATCACCTGGGAACCTGTTAAAAATGCAGAATCCTGGGTCTCACCCCACATCTTCTGAGTCAGAATCTGCATGTGAACAAGGTCCCCAGGTGATTCACGCAACATTAAATCTTGACAAGTGCTGCTCCGGAACACAGTGCGGCTGCGTAAGAGGTAAGATGAATCGGCATTTGTATTTTTCAGTTTTTGATTCCAGAATTGTCCCATCGCAGCATTCTTGCTCTTTCTGCTGTTAAAAAGCAAGACCAAGCTACGTAGTTCTGATGGCAAAGTCATGAGCATGTGGCCCTTCTTAACCCTGACACGCTGAGATGGATATTTTTCTCCAGGGTTGAATCAGATCAATCCTTATGGCTACATCTTTCTTCTATATATTCCTCTTTTTTCCCCTTCTCCCTGCTCCAAAAATAAATGTAGCCAGTGTCTGTACCTTCTGTTTCTTTCCAGAAAAAAAAAAAAAGGAACAGATTCCCACACTGGTTTTCAAAGGCCCATCTGACACTGTGTTTTATTTCTTAGCTGCTCCTTGTAAATTGCTTGTAGGCAATTCTCTTCAACCTCCAACTGGGGCTTTGTGCAGCAGAGGTGGTTATTATCTCAGCAAGCTAGTGCCATCAATCCAGCCCTTCTCCCATGGGATCATTTGCCTTTAATTAGAGCACTCCCCAAATGTCCACTTCTGAACTGCTGGGGAGGGTGCAGTAGCCAAGGGTGAGACCTCTGTACAATAAACTTTCGAGTCAACGAGTCTCTTCCCTGACACCTGTATGCTGCACACTTCATCTGACATATTGCATTAGCCTTGAAAAATACCTTTGGCTCAGGTAGATTTCTGGAAATGACAATAATGGACATGATACCCATCTTAATGGACACATTCACCTTGAACATTGGCCAGCTGCTTTCTGTGTTCCCTCATGGTGAATCTTGCTTTTAGTGGCTTACTGAATTCCCACTTACTCAGTCTAAATTTTCTTTTAGTGATGTGAGCATTATCTTTGCTTATACTGATTTCTATCACATATAGCACACAGGTAGAAGCTGAAACTAAAATATACAGTTAGCTTCTCACCATTCCTCCAGGAGTAAATCCAAAAGGAAGTGTTGCCAATTAAGGAAGTTCTTGGCCTCCTTAATCAATAGAAATTGATCAGAGACCAGACAAGAAATTCAGGCAAGGCTTTATTGGGGCCCCTGCGGCAGCAGGAGGGAGTGAGAACAAGTAACAGGTTCCCTGCTCCCTCGCTCACTCCGGGGGTGGGGGGTGGCGAGCTGGCCCCTTACATGGGGTGAGGATAGGGGCAACTCCAGGGTCACGTGAGAGGGGTGGCTTAAGTGTTTTGCCCACCCCTTTGGGGGTGGTATGTGCATGGGGCATGCACAGCACCCTGCTTTTGCTCCCTGCTCTTCAGAAGTGGCAGTTGTGTCTTTTTGTATCTTTTTGTCCATAATTTGCCCCAACTGTGCATTTTTAGTCCCTTATAGTTTCTTTGTATTTTGTTGCTCAAGGAGATGTGTGTCCAAGTGCAAACATTGCAGCAAAAGGTGCCAGGTCCCAGGTCCCAGCCTGTCTCAGACGGAAGTAGGAGGGAGGCATCTCTATGTGAACTGATGCTCAGTGTTACTCAAAAACCTCAGCCTATGCCCCTGTGATGTCTCTCACAAAGGAAGGGGCTTCTTGGGGGAATGACGGTATATGCAGTGGATGTTGTATTTGACAAACCAGCATCCGTTCTTCTCCCTTTGATTAGTCTAAGCCCATCACAATGACCCTATTCCCCTGCTAGTGACTGGCTCTGGAATGACACATGATGAAATGAGGCTGGCAGTGATGTCTGGGGGTGGTGTAGGGGTGGGGACATTCTGGAAGAGGTTTCCTTGTTCTCCAGAAAAATGCTTCCACTTTTCCCCCTTGACCTTGTCACATGTCTGGAGAAGACACCTGGAAGTCCTGACATCTTGTTGCTATGAGCTTGAGGAGGAAGCTGACACTGAGAACAGCAGAGCAAAGGTTGGACCTTGATGACACCGCCGAGCTGCTACTTCAACAAAACCTGAGACCCTGACCTGTGGTCTCTCTGTTTTGTGAGACAGTAAATGTCCTCATTGTTTAAGTCAGCTTCTGTCAGGATTTTTGTTTCTTGTAGCCAGAAGCATTCTGATGAATTCAAAGGGAAAATATGGACAGTGTCCCAATATTTCAGTGTTATGGTTTTCTTTTTTTAGTTTGCAGTGTTGTAAGTTCATGGCATGAAACAGATCCATATTCCAATGTGTACAGAGACATCCCAATGCTGAATATAAATTAAATATAACTTTTAATCTGCACTTGCATTCAAACTACCTACCCCAGGACTTTCCTGCACTAACACAGATAATCGAGAGCTGGCTATTTTATTTCCACTGAATTATGCACCTTTTAGGATGTAGAGGGGTCACTCTGGGTCCCAGCTCTCCCGTCCCAGTCTACTTCCTTTGAACTTGGCTGTGGGCCCTTCCAGGCAGGCTCTAAGCAGACTTAAGCATCACAATATTCACAATGTGTGTTTCAACTCCATTAATTTACGGGCAGGATAAAATTGCTTTATAAAAGGAAGTTTTAAAATTACATTTAAACTTTAAATTACATTTAAGCTAACATTTAAAATTAAATATTAGTTATTTTCTGAAGAGTTGGTTCCTGCATATGGTACACAATTCAAAGGCAGTGAAAAGAAAGTCTCCCCTTCACCCCAGGCTCCAGCCACCCAGTTCCCCTTCCACGAGGCAATCATTGTTACTGGTTATGAAAGGAAACCTATCTATCTCCCTAATTCACTCCGGCTTCGGTTCAACTCAGGACGTGAACCTTGCTGATACAAAGGATATTATGGAAAGTTGGATAGAGCCCTAGACTCACTAAGATTGTGCTCTGGTCCTGACCTTGAGAGAACAGCTGAGCCCCTGACCTTGATTATATCATCTGGGCTTCTTTTATGGAATGCGGGTAATAATGCCGATTCTACTCTTCTTATGTGCTTAAACTTCAGACGAGATACAATAGTCAAAGTTCTCTGGAAAGATAAAAAGGCAACAGCAGTTGAGTGGAGACAAATGAAAATAATTTACCCCATTGGGATCCAAAAATGGAATACACAGTTTTCTTTCACCTATTTAAAATTCTGCTTAATGCTTCAACAATTTCTGCACGAGCTGAAATAGAAATATAAAAATAAAGGATGATGCAACCTATTGTCAACAGGTTCTAACTAGATGGCATCACTCTTTTGGACCCCTTCTGAGGTACAGGAAGCTTTAGGATTTGGGTTGGTTTCCGTTTGTTGCTGTTGTTTTTTTGCAGTCTAGTCATTGAGTACTTTTGCACTGCATGGGTAAAGGATGTTAAAGCAGCACCTGGTTTAACAATTTCTGGGTGGTGGCTATGTCCTGGAGTAGCATGGTAGCAGCAGTGGGTCAAGTTCCTGCAGTGGGTGTCCTGATTGTAGGACTTGAGAGCCCCCTTCCCCGTGTGTATACTGTGCTGTATGTGCCTGGCGGTGGGAGTGGGGGTGATGATCAGGTACCATTGGAGGACTGGGTAGTGGCATCAGGATTTCCCATGTTGGGCCTTAAGGAGGGAACCATCATTTGAGAGGAATTACAACTGGTTTCTGTTTCAACTGGAGACTTTTAGGAACGAACGATTCTGAGCTGCAAGGAAGAACTGAGGGAGGCTGAGGAGGGAAGCATCCAGGGCTGCCAGGGCTTCGCTGGGTTGGGGAAATGAGGGTTGACCGGCAGGGAAAAAGCCAGCTTTGTGAGAAGCCGACTGCCGGCTGCTGCGGGAGGCCCACGGCTGGAATGTGGTCCTCGTCGGAGAAATGTGCTGTGTTTATCCTGGCTGCTCCCTGGCAAATCCACGCTGAGGCCCCGCCGCGGGACCCTCGGGTATGAAAGGGAGCTTCACCCCTGCAGGGCCCCTCTTTGGACTCCAGGCATCTGCGGTTCATCTGTTTAGACTTCGAGCCTGACAGAGACACTGTCCCTTTGTGGGTGACTTCTGTGGCCGAGCGACACTCTCATTCTTTTTAATTTAATTTAATTTTTTCTGAAAACTCCAGCTACTGCTCTAGGATTGGACCAATTTTCTGTGGTTGCCATGGCAACGGCACCTTCTCCTACCTGAGAAGAATTCCTTTTTCTCAGGAGGCATGCAACGCCTGCAATCCCCACCCCCAGCCCAGGTCGCTGTGGTTACAGACGGTCATTTCTGGAATGCTGGGGGTGGGGTATACCATGGTCTTGATTGACAGTGTCATTCCTGTTGCTTCCCTCTGTCCACTGCCCAGGTCCAAGCTGAACACAATAAGTGTGAATTTTGCAAAATGGGGCTCTGGCAGTTTACCTCCCTGCTTTTACATCTTTCCTTTTCCAGTTAAAGTCAAGTCAGTAAACTTTGAAACATCACGGCCTAGTGATTAGGCTCAAGGCTCCAGATTCAAGGTTTTGAGCTTGAACTGCAGCTTTGACATTTACTAAGTCTATCCCCTCAAATAAGGTTCTGAGTCCCTCAGTTTTCTTACCTCTAAAATGGGAATAATAACTGTACTTTCCTCACAGGACTTCAGTGAAGATAAATCAGGATTATGTGTGCAAAGTTCTTGGCACGGTGGCTGGCACGTAGTAGGAACTCACAAATAAGGTGTTTGCTGTTATTATGATGTGTCAGAAGCTATGCAAGGGAATTTTAGGCTGAAACAACACAAAGACAGATACCTGCAGCCACACGCCATAGCCCAATCTAGCCTTAGGGCTGGCATACATACCCAGCTTCATCCATACTCACCCTGGTTTCTAACCTGTTTCTGGTAGCTGGATCATCAGTTGCTCTCCATCTGTTTGTCAACTGAAAAAAAAAAAGCACAACCTAAAGGTTGAGATTGATGTTTTTATTCAGTGGCCAAATCTGAGGACTTAAACCTGGGACACAGCATCTCAGGTGAAGCTGAGAAACTGTTCCAAAGAGGGAGGTGGGGGAGCCAGGATATAGGGGAGTTTTTGCAACAAAACCAGGTGGTCGGAACATCAAAAGATTACTGTTAATAAAGGAAAACCAGATATCTCAAGTTAAGGAATTAACGCTTTTCTATGTATGGGAAGATGCAAGAGTGTGGGCTCACTGAAATCATTCCTTTGATACGCACCTCGGCTCTCTGGGCCCAGCATCCTGTGTTTTCTCATCCTGAGTTTCCTCAGGGTGCACCGCTGTGGGTGATGGTAGTGGCTGACTGCTAGATGGGCTTGGCAGTGGGCAGCCCATTTGTCTCCATCCTGAGTTCCTTCAGGGCTCACCATCCGGGAGGCTGTAATGTGGTGGCTGGATGGCTGCAACACACTTTGTTTACTGATATGGCAGGCAGTATTTCAGTTCTCATGTTCTTGGAGTCCACATGCCTCCATCCTGGCTTGACCTAACTTTGGTAACTGCAGCTCTTTCCAGAATCCTTCTTTTTTTTTTTTTTTTTTCTGATTCAGATTCACTGCTGGCAAGATAAGCCTCCACAGCTGAGTTTCTATTGCTCATGCTGTTGGACATACATGCCTATAAATAAGGTTCTTGTTCTGGGCTGATGTGGTCAGCTCAGCACCTCTCCAGATGAGTCTTGCTGATTCTCTCTTGTCACACAACCCGTTCCCAGGGGGTGTGATGCAGGCGCTCATGCCAGTGCATCTGCTGTCTCAGCACAGAGCCACACTGCTCAGGAACTGCCCCCTTCCTACCCTGCCACTGAGTTCACCCCAGACCAAGGCAGACCCCTCCTAGTACCCTGGTCTTGGCTCCTTCTTGTCTGATAAAATTTCCCATGAAGTTTTGGCGGCGCTTACAGAGATCCTATTCTTCCCTATCCAAAAGGCTGCCTTGGATTCAATCCGGGTGAGAACCAAATCTCATCTGACAGACACCTACCTGCTGGACCAGGTGGGCAGATGATCCAATCCTAGTAGCAGAAACACAGTCCCCTGCCAAGACCCAAAGTTCATGCAAATAGCAGCACAGATAATCTACTATCATGTCTACCCTAGTATCTTATATAGATCTCTGTTATAAAGTAGGAGAGTCACGTGTGGCTATTAAGTGCTTGAAATGTGCTGGTCTGAATTGAAAAGTGCTTTACGTGTAAAATACACACTGTCTCCTGAAGACTTAGTACAAAAAGTAAATATCTAATTCATATTTTTATATTGATTACACAATGAGATGATAATATTTTGGATATATTGGGTTAAATAAAATATATTATTTATTAACTTCACCTGCTTATTTTTACTTTCTAAATATGGCTACCAGAAAAATTCAAATTACACGTATCTCATGTGTGTTACTTACATTATTTTCCTACTGGGCAGAGCTGATCTAGATTGTAGTTTCTCTGCAATAAGTTAAGGATCAAGGAAAATATACATGACTCTAGGTATGTGAATCAGGGAGGGATTTAACATAGGGAATTGGGGGCTTACAAAACTATGACTGGAGGAATGAGAATCACCAGCAGGGGTGTGGGTGTGGGGGAGGAGTTTTCCTGGCTTTCAGATCCACTGCTGGCTTTCAGAGAATCCGGAGGTACTGCTTAGGGCAGAGGTCAGAAAACTGCAAGAAAATGCTGCTGATGGGCCCAGCTGCTGCACAACACTTGGGTAGATAGTTGGTAAGAGTTTCACTGATTTCTGCAAAAACCCACACCTGACAAAGCCCATGTGTCCACTACTTGTCCTGGAAGAAGAATAATTGGTCCCCTCTCACCTCCCTTCTGCCTTCCAAATCTCATGAAAACACACCTCGTTGGCAGAATGCAAATCATATCCAGGATCCTGAAGGCCATGGATCCCAACCTTCCAACCCTGTGATATACAAGGGAACCAGAAAGAAGTGTATGCTATTTGTTCCAAATAGACAAAGAGCAAAACAGAACAAAGTAGTCTCATATTCAGCACAATCCTGGAGTGGACTCATATTCACCTCAGGGTCCAGCATAGTGCCTGGCACACATAGGTGTTCAATAAACATTGAAAAAACGATTCTTGTGCGTGTATATTTATGTTGGCTCCAGCATTTTGCTATCATAGATAATGCTGCAATGGACAGTTGCATGTATGACTCTTCCTGTTTTTATTGCTATATTTTCTAGGGATAGGTATTCAGGAGTGGTCTTGCTGAGAATTGTTTAGTTTTGTCATGTTGCTTTCCAAAAGTTGTACCAATCTATAGTCATACACATATTATATATACAAGAATTCTATACGGAGGATGGCTTTTTCTGTCGATGTCACCAACCTTGTGTGTTAATGTTGTTTGCTTATATTTGCTCTAATTTAGGATGTATAGCGTGATCCCAGTTTTCTTTGGCTTGAATACTGGTGAGAGAGTTAGCAAAAGGGTTATGGATGGGGCTGATTAACTTGGATGCAGATCACGATTTCTTTCATCTTTGAAGGCCTCTAGCTGCCCAAGAACTTGGTCCAGTTTAAGCCTTTCCCGCTGTTTTATGTGTCCTCCCTTTAAGAGTAACTAAAACGAGTGGCAAACTTTGAATCACTGAATTCTTCCCTTCTCCCAGTGAGAGTTAAGGATAATTACACAGACATTTAACATTTGTCTCAGAGAAGGAAATATTAAATGGTACCAGCTAAATGAGCCTTTTATTTTCTTCCCTGCGTCTTGCTGTGTTTCATGATGGAGACCCGCATAGTGATGGCTTATGTGTTTATGAATTATATTCTAAGAACAAATACATTCCTTTTTTCTCTGCAAGGGAGGTTTTAAAGGATACAAAGACGATGCAGAATTGGACCAGAGAAGGGTTTGGGTTTCCTAGCCTGTAAAAGGGGATAAGTAACAGGATACCTCATAGGGTTGTCTTGTGGATCAAATAATTTAATACACAGAAAGCGCTTTTCAGTGTGCCTGACACACAGCAAGTGCTGGGATGGTGGCTGTTTCTGGAACAGATGAGGCGATGCGTGTTCCTGAACCTGAGCCCTGATGCTTTCAGTCACTTTGCCCTTTTTTTTTTTTTTTTTTTAAATGATCAGTAACCAAGTGAAGAGGCTGTTGGCACTTAGCTGGGAAATACAATTACCTGTAAAAGACTTGTGGCCATTTTAGGGTTTATGAGCAGGAAGATGTGTGCGAGGTGCCTAGAATTACAATGTGTTGAATCAAAGAATGGCT
Source organism: Mesoplodon densirostris (assembly GCF_025265405.1). NCBI lineage: Eukaryota > Metazoa > Chordata > Mammalia > Artiodactyla > Ziphiidae > Mesoplodon > Mesoplodon densirostris. The sequence goes on from NC_082677.1 coordinate 25,805,219, forward strand.
GAGCTGGCAGGGGTTTTTGACATATTTTGTGAGATCATATTATAGATCAAGAAATGGAGGCCCATGAAAATGAAGTGAAAGACCCCAAGATATTTTAGCCAGTCAATGGCAGATCTCAGAGTAGAAGTTGCATTTTCAGACTCACAGACAGTATCTTGCCTGTTCCACAAGGGCACCACACCCAACAGCGGGCCAACGTCATGAGCATGAACCAACTGGGGTGGTAGAGGAACATTGCCTTCCCTAGGCCAAAAAAGGGAAGAGATGCTGTTTTGCTAGAGATCCAGTTTCCTTGGAGCAGTGATTCCCAGTTTTTTTAAAAAAAATTTATTGAAGCATAGTTGATTTACAACGTTTCAGGTGTACAGCAAAGTGATTCAGTTATACATATATATATATATATATATATTCTTTTTCAGATTCTTTTCCATTATAGGTTATTACAAGATATTGAATATAGTTCCCTGTGCTATAGAGTAGGTGCTTGTTGTTTATCTATTTTATATATACTAGTGTGTATCTGTTAATGCCAAATACCTAATTTATTCCCCTTCCCACCCTTCCCCTTTGGTAATCATAAGTTTGTTTCCTATTTCTGTGAGTATATTTTTGTTTTGTAAATAAGTCCGTTTGTATCATATTTTAGATTCCACATATAAGTGATATCATATGATATTTATCTTTCTTTGACTTACTTCACTTAGTATGATAATCTCTAGGTCCATCCATGTTGCTGCAAATGGCATTATTTCACTTTTTAATGGCTGAGTAATATTCCATTTTATAGATATACCTCATCTTCTTTTACCATTCATCTGTTCATGGACATTTAGGTTGCTTCCATGTCTTGGCTATTGAAAATAGTGTTGCTATGAGCATTGGGGTGCATGTATCTTTTCAAATTAGAGTTTTATCTTTTTTGGATATATGCTCAAGACTGGGATTACTGGATCATAGAGTAACTCTATTTTTATTTTCATTTTTTTGCCACACCACATGGCTTGTGGGATCTTAGTTCCCCGACCAGGGATTGAACCCGTGCCCTCAGCCATGGAAGTGGTGAGTCCTAACCACTGGACTGCCAGGGAATACCCTATTTTTAGTTTTTTAAGGAGCAGTCATTCCCAATCTTTTTGAGAGTGAGGAATACTTTCTAAGATCAATAAATTTCATAGAAGCCCCCACTTCTAGTATGATATAGACTATATATAGATATCCAATGTTAGAGAAAGTGTACAATAATACTAGCTACAGTAAACAGACCAGCACTTTACAAAGGAGAAGCCTTCAAAAAGCAGTTGTACCTACATTATTTATTCAAACTCCAGATAATGATTGGATGGCATTTAGAGTCATGAACACTCTGCAGTAACTCCACAACCTCCCTGGCTGACTTTCACGTCCATTGTCATGGGTGGGGGTGGGTGAGCAGGTTGTAGCTGTTTTCCTTTATTTTCTGAGCTCCAAAAGGAGGGAACGAATATAGGAATAATGTAACAAAAACAAAAAGGAGCAGCAGGCTAAAACATTCTGGTCCTCTCTCTAAAATGGTCCAAGGCTAGGCTCTCAGCTACAAGGAGTGAGACTTGAGTAGGAAAACACACACACACAAAGCTCTTTCTTGTTCTTTCATATAAAGGCAATGGTAAATTGATACCCAATGGGGAATGTTGGCCCCAATAGTCTGAGTGCCAAAGTATTTGGGGGCAGATAGGGTTCATTAACTGTGGTGAAAAACACAGAGTGACAGTCAAAGCTGAAGCTTTGGCAGCCAGACCTGTACATTTTCTGAGATTAGATAATATGCATATGACAGAAAGAGATTCAAGCTGCAAAATCCTGCCTATCCCAGGGCAGAGCTGGGAAATGTGGAAAGAGAAAGAGTTCCTGGGAAGTGGTTCTGAGGGGCAGACACCTCTGCCTCTCTGGAGCAGCTGTGGGGCTGCTCTGCGTCGGTGCAGAAGGATGCACGGTAGACGTGGAGCCCTCGCTACTGGCCTCACCTGGGGTCTCCGTGGCAACATCGTGAGAATAGCCATCGGGAGGGACTTCTGGGGACGGCAACATGGGTGCCGGTGGCTCCTTTCCATGAAACAAGCATAAAACTAGAAAAATTGACCAGAACAACCATTTCAAAGCACTGTAAATTGACCAAAAGCACACAGCAAATTGAAAAGCTTTTATTCTTGAAAAACTGCTGGAGTTTCGGGGAAGCACAGCAGGAGTCTGTGGTCTCCTGGCTTGGAGCTGCTTCCATGCCCTTCCATCAGCTAGACTGGCCAGAACTGTGCTTTTAAAAGCACATGAAATGGACAATTTTCCTTCCAGAAATGACAGAGTCCATTTGGGTGTGTGTGTGTGTGTGTGTGTGTGTGTGTGTGCGCGTGTGCGTGTGTGAACCTGTGTTTTTGCTGGCTAAAAGAGGAGGACTCTGTTGGGAACAAATGAGGAAAACCTGCGATTTTGCTAGCCCAAGATTTTGTTCTTGGTTGGAGTGAGTGGTGGCCCTGCCAGAAATTTAACGGGGAAAGTCCTAGAAATGAAAGAGTGCTACGGAGAACCTGAGAGAATTCTCCACGTGTTCCTGGACTGGGAAATAGTGCATGCATGGGGGAGACCCGGGAGAGGGAACACTGAAAACCAAGGAGAATTGACACCTTACTGTGACTTTCAATGTGTATCTCAGTGCCACACAGATCTATCGGTAGAAGGATGGAGACCTGGCCAGGTGACTCCCGGTCCAGCACTCATCCCACTGCCCCATGTATCTGATACACTGAAGAATCTCGAAGCCATGAAGTGATGCTGGCTGTCAGTTTAGCTACCTGTTGTCTTGAGTGCTTTCATAGTGGTGCTGTGGAGGTGCGATAGAAAGACAGAATAGGACTCTAATCCCAGCTCTATCTCTTACTGTTTGTGTGAATGTGTATCTTACTCAATCCTTAGAAAAGTCTGGTGAAATAGGCATCTTTACTCTCCCCATGTTCCAGGATACGGTGATATGCAGAGCTTTTTAATCTGTAAAAAATGTTTTTTGGGTGAGGATTAAGTGCTGTAATGGCTATAAACTATTGATACCTAACATGAGAGGTACTCAATAAATACTTTTTTCATTGCTTGTTTGTTTTTGTTATTGTTATTGTCAAAGATGCAGAAGAAGAAGATGCATGTTGATAAACTGAGAGCTTAAACCCCCAGATAGCAAGAAAATCATGAGATGCGGGTATGAAAGCTGCTCTAGGTGAGACATCTGCAGGACCTCTGTATTGTTTTTCTACTTCTGCCAGAATAAATCACCACAAATTTAGTGGCTTAAAACAACACAAATTTATTATCACACAGTTCTATAGGTCAGAAGTTTGGGTACAGTGTGGCTCGACTAGGTCCTCTGCTTAGAGCTTCTTAATGATGAAACATGGGATCAGCAAGCTCCTTTGGAAGCTCTGGGTTGAACACACTTCTAGGCTCATCCAGGTTGTTGGTAAATTAAGTTCCCTGTGGTTGTAGGACTGAGGTCCCTGTGTCCTTGTTGGCTGTCAGCCAGAGGCCAATCTTTACAAGAGATCCTTGCTAGAGGCTGCTTGAATTCTTTCTCATATTTTCCATGTGGTCCCCCTTCCAACCACAGGGGATCAAGTCCCAATTATGCTTAGAATTTCTCCAACTTCTGCTGCATCTCTCTGATTCATTTGATGATATTAGACCCACCTGGATAATCCAGGCTAATCTCTGTATTTTATAGTCTGTTACCTTAATCACATCTGCAAAGTCCCCCATTCACAGACTCTGGGGATTAGGGCATGGAGAGGGTGCATTCTGCTTACCACAGCCTCTTAGGGGAGAGTAGGCAGGGGCAAACCCTTGGCACAGGAAGCCACACTTATATGAAACCTGAAGCAACTAGACGTTAGGGAATGTGACTATGTGTAGATTGGGTTGGTGAGGCCGTCTCTAGTGGACCCCTGCTTTTGTCCATCCAATATGCCTTTCTTGGTCAAAATGCCCCTTCTCATTCTCTGTGGCTTTTATGTGGCTGCTATTCACAAGATTCTACCCACTTGGCTACAGGATTGACCCAATTTGATCCAAATGGATCAATTAGGTCATCTCCTCCCAGGAATTGACTCCTGTGTGGAGACACACAGGCCCTGGAAGTGACTAGGGAGGATTCAGGGAACGTCCACCCCCTAGAGCTCGCTGGACCAGACCTGATTCAGTCCTTCCTGGGGCTGGTTTGTTCAGCAAAACTTCAACAATGGAACCTACTAAGAATTCTTTCAATACATCTCTTTTCTGGCTGAAGTTACTCAGAGTTGGTTTTTGTTGTTTACACCAAAGAATCCTAACTGATACATATACCTACTGTCCCACCACACCATGGCTACCACCATCATTATATAAAAGAAAATTTTCTCAGGTCTCCTTGGTCATAACTATACTGGGAACTAATTGCTAACACAGTTTCTAACCTCTGTAATGCAGCTTCTTACCTGTGCCTTGTCTTTTTAACACTTCCTTCATGAACCCTGATAAACCTGAAGCAGACATAGAAAAAAGAATTTAATAACACGTAATGCCTCAGAAATCAAGTAATTTACATGAAAGCATCAGCCAGCCAGGCAGAAATCACCACTACTTTTAACCTTTTATTACCTACCACATATGAATTACAACCACACAAATGTAATTCTCATTCAAGATGATGGCCTGAATCATAAAATTTCAAATATGAAATGTACTCTGTTTATTTCAGCAGGAATGTATGCAATACAGCCAGCCTCCTTGTTTATTTGTTTATGATTCAGTGCTTTGAGGGGTAAGCCTAAATTACAAGGCACATTCACTCCTCCAGAATGCCTCGTTCCCTGACAACGAAGGGATCAATGAGGTGTTATAGTAGGTGAGAATTAAGATTTGAATTGTGCACAAGCCACGGACAGTTGTATTTCTGTCGTGAGGACTGAAGGCAGTGTTCTAAGAGGCTCACATTTCTTCTCGGAGGGTTGAAGAAAGACATATCTCCTCTAGCCTTGGGTGGGCCCACGATGCTTTTTTTTTAAAGCAGAGGGAGTTTTATTATTTTTATTTATTATTTATGTATTTATTTTTGGCTGTGTTGGGTCTTTGTTGCTGTCCGCGGGCTTTCTCTAGTTGCGGTGAGCGGGGGCTACTCTTCGTTGCGGTGCGCGGACTTCTCATTGCTGCGGCTTCTCTTGCTGCGGAGCACCGGCTCTAGGCATGCGGGCTTCAGTAGTTGTGGCTCGAGGGCTCTAGAGCGCAGGCTCATGTGGCACATGGGCTTTGTTGCTCCATGGCATGTGGGATCTTCCTGGACCAGGGATCGAACCTGTGTCCCTTGCATTGGCAGGCGGATTCTTAACCACTGCAACGCCAGGGAAATCCCGGGCCCCCAATTCTTGAAAGGTTTAGGATCTGATCTGGTCACTTGAAAGGCAGTGACTTTGGACGGGCAGGAAAGTGGCCCTTGCTTGGTGCACTTAGGAGAAGCTTTGATGGGAAGAGTACAATGTTGTTTGATCGTCTCTGAAGAGTTACAGCCAATCGAGTTCCACCCAGCTTCTCTCAAGGTCAGACATCCAGCGCTCAGGTTGGTTCTCTGTGAGGATTAGGATGCAGTGGCTCTGCCTGCTGAGGTATCTGCCAGACCCCCTCACTATGCATCTTCAAACTCCAGGAGCCCGATTTCTCTAAAGAAGCAATGTGGAGAAAGAATTCACTCTTCAGTCTATTTTCCCTCTTCGCCAGGAGAACAATCTCTCAAAGGCAATTCAGTCCACTAATAATAGTAATACAGGCATCATAACCACATCCTGTCTTAATGTCACACTGCCTTTCTAGAAGAATGAGATGCTTTGAAGAGCCCCTCTTATTGTAGAAGTCAGGGCACCATCCATCCCTCCCTCCTGAACTCCCAGGAGGCTGAGTGCAATTAACCTGAAAGGCTCTGATCTTCACAAAATTGTCCCCACGCACTGTGATCTTCTCAGGGCTTGTAAATAGAGTTTTTGATGCTACATTCTACTGAGAGTTTTTCTTTTCTCCTCCTTTCCTCCCATTTTCTTAAAAAAAGGTTTTATTTTTTTTTTAAGAGCAGCTTTAGGTTCACAGCTAAATTGAGAGGAAGGCATAGAGATTTCCATATATGGAAATTCACACATGCACGGCCTCCCCCATTATTAACATCCCCCATCAGGGTGGGACATTTGTTACAACTGATACGTCTGCACTGACATATCATAACCAGCCAATGTCATTAGTTTACCTTAGGGTTCACTCTTGGCGTTGTACACGCTATAGGTTTGGACAAATGTTTCATTATGGTATCAGACAGAGTATTTTCACTGCCTTAAAAATCCTCTGAGCTCCACCTAGTCATTGCTCCCCTCCCATCCAGTCCCAAATCTTTTTACTGTCTCTATAGTTTTGCCTTTTCCAGAATGTCATGTAGTTGGAATCGTACAGTATGTAGCCTTTTCAGATTGGCTTCTTTCACTTAGTAATATACATTTAAGGTTCCTCCATGTCTTTCACGGCTTGAGAGCTCATTTCTTTGAGATTGAATAAAATTCCATTTTATTGTCTGGATGGACCACATTATCCCTTTACCTACTGAAGGGCATCTTGGTTGCTTCCAAGTTTGGGCAATTATGGATAAAGCTGCTATGAACATCTATGTGCAGGTTTTATGCAGACGTAAGTTTTCAACCCCTTTGGGTAAATACCAAGAAGCACAATTGCTGGGCTGTATGGTAAGAGTATGTTTAGCTTTGTAAGAAACCACCAAGCTGTCTTCCAAGATGGCTAGACCATTTTGCATTCCCACCGGCAATGATCAAGTATTCCTGTTGCTCTCCCTCCTCACCAGCTTTTGTTGTTTTCAGTGATCCAAATTTTGGCCATTTGTGGTATCTTATTGTTGTTTTAATTTGCAGTTCCCTGAAGACATGATGTGGAGCAACGTTCCTTCCTTCTTTGCTTTCTCCCTCCCTCCCTGTGTCCCTCCCTTCCCTCCTTTTCTTCCTTTTTCCTTTTAGTAATATGCTTATAGCCATCTCCCAGGCAGCTTCTTTTCAAGTTTTGCAAGATGCAGTGGTACTTTTCCAGTCTCGGGGGCTCTCAGCTCTCCTCTGGCAGCCTGGGCAGTGACTCAGCGGCCTCCTAAGTGCCCCGGATGTATTGTTTTCCTCCACTGCCACGAGTCCCAGCACTCCATTCCTTTAACACAAAGGCATTGTTATTGACCACTTTGGAAGGGAAATTTATTTTCCTCACCCTCCTAAACCACAACTTCTACACCTCCTCCTCGTCTTCATAATAGTCTCAGTAGGATGTTCAATTATAGCTGAAAGCTCTACGTTTAAGTGACAGATTAAGAGGCTCGGCAGGTTGCTGCTATAATGTTCATTTCACCTGTTCGTTTATTTTTCTAACGTGCAGGCACTGGCCTTCAGGTGAGGCTTTCCACAAGGTGCTGAGTGCTGATGCATCTCCTGGTCGGCCAGCCCTCTCTGCTGGATGCTCTCGGCGTGGTCTCTGGGAGAGGTCATCTGGAGGGATCCTGTCTGCGGGGCACCATCCAAGGGCCACGGCACTTTTAATCCGGTTCCCCGTGAGGCCCCTTCAACCCCACCAAGTGATGTGAGAGCTGAAAGAAGCCCTCCAGACACCACTACTCCTGCCCCGGCCCCCAGCTCGTGGCACAGAGCCTGGCACGTGGTGGGTGCTGCATAAAGTCTGCAGGATGAAGTGCTCTGAAGAAGTGAGCCTGAAGTGTCTACATCTGCTTCAGGTGGAGATAAAGGGGAGAGCTACAAATGCCACCCACGCCTCTTGAAATTATAGAAGAAAAATGTCTTTTTTCCATGTTGGCTTCATTCGGCTTCCAAAGGTATATTTTTGCTCCCACCCTCTCTGCCCTCCTTCCCGTTTTCCTCCAAGGACCCTCCCAGGCATCTCTGACTTCCCTGGGGTCTCACAGGAAGCTGCCCTCAGCTGCTTACCTCTTCAGTGGAGAGCTTACTCTTAACTTGAGGCCAGGCCTTTCCAGGCAACTTTGCCCTTTAATAAGCATGCAAGCCTTCTCCATTCCAAAGAATGAAATTCCAATGGTGGAATTTCAGATACTCCTTTCATTTCCTGACGAGTGAGGCCGCTGCCTCAGATGCCGGGAGCTTTCTGGTAGAGCTCTTTGGCAGGGCTGGTGCAGGGGTCAGGCGCTGCTGCTTTTTTTTTTTTTTTTTTTTTTTTTGCGGTATGCGGGCCTCTCACCGTTGTGGCCTCTCCCGTTGCGGAGCACAGGCTCCGGACGCGCAGGCTCCGCAGCCATGGCTCACGGGCCCAGCCGCTCCGCGGCATGTGGGATCCTCCCGGACCGGGGCACGAACCCGTGTCCCCTGCATCGGCAGGCGGACTCTCAACCACTGCGCCACCAGGGAAGCCCGGGCGCTGCTGCTTTTGACTGGGTTTGGCTCCTGTCTCGCCTTGGACGTTGGGCTGAGGGCACGGAGCATCTTCCTTGTGGCACCTCTGCCTCCTGCCCCAGCTTCCGAGATCTTTCAGAACACGGAGCCCTGTGCTCAGAGCACTCAGTGCAGGCTTGTCCTTCCAGAGCCTTCTCAGGCTGGTACCTTCCTCAGGGGCTTTCTCTCGTGCTGGAGCTGGACCTTACTGTCTGACTAGGGCATGTCTCTTCGGTGTTCCTGGAGGGCTCCGTACTTCCCGTCACTGTATTTGAATTTCCTCTGTGTCTTTTCCTCCCAGTGGCAACGAGTTCCTCAAGGGCAGGAGCAGCCTTTCTCATTTACATCCCTAATGTCTAGTACAGTGCCCAGCCCGTTATAAACACAGGTGAAAAATACCAAGAGAGGGGGAGGGGGAGAGAAGAAGACGAAGGAGGAGGTGGGGGAGGGGGAAAAAGGGAGGGAGGGGGAGGAGAGGAAGGAAGAAACTATGGGTTAGGCACCTAGTTTCCGTCCTTTCCAACTGGTCTGATAGCTAATTGCCAATGTAGCTCTAAAAGAGGACTAGTGGCGTATATATATCCCTGTGGATTTGAGTTTCCATCCTGAGAGCGGGCGTATGGGATTCTCTTGCTGGGAGGTGGAGCTCTTGTATTAGAGCTGCGAGGAGCCACCTAATAGGTCATTAAAACCAGGGTTTTTTCTTCCATCTCCTTGGTCCCAGTAGCTATTGTTAGTAACCTACTCTGATCTGAAGCCCCTCTTTGAAGTTGGATACCGTGAGTGTTTTACATTTAGCCTTTATCAGCAACCAGTTGGTTCCTGGTCATTGCAAATTATTTGAGCAGGAGGCAAATTGTGTAGCAAGAACCTGAAAAGGTCAGGGGAGTTGTGTCTAGAACGATGCAGTGAAAGGATTAAGAAACTTCACCTGAAACATTAATTTTAGACAATCACTAGGCCCTACTTAATGAAACTGGAAGAAATGCATGTGGTATTCAGTCCTTCTGTCTTGAGTGAGCTGGGGTAGAGCTCCCTGGTGTGAGTGCTGTGTGCATGTGTGAATGTGTGTGCACGTGTGTGAACAAGATTCAGCCAGGGCTAATGCCATGTGCCAGGCCCTGGTCGGACCCTATGGTCATCAGGTCCAGAATTCTGAGTGCTCAGTGCCCAGGCTATGCTAATGATTAGACACAACGATCTTCTCCAAGCTGGGAGCTTTCAACATGTGGCGGAGGCAAGGAGAGGACTACAAATGCCCCCACTTCTCCTGGAGAAAAAACTTCTCTCTCTCTCTCTGTACGACCCCTGCCGGAGCGCCGAACACACAGGCTCAGGGACTGTGAGTCCCCGTGACCCCTGTGCCTTTCCCAGGGCAGCCTTTTCTCTCTCCCTCTTTGCCCCTTCCTCTCCTTCTCTCCCTGGCATTCTTTGCCCCCACCTTCTCCTTGCCCGTTTATTTTACATCTTTTACCTTTTGTCCCCCTCTGTCTCCCTGAGCCCTCTTTCCTCGCACAGGGTCAGCTGCATCCCTGGGTCATGCCACCTTCCCCAAGAAAGGAGGGCACAGCCTGCTTCGAGGCCTGATGGCACCCCTTGCCCTGCCTGCCCCCTTCCACATGCTGCTGACTTTCTAGGCCAATGCCCTGCCCCAGCCCCAACCCTTCCCCGCCCCCCCCAGCACGGTCCACAGCGCTAGCCTGGTTATTTTCTTTTGTTTCCATGTGCCAGCTGGCGCTCCCTGTCTTGGTGTCAGCTCTTTAGAGGCAAGTATCACACCATCACTTCTTTTTGGTTCCCCTCGCAGCCTGGAAGGTGCTTTGAAAAAAAACACTTTTGTGTTGACCCGTTGATGCAGATACTGAATTAGCAAACCTTGGGTCAGTCCACTTCCTGCAGGGCTAAGGTCAAGGCCAGGGTGAGAACAGAGCCACTGAGCTGAGTTCTCTGGCAGGTCCACGGCGAGGATTAGAATGGGGGCCTGGGAGCCCTAGGCTTTGGAGCCAGAGAACTGAGGGATTAAATCCTGGCTCTATCACTGATCAGCTGGGGGACATTGGGCAAGTGATCCCACCTCTCTGAGCTTCAGTTTCCTCATCCTTAAAATGGGGATTATAATAGCCTCCTGGTTGCTAGGGAGACTAGATGGGATGATGCTGTAGAGTGTCACTGCGTGCTGTTTTCTTCTCTCTCCTGTTTGCCGAAGGCAGGGACACAGGTGCCCAGTCCTGAGGTAGCATCCCTGGAGTGCTGTCTGTATAAACCAAGAGGGAACACATGATGGGGAAATGGAGGCATCAGACGCAGGCCCAGCTGGCCGGGGCTGCTCACAGACACCCTAGGATATTGGGAAAGTTATTCTGACACCTCAGGGATGGCTGACAACCTGCTCTTGTTCAGACTCCTAGTCTGCTCCACTTTATCAGCTTCCTTGGGCTGTTGCCGATGACACTGGGGGCCTGGGAGAGTGCAGACAGCTCTGGTGTCCATGTGAGAGGCGAGGGGTTGGTGGAGATGCTGGCCCTCGGTGGCCAGACCCACTACTACAAGATGGCTCTCCCCTCACCTGCTAGAAGGTCCAAGAGGACCTTACAAGATCCACATAGCACCGTCCTCTAGTTATCATCTGGATGAGGCTACAGAGCTCCTGAAGCTGATAAGGTGGAACAAGCCCACCTGAGAAGCGGATCCATCCTGGGTGTTTGGTTACAGCCCATCCCCCCACCATGTTGTGGTGATTCCAGAGCATAGGGGTTAAGAGCAGGCACTTTGGAGCCACTAAGACATTAGTTCAATCCTTCATCGACTGACTGTCTCCTTGAGCTTCAGTTTCCCCATCTGAAAAATGGGTACGATAACACCAACCTCATGGGATGATCATGAAGATAACATGAGCTAATGTATGCAAAGCGTGTAGTAGAGGCCACCAAGAAGGCCCTCCACAGAAGGGACCGACCCGCAGGCACCACGTTCCATGGTCTATTGCCTGGAAAGAATGTGGAAGAAATGGAAGTGCTTCATGAATAGGCAAATGATGGTGTTTGGAGCTAAAGCTGAGAGCGCCCCCCTTTGGGCTGGTGGACTCTCTGAGTGTAGGGTTGATGGTCTTCCATCTGAAACCCCTGAGGGGTTGTGGGAGACACCACAGGTCAAATGTGCACAAGGGTCTGGTCCTCACTGGTTTGTTGGAGCGGCTGAGTTCTCCCGCTGTGGGATGTTGATGTACATGAGACGTGAAACGGAGCGTGCACCGACATCATTTTAGTAAGGCTCAGGCACTTCCCCGGGTACTCCAGAGTCTCCGCTGAAATCGTTTTGCTGCCAGAAGCTGACATTATAATGACATTGTAGGAGAGACTCCGTGGGAAATCATGGCTCATTTCCTTCCAGGCAGTTCGTTCACCTGCCGAAGCCAGACCCTTCTGTTCTGCTCCACAGCATCTGGCGATTGACATGATTCCCTAAGTCAGTTCTGTAGCTGAGTGGACTGAGGTCCCAGAAAGCCAAAGGCCTGAAGTGGAAAATATCGAGCAGGTGACTCGTTAAGCCCTGAGTCCAGGACTTGAGCCCGGGGAACAGCCAGCACGTGGCTGATCTTATTGGCTGTGAGGAGGCCGGATTGGTCAGGGGCCTCATTCAAGGCCAGTATGAGAAGGGAGGGGGAGCCCCTGGGAGTATTTTCCACTGAGGATGTTTTGAGTTTTTAAATGTATTTATTCTCCCACTTTGATTCTTCATCTGATTCTCACCATCTGATGCTACTACTTTCTTCTGCTACCTTCCATTTTGTTCTTTCCAAGGTACTTGAAGACATGTTCCCTTCTCTGCAGGTACTCCTCACTCTATCCCAACTCAGCAGACGGCCTTGCCTTTGGTTCCCTGAGAAGACCGAGACTCGTTGGAGTGATCTCTGTCATCTCCCTTCCACCTCACTACATCTCTGGTTTGTCACCTCCCCTCCATGTTTCCAGTTTCAGAAGATGAGGCAGGCCTCCTCTTCAACAGAGCCAGCCTCTGCTGGCATCCCTCTGGCCTGGACCCTGGGTTTTCTCCTGTAGGCTGAATTGTCTCTCTTTCTCTCCATTGGTTCCATCTTAATCAGTCACCCACATCAGTCGCCACTGCATTTTCACCCCTAAGGCCCCTCAAACCCTCAATGGCTACCTCTCCTAGGGTCTACTCAAACGGGACCCCTGAAGGTCAGAGGTGTCCCTCCAGTGGTCAAGCTGCCCCATGCTCATCACTTAGAGCTCTGTAACCATGGACACTCTTATAACCCATCTTCCTTGAAACCCTTTCCTTCGTGGGCCTCCATGACACTCAACTCTGAGCTCTCTCCGCCCTTCTGACTGGTTTTATCTCTCATTCAATTATGTCTCAAAGCTGTATCTCTAGTTTTGACTTATTTTCCGAGTTCTGGACTTGAATCTCAAACAACTCCAAGAATCTTTCCACCTGGGTAGGCTTCCAACACCTCACAAGGGGTGTGTGGGCAAAGCTGAGCTGTCTTCTGTGTCTTCATCCAAAGCACAATTATCACGTCGAGGCAGGAAAATGAGTGGCTGAGTGTGAATCAGCCACTGTGAATCAGACTGTTTGTGTTCAAAGCCTGCACATGACAGAGGCCAAATTATTGTACCTCTCTCTGCCTCAGTTTTCCCATCTGTAAAATGAGGATAATAGTACAACTGGCCTCATATGGTTGTTGTGAGGATTAATTGAAAAAATACACATAATGTTCTTTGAATAGTGCCTGGTCAACATTACTAACCATACATTCTGCTAACTTTTGAGTTCCCTTGGATGTTATTTCTCTTTCCTCCATCCCATCCCATCACATTTTCTTTTCTAAGCCCTTCACCTTCACCTAGTGCTTCAGGCTGGGCTTGTGCACTTGGCTTTGAACTGGTCTCTTTATTTCCAGGCTCTTCCCCTCCATCCACCCTGCATGTTACTGCAAGAGTAACGTTCTTTAAGCCTCACTTTTATGTGTCCTTCATATATGTTTGTAGGAGAAAGTTTTCCATAGTCTAAATCCCAAACTCTTTTCTCCATCTGGTCTCCCATCCCTCACCTACTTACTCTGCTCCAGGTGGGATAAGTGTTCTACAGACACACCCTGCTCATATCCACCTTCACCCTTCGGACCCTCCTCATGCCCCTAGTCTCTTTAAGGCCTTGGTAATTCACCAACACTCAAGTGCCTACAGCACTCATGCTCCAAGACTTTTATTAATGGACTTAAACATACACAACTCTCTGGACGGTGGAAGCCATAACCTCCCCAAAAGGCTGGGAGCTCCTTGAGGGTAATGACTGTCATGCATTCCTTTGTACCCTCAGAGCACCTAACATAATGTCATGCTCCCAGTACAATGTCAATAAAGATTTGTTGGTGATAAACAACAAGGTCCTACTGTATAGCCCAGGGAACTATATTCAATATCCTGGGATAAACCATAATGGAAAAGAATATAAAAAAGAATGTATATATATGTAGAACTGAGTCACTTTGCTCTACAGCAGAAATTAACACAGCTCTGTAAATCAGCTATACTTCAATAAAAATAAATTAAAGAAAAAGATTTGTTGGCAATTTGGCCAAATAATAAAACATCAGATTCACCATTTGTTGTGAATGTATACAAAAAGGTAAGAAGGAAAATCCTTACATTCCCCATGAGATTTGGTCTTTGCTTTCTCCACCCAGTAAGGCATGTGTGTGGGTAAGAGGGCTGGACTAGGACGAGGAGTGGGTTTAAGAAGACTTAGTTGGTAGAAGAAACTGCGATATTGATAATATGGGAAGAGCTGGTTTACTTTTGAGTTTCTTGGTATTTTAAGGGATTGAGCCAGTGCATTTCATTCATTCATTTCATTCATTCCCTGGCTTCCTGTTTCCTGTCTTACATTATGCAGGTGTTAATTAAACATTCCATTTCATTGGCTTCTGGAACCATAGTCTTAAGCTATGTTGTTTACTGGTTGACTTAGTGATGGATGACAGTTCTAAACCCTTCCTGTCTGGTTTGTGAAAACCAATCATCCATGCCACAGCCATGCTGACTAGATGTGATGTAGATCGGCCTTTGAATGGCCTGGTGGGGGGATACTCAGACCCCTGGCTGGGCAGTGACCCACTGGTTCAATGTGCAGAGCCAGCCTTATTCAGGATGGCTGAAACTGCTTGTTTGTCAGGAGTATTCCTGCCTCAGAAGCAGAGAGGCATCTGGGATGGGGGAGCGTCAACTAGCCCCTCTTCACTACCCTCCTTTTTTTCCAATGGGGCAACATTTGAACGGCATCCAAACTAAGCATCCCTAAGACTTGTCCTGAAGACCAAGAGGCTTCCTTTCCCAGTGAAAATCAACCTCGTTTTAAAGCAGGCTTTGTGTCTGAACTTGGCGTTCAAGATTTTTGTGAGATTCATCAGTATCGCTGACAAACTGACAGATGCCCAAATCTCCACAGAAATCAATCAAGTGTTACGATTTTGAAAAAAACAGTTGCTTTGTTTTCTGACTTGTACCACAAATAGCGGCTCCAATCTGTCATTAGGACTGAGAACATGTCAACAATCTGTTTTTATTCTTTAGGAAAGAAGAACAGCATCTTGCTCTCCTCCAGCTAGGGCTAATTTGGAAAATTTGCAAGCTGACATGCAACTTGATTAAAATGACCCAGAGCCACTAATTCTTTTAAAATGCAACTCAGTTCTCACAACCCCAGACCTTCTGTAGTCCAGTTATCTCTTTATAGCTTGTTTTTAAAGAGGGGAAGGGGGGGCAGGGGAGGGAGAAAGAGCTATGTTATAATCCACAGAGAGATTTAAAATTATTTTTTATTTTCTCCCTTCAGCTCCACTGTCACCACGGATTTCCTTCACAGCCCAGAGGAGAGGAAAAGTAGTGTGACGTTTCTAAGATGCTAGCGTGGATTTCATAGTCTGGAGTACAGAGCAGGCATGTGACCCAAATGAAACATCCATATTGGGGTTAGAGACTATTATGACATTGTGGTTTCATCCCCATTCCATACTTTTAGAAAAAATGTAAGAATCTGTCCCAGTTTTAATTGGCTCACTAGGTCTTTGCCAAACCCTGGCTACACGGAGAGTAATGATATTCCCTTCTAGGGAAAGCAATGAGTAAAACAAAACAATAACAGTTTGGTCCATTCCAGGACTGGGAATCATAACATTTCACATAACAGAAACTGAGGCAGTGCTCAGGAATCAGAGTGTAGGTTTGGTCTATAAATACACTCTTACAAATATCTCGATTTTCTTTATGGCATCTAAAAGTGCGTATTATCAGCCCATCGGAGGGAGGGGGTTAATGTAGGAGGTTAATGTGGGCTGGCATGGGTGCCCACAGATGTATTGTTCACTAAGACAATGTATAATTATTAGGAGACAATATGTAATTACACGTTGAATTATGTGCTGTGAACTGTAAGTGTTGGCATTCTGTCTCAAAGAGGGGAGAGCTAATACTGGCTGAGACCATGTAAATGCAGGCACTCATTTGTTGGGGAATGTACAGTAAAGAGAATCATTTCTGAATCCTGTTGCCTTGGCAACCTATTCTAAAATGATGTAGATAAAGAGCTAGCAACCCTTATTAATGAAGGCAGTGTGTCGTGGGAAGAAAAGCTGCCAAAAACAAGGCATCAAGCATCAGACCCAACCAACTTTTAGGGGGATGGCTGTATTCAAAGTCGGGTCAAGATGTGAAATGAGGGTTCAGGCATTAAGGACACAGCTATCAGCAATACCCTGCATGACACCCTGGCCAGACACATATCCACTGTCAATTCTAGGGGACATTAATCAAGTCAGGCTCTTACTCATGGCCGTTCTTCTCATGGCAGAAAAATGAATGGGTCATTTTTCTGTGGATGGGCAGTACTGGAAATGCCAGAAGGGACTCCCTGGTGTGGGTAAGGGTGGCGCAGCTCCCCCATTTGGAAGGACATCTGGACACTTCCCCTCTTCCCTGGTCTCTCCTGGCTAAATGTAAATATACAATCTGATTTGGAAGGAATGATACAGTTAGCTCCTTTTTAAAGATGAGGAAAATAAGGCCAGGAAAGTTCATCACCAAGACCAGGACTTGATTTGTTCTCCTCTCGTCTGAGTGGAATCCCTCAGGAATCCCACTGCCCATCTACCTGACCTCAGGACCTGTACGTTTCTTCCTTTTAAAAAAGTTTTTATTTTATTATTTATTTATTTATGGCTGTGTTGGGTCTTCGTTGCTGCGGGCGGGCTTTCTTTAGTTGCGGTGAGCAGGGGCCACTCTTCGTTGCAGTGTGCAGGCTGCTCATTGTCGTGGCTTCTCTTATTGTGGAGCATGGACTCTAGGTGCACGGGCTTCAGTAGTTGTGGCATGGGGGCTCAGTAGTTGTGGCTCGCGGGCTCTAGAGCGCAGGCTCAGTAGTTGTGGTGCACGGACTTTGGTGCTCCGCGGCACGTGGGATCTTCCCGGACCAGGGCTCGAACCCGTGTCCCCTGCATTGGCAGGCGGATTCTTAACCACTTCGCCGCCAGGGAAGCCCACTTATTTTCCATTTTTGACTCAGCACAAGCACTGACAAGGGCTCAATCTGTGGTTCTGGGTTCAAACCCTGCTTGAGCTGTACACACTCTGAATCAGGAACAAGGCTTCACGGGGGTGGGGTGGGGTGAGGAAAGCCAACTCCTGCATGACCCTGGCTTGAGGCAGACGAGTTTTCTCCAGTGCCCACCCCTGGGTCGGGTGTCTCTTCTGGTAAGTGGGGAAGATACACTGACACCCTCTCTGGGCATGATATTTTATCTCAAGAATATCAATAAAGAGATTAGGAGATTGCATTTTGAAAGTTTCTTTTTGTCGAAGTAAATCTTTCTTTCTTTTTTTTTTTTACTTGCTGAAAGCATTTATGGATCCCCAGTTATCACAAGGGCAGATACATCAGGGCCTAATACACTCAGTCACTGAAAAGCACCCCCAACCTGTCTGCTGACATCAAGGAAACGATCACCACTGCCACTCAGCCATGTCCTTTGGAACATGGAACATTTGGCCCTCTTGATGAGAGATGGCTCTGGCTTCCTGGGAAATCATCTCCTGCATCTGTGTTGAGAGATATCCCAGGTCTCTGATTGCCAGCGTCATACAAGGTTGAGGGAAAGACCCTACAGGAGCCTGCCGCCACTGCAAAGGTAACAACCACCCACTTCATATGGGCTCCTATTTCTACACCATTTCTTCCTGCTCTGGCCAGAGATTATTCAAATGGAGAGATGTAGGAAGATGAGAAGTTCACTGTAAGTTCTTGTGTGGAAGAAATATTCCCGAAAAGGCCTCAGACAGCTTATTAACTCTGACTTTAACACAGCATCTTCAGACGTCTCATTCATCTCTTTGCTGGATTCATCCTCATGGTACAGGTTCTGTTTGATATCTTTCAGGAGTGGCCCTTTTCTTTTCATTCTCTGGTATTTGTGCCATTTCTCAAGTCAGGTTGAGATGCTAGCTGTTCCTTGACTCCATCTAACCGTTGTTGTAATTCTTCTGATGTTATTTCTCCAAGGGTGCCTAAAGGATTATGGTCTCTCGTTAGCTGGTAATCTTCGTCATAGAGGTCATTAATAAACGGATATAGGCTTCTCTGTGGAGATGCTCTTGCTGCCCTCTTCTCTCGTTTTCATGATGATTCTGGTCTTGAGATGAGGTTTCTTCACCATCACCATCTGATCTAGATCTAGACCGATTCATGCTGAGATTCCTGGCTTTCTTATTTGCCTTTCAACATGCTTTTAATTTATGCAGTTGTATCCATCCTTCCATTGTTTATGCTTTTTTCGATAGCTTCCCATCTGGAGAGAGACGTGTGGCCCCAGAGATCGGGCGGCAGGTGGGGCTCGCATCAGCGCCTCTGCTAGTCTGCTGAAGAGAAGACCTGCTGCAGCGGGACCGTCCAGCCAGAGGAGGCTCTGGAGGAGGGATGGCAGGCCCCACCCATCTTTCCCTATGGTTGGGCCGCCCCTTGTCGAAGTAAATCTTGTCCAGATTTTTCTAAGCCTCTTTTAATTATGTTCTTTCAAATTATATACCATCAAGTTCAAGCTGACTACATTCAGACCAAACAATAACCCAGGCATCTTGCAGATATGGAACTTCAAGAGTTGTTTACTATATTTGTATCAGTCACAAGATTGAGAGAAGGAAGGGGCACTCATTTGCATGCTGTTAAAGATCATCTATAAAAAACACTGAGAAAAAAAGATGAGAGCATAAATTGCCTACAGCGGCATATGTTTAACTCCTAGGCTCCTAAGCAAAGCAAAACTCTTATAAAACACACTTTGCCCTTTGTTAATTACAGAGTAACAGATTGGAGGGGGCTGTTCCCTCCCACCGTATTCCTTCATATGTACAGTTCCTTCCTTTCTTCTCTCCTTCCCCTCCCTCCTCCCTTCCTCCCTTTCTTCCTGGCTTACTGTTTATCAAACATAGCTCTGGGCGCTGGCAGTATGAAGGTGGCTGAGTTACAGACCCTGCCCATATGGGGGTCCCCTTTTGGTTGGAAATAGATGCACGGCTTTGATAGTCACTGTCCAAAGTCTTATAGGAACACAGAGAAGAGAAATGGGGTCAAGGTCAAGGAAGGGCTCATAGAGCAACCGACCTTTCAACTGGCTCCAGAGGTGGGTAAGAATTTGCCAGTTGGAGAAAGAGGATTTGTGGGAGGGGAAGGAGCTTTCTAGGCAGGAGAAATGGCATGATTAAAGGCATGATGATAAAAAGCGATGGTTTAGGGAATATATTCAGTTGTTGGGTGTGGTACAGATAGGCTACCATAATTTGTGCTATCCCTTAATACCACAGACTAGCTGCCCAGACAAGGACTTCATTTCCCAAGCCCCTTTCATCTAGTTTGGACCACATGACTAGTTCTCAGTTAAGGTGTTTGAGAGCTGAGCCTGCTTCTCTATTTTGTCTTCCCCATCTGCTGACTTGGAATCTGAGGATTCTGCACCCTAGGCAAGAGAAAGGCCGTAAAATGGAAGTAACCTGGGGGAGGGATAAATTAGGAGTTTGTGATTAACAGATACACACTACTATACATAACATAGCTAAACAACAAGGACCTACTGTATAGCACAGGGAATCATATTCAATATCTTGTAATAACCTATAATGGACAAGAATCTGAAAAGTATATATATATAACTGGATCACTTTGCTGTACACCTGAAACTAACACAACATTGTAAATCAACTATACTTCTGTTAAAAAAAAAAATGGAAGAGTGACTTGGGCCCTGAATCACCACATGGAAGGGTGCCCACTGAGCACTAATACCTGCACTGTACTAGCAGCATAGTGTGAGTAAGGAGTAAACTTTTACTGAGGAAGCCACTGAAATTTTAGGGCTTCTTTGTTACAGCAGCTGACATTACCCTCACAAACTCACTAGAGGTGACAGGGGCAGTATCTTAATAAGTATCCAATAAAAAAAAGATTCCACGGTCAACTACGTTTGGGAAACACTGACTTCAACAGGTTTCATGACTGCAGGATGGTACAGACTTTATAGGCTAAAAAGTGTTATGAATCTCCACGACATCTAACAGACGGTGTTTTCTAAATGTCTGGCCACGTAAGGTGTTTTTCAGTGCTTATGAGCATATTGTAGTTCTGTAGAAGTCAGCGGAAGCTGGCACACAACACAGGGGCAGGTGTTGAGTGTCAGGATGAAGTAGGACAGGGAGGTGGCCTGAGTGGGGCTGCCTCCCCCTTGCCCCCTCCTGGCTCCAGCTTCTTCGCTCTTCCCTCAGTCCTCACATGCACTGTGCTTCGTGTTGTGTTTCTGGCCTTTGCACACACAGCTCTGCCTGGATGATTCTCTGCTCATCTATGTTTTTTTTTTCCTAAAGCCCAGATTCCTGTGTAGACTGCCTCTCCTCCAAGAACATGCCCTTCCCCCTTGGCCTTCACAGCTCCTCACTTCCACACGTTTTTTACCTAGTTTGTTCCTCCTTACAGCATGGGGAGTGGCTCATGTGTCTTTCTCCCTCCTTAGATGTGAGTTCTTTGAAGAGTCAACTAAAAATTGTCATCTGTCTCCATGAAGATTAAGTCACTAGTCACTGTGGCCACTGACTAAAGCACCCTGAAAGGAGTTCAGGGTGAAGATCAGGAAAGAAGCACTCTGTGCTCTGTGAAAACCTGGCAGAACAGGCCTTCAGATAGTTAGATATTTTCAGGAGAAGATTTTATGAGTCCAAGTTCTTGTATCTTTTCATATCTAGGAAAGCACTAAAATCATTAACAGTGACAGCTTCTCCTTGTGACTAGCAACAACCCTTTGCCAAAATGTGTTGATTACATGTATCTGCCTTCACCAAAATCACATATATGTTGACTTCCCCCCACTACCTCTCAGAGCAGGTCCTCAGAGCTATCTGAGAGGTTGTCTCCCAGGCTATAGTCCTCAGTAGGCCCCCAATAAAACTTAACTCACAACTGTCACGTTGTGCATTTTTGTCCAGTCGACAGAAGGAAGTTGCCACATGTAATTCATTAAAAAAAACTTTGTATTGAAGTATGTTAAAAAAATAAGTCCAACTGAGTAAATTTGAAGGTCTAAGTGGCTTTATTCAATGATTCCTGAATTGGGTGCTCCAAGGGTTTGTACAAAATGGAAGGTTTTTATAGGAAGAAGGGTAGGGCAAGGGAGCTCTTAGCACCAAAGAGAAAAAGGATTATTTTTAGGTCAGGACATCTTTTTCTTTTGGTGGGGGAGGTGGGAATAACATGGGTTTTTGTCAATGATTGCCTATTCTTTCTCTGGGTGGGGAGCAGGGAATGGAGAGGGCTCACATGACAGATATCTCTTTGGCACTGCCCAGAAAATGCCAGACTGGTGGACTAAGGTTACATTTCTGGTTAAGTCAGGTATTAAGTCTAGGTTTGCTATCATAAGCCGTAGGACATGTAACGCCATTTTGGGCCTGTGGTTTTCTCTTAACAAGTATAGTATACCTACACAAAAAGTGCGCATGGTATGAGTGGCTACTTTGATAGATTTTCACAAACTTATCACCTATGTAACCAACATTCAAATCAAGAAACAGCATAATCAGCGCCCCAGAACCCCCTTCATGCTCCCTTCCAGTCACTACCCCATCAAGATAAAAACCATCCTGACTTTTACCACCATAGATTAATTTCGCTTGCTTTCATAATGGACTCATAGAGTATGTGCTCTTTTGTCTTTGGCTTTTGTGAGAATCATCCACGTATTTGTGTGTAGTTGTAGGTCATGCTTTTTGTATTCCGTTGTGTGAATAAACCATCATTTACTTCTTCATTCTACTGTTGATGGGTAATTAGGTAGTTTCCAGTTTTATGCTATAACCAATAGCACTGCCGTGAATATTCTAGTTCCTATCTGTTGGTAAACCTATGGATGCATTTCTCTTAGATATGTACATAGGAGTGGACTTGCTGGGCCATAGGGTATGCATATGTTCACTTTTAGAGGATACTGACAACAGCTCCCAAAGTAATTGCACCGATGACCATATACGAACGTTCCAGGTGCTCTGCTTCCCCACTGACACTTGGTAATTTCCTACTTTTAATTTTTGTCATTCTGGTGGGGTAGAGTGGTATCACCTTGTAGCTGTAGTTACCATCTCTTTTATGTCTAATGAACACCTTCACTATGTTTGTTGCCCACTTGGATATCACCTTTTGCAAAGTGTCTAAGTCCTTTGCCCCTTTTTCTATCGGATTTTCTGTGTTTTTCTTTTTGGTTTATAAGAGTGCTTTACATATTCTGATGTGGACTCATTTAAAAATTTCTCCACAGCCCTAGCACTACTGATTTCCATATTCAGTAAAATTTTGTGGCATAAAATAGGACAAAAGGACACTATCAGAACTTGAGCACTGGGATGGGCTTCACCACTAGGCAATGCCTCCCTTCCTCCTTACCATAGCCTCCTGTGCATTTAAAGGGGGAGTATTCATAAAGGGTAAATGTGAACGAGGCTCAGAAAAGTCTCAGGGTCCAGGTGAGCCTCATCATGCTGGACAGTCTATGGGCAGCTGTCTATTGAAGGTTCTTACCCAACAGTGATTTCTCAGCTGTTTAATCTGGACCACACAGACACTGCTCCAGTGATGGGGATGGTCTTCATTCACTCATTCATTCAACTAATATTTATCAAACACCTTCTAAGCACTTGAGATACATAGTGAATAAAACAAAGATCTCTGTAAGCAAAGGGAAAAAGATCCATAGAAACATAATAAGTTCTTAAATTGTGTAGTATGTTAGAAGGTGATTAATGCTGTATAAAAAGGGTAAGTAGAGCAGGGCAAGACCAATTAGGAGTGCTTAGGGGACAGTCGACAACAGGATGAGAGCATGAGTTTGAGCAGAGATTGAGGCCAACAGCAAGGAGGATATCTGAGGAGCATCCACAGAGGGAAGGGCTGGTGCAAAGGCCCTTGGTGAGAGCGTGTCCAGTATGTTCAGGCCATTGCAAGGA
This sequence comes from Mesoplodon densirostris, assembly GCF_025265405.1. NCBI lineage: Eukaryota > Metazoa > Chordata > Mammalia > Artiodactyla > Ziphiidae > Mesoplodon > Mesoplodon densirostris. Next base: position 25,828,251 of record NC_082677.1, read on the forward strand.
GGACAGGAGACCACAGAGGTAAGAGGAGCCCACTCACAGCAGGACCTGGAGATGTCTTAAAGGGTGTGCTTTGACACTGCCCAAGATGAAGAGTTGAGATGAAAAGGCATTGGAGGGTTTGCCCAGAGGCATCACATCATGTGACTTACATTGTACACAGTTCCAGTTGCTGTGTTGAGAATAGATTAAGGGGAGCAAGGGTAGAAGTATGGAGGCCCATTGGGAGGTGTGTAATGAACCAAGTGAGAGATACTGGCGGCTGGGACCAGGGTGGTAGCAGTGGAGGTGGTGAGAAGTGATCAGATTCTGGACACATTCTGTAGGTAGAACTGGATTTTCTGATGGAGTAAATGTGGGGTGTGAGCAAAGACAGGAATCAAGGATGGCTTCCACGAGACTGTCTGGGTCTAGTTTCTGCTAACAGGGACTGCTCCTTTCCGCGGAGTGCTCTCCCTTCCCACCTGCTCTGATGTCCTCTCAACCCCATCTGGCATCTGATCCTGGGTCTTGGTCCCTATCCCAGTCCAGGTAACCCTCACCTAGTGGCTACTCCTCTTCTTTCCAGCCCATTGTCATGACAAAAACTCTTTCCAGCTTCCCTTGGAGCTTCACCTTGAGAAGTAAAGGCTTCTTTTGAAAGTAAAAAATATTTCTTTCCTTTTGTATTCCTGCTAAAGCATTCTTAATTCTCCCCCAGGCCACATGGATGACTATGACTGATCAAGATAAGAATCACAAAAAGCAAAGCACGATTGATTAATATTTCAAATTAACTAGTTATTTAGTTTACTTACCATTGGTATGTTTCTTTCTACTTAGAATCAGGGACACAGCTAGTATTAGAGCCAAAAGATAACCAAGAGATTGTATAGTTGAGGGCTTGCCTTTTATGTATGAGAAACACTGAGACCCAATGTACGGGTTGGTTTTTTAGTGACTGGACTGCAGGCTTTCTACCATGGGGGAAATGATCCTTCCATGACAGCTGTTAAAAACAAGACAACTGGCCCCCAAATGGAGCCAGTTTATGCTCCATTTATGCTAAATCCCACAAGACAAAACCCAGACTTAACTTGATTACAGTTTCAGCCTCTCCCAGAAATGGAATCTTAAACTAGTCAATGAGGAATCACTGGTCAGCATAGTGAGGCCATCTGCCTGATAGACCCCTGCCTTGCCCAAAGGAAATGACCTTGTCTCAACCTTGTACTGAGTTTCACAATCTTGCTAGTATTACTTCCTTGTCCTGCTCCCTTCTGCCTATAAAAGTCTTTCATTTTGTACAGCTCCTCGGAGCCCCTTTCTCTCTGCTGGACGGGATTGGATTGTATTTGACTGGAATTTATTTTTGCACAAATAAACGCAACATTTTTAATATGCCTCAGTTTATCTTTTAACACAACAAAACTGGGGTGACCTGGTCTGTGAAGTTTCTGGGCTTTCCCTCTGGGCTTTATGTTCCCTTTGGCCTTTGTTTCTTCCTCATTATCTGCCTTCAGACAGACTCTGTAGTTGAGCTCTCTTGGTTTCCATCGTTGATACGTTACCCAGTCACATTGATAGAAGATGTGTCCTGAAAAGGCCTTGGGCTCTCTTCGGGTTCTCCATGGAAGCCTGACCTGCCAGCCGTCTTTAGTCTACCCCCAAACCCAGCGGCTCAGCAGGCTTCTTCTGGCCCACAGGGGACCGTTGACAATTCAGGCTCACCTCTCCACACACAGAGCGGAGCCCAGCCACCCGTCAGGGCTGTTTAGTACCTTCTTTCTGCCAGTCTCGGGCTTCCCTTACAATAGAAGCAGTGTTTTCCCCTGGCATGGATGGTGTTTGAATTAACTTAAACAAACATAGGCAGAGCAGCTGGGTGGTAGGATGGGAAGCTTGGGCTGGGGGTACAGGCCCACACTGTATAATTTGTGGCCACCTCTGGTTGTAGGAATCCAAGCCCAGACTCATTTCTCTGAGTCAGAATTTGCTGCTTGTGTCCTCAGGACGAAGATGATTGGTTGGCTGGTTGCTGATTGCATTATAAAAACTTACCAATGTAAGCCACATATGAAAATGTACACATTCACAGGGCTGTACAGCACACAAAAATGGCTTAGTTTGCAAAAGGGGACGCTGAGGCTCAGAGGGATGAAGTAACATCATGGTCCAAGGTCACAGACAGTGAGACGCAGAGCTGGGGTTCACACTCAAGGCTCCCAGGACCCCACATCCCATCCTTTCTCCATGGCATTGCCGGTGAAGGGTCTGACAGCTTTGTAATAAGATATGTGCTCTGTATTAAACTCTATTCCCAAGTGGGTCACCAGGCTTGGTCTCCACCCTTCGGGTGTCAACGTGGAGCTCAGCCCTCTCCAGCTGCTCCCCCTGGTCTGCAGAGCTTCCGTGTATTGAATCTATTTACCCTTTTCTGGGGCTCCGACAAACACCGCGGAACCTCCATCTCTAGGCTCAGAGATGACAACTAATGATGCTGTCCTCTGAGGCTCCTTTTTTTCTGGTTCTGTCCTTTTGTGGAACATGACAACTGGCAAGATGGAGAAAGTGAGGGGTTAGGAGCCAAGCAGCTGCTCTGTGTCCTGGCTTTGCATTGTGTTGTATGACCTGGGGACACTTCTGTACCTGGGGCCAGGTTCCTCTTCCACAGAACAAGGGGGTTGGGGAATAATCTACCTGGTACTTCCCAGGTCTAGAATTCTGTGCCTGTCTTTATGAAAGTAAACAAGCAAACTAAACAGTAAAGCCAAAATTACCTCCCTAAGCAAATGTACCCTCAAATCCACATCCAGTAGGGATGACATTTTTGATTTGGGTATTGGCATTCATGGTTATAAGATTCTAGTATGGTTGCTGCTGAAATTTTGTCAGAAAATTTGAAGCAATGCATGCTGGTAGACTTTAATCCCCAGAAGTCCTCTAAGCAATATTTCTCATATATATTTTGTCAAAGATGTGATGCTCTCTGCTTAGGTATTTCTAACAAGCCCTCTCTCCAAACAAATCTCCTTGAAAATGCATTAGATAACACGGTTCCTTCAATTCCATATCTTCCTTTCTGTCTAAACTGCAAAAGCCAGTTCACGTGATTAATGACAAGTCATTTTGCAGAGTGCCTGGGTTAATAGAAGAGATAACTGGCGAAATATAAATGTGTAATACTAACATGCTGAAGATAAAACGGAAGTCTAATGCTGAATGCATAATGTGGAGAATGGAAGAAAAAGTTCCTGGCTGGCACAGAATTCCTGCAGAATGAACAGGAAAGCTATGGCCCTCAGCTGCTCCCTTGGGTTCCCAACGTGCTACTTTCCTGCTTCTTTTTTCAACTCAAGTATCCTCTCTGAACCCCAATCCTAGAATTCTAGAGTTAAAAAAGTGCCCTTAGGGAATTTTGAGGATGAGGAAACAGGCCCAGACAGGTGATGGGACTCGCTTAGAGAAACACTGCCAGTTTTCCCATTTCAGTGCTTTGGCTAGACTCTACCACCACAGGGGCCTTCTCCTGTCTTCCGTGCATCAGCCCAGCCCAGGTAGAGGGAGCAGGGATTTGACAAATTAAATCCAGTGCACAGTGGATTCACAGCCCAGCTTCATGACGCTATTTGTGTGGCTTTGGGAAAGTCACTTCACCTCTCTATACCTCAGTCTCTCCCTCTATAAAATGAGTTAATACAGGTAAAGCTCTTTACATTCTAGTGAGTGTTCAGAAAAGTTAGTGGTTATTGTTAATATTTTGTGATTTGTAAGTTTGTTTTTGGTTATACTATCTCTATCTGGAACCAAAAGACAGGACTGGAGGACCTCTTGACATCATATCTGGCTCAGGAACTGTGGTGTTTCTTTTGTTCTGTTTTGTTTTTGTTTTTGGCCATGCCACACTGCATGTGGGATCTTAGCTCCTTGGCCAGGGATTGAACCCATGCCCCTGCAATGGAAGCACGGAGTCTTAACCACTGGACCACCAGGGAAGTCCTGGGATTGTATGTTGTATTGATAGTACTCAAGTTCAGTATCAGAAAGAATGTGATAGTTGGTGGTTTTCTGCTCTCATTGAATATTAGACAAGAGGAAAGGCACTTAAATGATAGCAAAGGCCACTGGGGCAAGCTATGGTTTAAATGTTTGTGTTTCCCTCCAAATTCTTATGTTGAAATCCTAATGCCCAAGGTGATGGTATTTGGAGATGGGGCCTTTGGGAAGTGATTAGGTCACAAGGGTGGAGCCCTCATGAATGAGATTAGTATGTTATAAAAGAGACCCAGAGACCTCTCTCCCGCTTTCTGCCATGTGAGGACACAGTGAAAAGTCTGCAGTCTGCAATTGGAAGAGGGCCTTCACCAGACACCAAATTTGCTGGTGCCATGATCTTGAACTTCCCAGATCCAGAGCGCTGAGAAATAAATGCTTGTTTTTTTATAAGCATCATACTTTGTTATAACAGCCTGAATGGACTAAGAGTGGATTCCTTAACTCTGAGAGTGTGGAATCTCCTTCAGTGACAAATCTGAAGCAAAGGGACTTCCTCGGTGGCACAGTGGTTAAGAATCCGCCTGCCAATGCAGGGGACATGGGTTCGAGCCCTGGTCCAGGAAGGTCCCACATGCCGTAGAGTAGCTAAGCCTGTGTGCTGCAACTACTGAGCCTGTGTTCTAGAGCCCGTGAGCCACAACTACTGAGCCCACGTGCCTGGGGCCCATGCTCCGCAACCAGAGAAGCCACCACAATGAGGAGCCTGTTCACCAAACAAAGAATAGCCCCCGCTCGTCACAACTAGAGAAAGCCTGAATGCAGCAATGAAGACCCAACACAGCCAAAAATAAATAAATTAATTAATTTTAAAAAAAGGAAGCAAAGCTGGGGACTAGCAGCCATCGCATGAAACTGACACTGAGGCCGAGAGCTACCCTAAGTGACCCTTGGTATCCTTTCCACCATAGTAGTCTGGGCTTCCCACTGCAAAGTGTAATGAGTTGGTCTCATTTTATAAATATTAAATGAATTAAATTCCCCAGGTCCCAGGAAAAGAGAACTCATCCTTGAGGGTTATTTGAAAATTAAAACCAAAATTTGAATGCTGGCACTTTGCAATCAGATATGCATACCTGCTTTCCAGCTGCATGACCTTGGGCAGGTCACCTCATCCCCCTAAACCTCAGTTTCTGCATCTATAAAATGGGGGGAATGTCAGTTTCTTCTTTTCAGGGTTGTAATGAGAATTGATGAAGCAATACATATCATGTGTTTAAAATAATACCTGGCACATAGTAAGGACATAATGCTAATTATTATTATGATTAATTTTTTACAAATGGTTTTAAAAAGCTAAGGCATCATTTAGATATTAAAATACCTCAGCATAAATATTCAATGAGAAATGATTTTTGTCTTTTATTTTTCAATTAACCGTCCCAGTATTTAAACGGTAAACATATGAAGACGGACAGGTATCCATCTTCATTTTACAGAGCGTTTTTTTTGTTTTTTTGTTTTTTTTCCAGGTTCTTCATAGTTTTAATTCAAGCATTATGGAGTGTTTTGAATGAGTAGTTTCGGGAGCTGCTCTGGGAGAAAACGCTCTCATGTGTCTAAAAAACCCAAACTACTTGGAAAAACAAACAAACCTGGACTGATCTGAGTTGATTGTTTTTAGAAATAACAAATTGGCTGAATTCAACTATTTCCTCCCTTCTTCTGTCGGCCGATTTTTGGGTAGATATAGCCTCATTATGAAATCTGACCGAGCTCTTTGCTAGATGATTCAATCTCCAGGTCTAAACAATCTGCAATGCTCTGTGGAAGACCTTGAAAGTTTTCCCAGCAGGAAATGGAAGGCAGAGAGTGAATGAATTCAGGTTTTCAGTTCCTGTTGACCTTGATTAGCACACAGCAATGTTCGTTGGCTGTCTCCTGACATCCACCCTCTTCCTCGCTCCATGAGTTTGATCCCTCCTACTCTCAGTCTGGAAAGACCACTGGAGGAAACTTCAGGGATGAGAGGGGCCAACCCTCTCACCCGGTAGATGAGGAAGCTTAGATTTAATGAGTTTGTGTGACAGCATCTATTACTCTTTGATACTTTCTTCTTGGTCCCAACACAATGCTCCATTTTCTTCAAGCAAGAGCTATTGAGGGAATTTCCAACCATTTTCCGGTTTCCATGTTATTCATAACAAAGCAGACAGTTATCTTTATTAAAAATGTAAAAGTATCAGCTCTTGGGTATACCTATCTGTCTCCCTGGGAGATGGTGGAGAGAAGGCAGGATATCTGGAGTTGAGGGCTTGGGGGGCCGGTGCCAATGGGCAGGGCAAAAAAGACCTTCACTGCCACCTTGTGGTCCCCTGGAGCCACAGAGGGTCATTGCTTTGGAGCATCTGTCTGTCTAGCTTCTTTGGCTGCTTGCTTGGGGTCTTCACCAGTGTAGTCAGCATGGCTTTAATGGAGCTTTGTTAGCATTTCTCTTTCCAGTGCATTTTCACTTTCTTTAGCCCCAGGAAAGGGGAAGTTGTAGAAAGCTAGCAAAATTCGATATTCTGAAAAAATATCTGAGGGGAGGTAAGAGGTCAGGATCTAGGAAAGGGCTCTCAAAATGAAATGTTGGAGAGGCTTCCAAGATCCTTGTCTCATCTTCTTGTGGCATCTCTCTACAAGAGCAGAGATTTATGGGGCAAAATTCAGGCCCAGAGTTGGTACTGGTCATTGTTATCACCTGGTCAACTGGGAGAGTCAGGACAGATGAAGATTTGTTTCGTATCTCATTTATTGACCTTGATTAGAATCCAAATTAGTTCTCACATCACATTCTGATAGTCTTGGATTCAATATCATCATTTGAAATACTAACGATATTTTTCAGTGCAAAAAAATGGCTTTCAAGGCATGTATTATGGAAAGGATTATAATAAATTAAACACTTAAACTGGCAGACTGCAAACAATTTTGACTCAGATCTAAATGTTTGCACTGGCTGTTTAAACATTTAATTAAACTTGGTCTTCAGCAACCTGAGTCATCCCACATACACAGAGTGTGACAGACCCGGACAGCAAGAGTCAATGTGCGTTGGTTTTTCTCATTCCCCAAATGAACACATTGCATCTTTAAACCCCACAGACATTAGTGATTTTTAATGAATTGTTCTGTCTTTCTGAGGTTACTTTTAGATGATGCTGTAAGGTAATGTTAGTCTTGGGAAGAATTTTGTTAATTAAGTTTCAGGTAAGTTATCACCCACAGATAATTGATTAAAGTGGTTACATGGATAATCTGTTGTGTGACTTTACACTAAAAAATAGAAAAATGCAAAGAATAGGAGATACAAGACAAAACATCTAAAGACCAGCTTATCAAAAATGAAGACTGTGTCGCCACCACCACCACCATCCTCCTCCTCATCATATTACCACCATCACATGACTAACACCATCACAATCGTTATCTTCATCATCATCATTCTCATGATCATCATCATAATATTACCATCACCATCATCACTAACACCATCACAATAATTATCTTCATCATCATCATCATCATCACATGTTTTGAAGCAGCAGACTATCCCAGTTTAAATTTTCGTGTCTGATGCAGCAAAAGCAGTTTTAAGAGGGAAGTTTATAGCAATACAATCTTACCTCAAGAAACAAGAAACATCTCAGATAAACAACATAACCTTACACCTAAAGCAATTAGAGAAAGAAGAACAAAAAACCCCCAAAGTTAGCAGAAGGAAAGAAATCATAAAGATCAGATCAGAAATAAATGAAAAAGAAATGAAGGAAACAGTAGCAAAGATCAATAAAGCTAAAAGCTGGTTCTTTGAGAAGATAAACAAAATTGATAAACCATTAGCCAGACTCAACAAGAAAAAAAGGGAGAAACCTCAAATCAATAGAATTAGAAATGAAAAAGGAGAAGTAACAACTGACATTGCAGAAATACAAAGGATCATGAGAGATTACTACAAGCAACTCTATGCCAATAAAATGGACAACCTGGAAGAAGTGGACAAATTCTTAGAAAAGCACAACCTTCCAAGACTGAACCAGGAAGAAATAGAAAATATAAACAAACCAATCACGAGCATTGAAATTGAGACTGTGATTAAAAATCTTCCAACAAACAAAAGCCAAGGACCAGATGGCTTCACAAGTGAATTCTATCAAACGTTTAGAGAAGAGCTAACACCTATCCTTCTCAAACTCTTCCAAAATATAGCAGAGGGAGGAACACTCCCAAACTCATTCTATGAGGCCACCATCACCCTGATACCAAAACCAGACAAAGATATCACAAAGAAAGAAAACTACAGGCCAATATCACTGATGAACATAGATGCAAAAATCCTCAACAAAATGCTAGCAAACAGAATCCATTAGCACATTAAAAGGATCATACACCATGATCAAGTGGGGTTTATACCAGAAATGCAAGGATTCTTCAATATACGCACATCAGTCAATGTGATACACCATATTAACAAATTGAAGGATAAAACCCATATGATCATCTCAATAGATGCAGAAAAAGCTTTTGACAAAGTTTGACACTGATTTATAATAAAAACCCTCCAGAAAGTAGGCATAGAGGGAACTTACCTAAACATAACAAAGGCCATATATGACAAACCCACAGGAGACATTGTTATCAATGGTGAAAAACTGAAACCATTTCCTCTAAGATCAGGAAAAAGACAAGGTTGCCCGTTCTCACCACTATTATTCAACATAATTTTGGAAGTTTTAGCCACAACAATCAGAGAAGAAAAATAAATAAAAGGAATCCAAATTGGAAAAAAAGAAGTAAAGCTGTCACTGTTTGCAGATGACATGATACTATACATAGAGGATCCTAAAGATGCTACCAGAAAACTACTAGAGCTAATCAATGAATTTGGTAAAGTAGTAGGATACAAAATTAATGCACAGAAATCTCTTGCATTCCTATACACTAATGATGAAAAATGTGAAAGAGAAATTAAGGAAACACTCCCATTTACCATTGCAACAAAAAGAATAAAATACCTAGGAATAAACTTACCTAGGGAGACAAAAGACCTGTATGCAGAAAACTATAAGACACTGATGAAAGAAATTAAAGATGTTACAAACAGATGGAGAGATATACCATATTCTTGGATTGGAAGAATCAACATTGTGAAAATGACTCTACTACCCAAAACAATCTACAGATTCAATGCAATCCCTATTAAACTACCAATGGCATTTTTCACAGAACTAGAACAAAAAATTTCACAATTTGTATGAAAACACAGAAGACCCCAAATATCCAAAGCAATCTTGAGAAAGAAAAACAGAGCTGGAGGAATCAGGCACCTTGACTTCAGATTATACTACAAAGCTACAGTAATCAAGACAGTATGGTACTGGCACAAAAACGGAAATATAGATCAATGCAACAGGATAGGAAGCCTAGAGATAATCTCACGCATCTATGGTCACCTTATTTTTGATAAAGGAGGCAACAATTTACAATGGAGAAAAGACAGCATCTTCAATAAGTGGTGCTGGGAAAACTGGACAGCTACATGTAAAAGAATGCAAGTAAAACACTCCCTAACACCACACACAAAAATAAACTCAAAATGGATTAAAGACCTAAATATAAGGCCAGACACTATAAAATTCTTAGAGGAAAACATAAGCAGAACACTCCTCTCTCCTTCCTTGCCTTGACAAATATCTAGATCACACAGCAAGAGCCTTTTTGATCCACCTCTTAGAGAAATGGAAATAAAAACAAAAATAAACAAATGGGACCTAATGAAACTTAAAAGCTTTTGCATAGCAAAGAAAACCATAAACAAGATGAAAAGACAACCCTTGGAATGGGAGAAAATATTTGCAAATGAAGCAACTGACAAAGGATTAATCTCCAAAATTTACAAGCTCATGCAGCTTAATAGCAAAAAAACAAACAATCCAATCCAAAAATGGGCAGAAGACCTACATAGACATTTCTCCAAAGAAGATATACAGTTTGCCAACAAACACATGAAAACATGTTCAACATCACTAATCATTAGAGAAATGCAAATCAAAACAACAATGAGGTATCACCTCATACCAGTCAGAATGGCCATAATCAAAAAATCTACAAACAATAAATGCTGGAGAGGGTGTGGAGAAAAGGGAACCCTCTTGCACTGTTGATGAGAATGTAAATTGATACAGCCACTATGGAGAAGAGTATGCAGGTTCCTTAAAAAACTAAAAATAGAATTACCATACGACCCAGCAATCCCATTACTGGGCATATACCCTGAGAAAACCATAATTCAAAGAGTCATGTACCACAATGTTCATTGCAGCTCTATTTACAATGGCCAGGACATTGAAGCAACCTAAGTGTCCATCGACAGATGAATGGATAAAGATGTGGCACATATATACGATGGAATATTACTTAGCCACAAAAAGAAACAAAATTGAGTTATTTGTAATGAGGTGGATGGGCCTAGAGTCTGTCATACAGAGTGAAGTAAGTTAGAAAGAGAAAAACAAATACCGTATGCTAACACATATATATGGAATCTAAAAAAATTAAAGGTTCTGATGAACCTAGGGGCAGGACAGGAATAAAGACGCAGACATAGAGAATGGACTTGAGGACACGGGGAGGGGGAAGGGTAAGCTGGGATGAAGTGACATAGTGGCATAGACTGATATATACTACCAAATGTAAAATAGATAGCTAGTCAGAAGCAGCCACATAGCACAGGGAGATCAGCTCAGTGCTTTGTGACCACCTAGAGGGGTGGGATAGGGAGGGTGGGAGGGAGACACAAGAGGGAGGAGATATGGGGATATATGTATATGTCTAGCTGATTCACTTTGTTATAAAGCGGAAACTAACACACCATTGTAGTGCAATTATACTCCAATAAAGATATTAAAAAAATAAAATAAAGTAAAAGTAGTATGATTATGTTAGGACCTGGCATGAGAAAAAAATTTTTTTTCTTGTCTGGTCCTGGTTCTGCCACAGATTGTTAAAATGATGCTGGTGAAGGCACTTGTCTTCTCTAAGCTTCTGGCTCTTCATTTGTAAAATGAGGGCATTTTTATTAGTTAGAATAAGGCTAAGCTGTTGTAAAAAAGTGGCCCCCCAAATACCATGTTTTAAATAAGATAGTTTATTTCTTCATTAGAAGTAACCCAGTTGTTTCAGGCTGGCAGTTAAGCTCTTGACTCCTTACTTAAAAACACTTGGTAGCTCCCCACTGCCTGCAGGACTAAATTCAAGGTCCTTTACAACTTGACCCCAACCTGCACTTCTGATTTACCCAAGCTCTGTCCTTCTACCTTCATCTATGTCCTTGCTATGAGGTCCCCTCTGTCTGGAATGCCCTTTTCATCTTCATCTATTGACGTTTTATTCATTCTTCATGACCCAGCTCAAATGCTGTCTCCTTTATGAAGCCTTATACTTTGCCTCCCCTGCTCCTTGCCATCATGTTAAAACATTCCTTGTTGCTTCCTCTGCCTTCTGATACTTTTACCTCTTTGATGGCATCTAATGCCATTTGCCTTATAATTAAGTTAGTTATTTAGACAAATGGGCTTGATGTTCCTGGGGGCAACAGACTGCATATCATTTATCTTTCTTCCCCAACTCCTCTCTCCGTCCTTGCCTTGACAAATATCTAACATCGATTTTGCCCATAAATATACGTTGAACTAGATGGAGTAAAAAGTTGTTACCAAAAGGAAAACTCAGTCATCAAAATAGCAACCATTTGCTAACTGAAGGGGCCAATTAGGCAATGGGTTATTCATTGGAAAATTCTAGATGTGGATCAAAACAGTACCAATTAGATTCACATCCTGTGCTAGACCAATAATAGCATACAGAAATACTCCTTGAACCTTATATCCATGTGGGCTAATGTTCCATTCGTGTTCATTAGGAAGAAGGCTCTTCCTGAGACAGTCATGATTTTTCTTAAAATGTCCATAAGCCATGTGAAAAAATAGTGAAAACTTATATATGTGCATGGATGTTGTATAACATTTGCTTTAAATTTATCTCCGTTTGTGGAATTTCTGAGTCTATTCTACGCCATGTTAGAATCTAAGAATTAATTGCCTGAGGGAATTTCATTTTAAGTTGGAAGCTGGCTCAGGGGGATCCAGTGTAGGGAGCTCAGAGCTTTGAGACTTGCCATGAGTTTGCTGTACAGCTGGGAAAACTCGTCTCCCTTCCCCAGACCTCAATCTTCTCATTTGTAAACGGAACCGGTACAACTTTCCCCTTCTCACAGGGCTGTTTGCACAGATGATGGCAACTCATTATGGAAGCACTTTGAGAAGATGCTATGGAATCCTGTTGGGTACCATTGGGAGACCAACCTCCAGGCTTATGAAAATGGATATTAAAACCATGCATCTGCTTGTTCCAGTCACTGGGTGCACATGAACGGTCCCTTAGTTGTATTTATAACATTGCAGTTTTTTTTTTCTGAAGAAAGAAATTAAATTTGCTTTTTCAAATTTTACAAATGCAACCACGAGTTCGTCTGCTTGAGTGCATTTCAAATCATAATTTAGATAATGTCAGGATGGCAATAAAACTTACGAAATAGAGCAAGAGTGGGAAAAGAGAAAGCAGAAGGGAAAGATTCTGATGACTCTGCCTTTCTGCGTGGCAATTCTCTTTTTCTTTTATTCTCCCTCTCTGCCTTTCAATCCCCTGGAACATGTAAACCTTTCTGCTCCTCTTTGTTGAAATGAATCTGGCCAGGTGGCATTAATGCTTGTAAAAGTAAATGGAAACTGCACAGACGGATGGAAAGTCTGACATGTAGTTTAGGATTTTACCATTCTTTGTAACTGTCATCTGACAGCTCACCTATGATTAGAACTAACCTAGCTCAAAATGGTGACGCTGAAGACGTCTGAGTGTGGTGCCGCCACCTTCCCTTCCTGACCACGTTTCTCCACTTGTTTCATTTATTCCAGCAGGAGTGTATGCCAGGCTCTACTTGAGTGCAGTCCTGTATACAGTGAGGACTTAACAAGGCCAGTCTCTGCTTATAAGGAACCTGCTGTATTGTGGATATGCTACCGTTTTTCAGGGAGGCAAGGCTTAAGCCCAAGAATTAACCTGAAATGGTGCAGTTTTAAAAATTTCTTTAAAATTTTTATTGATGTATAGTTGGTTTACAGTTTTGTGTTAATTTCTGCTGTACAGCAAAGAGATTCAGTTATATATATATATTCTTTTTCAGATTCTTTTCCATTATGGTTTATCACAGGATATTGAATCTAGTTTCCTGTGCTATATGGTAGGACCTTGCTGTTTATAATGGTGCAGTTTTAATAGTGGGAAGAGTTTGGGGGAGGGTGAAGGACACTTGCGGTGTCTCAGAAATCATACTCTATAGCTTATGTTGTTTGTGTATAAGACGGGGCCTGATTGTAAAAAAGAGTTTAATCATGTCCATATGGTGAAATGGGAGGCCTTTGGGGTGAGGTTAAATGACCCCTTCCTCAATACACACACACACACACACAGAGGAAGGAGGTGAGGAATAACAACAACTGCTTTACATTTGTATTCAGTACGGACCATTTGCTCACAGTTTGCTCAAGCTTGCTTAGGCAAAGAGGAAAATTTGTCTCACAGAGTCCAGGAGCAGAGACGGCAGCGGGGCTCCCAGGGGGCCTGAGTCCAGGAACTGAAAAGCCACTGGGAGTCATGTCAGCTACACTGTGGGGCCTCAGGGTCTCTGCTTCCCTTTGTCAGCCTGATTCACTTTTCTCTCTTCTGTTGACTGGTTTTCTTAGCTCACAGATACACCAAGCATATCTGCCTTCCCTGGTATATCAAGAATCCTAGGGTCCCAACTCCAAATTCCCCAAATCAGTGACTCTAACTAACCTTTACATTGGCCTAAAGTTGGTCATTTGACCAAATTGGTCCAATCAGCATGGTCCAGTTAGGAGACCACTTTTTGACTAATCAGCTTTGGCTGGGTCTCAGAGTGGGTGGGGGAAGCAGATTCTCAGAAGGAGAATGTCTAGAGGGTAGAGAAATGGGCATCTCTGGTACAAGATTTAACTCTTGATGGTTTTTGAAATGATTTTGCAGATTTTCATGGTTCTTTGCTTTTACATCTCTCTTTTTTTCTTTCTTTCTTTTTTTTTTTGCGGTACAAGGGCCTCACTGTTGCGGCCTCTCCCGTTTCGGAGCACAGGCTCCGGACGCGCAGGCTCAGCGGCCATGGCTCACGGGCCCAGCCACTCTGCGGCATGTGGGATCCTTCCGGACCAGGGCACAAACCTGTGTCCCCTGCATCGGCAGGTGGACTCTCAACCAGTGCACCACCAGGGAAGCCCATCTCTCTTCTTTTTTTTTTTTTTGCGGTATGCGGGCCTCTCACTGTTGTGGCCTCTCCCGTTGTGGAGCACAGGCTCCGGACGCGCAGGCTCAGCGGCCGTGGCTCACGGGCCCAGCCGCTCTGCGGCATGTGGGATCTTCCCAGACCAGGGCACGAACCCGTGTCCCCTGCATCGGCAGGCAGACTCTCAACCACTGCGCAACCAGGGAAGCCCCTCTCTTCTTTTCTTAACCTTAATCATAGCACTGCCTGTTGGCTCAGGAAAAATTATTTCACTTTATTTCTTAGTAACAACCATGGTTTAACTAATAGTTTAACAGATAGCGTCTGATGTAAGAAATGTAGGTTTCTCTCCTGGAGCCTACAATTTAGCGGAAAAGACAGATTGAGAAAAAAAAAACCCATATACACACACAAAACAAAAAACTAAAACAAGTAAACAAAATAATTACAAGTTGTGTTAGGAGAGGAAACAGAGCGTTGAGTTAGAAAAGATGGGTTGGGCAGGAGGAGAATTAATCTTAGATGCAGTTGCAGGAGGACTGTTCCCAGAGGTTGACTTCTTTTTTTTAACACCTTTATTGGAGTATAATTGCTTTACAATGGTGTGTTAGTTTCTGCTGTATAACAAAGTGAATCAGCTATACATATACATATATCCCCATATCCCCTCCCTCTTGTGTCTCCTTCCCACCCTCCCTATCCCACTGCTCTAGGTGGTCACAAACCACCGAGCTGATCTCCCTGTGCTATGTGGCTGCGTCCCACTAGCTATCTATTTTACATTTGATAGTGTATATATGGAGGTTGACTTCTTAGTTGAGTTTGAAGGAACCAATCATGAAAAAGGTGGTGGGAAGGATGTGCTAAAAAATATTTTAAGCAGAGAAAGGGCAGCATCCACTCAAAGATGCAAAATCTCTGAGGAGAAAAAGAACTTAATTTGCTTTTAATTCCCAACACTCCCCATGTTCCAGCTCTCCTACGTGTCAGATCATTAAGAATTAGAAGGTCTTTTGTAGACTCTGTCAAGCTCTACTGCAAAAAATTAAATTATACTATAGCAGATATACATTAGCTCACTTACTTTAATGAGTAATGCACTGAATTCAACATTCAAGATGGTAAGATTACATTATCATATAATAATCTGGCCATTTGCTTGGAGATATTATATGCAGCATTTGGTATTCTTTTTTTTTTTTTTTTTTTTTTTGTGGTACACGGGCCTCTCACTGTTGTGGTCTCTCCCATCGCAGAGCACAGGCTCCAGACACGCAGGCTCAGCGGCCATGGCTCATGGGCCCAGCTGCTCCATGGCATGTAGGATCTTCCCGGACTGGGGCATGAACCCATGTCCCCTGCATCGGCAGGCGGACTCTCAACCACTGTGCCACCAGGGAAGCCCTGGTATTCTTGGATCTTGAGATTGGAGAGATCTGGGTTTGGGGCTTGTCTTTGTGACTTTCTAGTTGTATAACTGTGGGCAGGTTATACAATTGCTCTGTGTGTCATTGGTTTCTTCATCTTCCCCATCTCAGCCTTCATCTCTGGCTCATATAGATTTTTTGTGAGAAATATATTAAATGGGGAAATGTGTATAAAACGACTAGCATGGTGTTTGATACTCACAACATATTAAAAGCAATAAAAAATGTGTGTTCACATCTCCTGTGAATCCAAATCAAATTCTAGCAAGCTGGCTCCTTTTCAGTGCTCCCTGGGGACTTTAGTACGTAAAATAATTGTGTGACGAATACTTTGGAACACATAGAGGACTGGGTTGGAATATGGGATGGTACTTTTCTTTCTCTCCAATTCCCTCAATGCAGTGAAAGGAAATTAACATCAGAAATTGAGAGGAGTTCCTCGAATGGATGGGATTGGAAAGAACCAAGAAAATCACAGTCCAAACCCACCTAGTAGAAAACTACTGTAAAGTAAGAGTAGAATGAGGGAAACTATGAGCTCAGCTTCAGCAAATGCAATGAGCAGGAAGACAGTCCTGGCACGATTGTTAGAAACTAAATTGAGAGCTGTCTTCAGACCAAGATGGGTAGTTACAACTCTCACTAACCTCTTGCCAAACAGCAAGTTTGGCTAAAAAAAGCAGGAGGGGATGCAAATGATATGACTGACAAAGTGGGAATATAAATTGGTGCATCCGTAATGAAAAACAGTATGGAGTTTCCTTAAAAAAATGAAAATAGGACTACCGTATGATCCAGCAATTCCACTGCTGGGTATATATTTGGAAAAAATGAAAACACTAATTTGAAAGGATATACGCATCCCAATGTTCATAGCGGCACTATTCACAATGGCCAAGATATGGAGGCACAGACCTACTAGAGCATGGACTTGAGGATATGGGGAGGGGGAAGGGTAAGCTGTGACAAAGTGAAAGAGCGGCATGGACATATATACACTACCAAATGTAAGGTAGATAGCTAGTGGGAAGCAGCCGCATAGCACAGGGAGATCAGCTCGGTTCTTTGTGACCGCCTGGAGGGGTGGGATAGGGAGGGTAGGAGGGAGACGCAAAAGGGAGGGGATATGGGAACATATGTATATGTATAACTGATTAAATTTGTAAAATAAAAAAAAAAAAAAAAAAAAAAAAAAAAAAAAGATATGGAGGCAACCTGTGTCCATCAACAGACAAATGGATAAATATGTGATAAATATATATATATATATCACATATATCTATCACACACATATATATCACATCTTCACTTATATAAATATATAAAAAACACATTATATATATAAAACATATAAAAAAAGATGAAATTTTGCCTTTTGCAACAATGAGGATGGACCTAGAGAATATTATGCTTAGCGAAATAAGGCAGAGAGAGAAAGAAAAATACTGAATGATATCACTTATATGTGGAATCTAAAAAATAATACAAATGAATGTTTGTGAAAAACAGAAACAGAATCGCAGGTATAGAGAACTAACTAGTTACCAAGGTGGAAAGGGAAGGTGGGGCAAATTAGGGGTATGGGATTAACAGATACAAACCACTTCATATAAAATAGATAAGCACCAAGGATATATTGCATAGAACAGGGAATTATAACCATTATCTTGTAATAACTTTTAATATTGTCTAAATAAAATATTGAGATAGTTTATACCAAATAACCCTCCAAGAAACAGAACACAGGAGGGGAAATTACCCTGTGTGTTGGGGGCTTCTCAGGTGACTGGAGGGCCTGGGGGTGAAATAACCAAGATGACCTCAAGAAAGTTCCAGAATCCATGAGATACAAAGGAGAGAGAAGAAGGAAAGACACTCTTCTCAGGAGGGGAATCACTGAAGTTCTTCACTAAGAGAGTAGAGTCCTCCTCACTTTGGCAGTTGGGGAGGGATCCCCAGCCTGCCTGCGGCCCAAGCTTCCTTGTTTGGGTGTCCTCTTCACAAATAAGCTTTTCAGGGGAAAGGTCTTTTGGGGAAACCAATCAGACACAATTATAGAAGAAACACTTGCCAGCTACCCACAGTCATCTGAATATGAAGGGGCAACAAACAAGTATCAGGTATTTGTGCAAAACCAACAGCATGAAGAAGTACCAAGATTAACAAGAACTGCTGATCTTGGAGGAAAAAGGGACAATTCAGGAAACAAGAGAAGTTAAAAAAAAGACTGCGAGGGAAGTGCACTGGTTAAAACAATAACAAAAATAGGCTGCTCTGAAGAACAAGACCCAGAGAGCAAGAAATAATCCTAGGAAGTGAAAAATATGAAATGGAACATCAACTATGCCTCAATAAAAAAAGACATGGAAAATACAGTGAAGGGACTGAGCAATAGAATAGGCCAAATTATTGATCTGGAAGATAAGACTCTCAGGAAATCTACCAGAACTTAGAGCAAAAGTACACAGAGATGGAAATACAAAGAAGAGTTAAGGGACAAAAAACATCAATCCAGGAAGGCCCCAAACATCAAGTGAACAGGGATTCCAGAGTCAGAGAACAGAGACGTAGGAAAGAAGGAAATAATGAAGGAAATATTTCTCCAAGCTAAAAAGAGACAATCATCTATTTTTGTACAGAAAATATTAAAAGCAATAATGGCTACTAATAGAATAGTGGATGACCTTACTCCAACTTCAACAATAAATATCTATTTGATTTAAAAACATATCTATCTTTTAAATTAGAATATAAATAAAACACAGACACACTTGACATAAAAAAATAAAAGGACATAGGAAGTCTTTATACTTTTCATTCACAACTTTTCACCTAAGTCTTTAAATAGGGAGGGGTAACTTTAGTAAATGTCCTAGTGAGCTTTTATTTGGAAACAAACAAACAAACAAAAACCCCATCTATTTTAAAGGTGTCACTAAAAGCCATTAAAACTAATGTAAAAAAAAATCCACACTAGAAAATCCTGGCAAAATTAACAGAATCTAAGGATAAAAAAAAATCTGAAAACCTTCCAGAGAGAAAAGAAATTTAATCTACTATAATGGACAATGGTAGGTATAGTTTTTCCTTTCTTGTTTGCTTTTCCTTCTCCTTTTTCTCAGTAAGAGCAGCTTCCTTCCTTCCTCCCTTCCTTCCCTCCCTCCCTCCTTCCCTCCCCCCACCTCCTTTCTTCCTTCCTTCCTTTCTTTCTTTCTTTTTCTTTCTTTTTCTCTACCTTTCTCTCTTTCTTTTTGGAAAATCTTTTCTCTATCCACTCCACTCAGGGACTACAATTTACAGGATCACCCAGCCAAACCCAGGCCACAGGGCGAGGCCCAGGACCCAGGGCCAGACCTGATCCATTAGAGAATCCCATTCCCTGGCTAGTGTGATTAGCTCATGACAGCAGGTGACTCAAAAGGCTAACTCAGAGTCCCCTCCAGGCTTTCTGCATGTGTTAATGGAGAATGGATCCCTTTCTTATGGGTTCTGTGGCTGCAGGGATGTTAGCTGCAGCTGTGTGTAGCTATCTTTCTTGCACAGAGGAAGCTTGTCTGAGCCCAAGTATTAGCCCAGTTTATAGAAAGAAACACAGACAAATGGAGCCACAAGACATTGGAAAGAACCCTGATGACACCATTTGGACCATTGGACTCAGTCATGCTTGAGGCCAGCTCCACCTCTGGACTTCCCAGGTTTGAGTCTCTCAATTCCCTACTTGGCTGAAGCTAGTTTGAGTTCAGTTTCTGTAATATGCATCTGCAAAGGAATGAAAATCAGACTGGCATCCGACTTCTTACTAGTTACACAGATGCTAGAAGATAAGGCAGAAAAATGTTCAAAGTTCTGAGGGAAAATAATTTTTTTCAGGAGTTTTAAAATTTTATTTTAATTTTAATTTTTTATACAATTTTTAATGAGCAAAAAATAACTTTGAACCTAGAATCTTGCCATCATTCAAACTAGCACTCCTGTGTGAGGACAAAATAAAGAGATATTTAGGACGGGTAATGACTTAGAACGTTTTCTATTCACAGAACTTCTCTGAAAGAATTCCTCAGGAAGGTATTATAGCAAAAAGATAAGATGGTTTCGGGCTTCCCTGGTGGCGCAGTGTTTGAGAATCCACCTGTTGATGCAGGGGACACGGGTTCGTGCCCCGGTCTGGGAAGATCCCACGTGCCACGGAGTGGCTGGGCCCGTGAGCCATGGCTGCTGAGCCTACGCGTCTGGAGCCTGTGCTCCGCAATGGGAGAGGTCATAACAGTGAGAGGCCCGCATACCACAAAACAAACAAACAAACAAACAAAAAAACATGGTTTCAAGGAGCAGGAAGGTGGAATATGAAAGAGGGTTGCACAAAGTCATTAGTAAAACTTATAATTAATCTGAATATATACTGATGCATAATACAAAAATATCCACAATAGCCTGGAACTAAAAGTCTGAATAACTGCTGCTGTTAGGTTACTAAGATTCTTACATTGTTAGGAAGAAGCTACAGATACTAAACCTAGGCACTGATAGAAAAATTTAATGATTTGTCAAAATTTAACGTCAACCACTAGAAAAACAGAAATAAGAAGTGTAATTTCCAGATCATTAAAGAGGAAAAATAATGCCAATCTGTTAAAAGGCCAGTGTGGGGAAAAACATTAACAAGACACATGGGAAGAGAAAGCAGAAAACAGGCCAACAGAAATAAATCCAAACAGAAGAGGGACGACAATGCTCGTGTGAGTGGGTTAAAATCTGGAATGTGAGCACCAGGAAGGTAGGGATCATCGTTGGTTCTGTTCATTGACTAGTCTCTTAATAAATATCTGTTAAATGAATGAATGGATCCATATTCTAAGATTAGTTTTTCAAAATCCTGTTTAAAAACTATATCTAAATTGAGCAAACAATTTACACTCACCACATGCACACCCAATAAGGCTGAAAATAAAAGGATGGGAAAACATTTTCCAGGAAAAGCCTGACACAAAGGACAAGTATGGTAATATTAGTATCAGATAAAAAAATTCAAGGTCAAATGAACTAAAGTGAATCAAGAGCAATATTTTATATGACCTTCTAGCTGGGAAGCACACATAAATCAACTGAACCGATAAGGGCAGTCAGTACAGAGACAAGATGCAAAATTAACTTGCACAAATTAATAGCTTTTTTATATGCTTGCAATAATAACCAATTAGAAAACTAAAAGGATAAAAGATCCAAATCACATTCACAATAGCAACAAACCCCAGAAAATACCAAGAATACTGATATGATAAACCTAATCAGAAATGGGCAAGACTGGAATGAACAAAGAACTATAAAATGAAACTGAGAACATTATAAAACAAAACAAAAAAAAAAACAAATCCTAAATGAAAGGAGAGACACATCCTAGGTGGAATAACTCAAAATTGTAAAGCTGAGAGTTCTTCCCCAGTCAGCCTACAAAGTCAGTACAATCCAAATAAAATTCCCAGGATTTGGCAAACTTATTCCAAAATTAATATGGGAGGAAAGAAGCATGAGAACACTTTAAGCATGAGAAACACTTGAAGAAGTAAAAGAGGAATGGCTTGCCTACCAGATACGAAAATATGCTTCCAAAGTTTAATAATTGAAACAGTGTGGTGTTGGTGCAAAAACTGACTAATACATTAGTAATACAGGATACAGGATCTGGGAACAGAAGAATCAATTTATGGGACATTATGATAAAGATGACATTTCAGTTAGTGGGGAAATGATGTTCAAAAAATGTTGAGATAATTACCTATTCATTTTGGAAAAGAAAGTTAGATTTCAATCTTATACCATCACAAAAGTAAATTAGTGATGTATTAAAAAGCTAATCATAAAATCTAAATATAAATAATTGAAAGAAAATATAGGATAATTTTTTTTTGATCATGTTGAAATGGAGAAGGCCTTCTTATATAAGACACAGACCAACAAATCAGAAAAGAAAACATTGCTGGATCCGACTACATTAAAATAAAACTTCTCTATGGGCGGAAAAGTTTTCAAGATAAAAATACAAAAAAGATTAGTGTACATAATACCTAACTCATAAGTCAACAGAAAACTCCATAGAAAAATGAGGAAGGAATATGAATAGGCAATTCACAATAGAAGAAATATAAAAGGTCACTATGCATGTGAAAAATACTCAACATTATTAAGGAAAGGAAATTGCAAATTAAAATAAGAATGCAGTATCAATTTTTACCCATAATAAGATTGACAAAAAATTTAAAAAGTGAAAACCTTTCAATAATGGCACATAGAAAATTTGGCTGCAAGTAATAGTACAAAGACATGACTTTAACTGCCTTGAGGAATTAGTGACTTTGTGATCTATCATAACCAAAAGTCTAGATGGACAGCAGGTTCTAGGTGTGGAAACTTCAGTGGTTTGTAGTAACATCAGGAACCCAGGTTCCTTCTTTTGCTCTGCGAAACTTTTCTTAAGATTTTCCTCTTAGTGGCAAGAGGGTTGAGGCAATTCCAGGTACCACATCCAGTCCTGATCCGTTTCAGAGGAAGAGGGAATCTTCTTTTTGTGACCCTTTTAGGAATGAGGAAATCTTTCCAGAAGTTTCCTCAGGCAGATTTCTCTTTGTGTTTCATTAGCCCAGAACTTGGTCCCCTGCCCAGCACTAAATCCATCTCTGGAAGGGACTTGCTTGGGTTTAGCCTTATCATCTGAGAAGTCGATCACCATGACTTTTCTAAGGAGGGTGTGGGAAACTGGTACTCTCATGTTGATGGGAGAGTGAATTGGTACAGCCTATTGGTATTTTTCAAAACATAAAATTGGCACATCTTTTGAATCATCACTCTGAGGCATCTATGCTCACAGAATTAATGGTGCCTTGCATGAGACACATTTATGAGAGACATTTATGATGAACATTTATAAATATTTATATTTATTTATGAGGATAAATATTTATATTTATGCTGAAACGATGCTTATCTTAAAATTCTATATCCTTTGAATATCCCATCAGTAGTGGAATAATATATTCACACAATGCAATACATAGCAGTAGTTTCAAAAAATCCCTAAGACATAAGAGAGCAAAAACGGGAGCAAAAGTGGGAGCAGAAAAAGAGAGCAAAACTTTTTAAAAATTAAAAAAATTTTTATTGTGGCTACGGTACACTGACTTGCTCTTTTGTAGGCTGGTCTGCTTCTTTCAGTCAGTCCCTGCTCTCAAAGGGAGCATAAATTTAAAAAAAATCAAGTTACAAAACTGCTACATTTATGTTAAAAACACACATACCAACTACAACTATTTGCATACAAATGCATAGAAAAGAAACTCAAAGGATACCTGAGGAGTATGTAGATTATTCTTTCTCTTTTTTTTTGACTTTTTTTCCCCTTACATTCTGTGCTGCTGAAGTGAGCACTGCTTCTTTCTTTTTTTTTAATTTCAAGTATATTGAGATATAATTTCATACTATAAATTGCACCTACTTTGAGTGTATGGTCAGATGAGTTTTGACAAATATGTACATGTGTATAGTCATCACCACAATCAAGATACAGAACATCACCCCTAAAAGTTACTTTGAGCCTCTTCCCAGTCAATCCCCCCCCACAAAGGGCCAGCAACTATTCTCTGCTTTCTATCACTATAGATCAAATTATCTTTTCTAGATCTTCGTGGAAATAGAACACACAGTATGGACATGTGTATGGATTATACACATGTACATATTTGTCTTGGCTCTGCATAAAGATTTTGAGATTCATCAGTGTTGTTGCATGTATCGGTTAGTTCACTCTTTTTTGTTACTAATAATTCCATTGTTTGAATACACTACGACTTGTTTAACCATTCACCTTCTGGTAGGTATATGGATTGTTTCAGGTTTTTGGCTATTATGAATAAAGCTGCTATGAACACTCAGGTACTAGTCTTTGTGTGCATGTATGTTTTTATTTATCTTGGTACCTCTCTCTCTCTCTCTCCCTCTCTTTTAGAGAGGGAGTAAAATTATTTCCAGAAGTCCCCCAGCAGACTTTCACTTATGTACCATTGGCTACTCCTGTTTCGCCTTCACACGCCCTATCCAATTACTAGAAAGAGGAATGGGGTCACCTTGAATCAATCAGTTCACATCTTTTGAAGCTGGGGGCTGAGGTCCTTCCTGGAGCAAATTGCCTCCCCAAATGAATTTGGGGTCCTACAAACACAGGGAAAAGGGAGGGATGGCTCTTGGGTAGGAAGTCAACCGCGTCTGCCGCTGTACTTCATCCATGTGTATTTTTACTATGGAATACGGTAGTAGCATTACTTGTATATCACAGTAAGAGCTTTTCCTCTACATAAAGGTGCTTAAGCAGATCTGTTGCTGACAGATATTCAAAATAGTCCTAGAAATAAGCCAAGAAGAGAAAAACATATAAAAAACCTTGACAGATAGGAAAAGAATTGCTCTGGGGAATAGGATATGGGGGCACGAGTGTTGTATGCAGAGATTTTTACCAACTGGCTGCCAGATGTGGGCCTGCCCTGTGCTGAGCCACAACTGGTCTGCCCTACAGTAAATCAGATGTAGGAGGTAAGGACCATCTGGCACATAAACTTGGCAGAGCCTGGAAAGATAAGTTAACTCTCGTGTAAAGTTATTATTATTATGGATTCGCATGAACGGAACCCTGACACCTGCAGCCAGGTGAGCTGCCTCTTTCCCCTCAGGGGCTCCTCTTCTGCTGCCACCACAGGGCAGCCAAGGAGGGGTGCCCTGGCCCCTCAGCACTGCTCTTCCGGTCAGGGCTGGCCGTGCTTTAGCTCCCAAGATGCTAAAGGAACTCTGGACATTTAAGCAGCCCTCACTTGGCACTTCTTCCCTTTCTCAGCTCTCCCTCCCTTGTTTTCTCTTCCTAAGAGTGTGTCCCCCTTACTTGCCAAGCTTCTCAAATGCAGGGACCAGATCTCATTGATTTTGTTCCCCATCCCTGCTCCTAGCATCCTACCTTGAACAAAGTAGATGCTCAACAGGTCTTGAAAATGTCCTTGGCACAGGTTAGGACAAGAGGGAAGTATTGTGACAGTAACATTTCCACCTTCCACTATTTGCACCCCTTTCCAGAAACTTGTTGATTGGTAACGTCTGAGAAGGACCCCAGCAAATTCTTCTTTAGTGCACATTCAATTTGTAAGCTTGGCCCTGAAACATCTTGTTTGCCCTAATTCTCTGATATCCGCTACTAAGAATCATAACCGGAGTTGGAAGGCACCTTGGAGGGAAGCATTTTACAGACAGAAGCCCAGAGCTGACGGTCTTGCTCACGTCATATTGCTAGTTGGTGACAGAACAGAATGGTTACTTATAACGCATCTTATTCCTGCAAAGGACTTAAAAGAGTTTTCAAGGATAACTAAAATACAAGATAGCAAAGATGACAATGAGGAAAAAAAGACGAAAGCAAATAACATAAAAAGGAGTTGAGAATGAGGTCCAAACAGAAACCTATAATAAGAAGATAACAAACTTGGCTTTTAAACGTCTGTAAGTCAAAACAGAAAGGAGATCTGGCCAGACACAAAATCCACAATGTGTGTGAAAGAAAAATAGCCCAGTAGCCCAGAGAAGTCCAATTCCTGTTGGTGCCAGTATCTGACAGGCATCACCCATAAAAAGAGCTCTGTTTGTTGTAACAAATGTCCTCAACACCATTCCAAAGGTACACAGAAAAATCTTCTCCGAGTGAGGGGCTGGTGGTTGATGGTAACACAGAGAAATATCCTGAAAAAAGCGTTTTACGGTGGATGTGGGGAAGACTGAAAATCAAAGCCCGGATCTGTAGTGGAGGAAAAAAGCTTGCTAAACTGAGATGTGAAAGAATTTAATTCAGAGTTCTGTGACATCAGGAGTACAATAATAATTACTGTTCTTAATTATGACCCAGAGGCACTGTAGGCCCTAAAGTATTTTCAGAGTCATCTAAGAGAGGCTCTTTTAAAAAAGGTTCAATCTGGTTTCATGTTAATTTAGCACTTAATTAGGTACTGTCATCTGTTCTAGCTGTTATTTCATATATTTGTTTTATCCCCTTAATTAGATTGTCATTTTTTTGAGGGCCGGGGTACATGTATAGGGAAAGTACCATTTTACTTAACAAATGCAATATGAATCCTTTAGATTGATTATGGAGGGAAAAATCTCTCCATAAGGAAGGACAGCTGGACTTTTCAGTTGATTCTTCTGAGCTCTGTGAATCTATACGGTTTCTACCACAAGAATGGGAGGGGGTACTGTTTTCTCTATCAATACCATTCCTTTATTCCAGTCCCCTAATATCCTATAGCACATTTGAGACTAATTTGGAATATTAAATAAGACCTTATAAAAGGCTTGGGGAAAACAATTATAGTTAGTAACCTGAAACTATAGAATCTAATTTACAACTGTTACCAACATCAACACCAACAGTATAATATAGGGATTGGGAATCCCAGCCCTACCACTTACTACTTGGGCAGTTTGCTTAACATCTCTGTTCCTCATTTTCCTCACCTGTAAAAAGATAATAGTGGTACTTATCTCACAGAGGTGTGTGAGGATTAAACAAACATTTATAGCAGTGTCTGTACATAATAAATATGTGCAGACTATTAATAATGTAACTGAGCACTATTTATAAGTCAGACGTTTTATATATATATGTACTCAATCTTCATGTAATGGCCTAATCCAGTGATTAGCAAATATTTTGGTCTCAAGACCTCTTTATACTCTTAAAATTTATTTAGGACCCCAAAGACCTTTGTTTAATGTAGGTTATGTCTATATGAATGATGTATATATGAAAAATTAAACCTGAGAAAACTTTAAACTAGTAACTTAAAATAATAATAATAAACCAAAAACATACTAACAAAATAACATAATTATTATAAAAATATATTTTAAAAACAAAAAATTATGGGAAAGGGGCATTGTTTTGCATTTCTGCAAATGTCCTTAATGTCTGGCTTAAAAGAAGATAATTAAATTTTCATAATTGCTTCTGTATTCATACTGTTGGAAAATATTGTTTTGGTTCAAGTATTCAATATATGAAGAAAATCTGTCATCACACAAATATGTAGCTGAAAAAAAAAAGAGTATTTTACTAGCCTTTTTTTTTTTTATAGTAGTGGTCCTCTTTGATACTATACCAAAATTCTACGAGTGATAGTTTCCTAAAGGCTTGTTGCAATCTGGAATCTGAAACCATACCAATGAAATTTTCATTATCCATTATTACATTAAAATGCATTGGTTTGTCTTTCATTGTGAATGAATCATTTACCCATGCATGCCTTTTTAACATCATGCACTGATCACATGAAAAATGTCACTGAGTTACATAGATCACCTAAATTTGAAACATTCACATTTGTTAATAATCACAACCAACCTCATTTAAAAAGTCTTTAAGTACTGGAGAGCTGTTAAGCTCACTGGTTTTCCAAAATTCTAATTTTCCCTTGAAAGTTTAAATTTTATTATTGGAACAAGCATTATCTGTTGTCTCCATCAAAGTGGTAGACTCACTTTGCTCATACCCAAGCCCAAATAACCATAGTCTGTCTGCCAGTCATTCCTTCTAGTTGAAATTGTGTTCCATGAAAAAAGAGCTGGTTCAGTCTGCAGATCATTCACATCAGTGCTTTTCCTTGAGACAATCGTACTTCTGTCTAAACACAGGTGTTCTGTATGTACTTCCCATTTTGTCACATAGCATATTAAAAAAATACATACTATATACTGTTGAGGTTTAATAAAATTAATAATTATTACTTCTTCATGAAGGTCATTCTTGAGGACATTCTTTCTGCAAGTGCAAGGAATACAATGGTTAGTGGTTTGGTGCCCCTGCCTTGATTCATGCTAAGGCAACCATAGTTTCACCTAGCTTTTCTTTTGCGTTATCAGAGGAAATGTCAACACAGTGAAAAAAGAGGCAGGTAACATCTTAGTATTATTATGAAAATAGTTTTTCTCTTGTAGACCTTCTAAAAGATTTTAGGGGACCCCTAGATCTCTTCCCTACATGTTTTGTATTTGAACGGGTGGGGTTCTTCAAAATAAAACGAGACCAAGCCTAGTCGCAGGGGTGTGGCTGTACTAGACTGGGTGTGGATATTGTAAAGCTACCATTCATAAAGAAGTGTCTACATCCAGTCTTGGGAAGATGGCCTATCCTATGTTGTCAGAGCTCTTAGTGGCCCCACAGACCCTGGCCTAGTCCCAAGCCCATTGTAGCATGAACACTGCCCTATAAGGGTGGTCCTCTCCCCCCATATGGCTGGCTGTGAGTGATGTCACTGATTCTGAGTTGGTCCATGGAGGAGAGATGGGCTGCTAGAGGCATTATCCATGCATCTCTGACCCTCATGTGCTTCTCTCTGACCAGGGAATCCATACGCTCATATCTTTAGGTCTGTGACTATAGTCACCACTCATATGTTGACCTTTATCCTGCCCAGAGCAGTATTCAGTTGAGGATAAGAAGTACAGGTTGGGGATGGTGGCAATGGTAATATTGTGGGATAAAGACACACAGAAGCCCTGGGCAAGCTAATAAATAGAGTGATTCTTCAAAGCCATACTTTTTTGTTGTAGTTGAAAGAATAAAAAAAACAAACACGCATGTGCCTTACCAACCAGAATTGACAAATGTTGATCCTTTGCCTAATATTCATTGTAGACTTACTTAAATAAAATAAATAAAACATTACAAACAAGACTTAAGTCCCCCTAAGCCTATATCCTTTAAATATTCATTTCACATTTATTTTGAAGGATGGCAGTGAGGAAAGGCCAGGGAAAGACAATTACCTCTCCTCCGCCCAGCAGTTCATCTCTCCCCAACCTTGCCTGCCCCATTCAGCAAACAAAAAGCAACACAGTTAATGCATAAATGCTCCTTGGGAGGCAGTTTTGTAGCTGATCTCCCCCCATCCCACCCCAAGACCCCCTCATTCCAATATGCCAACCACATGCTGACTCTTTTTTTTAATACTACTAATCTAATGTAAATATGTTTTTTTAAATGTAAATTTATTTACTTATTTATTTTTGGCTGCATTGGGTCTTTTTTGCTGTGCGCGGGTTTCTCATTGCAGCGGTTTCTCTTGTTGCGGAACACAGGCTCTAGGCGTGTGGTCTTCAGTAGTTGTGGCATGCGGCCTCAGTAGTTGTGGCTCACGGGCTCTAGAGCTCATGCTCAGTAGTTGTGGCACATGGGCTTAGTTGCTCTGGGACATGTGGGACCTTCCCGAACCAGGGCTTGAAACTGTGTCCACCACATTGGCAGGCAGATTCTTAACCACTGAGCCACCAGGGAAGTCCCATGCTGACTCTTTTTGAGAGGGGTTCTGGAAACTATAATTTTCCAGATCCAGTTTCATTTCATGGGGATTTTGATGCTCCTTATAAACTGGTTGTCTGTGGACTGCCCAGGCCTGTTCATTCCTTCTTGTCCAGCTGGAGTTACAGGAACCTAGCAATGCCCACACAGATGACTTGGTCAAGCAAATTGGCAGTTGTTTGGGTCTATAGTCAGGAGTAAGAAAGAGCACAAACAAGCCAGTCTTGCTCTTTTTTTCTTCCCAATCTCTCCAGCTACAGTAAATCAGATTGCCTGACAATTTTTTTGTGTGCTGCATCTGAATCTAATGCCCTCAGCCTAGAAATTTCCATTATATCACTCAGCGTATGGCAAGAGCAATACGCTTCTCTGATTAGTGAAGCTGAAGAGCAGAAATGAATCACCACACCTTTGTATTCTAGAACATGGGTCTGGGATGAGTGAATGCAGGAGGTCGGCCAAAACACAACCCCAGGGACTCAATTCTTAAATGATTTAAAATCAACATAAGCCTGGAGACTTTTCCTGAAAAAATATCCCCATTTAATAGGCAATAAGGAGAGGGGTGAGTTGGTAGGGCTAAGGAAAGCGCTGGGAAGACACCTGCTTCTGATGATCCTTTGCTCAGTTTCCCTCCCTGTAAAATGGAGCCACTTATCATGATCTGCTCTCAGGGGGCTGTCAGTGTGAGCAGCATATTTTAGAAAATGGCTTAGAAAATACCTTACAACAAGTTAAAGGCAACTTCACAGGGACAAGCCTTGGGCTTTATACCATACAAGGAGAAAATAACAGACCTAGTCTCCCAGATCAGCTAAGCTTCCAACCAGGAAATCAGGAACTACTGTGGCTTTTCTCAGAAAATGGGAAGGAATGTAGAGGCTCTTATAAGCCAACTGGAATAAAAGCTAGTGTGCTCAACTTTCTATCGTTCGAGGATCAGGTAGAGCAGGAGAGAATGTTAAGAACGTCTGGAGAGTGGGAGAAAGGGCATATCGAGGAATTTGCATAAACTAATAACAAATAGGCTTAGAAGGACACTTAAAGGTTATCTCATCTAATCCCCAAATCAGATCCCCTACCCGCTCATTCCATCAGCCGATTGTCATGTCCTTGTATGAAAGTTTCCCGTGACAAGGATTTACTGTTTCTTGTTAGTTTTGCATATCTTGCATCATTATAGATTGTTTACCAAATTTCCTTCATGAATCATGATTGCAATGAGACTCCTTATCTCCTAAACCATCCTCTTTGGATGTGCCCATTGGTCTGGGTCCCTGATGAGGTGTGTCACTCAGTGCTCCAAAGAGAGCCTAACCACCTGTGAGCAGCCTTGAACTGCTATCAGCTGACTTCTTCACTTCCCCTTTTGCCTCACCCCTCACCTTCCCACCTGTGTGCTCCGAGGGGGGAGGGTGGGAGGATGGAGGCAGGGAACGTGGTGTTGATGATGGCTTGGTAGTTGAGACATGGCCTTGCCTTTTTAGCTTTAACCTCCACACTGACCATTTTACCTTCTCTCTAAAGGGGTTGTATGCCTGCTTTTTGTGTTTGTGACAATTGTAAAGTTGAACATTCTGCAGACTCTGGTTGACAAATATATTCTACAGCTGAAATTCTCCCGGGTGAAACCTGACAGTCACAGCAGGTCAGAAAGTATGTCTTGGCTCAACACTGCATAGTTTCTATAGTGCAGTGGTTCTGCAGGGTGGTCCTTGGGCCAGTGACATTAGAACTTATTAGAAAAGGGAACATGTTAGAAATGCAAACTATAGGACTTCACCCCAATCCTGTTGTATCAGATACTTCTGGGCTGCAGCCCAGCACTCTGCTTTAACAAACCCTCCGGGTGGTTCTGATTTGAAATCAACAAATAGAGGGGATACTATTGGCGCCTCACCCACATGCACCCATATAGCCTGTGCACTCATTCCTAGCTACCGTACTGGCTGCCAAAGTCTTGTGATGGGTCCCTTCTTGCGAGAATTGTCCTCAGCTTACCAGGAGCCTTCTTGCCACGGGAGGTGATGCAATGTACCCCCTTTCTTATCCAGAAACCAATGACTGACATAGGGTAAGAAAGCCTGGCCCATTGCCTCCAGAGAGGACTACTTTGTGCTCCAAAGCTCAGGTGGGACTAGGCTGAAACTGAGACCATGACTGTGTTGAGCTTTCATTCCCTGCGGTCTCCTGCTGGCTTCTCTCCTCTTCTGAGAGCAATTTCTCGATAAATGATTTTCAAAAGACACTGATAAAAGAAATCAAAGATGACACAAACAGATGGAGAGATATACCACGTTCTTGGATTGGAAGAATCAATATTGTGAAAATGACTATACTACCCAAAGCAATCTACAGATTCAGTGCAATCCCTATCAAATTACCAATGGCATTTTTTACAGAACTAGAACAAAAAATCTTAAAATTTGTATGGAGACACAAAAGACCCCAAATAGCCAAAGCAATCTTGAGGGAAAAAATCAGAGCTGGAGGAATCAGGCTTCCTGATTTCAGACTATACTACAAAGATGCAGTCATCAAGACAATATGGTACTGGCACAAAACCAGAAATATAGGTCAATGGAAGAGGATAGAAAGCCCAGAGATAAACCCACGCACCTATGGTCAACTAATCTATGACAAAGGAGGCAAGAATATACAATGGAGAAAAGACAGTCTCTTCAATAGGTGGTGCTGGGAAAACTGGACAGCTACATGTAAAAGAATCACATTAGACTACTACCTAACACCATACACAAAAATAAACTCAAAATGGATTAAAGACTTAAATGTAAGACCAGACACTATAAAACTCTTAGAGGAAAACATAGGAAGAACACTCTTTCACATAAATCACAGCAAGATCATTTTTGACCCACCTCCTAGAATAATGGAAATAAAAACAAATGGGACCTCATGAAACTTAAAAGCTTTTGCACAGCAAAGGAAACTACAAACAAGACAAAAAGACAGCCCTTGGAATGGAAGAAAATATTTGCAAATGAATCAATGGACAAAGGATTAGTCTCCAAAATATAAAAACAGCTCATGCAGCTCAATATTAAAAAAGCAAACAACCCAATCAAAAAATGGGCAGAAGACCTAAATAGACATACAGATGGCCAAGAGGCACATGAAAAGCTGCTCAACATCACTAATTATTAGAGAAATGGAAATCAAAACTACAATGAGGTATCACCTCACACCGATTAGAATGGGCATCATCAGAAAATCTACAAAAAACAAATGCTGGAGAGGGTGTGGAGAAAAGGGAACCCTCTTACACTGTTGGTGGGAATGTAAATTGATACAGTCATTATGGAGAACAGTATGGAGGTTCTTTAAAAAACTAAAGATAGAATTACCATGTGACCCAGCAATCCCACTACTGGGCACATACCCAGAGAAAACTATAATTCAAAAAAAGGCACATGCACTCCAATGTTCATTGCAGCACTGTTTACAATAGCCAGGTCATGGAAGCAACCTAAATGCCCACTGACAGACGAATGGATAAAGAAGATGTGGTACATATATACATTGGAATATTACTCAGCCATAAAAGGAACAAAATGGGGTCATTTGTAGAGATGTGGATGGACCTAGAGACTGTCATACAGAGTGAAGTAAGTCAGAAAGAGAAAAATAAGTATCGTATATTAACGCATATATGTGGAATCTAGAAAAATTGTACAGATGAACCAGTTTTCAAGGCAGAAATTGAGACGCAGATGTAGAGAACAAATATATGGACACCAAGGGGGGAAAGCCAGGGGTGGGGGGCGGGTGGTGGTGGTGGGATGAATTGGGAGATTGGGATTGACATATATACACCAATATGTATAAAATAGATAACTAATAAAAACCTGCTGTTTAAAAAATTAAATTAAAAAAATAAAAGAATCCCTGACTCAGGCTGTGCTGCTCAGAAACTTAATCACCCAAGTGAGTTAAGACAATCACCCAAGTAAGGGAAGAATTGAAGGATTTATGAAGATACTTAAGAGTCCCATATGGGTACCTAAAAATATCTAGATAATTCGTAGAATGTGATTTTTACTAGCTTTTGGGTGTAAACATAGCCTGGGAGATGTTCCATCACAAGCATAGGGAGGAAAGCCAGGGACAGAGTGGTCCAGGGACAGAGTGGTGACACTGAATTTCTTTAACGCAGGAAGATGGCTGACCCAGTGCTTAGTCTTGCTGTACTTCATGAGTTTGTTCTCGCTCTCCAGTGAGGCTGGCGATGAAGGGCTTTTGGCAGATAAGCAGAATGAATCACAAGGAGCTTAAATGATGACAGAAAGTCAGTTGCTGAATAAAAATGAGATTCCATTCCCAGCCAGGTATCTACCACCACCAACAGCTCAGCCCTTCTGATGATCTAGTGACATTCATTTGGAGAAAATCCTCACCCCTCAACAGCTACTTTCCTAGAATTGATAGGGGGAAATTTTGGCAAACTAGACAGGCTCAATAAAATAAGAGATTAATACCTAACATTTAGCATAATAAGCGATTGGATGCCTTCATCAAACTTTGCTGTTTGCCTGGAACAAAGTGGAGATTTGACAATTATCTGGATTATTTGAGCCATGTGGCTTCAGGTACCAACTTCTGGGAATCTCTTGAGTTGGGTCTGAAGAGATGCTGCTGCACTGAAACTAGAAGATGGGGAGGGCCTCTCCTTCAATAATTAAGGTGACTTATATGGTCAGGGCTTGTGCAGCTTCTGAATCCTCTAAGCACTTAGCTGGGTAGATAAGATGCTGAATCTCTCGGTCACCTCTGATTCTGATTCTGGAGGCAGATTTAGCACAGTCCCCCTGTAGGGAAGTCTGTTGACTTGTAGACGCAGAGTCTCTTAGTTGTGGTGTGTGACCATGTCCTTTTGTGCTTGGCTCAGTGAATCATTCCATTCAGCAAGTGCTTTTATTGAATCCTTATTAGGTACCAGCCAGTGATCCAGGTGCTGGGGATGGAGAGATGAAAGACACAGGCAGTCCTTGATTTCATGGGTCAGGAGTGGGGAGAGAGGTAGGTGAGGCTACGTGCTGAGGAAGCACACAAGAGGGTCACTGTGCCTTGTCTGGCTGGTGGCTGGGAGAGGGGCTGACGTGATTCTTGAATAATTTTGATGGATAAGAAAAAGGGCCAGAAAAGAGAAAGGATGGAGTGGGGAGAAGAGAAGAGGAACTAGAATATCATCCTAGGCAAATGGACCAGGAAGGAGAGGTGAAACACAAGTAGATCCTTCTGGCTGAAGTTCCAGGTGGGTGTTGGGGGGTAAGGGGACAAGTACCCAGTCTGGGGGGTGGGGAGGAAGGGACCAGAGGACTGAGGGCCTGGGATGCCATGGACAGCCCTGCAGACTTTATCCTAGAGGTGACGGAAAGTCATGAGGGTATTAATCAGATGAGTGACAAAATCAGATTTTAGAAAAGGTCTTTATGCCAGCAGCATGGAGGATGGAGTGAACGGAAACAGGTAGTGAATCCAGGGAGAGCAGATAGGAGACTCATGCTGGAACCCAGGAAAGAAACAAGGAGAGTTCAAATAAGGCAGGATGCCTTATTCTGTATCAGAAAGATCTTTTTAAAATCCAAGCTCCTCCTAATTGGAGCTTGTGTGATCTATGACATGTTACCATACCCCTCCAAGTCTCGCTTTCCCCATATGTAAAATGGTTTAATGAGTACTTACCTCATAAGGTTGTGAGAATTAACTGTAAAGTGCTTGGTGCAGTGCCTAAAATGCAGTAATCGCTAAGAACTGGTGTCCTTATTCTTGTTCTTGTTCTTATGCATCCATCCTGATTTAGATAGTCTCCCTAAAAGCAGTTACTAAAACAAAGACTTGGGTGCAGGAAGTTTATTTGGGAGCTGATCCCAGGAAGTACAAGCGACAGAGTGGGGAAAGTGAGACAGAGCAGGGGGACAGCCAGTGAAGGGGGTCTGGCTGAGTAGGATGCTGCTGTGAGCAACCGGGGTTCAAATTCACTTGAGACCCTCAGGGGAACTGTGTAGAATACAGCTCAGAGTTTTCCTTCCAAGGGATGGGAAAGCTGGGATATTTATCCACCACTGCCTGTCCCTAATGGGCTGAGGGACAGTTCTTAAACCCCCGTGTTTCCAGACTGCCCTGTGTACAAGCTGACCAAGCTTCTGTGGCCCCAACACTGGTGGACCCCCAAGCTCTCAGCAAGTCTCAAGCTGCAGAGGCAGATGCCTGGATGGAGACAGTCATAGGGCAACCAGAAGCATCCACTGCAGCAGAAGTGAGTGCAGAGGGCAGCAGTGGGGCTGTGAGTAGAGCATCCTACCTGCCACAGTGGAGTGAAGGGACAATTAAACAATATTTAGGAAATGGAATCAACAGACCTTGGTGAGTGGAAGGAAGAAATTCGATGGTATCTTAAAATGACTTTAGTATTTGGGGTTTGGTCTGAAAACTGCAGAGTTTAAAACAATTGCCAGAGGGGTAGATTTTTGGTAATGATGCCAGGGAAGGGAGGATGATTTGGATTTGGACATGTCAAGTCCGAGGTGTCTGTGATCTAGCCAAGTGTCATACTGGGCTGGAAAATGGAATTTTCCTAATTCCCCATTAAACTATGCAGGCTTCACTTTGACTTGTTGGAATTTCTTAAACAAGTTTTGAGGGAGTAAATCTCACACTCTGATAACGAGTGAAGATTTTTTCCGTCCTTGCTACAAGAGCACATTTAATCTGGTGGTTTAAGTGATGGCTTTTAAAACAGCCTGTTGTCTCTTTCGGCCTGCTCTTCTCTTATTAGGTGACTTTGAACCTGTTGGTGAATTCCACTGCAGATTATTTCCCCTGAAGAAACAGAAAGATAAATACTCTCTTGAGTTATTGCAGAGCTATTGAAACCTAGACAGCATTTTCAAAACCCTTCTGAGTTGTTGCAAAGCACAGTGCCCCATCAAGTACTATATTACTTTGCTTCAGTTTGCCTTCAAAACTTACAGCATTCCAATTATCTGTTGTTACTGAATTCAGTACTAAACTGAATATGCTTATTTTCTAAAATGGAATTTTTGGATGATAAAAACTTATATTTGCTGTGTGAGATAAACCAGATATTTAGCTAATTGTGGCATGGAACTCATCCTAATTATATATATACATATTTTTTTCTTTCCATGTGCATGTATATTTGTGTGTGGAGACATGCATCCTGTTTTTGCTGTTTCAGAATGCACTTTTCAATAGATGTCGAAACCACTTACATTTTAATTTTCTGAAGTGGTTTCTTTGATGGATATTTTATTATAAGAAGTGTGGCACATCCAGGTCAATGGGGCCAGACATAAAAAAGTGAAATAGATAAAGTCTGGCTCTAGTTTTCTCTTTCAAGGTGACCTCCCACTCCCCCAAGCGCCTTCCATGTCCCAGTGCTCACTGCGATGGTGCCCCAGGGTTGTAGGCCTCCACCTCCAAAGACAGACTTGTGGCACCATCACAAACCCCTAAGGCTTGTGAGTTTGCTTGTGATGTTCATGTAACCATACTTGCTTGTAAAGTGTTGACTATGTATGAGGCCCTGGTCTACACAGTGATAGTGAAAGAAGCAAAGAGAGCAAACCAGTGTCAGAACAAGGCCAGAAATCCTGAGTCTGTTTCATCTTCCTCAGTGGGTGGGGCTGCACTGATAGAGACTGGCTCCAAAGGAAGGCAAGGAAAGAGGAAGATAGAATGTATTACTATAGGCCAGGCGTGGTCCTAAGTGTTCTGCATATATATTATCTCATTTAATTTAATAAAGCAATATATTTTCTTAAAAATATGCTTGAGAATCAACACTTCTCAAGAAAAGCAGAGAGCTTCTTCCATCTAGTTCCTGTTTCTCTGAGAGGTCCTATGGCTGACTCTGAGATGAGTCCCCTTCCCTCTTTTTTTTTTTTTGTTTAAACAAATGATTTTAAGGACTGAATTATGTTTTGATTTTTTTTTAAAGTTCCAAGCAAAATCAGGCCTTCTAATGGTCATTTCTCTAAGGGAAAAACAGGACAGTGAAGTCATGATGATTTTGAAAACTGAATTTTGGGGACAATGAAATAGTTTGCACAGCACAAAATAAAATAATGACAATGACATTATTTTACTTTTGAAGGACAAGAACCGGCAAACGCATTCAGAGATTGGAGGCTTTCAGGCTGCCATTGCGGGATTATTCATTTTTCTGCTCTGCATTTGGTGAGATTGGCTCAAGAATAAAGCTTTGGATGTTATAATAGGTCTAGCTGGGGTCTCTCCACTGGGGTTTGGTCATCACGGTTCTGTAGCTGTCTGGTAACTTGGCCATATCCAGCATTTTCTTCCAGAACCTGAAGTCTGTTTGGGCTCTCTGAGATCGTAAGGCTCATGTTCAGCTCAGCTGCCTTCAGAAACCACTGAACTTTGCACAGGTCGTGGGTGGTGAAGCACTTGTGTGTGCCCACCCTGCTGTTCAGCTTGGGGCCACCACTGGTTTCAATTATGACTTCAACAGGCAGCTCTGAGGGCTCCTCTATTCATACAGAGCTTCGCTCTCCATAATCAGTAATAAAGGAACACAGGCACTTCACAAATATAAAGTGCTAAACAATAATCAGTCAGTAAAGGCAATGCATTGGGACTTTTCTACTTAACTCTTTGTTTCTTTCAAGTTAAAAAGAAAAAAAAATCATTGTTTCTTTTATTTTCTTGCCTTGAGTAATCTGGGTTAAATCTCATCCTGGCCACTTACCAGCTGTGTGACTTTTGGATGTTTTACCTAAACTCTCTGTGTCCCAGTTTCCTTATCTGTAAAATGGAAATAATGATAGTTCCCATCTCATGGGGGTTATTTGAGGAATAAATGAGATAATTCATGCAGAATATCTTTGTAAGGAGCTCCGCTCATATAAAAACTTGTTCAGTAAGTGTTAGCTCTCATTATTATTATTTTAATTTCAAATAAAATGAATGCATAGAGTGTAAGACATAGGTATAGGTCTTTTGAGTGTGTTTTTTAAAAAAAACCTCTGTTACGCACATTTTCAAACAGAAACACACAAATAGATTGGTATAATCTTCTCCACTCATACACACACGTACCAATGCTAGCATTGACCATGATCAATATATTTTTCAATCTCATTTCATATAGTCTCATGTTTTCTTCTAGAATATTTTAAAACACATCTCAAGCATCATGTCTTTTCACCCATAAGTTTGAGTCTCTTTTTGATATTAAAATCCTTAATATTTAAGGTAAGAGCTTCTTGGGACTATATCTTCTTAACTTTAAACCCCAGACCCTAGAGGAGTTACTGCAGTTAGGAAACGCTTTTCAGATGTTTGTTTAATTAGTGAATGAACAGTCCAAACTCAGCTTTCCTCCACTTTTTGGTAGATGCTCCATAAATATTTGTTGAGTAAATAAATGAGGGCAGGAATTTTATAGAGTGCCTGATGTATATGGAGGTGCATATGTTTTACAAAAGCAACAAATATTTTTAATACTTGGATGAGACTCCAATACTTGAAATCCCACAGGTTTACTGTTGCTGTGAACATTAATAATGCCCAAATAATTAGCACTTGAAAGAAGGTTTAATTCTGGTACTCAGATTTTTTGTGAACGCCTGACTGTCGGTAAGTTCACAAAAAGCAATTAGCAGATTCTTCAAACACATGACAAATCCTTTATTACTCTGCTTTTAAGTGACATGGTTTACAGAAAACCAAATGTAATTAAATAACATTGAACTTAAAATCTACCACAGACTCAAGATATACAAGTTATACTTGGCAAGGCAAAACTTCTCAAACACTAGGTTGTTTCGGGTGAAAGATAAATTTCCATTAAGTAATTACAACGTGTTTTGTTTTTTTGTCTTACAGACAGTTCCTTTGGCAATAACTTGCACTTTAGCTGTTATTATATAAAAATATAACAAAATTTCATTATGTACAAACATTACATTACACCATGTACAGGTTAAAAACACTAAGAAAATGGCAAGCCACAAGGGAAATTAAAGTCAATAGCATGATAAGAATTAAATACTGCACACATTTCATAAAAATTACATTAACTACATTTTTGTTTGCAAATACCAAACAGTACCAATGTGATTGGAAATAGCTTCCAACAACTTCGTTTTAAGGCACATCTTGCATATTTCTATATACAACACTGAAACCAGTCAATAACTTAGGGGCTTCTTGGAGTGACCTGTGTATGCGTGACAACATGCAGCATGGGATTACACATTTTCATTGTCTTCCTTCTTTGGGGACAGGTACCTGCCAGGGGAGGACTCATAGAGGGGTACCCCAATCTCCTGCAAGTCCGGGAGCCTCCCTGGACGAGGAGGGGAGAGCAGAGTGACTGTCCTGTCATAGTCTCTGTGTAGCACTTTCTCATAGACGCTCTGCAGCCCCACTGTTTTGGGCAGCTGGGCCTGGTAGTAATTGTCCCTACGCAGAGGATCCCGGGGCAGGGACGTGCTCTTACAGAAGGTCGACATCTGGGCTGGGGGGTGAGTGGAAGCATGTGTGCTGGGCCCTCCAGCGCAGGAGGGGCTCCAGCAGCGGTCCGAGTGGCCCAGGATCTTACACTCCGCGGTGCACGCCCACAGTCCTAACATAAAAGAGAAAGGGAGAGGGCATGATGATTACTGAGATTACACACACTGTGCCTCCATCTTCAAAGTGTCAGACAGCGTCAGGACGGCTGAAAAGGAAAGCGTGTAAGAAGATGAACGCCCTGATTCCAGATTTGAAATGAATATTGGTTCCTACAAAGCCACTTTAATACGAAGTTGGCTCAGCTTTAGCTGGAAGCAAACAACAACAACAAAAAATTGATAAGCAGAATTTCTCTTCTCAGATGGCAACCTAACAGGATGGGAGTCTGGTTTATTTTAGGTGGTGGAGCTGCCTCGACTTGGCATTTTGAAATTCATGTTTGAGGCAGGCCGGAATCCGGAACTCAAGGACAGAAAAAAGTGAGAAAGAGGGAGGGGGTCTGGGAATGGAGATTGAGAGGAGAGGCTGTTGCAGAAACGGAGGGAGAGAAGGAAGGCTGAATGTGCAGGAGAGAGGAGTCCTCACCACTCTGCATGTGGTTGATGAGATCCTTCTTCAGAGCGTCCCCGCTGATGTCGGAATCGCTATCGTTGAAATCACTGTCCCCTTTGCCGCTGTCTTTGCCGCTGAACTTCTCCGCTTCTCGGCC
This sequence comes from Mesoplodon densirostris, assembly GCF_025265405.1. NCBI lineage: Eukaryota > Metazoa > Chordata > Mammalia > Artiodactyla > Ziphiidae > Mesoplodon > Mesoplodon densirostris. Next base: position 25,868,654 of record NC_082677.1, read on the forward strand.
GGAGATGGTGTTGAAAGAATGTCCTTTCCAGACAGCCACAGGGGGCGCCGGCTCCTTTCCGAAACCAGGGGAGGCGCCGTAGGGCTGCAGCAGGGAATGGGGAAAGCAAGCAGGGGTGAGGGTTGGACAAGAAACAAAAACACGAGTGCGACAGGTTAGGCCTCTCCCACGCACGCATACCCAGACCCCTCCATCCCTTCCCCCAGCCTGTCCGCGGAGCACCGAGCGGGGCGCCCAGCCGAAGGAAGGCCTCACCTCGGCGTGCGCGCCGCGGAGCCGCTGCTGCCCCTCGAAGTGACAGGAGCTTTCCCCGGTGGCACTGCCGCCCTCCGAGCCCGGCACTTCGGCCGCGGCGACCGCGGGCGGGGGCGCGTCGGCCGCGGGGCTGCCAAAGGGCGCTTTGCCGCTGCCAGGGAAGGTGAGCACGTCGAACATGTTGGGCCTGGGCCCGGCTCCCCGGGCGGCCTCCTCCGGGGAGCCGGGAGCCGAGGCTCCGCCGCCCGCCGCCCCGGGCCGCTCTTCCCGGCGGGGCCCCCCTTTGCGCACCTCCTTCTTGCGGCGGTTGCAGGTGGTGGCGATGGCGATGATGGCGGCCAGAAGCAGCGTGCAGCTCCCGGCCAGCACGATGATGACGATCAGCGGCGTGTCCCACTGTAGCGCCGGCCCCGACGTAGCGAGCCGAGAGCCGGGAGGGCGAGAGCGCTCCGAGTTCGCTGCACTGGCTGGCGACACCAGCCCGCGCCCGCCGCCTGCTGTCACCACGAAGCTGACAGTGGCGGTGGTGGAGAGCGGGGGCCGGCCGCCGTCGGATATGACCAGCAACGCCCGGAACACTCGGCCGGGCGTCTCCTGAGATAGGTCGCCGGTGAGCACGATCTCCCCCGTTCGGCTGCCGATGGCGAAGGCTTCTCGCGGCTCTTGCTGTAGCAGGTCGAATGCCAGCTCCCCGTTGGCACCCTCGTCTGCGTCCCGGGCCTGCACGCGCGCCACGGCCGTGTCCCTTGCCGTGCGCCCGGGGACCGCCACTTCCAGGGAGCCGTTGGCCGGTGCCGGGTGCACTAGGACCGGTGCGTGGTCGTTCTGGTCAAGCACCCGCACTTGCACCAGGGCACTGCTGGAGAGCTGAGGGGAGCCGCCGTCGCTCGCCTGGATGCGCACGTCGAGCTGGCGAAGCGTCTCATAGTCGAAGCTGCGCAGCGCGTAGATGGCCCCGGTAGCTGGGTCCACCGAGACATAGGTGGACACGGCGCCCCCAGCGCGGCCCACCTCGGCCTCCAGCAGCCGGTAGGTGACCTGGCCGTTGCGGCCAAGGTCCGCGTCCCTGGCGGACACCGTGGCCAAGTAGGCCCCGGGCGGGTTGTTCTCACGCACCGACACCTCGTAGACCGGCCGCGTGAAGAGCGGCTCGTTGTCGTTCTCGTCGCTCACCCGCACCAGGTAGGGCCGCACGGTGCGCAGCGGGGGCGCGCCGCGGTCCTCGGCCACCAGCGTCAGGTTGTACTCGGCGATGCGCTCGCGGTCCAGCGACCCCGCGGTCACCACCAAGTAGCTGCCCGCGTAGGCCGGCTGCAGCCGGAAGTGCTCGTGCCCATAGAGGGCGCAGCGCACCTGCCCATTGGCTCCCGAGTCCCTGTCCGAGGTGCTGACCAGCGCCACCAGGCTCTCGCGTGCCGCCCCCTCTGGCACCAGCGAGATGGCTCCGGCCTCTGGCGTCCCGGGCCCGGTCGACGAGGTCGCGTCCGCACCCCCGAGAGCAGCGGCGGCGGCGGCGAAGGGCGAGGCGACAGGCGCGCCCGGGGCGGCCAGCGGGGTGATGGCGATGTCCGGCGCGTTGTCATTGACGTCGCGGATGCGCACGATGACCTTGCAGGTGGCGGCGCGGGGTCCGGGGCCGCGGTCCTGCGCCCGCACGTCCAGTTCGTAAGTGTCCTGGCGCTCGTAGTCCACGGGCCCGGCCAGGGTGAGGCGGCCCGAGCGCGGGTCGAGGCGGAAGAGGCGGCGCGCCTCGGGCGGGGTACGGGAGCCGAAGGCGAACACCACGTCGCCGTTGGGGCCCTCGTCGGGGTCCGCCGCGTCCAGGTCGAGCAGTAGCGAGCCCACGGGCGCGTCCTCCGCCAGCTCCACCTCGGCCACGGCGCCCTGCGTGAAGGCCGGGCTGTGGTCGTTCGCGTCCAGCACGCGCACACTGAGGGCGGCCGTGGCGGAGCGCGGCGGGCGGCCTCCGTCCTGGGCCACCAGCTCCAGGTTGTAGGCGGCCTGGCTCTCGCGGTCGAGCTCCTGCAGCAGCACCAGGTCGGCGCACTGGACACCGTCCGCGCGCGTCTGCAGCTCCACGCGGAAGGGGCTGTGCGGCTCGGCCAGGCGCACGCTCTGCAGCCCATTGGCGCCCACGTCCTCGTCCACCGGCACCTCTAAGGGTATGCGTGTGCCCACGGCCGCGCCCTCGGACACCTCCACGGGAATCTGGGCCCGGGGAAAGCGCGGCGCGTGGTCATTGACGTCCCTCACCTCCACTTCCACGTGCACCAGCCGGAACTGCTCCTGCGAGAAGCTGACCACGTCGAAGGCCAGCACGCACTGCGGGGCCTGGCCGCACAGCCGCTCGCGGTCCAGGCCCGCGTCTCCGACGGTCAGCTGCCCGTCGCCCTCGCGCACTCGGATCAGCGAGCTGTTGAACTGCTTCATCAGGCGGAAGCTTGTGTCTCCGGACACTTTCATATGCAGGTCTTCAGCCAGGGTCCCGATGACCGTTCCGGGGGCATCCTCCTCGAAGGTGCTGTATCGCACTGTCTTGCTCTGGGCCACGGAGAGCACCCAGCAAAGGCTGAAGAGCTGCAAGGGGAAGAGGCAGGGGATGCCCCCGCGCCTCGCTGGACTCATGCCGCCAGCCCCAAGCGCTATTACAAAAGGCTGAGGGAGCGATTCCTGTCTGGTTTGGAGGTCTGAGCGTGAGTCCCAGGGTCCCCAGAGCACGCTTTTTGCGAGGCGTGTGCGGGAGAAGTCTGCAGGCTGCAGCTTGGAGGTGCCGGCGGACTCTGAGGACGCGTGGATGCCTCTCACGGCCCACACCTCTCCCTCCCCTTTTCTCGCTGAAGCTGCGCCGCCGAGCGCCGCCTCCCCTCTTATAGCCGCCGATATGCAAATCATCCGAACCGGGCAGCCAATGGCGGCCTGGTCCTCGCGCAGCTCCTACACCAGCCTCTGACAATCCCTTTAGTGTGGAAAGGCTTAGAAGGGAAAACAAGAGATGAAAATTAGGGAATCTTTCCTTTGTTTCTTTAACTCCTTTTGCTTTTTTTTCTTTCCTGTCAGCGCTCTGCCTGTAGAGAAGTGGGCACGGGTCGCCGGGCGTTAAAGGAGCGGACGGTTTTGTTAATTGTGCCCCTCCGGTGCTGGCTGCTTGAACTGACAGCCATCATATGGGATTTCGCCCCAGTGTCTCGGGACCCCGCGCTCACTCTCTGCGTTTTGCACTTTGGAGGCTTTGAAACCGCTCACGGCCCCCTCTGCACAGACTTATTCTGCCGGGTGAGGCTCAGTTCGCGTTCTTTCCCAGCTTCCCACGGCGCTCGGAAATAGCCTCTCGATTTAGGAGCCCGAAGGATAAGGGAAAATTGATTTTATTCAAATTTGTGTACGTAGTTGTGTTTTGCTCGTGTGAGCCCCGGTGATCAGAGCTGCTACTTCCTTTTGCTCTGCGACGTGTTAGTATGCATGTCATTGTCCAAATGGCTTTCTTAAGCCCTGGGCGCTAGCAGACAAGGGGGAAAAAGTTCCAAATAGGATTTAGCATAAGCTTGAGGAGATTTGGAAAGGTTTCAAAGATCAGACTGTATCAAAGGCTTATGAAGCCCTCGTTAGTAGTGGAAATAGAATGGCGTGGCAGGCGATCCCATTGGAGGCCCCAATGTCTGTATTATTTAACTGTGACAAGCTAAGAGGAGAGAAAGTTGAACAGTTTCCACAGCGGAGTTGGGCTAACTTGAATATAATGAGCAAACGCCACATGTATCCATTATGTTCCTCTATTCATCCCCAATCACTACCATAGCTCTCTGGCTAAACGGTGATGGGCGCTGAATTCCACACAATACATGGCTCGTATTAAAGTGCATTTAGAGAACTTTCCCTCCTGATGCCTTGTTCCGCCTATTTAGAGGATTTTCTTTCTGTTCTAATAGGGCCGCTCTGGGAAGCAATACTCATCCCGTTCCAGAAGAACAAAATCACAGCATGACGTTGAAACCTGGCACGAACCTGGGGGAACTTAACCATCTGCCTTGCCTACTAAAGTGTGGAGCTTCGGCATTGCCAGCTCTGGGCTGGGCGGGTCTCCCGGCTGCTCAGGCGTTGCGCTGCCCGCACAGGTATTCCTCCCTCCCCCTAGCATCCCTGAAGACCAGGGAGATGGGGCTCCAAACCCGAGCAAGACAAATTCTTACTGAAGAGATTTATTGAGCAGGCTATGCAAATACACACGGAGGAGAGGTAAAAAAAAAGTCACCCACAGGGAGGTTTTTTTTTTTTTAATTTAAGGCAATGGATTTGATAAGCAGACATTTACCAAATGTTCTTCTGAACCCTGATTATAGTTCAGCTGTCAACACCCTATCTGTGTTTTCCTTTCCCTCAAACCCGAGGGGACGTGTCTGGGGTCTTTTCAGAAGAGTTACAGAAGTCCTCCCAGAGTAGGGAGACCAAACAGGGAGCTGGGTGGGCAGTGAGGGTGGAGAAGGATGGCGGAGGGGCTCTGGAGTTGCCAGAGGGCAAAAAATGCAGCCCAAACATCATAAGAGCTCTTATGAGACTGGGGAGGGGGGATGCGCTGGACTGTGGATAGCTGGGGGCTTCCTCAGGGCGATCTTGCCTCTCGGTTCCCTTCCCTGCCTCCTCCACCTCGTGGGCCTGGTAATGCTCAAAGTAAAGAGGCCAGGCACAGCGGACGCGCCGGAACGTGGAAAGGGCGACGCCCCCTACGGGAGCCCAATTCCCAGCTTTCTCTTCCACTTTTCCCCCCTCTCACCTGCCATTGAATAGCTTGCTCTCTCTCTCTGCTCCAGCCCAAGAGACATTTCTCGGAGAGTATGAGCAGACGAAAGAGCTTTCCGTCTTCCATACGAGCCCGTAATACTCCCACCCCGGCCCGCTGGTGACCTTTGGCGCTCCCAGGTTCCTGCACTCGCTCCTCAACCCCGTGCCGGGCCAGCCCGGACGCGGACAGATTCCAAGCTCGGCAGTCGGACAGCGGCCTCCCCACTGCCGCTAGTGTAGCCGCGAGAGTTCAGGTCAGTGTGATGCCGCTGCCGAGCCCAGAACAGGGTAGGAGGAAGGATGGAGAGGGCGGTGGGGCCGGAGTCGCAGAGAAAGGGTATCTTCAGCTGCCCCCGTGAGTAGACACTTGCGAAGAGCCCGCCCGCGAGTGGCTGGGAGACGCAAGTGCGCCCCCTGCGCCCCCGCGCCTCTTAGTTCTGGGCTGGACCGCTGGAGCCCAGCAGCGCGCTGTTGACATTTGGGTTTTTGGCTTGGCGGGAGAATGGGAACTACCTAATATTTTTACTCAAAGCGCTTGCACGTCATCATGCTCATTCTCAAGACTGAAATAAACAAAGGAGTGCAGGTTGTGCGGTGGGGGAGGTGGGGGGAGCAGGCAAAAGCCAAGAGGCGGGAGGAGGGATCTGGCGCGGCTAGTATCCCAAAGCATCTTATCCGCTGCCAGCTCCTCGGCCGCTCCAAGTGGCCGCGACAGCGGCGGTGCCGGGGAGCGCGGAGCGCAGAGCCCTGTGCAGGGAGTCGGGGAGTAGGGCGGCGAGCAACTGCCGCGGCTGGCGCGCGGAGGCCTTTCCGAGCCGGCCGTAGGGGTGTGAAGGCACGCGAGCAGAAAGAGCTCCGGGCCTGCAGCCTCCAGATTATGGAAATACGATTTAAAATAGCGCACCAGCGCCTACAGCAACTCCCTCGGGAAGCCAATTGTCCGAGGAGGCGGGGCCGGAGGCGGAGGGGGAAGGGATCGCCGCTCGCCCTCCCCCGGCGCTGATCCGGGCGCCACAAAGCCGCTCAAATCGACTTGTTATCATACCAAAGGCCAGCGTTGGCTCAAAGGAGCCCCTTTCTTTGGGTTTTAGCAACTTCGCCGGCAACTGTCTCGCAATCCTGAGAACAAACACGGCCCCACAATGGCCGGCGTTTCCTCGGCATGCAAATGTTGCGGACTCGGCAAAGCTGGGTTTCTGTTACCGAGCCTAATGCCCGCATTGTGAAACTCGCGTGCAGACCCCGAGATTGACACGGGCGTCACGTGACGGATTAGGGCTCCAGGAAAGTTTTCTAAGCAGCGACAATGAGGGGGCTCAGCCTGATCCGATATCTTCCACAGTTTAGCGGGAAAGAAAATCGGGATATATTCTCATATGTAATAGGATTATCTTTTCCATTTCAAGTTCTATACAGCATGCAATTTATTTTTAATTAGGATTATATCTACCACGAAAAGGACTTTGCTGGAAAGTGTAATTCTAAGGATGGATGGGGACAGGGGTTATTTGTTTCACCTTTTAACTTAAAAAAAAAAAAAAAAAAAAGCCAGGGCCCATCGTCTTTCCTCCAACAGGCTCACTGCATCGGATAAACCTTACAGGGAAGTTTGCAGCAAGTGCAAATCCAAGCAGAGAACAGAGACAGCTCTTCAGAGGCATCCAGTTCATTCTTGTAACCAAAGCACACTTTGTAGATATCTCTTAGAATTACTAAGTCGCTGGGTTTTCTGGGGTTTGCTCTCTAGAAATGGAACCAAGATCTTTTCTACACTCCAACTGCTTACTTCATATTTTAGAGAAAGATCCCCCACCCCCATGTTGATCTGTTAATACTGGCATAGTGACTTTTAAACGTTAATATCACACCGCAGAGCAACATCCTCTACAGCCCTGATTCAAACTCAGCAGTCAGACAATGAGACAGTTTGGGGGTGAAGGTAACTGTTGTTTAAACTTTGATTTTGGATTGGTCCCAGTGCCTGATGCTCACAAACCCTGGACCATTTCCAGGTCCCAGGCCACCCATCCTTTTGTTTGTTCTGTGTATCAGGATGCTCTGGGAAACCCACTTAACCTGAAAAGAAACAAAACACGGCTGTTGACTGCAGGCTCTGGAATCATCCTGCTTAGGTTCAGATCTGAACATTATTATTGATTTGCTGGATGACCGTGGGCAAGTTACTTGATCTCTCTGTATCTTAGCTGCTTTATCTGTAAAATGGGGATAATAATAGTACCTTGTAAGATTGTCCTGAGGACTATGTAAGATAATATAGTATCAGGTGCTTAGGAAGCCCTGAATACCGGTTAGTTATCCTTTCCTTTTAAAGCACAGGGGGAAAAAAAATCACAGGCCATATAATCTAAACGTCTTATTTTATAGGTGAGGGATTTGTTCAGAAAGAAAGAAAAAAAACCCCTCCCATTTCTTGTCTACATTGCTTTGGCTTCCTGACCCCCACCCCTGCCCCCTTTCTGGAAATAATAATAGACATAGTGGTAGGTGTACAGATCCCAAAAGAAGGAGAAAGTGGTCATGTGAGTGTTCAAGTAACTTTAACGCCCTCATGTCATTTCAGAATCTTTTGGTCCCTTGCTGTCTTATTGAGATCAGATGATGGCAAAAAGGAATTTTCAGTAAACTTTTTCACCACTCATTTCCACAAAAGCCATGTATCATGATTGAAACCACTTACAGATACAAATATTTAGTGGACAGTGACCCATAATTCTGGGGGAGCAGGAATATTCAAAAGACTTTCCCTCGTAGGATGCCCAGGAGCATGAGGTAACCTCCTATGACTTACATGGGACTGATGTGTAAAAAATGTTTGAGCCTGTGCTTCCCCTCTGTGTTGGTCTCCTAGGGCTGCAATAACAAATATCACGGATTGCATGGTTTAAACAACAGAAATTTATTTTCTAACAGTTCTGGAGGGTGGAAGTCCAAGATCAAGGTGCAGGTGAGATTGATTTCTCCTGAGGCCTCTCTCCTTGGCTTGCAGATCCTCACATGGCCTTTTCTTTGTGTGCACTTGGCCCTGCTATCTCTTCCTCTCCTTAAAGGGGACACTAGTCGTATTGGATTAGGGCCCCACCCTTATGATCTCATTTGACCTTAATCACCTCTCTAAAGGCCCAGTCTCCAAATACGATCACATCCTGTGGTACGAGGAGTTAGGGTTTCAACATATGAATTTTGAGGGGAAACAGGTCACTTCATACACCCTCATTCTCTCAGCAAACACTACTGAGAACTTACTAAGTGACAGACTATGTGGTATGTGCTGTAGGAGCAGAGATTAAAAAACAAAAAAAATGATCCATACTGATATAAATAAATGGGAGAGAAGAGACAAATCTCTCATGAAAGATGAATACCAAACAGTTTATGCAGATATTCTCCCTTCTAGGAGGGTGAGAAGCAGTCCCCATCCTTAGGGGTGAGCTGTGCATAGGGACTTCCTTCCTAAGAGGACAGCATGGAAAAGAGGGAGAAAGAGGGACTTTACATGGAGAAACCTGACAAACACTACCTCCACCACGTGATCAAGGTCAACATCAACAGCAATAGGTCATGTGCATCGTACGTACCCTTGATAAGATGTGATGAAAATGGCACTTTATCTCCAGAACACAGAACCCCAGTCTAATTATAAGAAAAACATCAAACAAACACTAATTGAAGGATATTCTACAAGATACCTGATAAGGACTCCTCAAAACTGTCAAGGTCATCAAAAGCAAGGAAAGTCTGAGAGACTGTCCCATTTAAGAGAAACATGACAGGAGACATGACATCTAAATGCAGTGGAGTGTCCTGGAACAAAAAAAAAATGACATTAGGGAAATACCAAGGAAATCTGAATAAAGGATGGACTTTAAATAATAACAATGTATCAATATGGTTCATTAATTGTAACCACTGTACCATACTAATGTAAGATGTTAATAACAGGGGAAACTGGGTGTTGAGTTTAGGGGAAATCTTTGTACTATCATAGCCATTTTTCTGTTAATCTAAACTGTTCTAATATAAAGTTTATTTAAAAAAAGAAAAACAGGGCTTCCCTGGTGGCGCAGTGGTTGAGAGTCTGCCTGCCGATGTAGGGGACGCGGGTTTGTGCCCCGGTCCGGTAAGATCCCACATACCGCAGAGCGGCTGGGCCCGTGAGCCATGGCCGCTGAGCCTGTGCGTCCGGAGCCTGTGCTCTGCAAAGGGAGAGGCCACAACAGTGAGAGGCCCGCGTACCGCAAAGTAAATAAATAAACAAATAAATAAAAAGAAAACCAACCAAAGAAATGATAGACATTGCCGGCCAGCCCAGAGGCAGGGGAGAGAGAAGAGGGAGGAGACAGAATCAGGTGTGAGAAGTGAGACTGCTGATCACAAGTGCTGCCCGCAGTCCTTGGAGGGTGGACTGTGGTCACATGCAGGGTGCACTCCCTGCCTGTCGAGCCCAGAGGAGGCAGGGGCTTGACTGTCCTGGGAACTGGAGGTGCTCAGAGAAAGCTTCCAGGAGGAGGTGACATTTGGGCTGAGTTTTGAAGAATGAGTAGAAGTATTAGCTAAGGGGAAGGGGAAGGGGAGGTGGAGGGGTGGAGGTGAATGGGACTTTTCTTGCTCAAGGAACAGCAAGCTCAGTTGCATGAAGGTCTGAGGGCTGGGGTGCAGGGGGCCATGAGGGGCTGGGCTAGCGGCAGAGGGGTGAAGAAAACCAGGACGGGTGTGTAGGTGCTTCGTACACCGCATTAAGGAATTTCACTTTTATTTTTAAGGCAACGGGGAGCTGTTGAAGGACGTCACCCCTAATATCAGAGGGGTCACTAGAGTAAAGGGATGGGGAAAGAGGAGCAGGGAAGGGAGTTGGAGCAAAGAGCCTAACTTGGTAGACTTTGATCTGGGAGGAAGGTGAGGGGCCACCCTCTCAGGTTGCCCCTGTGGGTTGGGGAGCAGTGACTAGCTGGTTAGGAGTCCGGTAGATTCCCGAGAGACTCAGAACAGAGAGACACGGGTTGAGATGGCGCTTGCTGTCTGCGGGTTCAGCCAGAGGATTGTGTTTGCTGATGTGTCAGTCCTGCCTGCTCTTCTAGCCAGAGGTTGCCGAAGCCAGCAGTTGGGAAGAGCTGGCTGGTGAAGCTCCAGCCCTGACCAGTCCTCTGGAGATTACAGTTTCTCCTGGGAACCTTCTCTTGGATGTCTGGTTGCAAGCAGAATGCAGGTGGATGGCAGCGAGAGGGAGGGTTTTCTTTTTGTTCAGAAAGCTGAGGTTTCTCTGGGTTCAGCCAGGAGCAAGTCCGCATACCTTCTGTTGCGTGTCTGTCCAAGGCAAAAGGTAGTGGGAGGGAAGCGGGTTGTCCCACAGCTGGCCATGGCTTGGGGCAAGGATAGAGAGCCGGTCTCCCCTTATAACCCCAGGATTTCCTGTTGGGGGAGGCATTCAGAATTTCCCTGGAGCCCTTTGGTGGGAAAGCATGGGATATGGGATATGGCCTGGGCTCCTGGGACCTTGTTTCTGGTTCGTGGGCACTTTGAGGCAGAATTAGAACCGATTACAGAGTTCATGGTGGAAAAGAAAAGTTGTTGAAAACCAAAGGAACCCTCTGTGAGAAGCAAACCCCCCATAAATCTCTGCTCAAACCATGCACAAGATTTCTAAAGTTAGATAAATGGGATGGACGAATTGATTTCAGAGCCTAAAAGATGTTGCTGCAAATGTTGGGTTTTGGTATTAATAAATTCCACAGGATTCCAAAGAAATTAAAGCAGGAAGCTAGAGCCTTTTCAAGGCAGAGAGAATTTTAATCATTGATTAGTCTTTTTTTTTTTTTTTCCCCTCAAAGTCATTGTTCGGTGAGTGTAAGTGCACAAGACTTCTGATTCAGGCCTTCCTTTGCATCTGATGGCTTGAACTCTCCTGCTCTAAGTGGGTCACCATCCGCTTTTGAAATGGAAATGAAGTCTGCACAGCAGTCTCAACCTCAGAGCCCTGGGACCCGGGCCCAGTCAGGGTATGGGCAGAGTCTGGCGTTATAAATGTCTCCGTAGATCTGAGAGCAGTTTTAGGCCATTGATCTCACGTCATCCAGAATCGAGATGGAGTGGCAGCTGATAAACTGCATGGTGACAGGCTGAGGCCTTGGAAAAAAAAAATAGTCTAGATGTGGGGTAAAAAAAAAAAAGGCTGATGGATTAGTTATCGGCCTCCCAGTCCCCCTCACCCTGGATTCTTTCTGAACACTATAGAAGCATTTATTTTCAGGTAATTTTACAGTTGTCTTTTTGTCCTTCAGAGGTGCTTTGGTCTATGAAACCTCTCAGGGAGTTTAGATGAAATCATTCTTAGATGTATTGCTTGATGGTCCCCATAGCTCTGCTCTTAGGTCTAAACCCTTTGGAGGCTTTTACCTGCGGGGAACTGGGATGCTAATAACTCTCAGCAGTTAATGCTAATTTATGATTCTTTAGCAGCTAAAGAATCACTAAACGCTACTTGGTTTAACAGGGACAGGTGGGGAAAGAGGAATGTCGGTGGATGTGGGAATAGGAGATGGGATGCTCTGTGATCAATATGTAAATGAGTATTTCTTTTCCCCCAACCTTTTGGCATCCTCTCTTGATTCCAGCTCCTCCGTCCAAAGGGCAGTGTGACTCACATGTTGGTCCAAGAAGGCCTGGGGCACTTCAGAGAGATCTTGAGCAGGGGACGTGAGAAGGCCAGGGTGATGAGGGGAGTGTGGCGGATCATTTGTGTTCCAAGATGAATAAAGCTTGAATTCTTGCTGCCCCGGCTCCGAGCTCCCGCTTTGGCGTCCAGTGTGGGAACCCGAGATGGGGAAGAATGGGCTGCTCCAAGCATTGAACCCAGAGCCCTCCCGGGCACAGCCGGCTGTTTGTAGGGCATCAATCTTGCTCTGCTTTGCTTTGCTTTGCCTGGGGAGCCTTGTATAGAGAGGCCCATGGTCTCAGGGGACTGAGAAGAGGGTTGGATGGAGGGATCAGAGCCTCCACAGGGAAAAATAATGTGACAAGCTGTCAGAACATGGCGACTGGGTGACTCCTGTTCCCTCCGTGGCCAGGGGGCCCTGCCGGGTCCTGTATCCTTCAGGGCTGGGAGCAGGGAGGAGGGAACAATATAGGACGTGTGATGGATTACACACCTTTCCATCAAACCCTGGTGGAGGTTTTGCTGGACTTCTGGAAAAGGAGAAGTGGAGTGGCTTTTTCCAGGAGTGGACTGTTGTGAGTAGAATATTTTTGGAGGGGGATTCTAGTGCTAAGGAGGCCACGGAATCTATAGGGATCAGAAAGGCTGCTCACTGAAGTCAGCTGAAGAGATAGGCTTCCAGGAGGAAATTCAGAGGCAACAGCAAAATATAATTTGTTGAAGTCTGGGGTAGGAGTTCCTTAATTTGGGATAATTGTATCAGAATGATGGGCTAGGTTATGCTTCAGCAACAAACTACACCCCCCCCCCAATTTTAGTGACTTAAAACAACAGGTATATTTCTTGCTTACTCTGTACATCCATCCCAGCTGGGCTGGGGGATGGTCTATATGTTGTCTTTCCTTGAGACCTAGACTGATGGAGGAGCCACCATCTGGAACTTGCTCCTTGACGTGACAGAAGGGGGAATGCATCAAATTGTGCACTGGCTCTTAAAATTTCCACACTTCACTTCTGCTTACATTTCTTCGTTCATTTCAAAGCCCTGTACGGTAGTCCGAAGCTCCTTCTGCCTGGTTATTAGAAGGCCGGCTTGAGGGAAGAGCAGGAGAGCTGGACAAAACCTTTAGACAGGCTGAGTGCCAGGGTACAATGCTCTGAGCTGGTCTCCCCTTCTCAGGTCTTGGACAAATCATTACTTTTTTTTTGGTTGCCGCAGGAAAATAGCAGCTGGGAGAAATGCCGGTCAAAGGCATATGTGCCTCTAAATTCAAGGAAGGTCAGAAATAAATTAGAAGTGTCCTTGTGTGACACACTCCATAAAGTATAGGCTAAATTACAGCTCCAGACTAATTAGTGAGGAAATCTCCCAAGAGTGAAAGATTGAGTATTGGTAATGGGATTAAATCGTGTCCTTTTGCTGGTGCTTGGGGAAAACTTGCATAAAGTATCTTCACTAATCACCGTCTTAATGGCTTTTACTTTTACCACCATCAACTGACTACCAGGATCAAAAACTTTTTACCAAGCAACTTTCAGAGTGTGGAACTATGCTCTGCTGAAGGCTTTACAGTTGGGTTAAACCATCTGCCTTTTAGGGGGTTTACAATCACGTGGACGGAAGTACCCAGGGCATCCAAACAAATACAGAGAATAACATGAATATGGATGTTGACACTCTGGGAAGCCTGCAGAATAAATGCTTTTTTTTTTTTTTTTTTTTTTTTTTTTTTTTTTTTTTTGCTGGGTAATCAGTAAAGAGGGGCTCATGGACAATTTTAAGGAAGAATTGAACCAGGAGAATTTAGTTCATTGTTACGGTGCCATCCATAGTGGGAGGCACTGGGATATAAGCTCTTGCCCTCTAAGACATTATGGTCAGTAGAGAGGGCAGCTGCACCATTGCACATCAGTGTGATGTGGTTAGTAATAAATAATGATACCTTTAGTGAGAAATTCCCAGGAGAGAAGATCAGGTTCTAGGAGCTCAGTTAAAAAGGGGAGGAGATGGCTCGGGGAGCTCTTTGTGAGAAAGAGGGGCTATTTTAGGCCAAGCTTTGGACTTGGGAGTAAGCCTAGGGCAGGGATAATTGCCACTGTGTACTTCCAAAACTCCATTTATAACCACCAATATCCAAAAGACCCAGAGAATAAAACGTCTCCTATTAAAGATAAAAATAATATAATATTCACATCTTTTTTGGAAGTAAGTGAAGCATAAGTAATACACAAAATAATACATTATTTTAATATAGAATTTAGAGAATTCGAGGAGACACGATGCTGGTATCCTGGTCTAAACGTTCTGTTTCCGAATTTGTTGAATGAAATGAGTAATTCCCACCTATCTCAGAGATGAGGTGAGGTTTCCATGATATAAGGAGTAAAGAGACCCTTTAACAACTGTAAAGTGTTATATACATTAAGCCCCAGTTTTACAGGCAAGTGTGGCAGGTAGGAAATGATGAGGGAAAGGAAGCAGTTTGGGCAACTGCTGAAAGGCAAGAAAGAGGTTAGATCTGAAGTCCATGGGAAAGTTTTCATTGCCTTTGATCCAAGAGGTGGGGGGTAGGTAAGGGGAAGGCAGGTAAAGATCCGCTCATCTGGGGATGGGAGGAGCTAGAGGCTGGACATGCATAGAGAGGAGGTTGTTCACCCCTTTATCCACAGTGTCTGGCATAAAGAAGTCACCAACAAATATGTGTCGGAATGAATGAGTGAACAAAATAGATGCCTTTCAGTTGTACGAGGGACACAATATCGACTCCCTGCCACCACATGTAAGCAGGAGACTCCTGGTTAATTTTAGTAAGTGTGAATTGGGAAAAGTGGTCAGGGCAGGTCCAGTGTCTGAGATTCAGCCCAAACATGATGTCTCAAGTTCCCTCAGGCTAAGACAGGAGGTGGTCAGACCTTGGACAGCGCTACCAGGAAGTAGAGATGCCATGGATGCAATGTCCCAGTTCCAGACTGGAAGGACGTCCTGCCTATTCTGCCTCCTCTGGATTCCATACCTGGAAGCGTTTGGTCCCTCTTCCCTGAGAGCCCCCAGATAGATTCCAACTCCTAGAGGCAGGGCTGGCTGCCTCCCATTCACCCCTTCTCAACTCCAGGCTGCTCAAGGCACCTCCAGGATCTGACCTTCGACATCAGCATCTTTCTTCTTCATCAGGGCCTTTCTGGCATCACCACTTCCCTGCCCCCAGCTCTCCTCATGCCAAACCCAGCTTAGAGGTGATTCTAGTTCATTCCTAGATAAGCTCATATTATTGCGCTGGCCAAAATGTTCATTCACGTTTTTCCGTAGGATGTTACGAAAAACCCGAATGAACTTTTTGGCCAACCCAATACATGTCATTTATCAAAATCACATTCATATATTAAATCTTGTCTCTAGGAGGATGGGACACAGTCCTAGTACACATCTTGGAAAGTTAGTTACTTACTGTACATCCTTTTAATATGTTCTGGCCAGCTCTGTGTGTGTCCTGTCCTGCTCTGTAGGTATTCCCATGACTTAGAATGCAGCCCTTGGCTGATAATAATAGCAGTCATATTTCTAATAATGGTTACAGTATTGAACACTTGATTCTTGCCACATATTGTGCTAGGCAGTTCACATACTTAATTTAATCCAACTGCTCTGTAAAGTAGGTATTATTATGACAAATTTCAAACAAACTGAGGCTCAGAGAAATTAAATAATGTCTGCAAGGGCTCCCAGCTGGTTCATGGCAAGGAAACATTTAAATTCAATTCTAAAGGTTCACTTCGTAGTTTATGGAACTATGCCCCAACTTTACCACCATCTTGCTCTCCAGAAATGTCTGCTCCTTTGGTCTCTCCGTACTCCCAAGAGACTCTTCAAGGTTTTCAAATGTTCAGGACATTAGCTTTTCCACTGCCAGCCCTGGCCCTTCTCTTGAGCTTTACTCTATGTCTTTTAGTTTGATGTCTTGTTTGGATACCCAGCTATAATTTCCCAGAGAGCAGGCAGGAAACAAACTCATCTCATCACTTCTCCAACTGGTTCTTTTTTCCCCATCATTCTCTCTGTTGGGAACACACTGTCTTTCAGTCCCCCAGACAGGAATCAGGTTTATATGTTCACACTCCCTCATTCCCTCTAACCATCAGCTTTTTAAAGGGTTAGGTTCTGTTCCAAAATTCTCTTGCATCTCCATCTGACTTCTCAGACTATGGTCCCCACCCTAGGTCAGGCCTCTTCCGCTCAGGCCTGGTTGATTGAAATAGCTTCTGAAGTGAGCCGGTTGCTAGAACACACAGCAGCTTTGTGTACATTAGAAAAAGGCTCTCTTTTCTTTGGATGGATGCAGTCCCAAGTCAGGGCACATGACTTGGCAAGCAGAGCACAGGCTGGAATTCAACTCCCAGTGGCTACTTCAGTCAGGAGAACTTGTGCAGTGAACAGCCTGTACAACTGTGCATGGTGACCCCAGAAGTGATTCTTCTCCTTGCCTCATGTTTCCCCCTCTTCAAAACCTTCTCATCTAGGGTTATTGGCACGGGCATTGACCAATCAGAATGGACACTGACCTTAGCCCGGGAGCAGGATCTACATGCTTCTGCTGAGCAGGCAATGACCCTTTAATTGCTGGATTGTGGGAAGCTGAGGAGATCGCTGGGGAGGGGCTAGGGTGGCACTCGGGAGGTCACAGCAGTGGATTTTTCCAGTCTGTGTCGCGGATTTTAGTACCTATTTTGACAACTGGCACAGCATTTCCCTGGTGTGTATGGGCTGAATATGAACTCTGCTTATCCCACTCTGAGGAACTCTCCACAGGTTGAGATCCAACTCCATTCATCGATGGTGTGTGGATATTTACCACTTAGCAGTCATCAGTTTCTCTTGACAACAAGGATCTTAACACAAATTATTGTTTTAGGATAGGCTTAAATTTAGGGGTGGTTTGCTATCAGAGCAAGTTCAGACCATTTGCAGACATGCCTCCAGGGGGCGCTCAAGATGTCCTCCTCTCTCCTCAACCTCCCAATCGTTCCACCGCTCCTCCAACCCCACTGCACCCCAACAGGAGGACACCCAGCCTGAGGTTAAGACTTAAAGGGGGGACTTTCCTGACGGCCCAGTGGTTGGGGACTTCGCCTTCCAGTGTAGCGCGTACGGGTTTGCTCCCTGGTCGGGAGCTAGGATCCCACATGCCTGGGGGCCAAAAAACCAAAACGTTAAAAAAAAAAAACAAAACAAACCCATAAGCAATATTGTAACAAATTCAATAAAGACTTTAAAAAAATTGGTCCACATCAAAAAAATCTTTAAAAAAAAAGACCTAGAGGGGTGCACAGAGACATGCAAATGGGCTCTGGGATAGGGGAGAGACACAGATATTAAAGCTGGCAGATATTAACACAGATGTTAAACCTGGCCATCTCTATCTCTCTATATAAAGTACTAAGTTTTACTCTTTTTCTAACTACTTCCCATCCCAACAGGTGGTCAAGATCTTGGTATTTCCTTGACTATGCAGTAAAAAACTGGGCAGAAAATAGAAGCTGCTTGAAGAGGCCAGGGGGAAGGAGAGAAAGGGGTAGGCTTCTGGGGGTGGGAATGGGGGTGTGTTTGGAGTTGTCCCTCTGTTAGCAAAGAAACAGGTGACCAGGCCCTGGGGAGGGGCCATGCCTTGGAGGGCCAGGGGAGTCTGGCTCTCTGGGTCTCCCAGCCTCACCGGAAGGAAGGGACTATCTGATGTCCTAGTATAGCTGATATGACTCCCTGATGGGAGGGATCCCTGCATGCAGAAGCCAGCGGGAACTTTGGAACCTGGGAAGAGGAGGCCCAATACTGACTACACGGAGTTTCTGGCCAGTTCAGCAGGATGTTGTTTTAGAGCTGCATTTAATGAAGAAAATAGAATAGATCTTTTATGCCTGTATTTGTGAACAAAGTTTGATACTCACCTTAAAGCTTTCTCCAGGCCTCTCTCACGTGTATGTAACTCTCTAACTCTGCCTCTGTCTCTCAGCTCCTCTTCTTTTTTAAACTGTTCCTCCCATGTGGCTGATGTGAGAGTCTGGGTCTTGGCTGCCTGCTACAGAGGGGAGCCTCTCTGTAAAGCCCAACAGAAACCAGCAGTGGCTCAGAAACTGGCCAGGCAGCTCTGCCAGGGGCTCGACTTCATGCATGTCTCTTTCCCCGCCTTCTCCCATGCCTGAGAGCAAACACCCAGGGGCCAGAATCAGTCTGTGGACCAGGGGTAGGGGCCAAGAAGGCTGGTCAGCCTCTTTGTTTCCGGGTCCTGAGTCTGAGGCAAAAAATATCCCTGAATGGCGAGTCGAAGTCTCACATCCCTTTTCCTCTTCTGCCTTAATAATACAACCCTAAAGTCTTAGCTGGGCACATGGCCATCTAGAATCAAGACTACGTTTCTGGGGCTTCCCTGGTGGCACAGTGGTTGAGAGTCCACCTGCCGATGGAGGGGACAGGGGTTCGTGCCCCGGTCTGGGAAGATCCCACATGCCGCGGAGCGGCTGGGCCCGTGAGCCATGGCCGCTGAGCCTGCGCGTCCGGAGCCTGTGCTCCGCAACGGGAGAGGCCACAACAGTGAGAGGCCCGCGTACCGCAAAAAAAAAAAAAAAAAAAAAAAAGACTACGTTTCTCAGCCGTCCCTGTAGCTAGATATGGCTATGAGACTAAGTTCTGGCATGGGCACATGAGCAGAAATGTCCTGTGTGATTTTGGGGAAATGACCTGGATGGCTGTGACCTTATTTGTCTTTCTTTCTTTTTCTACCTAGAATAGGGGTTAGCAAACTTCTGTGAAGGACCAGATAGTGTTTCTAGCTCTGTGGGCCTTATGATCTCTGTTGCAACTACACAATTCTTCTGTTGATCTTTGGAAGCAGCTACAGACTATATGTAAACAAATGGGCATGGCCGTGTTCCAGGAAGATCTTACGAAAAAATGTTGGGGGTGTTCGGATTTAACTTGAGGGTGGTAGTTTGCCCGTCCCTGGTGTAGGATGCATATGTGATGGCTGGAGTGAGAACAGCCATGTTGAACCATGAAGTGAAAACCATGTACTGAGGATGGCAGAGAAATAAGCCCGAAGGAGCTTAAGTCCCCAGTTTTCACAGAGCCATCCTGTGAGCCTTCTGGATTTCATTTATGTGAGAGAAATAAAGTTCTGTCTTGTTTATGCTACAGTCAGTTGCAGATGAGTTTAATTCAGACTGATACACGATTCATGTGTGGTTAAGCCCAACTTACCAGAGTAGGAGACTATTGAAGAATATGAGATCAAAGATCTAACAAGGAATGAAGCCTGCATTTTCCAGGAGTGTGTTCTGTACTCTGTATACCTCTGGAATTCCCCACCCATTTCGATTAACTGAGACCACAAATAAACCTTTGGGTTGATCTTTGTGTGACCCACCAGGTGGTGAGGGGCTTTCAGAGAAACTCAGCGTAACTGACTTGTGGTCTGTGTAACTGACAGGACTTGGGCATGGCAGGATGCAGCAACCCACCTGTCTGCCAGCTCAGCACATAGAAGCCCAGCTCAGACAGATGCTAATGAGCTTTACAAGGTGTAAATGCAAGTGCCTGAGCTTTAGCACTTTTTTTGGGGGGGCGGGGTAGGGGTTTGGCTCTCAGTTGGAAGTTGTCCCTGGAATCAGTAGTATTGGGTGAGCCTCTGGTGCCCTTTAGTAACTCTTCCCATGACTTAATTTATTGTGTCCGACCGGGACTGACTGCTGAATTCCTTGGGGAAATGCCAAAGCCCAGCTTGTAGAATTTGGGAGTCTCACGCAAACTGAAAGAATCACAGGGTAATAGGAAATTAAAGAGCTATGGGAAAAACTCTGCAACTTGGCTCTGATTCCAAGAATGTTTTCTCCCTGACAGCTGCTGGAACGTTGCAGCTGACTCTTTGCTAGGAGCCTCACCCACTCTTCTGTTCCTCCAAGCAATGCTGCAGTTGCTCCTCCGGGCAGACTGGGGTGCTTTATGGGAGATGTGGGGTTGTTATTCCCTGAGATGAGAAAGTGGAGTGGTGATGTGGCCACACTGTCTTCAAGCATTTGAAGGTGTGTGTGTGTGTGTGTGTTGTTTAATGAGGCAGTTGTGGGCAAACTGTTGCCTATATTGCACGAAAGAGGGAAGAAATGGGCTACTTTTGATAAGACCTGAAGGAGGAAATCTTAGCCTTCTTAGAGTGATGAGCTGCTGTGCTGGGAAGCTAAAGTTAGGGCACCGAATCCCTGATCTGAGATGGTGCAGGGTTGGGTGAGGAGCACAGATTTCAGAGTCCCACAGGCCTGGGTGCATACCCTGGCTCAGCCTCTCACTTGTTGGTGGCCTTGGGCATGTTGCTCAACCTCTCTGCCCCTTTGTTCCCTGGCTCACAGGGTAGCTCTCTGATAACCAAGGACTCAGGCTCCTTCTAGCTTGTTCCTCTGCCATCCTCAGTAGATACTTTCACCTCATGGTCCAAGATGGCTGCTCTCACTCCAGCTACCACACATGTATTCCAGACCAGGGATGGGCAAACCATAACCCACGAGTCAAATCCAATCCTTCATCTTGTTTTGGTTGGCAGATGTTAGTACTGCTGAGATGCCAGGGATGCTGTAAAGAATGGATGTAATAATGTTCATGAAGTGTTTTAACTCAGAGCAAATGCTCAGAAAATATGAAGAAAACAGCTGTTTTCACCCAAAGGCCCCATGCAGTTCAGACCTCCAGCCTAAGTGAGGCAGTTTAGGCAATGCCTGGCATCTGTGCAGGTTGAATCGCATTGAGGACCATGACAACTTCCATTGTGAAGGCCTTTCTGGTTTCCTTCTTTCATGTCTTCATCTTCTGGATCTCAGGTCAAAGCTTCTTCTGGAAGACTTCCCTGGCTTCCCTGGCTTGGTCAAAGCCCTCAGCACATACTCTCGGGACCCCTTGGACCCCGCTTTGTTGCACTGGCCTCAACAGCTGCTGTTCATGGTTTATGGGATCACTTGGTTAATGCCTGTCTCCCCCATCAGACTGGGAGTTTCTAGAGGGCAGGGGCCATGTCTGTTTTTCTCACCACCATCATATCCTCAGCAGCTCCTCAGTACCTAGTGAGTAGTAGATGCTCAAGAAATGTTTGTGGGATGAATGACTAAGTGAAGGTCCCTCTGGCTGTGTTTAAATCAGCACTATCTGTTCTCTCAGATCTATCTGCATAATGATTTTCCTAACATGAGCATTCTGCCCTTTGCCCCCAGCGTCATATGCCCATCAGGAGGGGGATTGGACCTCACTGAGCTCCGAAATGTCTGGTTGAGGAGGCTGGAGGCTGACCAGAGGCTTCAAGAGGGTAAAGGGTCAAAAGGCTGGGGAGCTGTCAGATGGCAAAAGAATTTTGCTTTAGCTGGGCTGCTGCATAAGTATCCACTTTCAAAGGCTTCCGGCTAATCAGAATTTCAAAGGATACTTTTAAGTGTGATAGGGTTCTACCTGAAAGAGCAAAACATGAGGCTTTGGAGCTGTTTATTCCTCTAGTTGCTATTCTAGGCTTGTATCAGAGCTAGCTGGGATCTCGCGATTTTATTTTCATTCCTGCACAAAATGGAAAAAATCTCCTGTGCTGGCAGGAAGGTGACGATGTCAAGACTGCAAAGAAATAATCCACCCAGCTCCCTGCCTCCGTTATTCTAAGGGGATAGCTACAGACAAGGGCATTCTTAGCCTACTAGTCCTATGATATAGGCATCAACTTGCCTCCTGCCTTCACCAAAACAGCCTTGGCGAGTCTTCATGGGTTAGACAGATCCCCAAACACAGAACAGCAGTTCATGTAGAAAGTGCTGAAAATCCACTTTGACGTTCAAATCACTGGGATTAACACTTTTCCTCGTTTTTATAACTGCTGCTTTCAACCACAGCAGTCTTGGGGAAAACGGTATAGAAGAAAATATAAAACAACCCAAACAACCCCTTCTCAAAATTGTGGCAGGGGGGGCAAGGAAGCTGGGAGAGTACATGAATACATATGGCATTTTAAAACCCTGCACCTGCTCTTCTCAGACCAGCTGGCAGGCTGCTCAAAAAAAAGTCCTGTTCTTTCTGGGAATACTCGGGACTGAAAGGAGTTGATAGGAATTTTCTGGAATTGACTGCATGAAGGCTGTGCCAACCATCATTTCAGACCTTTGAACAGAATTAACACAGGTACTGTATTTTAAAGAGTGGCTTTTCAGTGTCGACTCCCTGTAAGTTTCGCATATGCCTAAGAAATGGCAGAACACACATCTGTTTTACACGAGAAATTGTCGTTTCCATACTAAGTTGCTTTATAACCAGGTTCCTCCTGCTACTTTGAAATGCAGAGGAACAAGAGTATTCATCACCCCAGCTGAACAGCAGAAACATCAGGCAACAGCTGGGAGGTGGCCTGTGCAGATTCCTAAGTGGGGCCCCATCCTCCCGGGCCTCTGGGCCCAGCATTTGGAGAATCAATTCATTGCACAAGGCCTCCTGGTGACCTGCCTCTCACCCCATGGCCATCCTAGAGCCTGCATCCTTGATTCAGGTTCTTAGAATCTAACTTCTTGGAGACAGTTAGTGAAATTTAATGGAAAGCATGCCCAAAAAATGATGTATTGGGGCCAATTCGATAGCTATCCTAAAAAGCTGTGCCTGGGCATCCTTCCTGAGAAATTACATTTAGTTTCTCACAGAGCACACAAGCCCAAAGGGTCCAAATAGCCAAACTCTGCTATTGAAAACCATCCAGGGTTCTTGCTGTGTCGTTTATTGAGTGCCATTGCATTATCTAATGAATAATCAATGTTCAGCTGACACCTGAGGGTCCAAACACTAATCCTGAATTAAATTTACTGATTTGTTCTCTGTTTCTAATCTTTACCACTGAGCTTATTCTCCTAATGCTAAACCCATCTTTGGCACAGCCCTTCAGCTCACCAGTTTCAGTGGTCACATCCGGAACAGCAGATGTTAGAGTTTAGGAGGGGTGAACAACGGATTCACCTGAGACCTTAACCTGCCATTAGCAATTTTATTTTTTTGCATTCATTCATTCATTCATTCACTTATTTGACAAATATTTCTTTGACAGCGACTCTGCCCGTTCCGGGCCCAAGGAATGATTTTTTAAAAATTTAATTTTATTTATTTTTTTATACAACACGTTCTTATTAGTCATCCATTTTATACACATCACTATATACACGTCAATCCCAATCGCCCAATTCATCACACCCCCCGCCCACCCCCACCACTTTCCCCCCTTGTTGCCCATACGTTTGTTCTCTACATCTGTGTCTCTATTTCTGCCCTACAAACCGGTTCATCTGTACCATTTTTCTAGGTTCCACGTATATGCGTTAATATGCGATATTTGTTTTTCTCTTTCTGACTTACTTCATTTATGTGACAGTCTCTAGATTCATCCACATCTCTACAAATACCCAATTTCATTCCTTTTTATGGCTGAGTAATATTCCATTGTATATATATGTACCACATCTTCTTTATCCATTAGTCTGTCGAAGGGCATTTAGGTTGCTTCTGTGACCTGGCTATTGTAAATAGTGCTGCAGTGAACATTGGGGTGCATGTGTCTTTTTGAATTATGCTTTTCTCTAGGTATATGCCCGGTAGTGGGATTGCTGGGTCACATGGTAACTCTATTTTTAGTTTTTTTAAAGAACCTCCATACTGTCCTCCATAGTAGCTGTATCAATTTACATTCCCACCAACAGTGCAAGAGGGTTCCCTTTTCTCCACACCCTCTCCATCATTTGTTGTTTGTATATTTTCTGATGATGCCCATTCTAACTGGTGTGAGGTGATACCTCATTGTAGTTTTGATTTGCATTTCTCTAATAATTAGTGATGTTGAGCAGCTTTTCATGTGCTTCTTGGCCATCTGTATGTCTTCTTTGGAGAAATGTCTATTTAGGTCTTCTCCCCATGTTTTGATTGGGTTGTTTATTTTTTAAAAATTGAGCTGCATGAGCTGTTTATATATTTTGGAGATTAATCCTTTGTCCATTGATTTGTTTGCAAATATTTTCTCCCATTCTGGAGGTTGTCTTTTCGTCTTGTTTGTAGTTTCCTTTGCTTTGCAAAAGATTTTAAGTTACATTAGGTCCCATTTGTTTATTTTTGTTTTTATTTCCATTACTCTAGGAGGTGGATCAAAAAAGATCTTGCTGTGATTTATGTCAAAGAGTGTTCTTCCTATGTTTTCCACTAAGAGTTTTACACTGTCTGGTCTTACATTTAAGTGTCTAATCATTTTGAGTTTATTTTTGTGTATGGTGTTAGGGAGTGTTCTCATTTCATCCTTTTACATGTAGCTGTCCAGTTTTCCCAGCACCACTTATTGAGGAGACTGTCTTTTCACCATCGTATATCCTTGCCTCCTTTGTCATAGATTAGTTGACCATAGGTGCGTGGGTGTATCTCTGGGCTTTCTATCCTGTTCCATTGATCTATATTTCTGTTTTTGTGCCAGTACCATATTGCCTTGATTACTGTAGCTTTGTAGTATAGTCTGAAGTCAGGGAGTCTGATTCTTCCAGCTCTATTTTTTCCCCTCAAGACTGCTTTGACTATTTGGGATCTTTTGTGTCTCCATACAAATTTTAAGATTTTTGTTCTAGTTTTGTAAAAAATGTCTTTGGTAATTTGATAGAGATTGCATTGAATCTGTAGATTGCTTTGGGTAGTATAGTCATTTTCACAATATTGATTCTTCCAATCCAAGAACATGGTATATCTCTCCATCTGTTGCTATCATCTTTAATTTCTTTCATCAGTGTCTTATAGTTTTCTGCATACAGGTCTTTTGTCTCCCTAGGTAAGTTTATTCCTAGGTATTTTATTCTTTATGTTGCAATGGTAAATGGGAGTGTTTCCTTAATTTCTCTTTCAGATTTTTCATCATTAGTGTATAGGAATGCAAGAGATTTCTGTGCATTCATTTTGTATCCTGCAACTTTACCAAATTCATTGATAAGCTCTAATAGTTTTCTGGTGGCATCTTTAGGATTCTCTATGTATAGTATCATGTCATCTGCAAACAGGGACAGTTTTACTTCTTCTTTTCTAATTTGTATTCTTTAATTTCTTTTTCTTCTCTGATTGCCATGGCTAGGACTTCCAAAACTATGTTGAATAATAGTGGTGAGAGTGGATATCCTTGTCTTTTTCCTGATCTTAGAGGAAATGGTTTCAGTTTTTCACCATTGAGAATGATGTTTGCTGTGTGTTTGTCGTATATGGCCTTTATTATGTTGAGGTAGGTTCCCTCTAGGTCCACTTTCTGGAGAGTTTTTATCATAAATTGGTGTCAAATTTTGTCAAAAGCTTTTTCTGCATCTATTGAGATGATCATATGGTTTTTCTTCTTCAGTTTGTTAATATGGTGAATCACATTGATTGATGTGCATGTATTGAAGAATCCTTGCATCCCTGGGATAAATCCCACTTGATCATGGTGCATGATCCTTTTAATGTGTTGGATTCTGTTTGCTAGTATTTTGTTGAGGATTTTTGCATCTATGTTCATCAGTGATACTGGTCTGTAATTTTCTTTTTTTGTATTATCTTTTTCTGGTTTCGGTATCACGGTGATGGTGGCCTCATAGAATGAGTTTGGGAGTGGTCCTTCCTCTGCAATTTTTTGGAAGAGTTTGAGAAGGAAGGGAGTTAGCTCTTCTCTAAATGTTTGATAGAATTCACCTGTGAAGCCATCTGGTGCTGGACTTTTGTTTGTTGGAAGATTTTTAATCACAGTTTCAATTTCATTACTTGTGATTGATCTGTTCATATTTTCTATATCTTCCTGGTTCAGTCTTGGAAGGTTATACCTTTCTAAGAATTTGTCCATTTCTTCCAGGTTGTCCATTTTACTGGCATAGGTTTGTTTGTAGTAGTCTCTTAGGATGCTTTGTATTTCTGCGGTGTCTGTTGTAAGTTCTCCTTTTTCAATTCTAATTTTATTGATTTGAGTCCTCTCCCTCTTTTTCTTGATGAGTCTGGCCAATGGTTTATCAATTTTGTTTATCTTCTCAAAGAACCAGCTTTTAGTTTTATTGATCTTTGCTATTGTTTTCTTTGTTTCTATTTCATTTATTTCTGCTCTGATCTTTATGATTTCTTTCCTTCTGCTAACTTTGGGTTTTGTTTGTTTTTCTTTCTCTAGTTCCTTTAGGTGTAAGGTTATATTGTTTATTTGAGATTTTTCTGTTTCTTGAGGTAGGCTTGTATAACTGTAAACTTCCCTCTTAGAACTGCTTTTGCTGTATCCCATAAGTTTTGGATGGTCGTGTTTTCATTGTCATTTGTCTCTAGGTATTTTTTGATTTCCTCTTTGATTTTTTTCAGTGATCTCTTGGTTATTTAGTAACGTATTGTTTAGCCTCCATGTGTTTGTGTTTTTTACATTTTTTTCCCTGTAATTGATTTCTTTCTTTTTTTAAGCATTTTATTGGAGTATAATTGCTTTACAATGGTGTGTTAGTTTCTGCTTTATAACAAAGTGAATCAGCTATGTATATACGTATTTCCCCATAACCCTTCCTTCTTGCATGTTCCTCCCTCCCACCCTCCCAATCCCACTCCTGTAGGTGGTCACAAAGCACTGAGCTGATCTCCCTATGCTATGTGGCTGCTTCCCTCTAGCTATCGGTTTTACATTTGGCAGTGTATATAGGTCCCTGTAATTGATTTCTAATCTCATAGCATTGTGGTCAGAAAAGATGCTTGATGTGATTTCAATTTTCTTAAATTTACTGAGGCTTGATTTGTGACCCAAGATGTGATCTATCCTGGAGAATGTTCCATGTGCTCTTGAGAAGAAAGTGTAATCTGCTGTTTTTGGATGGAATGTCCTATAAATATCAATTAAATCTAACTGGTCTATTGTGGCATTTAAAGCTTGTGTTTCCTTATTAATTTTCTGTTTGGATGATCTGTCCATTAGTGTAAGTGAGGTGTTAAAGTCCCCCACTATTACTGTGTTACTGTCGATTTCCTCTTCTATAGCTGTTAGTAGTTGCCTTATGTACTGAGGTGCTCCTATGTTGGGTGCATATATATTTATAATTGTCATATCTTCTTCTTGGATTGATCCCTTGATCATTATGCAGTATCCTTCCTTGTCTCTTGTAACATTCTTTATTTTAAAGTCTATTTTATCTGATATGAATATTGCTACTCCAGCTTTCTTTTGGTTTCCATTTGCATGGAATAACTTTTTCCGTCCCCTCACTTTCAGTCTGTATGTGTCCCTAGGTCTGAAGTGGGTCTCTTGTAGACAGCGTGTATATGGGTCTTGTTTTTGTATCCATTCAGCAAGCCTGTGTCTTTTGGTTGGAGCATTTAATCCATTCACATTTAAGGTAATTATCTATATGTATGTTCCTATTATCATTTTCATAATTGTTTTGGGTTTTTTTTTGTAGGTCCTTTTGTTCTCTTGTGCTTCCCACTTAGAGAAGTTCCTTTAGAATTTGTTGTAGAGCTGGTTTGGTGGTGCTGAATTCTCTTAGCTTTTGCTTGTGTGTAAAGCTTTTGATTTCTCCATCAAATCTGAATGAAATCCTTGCCTGGTAGAGTAATCTTGGTTGTAGGTTCTTTCCTTTCATCACTTTAAGTATATCATGCCACCGCCTTCTGGCTTGTAGAGTTTCTGCTGAGAAATCAACTGTTAACCTTATGGGAGTTCCCTTGTATGTTATTTGTCATTTTTCCCTTGTTGCTTTCAATAATTTTTCTTTGTCTTTAATTTTTGTCATTTTGATTACTATGTGTCTCGGTGTGTTTCTCCTTGAGTTTCTCCTGTATGGGACTCTCTGAGCTTCCTGGACTTGGGTGGCTATTTCCTTTCCCATGTTAGGGAAGTTTTTGACTATAATCTCTTCAAATATTTTCTCTGGTCCTTTCTCTCTCTCTTCTCCTTCTGGGACACTTATAATGCAAATGTTGTTGTGTTTAATGTTGTCCCAGAAGTCTCTTAGGCTGTCTTCACTTCTTTTCATTCTTTTTTCTTTATTCTGTTCCACAGCAGTGAATTCCACCATTCTGTCTTCCAGGTTACTTATCCATTCTTCTGCCTCAGTTATTCTGCTATTGATTCCTTCTGGTGTATTTTTCATTTCAGTTATTGTATTGTTCATCTCTGTTTGTTTGTTCTTTAATTCTTCTAGATCTTTGTTAAACATTTCTTGCATCTTCTCAATCTTTGCCTCCATTCTTTTTTCTGAATGGAGATTGGAATCATCTTCACTATCATTATTCTGAATTATTTTTCTGGAAGCTTGCCTATCTCCAATTTATTTACTTGTTTTTCTGGGATTTTATCTGTTCCTTCATCTGGTACATGGCCCTCTGCCTTTTCATTTTGTCTATCTTTCTGTGAATGTGGTGTTTGTTCCACAGGCTGTAGGATTGTAGTTTTTCTTGCTTCTGCTCTCTGCCCTCTGATGGATGAGGCTGTCTAAGAGGCTTGTGTAAGTTTCCTGATGGGAGGGACTGGTGGTGGGTAGAGCTGGCTGTTGTTCTCGTGGGCAGAGTTCAGTAAAACTTTAATCTTCTTGTCTGCTGATGGGTGGAGCTGGGTTCCCTCCCAGTTGGTTGTTTGGCCTGAGGCAACGCAACATTGGAGCCTACCCGGGCTCTTTTGTGGGGTTAATGGTGAACTCTGGGAGGACTCATGCCAAGGAGTACTTCCCAGAACTTCTGCTGCCAGTGTCCTTGTCCTCACGGTGAGACACAGCCACCCCCCACTTCTGCAGGAGACCCTCCAACACTAGCATGTAGGTCTGGTTCAGTCTCCCCTGGGGTCACTGCTCCTTCCCCTGAGTCCCGATGCGCACACTACTTTGTGTGTGCCCTCCAAGAGTGGACTCTCTGTTCCCCACTCCTGTCGAAGTCCTGCAATCAAATCCTGCTAGACTTCAAAGTCTGATTCTCTAAGAATTCCTCCTCCCGTTGCCGGACCCCCAGGTTTGGTAGCCTGACGTGGGCCTCAGAACCTTCACTCCTGTGGGTGGACTTCTGTGGTATATATGTGTTTTCCAGTTTGTGAGTCACCCACCCAGCAGTTATGGAATTTGATTTTATTGTGATTGTGCCCCTCCTAGCATCTCATTGTGGGTTCTCCTTTGTCTTTGGATGTGGGGTATATTTTTTGGTGAGTTCCAATGTCTTCCTGTCCATGATTGTTCAGCAGTTAGTTGTGATTCTGGTGTTCTCGCAAGAGGGAGTGAGAGCACATCCTTCTACTTTGCCATCTTGAACCAATCCCGAGGAAAGATCTTGGTTCTGTTCCTGACTCCAGGAGTTTGTGGTTGTTGCAAGTCCCAGGATGTGGCAGTAACTCACCTCGACTTTAGACTTTCTCTCCCGGCACCTCAGTTGTTGGAATGGACCACGTCTCTGACTTCTCAGAGCCTGGGGATTCAGGTTTGTCAAGGCTTGGTTCTCCTGGGTATGGAAAGTTTCTCTGTGCATTTAGTGACGTTGCACTGCCTGTAGGTGGCGAAATCAAGTGTGTGGATTCCGTACTAGAGAAGACAGTCTTTCATCTTTCACCTTGTAGAGGTCCGGCATGGTATGTTAGAGCCCCCAGAGGGTAAGGACCATATTTGATTCCGCTTTGCTTTCTGTTTCAGGTACAAAGCCGAGCATGTAGTAGGAGCTTTCAAAATGAACAGAGTGTGAACGGCTCTACCTGCTCAAACCGATTATTTCATTCCAGGATCAATAGGGTCAGCGTCCCAGATGAAGAGACGCTTTAGTGTTCCAGCACATCGTCGGCTTCTGAAATGGAGACAGGAAAGAGCGAGTCATCAGCTCCCCCTGTATGCAGCCAGACTGGATGTGACCGGACTTGCCACGCAGCACAGCTCATGTTCTCTGTTCTGCGGAAAGTCGTAGGTGAGGTGTGGACTCTTAACTGCAGGTGGCAGTTGGCAAGAACGGGTCTCACGCGGAGACTGATCAGAAGTTTGGGGACAAAAATGGTCACTGGTGTGGAATCCCTTCTACACATCTCCCTCTGGAACTAGGATTTTACTTGTTTGAAAAATAGTATATGAGATTCTGTTCTGGTTATTGGGCATAAAATTGTGCAAAATAGACAAAAATCCATGCCTTCATGGAGCATTTCATAGAGCATTTGTGCGAGGGTGTATATGTATGGTCAATAAAATAAGTGCTTATAGAGTACATTAGAAAGTGACAAATGCATAAAGCAGGGACGGGGAGGAGGATGTTGGGGTGGGGGCTATTTTCAATAGGGAGGGGAGTCTAATAGAAAAGGTCACATTTGAGGAAAAGATCTGAAGCTGGTGAGGGAACTAGCCATGTGGATTTCTGGGGGAAGAATAGTCCAGACAGAGGGAACAGAAATGCTGAAGCCTGAAGCGGGTTATGCCTGCTGTTCAGGGGTCATCAAGGGGACCAGTGTGGCCAGAGGAGAGGGAGGCAGACTAGGCAGGGCCTTTAAGGGAAGGAGAGAAGCAAAGCATCATCCACGCATCTCTGTACTCCGCACTTACCAAGTCTCTTCAGCTGGTTTGAGGGCCTACACAGGTCAGTCGTCAGGGAATCTGAATCAAAATCTGCCTCAAAAGAACAAAAGGCAGTCACTGGCCAAGGATGAAGATAGAACACTGAGATTTCTCTGCTCTGTGTCTGGTGCTGTATGGGTCAGGGGTCGAGAAGGAAGCATGGCACCTTAAATTAGGTGCCTTGGGAATTTAATAAAGGTACTATTTACGAAGAGGAGGGTAGAGTGTAGGGAGAGCAAGAAAGGACAGTGCAGTGTCCAAGGGGACAACACTGGAGATATCACCACCCCAGGCATGAAGGAGCACGGGAGGGAGCCGTTCCTGGCACCAGTGAGAACAGCTGTATGGAGAGTCCCCTTCGGTTGAGCATAGAGTTAGTCTGCAGTGACCCACACAAGAGAGTGGAAGTAATACATTCCCACCCTCATTCTCTTCTTTCCTGCTGGTGCTTCCCAAGGGCTGACTTCAACTGGAAACCAGAGGGCAAGGGACCTCGTTGATGTAGTCTCCATGGGAAAGAACTACTGTTCACAGAGATGGGTGGAGGAGGATGCAGAGTGGATCCGAAGGAGTGAATGGAAGACATCTGACACAGACACAGAGGGCTAGAGAGAGAACGGGAGACACGGCATGGTGTAGAAAGAGAGGCTGAGAAACCACAGCCTCTTTGCCGAAGCAAGGTGACCTGTTCAGGATGCTGCTCAGAAGCCAGGCTGCCTGAGGTAGTCCCGCTACTGCCCCGGGATGACCACCAACTGTCAGCTGTCAGCTCCCTTTGGAGTGATGCTCAGCTGTGGAGCGTGACTGTCCAGTGCCCCCAGCTGCCCTTTATTTATAAATAACAACCAGGGCACTTGTTTGTGCCCACAATGGGAGGTGGAAGACTTACACCTCCTTTTAAAAGTTAACTTAATTTTTAAATATAAAAATTGTGTGTATTTAAGGTGTACAACGTGATGATTTGATATGCATATACACAGTGAAATGATTACCGCAGTCAAGCCTATTTACTTATCATCTCCTCATATAGTTATCTTTTTGTTTTGTTTTGTTTGTGGTAAGAGCAACTGAAACTACTCTCTTAGCAAATTTCCAGTATTCAGTACTGTGTTATTAACTATACTGGTTCTGCTGTGCACTAGATATCGAGGCTTATTGAGGGGTGCTGCTGGCATGAAGGCAGAGCCTTATTCCCAGTCATGGTGGGACCAGACCCAGCCCGTTCCACAGGGCTGCAGTCGACTACGCTGTTTCAGTTAACGTAATATAGCCTCGAAAATTCTGGGCAGGACAGCAGAGCCTCAGAGCTGCAGGTGCTGGAGGATTTATTTATTTATTAAAATAAATTTATTTATTTATTATTTTAAATTTTTGGCTGTATTGGGTCTTTGTTGCTGCATGCCGGCTTTCTGTAGTTGCGGCGAGCGGGAGCTACTCTTCGTTGCCTTGTGCGGGCTTCTCATTGAGGTGGCCTCTCTTGTTGCAGAGCATGGGCTCTAGACACTTAGGTCAGGCTTCAGTAGTTGTGGCACGCAGGCTCAGTAGTTGTGGCTCGCGGGCTCT
Source organism: Mesoplodon densirostris (assembly GCF_025265405.1). NCBI lineage: Eukaryota > Metazoa > Chordata > Mammalia > Artiodactyla > Ziphiidae > Mesoplodon > Mesoplodon densirostris. The sequence continues at coordinate 25,900,479 of NC_082677.1, forward strand.
AGAGCGCAGGCGCAGTAGTTGTGGTGCACAGGGCTTAGCTGCTCCACGGCATGTGGGATCTTCCCGGACCAGGGCTCGAGCCCGTATCCCCTGCATTGGCAGGTGGATTCTTAACCACTGTGCCACCAGGGAAGTCCCTGGAGGATTTACAGTTCCCTACAAACTGTCAATGGCATTAGGTATTGGGCGTCTCAATAGCCTTGGATTTGTTTTCTTTGGTTACAGCGCTGACTTTGAAATGGACAATATAGATGACTGGGAATGTTTCAAATTGCATTACTCCAGGTAGAGCCCCAAATCATTAGTATAGCCTGCTGGGCGGTGCGGAACCTGCCTCCTGCCTGCCTCGCCCCATTCATCTTGTGACCCTCCCCTTGTTCCCTGTGCCCTTGCTACCCTGGATCCTTATTTTAGGGCCTCCAAGGGCCACATTCCTTTCCAACTCTTGCCCTGCCCCTCTGATTCCCTCTGTTTCCTGTAGCCACTTTGCTCCTTAATTTCTACTCAGCTCAAAGTCACTTCTTCATGGACGCCCTCCCTGACATTCCCGACTGGGCTATGTCATCACTTGCATGAGCTTGTAGCATCTTTCCCATCTGATACTTCTCACAATTGTAATTACATTGTTAATTGAAGAACTCTGTTTAATGTCTTGCCCTTCCTCCCCACCAGACGCCAAGCTCTGATTTGCTGCTGCCCAATGTCTGTGCCTAGAAGATGCTCTGTAAATATTTCAGGGAATTATTGACCAAAAGCTAAAAATGAGTTAGGAGTGGGTGTACCCACACTGCACAGAAGAAAAATAAAAAGAGGCATAAGTTAGAAAGGACATGCTTGCCCGCCCTCTCCCCCATCCCACCCTTTTTTGGTCCTGGGAATGAGTTGCAGTCAGAGGCAGCAATAGAAAGCATGGAAATGGGGAACAGACACAGGCAGAGTTTACCAATCAGTTCTCCAGACACCTGGGGATGATGAAGAAAAGCCATTGTGAGATGTCTCAACACTGATCTCATGCTCTCCAGCAAAAGAAAATTCAGTCAGACAGTATCAGCCGAAGAAAGCTTAAAAACTGAGAATAGTAAGCTGCCTGCTCTACTGACTGATTTGCAAAGGTCTGGGCTTGAGGCCTGAAATGATAACAGGTTCAGGCCATCAGAAATTATTTTAACTGGCATCCTGACATCTGGGGGATTCAAGAGCCAGCAAAACAAAAAGGGCTATTAATGAAATGTTTGTAGCTTTCTCCTCCATCAAAACAACAGACACATTAAGGCATGGACATACAGTTAGTAGAATTCACCAGCCCCAAATTACAAAGTAGTCAGGAACAGAGAATAAAAGGGCAGGATTAAAACCTAAATCTTTATTTCATGATGCCAGATTTGTATTTGTGGGATGGGATGGTCTCTCTGGAAGGGGTTCCATTGTAAACTTGTGCCTGACAGGCTCTAAGAAATAATTCCTGGCCCCGGAGAAGGATAGACTTAAGGTTTATAGAGAGCTGAGAGCAATGATTTGGGGGAACCCACGGAAATGACAAGAAAGAGACTGGTGGAATAAATGAAGAACAGAGTGAGGAAGAGGGTAGGAAGAGGTGATGAGCTTGATGTGGGGAGGGAAGCAGGTAGGCAAAGGAGACAAATCTGACTGATGGGTACATGGCCATTGCACCCTCTTTTTCTTTTTCTTTCTTTCTTTCCTTCCTTTCTTTCTTTTTCTTTCTTTCTTTTTCTTCCTTCCTTCCTTCCTTTCTTTCTTCTTTTTCTTTCTTCCTTCCTTCCTTTCTTTCTTTCTATCCTCCTTGCCTACTATTCTTTTTTTTGTTTGTTTGTTTTTAAACCTCTTTTTGGGGGAATGATTGACATACAAAAGCTGCAGATAGGGCTTCCCTGGTGGCGCAGTGGTTGAGAGTCTGCCTGCCGATGCAGGGGACATGAGTTGGTGCCCTTGTCCGGGAGGATCCCACATGCCGTGGAGTGGCTGGGCCCGTGAGCCACGGCCGCTGGACCTGCGCGTCCGGAGCCTGTACTCTGCAACGGGAGAGGCCACAGCAGTGAGAGGCCCACGTACTGAAAAAAAAAAAAAAAAAAAGCTGCAGATACTTAATGTGTACAACTTGATGTATTTGCAGGGAAGTATACACCTGTGAAACCATCACCACAATCTATGCCATAAATATCTATCACCTCCAAAAGTTTCCTCTCATCTCTATTTGTTGTTGTCATTGTTGTATAGTTTTTGTTGCTTTCCTTTTGTAGTAAAAGCACTTAACATAAAGTTTATCCCCTTAGCAAAATTTTAAGCATACATTACAGTGTTGCTGGTTGCAGGCCTTGGGTTGTACAGCAGATTTCCAGAACTCCTTCATGTTGGATAACTGAAATTTGCACCTTTGGTCAACATCTCCTCGTTGCCTCCTCCCCCCAGGCCCTGGAAACCACCATTCTCCTCTTTGCTTCTATGTGTTTGATGAGCAAGTTATTTTATTTATTTATTTTTAATATTTATTTATTTATTTGGCTGTGTCAGGTCCTAGTTGCAGCATGCAGGCTCTAGTTTCCTGACCATGGGTGGAACCCAGGCCCCCTGTTTGGGAGTGCAGAGTCCTAACCACTGGACCACTAGCGAAGTCCCAAGTTCTTTTATTTTTGCTTCAAGTTTTGAGTTAATGTTTAGTCATCATGATAACGTTATTCCTCCTAGGTTACATTGACCAGCTCCAGGGCTTAGCTTCTAAGAATCGATGAAGAACCTCTCTGTCCTTTCCTGCTGTGCTGACTCCTGGGAATGCTCCATGCCCTGCTCATTGTCTGTTACAGGCCTGTTTCTCCCAAGCCTGTGGTAGAAAATGCTGTGATTTACAGTAGTTGATACAATAATATACAATAGATTAGAAGATAACATATCATACCATATACATAATTTTAATACATTGTAATAAAACATAATAGGAGATATATTTTTATATGTTATATATATTTATATGCAATAAACAATAGAATACATGACTATATACAGTAGAAGATAAAACACTAAGTTCTATTGTTATTTATCTCAGAGAGTATGTGAAAGGAGGTTCTGATAAATTGAAGATTGTGGTAAATTGAAAGCTGGAATCAGGTCTGGACGCCTACCTCAGCTCAGCAAGCTGTGGTCTGTATGTGTGACTTAAGGAGGTGGTGGTAGAGATTTCTACTCCACAGTTCAAATTCCATAGCCTGTAATTTAATCATGAGCTAGGTTTTTTGTTTTTGTTTTTTTTGGTCTCAAGTCTTCTTAGGAGCAATCAGCAAAATCCAAACGTGCTTCTGTGTTGGTGGCTGCTGACTGATCAGGATGGTGGTTACTGAAGGTTGGGGTGGCCGTGGTAATTTCTTAAAAGAAGACCACAGTGAAGCTTGCTGCATCGATTGACTCTTCCTTTCATGAACGATTTCTCTATAGCATGCAGTGCTGTGTGATAGCATTTGACCCACAGTAGAACTTCTTTCAAAATTGGAGTCAAGCATCTCAGACCCTGATGCTGCTTTATCAACTAAGTTTATGTAATAATGTAAACACTATGTTGTCATTTCAACCAACTTCACAGCGTCTTCACCAGGAGTAGTTTCCATTTTAAGAAACCACTTTCTTTGCTCATCCATAGGAAGCAACATCCTCATCCATTTAAGTTTTATAATGAGATTGCAGTAATTCAGTCCCATCTTCAGGCTCCAGTTATAATTCTAGTTCTCTTGCTATTTTTACCACATCTATAGTTATTTCCTCCACTGAAGTATTGAACCCCTCAAAGTCATCCATGAGGTTTGGAATCAACTTCTTCCAAACTCCTATTAATGTTGGTATTTTGATCTCTTCCCATGAATCACAAAAGTTTTTAATGGCATTTAGAATGGTGAATCTGTTCCAGAAGGTTTTCAATTTACTTTGCCGAGATCCATCAGAGGAATCACTATCTCTGGCAGCTATAGCCGTACAAAATATATTTCTTAAATAATAGTACTTGAAAGTCCAAATGACTCCTTGATCCATGGGCTGCAAAATGGATGTTGTCAGGCATGTAAACATTAATTTCATTGTACCTCTCTATCAAAGTTCTTGGGTGGCCAGATGCATTGTCAATGAGCAGTAATATTTTCAAAGAAATCTTTTTTTCTGAGCGGTAAGTCTCAGTGATGGGCTTAAAATATCTATCATGTTGTCAATAGATGTGCTGTCATCCAGTCTTTGTCATTCAGTTTGTAGAGCACAGGCAGAGTAGATTTGGTGTAATTCTTAAGGGTCCTAGGATTTTCAAAATGATAAATGAGCATCGATTTCAACTTAAACTCACCAGCTGCATTAGCTCCTAATGAGAGAGTTAGCCTGTAGTTTGAAGCTTTGAAGCCAGGCATTGACTTTTCCTCTCTAGCTATAGAAGTCCTAGATGGCATCTTCTTCCAATAGAAGGCTGTTTCGTCTACATAGAGTCTCTGTTGTTTAGTACAGTCACTTTAATTATCTTAGCTAGATCTTCTGGATAACTTGCTACAGCTTCTACATCAGAACTTGATGCTTCACCTTGCACTTTTGTGTTATGGAGATATCTTCTTTTCTTCAACCTCATGAAACAACCACTGCTAACTTCACACTCTTCTTCTGTGGCTTCCACACCTCCCTCAGCCTTCATAGAATTAAAGAGAGTTAGGGCGTTGCTCTGGATTAGGCTTTGTCTTAAGGGAATGTTGTAGCTGGTTCGATCTTCTATCCAGACCACCAAAACTTTCTGCATATCAGGAATAAGGCTGTTTTGCTTTCTTATCATTTGTATGTTCACTGGGGTAGCACTTTTAATTTCCTTCAGAAACTTTTCCTTTTCATCCACAGCTTGTCTGTTTCACACAAGAGGCCTAGCTTTCAGTCTAACTTGGCTTTTGACATGCCTTCCTCACTAAGCTTAGTCATTTTGAGAGATGTGCGACTCTTCCTTTCACTTGAACGCTTAGAGGCCTAATTTCAATATTGCTGTGTCTCAGGCAATAGGGAGGCCAAAGGAGAAGGAGACAGATGGGGGAAGAGCCTGTTGGTGGAGCAGTCAGAACACACACATTTATCCATTAAACTTGCTCTCCTGTATGGGTATTGTTCGTGGTGCCCTGAAACAATTATAGTAGTAACATCAAAGATCACTGATCACAGATCACCATAACAAAGATAAAAATGAAAAAGTTTGAAATATTGTGAGAATTACTAAATTGTGATGCAGAGACACAAAGTGAGCATGCTGTTGGAAAAATGGTGCCAATAGACAGGTTAGACACAGGGCTGCCACAAACCTTCAATCTGTAAAAAAATCCACACAATATCTACAAAGTGCAATAAAGTGAATTGAAATAAGACGAGGTATGCCTGTATCTGTCTGCGGTGTTCTTTGTCTTTATCTTGCTGTGGCTCACTGAGCTTCTTGTATCTTTAAGCTGAAATTTTTCATCAAGTGTGGAAAATATTCAGCTATTTACTTCTGAGGAGTCCAGCTTCTGGTTAAAAACACATGTGTGCTATTTTAGGCCTGACCATAGACAATTACAAAGGCTTTTCCGAACAGGCTGCCCTCTTCACCCAGACATGGTGCAAGGCAATGCGTTATGGGACCTAGAGGGAGTTGCAACCAAGGACTCTGGCCCCTGGCCATTCTCTTTGAATATTTGCATTTCTAGCCCGACACCTTCATTCTTAGATCTCCTTATCTTGGGCAGTAGGCCTTCCTCAGGTGCCTCTGCTGAGGTCTCCTTATGAAGGGAAGAGGGAAGAACTTTAAAGACATCTTTCCCCATTCTGACCCAGTGTCCAGTATTTTTCCAGTCCTGGCTTTTCCCTGTCTCCCTTCCCCTGACCTCAAGGTCCATAAAATTGTTGGAGACTTGTGTTAAGGTCTTTCTCCACAGTGAGACAATCTCCATGTCTGCTCTGATCCACCTGACCCTCGACTGCTGTGCCATTTCATGGGGAAAAATAAAACAAAGGAGAGTTTTTCCTTTCTCCAGATTTAGCCTCCTGTGTATTCCATCACAGTAAGTGATTAAAGGCTTAACTCTTTCATTTTTGGGCTTATTGCTTTAATCTGCTACTTGAAAACCTGAGAGTTCAGCTCTCTCTCTCTCCCAGCTCAGCTGCGCTCTGACGTTTCCTCAAATAATCTTCCTGTCTGGAGCTTCCCTGGTGGTGCAGTGGTTAAGAATCCTCTCTGCCAATGCAGGGAACACGGGTTCAAGCCCTGGTCCGGGAAGATCCCACATGCCGCAGAGCAGCTAAGCCCATGCACCACAACTACTGAGCCTGCATTCTAGAGCCTGTGAGCCACAAATACTGAGCCTGCATGCCTAGAGCCCATGCTCTGCAATGAGAGAAGCCACCGTGGTGAGGAGCCCATGCACCACAATGAAGAGTAGCCCCTGCTCAACACAACTAGAGAAAGCCCACATGCAGGAATGAAGACCCCAACACAGCCAAAAATAAATAAATAAATAAATTTATTAAACAAAAAAAATCTTCCTGACCCATTATCACCTTCTTCTCCTTATGGGGCTCCAATTACACATATGTTAGACTGTTTAATATTGTCCTTGGATCTTTGAGGCCCTGTTCATTTTAATTCAATCTCTTTTTTCTCTTTCTTCTTCAAATTGGAAAATTTCTATTGATTTATCTTCAAGTTCACTGAATTTCTCTTCTGCCACTTTCAATTTGCTGAAGCCAGTGCAGTGAATTTTTCATTTCTGTTATTGTACTTTTCAGTTCTTGAGTTTCCATTTGTTAATGGTTTCCCTTTACTCTGTTGAGATTATATGTCTTTTCATTTATTAAAACCATGTTTTCCTTTATGATTTGGATGTATCTTCCTTTAATTCTTTGAATATATTTATAACAGTTTCTTTGTCTCATAAACTACTTATGTGGAATACTTCCAGTCTGGCTTCTACCACCTGCTTTTTTTCTTTACTATGTATTACATTTCAATTTGTATGTATGTGTGTGTTTATGTGTAGTTATTTTTGATTGAATACTGGATGTTGTGGGTTAATCAGTGTTGAGACTGGGTATTGTGATATTCCTCTGTTGATTTTTGTTTTAGTAGGTAGGAGGATTACCAGCAGATTACCTTGAACTTGGGTGAGGCTTGGTTTTGAACTTGCCTAAGGCTTGGTTTTATGCTTTCTTGGGTGAAAATATATCTGTGAAAATCTCAGCGTGTTTTCAAAGCATAAAAACTGTAACTAGCTGGATTTAGCAGCGAATCACTGTTTCTTCTGGTTTTAGACTTTGGTATGGCAGGTTTTTTGTAAGCCTTACTCTGGGGCATGATTCTTATTCCTGAGGAGTAGTATTTCTGGTTTCTCAGCTGGGTGCCTGGGCTGTGAACAGGTATTATTAAGGTCTCTCCACTCTTGCTGACAATATCCCCCAACTCTGCTTACCCTATGGTATTTCTATTCTGCTCATAACCCCAGAATAGCCGAATTCTGGTTCCCCTTATCTAAACTCTCCCTGCCCATGTGTAGTTCAGTCCCTGGCTAAGCATGTGTAGAGATCCCCACATGGACTTCTGAGGACCCCTCTGCGTAGCTTCTTCAACAATGCCTCACCTCATAGAATCCATTACAGTTGCCCCAAACTCTGACCTCTGCCTACTGAGCTAACTGGGACTTCTGTTCTCTGCTTGGTCTCCAGCTTACTGCCACCCAGTTAGGAAGTTTTTCCCCGGTGTAGAGCTGGGGGCTTAACTTGTGAATTTTCCTTCTCTCAAGAAATCAGTTTTGTGATTTTGTATGTGATTTGTGAAAACAGTTGCATCATATGTTTTGTCTGGTTTTAAGGTGTTTTGACAGGAGGACTAGTCCAGTACTAGTTACAGGAAACAGAAGTCTCCACCATAGATTCTTGAAAAAGTGTTAACGAGAGGGTGTGGATGGACAATGAGAATGACTGCCTAACACAAGGCAGCTTGTAGCACGGAGAGATTGGAGTCAAGACACTGGGCAGGGCAGGGAACTCTGCTCAATAATAAGTTACAACCTAAATGACAAAAGAATCTGAAATATAATAAATACATGTATATGTATAATTGAATCACTTTGCTGTACACCTGAAACTAATACAACATTGTTAATCACCTGTACTCCAGTGTAAAATAAAAAGTTAAAAAAAAAACAACACTGAGCAGGAGGCATTTTCAGTGTTCTAAGAGGAGAACAAAGATCACCTTGAGATTTTCAGAAATACACACAAACAAAAGGGAAATGCCATGATGGAAAAAGAACTATTGTGAGTTATTGATAAATTGGATGTGAAGAATGAAGAAGAAGGTTACACATGGAGCCAGAAATGCTTTAAAAAAGAGCCCTTATCTCCGGAGACAAATACTGCAATATTTATGGATGAAATGATATAATGTCTGGGATTTGATTCAAAATAATCAAATGTAGGGATGAAGGTGGGAGAGGGTGGGGTATAGGTGAGACCAGACTGACCACGAGATGATAATTATTGAAACTAGATTATGAGTACATGAGGGTGTATTCTATGAGTTTTTCTACTTTTGTATATATTTGACATCTTCAAATTAAAATTAAAATAAAATAAAACAAAATGATCAGAGTTATGAAGCTGGGAGGAGTATTGGTGAAGTTGGGAAAAGTGCCCAGTTTTGAGGTAGGGGAAAAAGGGGTAAGCCGGTGGCTGTTATTAATGTCTAAAACAGGCTTTTAGGCAAAAATGTTTTTTAAAAGGGTTTGCTCAAGCTGGCTCATTCTGCTCCTTCAGAAGAGTCATCAAGTGCAGGATGTGTTTGATTATCTGCTTGAGGATATGAGGCATATGGCCCACGCTGGACAGAGGCTGTGGCATCTACACAGCTCACGTATCCGCCTCTGGATCCAGAGCTGTCTGCTTATATTCACTGATACAGCCCTGCGTGGTCAGAGCCCAGACTACAATAGATGGAGTTGGTCAGACTCTGGCACACAACTCCCTGAGTGGATCCTGGAATGATTTCCAGAGGCGTTTTGCTCTATTCCCCTTTCCACACTGCCTCCCTGGCCAGCTCTACCTGCCTGGAGCCTCCCTGAATCTTGCTGGCACTCAGCTACTTCCTTCCATCTAACTGTGGACTCCGTAATTGAGCCCAAGAGAGGAACATGTTCCCATGGCCTAAGGACTTGCAGGAGAAGTAGAGACTTTTCTACATGTTAGAAAAAGAAAAAAAAAAAGAAAGAAGAAAAACACATTCACTTTCCTATTTTCCAATTTCTTTTCTCATTTGTTCAACACATCCTTTTAGGTGCCAGCTGTGTGCCAAGTTTTGTGTTAAGCATTGACTGGGGGTTCAAAGATGATGCTTCCTCAAGGATCTACAGCCTGGCAGGGGAAGAGAGACACATAAACAGAGTAATAAGGTCACAAGGGCCATGCTACATGTTTGTACTGGGACCGGGGGGCACACGGAAAAAGTGGACAACCATTACTATTTTCTCTCTCCTTGGGTTTGGGTTTTAATACTGTTCTTCCTATTATGCACAATCTAGTCTTTCTGAATCTCAATTTTCTCTCTCTTTTTTTTTTTTTTTTTTTTTTTTGCGGTACGCAGGCGTCTCACTGTTGCGGCCTCTCCCGTTGCAGAGCACAGGCTCCGGACGCGCAGGCTCAGCGGCCATGGCTCACGGGCCCAGCCACTCCGCAGCATGTGGGATCTTCCTGGACCGGGGCCCGAACCCGTGTCCCCTGCATCGGCAGGTGGACTCTCAACCACTGCGCCACCAGGGAAGCCCAATTTTCTCATTTTTGTATAAGGCTAAGTATATGTACTTGCAGTTTTTTCTTTTTTTAAATTTATTTTTATTCATTTATTTTTGGCTGTGTCGGGCTTTCTCTAGTAGCAGCAAGCAAGGGCTGGTCTTTATTGCGGTGCACAGGCTTCTCATTGCAAGTGGCTTCTCTTGTTGCGGAGCATGGGCTCTAGGCGTGCAGGCTTCAGTAGTTGTGGCATGTGGGCTCAGTAGTTGTGGCTTGCGGACTCTAGAGCATAGGCTCAGTAGTTGTGGCGCACAGTCTTAGCTGCTCCGCGGCATGTAGGATCTTCCCGGACCAAGGCTGGAATCTGTGTCCCCTGCATTGGCAGGTGGATTCTTAACCACTGTGCCACCAGGGAAGACCTGTACTTGCAGTTTTTAAGACGGTCACACTAAAAAAAAATTCTGAAGGGACTTTGCAAACCGTAGGGACTCATGACAATGATTATCATCTTTCCTTCTTCCCAGGCACACCAGCGATAACCATGGACTGGCTTTTCCCAGGTGACAGTCAGGTGGTCATGGTCACCAGCACACTCAGCTGCATTAAGGTAAGCTGGGGGCTGCAGTCATTTCCAGGGAAGATGCATAAGTAAGAGGAAACTTCTTTTTTCCATGTAGGTAATAAATCTTCTGTCTATTGACTTTTAAAAGTGTAGAACCAAATGTTCCTTTTGTCTTTTTAATACAAACCACCACCTTAACATTTGTTTTGCTTTACAGTTTACAAAGTCCTTCTAAAGTCATAAATCACTGGTGTCTCATGATAGCTCTTTGACTTAGTAGAATAGATTTCACTTTGACCCTCATTTACAGGTGTGGAAAATGTGGTCCCGAGAAGTTAAATATATTTGCCCAAGATTCATAGCTAGTAGTGGCAGAGCCCAGGACTAAATTCTGGTCTTCTCTTTCCTAATCTTTGAAATGAACGCCTCCTCCCTGTAATTTTCTATAGCAGGCCAGGCTCCCCTTTGATGTCTTTAAAAGAAAGTTTCACTGTCTGACTCACTTCACTCAGTATGACAATCTCTATGTCCACCCATGTTGCTGCAAATGGAACTATTTCATTCTTTTTTTTATGGCTGAGTAATAAAAGAAAAACAAATATCATGTGATATTGCCTATATGTGGAATCTAAAAAAAATGGTACAAATGAACTTATCTACAAAACAGAAATAGAGTCACAGATGTAGAAAACAAACTTATGGTTACCAGGGGGAAAAAAGGGGGAGGGATAAATTGGGAGCTTGGGATTGACATGTACACACTGCTATATATAAAATAGATAACTAATAAGGACCTACTGTATAGCACAGGGAACTCTATCCAATGCTCTGTAATGACCTATATGGGAGAAAAATCTAAAAAAGAGTGTATCTATCTATCTATCTATCTATCTATCTATATATATATGTACAACTGAATTACTTTGCTGTATACCTGAAAATAATACAACATTGTAAGTCAAGTATACTCCAAATTTTTTTTTAATATTTCAAAATATTTTTTAAAATGTTTAGGAAATTCCTTTTATTTGGACTTATGGCCATCTGAAACCCCCCAGCCCCTTGTGCGGTCACAATAAATCAAACAAATAAATAACCATCTCCATTGTTTTGTGGATTATTTCCCCATGAGGCAGATGTTTACTTTTTCCAAATGAAAGCTCATTGTTGTCAGGAATATTTAAGAGGCTTAACCTGTCTCCTCTGGCATATGGCGCTGGCTTTTCATGATGAGGCTTGTCGTGTGCAGCAGCAGACGAAATTGCAAGCCTCTCTCTGAAACTTCATCAGTTAGAACTGCAGAATGTCACTGCTGCCCTAGGTGGGGGCTTGTCTGGGACTCTTCCACCATGAAAGGGAAAAAAAAGAAAGGCTGTTTCCTTTGGTAGCAAATACTCATATTTTAATGGGTATGATGTCATGAATTATTAAACTACCTTAACTTTAAAGCCCAGCTGAAAGAACACAGAGTGAAGAATGACCTTGAGACTCTTGAAAAATGGGATTGTTGACTGTGCCTGCAGACTCAAAGATGGATTTCTCCTTTAGTTTATATTTATGCAACTGTGAAACTTGGTCCCTTGTTCCCAGAGAAATCCTCTGTGCAGCCGTGTGGAGAAAGTTATTATATTCTAGTGCGGAAGAGCTGTAAAGTTTCTTTCCTCGTGTCTCGTGAAAACTAGAGGGCCAGGCGATCCTTGTGCTGGGGGGGATGGCTGGCCCTGAGGAATGAGATGCTGAACCTTTCAGACGACGAAAGGAAACAGACAGGCATAGTGCTTTAAAAAAAAGAGCCTAACATGAGGTTCTTATAAGGAATTTGTGCCTAACCCAGTCCCACCACAATGCTCTCTTGTTTTGGTTGTAAGGTGAATGAAAGGAAAATAGGGTCCAGAAGGACGAAGATGATCTGTCGGTCCCACTGTAGTGTGACCACGTGATGTGCCCGCCAGCAACACCGCATAACTAGTGCTGCTGCCCATGGAGCTCATGACGTGATGCAGGATAGGGTCTTGCAAAGCTTTGGGTTTAGCCATTCCTAGCTCATTCTCTGGCCACAGGTTGCTGGGCAAAACCACCAACGCTAAGAGTGGGATGAAGTGTCCTTGAGTCTTCCAACGGGTGCTGTGAAGCTGTGTCTACACCCACAGAGACCGGTGACTCAAGTCTCCTTCTCTTTCTTCTTTGTAACAGGATTTCAGTTAACAGTCTTTGTAGACAGGAAAGAAATATTAGTGGGGAGGGCGATGGAACCAGTACTTATTGAGAAACTATTAAATGTTTGGCTTTGCCTCATTATGATTCATCACGGAGCTGTGTGGTGTTATCCCCATTTTACAGGGAAGAAACTGAGGCTCAACATGTAAGATTTTCAATACCATACAGTTTTTGACAGGGCTGGGCTTTACCTGAATCTAGATCTGCCGAACATCAGCAGTTTATGCAAATTCGCCAATCTTACTATGAGGTTTGGGTTTGACTGACTTTTCACTTTCTTCTTGTTTGTTTGTTTGAACTCTTTGGCCATTATATGTTGATGTCTTCTGTTTGTTCCTCCGGATCCCCTCTCCACCCTCCTCCACTCTGCTCTGTGACCTGGTAGACTGACCTGTCTTCACTGCTTCAACGGTTACCCTGTTCTTGCGCTTACAGTTGCATTTGGCCAACGTGAAACACAAACAGGGCATTGGAGGGCAGATAGGTGAGAAATGAGATTGGGGTGTTGATTTCCCCAGTTTTCTCTCTGTTGGGTTCTCTACTGAAGGCCAGGTGGCCCTCTCCATGCAGTTCCCCTTTCTGGGTTTTTTTTTTTTTTAGTTGAATTATATTTGCTGTACAATATCATATAAGTTTCAGGTGTACAGTATAGTGATTCACAATTTTTAAAGGTTATACTCTATTTATAGTTATTGTAAAACATTAGCTATATGTCCCGTGTTGTACAATATATTCTTGTAGCTTTTTTTTGTTTTTTTCTTTTTGCAGTACGCGGGTCTCTCACTGCTGTGGCCTCTCCCTTTGCGGAACACAGGCTCTGGACGCGCAGCCTCTGCGACCATGGCTCACGGGCCCAGCCGCTCCGCGGCATGTGGGATACTCCCAGACCGACCAGGACACGAACCCGTGTCCCCCGCATCGGCGGGTGGACTCTCAACCACTGCGCCACCAGGGAAGCCCTCTTGTAGCTTATTTTATACCTAATAATTTGTACCTCTTACATCCTTACCCCTATATTGCCCCTCTCCTTTCCCTCTCCTTACTAGTAACCATTAGTTTGTCCTCTGTATCTGTGAATCTGCTTCTTTTTTCTGTTATATTCACTGGTTTGTTGTATTTTTTAGATTCCATATATACGTGATATTGTACAGTGTTTGTTTTTCTCTGTCTGACTTATTTCACTCAGCATTTCTGGGTTTTGATACCTGCTCCTTCCCCTTGTCCCTTCCGGCCTAGGGGTAACATTAGGTCACTAGCCCCTGGGTACTGCACAGTCCCTTGTGCCTTCATAGATACTGCCCACACTTTTGTAAATTAGCCCATCTATTAAGAGAGTTGGATTGCTCAACATGAGTGTGCCATTTGTTACCTTCCAGGACCTTGACTGATACAGGTGCACATCCTTTTAGTGATATCATACTTAACGTTTTGCTGTTACACCCATTTTACCAGGAGGGAGATGATTTTTGTCTCCTCTTTTTTTCCTAAGGATTTCTTATTTATAACTTCCGGAAGGGCTAATTTATCATCGTTCATCTTCCTTTTGCCTTACTACTTGCTCTTTGAATTTTCCCCTTTCCCCTCAAATTGAGTCTGTAAGACCTGAAAAAGCCAGTTTCCATTCTTATTTTCCAAGACTGAGATTTTTTTGGTGTTCAGAGTCTCAGCTCTATTCTTTTATTAACATTTCTTTGTGAAACCGTCAGTTGGATTGTCTTGAGAAAATGCACATTTTCTAACCTTCTAGGGAAAATGATTATTGCTCCAAAAAGCAGTGGAAATAATGAAAGTATGTTCAGTAAGTAACTGTAAAGACAATAAAAGGGGGAAAAAGGCAGGAGATTCAGAATCAAGGTCAGTTTCCTCCATTGTTGGATTGCAGCGAGCATTTAATGGTCATAAAATCTTTTTCCTGTAAAATACATTTTATATTTAAACTGCAGCCATTTAAATGAGGGATTTTATGTCTGCACAGTCTTTATTGAGTATGAAGGATTTTAAAATGCTTTTGGTTTCATTATTTTTTTTTTTTCCTTAAAAATTTTTTGTGGTTTGGAAAGCCCATTCCATGCCTCCCGGGCTCCCAGACGTGAAGATGCAGAGCTGGGGAGTGTGGCTTTCACAGTTCCTTGCTTATGCTATTTAACCTTAGACCCCTGTTTTTCGGGGCCTCTGTGTCTCCTGAATAAACAGTAAATCTTTCCTGATGGTGTGGCAGCTTTACGCTGTGGATTCAGGCCTATTTTCAGAGAGGCATGAGAGAGACTTTAATGCCTTTTCCCTCCTTTTACTGGTGATTTAGCCAGAGCCCGTGTCCATCATCAGGGTACGGCTGGTGGTTCAGCCTGTGTCTGGTGGAGGGCAGGCCCGGTGCTGCAGTGGGCAGCACTCAGATGATAAGTGTTCTGGTTCCAGGACAAGGCAGGGTTGACCGTGGGGTTATTTCATAGCTTGGCTTGACATGGATTCATTCTTCTGTTGAAGGTTTATTGACTCGTGTTTTCCTGAGACCTTTGTCCCTGCATATTGAAAAATTTGTGATCTACTACTGATCCTAAGATACTAAGATAAGATATCAAGACCTTGAGAGGTCCACCTTCTACAATAGGATCCTGCAAGGTGAAAGTTTGCTAGATTGCTTTTAAGGCTGTTCATGGTGGCGGTGGTCTCAAGGTTCAAGGGCATGTTGACATTAGACATTCCAGAAGGAAAAACTCAACTACAGAGCAATTACCTTTTTTTTCTTGGTCATTGCTGATATTTGTGGGTTGAGCTGTTGGATTTGGATTTTTCTTGGTCACGAGGATGGTACAGCAGAAACAAAAACCCTAGGCTTATAGTTTAGAAGTGTTTGAAATCTGCATTCATACAGGCAATTATCTGCCAAGGGAAGTAGACTATTGTTGGTGGGGTCTGACCTATAGCAGGAGATGCCTTATAATCTATAAATCTCTGTTCTTTGAGCTAGAATGAATTACCTGAAGAAGGCAGGCTCCACGTTTTAATCTTGGATTGCCAGAGCTGCATTTCCCACTGGGTTGTTACCAGCAGTATTTAAAATCTCAATTTCCCCAGTGCATTGACCTGACCTGACTGTTCTTAGACACAACTTTAACTATGCTTTAAAAATAGCCTCGGAGCCAGAATAGCGGAGAAAGCATTTATTTAAACAACTATTTTTTTCCCCCATAATGTCATGTAGATCTTAGTCTTTTCTGTATCTTTCCACTACAATGGCAGCATATGGTCTATTGTTACAATCAGATATTCTTGTGGGAAGTAAGAAGCCCCTGGGTGAACGGAGAGGATATTATTGTTGACTCTAAAGCTGTTGTTTTGAGCCCTGAACTAAAGTTTTGTGCAGTTTCATTTTGAACAAACTCAGTCCTTTCAGGAAGCTTCAACCCATAGGCTCTGGTTTTTATTTTTGATAGTGTTGACTAATGTTTACTCTGGGCTCCTGGAAATTGGCTAGGAGGACTTTCCGTGGAGGAGAAAATGTGGACAAATACGGTTAGTTTACTTAGTGCTAAAGGCATTGGCTGGTAAGGAAAGGTGATGACACAGTTCCTTAAGCCAAAAAGTCATGATCTTTTTCCTCTTGAAGTATATATATTTGAAGCCTTAGGAGAGATTTGTGAAAAAGAAGAAAGCAAAAAAAAAAAAAAAAAAAAAAGAAAAAGAAAAAAATAAGAGCAAGAGAGCTGACGGTAACAGAAAGCAAAACTGCTAGGCCTAG
The DNA here is from genome assembly GCF_025265405.1 of Mesoplodon densirostris. Lineage (NCBI taxonomy): Eukaryota > Metazoa > Chordata > Mammalia > Artiodactyla > Ziphiidae > Mesoplodon > Mesoplodon densirostris. The sequence continues at coordinate 25,916,765 of NC_082677.1, forward strand.
GAGAAAATCACTTGGTTAGAAGAAAACATTTTATTAAAATAATGAATTTTCACTACATGGAACGGAATAAAGAATTTCAGCGAGTAAACACATAGCGCACACATACTCGCTTGGACAAACGCATACAAAGAAAAGAAGGAATGCAAAAGCAGAAGCATGTCGGTGTGCTTTATAAACGTGAATTTGTTTTTCGAGTTTTGAATTAATTAGATACCATGTTGAATTCCAAATGTGATAATTAAGCAAATTAATGCTGCAGTGTAGTTATTAATGAGGTAAAATATGCTAATACGCTTTTGATAAAGAGCTCTTCTTCTGTCTTACCAAGAAATTGACAAACATCTTTTATCTGGGGCCAGACAGCTTATCTCAAGTGAAGTACTAAAAAGGTTCTCGGCCGTATGCTGTGAACAAATGTTGTAAATAGGGGTTAATGTCTAAATTTTTGATATGTATAAGCCTCGAGGAGACGCATTAAGTCCCGTGATGCCCTGAGCCTGGTTTCTTCCATGCCCTTCGATGCCAGTATGAATACAGCAAAGCCCACTGCTTGCCGGCATCAATATTATTAAGTGACATTCAACGTGAGGCAAACAGTGCCTGCTAACCACCCAAACTGCTGGGTTCTTTTCGGCAGACTTGGTGTCTCCTTTGGTTTTCAGGTGTTCAAAACTCCTAGCCCAGAATCATTAGGGAACCCACTTAGTGGTTTGGAAGTGACACAGCAGAATTTCTCTTTCTGACCTTAACCTTGCTATTCAGAGCTCACAGTGTATCAGGAGACCAGCGAGAGACACCATCTACTCAGGGGGAGCTGGCCATTAAAAACAAAATTTATGGAAATATGAAAAGAACTTTCCCCATGAGCATATGATTCTTTTAATCCTTTTAATCACATACTCCATGAAGGTGCAGCCTGTATAACTTTGATTCATTCCAGATATGATGTTTGCTAAATGAGTTTGGCTTTGCAGCCCCAGGCAGGACAGTTCTGATGGCTTTAATTCAGAGGAGGAAGCCCCCGAGGTGTGTTTGAGTGGGGCAGCCCAGTGGTCAGTCCTTGGCTAGTGTTGGCTAGTGGGCACTGTTGAGGCGCGTCCTATGGCGGGAAAGAGACTGCATATCAACTGTAAAGTGTCACAGAAAGTGACTAAAACAGTTAGGAGTGCATTTGACTGCAAGTTACAGAATACCTTACTAACAGTGGCTTCAGCAAATAGGGAGTTCATTTTGCTCCCATAGAAAGCAGATCAGGGTACGCGATTCACAGCCAAAACGTGTCTCAACCATTTTGTCGGGGTTCTTTCCGTCTTTCCACTGCATCATCTTAGTGGGTGTCTTTTGTCTATGTGGGCACAAGATGGCTACTGCACCTCCAGGCATGATGTCTAGGTTTCAGGCAGGAAGAAGAGGGAAAGGTCAGCCAGTCTGTCCTTTTTGAAAAGTTTTCCCAGAAACCCCATCCAAAGACCTCCATTTACATCTCATTGGTCGGAATTTTGTCACGTGGTCATTCTTAACTGGAAGGTCAGTAGGTGAGGTTGGATCAAGTAGCCGGTTTTGTTACCATTCTTTTCTTGGGCACCATGATCCTGGGGATGAAGCTGGACCCTGAGTTGACTGCCACTTCCAGGGTGCTCACATGAAAGTTTGGTTGCCTGGACAAATGTGATATGAAACGGAAGTGCAGGTGATAAAGCAATTTTACTCTCCTCAGGTTCCTTTGTATGATCGAATCGTAACATGAGTGTGATTTGAGCATATTTGAAAATAAAACACTTATGGAAAAAATTTTTTGGTACAACATACTTCTAAACAAATGCCAATTACTGTATTTGGTGCTTGATTGGAAAATGCAAACCAGCAATCTGTTTCAAAGCCGAAGAAAAGCTGGTTGCTTTGAATGTACTGAATAATGGCACAGTACTGTATTGTTATGAGTAGATCAAGAGATTTTTCAAGGGTGCTTGTGAGTATATTTGGTTTTCACCACACTGGCCAACTTTGGAACTTAACCCTTGAGTAAAATGTGATTCCACTGGATATTAATTAAAAGTAACAAACACACTAATATGTAGCAGGTACAATCGTGGACCGCAAACTCACCTATTTAAGAAATCTGGCTTGCTTTCTTTCCTCTGTCAGGTTTGTATTGCTACTGCACCAAGAGGTAGAAACTTAACTGGATTCACTTCTGAGTCTCCCCTCCCTTTCCTGGAATAGGGACTTACTTTGGGCTGGCAGTAGGAGGGGCTTTGTGTCGGGTTGCAGGAGTAGCGGGGGGGCGTGCATCTGGTTCTGGGATATCATCTACTCGCACACTTGCTAGGACATGGTCATTCTAACTTGGTAACTTGTCATTTGTTCAATTGGATCACTGCTGGGGATTTTGACTCTACCATATCCTTTCTGAGTCTGACTGTTAGCTGCTTTCAGGTCCTCCCTGGCATGTGGGCATGATGTTTGGTCCCCAGTTATTCTGGGGCCACAGGAAACTCACAAATCTGATCCAGACCTTCTACCTTCACACTCCACCCAGCATGTCTCCTCTACCCTTCCTGAGCTGCAGGATGTGAGGACTCAGTGGTCTTAGTAGATCTTTGGGGTCTCCTAGCATGAGGCAGGGCCCTGGGGCTTTCTTGGGATGCCACGTGCGGGTTGATTTAAGCAGGGGTGAAGGACAGAGCCCTTGCAGAGGCTCAGAGATTTCTCAACCCTGACTCTTCTTTCCCTTACCCAGCTGGGGCAGACTTTACCCAGCTCTCTCTCCAGAAAAAACTGGTTCCGAGGGATCATATTTTATTCCAAATCTTTTGTTTATGCCCCAAGTCCTAGGCTTTTGAAACTCAAAACCCTTGCCTCTCAAACTATTGTTCTCATTCTCTTTTGTGGCAGGACTTCCCTGAGGAAACAAAAACAGAATTGCTGTCTGCCCGAGTGGCAAAAAGTATGGCCACTCTGCATTGGAGATACTGGTGAGCATCAGTTAATGTTTCAAACGATTACCTATGCCTGACTCATATTCACTATAAGGAACTGGAAGAGCTGGCCCAGATCCCCAAGGGCATCTCTCTTTGCCTCCCTGCCTGCTTCTACCACCATCTTGGCTCCTGTACCCATGAAGCTCTCAGAGAGGACTGGGCAGACATGGCATTTCTTGATGGTAAGAAGCAGACATTTCTTCCTCTCACAAATTCGTAGGAGGCTTCCCTCGAAAGATTCGCAAGAGCACTCAGCCACACCTACAGGCAGGCAAACAACACTTCCTATTGATGGGTTGCTGATAAACAAGCACTAAAGACTTAGCATCTTAGGTGGATGCAATAATTTAGTTAAAAATCTTTAGTGGGAACCTGGTCAACCTAACTGTGAGAGACGCCATGTTTCCCTCTCGGAGCCCGATGAACTCTGGGAAAGGCTTTCAGAGCTGGGAGAGCATTGAAATGTGTCATGGAAAAAGACACGTTCTTCAAGAGTTTGAAAGTGGTGAAGGGGTTTAGTGGACCAAAGGGAAGTATCCGAGATAGGATACACCAGTGCTGTAACTGGGAGAGAAACGAGGGGATTTGGCAGCCATGGGATGCTTCCCAGTCCCTCAAATTCACTACGGCAAAGAAACCAAGGCCTTAGGAAATTTTTAATTTTAATTATTTTTAATTGTGGTAAAATATACATAACTTAAAATTTATCATTTTAAGAACCTGAAAAAGAATATGCATATACATACATATATATGTTAACTGAATCAATTTTCTGTATACCTAAAACTAACACAACATTGTAAATCAACTATACTTTAATTTAAAAAAATATAAAAATATTTTATCATTTTAACCATTTTAAGTGCATGTCCTCAGTGGCATTAAGTATATTCACATTGTTGTGCAACCATCCCCATCATCCAGCTCCAGAACTTTCTCATCGTCTCATATTGAAACTCTGCACCCATTAAAAATAACTTTCCGGGCCTCCCTGGTGGCGCAGTGGTTGGGAGTCCGCCTGCCAATGCAGGGGATACGGGTTCGTGCCCCGGTCTGGGAGGATCCCATATGCCGCGGAGCGGCTGGGCCCGTGAGCCATGGCCGCTGGGCCTGCGCGTCCGGAGCCTGTGCTCCGCAACGGGAGAGGCCACGACAGTGAGAGGCCCACATACCGCAAAAAGAAAAAAATAAATAAATAAATAAATAAATAACTTTCCATTCCATCCTCCCCTGGCCCTAGTAGCTTCTATTCTATATTCTGTCTCTATGAATCTGACCACTGTAGTGAGCTCCAATAAATGACACCATATAATATTTGTCCTTTCCTGTCTGACTCATTTCACTTAATGTTTTCAAGGTTCATCCATGTTGTACAGTGTGTCAGAATGTCCTTCCATTTTTAGGGCTGGGTAATATTCCGCTGCATGTATATTCCACATTTTGTTTATCCGTTCATTTGTTGATAGACATCTGGGTTGTTTCCATCTTTTGGCTACTGTGAAAAGTGCTGCTGAGAATATGGGCACACAGATATCTTTTCATATTTTCAGTTCTTTCGGGTATATACCCAGAAGTAGAATTGTTAGATCGTATCATGCTTAAATTTTCAAGGATCTACTCTACGGTTTTCCACAGCAGCAGCGCCATTTCACGTTCCCACCAGCAGGTGCATAAATGTTCCAGTTTCCCCACAACCTCACCAGCACTTGTTATTTTTCTGTTTTTTTCCTTTTCTTTCTTTCTTTTTTTTTGGTAAATCCTAGCCATCCTAATGGGTATGAAGTGTCTGTCACCTTACTATGGTTTTTTTTTTTTTTTTTTTTTTTTTTTTTTGCGGTATGCGTGCCTCTCACTGCTGTGGCCTCCCCCACTGCAGAGCACAAGCTCCGGACGCGCAGGCCCAGTGGCCACGGCCCATGGACCCAGCCGCTCCACAGCATGTGGGATCTTCCTGGACCGGGGCACGAACCCACGTCCCCTGCATCGGCAGGCGGACTCTCGACCACTGCGCCACCAGGGAAGCCCCCTTTACTGCAGTTTTAATTTGCAGTATCCTAATGATGAGTGATGCTGAGCATCCTTTCATCATGTTTATTGGCCATTTGTATATCTTCTGTGCAGAAATGGCTATTCAAGTTCTTTGCTCATTTTTAAAATTGGGCTTTCTTGTTGATGTTGAGTGAGGCTTAGAAATTTTATTCCCATTCCACTCTCTTCTCCTTAGTGAAATGTGGCCGTACATTGATACGTTTGCCAGAAGGAGAGGGGTAACTCAAGAGGGCTGGGTGACTCCAGGAAGGGGGACCATCAAAGTGCTCATCGCACAGGATTATGTCCAACCTCCCATCACATGAAGCCTTTCACACTGGGCCCCACCTGCCGGTCCAGTCTGATTTTCTGCTCCTGACAAACCCAGTGCTCCAGCACATTTATTTCCCTGCAGGTCCACAAATGCACAAAGAACTTTCACACCTCTAACCCTTGCAGAGGCCTTACCTTTTCCGTGAAGGCTCTCCTGATCCACCTCACTTGTTCTCATGGCACATCACTTGTCCATTCATTCATTCTAGAAATATTCATTGAGCACACACTTGTTGCCAGGTACCAAGCACTGTGGCGGATACTTGGGATTCAACAGTGAATCAAGCAGTTGCTGCTTTTGAAGAACTCCTTGCCTAATGGGGGAAATGGGTAAGTTATCTGCCAATTATAATTCATTGTGTGTAAGTGCCAAGATGTAAGTAAAGAGGGTGAAGAAGATTATCTTCTTGAGCTGAGGGCTGAGTCAGTATTTATGTGTTACTGTGAACGTTCTCATCTTCTGCACATCAGATTCAAGCTTGCAGTTTACTATTTTTTTATCCCTTAACAGAACTTTGTAAACAGCCATTGGCTTCCAGAACGTACAGTTTCTTCTCACAACAAGCAGCATTCCCACTGGGAGATGGTTTCCCTTACACTGGGATATTTGAGGGCTGTCTGAAGACTGCAGTTCAGACTGCCTGTATTCAGGCGGGCATGTGGGTGCATCTGGGGACTTGTGGGCCTAGCCCTGCCCTGACTGGGCTTCCGGGGTGTGTGAGTGTTTGTGTGGGGATGGCCATGAAGAGTTATGGAACATCTACTGTCGATTCTGGCCTCGTGCACTGAGTATGGCACAAAGCAAGAGCTCAATAAATGTGTCTGGTTTTATTGGACTCTATGTATCATGGAGGGTAATTTATCTCCTTTACCAACAATGAGTCACAGTCCAGGGTAGGCGGGAGTAGAGTCCTTCTAAAGGTGAATCAACATATTAAATTTGATTCAGAAGAAGCATATGGCGAAGCATTTGTCTTTTGCTCTTTTGAAAAACAGGTTGTTTATCTGGGTTTTGGGTAGTCCTAGAGGAAGGTAAAAATGGGTCCTACTGAAAAAGTTAAAGGAAACTAATGCAGAAGCAGGAAACCTGACGGAGAGGTGATGAAGAGGCCAGATCGATTGTTACAGGGAGAGATTTACACTTGAATGCAGGGTTTAACTAGGGAGCAGGGAAGGGACCCTTCTGGGGATTACTGTGAAGGAAGAATCAACATAATATGGATTTTGACGGGTAGGGAATGGAAAAAAAGAAAAAGGATTTGAGATATTGGTTTTAGGATTTAGAAGGGAGGATTTAATTTGGAAGATCAGGGATTTACTGTTAGATATAGTGACAATTAAACGTTGAATACAGGCAGTCTGAATTGCAAGCTTCACATGCTCCTCAAATATCCCAGTGTAAGGGAAACCGCCTCCTAACTGGAATACTCCTTTGGTGAGGAGAGGATGTGTATTATGGAAGGCGATGACTGTATATAAATGACTCTGTTGAGGACAAAATTCTCCTTTTAGCTCAAATCTGTTACTTAAAGGATTATTTATTCACAAGTTTGAAATAGCTCTGTCCCTCCCTCTGTCAGGGCTCTGCTGCCTTGGTGTCATCAGTTCCACCAGGAGGGATGAGAAGCCATCAAATGAACAAATGATAAATCATCCCTAAATGCATATTGAACAGGGGTTTGTGCTATCTCTTCGAACATAAGCACAACTCTTGTTGGGTCTGGCCTTCCTGGAGCCCGAGTCAGGGCACTTGTCGGGGTCCTCAGGAGGCTTGTGGGGCTAACCCCTCCCAGACCGGGCTGAGCACGTGTGAGTGTTTATGTGCGGATGGGCGTGAGGAGGTATGGAACACCCATCGCCCACCTTGGAAGAGCGCATGCGTCATGGATGTTGTGCCCGGTGCCGGTCCTCGGGGAAGTGAGCCCATTTATGTGAGTGAAGCGGGTCGGCACAGCCTGGCCAGTGTGCCCCCCTGAGTGATATCAAATTTGTAACCTCCATCTCTCACCCTCACTGCTTAGAGCTGTTCCAGGTCTGTTATTCATGCAAAATCCTCTTGGTTGTGCCTGAGGGGAGAGAAAGACCTGGGTGAAATCCTAGGTCTGCCTTTTAACAGCCATGAGGTTTTGGGCAAGGTATTCGGATCTCTGCTTTGGTTTTTTTTATTTGTGGAAGTGAGAGAGTAATATGCCCCTTCAGAATGTTATTGGGAGGAACATGTAGGACAGTTTTTATAAAGTGGCTGGTACAAGGTGACACCCTTAAGGGCTGGCACATAGTAGGTGATTTACAAAGGGGGAGTTGCAGTACTAATAATGAGGGTGATGCCTCACAGGCATGCAAAAATGTAAAATGATTCATTTTTTAATACCTGAACTTAATTTCTTTTCTTTTTTCTTTTTTAGGCTCCATTCATATTGTCAGGTAGTGGAAATTTCATCTCAGTCAATTCAGCGTCTTACCCTACTTGCACCCTTGGAGAGGAGATCTGGTTACTGGCTGCTGTCATCTCTTGCCTTCTCCCTTCCCCCCCCTTTCACAGTCCACAGCCCTCTGAGCTTCTGTCAGCAAAGATGGAGGCTGTTATTTTCTCCTCCCACCAGCACGGCCTCTCCAGATCTGTCTTTTACTTGGTTACTTCCATGCTCTTCTTAGACATATGGAAGGTCTGGCTGTTCCCTGCATCACGTTGGAGCGAGGAAAGGCTCTCTCAGGTCTGTGTGCCTACAATCCCCACACCACCTTACCCCGTGTGTGCGCTTCATCAGAAAGGTCTTAAGGTAGAATCCCTGTGGGGGTCTTTATGGTACCCTTTGCACCAGCGCTTGCCTGGGGATGTGGTGGGGATACACTCCAGGGTCTGCTGACTTTCGCTTCTCCTTCGTCTGCACACATTTTCTGTAGGAGTCCATTCGGACAATAGCTTTCTCCTAAGCTTTAGGAATGCAGAAGTCTTTGCCTTAAACTCAGCAGTGAGTTTCATATTTGAAACTCTCAAATCAAGAATTGACTTTTTCTTTTTCTCAACATTTCTGCTGTGCCATCTCTTTCCTGAGGCACTAAGTGTTGGATGTCGAGTGTCTGCCTGGGGAGAGAGAGGTGGGTAGAGGGAACAAGGGTATTGCAGGGCATGAGAACCTTGGTTAAAATCTCAAGATATTTTTCTACTGCATTGCTGTTATTACATCCATCCTCCATACAGTTTCAGCCCCGTGGGGCTGAGTTGTAGATTGATTTGCTTCAATGTTGGAGCATTTGAGAATGATTCTCTTTGACCTGTTGTTGGCAAAGTCAAAAAAAAAAAATTAAAGAAGCAGAGAGCGAAGCCAAGAAGAAAATCAGACACAACTTCTGGTCTATAAAGTGTTGGTTTAGTGTGGAGCTAAATGAAGCTCTGGCCACATTCTGCTTTTCAGTCTCCCAAAGGTCATGCCACTTTTCTTGATCAATTTTTCTATTTCCTTGTTCACAGTCCATCACTGGATGCTCTGCTGCCTAGGCAACAGCATTCGGGCCAGCTCTCAGCAACGTGGTACTAGAGAATGTTTCGAGCTCCGCCTGTGGAGCGTTTTGTGCAATCTGCTATGTGCTCTTGGTCTTGTTGTCGGTGGCGAGCCTTGTGCCGCCTCAGCGAAGCCATCAGATGCACGTGTGTATCTTCTTGGGTATAGGATCTGAGAGGAAAGAGTTTCTATATTTCAACGATGTCATCATCAACATCATCATGTTCAGGTGACCATACTCATGCCGGTGACGTCTCCCTGCGTCCCCTTGCTTGTAAGTGTCTGATCAATGTTCTTTTGAACTGTGCTACGTTGTCAGCTGGGCACTTGGGACCAAAAGCATCAACTTTCACCTGCAAGGTAACCACAGGAAAAATGCAGGAAACAACATTTGCACGTCTGCACAGGATTCACCAGCTGTGCTAAAACAAGATAGGTTGAACTGAATTATGGAAACAATGCAAAAAGTCCACCACCACGACCCCCAGTTATAACAATAGCTGCCATTTATGGAACAGCTCTTTTGTGCCTGGTACCATGCTAGACTCTTTACATTACGTTCTCCAATTTAATTTTCCCAACAAGCCTAGAAGGCAGGCACTTTATAAATAGAAGAATGAGTTTAAAGAGATGAAGTGACTTGTCCCTGGCCACATAGAGAGTTAAGTGGAGCCAGAATTTGAACCCAGATCACTCTGATCTTGGAGCCCTCACCTATAGGCTGGTATGGTGCCAGGTGGGCAGGCTTGCTGGGCATCTTATTGTTATCACCAAATCCCTAGCACTGGTCCTCACCCAGCACAACAGTAGGTGCACAATCTCACTTAAAAGGAAACGATTGATTGCTCGTATTAGAAATTAATGCTCTGTGTTTTGAAGTGTTTCCTTTCACCAGGGTCGTGAGGCAAAGTTACCTAATAGGCATAGGTCCTTCCCTTTCTGTGTTCCAAGAACCATTAATTCTCTCGCCAGCTCTCCAGTGCATCTCCATGCCACCCTCACTTTCTGGTTTGGCTCACCCTCGTCTTACATCAGGATGCTGAGATGGCTTCCGAACTCGTCTTCCTGATGCTTTTCTTATTTTCCTCTAATCCAGGCTCTACGCAGTAGCCAAGGTACTCTTTCTAATCTAGCAATCTGCTCACAACCCTGCAGAGATCTCCCACATGCCTAGAACAACATTTGTCTCCTTTAGGTGGTCTTTGAGGCCCCTTATGAGCTGGTGCCTCCTGTTTTTAGGGCCTCATTTCTCACCGCCCCCCCACCCCCACCCCGGGCTCCCGACTCTGAAACTTGAGCAGTTTTTGCCCACCTCCGCGCTTTTGCATGTGCTGGTCCCTCTCTTAGAACTCCACTCTCCTCTGCCGTTCGCCTGGCCAGCTTCTGCTCCTCCTCTAAAAAAAAACTTGGTTCGTGTGTCATTCCTTCTGGGCAGCCTTCCTTGACCCCCAGAGCCTGGTGGAAGCCCCTTCTGTGCTCCCCCAGTGAGCTTCACGTCCTGCATCAGTGTGATAACCATCCCAACTCATTTGTACTTGTGTCCCCCTCCTTCCCCACCACACGGGAAGCTCTACCACTAGCCTCAGTGTCCCGCTCCAAGCCTGGCATCTTATCATCTTATCAACACTTAAAGAATATTTGGCGAATAAACGGAGAGTTGTTTTTAACATATTTCTTATAGCCATTTTTGAATGGGAAGAGCTTCCTGAAACCTTGGGCTTGGGATGTCATTATTCTTGGGGGCAACACTGCCAAGGCAACGAATTAGAAATGGCTTCAGAAGTCCTTGATACGATCCTTTAGGAACTGTGGGAAGGCCTTTGTTTGATGATGGGAATCTAAACATCTTCAAATTTAAAAAAGCTATGAGAGGCAAAATGTCATGTAAAAAGCACAGACCCAAGGACTCTTTCAAGTTTCTCTTTTATTCAATTGGGCTGTCACTAACATTAGACACAGGAGAACCACATTTTAACCTGATTAATGAATAGGCCCATTTAGGCCACTCTGCAAAATACTAAAGAATAGAACTACATCTCACTGTTGCTTTCTCACTTCCCTCCCATCCCACGCAGGACTTAACCCCCTGAAAAAGTCTGCTCTGGCTTTTCCTTTGCAGAGGAATTGTCGGGCCGCGACTCTCCTGCAGCAGAAGGACCAGATGGGACACTTGACTACATCGGGAAGCTGAGAGTTCTAGCCTCTTGGCTCTTGTCCTCAACTCTCATGTAATTCCTTGCTGGATTCTCATACAAATTCATGCGGTCCTGCACAATCCTGGCTCTTGCCCCAGTGATTACATGTAGCAGCTCAGAGTTTCCAGGCTTTGATAGCTGTGTGCATCCGCGGGCTCTCAGAGCAAAGGAAGCGGCTGGGTTCTGGGGCTGCTGTTTGCTGTCTAGGCCCCGGGTGTACCCATCCGCACGCACCCCGCCCGCGGCTGTCATAGTCCTCCCCTCCCTCTCTGGCCCTCTGAGCCCTGGGAACCCGGGCAAAACAAGCAGAGTGTGAGCAAACACACAGGGCTGCATTGAGGAGGGTCTCTTTACCGCCATCTGCCGCCTCCACAGAGGTCACTGGAATAAACTTATTTGTAAACAAAAATGGTTAACTCATAGTAAGAGCTTTAAAAAAATTCCGAAAGGGATGTGGGTACAACTTTTCTGACGCTACGGCTTCCTGTGTCCCTTTCACTTCTCGGCCCTCCTCCCACGCAACGAAGACGCCCCATGGGAACCTGCACTTCCCATGGATTCCAGTAGGGGGCAGCGGTCATCAGGCCTGGGAGAGACTTTCTTTTTTCTTGTAACATTTTCTTCTGTGTACGTGTATGAAGTAAAACCTATCCACAGGAAAATGCGCAAAGCATACATACACAGAAGCAAGCAAGCACCTGTGTGGCCATCTCCCTCATGTGAGGAAATAGAATATTGCCTGCACCTCATATATAACCCCCTCCAATCCCCACCCCCTCACAATTCCTTCCTTCCCTTAGACCTATCCACACTATACTGACTTTTGCTCATAACTTCCTTGCTTTACATTAATGTTTACTACATCCAAATGCATCTCTAAACAATACAGTATAGTGTTGGATGTTTTCGATATTTTGATGATTTTGAACATTATGTAAATAGAATCATACATTGTGTATTCTTTTGTCTTTCATATTTTTTGCTCAAGATTATGTTTATTTATTTCCATTGCGGTATAATAACGATGGCAATGGTATTGATTGCCCTCACCACAATTCATTTATCCATTGTACGGCTGATGGACATTTGGGTTGTTTTGAGTTTGTGGTAATTATGAACAATATTACTATGAATATTCTAGTCTGTGTATCCTGGCATGCAGGGACATGCATTTCTAGAGGGCACATACCTCACGGTGGAATTGCAAAGTCCCAGGAGATGGATATCTCTGAATTTGTTAGATAATGCTGTACAGGTTTCCAAAGTGGTTGTCCCAGTTTAGAAGCTCCTCGGCAGAATCTGAGATCCTAACGTACCATATATTTGCCAATGCTTGGTCTTGTCAGATTTTTTAGTTTTTGAAGCTAGTGTCTTTTCATCAGGGTTGGGCCAAAAAGTGGCAAGGGCACCCTTCCTGATGGTTTCCATATGGTTCCTGTAGCCAGAAGCGGCTGCTGGTCCTTCCCCTCGGACACAGGTGGCAGAAGTGACATTGAGGGATGCTCATCTGTATTAAACACAGGCAGTAGGTGGCTCCTCAGAGAGAAGAGATAGTTTCTCTCATGGTTGATTTTCTCTCCTCTTTTGGAATGCACCATCAGTGCTCACAATAGCAATTAAACGCTCCGTGCCATCTGGAGGGCTGAGGCTGCTGTGGGAAGGACATCTGCTGGCAGCTGCAAAAGGAAGAAAGATGAGCTGGGACTAGGCACGACCCAGGGGCTACCTCCTCGTGTGGACCTGCCGCCGCAAGCCAGCTCCATACATAACAAAAGTGTTTCCTCACTCATTTTATTTACTCAAGAGGGACCACCCAATGGTCACTGTGGGAGTTTCTAAAGGAATGAGACGGTAATAATTCCCAGTTAACGGACCCAGCCCAATCAGTTCTGCTTTTCATCAGGTTTGATTAACTCCTTTTCAGAATTGGTTGCTTTCACCGCTCTTGTCTGAGCCTCATGTATAAAACAGGGCTAATGTAACCTGTCTCTCATATTGCTGGGAGGGCAAAAATTAGATAGGGATGAGAGAGTGCTTTGAAAATGATCAAAGAATGCATTTATTTGCTTGCAGTACAGAGTTATAGATTCCTGGATGGGGGCCTTGCTATAGAAACTTTAAGGGGAAATTTTGATTTTAGGCAAAGTGTCCCTTTGTAAGAAGTGACCCTCCAAGGATGATAACAGTGAGAGGGACCTCCGTGTGGGGAGAAAGGGAAGGTTGGACCTGTCCTCTCTCTTGGCTGGTTCTATCTAACTATTGTCGGGGGGTGGGGGGTAAGAAGCCGGAGGGCTACATTTAACAAGTCTTTACTGGAGTTTGTGGATAATGAAAGACAAACAGGCAGAAATGGAGGAAAATCCTGTGCCCTCACTACCAACTAGATGATCAGAGTCTCTAGATGATCTGAGTCTCGGTTTCCTCATCCGCCCTTTCACCTCCTGTTTTCTCCCTGTTTAGCTTCTCAGACTATCCTTAACCCTTAGTCCTACCAGAGAACCCTAGGATGAGCCTCTAAAACACCTGGTTTGCTGGGGACCGTGCTGACTCAAATCCGTCCCAGCATAGTTATTACTAGTGCCACTTTCTATTCTCAGCAGCATCTCATTTTGGATGATGAATTATATGTTTGTCCTAAGACCACCTGACAAGGTCTGGTTTCTTCTAGGAGAGTCTGCTTCTGCCTGTCTCCAGGAGAGATGCCATTTTGTATCCACAGGGGTGGCTGTCACTTATAGGAGGCTCTGTGGCTCTACTGCCTGCTTCCAGATCTCCCCTCTGGCCTTTATTAGCTGCATGATTGCAGGGCAAGTGACTTGGTTGACCTTTGCCTCAGTCTTCTCAGGTGTAACATGGAATAATGACAACAGTGCCTGGTGTGTTGTACGTGGTCAAAACATTTTAGCCAATATGGTTATAACTTTAGGGCAGGGAGCAAAACCTGGCAGCTCTGCAGACAGACCCCAGCCGGCTAACACTTCTGTTTGGTTAGCACAGTGTTCTGAAAGTTTCGAAGCTGAAAGGCTTTAGGAAGGATGCCCTCCAGTAGGTCAGAGGTGTTATCAGCCCCTAGGGACTTACTGATACCAGCCTGATTCGTGCATTGATCGTGTGCTCCATTCTGGCGTTTGAGTGTGTGACCCCTCTTTAGACCTGGACACGATTGCTCTGGACTAGGGGATGCGCCCCCGTGTTGCTGTATGTGTCCCCTCCCTCCCACCTCCCTTTTTCCAAGTTAGACTCCAGCCCAGGCTCAAGTCCTCACAAGAGGGAGCTTCACCCTTGAAAAACCCTTCTTGGTGCTGGAGCTGTTTCTTCCCAACCCCATGTCCCTTAGGGAAGTGCCTCCATGCGCCTACAGATTGCTGGGAATCTTGTTAAAAATGCAGATTCTGGTTCAGGTGATCTGGGGTGGGGCCTGAGATTCTGCATTTCTAATGAGCTCCCAGGTGATCCTGTTGCTGCTAGTTCAAGGATTTAGGGAACAGTGGAACTTCGGGGAAAAATGTTTCTACTTGAGGCTGAGAGTAAGGCCCCTTCCCACACTGAAGACTTTCCCTGAGCAGCGAGTCATCGGTTCTCTCCTCCTGGTCCCCTCCCCCTGCTCTCCACCCCCCATATCCAGAAAGGCCACCAGGAAAACACCCATTTCTGTATGCAGAGGTGGAAATCTCGTTGGGAGACACTGATTCCTTCTTAAGGGGAGGTCTTGCTCTTCATTCATTATGCAGAGGTGAGCTTCTCCTGATCAAGTTTTAGGACCACCCTCCCCCCCGCCCTTCATCTTATGAGTCAACTAGGAACTTGCTACTATACACCCTCAAATAGAGTGGTTCTCAACGTGTGGTTCTGGGACCAGCATCAGCATCGCTGCGAAGTTGTTTGAGTTGCAATTGCTCAGGCCCCACCCAGACCCACTGAATCAGAAACTCTGAGAGATGTGTCCAGCAACGGTGCTTAATTCACAAGCCCTCCCGGTAACTGCCATGATGTTCTAAGATGCCACATTCCTTCGATGAGTTTCCGACAGCCTGTGGGGTCTGCCCAAGTTCCTGGGGCTTGTTGCTGAGTGGATGGTCTCAGCTGGTAGTCGGGGAGTTGCTTCCAAGAAGGGGGTTTGAAGGATGGCAACTTCAGGTAAGGAAAAGCAGGAGCAAATGGGGATAATTGTTTGACTTTATGCAAATGTTCTAAGCAATAAAACCAGCCAGTGATGTACAGGAAATGTATGCTCCCCATGCCCAGTGGTCTAAATACAGCCGTATCAGTGATTGGTCTGTTACACAAAGCCTTAACGGCATGAAATATACCACCCCTGCGAAATGAAATGCACACGGGGAGGTTATGGGAGTTTTCAAGAGCATTTTATTTTGCATAATACAGTTTTTTTTTCCAGGCCAGAAATGGTATATTAAAAAGTCAGCAGGTATATAGCTTGTTTTTTTTTGCGTTACGTGGGCCTCTCACTGTTGTGGCCTCTCCCGTTGCGGAGCACAGGCTCCGGATGCGCAGGCTCAGAGGCCACGGCTCACGGGCCCAGCCGCTCTGCGGCATGTGGGATCTTCCCAGACCGGGGCACGAACCCATGTCCCCTGCATCGGCAGGCGGGCTCTCAACCACTGCGCCACCAGGGAAGCGCTATAGCTTGTTTTAAAATTGTTGTTACTTTACTCTGGCTCTGCAGAGTTTTATTTTCTTCCTCCTGCTGCTATTGCACAAACATAGAATATTCTATCCAGAAGGGACCATAGAGACCAGCGAGTCCGCTCTCTGCAGTTCACAGGTGAGGAACTGGTGTCCAGAGATGTGAGGCGACTTGCCCTGAGCGAGCATCTGGGGCAGGTACCCAGTACTCCGGAACCTTAGATCCCGGGATTCCCACTGATTTCTTTTAGGAGCTCTAGGCCACGTAAGGGACCTGGTAAAGTGGCCTCGTGCATTCTCTTGCTTGTGGACAAGCATCGGAGGAGTCGGGGTGGGGTGGGGGGTGCAATGACATCATTTACATGTGTGCACATAACCTGAGTATCTAGCTACCGGCAAGGTCACTTCTGAGGCTTTAGATCAGTCAGAAGCATCTTCTATTCTTACTGAGGCTTAGAACCCAATCTTCTGGAAGCGAAAACCATCACTACTGCAGGCCAAGTCTCAGTCACGTGTTTGGGGTTGTGGAGAACATCCCTTTTCCCAGGGCTGGCTTCACGGGATTACGACCTGTGCCGTAGCACCAGACTCTCTGCTTACAAGGACTCAGCACTTGCTTTAAATGCTCTGTAGTCACGGTCTTGAAAATCTTAATACTTTTTAAAGAAGGGGACTTGCATCTATTAAGAGGGTATTATTGTCACCATACAGTGATGAGGAGACAAAGGCTTAGAGAGAGTGAACTGGGTCAAGGTTACAGAGCTAGGAACTGGGGTTAGAACCCAGGTCTGCTTGACTCCTGAGCACAGAGCCTTCGCTACGATGTAGCACGATGTTGTCTGTTTGGTGTTTAACACTCTTTGATGTTTCCCTGTTTCTCTTAATCGACTGTAGGGAAGAGACTGTGTCCTTTATTGCAATGACCATGCCCTTTGTCCAGTTTCACCCAGCACCATGCCCAGCACAGACAGGGTGCTCAATAACTATTTATGCAATAAAGGACATTTGGCTAAATTGAACTTGTGTGTAGCCATATCAGAACTTCCTGTAAACCAAACAGGCTTCCAGGTTTGTGTGTAAATTTCTCCTGTGAGTGAAGCAGCTCAGCATGGCTGGCAGGGGCTTAGAGATATCTTATATTTGACTTCATGAATTATTTATGGAATTAACACCGGAATCATCATTAATTTGTGGAAGGAGAGAAGTTGCTACATGGCTGGGTGCCCATGTTTTTCTGGCAAGGATAAATTACCTTCACGATGGCTGCTGGATGAAGACCCGGGGTGCTGGTTTCCAGGGGAGACAAAGCACTTCAGTCCCCTCCTCCTTTCTCTTTCCCACAACTGAAAAATTCAGGAAGCACCTGGTAGCCACAGACTCCTGGCAATAAGCCAACTCAGCTTCCCTCAACATTTAGTTTACGTACATTTATTAAGCACCTACTGTGTGTGCAAGGCATATGCTAAAGATGGGGATGCAAACCAAGAAGGCATGTAAGCAGACAATTACGTTATCAGGTGATCAGTGGCAAGAAACACATGTCCTCTGTGTCATGGGTGGGGCAGAGGCATGGGGGAAATTCCTGGCGGGGGTGTGGCTCATCCCTAAACCAAGTCTTACAGGGCAAAAAGAAATCAGTGGAGCTAGAGACAGGGGTAGGAAAAGTGTAGGGGCCAGGCTTTCCAATTGGGAGTAACCCTGTCAGAGAAAGACCTGTAAATAGTAGGGATGGCTGGTGCAGCAAAAGGGATCTTGAGAGGTGACTTGTGGAGGTTGGAAAATGGATGCTGGTCCGGCCAATGGGCCTGGGTTTTGTCTGGAGGCTGAGGGTGTTGGTGGGGGATGGCGGCAGCGCTATCAACGGCCAGCTGTGGTTCCTGTGCCATCATTTCACAGGAACAGCTCTCTGCAGGGAGTCGGGTCTTTCCCCCTCCAGGTGCGCAGTGGCTTTTTTGGGCTTCCAGGTCCCCGAGGTGTCAGGGTGAGGGAGAGGCATGCTTGCCCACAGAGGGAGAGTGGAGGAACTGTAATTGAGTGGAGACACAATCCTACCCCATCCATCAGCAAGTTTGCTTTCTGAGACCTACTGTATAATAGCAATCTCTTTCCCATTTTCTTCAAAGCATCACGAGGAAAGATAACTGCAGCTGGGTTCAGTAGCCCTTGCTTTTGAGCAATAAACTACAAATCACAGTTTACTTTGATGCCCTCAGAATTCCCCTACTAGTCGCCATGGTTTCTTGCCATTTAACTAGGAGGGACATCGCCTGTGCACACACAGGCTCTGCCTTTGGAATGAGCCCTTGCCTCTCCGAGCTTGTCTTATCCTGTTGTTTATTCTGCTGTTCTGCTTTGGGATGGAGCAGTGCTCTGGGCTCCGGGGCTGCTGCCATCACTCTTAGAGGTCCAACCTTGCTGCCTCAGCCTTGACGGGGAGAAAAGATTGCTCCCGACTCCATTTATTTCAGGTAGAAGGGAAACAGAGAGCCCTGCAGGGTGAAGGCGAAGTCGAGGCACTCCAGATAAGTGGTTGTATTTCCCCTCTGTATGACTTATTTATTAAAGCCAGTGAGGCATAACTAAGAAAAGGAAATAGAGAATACAATGGCCCCTCAGATTTTAATGGGAGAGATGGCTGGAAGTGATTCCTAAATTATTAAATAAATCGATTTGATTCCTGCAGCCAGCCTCCGAGGTGTATTTGTCAGTTTCTTTATCACTGTCTTCAAGGGTAGGAAGAGTCACTCATGGAGAAAGTTTTATTTTCTTTCCCCTCTCTTTTATTTTGAAGGCTGCAATTCATGGCCCCTGTCTAATTAAACACCAATTTCTTTATGTAACAGAAGCAGCAATTTTTCCATTTTTATTTTGGCTTCCATTCTGATCCCATTTGTCTTACATGTCCTTGGACTTGGAACAAGACTGGGTCAGCTGTAGGGCACACACACTTTGGAGAGCCTTGATCCCATTTCAATTATAGGACTGTTTGGTCACAGATGAGTTCTATGGTAATTTGTCCACACACAAGAGTCCTGTCAGTTAGCTGTTTGCCTAACAGAATTCACTGAGTGTTAGAATAATAGGTTGCGCCATCCCAAATGCCAACAATAACACCTTAATGCACTTTAGGGAAATAATAGATTTCATTCTGGGGTTTTGGTGGTGACTGAGGTACTGTTTGCTCCTTTCTCTCATATTTTCCTCTCTCCCCCCTAAACACTTCGACTGCCTCCAGCCCAACGGTAAAAAGTGCTTGAACATCTAAATTCTTTTTCTTAATTATCCTCCCAAGGAAAGCAGGCCAAGCACCAGGGTGCAAAAAATTTAAATCATAAATAACCAGCCGAGAGGAAATAAAAGAAATGACACCAGAATAAGCTAAGCTATTAGCTGAAAGCTTTACATCTCCGTCCTCAGGTCTGAAAAATCTAAGGTAAGATGGTTAAGTATTTATTTTCCAAAGAATGTCATTACGAGCTGCAGGAATTAAAAATGGATGAAGGAAACATTCCCTTCCCCATGATTTCCGTGGTACTTCAGGCACTGACTCCTGAAACATTTTGGGGAGCATAGTTCCCACTCCCTCCCTGAGGGCACGTGGTATTAAAGGACATCTGGGTCTTTGGGGGCATCACTGCTGCCTGGGTCTGGGGAGGACGGCAGGGATGGGAGAGAGGAAGTGAGCAAAGTAATGGGTGGCGATTGAATGCTTCCCAGGATAAATGAGTGCACCTCCCTGGATCCGCTGCATAATTGTTTCTTTCAAATTGAAAGAAAGGTACACCTGGTGTAAAGAACGCCATTCACACCTGCAAACCTGTCAGGTTTCCCGTTATTGGCTTGCGTTCCAATTTCCTGGGTACAGCCCCGACCTAGGGAGTGGGGAGAAGAGAGGTGTGTGTGATGGCAACAGGGAGCTCGGAGCTCGGAAGGTGAGGACACCGGAGGTGAAGGTGAAAGGCGCAGGACAGGAGACTCTCCTTCTCCCCGCCAGCTCACCCAGGCAGCCAGGCTGATGTTTGCAGAATCCCTTCCAGCTGACTTGAGGCCTGCGGAGTCTTTGTAGCTTCAACTCTGCTTTGCCAGGCGAGCAAAGGACTTCTGTAGCGAGGCGGAGCAGGGCCCCGAGCTTGCACCGTGCACGTGTGTGGCTGCCAGCAACCTTGCCTTTTGTCTCCCGCCAGCCCACGGATCTGGGGACCAGTACTCGGCTCCGTGTGAGACACAGAAGGCTTGGCTTTTCCATACGGCTGAGAGTTACGTGAGAAAACCAGGTGCAGGAAAGCGTATGTAAGATCTCAGTTTTATAAAACAAACCGTGACAAGCCGCCCAAATTCTGTGTGTATGTACATAAAGGGCTGTACCAGATTATATAAATTCAGAGGAAAATCTAGGGCACATACTGAGTTCTTAAAACGATTTACAGAGGTGGGAGTGTGTGAGAATGCGCTGAGGATGCCCATACGAGCTGGGATAAGGCGTCTGTGATAACAGCATTTATCAGATGACCTCATTTATGCAAAACTATTATCTGTATATGTATTGAAGTTTAACTGTTTCACCCTACTTTGCTCATCTTTTCTTCAGAATTGCTTCCTCTGAAAAATCTCCCAGGACCAGGTACTAAGTATGTTCAGTTTTACGTGGGATCTTTTTCTGCAACATTTAGGGTCACTGCTCTGCAGCTACCTTATGTATGGCGTGAGCCAAGAAAAAGCAGAGTTGCTTTGCCTCAGGGAAAAGCTGTTATTAACTGTTCTTCTTCACCACCCTCCCCTCTGTCCTGATCAAGGGGACAGGGCTGGGAAAGAGGCCTTTCTCAGAAAGCCTGACTCCTTTTAAATGGACATGGTGCCCTTGGGGCAAGCAGACGTGGGCTGTAGGGAGGGGACCTCATGAGACCCGACCTGGGCTTGTCTGGCCTCTGGAGCCTGTGTGGGCTCCTCCCATCACCCCCTACCCCCGCCCCCTCACCACTCAGGGAGTGGAGAGACTTTGTGGAAAAGAGAGCTGGGATCTGAAGATGCCAATGAGAGGGCAGCAGTTTTCAGCTCCACATGAGGAAGAACTTTCTGCCCACCTGAGCTGACAATGGGCTGGGCCACTTTGCGGGAAGAGTGGGAGCCTCATTACTGGCAGGGTCAGGTCCTGGCAAAACCTTGGTTAAGATTCCTGTACCAAGTGGCCCTGGATTACAAGACCTCCAGAGCTTCACTCTAGTACGGTAGCCTAGCCACATGTGGCCTCTAGAAAGGCGTCTGGTGCAACTGAAGAACTGAATTTTAAATTTTAATTAAGGGTATATATCTGAAGGAAACAAAACAAGTATCTTAAAGAGGTATCTGCACTCCCATGTTCATTGCAGCATTATTCACCATAGCCAAAATATGGAAGCAACCTAAATGCCCACCAACAGATGAATGGATAAAGAAGTGGTATATATATATCCACACAATAGAATATTATTCAGACATAAATAAGGAAATGTTGCCATTTGCGACAACATGGATAAACCTGGAGGACATTATGCTTAGTGAAATAAGCCAGACAGAGAAAGACAAATACTGTATGGTATCACTTATATGTGGAATCTTTAAAAAAGTTAAATTTATAGCAACAGAGTAGAATGGTGGTTGCCAGGGGGTCGGGGGTGGGGGAAATGGGAGATGTTGGTCAAAGGGTACAAACTTTCAATTATAAGATGACTAAGTTCCAAAAATCTAACGTACATCATGGCGACATTGTTAATAATATTGTATCATATACTTGAAATTGACTGAGAGTACATCTTAAGCATTCTCACCAACAAAAGGGTAAATACGTCAGGTAATGTGTGTTAATTAGCTTGACTGTGGTAACCATTTTACAATGCGTATGTATATCAAGTCATCAGTTTGTACAATTTAAATATACACAATTTTATTTGCCAATTATACCTCAATAAAGCTAGAGGAAAACAATTAAATTAAAAACTTCATTGTTTTAGCTCATACAACTCAATAACAAAAAAAACCCAAACAACCCAATCAAAAAATGAGCAAAAGACCTAAACAGACATTTCTCCAAAGAAGACATACAGATGGCCAATAGGCACATGATGCTCAACATTGCTAATTATCAAAGAAATGCAAATGAAAACTACAATGAGGTATCACATCACACCAGGCAGAATGGCCATCATTAAAAATTCCACAAACAGTAAATGCTGGAGAGGGTGTGGAGAAAAAGGAACCCTCCTACACTGTTGATGGGAGTGTAAATTGGTGCAGCCACTATGGAGAACAGTATGGAGTTTCCTTTAAAAACTAAAAATAGAGTTGCCATATGATCCAGAAATCCAACTCCTGGGTGTATATCTGGAGAAAACTGTAATTTGAAAATGTACATGTACCCCTGTGTTCATAGCAGCACTATTTACAATAGCCAAGACATGGAAGCAACCTAAATGTCCATAGACAGATGAATGGATAAAGAAGATGTGGCACATATATACAATGGAATACTACTCAGCCATAAAAAAGAATGAAATAATGCCATTTGCAGCAACATGGATGGACCTAGAGATGACCATACTAAGTAAGTCAGACAGAGAAGGACAAATATCATGTGATATCACTTATATGTGGAATCTAAAATATGATACAAATGGACTTATTTACAAAACAGAAACAGACTCATAGACATGGAAATTAAACTTACGGCTACCAAAGGGGAGAGGGGGAGGGATAAATTAGGAGTTTGGGATTAGGAGACACAAACTACTATTGATATATATAAAATAGATAAACAAAAAGGTCCTGCTGTATAACACAGGGAATTATATTCAATACCTTGTAATAGGGCTTCCTTGGTGGTGCAGTGGTTGGGAATCCACCTGCCATGCAAGGGACACGGGTTCAAGCCCTGGTCCGGGAAGATCCCACATGCCGGGGAGCAACTAAGCCCGTGCACCACCACTACTGAGCCTGCGCTCTAGAGCCCGGGAGCCACAACTACTGAGCCCACATGCCACAACTACTGAAGCCCGCATGCCTAGAGCTCGTGCTCTGCAACAAGAGAAGCCAGCGCAATGAGAAGCCTGGACACCACAACGAAGAGTAGCCCCTGCTCGCCGCAACTAGAGAAAGCCAGTGCGCGGCAACAAAGACCCAATGCAGCCAAAAATAAATAAATAAATAAATGTATTTAAAAAAAAAAAAAAACCTTGTAATAACCTCTAATGAAAAAGAATCTGAAAAATATACATGTATAACGGAATCACTTTGCTGTAACCAGAATCTAACACAACATGGTAAATCAACTATACTTCAATTAAAAAAAACCCCAAAAGCTAAAAATCAAAAATTACTTCATTGTTTTCATAAGAGTACATTTAACTTTAACCACTGAAAATTTAGAAGCCAAATTGAGATGTCTGCCAGAGTGAAATACTCATCAGTTTGAACACTTAGTATAAAAAAGAGTGTAAAATACTTCATTGATAATTTTATATTAATTAAACATTAAATAACATTTTGAAAATGTTGGGTTAAATTGTTAAAATTAATTTCATGTTTAAAAAAATGGGGCTACTAGAAAATGTGAGATGACATATGGGCTTGAATTGTATTTGTGTTGTGTAGTTCTGCTCTAAGTCTCTGCCAACTCTGGGAGCTTGTGATTCTATACAATTGTTCTTGTTTCTGATGTGGATTCTTACATCTCTTTAGATAGAAAGATGCTCCATAAACACTCGTGGCTTCCACAATGGTCACTCAAGACAATTTTTATTGGTGATGCTGGTGGGAATCATGGGACAAGTGTACAGACTTCAGAGAAATGACTGGAACAATGATGTCAGGAGCTCTGAGAACTTCTGGTGCAATTTATTATCCAGGAGCTGAGCTTGGATGTGTAAAAGCTGGTGTTTAAAATAATAAGATAAGGTTTCTTTTAAAACTCAGAACACGTAACCTGATTTTTGTTCACTGCCTTTCTCATGCAGTTAAAGTTGAATAAGACTCTTCGTTCTGTATCTTTAAAACACATCCCAAGAAAGGCTTAGAAACAAAGTGGTAGACTCTAAATTAAGCAATAAGATATGCACTTTTAGTTTCCCTAATTACCTACCATTGAAAGTAGGTTGGAACTAACATAAACATACTGCCTTGAAATGAGAATTAATATGTGCTAGAGCTTTGGGGAAAGCCTTATTAAACAGTTGAATTTTGGAATATTTTGTTTTGTCAAAAAACCCAAAGGCGTTCTTCCCTTTGAACTGAATCTTCATTTAGAGCTGTTTTTTTTTTTTAAATTACTTGTTCCATGTGTTTTACAAAGTGCCTTTATCAAGCTATTATGACATTTTTTCCCTTATGTATTGAATCCTGTCATAGCCCATGAAGGCAATAACCACCTTCTCTGTCGCTCGTTGAGAGGTCAAGTGTAAATGGTGCCATTTTTCCATGGGGGAAAGGCTGTATTAATTACAGAACGTAATGCTGGGAGTTCTGGAGAGGACACCGCTCTGTCATTCTACTAGGGGCAGGTGAGGGGAGATGGAAGATGGCAAAGGGCAGAGTAGAGGGTGGGAGAGAGTTGTGGTGGGGTGGGTGATACCTCAGCCTTTCAGACTAGCTCTGCTGGACCTATTGATTGTGGATCATGTATTTTTCAAATCAGGGGTGAGTTCTAATCTTGTTGTCCAAGAAATACACTCTCCATCTAGAGTAGGCTATAGTAAAGACTGGTCTCATTATCAACAGAGGCTGCTGGAATCAGATCAGGTCTCTTCTAGGGGCTGAGCATGAACGGATTGGAACAGAAAAGAATCTCAAAGAGTCTTGAGCAAGTCCTCATTTCTGTCTCCAACTGGGAGAAGAGGAGAAGGAGAAATGCAGTCTGAGCACAATCCCAGAGCCTATTATAAGGGCAAGAGCAAAGGGAAGGTGTTGCTGTTAGGGCTGAAGGGAGACAGTTTAACTATTACCTTTTACAGTGAAGGTTTAAAAAGACAATTTAAGTATCTCCCTTTAAAATGAAGATGCTAAACTGTTTAGCCTAGGCTGTTAACAGAACTACAAATGACATCTCTTTTTAAAGAGAGGAAAGAAAAACACCATTGCAGAATACCTGGCCACAAAAATAACAGGTAGCTCAAATAGTGACCTCATAGTTCTGTGGCTTAACTCCCAAAGGAGAGTTTAAGACCCTTTTCCCTGAGTAGCCCTGAGGGCTCTATGACACAATATTTATTTATTTTTCTTTATTGTTTTTGACTGCGTCGGGTCTTAGTTGCGGCAGGTGGGATCTTCGTTGAGGCATGAGGGATTTTTCATTGAGGCACACGGGCTCTTCATTGTGGTGCACAGGCTTCCCTCTAGTTGTGGCGTGCAGGTTTTTCTTTCTCTAGTTGTGGTGCACGGGCTCCAGGGTGAGTGGGCACAGTAGTTTGCAGCAGGTGGACTCTCTCGTTGAGCCATGTGAGCTCAGTAGCCGTGGCACGCGGGCTTAGTTGCCCTGAAGCATGTGGGACGCGGGCTTAGTTGCCCTGAAGCATGTGGGATCTTAGTTTCCCCTACCAGGAATCGAACCTGCGTCCCCTGCATTGGAAGGTGGGTTCTTTACCACTGGACCACCAGGGAAGTCCCTCTACTATGACACAATAGACCCGAAGGATCCAAGGTCCCTGTGGAGTTCCTGGAATCCATCCTCCTGCTTCGAGCTAGGATTACTACTAACCAACTCTTACGCCATCTAACCTCAAAAATTGCAAGAGAGAGATTTCCTATTTTAGGTCTATGATGATTTAAGGGAAGTACCCACTGTGTGTCAAGGGCTTTACGTGTTCTGCCTTTGATGCTCACAGTAACATGTAAGGTAGGTATTATTATGCCCATCCTGGAAATGAAGACACTGGGGCTTGGAGAGATGAAATAACATGTCCAGAGTTAACCAGCCATTGAGGAAAAGAGTTGGGATTTATTGCCAGGTCTGTCTGCCTCCAAAACCATGTGTTTTCCCTCTACTTTATGTTGCTCTTATTCAGTTCTTTTCAATATCTAATCGGTGTCTTTCTGGCTATAATTTAAACTCATTATCTCAGTGCTTGGTGGACATGGAGCAGTTATTCTCAAAGTTCCATTCAAAGCCTTTCATATACTTGAAGATGGCTACCTCCGCCTTCTCTTTCCTTTTTCTTATCTGTTGCACAAATCATTAAGGATGAGTGGGGTTTGTGTCCTTGAAATAGCTTCGTTTCTTTTAATTGGCATTTAATGTGTATCTATGCAGATGAGTCTTGCTTATAAGAACTATATGAATCTTCCATTTCATCCCTTCATTCATCTAAAGGGTTTAACAGGGTACAGACTGTATGCCATGCACTGGGCTGGATGTTGAACTTTCAAAGAATAAGATCTATGACAGAGGATCAAAGGGAGTGCCTGCTTCTGTCTGAGCAGGATGGAGAGCTCTTCACAGGGCTGGTGGCAGTAAAACTGGGCATTGAGGGTTGAAGAAGAACATCGCTAGCAGATGGGGGGCTCTTGGGAGGCAGGACAGGCAAAGGAAATCTTATGGGCAGAGTCCTGGGAGCTGGTCACACCACAGTGTGGGGGAAGAGGAAGTATTTTTGTACAACTGGAGAATGTAGAGTGTGCACAGGAAAAGGGCAGGAAATGATTCAGGGCAGGAGTTAGATCACAGAGAGTTTCTATGTCATGTTAAAGAGATTATACTTTGTTTTTAATTTTGAGAATTAAAAAAATATAAAAACACCCATATTTGTATTCCTACCACACAGAATTAAAAACTATTAGCATTTCACCATATTTTTTCTAGCCTTTTAAAAAAGAAATCAAACACTACAGATACATGGAAAGCCCCTTAACCAACACCTCTAATTCCTTTCTCTCCACCCTTCCCCAAAGCAATGATCATCCATTTGATATTTATCCTTTAGGTTCATCTAAAGCACACATTTTACACACAGAAGTATTATATTATACTATAACACATCATTCTGTAGCTTGCTTTTTCCTCCCCTCAGCTTGGTTCTATCCATGTTGATAGATCAAGTGTTTACATTTTAACTTGTACAGAATTCCATTTTATGAATATTACATTTTATTAATCTGTTTCCCTATTGATGGGGGTATTGGTTGTTTCCAGTTTTATACTATCAGAAATGATGTTGCAATCAGTGTCATTACTGTTATTTCTCTAGGGAAGCCGTGTCCAGTTTTTCATGATGAGAAAACCATGTTGGAGAGTGGGGATTTATAAAGAAAACAAATAAAACACTAAGCAAAAACAGAGCTCCACGTCTTTTCTCTGGAGATTCTCGCTCAGAGGAACTGACAATTTGGCAGGGGGAAGGATTTTTTTTTTTTGTAACCATTTCCCCCAAAGTGATTCTTTTCCTTAAGGAAGTTGTGAAATGGACAGAGAGTACATGGGTACTGATTTTATGTCAAGAAGTTCCACAAAGAGATTTGTGTTCAGAAATATTACTT
Source organism: Mesoplodon densirostris (assembly GCF_025265405.1). Classification (NCBI taxonomy): domain Eukaryota; kingdom Metazoa; phylum Chordata; class Mammalia; order Artiodactyla; family Ziphiidae; genus Mesoplodon; species Mesoplodon densirostris. The sequence goes on from NC_082677.1 coordinate 25,943,945, forward strand.
TGATAAACTGAGCACCGGCTTCATTTGTAAGGCAGTCGCCTTTCAAGGATGCAAAGCAGAGTAAGACATGGTTCTTTTTTTTTTTTAAATAAATAAAAAGAGTTTTATTATATTAGTTCTTACATTTATGTCTTGGGTCCATTTTGAATTAATTTTTGTATATGGTGTGAGGTTGAGGTCCAACTTCATTCTTTTGCATGTGGATATCAAGTTGTCTCAGCACTATTTATTGAAAAAAACTATCTTTTCCTTATTGAGTTGTCTTGGCACCCTTGTTGAAAACTAATTGACCATAGATATTTGAGTTTGTTTATGGACTCTTGATTCTACTCCATTGGCTTATATCTGTTCTTATGCTAGTGCCACACTTGATTACTGTATCTATGTAGTAAATTTTTTTTTTTTTTTTTTTTTTTTTTTTTTTTTTTTTGCTGTACGCGGGCCTCTCACTGCTGTGGCCTCTCCCGTTGCGGAGCACAGGCTCCGGACACACAGGCTCCGCGGCCATGGCTCGCGGGCCCAGCCGCTCCGCGGCATGTGGGATCTTCCGGGATCGGGGCACGAACCCGTGTCCCCTGCACCGGCAGGAGGACTCTCAACCACTGCGCCACCAGGGAAGCCCTGTAGTAAATTTTGAAGTTGGGAGGTGTCAGTTTACCAGCTTTGTCCTTTTTCAATATTGTTTTGGCTATTTGGGGTCCCTTGAGTTTGAATATGAATTTTAGGAACAGCTTAGCCATTTTTGCAAAAAGTCTGTTGGAATTTTGATAGGAATTACATTGAATATGTAGCTATATTTGGGGAGTATTGCCATCTTAACAATATTAAGTTTTCCAGTCCATAAACATGGGCTGTCTTTTACTTATTTATATCTTTAATTTCTTTTAACCATCTTTTATAGTTTTCAGTGTACAAGTCTTATGCTTCTTTGGCTAAATTTATTTATTTATTCATTATTCCAACTTTTTATTTTAATTTTCAAACATATAGAAAAGTTGAAAGCACTGTGTATGAAATACCAGTATACTCATCATACTGTTTTTTTAAATTAATTAATTTTTTATACAGCAGGTTCTTATTAGTTATCCATTTTATAGATATTAGAGGGTGGTGGTGTGATGAATTGGGAGATTGGGATTGACATAAAGATATGGTTCTTAAAGTTATGTAGCTTGCAATCCACCAGAGCGTTTTACAGAAATGTGGGCAAATGGGATACAAAGTCTGGAGGCTTACTATCCACAGGCAAATTGTTTCCTGGTCCAGCGTTCCTGGAAGGGCTCACCTCTGCCAGGACTTGGCTGGCTGGTGTCAGCATCCGTGTTCCTGATGTTGTCTGTCCACCTGGAAGGTGATTCTTCATGTTTTACATATCTTTGTTCTCCTAAGTACTTTTTCTGGGTAAGAAGTTGGAAGAAATGTCTAACTGAGGTTTGATGTATATATTTCATATTTCCCTAGTTTCCCATGAACGTAAAACATCAAGATCTGTGATAGCTTTTGAAAGTTTCCAGCTCACGCAGAAGCAATAGAAATAATTCAATTCTTAATAATTCAACAATTCACTTTGATACCAACACTCTTGTCTGAAGCTTAAAGAAGTGATATTTCTACCCCCGCCCCCCGGCATGAGGACAGATATTGGGTATTATAAGGCCATCCCTATTATAAGGCCATCCTATCCCAAATCCCTCATTTTACCAAAGAGAAAACCAGCATACTAAGAGCAGAACAGATTTGTCCAAGGCCGCTCAGAAGGTTCATGGTAGAGCCAGGACTGGAATGAGGGTCTCCTGATTGCCTTGTCATTGTTCTGTCTACATGCTTGTAACTATCTAGATGTTTCTACAAATAAGTCCCACCCATTCCCATATCTAGGAGATAGCAGCTGGGAAATCACCCCATTGCTTTCTGGATAGTAGTTACTCTGATGTCATTGTCTACTCAGGAAAGGTCCAGGCAGTTCCCAAGTCACCTCAATGTCTGTTCTGCCTACACAGCTCTCCAGGTAGCCTGTGCTCCTTGCGGGACCCATTTCTCCTCGTGTACCTGCCTCCTGCGGCTAATGGAAACTCAAAGTTCTTTTTGAAGTCGGTGCAGGAGCTGGGCTCTCAGCTAAGCTTTGAGGGAAATGAAGCAAGGCACTACAGAGAAACGGACCCCCGACCTGCCAAGGAGAGGGGCTATTAAGTCAGAAAAGGAGACATGACGGTTGAGTGAAAGAATCCTTTTGAGGCTTTACCACAGCCTCTTAGAAGGAAATTCTTTTATGTTGAGTGTATTGATACAAATTCAATGCCCAAGTCTGGAACATTTATTTTTAGAGAGAAAGAGCTTTCAGTGTTTCTATTTCTTCACACTTAGTCATATACCACCCGCGTCTCAGAAAAAGTGATACTCTGTGTAGTGACAGAGATATTTTATTTGATTTGGCATCAGAAGAACAGAGTTCAGGTCTCGGCTTTGCTACTTACTAGCTGTGTAATCATTGGCAAGTCATTTTTCTTCCTCACATCCAGCTCAGTGTCCTGTCTAAAGTGGCAGTGGTGGGGCTTCCCTGGTGGCACAGTGGTTAAGATTTCATGCTCCCAATGCAAGGGACCTGGGTTCGATCCCTGGTCAGGGAACTAGATCCCACATGCATACTGCAACTAAGGAGCCCAGCTGCCGCAACTAAGACCCGGTGCAACCAAATAAATAAATACATACATACCTACATAAAATTAAAAAAACATAAAAATAAAGTAGCAGTGGTTGGGACCTGCCTCCCAGAGTTGTTCATTCATTCAGTCATTTTTATTCATTCATTTATTTACCTGCTATGTGGTGGTCACTGTGCTAAGTGCTGGGAATGCAAAGTGAGGCATGGTCCCTGCTCTCATGGAGCTGACAGTCCAGTGAGGGAGACACTCCCTGGGGAAAGCCGAGGCAGATTCTTCCATCCTTCATTCTCAGTGGAAGGCAGCGTGCTGCTGGGGTGCAGCCCCTCCCTCTGCATCCCAAAGGCACCACATGACCTGACTGTCACTCCAAGGGTCATGTGACATGATACAGGGAAGACTTAGCTCATCGGGAGCAGTAAAGGGGACTGAGAATCAGAGAGCAGAAGTGGCACAACTTAGATTTTGTGTGCATCCAGGGATAAGCTTAGATTAAAACCACACTGCATTTGTTTACAAGGTCAAGCTATGGAGGGACCTGTGGCAGAAATGCTGCGTGCTCACTCACAGCTGGAGTAACTCCATTGTGATTTCTATCTTTACGCCTGCGTGGATTTGGTACCTGCCCCCAAACTTGTCCCTCTCTGAAAGAAGGATGGTCTGTAGGCCCAAAGGTGATAGACACTATGTGAAGTTATAGGGACACAAGGGGCAGGCGGGGACATGGTAAATGGTCAACCATGACAATGAAACCCACTGAGCCTCTCTTGAGTAAGACGATTGTTCTGACTCTGTGGTATCAGAAGGCTCCTTATATATGGAAGACAGAGCAATACATTGTTTGTGCTCCTTTTTGCATTTCTTCTCCGGCTAAGCTTTGACAGCGTTTATTATGAACTTTCTGTGTTTAAGCAGAGTTCTGGCGCTGACCCTGACTGCTGACCTTCCTCAGGGCTCCTCAGAGCAACAATGAGGTGGTGTGCTCTATGAGCTCATTGTAGGGAGTCTAAACACAATTGTAATAAAGTTTTCTTCATGGCGTCTCAAAGCAATAAGGATTTCAACTTCTCAGCTGGGGAAATAGTTACAGAGAAGGCTGGTGACTAAACTGAGATCACACAGCAGCTCAGTGGCAGGGACTGGCTCTGAAGTTGCACTGGTCTAATGATGACAGCATTCGAATGCTTATTAAAAGCTATAGGCTTTGCCTGGTTTATTTTAACTATTCCTCTCAACTATCCCATCATCATTATCATCACTATCACCACCACCACCATCACCGTCATCATCACCATCTCCGCCGTCACCGTCATCACCATTCCAGTCTGCAAATTATAGGTCAAGAAACTGATGTGCCAAAAAAGTTAAATCCTTTGTTCAGAGTTAGATAACTAACAAAGAGTTAGATAACTAACAGATGGTCAGATTTGAACCCAAGCCATCTGGCCTGCTTTGTTCTGCCTCCTTGTCTTAATTCACTGCCAATACATAGGATGTTACCTCTGCCAGATGCTGTGTTGGATAAGAATTAAGAGCATATGTAAGGTACCAGAGAAAGTGATCAGACTTGATGGGCCATGCACATAGGAAGAATGTGAGATTGCTTTGCAGGTTGCTGGGCGTATCTCTTAAGCGAATGCAGGGATAGTGTTATGGGGTATTCAGACAGGACGCATGGGGTTTGGGTGGCTTCCTCTGGGTAGGTGTGGTCTTATCTGTTTCTCCAATGTCTCGTAACTTGGAAAGAGGTAGATTTTTAGTCAGGAACCCAGCTATGAGGACCGCAACCCTCTCTTTTTGTCAAGACTCTGAAGAAAGACGATCTACAATTATGCCTGCTTGGTGGATGTTGAGGATGGTCGCTGTCATGCTGAGATGAGTGAGAGACAGGAAAGAGGTGGATATTTAGGTGCCCTGCTAACTGAAAAGGAGTAGGTAGTATTTTACAAGAGAGATAACCTAGATTTTCAGTTATGCTTTGTGCTTTCACATTTTTTTACCCCTAGTCATCAGCAAAGACTTGATTGTTCTAGCTAACCACAGCCAACTGTGCTGACACGTAGGAAGAAAAGATGCAACTTGTGAACACGTGGGTCAGCTATAAAGTGGGAGCTGCTGTGCTCCTTTGAAACAAGCATGAAATTTGGCTAGAAAGTTCAGGGGTGGAGATACAATTTTTTTTTTTTTTTTTTTGCTGTACGCAGGCCTCTCACTGTTGTGGCCTCTCCCGTCACGGAGCACAGGCTCCGGACGTGCAGGCTCAGTGGCCATGGCTCACGGGCCCAGCCACTCCGTGGCACGTGGGATCTTCCCGGACCGGGGCACGAACCCGTGTCCCCTGCGTCGGCAGGCGGACTCTCAACCACTGCACCACCAGGGAAGCCCAAGAATAATATTCTTATTATTTTTTTAAAAAGGCAAATCATTAAGTGCATAACAAGATATGATTTAGTTGTATTCCTTTGTAAGATGGTAGGAATAAACTCATGCATCAGGAAGAAGTTCTTTGTCACACTGTTCTAATTTTTTATTCACTTTTCTATATTTTGACATAGCCTTCATATTTCCAATGCAACCCATAATGAGTCCCAGGGAACAGCCCTGAGGCCATCACCGAGGCCTTTCTAATTCTCAACTGGGGGTGATTTTGCCTGGCAGGGGACATTTGGCCATATCGGGAGACGTTTTTGGTTGTCAAAACTAGGGGATGGTGCTACTGGCATCTGGTGGATAGAGGTCAGGGATGCTGCTAAACATCATACAGTGCACCCCAAAGAATCATCTGGCCCCCAAAATCAATAGTGCTGAGGTTGAGAAATCCCGTTACTATATAAAATGGTGACTTCATAGTTTATTGAGCAGATGCCTAGTTTACTCAAGCATCTTGGGCTCCTGTTGCTGGACATTAGTTGTGCCAGTTTTTCACGCTGTGGTGAGCATCTGCCTGCATCCAGCCTTGCCTCGCTTTGGGCTCATAGCAGGTTATTTGAAGGGGGGGTTCCATCTGCCACCTGGCTTCTCTGGGTTTGGGAATCATCCTCGGACCAGGTGGGAGGGCTTTTCTACAAATAGCGCAGGGTGTTTGTGGTTTCAGTTACTAAAATCTAGATATGCGAGCTCCCAGGCAGCAGGAATAAGTGGAGTGGGCATGAAACTGGGCAGAAAGGCAAAAGAGGAAAGGCAAAGTCTTAGGACCAGTGAGACTCAGGGATTTGGAAAGTGAAATGACTTCACGTGGACTCTAAAAACATTCTCTTAGGGCAGCCACTGGGAACTCACCTGTTCCTGGCCACAGCAGCTAAAATCAAAGCTCCCTCTGCACTTCCTACCCACATTCTCTGCTTCATATTTTTCTTTAGCATTCATTGTTGTCTTTTTAAATTAATTAATTAATTATTTTTGGCTGTGTTGGGTCTTTGTTGCTGTGCATGGGCTTTCTTTAGTTGTGGTGAGCGGGGGCTACTCTTCATTGCGGTGCGCAGGCTTCTCATTGCAGTGGCTTCTCTTGTTGCAGAGCACAGGCTCTAGGCGTGCGGGCTTCAGTAGCTGTCACACGTGGGTTCAGTAGTTGTGGCTCGTGGGCTCTAGGGTGCAGGCTCAGTAGTTGTGGTGCATGGGCTTAGCTGCTACATCGCATGTGGGATCTTCCCAGACCAGGGCTTGAACCCGTGTCCCCTGCATTGGTAGGCGGATTCTTAACCACTGAGCCACCAGGAAAGCCCTCATTGCTGTCTTGAATGTTGTCTATTTTACTTATTTATCTTGTTTATTTCTGTCTCCCTTCCCCAGGGGCAGCGGCAGGGTCAGGGGCAGTGTCTGTTTCATATACGACTGTTGTCTAGCCCCAGAGCAGGGCTGGGCACATGGCAGGCACTCAGTGCCTATTTGCTGAATGAATGAGTGGTGATTCACAAACACATGAGGGTATGTTGCTTTTAGATCTTCATCACACTCATTGCTCCCAGATCAGGTTTCTCTTCACTGTCTCCTCATTTCACTTTGGGTGTCTCACCTGTGTCTGGAGGATGTGTTGTTGGAGGGGGAGAATGACTGAAAGAGAGAGAGAGAGGGTGAAGCAGGGAGCCCCAGGCGACAGGACCCCACCATCCATGGGGGACAAGGAGGGAGGCTGCCAGAGGGAAGCGCAGACAAGAACCACACATTTGCAGCCAGGCATCCTCGTTCCTGGGCTGTGACTGCTCTGGGGGGCCGTGCCCTGTGTCACAGGGACTGCACTGGGCCTCCTTGTCGGGTTGTCCTGGATGCCGTGGGGCTTTCCTGATGGTCCCATCCAAAGATGGAAGCCCCCTTGGCCAGCTGTCTGGGTAACGGCCTCGGGGCTGCTCCCTGGGACTCATTATGGGCTGCATTCCAGGCTGCCTCAAACCAGACATCTGTGGCCTCAGTATTGGTGAGACTCCTTGTGTGAAGGTTCACAGTCACCTTGGATCTAATGTTTCTGATATTCTGTATATTCTTGACTCCTTAAACAAACAAACGAAAAGACTGTGGACACCCTCTGAGCACCCATAGCCAATACCTTTCTTTTTCAGTTTTTAAAAATTTTTAAATTTTTACTGTAGTTGGTTTACAATGTTGGGTTAGTTTCAGGTGTACATCAAAGTAATTCAGTTGTATATATGTGTGTGTGTATACATATATATATATATATATATATATATATATATATATATATTCTTTTTCAGATTCTTTTCCATTTTAGATATTTAGTATAGTTCCGTGTGCTATACAGTAGGCCCTGTTGGTTATCTATTTTATACATAGTAGTGTGCATATGTTAATCTCAAACTCCTAATTTATCCCTCCCTCCCCTTTCCCCTTTGGTAACCATAAGTTTGTTTTCCATGGCCAACATCTTTATTAAAACATCACCAGCACCAGCTAAGCTGGGAGACTTGGGGTGGAGGTGGGGAGAGGCCATCTGGAACCATCCAGGTAGATGGTGACAGCTGTACCTCGGGCTTCCACAGCCTTGCCGTTGGCAGCTTTGGAGGCCAGCATTATGTTTCCTGTCACTCAAAGGCAGGTGAGCCGAAGCCACGCCGCGCTGGCAGCCTCTGCGATTCCAAACTCCAGTCAGGTGGTCCTGCCTGCCTGTGCTGGCAGCTCAGGTTCTTGAAAAGTGAGTGACAGGGGCAATCAACTGCCCTTGGCAAAGCAAACCTAAACACACTCTGAAAGGCACAGCCTGGCCAGGCTCAGCAACTTTATTCATTAGGCAGTTCATCTTGAGGCTGTCAGCCGAGGTCGTGAGGGCAGGTCCAGGCAGGGAAGCCGTGCTTTCCACAGTTCAATCCAGTGCCACAAATACCGTTGTGGCTGCGCCTTACACAAGGCACCGTGCGTGGCTGCAGAGGAATTCAGGAGGAGAAAGGGACAGTTCCTGCCTCAAGGAGCTTACATGCTACCTTCTCTCAGAGCCGCAAGGGAGCCGAAGCAAAGGACAGCTGGGGCCCCAAGTTGGAAGAGAAAGTATCCAGTTGAAAAATCAAAAATCAGGACAAATGCCATGGAAGAGGAATCCTAAAGTTTGGATAGAACTTATTCTTTCTTCCCTCCCTCCTCCCTTCTTTCCTTCCTTCCCTGTAGACAGAATAATACGCCCCCACTGCCTGAAATGTCCATGTGTTAATCCCTGGGACATGTGAATACCTTATGTGGCAAAAGAAAATTTGCAGACGCAATTAAGTTAAGGATCTTGAGATGAGGAGGTCATCCTGGATTATCCAGGTGAGCCTGAAATGTTATCATGAAGGTCCTGGTAAGAGGGAGGCTGGAGGGTCAGAGTTAAAGAGAGATTTGAAGATACAGGGTTGCTGGCTTTGAAGACGGAGGAGGAGGAGGCCATAAGCTAAGAACTATAGGCAGCCTCTAGAAGCTGGAAAAGGTAAGCAAATGGATTCTTCCCCTTAGAGCCTCCAGAAGGAGCACAGTCCTGCTGACTCATTTTGGACCTCTGAACTCCAGAACTGTAAGGTAATAAATCTCTATTGTTTAAGCCACTAAGTAGGTGGTAATTTGCTGCAGCAGCAATGGAAGACAAAAATAGCCCCTCTCTCTTCCCTCTCCTTGCCCCCTGGCTTCCTCCATCTGCATCTGCATCTGCTTCTGCTTCTGCGTCTGCATCTCCATCCCTTTCTCTTTCTCTTCCTCGTCCCTCTCTCCCTTATTCTCTCTTCTTATTTCCCCTCCCTTCCTCTCCTCTCCTCTCCTTTTTCTTCCCTCCATCCCTCCCCCCAGTTACAAAAGCAACACGCACCCTTTTTGAATTTCAAACAATACCAAAGTGCATAAAGTGAGAAATGAAAGCTCTCTCCTACGATCTGCCCCCCACCCCTGCCGCCGCCCCATCTTCTTGGCAAGAGGCACAGTGGTTCAGAATTAACTGCCTGAGTCCACATGCTGACTCTGTCACTTACTCCCTGCTTGACATAAGGCAAATTACTGACCTTTCTTTGCCTTGGTTTGCTCATCTTTAAAATGGGGACAAGTTTACTCACCTCAAAGGACTGTCAATTCATTAGGGCTTAGAAGGGTAAGCACTCATTTCTTGCCAGCTCTTACTATGTTTTTACATCTTGTCTATTCTATACAAACACATGTGAATCTATGTATACAAACAATACAGAGGGTCTTGACTTCACTAAGATGGTATGATAATATTCTGCAATGCGAACAAGATTATTTTAGGCAGGGTTAGGGGTGGAAGAGAGAGAATTCCAGTGTAGAAGCAGAGGCATACTGATGGGAGGGTGTGGAGAGTGATCAGGAGAGAGTAAATAGAGCAAACAGATAACAGATTGATGAGAGAGGGAGAGAGAGAGAGAAAGAAAGATGGAGAAACTGGAATGATTGGTTAGGGTCAGATTGTAGAGAGCTTTGACTGACAAGGAGTGGAAGGGATGCACTGAAGATTTCTGACCAAAGAGTAGGAAGGTATGAGTGTTGCTCCCCAGGGAAGCGACTGAGGCAACAGGGTTAAGATGATGCGGAGTGAAAAGTAGGCGAGAACACAATGGCTGCTTGAGCTACGAGGATGGCAGTGGGAAAGCAAAGTAAGGATGGCTTTAGAGACAATGGGAGTGTAATTTCTTGAACTAGACTATGGGTTGGAAGGGGTGAAGGAAGAAGAAGTCAACACGGCTTTGAGATTCTGAGCACTGGGTACCAGGGAGAATGGTGTTAGAATCTCAGGTGTCGTGCTTGACTTCTTTGCATCTCTGCCAAGTACAAATCAATCAATACCACATGATCAGTAGGTTCTGCTAACTTATGTTCTCAGAATTTTTCATAGTTATCTTTTTTGTACTTATTCTTTGGGACTCAATTTAGGCATCCTATCTTTCAAAAACTCTTCCTGACTCCCTCCTAAGTGCTTCTCTTCGATGCATAATCTTTTGTGTGTCTCTCTCTCTGCATTTCCATAGTGTTTTACAATCACCTGATTACATGCCTATCTCTTTCACTAGATTATGAAGGCCTTGAGGGAAAGGACTGGATCTTACTAGTCCTTGTATGTTTGGTGCTAGCGCATTGCCTGGCATCTGGTCCACACAAATTTATGTTGGAGGAAAGCATTGGTGCCATTTTGAATATGCTTGGCTAGAATGTCTAAGATCCACAGGCAGCTTGTGGAGCTGGGGCTCAGGTCAGGGGGCAGGGGTGCAGGGACAGATTGTGGGTCTTCTGCAGAAAGGTGAAGCAATGAACTTGGCTTGAGAAGAAGACTGACTTGGGACCTTGGGGAGCTCTCAGATGTATGGAGTGAGGGTGAAAGAGTGAAGAACGACCAAACAGGAGTGATCAGAGAGCAGGTGGGACGCTCAGGAAGGTGGAGTAGCAGGGAAAACAAGATCGTTTGGAGAAGGGGTTGGTGGACACAAGGGTCAAATGCTGCGTGGCAGTCACGGGGCTGAGGAACGAGGAAAGGTCTCCCCTACGGGCCTGGGACCATCATTCCCGAGCCCTGTGAGATGAGGAAGGTGCTAAGCGGTGAAAAGGGACTGAGTTATGAAGCAGAGGAAATGCCAGTGCCTATTTCAATGCACTTGGAAGGGAAGGAAAAGGAGGAAGATAAGAACATGAAGAACCTAGGGGTAAAACAGGAATAAAGACACAGACCTACTTGAGAATGGACTTGAGGATATGGGGAGGGGGAAGGGTAAGCTGTGACAAAGCGAGAGAGAGGCATGGACATATATACACTACCAAACGTTAGGTAGATAGCTAGTGGGAAGCAGCCGCATAGCACAGGGAGATCAGCTCGGTGCTTTGTGACCACCTAGAAGGGAGGGATAGGGAGGGTGGGAGGGAGGGAGACGCAAGAGGGAAGGGATATGGGAACATATGTATATGTATAACTGATACACTTTGTTATAAAGAAGAAACTAATAAAAAAATAAATAAATTAAAAAAAAAAAAGAATAGGACCCAAGAGGGAAGCATGGTAACGTAGCCTGATTGTAGGCTGAGTGGGAGGGGCTGATAGAGACTGGGAAATTGGAAATGTAAGCAAGGGAAGGGGTGGTGGAGCATGGTGGGTGGTGGTGGGGAAGGGGTAACCTTTGCAAGAAAGGGCACTTCCTCGCTGGGAGAGGCACAGTAAAAGAGAAGGAAGGGAAAGAGAGATTTCCCTGCAGAAAGGAATCAAACGGTCTCTTGGTGAAGTAGGAAGAAAGGCCATGTTCAGGGAGAAAGGGTGCTGGGAGTGGGCCTGGTGGCAGGAGAGAGGGAAGGCACGTGGATCAGCTTCTTTAGGGAATTTAAGAAGGAATAACAAATGCAGCAGCCTTCACCCTGTCCTCCTCCCCACGTGAATTGTGTTGGGCTCCAGTTAGAAAGTACTTTCCAGTGATCTTGTGCAGCGCTGGAGCAGGGGCTGGGAAAGGACGCAGTGCTGGGCTGGGGCAGGGAAACTGCAGAAGGACAAGACTGGGGGAGGCGTGCGGCCGGGGAGCCAGCACTTTGTAAAAATGGGGGAGTGTGGGCTTCCCTGGTGGCGCAGTGGTTGAGAGTCCGCCTGCCGATGCAGGGGACACAGGTTCGTGCCCTGGTCCGGGAAGGTCCCACATGCCACGGAGCGGCTGGGCCCGTGAGCCATGGCCGCTGAGCCTGAGCGTCCGGAGCCTGTGCTCCGCAACGGGAGAGGCTGCAACACTGAGAGGCCCGCGTACCGCAAAAAAAAAAAAAAAAAAAATGGGGGAGTGTGGATTCAGGGCTGGGTTGAGGTTGGGAGGAAAATGATAGAAAAACCAGAATGGGTTGATGCCTGGAGGTCGTGGAGAGCACAGAGCAGATGGCTGTGACCTTGGGCAAATCTCCCTTCCTGCACACCCACCCGAGTTTGACGGGGCAGCGTCCAGCTCTACCAATGCCTTCTCATTCCTCCCGATTAGCTTGGAAGGAAAACCATGCTTGACAGACATGCTTGACAGGTCCGTGGGCTGCCGTTTTCCAAAAGAACCTTACAACCCCTGCTTCTTGATAGCACGTGAGGTCTCCAGGGGCTGATTCCAGCTCATCTTGATCTTCATGTCCTCAACCATGTCTGAGTCTGGGGGGATTCTGAGTAGGTGCGTTTCTCCCTGTGGCTTAGCTTTCGGTGTCTGTGGTTCCTCCTTCCTTCTTTTCTCTCCTCCACCATCTGCCAACTCTAAGTGTGGTACTGGGGTACTGGGGAAGGCACTCCATATGCCTGGGGTCGCCTGCCTGTCTGAAGAGAGATGGCTTTTGTCCATTGCTAACAGCCATTCGGGGAAGCAGTTTCCTCTTTGGGGATCTCATAGTGGGGCATTTGGGGGGGTCTATGAGCCACCTACCAGTGTCTGCCCCCCACCCCAAGATGTAAATCTGGTTGGCCGATTGACCAGTATGGGTCAACAAAACATACATTTGCATTTCCCCCATGGAGGAAGCTGTCACTGACTTCAGGTCATGACTGCTGTTCACGGTTTTATCATCTGGAATTACAAATGTCCCCGTGTGCCAAGAGGCGGTCGGGCAGAAGCTCCTTGGCATCTCGCCACCCCAGGGTTCTTGGCTCCTTTAGTTCTTTCCCACTCGGATTTGTATTTTTATATAGTTCTCCTCTCATGCTTTTTAATTCCTTCTGGGCAGGGCTTATGCTGTAAGCACCAAAGCCAGGGTCCTATGTGTGGCAGCCTTGCTTTAGCAGTTCTCTCCTGGGAGGAAGTAGGAGGAGAAGGGTCTGCCCGACAGTCTTTGTTCCCAGGACTCAGGGCCCTAAGGTCCATATGGGGCCCTCTTTTCTTCTCTTGCACAGGCTGGCACAGCCCTAATCCTGCTGTCTGCTTGACTGATTCCTCACTGGAAGTGCAGACAGACACTTGAGGGATTGGAAACATGGCTTCCTGCAAAAATGTGCTTCCTTCCCAGACAACAGATGATTCAGATAAAGCCTTGGTCTTTAATTTTGCCTATTCTCCCCTTGCCTATTGATTCCTTGCATTTCACTGAGGGGTTTATTTGATTTGAAGGGGGATTATGCAATTACCTTACATTTCATTGGAGCAACACAATACAGGCAAAAGAGGGTTTTATTTATCCAGTCTGAATTATCCAGTTGATCCCATCCATGCAGACCTAACCTTGGAGAAGACAGGGCCCAGGGAGGTGGGCAAGGAGACACCCTCATCCTAGACACTGTGCGTGGAGAACCCTGCCCTGGTAGAGGCTTGGAGGATGGAGCCTGTACTGCTGAGCAAGAGCTTGTCTCTCCTCCAGCCCCAGCCTGATCCATTTGTCACTTTGGATTATTTCCCTTATACTTGCATGGGCAGGTAGCATCGTCAATTGCAAGGATTCCCAGCGTGCTCTGTTGTGGCATGAAACACAAATACCGTTTCCTTCCAGCTCCGGCTTTCACAGGGCCTGCCTGAATCCATTTGTGTTGTCTCCAAACCTAGCACTTTAAAACAAATGACAAGGCCCCTGAATGACAAACACAGTGAACATAGTGGGAAGGCCATTTGCGGGGAAATGGTTGCAAGGAGAGTCGGTACTTTATGAATATTCACTGAAGTGTAAACCTGCACATTGCTTATCTGCTTTTTTGCATTCTAATTTGCCCATGAATGCAAATGAGTCCTGTTTAAAATAGAGAAGGGGAGAGCAGGCTCCTTGAAGAACACCTAATTGAAAGATGTTTGTACATCGTGCCTGATATTTAGTAAACAGAGAGACAAATCCAATCGTTTTCCAAATGAGACCTCAGAACCAATAAAAAAAATAATGATCTCAAAACCTCAAAAGTAGGAATGTGCAGAACAAACTGTTTTCCTAAAAAGGGGGACATAATTACTGTCTCAGGGTGCAATTAGTCTCCTAATTATACGAAGGTGTGTTTTGCTTATCTCTTCGGCAAACCCTCTGTCAAGGTTTAGCTGTCTTGAGAAGCTGTACCACAGAGGGGGGCTGGGTCCTGCACTTGGGGTGGGCAGTGGAGGGTCCTGGGGGAGAGGGGCCCAGAGAGATGGTATTTTGGGAAGTACCTTCATCTTTCTTTTAGACTGACAGATGGTTTCAGTCTGGGTTGCACTGCCTGCTGCTGCTTTCAATGAAAGAGTGTTACCTTTTTGGATTCATGAAAGCCACTCAATCAAAGATAAAAAGGCAGGCCAGTGTGGGGAATCAATAAAATCTCTACTTTCAGCTGGAGTGTCTAATAATAATTCTTCTCGTGTCACTGCCTGGTTAAACAGTCATACTCCTGCTAAAAGCCCTATAAGCATAATAGATTCATGGGGTTTGGCTCTATTGTGCTGTTTTTGGCCTGAAAAAGGGGGAAGGGGCTCCTGTTTTTCTAAAACAAACCAGACACTGAAGCATTGTGTATCAAAATGTATTCACCCACTGCTGACCGTCTCATTAGATCAGAGGGGCTTTCTCTGCACACCTCTTGCGGCGCTCTTCCCAGACTTCTGATGTATTCATTGAAAACCCTCCTTCGGAGATGTTTTAGTACCAATTCCGAGTCACTCTGCTTAACATTTAAATGTGTTTTTTGGTAGTGGTTGTTCTGGGAAAAATCATAAAAACAGGTGCTTTTTTATTTCAAACTGAGCCAGTTGTACACATTGAGATCTGCTCCTGAGATGTTGACGACAAATGTCACACATCTCAGCGCTGAGCGAAGAGGTACCAAATGGCTCAGTCATAGCGGAGGGTCCGGGCAGGGCCTTTGGCGATGGACCTCAAGGAGTGAGTTCCTGTTGGGCTCGGGATGAGGGTTTCCTTTAAGTTCCTTGTGCGGCAGAGCGGCCAAGCTTTTGCATGCACTGCTATCAGTCTCCCCGGACACATGCACGGCCCTCGGATGGTCCCAAACCCGCAGCCTACGTGGTGGGGAGTCATAGAGGTGTCAGAACCTCTTCTCTCCAATCTCTCCTCCTCCAGTCTCACAGAGAAACAAATAAAGTCTTTGTGCCTGAGTTGAGCAGCGTTAAATGGACTCAGCTGGGTCACCACCCACATATTGATGTCCAGGGATTTTGAGTGAATGAGGATCACAGAGCACGTTATCTCGCCATCTGGGGCAAGGAAGAAGTGATGGGACAAGCGGCACTTTATTGCCCGTTCCAAGCAGGCCCTTTGATCAGGAGTGGCCTTTGTGAAGGCTTCTGCTGACCCCTCCTCTCCCATGTCCCTCCGAACCCAGGCCCCTTCCCACCCTGTGCTTCCCCTGGAAGGTTTGTCTGCTGCCTGAGCCTTTTCTGGCGTATCCAGACTGCAGAAGAGAGAAAAATAGTCTTCCTCCTCGTTGCCCCCCACCCCCCACCCCTCCCCAGGAAACCTTCAGCAGATGTAGACAAGACTTTAATAGCTACATAAAGAGGAATGCATGCCAATCTCATTAGGGCAGCCATAATGGCCTGTCGGAGGACCTCAGAGAGGACAATATATCAGCATCTAGTTTGTGACGGTATCCCTAACGGTGGCAGTTTGCACCTACCCATAATGGTCCATTCATCGGCCATTTGATCCAGTTCCTGTTCATACTAGGCCCTCCCTTGCATGGCTCTCTCTTTGAAGCCCTCTGCAATTGCCCACACAACTCTTTAAGTGTGGGTAAATCAGAGCCGGTAAGTGACAATCATCAGAAAGCAGTTAGTGGACCACCCCGTGGCACACCCTGATATGGCGCATTCATGTTCTTTCTTTTCTTCTCCCAGCAGCCCTTGGTCACACTTTATCCCGAGCCCAGCATCTGCAGGAGGTCAAGACACTGGGAGTCCTGAGATTTCCAACCATCTGCCAGGGAAAAAGGAAGTCAGTACCGGAGGAGGGAGGGGGAAGGACCTAAATGATATTCTGAAGACTTTCTTAAAGTTATTTATTGAGGTGAGGGCAGGAGAGCCGTTATGAATGGTCCCAGCCCATTGTCTTCTTTATGTGCCCCAGGAGGGCGGCGGACATAATTAAAGTCGAAGCCAAGTTCAGTTTTCTCCTTGGAGGCTTAAATAGCCTGGAGTCATTTCCCATCCCTCGCTTCCCACGAGTGCCAGTCCTCCCTAGCTGCTGAAAAATTCAACATTCCTATAAACTACAGTACTTTGTAAAGGTCACGCGCTAGTTAATCTGAACCCGGGGTCTGGAGCGGTGCTCGCTGTCACAGCATTGGTGGCTGTCCAGCCCGGTGACGTGAGGCCTGCCTGCCGAGAACTGGAGGGGCAGGAGGCAGGCAGGCAGAGCTCTTTAAATATTGCCGAGCATTTCCTGGATCAGCATGATATTTAAAGATTTTTGTTCCACCTGCCTGAGAAATATAGAGTCCAGCCGAGAGGCAAGAAAATGAATATGGATTTCTTGCCCTTTCAGTGTATTCACTCCAAAAAATAGCCATTTCTTTTATTTTTTTCTTTCCTTTTTTTTTTTTTTTTTTTTTCCTGCCAAGCCAGGGACTGCAGGCTTCAGGCAGGCACGATTACAATCATGCATCATGAATGAAATGTGCCATTTGGAGAAAATCAGCCACTCGTTCCAACTCCCCCCTGACCCCGCAACAAATCAATAGAGCTCTCGGAGTTCTGGGGCTGAAATGGATGTTGTGCTTGAATGAAAGCACTTTCTCTACATACTTCTGACACTCAGAGCAGTTGCCAGGGGCAGACTTTGTGCCTGGGGCTCCAGAAAGAGGATTATCAACCTCTGAAAGTGGGGTCTGTTTCAGCACGTGTCAGGGAAGCGACTTAGTGTCGATGGCTGGAACTCTGCGTAGGGTCAGAAGACATGCTTCCTAGGTTGAGTTTCACCTGAACTAGCTTTTTATTAATCTCTTCATTCAAAAAACATGTCTGGAGTCCTTCCTGTGTGCCAGGTGCTGTGCTAAACTTGGGAATATAAAAGCAAACAAGGTAGACACAGGACCTGCCTTCACGGGGATTCTAGAGTTTAATACGGGAGACAGAACTATTACTGGCAATTGCAGTACAGTGTGATAAACCTTGGGACATGGGGAAAATTTTTCATCTCTCTGGTTTCCCATTTTCCTATAGGCAAAATGAGAGGATGTTGACAAAGATAAACCCTCAAGACATTCTCCTTTTCCAGGATCCTAATCAGTCAGTAGGGCAGGGACTTCCCTCGTGGTCCAGTGGCTATGACTTCGTGCTCCCAGTGCAGGGGGCCTGGGTTCGATCCCTGGTCGGGGAACTAGATCCCACATGCTGCAACTAAGAGTTCGCCTACTGCAACCAAAAATCCCGCATGCTGCAACTAAAAGATCCTGCATGCCGCAAGGAAGATCCCACACGTGGCAACAAGGATCCTGCGTGCTGCAACTAAGACCCGGCGCAGCCAAATAAATAGATAAATATATTAAAAAAAATCAGTAGGGCAATTAGACAAGTGAACATTCTCCCTTATCTTGCTTCCAGGGCTAGACAAGGCTCTTGTTCACCTTGTTCACAAGGTCACCACAACTTAGTTGTGGACACAAGACTCATATAGATGAGATGTTAACTCACAGTTGAGGTAGCACATAAATGTTATGAACTTTGAAAAGTTTTTGGCTGTTCAGAGAGTTCCCTGGGAGCTCAGAGGAGGGAGAGACAGCTAAGAGCCTGATCCATGCCAGATACACTTTTCTCTGCACCTTCTCAGCCACTGCCCTGGCTCCCATCACTGTGCTTATATATGGAGAAGACTCTTAAATCCATGTCTGCAGTCCAGATATCTCCCATGAGCTTTTCCTTCTTCTCAGCCCCTGCCTTGACTAACTCTTACTCATTTTCCATCTCCCACGCAAGCACCTTTTGCTCCAAAAGGCTTCTTCATCCCTTGGAGCCAAGTTAGGTCTCCTACCACACACTCTTGTGGTACCTGATTTTTATCCTAGCACTTACCACAAGTTCTTTGTCATTGTTTAGTCAACTCTGTCTTCCACGTCTGAAAGATCCTCTAGGGCAGGGACCATGTCTATTCAACTCACTGGTGTTTCTCCAGGGTCATTACAGTACTTGGTATTTTAGCAGTGTTTGATAAGTAATTTGTTATATAAATGATGACTATCTAATTTTTCTAGAGAATAAGCTTACCTTCCTTTTGATGTAACAAATCATAGCCATGAATACACATATATACTGGAGTCGGGTGAGTCCTCTTGGTGAATTACTGAACCTGGGGGTGGCCTTGGAGACCCTAACACAGCCTATGTGGCTGGTTGGCCTCAGGTAGAAGAACTGAGCAGGATTTGGGGAATTGGTTGGCCAAAGCAGTGGCTGAAGTGAAGCAAGAGGATAAAGGTCTGGGAGACAGGGGAAGCTGAGGAGGTACCAAGATGTGTCTGATACATGTAGCAAAAGAGCCAGGGTGGAACTTGGTGGCTACCAGCTGTGCAAACTACTCAGGAGTTAATATCTCTTTGCCTCAGTTTCATCATGGATAAAATGGTGACAATTATGTCTCTCTTGCAGGATTTTAAGGATTGGTGTAATATATAATATGACTCTCTTCAATCCCGCTGGCTTTCAGGAAAAGGCATCTTGACCTCTTATCTTTAGGCTACAGTATTTGGATGGGCTTCAAGGAGTGTGTGGGGAGAGGGATGGAGGGGGTGGAGACTGCCACTGTGCGTGGGGAGGATGCCACTCTTTCCACTTCACCAGTGTTGGAGTGGAATATTCTGGGCAAGTTGGGATCTGGTTCTAGTTGTGGTGGTGTTAGGTTTTGTTGGATATAGGAATATTTCCAAGAGAGTTCTCTTGGAGTCCAGCAGATTATGAGACTGCCCAGATCCCCCTTCCCAGATAATGGGCATCTTGGGCTTGACCTGGGATCAGCCTAAGACCACACAAAACATTCTTAGGCTCACATTTCCTGTTAGTGAGTATTAGAGTTATTTGGCAGCAAGCAACCGATTTTTAACTAACTAAGGCAAAAATGCATTATGGGAAGGCTTCAGAGTGGCTTGCAGAGAGTAGTAGCTGAACAAGTAGGCC
The DNA here is from genome assembly GCF_025265405.1 of Mesoplodon densirostris. Classification (NCBI taxonomy): domain Eukaryota; kingdom Metazoa; phylum Chordata; class Mammalia; order Artiodactyla; family Ziphiidae; genus Mesoplodon; species Mesoplodon densirostris. The sequence continues at coordinate 25,963,083 of NC_082677.1, forward strand.
TCAGGTAGGATAGACACCAGGGCAGTTATGGGTACCTCGGCAGTTGGACCAGTACTCTCAAGTGTGATCATTGGATGGTATAGCTCTTACCTCTTGATTCCCCTGTTTGTTCAAAGCTTCAGATTCCCTGCAGAAGACCTGTAATTGGTCTCTTTGGAATGCTTGGCCACCCTGGTAGTCATGGGGAGGAGTTCTGTGACTGGCAGCTCAATAAAATGAGCTGGGAGAGAGAATTCCTCACAGTAAAGAGGATGGTAAGACATTGATATAGACTTGCTACCCTATGGAACTCAAGTGGCCTCTGACTCGAGTTGCCTCTGCTCTATGGCACTCAGGTCACCAGGTCACAATTCTGTTTCTGGGACATCTGAAGCCTAGTGCTATTGAGCTAACCTGAAGCTTTGTCAGATTTGGTCACTTTTGAGGTTACTTCATGTCTTCCAAAAGTATTCATAAACATTTTGAGAAAGCCCCTATGGATGTTGCTGATTTCTTGTTGCTACGTAAAGGTACACCTTGGAGAGTCTTGATGACTGTCAACCTGAGTGCTTTCAGCTTTCATGCCTCTCCAAGCCTTTGAAGATGCTCTGCTTGAATTGTATTTTCCTCTGCTACAAATGCCTACTTACCTTCAAGCTCCAGTAGCATCACTTCTGGGAATTCCTCCCTCCCTTGTCATGTGGTTGGTGACAGAGGGTCATGTAGAACCCAGGTCCCCTGGTTTCCAGTTAGAGTCCTTACGAAAAGTGACTACTAATTAGGACTTTGGAGTCAAATAGCCGTGGGGTAGAGTCCCAGATCTGCATCCAGCACGAGATAACTTTGGGAATTTACTTACCATCTTGGACACTTGGCCTTCTCTTCTTTAAAGAGGATATTAAAAGTACTCTCCTCCTAGATTCTCATGAAAATTAAATAAGATCATTCATGTAAAGTGGTTTGCACAATGCCTGGCACACAGTAAGTGCTCAATAAATGTTAGCTATGATTGTGTTGTGTCCCTGTTCCTGGAAGATTATGTAAATGAGTGAAAGTGTAGAAACCTTTAAAATCCTCAGTGGCAACTAGAGTAACCATAACCTGCAAAGACTTGGAAAGCCCCAGGGAAGAGTCAGTATTGAAAAGTCTGCTTCTGTAAAAGTTGTAAACAAATCTTAAAATACTAATTAGGCAAGAGCATAACTCACTCTCCTAAATAATGAAATATATTCAGTTGTTATTCATGGTTCAAAATAATAAATTCTAAATTAGTCACTCAGAGCATTATTAATAGAGAAACACAGTCTTTAAGAAGCTAAAATTGTATTTTTGACCCTTGTGAACTTAGTAATAAGAGAAAATACCAAAATCAAACTCTTTCGAGATTAACATGGATCACTAAGATGGTTTGTTTTTGTGGGAAGATGATTGGATTTGGAATTGAAACATCTGAGCTTGAGTCCATAGCTGTTAGCTATGTGATCCTGGGGAACACACAGCCTTTCTGGGTATTTCCTCACCCATCAAGTGAGAAAACACTCACTCACAGGGCTGTGACTTTTGGTGATAGACAGTCCATGTGAAAGGACCTTAACTATTGCAAAATGCTTTCTAGATGATAAAGTGCAGTTCTATTCAGGTATATACTTATAAAAACAAAACATTTATTCATTCATTCCTTTGTTCTTTCTTTTCATTGATCAGCACCTATTGTAAGCTAAGCGTGGTACTAGTTTCAACTGGTGATAAAAAGGCAGCAGAAAATGTGATGCCCACTCTCAAGAAACCAGTAGCCTAGTTGAAAAGACTATATACACAGCACAAAACCAAATATATCCTTCTAAACTATTCCTGCATTTAAATCTGGGGAAATGCAAAGTAAGAGAAAGATCAGGATTTACTCAAGAAAAGCCATCTTGAGAGAGGTCTTAGCTTGTGTCCTGTAGCATAAGTCAGGGGTGGGGAAGACAACTTACATGACTGGAATAGAATGAGTAAGACTGATGAGGAAACAATAAAGGCGTGGTAATGGTCAGTCAATAATCAATTAGTGGACGCCTTTGTATCGGGTATGGGATGAGTCCAGCACTGTCCTAGGTGCTGTGGGCGAATCAGAAGAAGGAATATGCTTGGCTTCCATCCTCTAGGAGTTTGTAGTCTACAAAGCACTAGGGGATTTGAGAAAAAACGCTGGTAAAACACCTGCAGAAGACAGGGCGTGAGTAAGTGCTACCCATTGTTGAATTGACCCGTACGGTTTTGCCATCTCAGAAGTCTGGCTGGGGCTTCCCTAGTGGCGCAGTGGTTGAGAGTCCGCCTGCCGATGCAGGGGACGCGGGTTTGTGCCCCGGTCTGGGAAGATCCCACATGCCGCGGAGCAGCTGGGCCCGTGAGCCATGGCCACTGAGCCTGCGCGTCTGGAGCCTGTGCTCCGCAACGGGAGAGGCCACAACAGTGAGAGGCCCGCGTACCACAAAAAAAAAAAAAAAAAAAAAAAAAGTCTGCCTGATATTTTTCTATAGAGGAAGATTATACCCTTAAATCCACAGCTCAGAAAAACATTTCAGTTTGCCAAGTTTCTGCTAAGCCATCCTGAAAAAAATATTCAACAGCTTTCACCAGCCAGAGGCCCCAATATCTAATCTCTGTCTCAAATGATAAATGACATTTGTCAGTTGACAAAGCAAATGGCCTTAACCATTTGCGGACACGGTCCTGCCATGCATAGCACTCCTGTTGAACCAGCCAAGAGCACCTTGAGGTGAGAAAAAGCATCTCTGTGCACGAGCCCTCCAGAGAGAGAGTCAGGAAGCAAGCAGCCTTTGTGTTGCTCTGAGGGCAGTACCTCATCAGGAGCTGAAACCCTAGTAGAAAATAGCTGTCTGGGCAGGAGGGGATTTCTCAGGTCTGGGAAGTGGGGCTGGATTAGCGGAGGATGGCCTGGAACCTTGCTGATGGCCATGTACTTTGCCTATGTTTCTGCAGAGGTCTTTGCTCTTTTTTCTAATATCTCCTGGATCCTATTTTCTTAAAACAGACATCAATGAGATGAGCAGGAGACAAAATCAAGGGGTCCAGCTCACACTGACATCAGGAGCACAGTTGATAAGTGATCTGGGCGCTTTGGGAGAGGGGCGGGGGCCACTTTTTCTTCGTGTGGTTCTCTCTCTTGAGCTGCAGGGTGTTTAACATTCCTGGCCCCACTCACTGAATGACGGTATTGCCCCCAGTCATTGCGACTGTGAAAACTCGCCACGCATTTCCAACCTCCACTTCCGGGGTTTGTGGGGAACCCCAAGCACATGGAATGACGGATGCCTGCAGGGTCCTTGTCCACCAGGTGCCAGCTTGCTCTGCCATTCTCAAGGAATTGGGGGCATGGCAGGGTCTCCGCCTTTCTCAAAACTGGCCCCTGGGGATGGGGGTGGAGGTGATCGTCTACAGATCAGATTTGGTGTGCTACTCACTCTGCTTTCTGAGCTAGGGGTTTTCTCCTACTGCTGAGCCCTTTGGAAGAATCCAACAGTTTTCCAGATTGAGGCCAGGGCTATAGCTGGGCTCAGGGGAGCTGGGAAAGGCAGGCAGAGGAACTCAGCCAGTTAGATATACAGCTATCATGGCAGCCTCCTCATTGCTAACAGTTCCTCAGGAGAAGGGCTTTCCAATGATCCAGTCCAAGTTAAGGGCCCTGAGGTCAAGTGAGCTAACCATCCATTCCAGTGTTTTCTAACGTGTGAATCATCGACCATTTCCATTAGTGTGCCCTGGGGTGCTTGTGGAAAATGCCGATTTGTGGCCCCCAAGACCTCTTACGTCAGGTCCTCTGGATATGGGATAGGGAATCTGAACTTTCCAAAAACACCGTTTGTGATTCTTCTTCAAGCTAAAGTTGAGAGAACTAAGGATCTAGCCAAGGCTTGAGTTCCCTCTACAAGAACCCTGATTAGTAAATGCCCAGTCTCTGAACATCTCTGGTGGAGGGGGGGCGGGGTCTCACTCCCTCTGGAGGCAGCCATCACCCCCCGGGATAACTCCAATGCCCGGAAAGTGTTCCTCAGTGGGTAAAGTATAGTCTCATTGATAAGCCACTGAGAACCCAAAAATCAAATTGGTGTGTGTGTGTGTGTGTGTGTGTGTGTGTGTGTTTGTGTGTATAAATGCATTTCAAAAGGTCATGAAAGGACATACACTAAACTTAAATGTGGTTCCTTATGGGAGGGAGAGTAAAATATGGGTATGTGGTGAAGTTAAATGGGAAACTACATTCTCTGTATATCTGTATTGCTTGAATTTTTCTTTGACAATGTATGTGTATTAGTTGTGTAATTAAAAAAAATAAAAGACAGAACAACACCAACACTGATGTTCTTTATACTGAGCTAAATCTGCTTCCCTCTATGTTTTCTCCTTTAGTTCTAGGGGAATCACATGGAGTCTCTCAGAATGTCTAGTTTCTTTCCTACCTGTCCAAAGGTTTTCAGTGCTGTTAGCTTGTTCTTTCTATAACGAATGGCCAAATGGTCCTGGTTCCTTGACCCTCGCGCTGTGATCTGGTACTGTATCTTCCTGGAAACTGCCCCTCCTTACCCACCTGGCGATGCTGTTCAGCTTGACCATATTCGGTGAAAATTCTGTTCCGTGCTCTGTACTGAGAGCAATATTCTAGGTGTGCTATGACCAGAACAGAAGGGGTAGGATGGTCATCTCCATCTTACTAGGTTCTGTCTTTCCATTAATGCTGCTTAAGCCTTTTTGGCAGCCATGTCACACTGATGACTCCTATTGAGCAGAGAGTCGACTAAATCTTTGTCACCCTGGCTGCTGCCAAGGCTTGTCCCCACCACTCTGTACTTCTCTAGCTGGCTTTCTGTACCCAAGTGGAGAACCTTAAACTAATTCCAGTTAAACTCCCTTTTGATAGATTTGGCTCATTGATCCAGGAGACTGAAGCCTCTTTTCTTTTTGGATCTTGATTTTGTCCTCAGCAGAAACCTCTCCCTGCAAAGTTTGATTTTATTAGAAACTACAGAGGGGAAAAAATCCCCACAAAACCCTCTTTGTTTGAACAGGAGACTCTCCTCAAAAATCAACCCAAGCTTGGCATTTTCTAATACCCTGAACAAATGCAGAAATTGCTGTCAGCTTGATTGGACAAGGCTCCACTTGAGGGTCTGCTACCTGCAGCCTCTGAAGACTGGTCCCACGACATATGCCACTGGGCTGGAAGGGAGTTCTGCAGACAGCAGGTGCCTTCCCAGACAGATGGGTGTCCCGTCTCTTCTGAAAGAGCCCCTGGGAAGGCTTAACTGGGAGTATCTTCCTGAAATGGGATGACTGTGTATTGTGAATGGCTTTATTGCTCAGAGCATCTGGATGTGTTGTGATAAACAGCGTGATAGATGGTTTTAATGCCTCTAGAATGGGTTGCCCAGACAGAAGGAATGGAACAGGGAACATTTACTTCCCTATTGCTTGGAACAGAGCAGGTTGCTCACAAAGACTCCACATGGTGGTTCCTCCTCCTCATCCTGTGGCAATTTCAGCACCATGGACCTGACAGGGACTTAGAGAAGGGAGGTTTGCTTGAGGTAGTGAGCTGGATGCACAGAGTGTTCACTTACATGTGCAGCAGGTATTTGAGGATTGATGAGGATCCTTGTGCTGGGTCTTGGGGATAAATGGCAAGAAAACCAGGCATGAGCCTTACACTCGCAAAGCTTTCAGTTTACTCCAAGTGGCATATATTAATAAAGTGATCACTCGAATACAAGTACAATCACAAGAGTGGTAAATGCAACAAAGAGAACTTGCTGTTATGATGGGAATGTGTGTGTCTAACTCTAGTCTGGAAGGTCAGACTAGAAGTGTCACCTCTCAAGAGGTGACACTTCTGCTGAAATCTGCAAGTTGAGTGGGAGGTAACTTGGCAATGTGGTGGAAGATGTGACAGGCATATGTTAAGGTATGTACTAAGGTCCTGTGGCAGGTGGAGGTATAGCACAGTCAAGGATAGGAAAGAAGGCCAGAGTGTCTGGGTGAGAAGAGCAAGGACAGAATATATTGCAGTGGAGGGCTAGATATATTGATAAGGATTGTGTAATAATATTGATGATAGGGCTTCCCTGGTGGCGCAGTGGTTGAGAGTCCGCCTGCCGATGCAGGGGACACGGGTTCGTGCCCCGATCCGGGAAGATCCCACATGTCGCAGAGTGGCTGGGCCCATGAGCCATGTCCGCTGAGCCTGCGCGTCTGGAGCCTGTGCTCCGCAATGGGAGAGGCCACAACAGTGAGAGGCCCATGTACCGCAAAAAAAAAAAAAAAAAAAAATATATATATATATATATATATGATAATATTAACTGATGTTTTAACTTAAGGTTTACTATATATTCCAGGCAACATGTAAGTACCACATGTATTAATTCATTTACTGATAAACTTAAAAGCTATATGCTCTCCTTACTTCCATTTTAAAGAAGAGAAAACTGAGACATGGAGCAGTTAGATAACTTCTCCAACTTGGTAAGGAGCAGTGCTGTTTAGGGTCGTAGGTTTCCTTTTAAGGATTTTGTTTGTTGTCTTAAGAACTAGGGGATAATATTGAAGATTTTAAGCAGGGCAGAGATTTGATGAGATTTGTGTTTTTTTTTTTTTTTTTTTTTTGCGGTATGCGGGCCTCTCACTGCTGTGGCCTCCCCCGCTGCGGAGCACAGGCTCCGGACGCGCAGGCTCCGGACGCGCAGGCTCAGCGGCCATGGCTCACGGGCCCAGCCGCTCCGCGGCATATGGGATCCTCCCAGACCGGGGCACGAACCCGTATCCCCTGCATCGGCAGGCGGACTCTCAACCACTTGCGCCACCAGGGAGGCCCGAGATTTGTGTTTTGAGATTGCTCTGGCTGCTGGATGGAGAATGGCTGGAGGGACAGAAGAGAACAGAGGACACAGCTGCATCGGTGGTCCCGGTGCGAGATGCCGAGAGCTCAGACTAGCATGTGGCTGTGGGGATGGAAGAAATGGGTCGATGGCAAAGATAAAATGTTTTTAAAGTAAATCCAGACCCGGTAAGAGATCAGACAGAGGGTGAGAGAGAAGAAGATGCCAAGGATGACAGCTAGGTTTCTGTCAAACCCAACTGGGTGGATGGGGAAGATTACTTCAATTTTGGCACACCGAGTTTGATGAGCTTTTGAGAGAATCAAATAGACAATTGGACATGAACTCACTGTGCTCGAGAAGAGGGCTGACTCTGATTCTCAGACTTATTGGAGAACAGGTGGTGAATGAAATGGTTGTCTCGACGACAGTAGGGTAAGAAAGCAAGAGGACCTGGGACCAGGCCAGCCCTCATGAACTCCCACTCCAGATGGAGGAAGGAAGCCTACAAAGGCGACTGAGAAGGAAGCGGCCAGAGGATGGGAACCAGGACAGTGTGAGGGTGCAGTGTCCGGGAGAGAACCCATCTGTGGGAGGGGCAGGGTTCCTAGTGCTGTCTGCTGCTGAGATGCCAAGCAATACGAAGAATGGAAACTGCCCGTGGGATTCAGCAACACGGAGATTGTATTCACTTCCTAGGGCTGCCATAACAGATGACCACAAACTGGATGGCTGTGGCACATATATACAATGGAATATTACTCAGCCATGAAAAGAAACGAAACTGAGCTATTTGTAATGAGGTGGATGGACCTAGAGTCTGTCATACAGAGTGAAGTAAGTCGGAAAGAGAAAGACAAATACCGTATGCTAACACATATATATGGAATTTAAGAAAAAAAATGTCATGAAGAACCTTGGGGTAAGACAGGAATAAAGACACAGACCTACTAGAAAATGGACTTGAGGATATGGGGAGGGGGAAGGGTAAGCTGTGACAAAGTGAAAGAGCGGCATGGACATATATACACTACCAAACGTAAGGTAGATAGCTAGTGGGAAGCAGCCGCATAGCACAGGGAGATCAGCTCGGTGCTTTGTGACCACCTAGAGGGGTGGGATAGGGAGGGTGGGAGGGAGGCAGATGCAAGAGGGAAGAGATATGGGAACAGATGTATATGTGTAACCGATTCACTTTGTTATAAAGCAGAAACTAACACACCATTGTAAAGCAATTATACTCCAATAAAGATGTAAAAACAAACAAACAAACAAACAAACACCCCAGAAATGTACTGCTTCACAGTTCTGGAGGCTAGAAGTCTGAAAGCAAGGTGTCAGCCAGGACATGCTCTCTCTGAAGACTGAAGGGGGGGATCCTTCCTGTCTCTTCCTGGTTTCTGTTTGTGGTCGGCAATCCTTGGTGGTCCTTGGCTTGTAGATATATTGCTCCAATCTCTGCCTCCACCTTCCCGTGGGGTCTTCTCTCCGGTGGGCCTGTATGTCTGTGTTCATATTTCCTTCTTCTTGTAAGGACACTAGTCATATTAGATAGGGCCCACCCGAATCCAGTATGGCCTCATCTTAACTTGATGACATCTACCCTGGACCTATTTCCACATAACGTCACATTCTCAGGGACTGGGGGTTAGGACTTGAACACGTCTTTTGGGGGGACAAAATTCAACCCACAAGAGTGGTCATAGGTAACCTTGAGAACTGTTTCGGGGGCAACAGAAAGGAAGATGAGTGGAGTGTGCTGAGTGTTGAGAGGGATTGAGAGGCGGGCAATGAGAGTGAGCACAAGAAAAGACAACTCTCAAGAGACGTGGCTGACTGGGGCACACGAATACTCAACCAGGGTCAGAAACCTTTCATCTGAGCCCAGCTCCACTGAGGCTGGTGTGACCTTGGGTAAACCACTTACCTCTCTGAGCCCTGGTTTCTCATTCAGGGAATGATCGTTCCCACACATCCCACCTCTAGAGCGACTTGGAGTTCTTGTGAGGCTTCAAGGAGATAAGGCACAGGAAGCAATGAGATGTAGCCACTTTGATCACCCCATGTTTGGATATATGTGTCTACCAGCCAGCTTGAGGCAGGGGCCCCGGCGGAACATCAGGACTTTGGAGCTTCCTTCCCGAGCCTGCGGACCCACCTAGATAGCGTGAAGACCCAGCTGCCGAGCAGGCTGGCCTTCCTCGGGGCACTCAGAGCCCTTTGCCTGGAGGAGCTGCATGGCATGGCTTGGTGGCACGGTGTGCCTCTGTCCTTGCCCAGAGGAGGGTCCATGTCAGTCCAGGACCTTACAGCTCAATCTGGGAACTGATGCTGGCAGAGAAGTTGGAGCCTAGAATTCTTGGTTCTTGGGTACCAGTCAGGGGTCGGAGGACTGTCTGTGCCGAGGTCTCTGGTCCTGCGTCTGTCAGTGGGGCAAGCTTCTGGCAGCCAAGCCCCAAGACCTTCTGTGGGTCGACAAGGAGGGGTTCCCTTTGCCACCGGGGCTGGGGACACTGCTCAGAAGACAAAAGTAGGTTGTAGAGGTGGCAGCTGAGCAAGCCAAGGGCAGGCGGATCCACTGCCCATGTTGTAAGTGGAGACTCCCCTGGAGCATGGGGCTTGGTGATGGGGCCATAGGCCCCAGGCAGCGGCAGGGAGACAGGTAAGCAGGCAGCTGGGCAGACTCCATAAGGAAGGGCACACTGTCCTCCCAAGGGGAGGAGCTGGTTGGCTGCAGGGGCTCAGTTGCTAGCAATGATTAATTTACTCCTTGCTGGATTTGCCAGGCGTCAGGGCCCAGGCGCGGGGCTGGGTGGCGGGAGCTCAGGGTGGAGACCCTGGCCTGGTTGGGATGGGGAGGGGGGCTGGTATCAAGGAGGGTGTCTTAACAGGAAGAAAACCTCCTGCGACAGCAGCCCTTATGAGCACGTGAATCACCAGAAATCTCTTTAAAATGCAGATTCAGATACAGTAGATCTGAGGCTGGGCAAGCGAGGCTGCATTTCTAAAAAGTTCCCAGGTGACACCGATGCTGCTCTTCCCTAGGCCACACTTTGGTAGCAAGATGAGGGAGCGGGGGAGTCACTGTCAGCATTCAGGGGAGTCTCATGGCATTCAACGGTAGGAGCAGCAGGCGTGGGTCCAGAGCCGGGAGCCTGCAAGCAGTCAGTGGTCACAGCTTCTCCCTCTGGAGCCACAGCATCTCTGGTCTCCACGTCTGCTCTCTTCCCCTCTCTAACCCGGCTTCCTCTGCGAGCCTTTGTTAGTTACTTGGCTTGCCCTTGGCTGTCATTACCGGCCGCAAGGACTCTGACCCCAACCATAGGGCTTCCGCTCCTCACGCCGTTGGGCTACAGGTTTTCCGTCTCTTACGGCAGATCTTTTCTCTCGCAGGGTTCTGATCGGCTGGGCTGGTCAGGTGTCCACACTTGGTCGAAGTAGCTGTGCTGAGGGGCCAAGGAGCCGGGCTGATCACGTTCGCTTTCAGACGAGGTTATGGGACACCCCCTGAAAGGCAGCCTCGGTGAGATGATCTCGAGAAACGCAGCCCCGATGAACTGTTTTAAACACGTGTGATCAGAAACGCCCGGGAACAAAAAAAACAATGAGAATTTCAGCATATATTTTGGCTACTTTCCATAATGCAAATTTATTTGGAATTATTCCTGGAACCAGAGGGGTGGGCACCCAAATCTTAAAACTCTGCAGAGAACAAGGGCTTGGCATGAGTCCCAAACACGCTTCAAAGAGAAGTGAACCGGTGGAGTGTCCAGAAGGCACTGTGGCTTGAGACAAATTAGGGGCAGAGGGAGGAGAGAGCGGAGATGGGGCTGTTTGTTCTTTGGCTGTCGGTCCCTAGGTCAGCCTGACCTTGGAGGAGCTGCTGTAGCCCTCTGGGAGCCCAGGAACAGTGCCCGGCCACCGGATCAAGTGCAGGAGGAGGGCAGACATTTCAGTGACAGGAGTCGGGTCTGGACAGGCGGAAGGGTCACGGCTCATAACAGCTTGGACTGTTGGACCTAAAAACTTGCAGGTGAGGAAACAAGACACAGAGAGGCTCTGACCCCCTCAAGGTTAAACTCCCAGTTGGTGGCTGAGCCAGCCAAGGATGTCCTTGTGCTGACCCCCAGCCCTGAGTTTTTCTAAAAATGAGAAGACTCTTAAGGATACCCAAGACTTCCAAGCTTTTTGTTCAGAAGCAAGTTTGCAGAGCAGCTGTGGAGGACTCTCTGAAGAAGAGCAAATGGGCCCCGAGGGGGCGGAGCCGGGTGCCACAGAAGCTGGGTTGCCAGCAATTATTAATTCATTCCTGCTGGCGCTGTCTTGGGGGCCCCCTGTGCACTATAACATCGGGAGTGTTTGCAGCTGCAGAGGGAGAAGCCCTCTTCTTCCGCAGAGGGAGAAAGGTGTGACTCCCCCTTGCAGGGTTGCAGCCCTCCTGGCTCCCACCCTCGGAGAACATGCTCAGTGCTTATGGGCCCGGGCGCAGGCTGCTGAGGACTCTGTGTTCCCGGGGATGGTGGCAGATCTTGGAGAAGGAACGGAAGCTGGGCCAAGAGTCTGGAACTTAATGCAAATCAGGCCTGAGGAGGGTTCAAGGAGGGGCAGTATCCCTGGGGGCCAGATACCTCAGGAAGAGGGAAAGAGAAATCCTGGGGGGAGGAGCATGGTAATCTTTTATCCTCAATGCTAAGCTTGTTCCGGAGGGTGTGTGTGCGCGTGCAGTGAGCCTTCCTTTTCTCTTGAACCTCTTCCTGCTAAAAGAGCCCACATGTCAAAATGTCTGTGGGGCAGAGAGGTTTAGCAGAAAGAAAACTTGGTGGTTCGGGAAGCAGGAAAATTGGGTTAATGGTTGCCTTAGGCCTGCGAGCAGCTGAGCATTTCTTCTGGGCTCTGGAGGTCTCCAGAACTTTATTTTTAAAGGCCGGGCCACTTGGGGCTGCTGTGTACTGTTCGGCAGGCTGTGCACTGCACAGTTCCAGGGTCTGCCCTTCTCATTGTGAACGTGAAGTTCCCTGTGATGGGCTTATCTTGTACAGGTTATTCCATTAGAGATGACCTAGGGTAAAACTGTGAAATTTAGAGAGTACCCCCTGTCTCTTGTTTGGCAACTCATGTTCCTGGAGCTGCCCAGTCAAGATGGTATCCTCCAATTTAAAACTTTCCCTGTTTCTCCCTTGGCAAATCACCCCACTCCCTTGGTTCCCTGAGCATAACTGACTCTCCCAGAGGAAATTAATCTGAAAAACAATGTGCTGAGGAAAACAGAACAATCGAATCAGATTCTCCCAGGGTCTGGGAGGGACCGGGGTCACCTAGGTCAGAGATTACAAACCCTGTGCCAAAGGATTTTGGTTTGTATCTTAAATTCAAATGTGAAGGCGTTTAATTTTCCATTTCTCCCCAGTCCCACCACTCTCTATTATTTCACAACTGCCTGCTTGAATCAGTTATGTTACCTGTCTGCCTTGAGCAGGTGCATCTGGGTTAGGAGCCCCCTGTCAGTCCGCTCACTTGAAAGATTAGGAAACAGACACTCAAAGAAATGCCCTGTCGTGCGGGACATCCTCACTGTGATCACTCTTTGAGGAATATTGGCTTTTTCATAGATGGTCACTAGAGAGGAAACTCCTAGGAACAAATCTCACATGGAGAGTAATGGCCCAGTGTCACAGTATTTTTTTGCTGGCTCGATTCCCTAAGCCATTTGTCCTCATCGTTCCCAACTGTAGAATGATGGTGTTGGACCTCACATATTCCTTCCAGCTCCTTTGTCCTCTGATTTCCTCCCCAGAGAAGTTGAGAAGATTCCACTGGCAAAGATTAATGGTTAGAATCTCCCAGAGTCTCTCAGGGCTTCACAGCCCAGCAAAGTATATCTGCCATAAAAAAGAACTTGATCAAAGCTCATTAGAATCAGTTGTCTGATAGTTAATATCTGAGAAACCAGTTGGATTGTTGGATCCCTCTCATTTAGTTAAGATGGCCTGAAAATTTGCATTGACCCTTCAGTAGTCCTTAAATTGAATCAATGCTGGTTTCTCATTTTGGCTCTGTTATCTGCATGTGAGCATATGATTTGTAGAGAGGAGTCTGTCGCCCTAAAGTCTGCTTTATAGGTGTGTAATGAAGAGTTTGGCTGGCCTCTATCCCTGATTCCTGGATGTCATCTCTAAATTGTTGGAATTTCCCGAGTGGTAGGATGGTCTTTGCTCCTCATAGGGGGCTCCTTGGACCACAACTGATAGATTTTGGTAATGAGGTGACTCAGGAGGTGGGCTGACTATGGCAGGAAGACCCAATCACTTGATTAGAAGGTTGGGGCTTACAGCCAGGGATATCAGCCCAACTTCTGGGAAGAGGAAGGACTGGAGATGGAGTTCAGTTACATGGACAGTGATTCAGTTAGTCAGTGTCTACATAATGAAACCCCATTGAAAACTCCAGACACCAAAGCTTGGGCCAACTGTTCTGGTTGGTGATACTCCTGCCTATTACCCCACATCGATGTGATGGGAGGGTGATGATCCCTGAGGACGATGGAAGTTCCATGTGTGGAATTCTCCCAGAACTCACACTACGGGTCTCTCCCTTTGATTGATTCCGATTTGTATCTTTTTGCTATAATAAAACTGTAATCCTAAGTGTGGCACTTTCCTGAGTTCTGTGAGTCATTCTAACAAATGATCAAACCTGAGAGATTAATGGGAATTCCAGAATTTGTAGTCAGCTGGTCAGAAGTGAGGGCAGCCTGGGGACTCCTGAGCTTGTGGCTGGTGTCTAATGTAATGGCAGAGGACTGTGGCTTTACTTTGTGAAGTGTGGCCCAACTCTGGGTAATAGGAAAAAGAAAAGGTAAGAAGCAAGAGATTATGTGGAGAAGGGCTGGTAGATGGAGAGAAGAAATTCCAAGAAGGTTTCAAGACTATTCCTTTTACTTACCCAGGATATGCTTCCCCAGAAATCTGTGGGAACCTCTTTCTGCTTTCTCTAGACCCCTCCTGAGTTCCAATTCTCAATTCTGGAAGAAGCCCCTGGGTTCTTCAGGGGAGCCCACTCATGGTCTACTTAGTAGCCTTCGGGGTGAGCAAAATATTGATCCAGATTGTGGGCTTTGAAGCAGAGTGTATGGGTTCAAATCCTCGCATTACCATTAACCAGCTGTGTCACTCTGGGCCAGGAAAATTACATAAACTCTGTGCCTTTTTTCTCACCTGTAGCATGGGGATAACAACAACCTTATCTCATTAATGAGATGAGTAATTACATAAAACACATAAAAGTTGCACAGAACATGGGAAGGCCTCCATTAATTATTATTATGATTCTCCATTGAGCTCTACTGATAGGGAGAGCATTTTGTCCTGTCAAGTGCATGGGCTTTGGGAATAGACAGACCTGGGTTCCAAGTCCTGCCTCTGCCACCACCCTGCTGCACGACTTTAGGTGAGAGGCTTAGCTTCTCAATGTTCAATTTTCTCATCAATAAAATGGAGACACTGATATTTATAGCATTATCCCAAGGCATAGAAATGATGTATCCTAAGTCCTTGACCCATGCTGAGTGCTCAGTGAATGGTAGCTGTGATCACTAGCTCTGCTGGTGGGTGTTTGTAATTGATAAGCTGCCTGCCAACAGTGCGTGGAGTCAGAGAATGAGGAAGTCTTGCAAGGGGGGTGATTTAAGTTCAGTAGTGCTGTTGGTGAGTTTTATTCTTGGGGCCTCTGGACCTGAAAGAAGTCAGACTCTAGGGATGCACAAAGTCAGGTAAAAGTGAAGACTGTGGCCTAAAGTTTAGGTTAGGCTGCTAAGTGATTGGAGGAGGGAAGGGAGAAGCCTGGCGTCTGTCTAGGAGATGCTCCTACAAAGAGCTTTGGGAACAAGCACTGGCAGCTCAGGGTTTGTCATGAGGATGGTGAAATCCATTGCTATTCTCCACAATGGGTTTTGTTATTTATATGTCATGTTGTTTGTTTATCCAGTAGGTATTTGACAGACGTAGGCTTAGCAGAGCACATCAGCGGGGATGGTGTTTTACCAGCAAATAAATTAGAATCATAGAGTTAGCTAAGGCATAACTAAGTACATGGCATAAATATGTCCTTTGGCCATGATGAATTCATTCATGTATAGGGATCCTTAAAAAGCATCTCTATCAAACCTTTAAATGAAAAGTTCTTTTTATATCAGGACTGTATTTTAATTACAGGCAGCTATAATATTGGTGCCTCCTCCAAGAGTGGTGGCGGTCCAGCCCTGCGGACTGTTCTTGGCTCTCGTGGAAGCCCTGAGGGACCCTAGAGCACACCCAGCCTTGCCTGGCCCAAGGTGCCATGTCTGACCTCTCCTGTCCATTCCTCCCTAAGCCTGCTTCTCTCTTCTCCTGCTGAGGGGAGGTTTGAAAGGGATCAGACAGGCGAGCGAGGCAGCAAAGGAGAGCTCGATAAGGCCTTGAAGCTCTGCCAAGGCACGCGAAGGGAATGAGGTGCTGGAACCCTCCCTTGACTCTGCAGAGGCCAAGGCTAAGTCTTCTAAGTACTCCTGACTGACACTTCAATCCTCCACTCCCTGCTGGGAAAGCTTTCTTTCTGAGGCTTGTGGTTGAAAGGATGGTCGCCCCCTCCCACTGCCCTTTGCCTATTTTTTCCCCCTTGTGGGGAAGAAAGGAGGAAAAAAACCCTAAGAAAGCAAAGAAAGAGACTGTCACAGAGCTCATTCCTCGGCTGTCAATCATTTGTGAGGGGTGAGAGGAGAGAGGGGGAGGAGGGGACCAGGAGGAGTGGAGGGAGGTCTCAAGCTGCTTGTTGAAGAGCTGAGAAGTTTCCACTTCTATTCAAATATTATTAATGCGATGGAAGAGAGCCATTTCACAAGCTTTCTTATAAGTAATTTGCCACCCTGAATGTGGCTTTATGTGCTGTGCTCCTCTTCCCTTTCTCTCTAACTCCACTTGTACCACATACGTCTCTAATTGTGCATTTCGTCACTGGCAGCCAGAGGAGCCTAGGATTATTATTTTTTTCTTGGCCAATTTGAAATGATTGTGTGGGAGGTTCACAAGATAGGCCGGGAAGTTCTGAAATCCCTACTGTCAATGCTGATCTCTGATGTAGGTCTTCAAAGAACTCGTTTTAAAGGTTCCAGGGCAGGAGATTCAACTTTGCTATTTTGATTGGATGTTCATAGGATTCATCCCTTCCCCCCCGCCCCTTTTTTTTCACTTCCAGATAATATAAGAGAATTTGAAGGCTCCCAGGAAAAGAAACCAAGTACAATCAATTTCTATTACCCGACTCCTTTCTTTTGCATGTAAGAAACAGAAAAAAAGCAAAATGTCTTTCGGTAACTACCAGCATTTGCCTGGAAATCAGGGCTTGCTGAGTGAACGGGGGGCAGAGGACTGGGACAAAGGAAACTTGATCTTGATGTCATCAAACCTATTTATTAGCACACTACTCCCCATCAGAGTGTGAGTTCTTTTCTCAGTGGAATGATTGTACCCATTTTACTTTTGACACTGGGTGTGTCCAATATATTCTTTTTCATCCCTTGTATTTACAGGAACATATGCTATTTACATGATCTCTAAGAGACCTTTTGGATCATTGAGTGGGGGAAATTTTAGAAGGAAATTTGACCTTAGAAACCATCTTCTTCACCCCTTCAAGTTTTGGAAGAGGAAAATGAATCTGGAGAGAAATGTCTTACCTAAGAACAAACACTGAATTAGTTGAAGAAAGGGATTAAGCTCAACAAAGAACAGAAAAATGCCCAGTAGACCACTGTAAGCACTGGGCAAGTGGGAAATACCAATGATCTCACCATTCTCCATTATTTTAATTCATCAGTAAATGCACTGCTATGTAGCAGCCCTGGGGATATAAAGAATTGTCATCAGTGGGTGTCAGGATGTAACTGCTCAGAGGAAAAAAAGACAGATGTAGACGTGTCATTTCCAGAAGAGAAAAAGAAAAATGAAGAAGATGGTGATTTTTATCTTATTTTTGGATAGAAAAACCAAGGGTTGAATTCCCTTTTTCAGAAATTTTATAGAATGCAATACAGATCGATTGTGGGCTTCCTATCAGGACTCAGTGAATCCAGGTTAGTGTGATGGGCCAATGAAGAGAAAAGTATGGCTTGCACACCAATGTACTGTGGTCTCCATTTAAGCCCCATAAAACCAAGAGCAGGTAGAATCCAGGGCTCCTCTGGGTGGCACAGTTGGATGGGGGTGGGAAACAGGCAATCAGGCATGAGGCAGAATTGAAAAGAGAAGAAAGTATCTCAAGTGCTCATGGAACATTCTCCAGGATAGATCATATCTTGGGTCACAAATCAAGCCTTGGTAAATTTAAGAAAATTTAAATCGTATCAAGTATCTTTTCTGACCACAATGCTATGAGACTAGATATCAATTACAGGAAAAATCTTGTGAAAAATACAAACACATGGAGGCTAATCAATACACTACAAAATAACCAAGAGATCACTGTAGGAATCAAAGAGGAAATCAAAAAATACCTAGAAACAAATGACAATGAATACACGATGACCCAAAACCTACAGGATGCAGCAAAAGCAGTTCTAAGAGGGAAGTTTATAGCAATACAACCCTACCTCAAGAAACAAGAAACATCTCAAATAAACAACCTAACCTTACACCTAAAGCAATTAGAGAAAGAAGAACAAAAAACCCCCAAAGTTAGCAGAAGGAAAGAAATCATAAAGATCAGATCAGAAATAAATGAAAAAGAAATTAAGGAAATGATAGCAAAGATCAATAAAACTAAAAGCTGGTTCTTTGAGAAGATAAAAAAAAATTGATAAACCACTAGCCAGACTCATCAAGAAAAAAAAGGAGAAGACTCAAATCAACAGAGTTAGAAATGAAAAAGGAGAAGTAACAACTGACACTGCAGAAGTACAAAGGATCATGAGAGATTACTACAAGCAACTCTATGCCAATAAAATAGACAACCTGGAAGAAGTGGACAAATTCTTAGAAATGCACACCTTCTGAGACTGAACCAGGAAGAAATAGAAAATATGAACAGACCAATCACAAACACTGAAATTGAAACTGCGAATAAAACTCTTCCAATAAACAAAAGCCCAGGACCAGATGGCTTCACAGGTGTATTCTATCAAATATTTAGAGGAGAGCTAACACCTATCCTTCTCAAACTCTTCTAAAATATAGTAGAGGGAGGAACACTCCCAAACTCATTGTACGAGGCCACCATCACCCTGATACCAAAACAAGACAGAGATGTCACAAAGAAAGAAAATTACAGGCCAATATCACTGATGAACATAAATGCAACAATCCTCAACAAAATACTAGCAAACAGAATCCAACAGCACATTAAGAGGATCATACACCATGATCAAGTGAGGTTTATCCCAGGAATGCAAGGATTCTTCAATATACGCAAATCAATCAATGTGATACACCATACTAACAAGTTGAAGGAGAAAAACCATATAATCATCTCAATAGATGTAGAGAAAGCTTCTGACAAAATCCAACACCCATTTATGATAA
The DNA here is from genome assembly GCF_025265405.1 of Mesoplodon densirostris. Classification (NCBI taxonomy): domain Eukaryota; kingdom Metazoa; phylum Chordata; class Mammalia; order Artiodactyla; family Ziphiidae; genus Mesoplodon; species Mesoplodon densirostris. The sequence continues at coordinate 25,981,486 of NC_082677.1, forward strand.
AAACCCTCCAGAAAGTAGGCATAGAGGGAACTATCCTCAACAAAATAAAGGCTGTATATGACAAATCCACAGCCAACATCATCCTGAATGGTGAAAAACTGAAACCATTTCCACTAAGATCAGGAACAAGACAAGGTTGCCCACTCTCACCACTATTATTCAACATAGTTTTGGAAGTTTTAGCCACAGCAATTAGAGAATAAAAAGAAATAAAAGGAATCCAAATTGGTCCAATTGGAAATGAGGTAAAGTTGTCACTGTTTGCAGATGACATGATACTATACATAGAGAATCCTAAAGATGCTACCAGAAAACTACTAAATCTAATCAATGAATTTGGTAAAATAGCAGGATATAAAATTAATGCACAGAAATCTCTTGTATTCCTATACACTAATGATGAAAAATTTGAAAGTGAAATTAAGAAAACACTCCATTTACCATTGCAACAAAAAGAATAAAATATCTAGGAATAAACCTACCTAAGGAGACAAAAGACCTGTATGCAGAAAATTATAAGACACTGATGAAAGAAATTAAAAATGTTACAAATAGATGGAGAGACATACCATGTTCTTGGATTGGAAGAATCAACATTGTGAAAATGACTATACTACCCAAAGCAATCTACATATTCAATGCAATCCCTATCAAACTACCACTGGCATTTTTCACAGAACTAGAACAAAAGATTTCACAATTTGTATGGAAACACAAAAGACCCCGAATAGAAAAAGCAATCTTGAGAACGAAAAATGGAGCTGGAGGAATCAGGCTCCCTGACTTCAGACTATACTACAAAGCTACAGTAATCAAGACAGTATGGTACTGGCACAAAAACAGAAAGATAGATCAATGGAACAGGATAGAAAGCCCAGAGATAAACCCACAGACATATGGTCAACTTATCTTTGATAAAGGAGGCAGGAATGTACAGTGGAGAAAAGACAGCCTCTTCAATAAGTGGTGCTGGGAAAACTGGACAGGGACATGTAAAAGAATGAAATTAGAACACTCCCTAATACCATACACAAAAAATAAACTCAAAATGGATTAAAGAACTAAATATAAGTCCAGGTACTATCAAACTCTTAGAGGAAAACATAGGCAGAACACTCCATGACATAAATCACAGAAAGATACTTTTTGACTCACCTCCTAGAGAAATGAAAATAAAAACAAAAATAAACAAGTGGGACCTAATGAAACTTAAAAGCTTTTGCACAGCAAAGGAAACCATAAACAAGACAAAAAGACGACCCTCAGAATGGGAGAAAATATTTGCAAATGAAGCAACTGACAAAGGATTAATCTCCAAAATTTACAAGCAGCTCAGGCAGCTCAATACCAAAAAAACAAAAAACCCTATCCAAAAATGGGCAGAGACCTAAATAGACATTTCTCCAAAGAAGATATACAGATTGCCGACAAACACATGAAAGAATGCTTAACAACATTAATCATTAGAGAAATGCAAATCAAAACAACAATGAGGTATCACCTCATACCAGTCAGAATGGCCATCATCAGAAAATCTGCAAACAGTAAATGGCTGGAGAGGGTTTGGAGAAAAGGGAACCCTCTTGCACTGTTGGTGGTAATGTAAATGGATACAGCCACTATGGAGAACAGTATGGAGGTTCCTTAAAAAACTACAAATAGAACTACCATATGACCCAGCAATCCCACTACTGGGCATATGCCCTGAGAAAACCGTAATTCAAAAAAGAGTCATGTACCAAAATGTTCATTGCAGCTCTATTTACAATAGCCAGGACATGGAAGCAACCTAAGCGTCCACTGACAGATGAATGGATAAAGAAGATGTGGCACATATATACAATGGAATATTGCTCATCCATAAAAAGAAATGAAATTGAATTATTTGTAGTGAGGTGGATGGACCTAGAGTGTGTCATACAGAGTGAAGTAAGTCAGAAAGAGAAAAACAAATACCGTATGCTAACACATATATGGAATCTGAAAAAAAAAAGGTCATGAAAAACCTAGGGGCAAGACAGGAATAAAGACACGGACCTACTAGAGAATGGCCTTGAGGATATGGGGAGGGGGAAGGGTAAGCTGTGACAAAGTGAGAGAGTGGCATGGACATATATACAGTACCAAACATAAAATAGATAGCTAGTCAGAAGCAGCCACATAGCACAGGGAGATCAGCTCGGTGCTTTGTGACCATGTAGAGGGGTGGCATAGGGAGGGTGGGAGGGAGACACAAGAGGGAGGAATATGGGGATATATATTTATGTATAGCTGACTCACTTTGTTATACAGCAGAAACTAACACACCATTTTATAGCAATTATACTCCAATAAAGATGTTAAAAAAAGAAAAAAAAAGAAAAGAGAAGAAAGTGGCCGAGAAGGGAGGAGTGTCTGTGTGGTCACGGAGTCCGGTGGTGGGTGCAGGCTTGGGGGGCGCATGGGGATGCAGTCTAATTTGTGCTGTTTGCCAAGCTGTGCACCCCAGTATGGCGTGAAATTGCCCAGGCGGGGCTTGGGCAGTTGTGCGCTCTCTAATTTATAGGAGTCTCTTATAGGCTAGAGGTGACCCTGCTGCTGCACCATCCTGGCCCAGTGGTGCCGGATGGGAGATAGAGGGAGGTGGTGGTGGTGTCTGCTCCAGGAAGACATTGATCTTGAAGTCATCAAACCCATTTATTAGCACACTCTTCCCCATCAGAGTGTGAGTTCTTTTCTCAGTGGAATGATTGTACGCATGTGCTCCTGTACATCCAGCCTTTGGCTTGGTTGCCCAAGCCCATATCTCCCCTAGGACCCTCTCAGACTTCTAAGGTTTCCCACTCTAGGCCTCAAAGGAGAGGGCTGAGACCTTCAGGACAATTCAGCAGGGTCAACTGCATTGTGTGTGTGTGTGTGTGTGTGTGTGTGTGGTTGTGCTTTGAGTGACAGCTGCTGGCTTGAGAGAGAAAGTTGGTTTTCAATTCAAATCCTTGCCTGGGGTTATGGGCAGTTTCATTTTTAGTGGTGGGGTTGGCCTCACCCAACGATGTTTACAGATTGCCACGGATCCAATCCTAGCGTAAACCATTGCACTCTGGAGGGGTTTCTCTTCCTGCTAGATTGATCCAGTGACCTCAGGGAGCACTGTGACGTGGAGAGTGAGCCATGAAGCGAGACTCAGACAACAGTTGCTGATGCTGGTTCTGCCGATGGGGGCCAGCATGTGTGCATAGCTTGGTGGAGGGATGCGAAGAGACAAAAAGAGTGGAGCTGAGCCGCACTCCGACTTGCAGGCAGGACCCTCTTAAATCATCATTGAAAAGTCATTAGAAATCTGGCAGAAGAGCAGGGTGCAGATTGCCAGGAGAGGACACAAAACCCCATTCTCTCCCCACAATAGCTGTAATGAAGTGGAAGGGCTGGGGTGGAGCCGCGAAACAGATTTCCTGCCATAACTAAAGTCTCTTTTCAGCCTGGTTTGCCACAGTTTTACAATGTGTTAGAATTTACATTCACGTGTTTGTTAACCATTCGTCAGCACAATGAAACGTTTTTATCCGTCTGACCTCAACCTTTGCCATATGGTACTGCTAGCTGTTGAGCCCAAGTCAGCCAGTGGGAGGGGGGACAGGGGGTGGGCGGCACATTCACATCCATCCCTCCGTGGGACACAGTGAAGGTAGTCTTGTCCTGACTCTAGGGAGGCTGTTCCCACAAAAGCCTTTCAAAGGGAAAAACGCCCTTGTGTGAACCTGCGTCCTTTGCAATTGCTAAGTCCCGTCTCACGATTGGTGCTAATTTTCAAATTTTCACTGGAAAAGTTAAAGGAATCTATGGGTCCCTGGCAGCAGATGGTAGGCCTGTAACTTGACCGTTTTACAGACCAGAGGTCTTGGTGTGTGAGTTCCCTGAGGATGGGGACCACTGCTAATTCCGGTTCAGGACAGTGCCTTCCACTCTCTGGGGCTTAGTACATATTAACTTTCCAGGAAAAAAGAACAAGCATTCCAAGTCAGGAGCCAGCTCTGCCCATTGTGAGGAGAGGGGAGGGGACACAGGGGGTGAGGACCTCAAAAGTTAACCCAGGCTTATCATCCTGATACAGGACAAATTCAGATATGGAAAGTCGATGTTTCCTTGAGTGTGAACCACCAATGAAGAAAGAGAGATAATAATTAACTGACAATTTGAGGCCAGGGGTGGAATGGTTTTAGATGATCTCTTAGTCTTATTGATTTATTATTCCAAGGCTACTGGGAGAACTGGGAGAGAAACTTAGGCTAATGCCAGCGAGTGATGTCCTGTGAAAGGCACACCCAGCAGAGTCTTAAAGTCACAGGTCACAGGTTGCTATATGCTTTGCTCCCCTCTCTTCCCTACCTAGGCAGGAGTTACACTCCAACTGACACAGACAGATTTTATCTTATTCCCAGTGATTTCCCATGAGAGACAGACCTATAGATCCCTCACCAATCTATGCATCTCAATCATCTTTCTCTCCTAGGATTTATTACTCTGCTTATCTGCAGGTCAATGCCATTACCTAGTTTATTTGTGGATGAGGGTTTAGGGTAACTGACCTTCAGATATGGCTCCCAGTCTTATGATTGTAGGTCTCTGTGGCCATTCATTCTTTTTTTTTTTTTTTTTTTTTTTTGCGTTACGCGGGCCTCTCACTGTTGTGGCCTCTCCCGTTGCAGAGCACAGGCTCCGGACATGCAGGCTCAGCGGCCATGGCTCACGGGCCCAGCCGCTCTGCGGCATGTGGGATCTTCCCGGACCGGGGCACGAACCCGTGTCCAGTGCATCGGCAGGCAGACTCTCAACCACTGCACCACCAGGGAAGCCCCCATTCATTCTTGAAAAGGTTCAGATTGGGTGCTAACTATGCAATAGGTGCTGATGAACAGCAATGATGGAAATAAAGAAGCCTTGAAGCATTCAGGTGATACACCCTGGCTGTCTATAGTTTGATCACAGAATCACCCTGTTTTCTATAGCACAGAATGTCTTGTGGTCCACTGTGACCACATGTGCATCTTTCCCTATGTGCCCAAGGAAGTGTTCGTTCATTGTCCAACCAGCACATGTATACTGAATACCGACTGGGTCCTAGTGATTTCTGAGGCATCTAGCTCTGTGTTGTACTATGCTATGCCCATAACGGTCAGATAAAACACCTATTATCTCTTGCCCTCTGAGGACTGATAGTTTTGGAAAGAAACTCCCTATATGGACAGCAGAGCTCAGTTTCTGCCCCCTGCCCCCAGCCCCATCCCAGGAGCTCATTCATCAGTTCCATAAACTCCCGAAAAATTGTTCTTGTTCCTTCTTTCCCCAATATGTTCCCTCGCTCTGGCTAGACTGAAGTGAACACAGCCCTCATGGCTTCCAGTTTGGAATCTAACTTCTTCTGTGGAACTTTCATTAGCTCCCAGCACGAGCATTGCCTGCAGCATTTTTTGTTTTTGTTTTTTTCCTCAGTGCTCGCTCTGAAAACCTCCTTTCCCCTTAACTGATCAATTTTCCTGTTCAGAAATGGACATAATCCGATCTATTGCTCCGTAGCTTCTCCGAGAAAGCATTTGCTCCGTCTGCGTAGACAGGCATTCGGTTCCACACACCCCCAGGGTTGTTTTCCTTTTTTGAGAAAAATTAAATGACTAAGTAAGAGGGTGTTAAAACAAAGTTGTATTACTGCTTGGTATTTACTTGAGAAACTTGCTAATGTGTCCTTTGAACTCTCCATTTCCCCTTTCCCTGAGGAGTTGCTGATACTTTGTTTTAATGGCAGCGTAAAAATCTCAGTTTGACTCCATGTGGCATTATTTGGGCTTTAAGATGGCAAACTGTTGTTTTACTGTATTCATTGGTCTAGTGATTCTGACAGCCACCACATCCAAGTTAACTGTTCAGAGCAAGTTTCTAATTTGGGAGGCTTCTTAGCTCTTGGGATCTGGTTGGCATTGACAGCTCCCATCATTTCATGCGACTGATCTGGAGTCAGTACAGACGCCCAAACTGACGATGGTGTGACAGAATTTTTCAACTTTTCGATGGTGTGAAAAGCGACCTGCATTCAGTAGAAACCATGCTTCGAATTTTGATTCTTGATCTTTTCCTGGGCTAGTGGTATGTGTACATACTCTCTTGTGATGCTGGGCAGTGGCAACAGGTCCCAGTTAGCCCCGAGATCGCAAGGGTAAACAACTGAGACAACCCTCTGGACCCATACAACCATTCTGTTTTTCACTTTCAGTACAGGATTCAATAAACTACATGAGATAGTCAACACTTTATTATAAAAGGCTTTTTGTTAGATGATATTGCCCAACTGTAGGCTAACGTAAGTGTTCTGAAGCATGTTTAAGGTGGGCTGGGCTAAGCTATGATGTTCATTAGGTTTCCTGTATTAAATGTACTTTGGGGCTTCCCTGGTGGCGCAGTGGTTGAGAGTCCGCCTGCCGATGCAGGGGACATGGGTTCGTGTCCTGGTCCGGGAAGATCCCACATGCCGCGGAATGGCTGGGCCCGTGAGCCATGTCCGCTGAGCCTGTGTGTCCGGAGCCTGTGCTCCGCAACGGGAGAGGCCACAGCAGTGAGAGGCCCGCATACCACAAAAAAAAAAAAAAAAAAAAAAAAAATGTACTTTGACTTAGTATATTTTGAGTTTGTCAGGATGTAACCCCATTGTAAGTTGAGGAAGAGCTATACTTCAAAAAAAGTTGACAGAGAGTGAAAGCTGCTCTCCCGGGATGACAGATCACAGTGGTGGGGAGCAGGTAGGCTTTGGAGCCAGATGGACCTGGGTATGTCTCTGTTCCTCTAGTTACTCAGCTTTGAGGAGAGACTCAGCAACTCCCCAGCCTGAGTTTTTGCATTTACAAAATCTAAGCAGTAGATATAAGCCTCTGTTCATAACTCGGTTGTACAAAGAAGAGAACTTTCAAATTTTTCCAATGACAAGGTTCTATTATAACTATTATAAGACTATATCCTATTACACAGGCCTTGTAACTATACAACTTTTACATAAAATGGGGTCCACTATTATAAGACCCCATTCTGTTGAGAGGACAGTAACTTAATCACAGCCAAATTAGGGATCTTCCTCACTTTTCCTTTTTTTCTTGTAGGCTCAGGGCTTTGGGGACAGCCCCTCTTGCCCTGGCTATCACCTGTCCACAAAAATCTAACATACTGTTCTTGGCCCCACCTAGATCTTGATCATTCATCAACCACAGGCTGCCCTGAGTGACCCCTGCTCTTCCCCATGTAGCCCTATGAAGTCCTGTTTCTATCTCACTTTCGTGTTATGTATGAGACTCTTGTGATGATTTTGCTGCTCCCAGGAAATGCTAGGTCATAAAAATCTCTGTCGTGCTGCTAAGGTACTTTTGTCTTGACTCATACATTTCTCTCTTGGGGCTTTACCATCTCCCGGGTGGTTCTGCTGGTCAGTAGGCGCAGGACGCCCTCTCTGGGGCCCAGCAAATTCCACTGTCATCCCTCTCATGGTCGTCCCTCTCCCCAGTCAGAAAGAAGCTTTTCTAGTATCCAGGGAAAGCTCTGCTCTTCGATTTATTTATTTATCATTTATTTATTTATTTACAGTACGCGGGCCTCTCACTGTTGTGGCCTCTCCCTTTGCGGAGCACAGGCTCCGGACACGCAGGCTCAGCGGCCATGGCTCATGGGCCCGGCCGCTCTGCGGCATGTGGGATCTTCCCGGACAGGGGCACGAACCCGTGTCCCCTGCATCGGCAGGCAGACTCTCAACCACTGCGCCACCAGGGAAGCCCAAAGCTCTGCTCTTAAACTGCACTCCAGTCCAACATTTAACCTATGCCCAAGGTCCTTTTGAGTCTTACAAGAACATGGAATTTTTAGAACGGAATGCCAAAATATTCTTTCTTTCCTTTTCTTCTGCCTCTTACCTTGTATTATCTGCCCTCTAATGCGATGGCTATTGACTGGTCTAGCTGCTTGAATTGAGAGCAGCAAAGAGGTGAAAAAAGTGAACTACCAGGGGAAAAACAGAAAATCAATTAATAATTCCAAATAATTCCAAACATTCTCCTGCCACACAGGGATAATAATATCCTATAGAATTGTTAGAGAGTTCAGATGTGAAAGTGAAATGCTCAGGATTGAGAGTCTCAGAGAATAGACAGAAAGCACAGTCCATGCCATCTCTACCTCCCCTCATAGTCTAGGGAAGTGAGAGAGGAAGACCGGGTATGGTGTATTTTTTTGCTTATGAAGCCTGTTTCTCCGTTTGAATTCCTTATCTCAGTGTTCTTTCTTTACTCATTTGTTCATGTCAGCAATTAGGGAATTTTCTTGAATACCTCTCTTTTACCTCTCTTTTCCTAATCAATTCCCCAAATCCATTCGATTGCCAGGTCTTTATTCTTTTTTTTTTTCTTTTAATTTTTGGCTACATTGGGTCTTGGTTGTTGTGTGCGGGCTTTCTCTAGTTGTGTTGAGCGGGGGCTACTCTTCGTTGCAGTGCGCAGGCTTCTCATTGCAGTGGCTTCTCTTGTGGAGCCGGGCTCCAGGCACACGGGCTTCAGTGGTTGTAGTACGCGGGCTCAGCAGTTGTGGCTCACGTGCTCTAGAGCACAGGCTCAGTAGTTGTGGCACACGGGCTTAGTTGCTCTGTGGCATGTGGGATCTTCCCAGACCAGGGCTCGAACCCATGTCCCCTGCATCGGCAGGTGGATTCTTAATCACTGCGCCACCAGGGAAGTCCACCAAGTCTTGATTATTGTCTTCAGCTCTCTCTGTCCCTCTCTCTCCCTCTGTCTCTCTCTCTCTGTCTCTCTAGGCTTCTTCCCCCATGTCTTTCCTGATGCATTACCATAGTCTCAGCATGGATATCCTTAGCATCCACTCTTGCTCACCTTTAATTCTTTCCCCCAGGTAGCCAGAAAGTGTTTAAAAACCCACAAAACCTCTCACTGACTTGGCTTCCCATGACCTGATGAAAATGAACTGTAAACTCGGCGATGTGGCCTTGGAGGTCCTGCATGATCTGGCCCTGGCTCCTCCTTGAGCATCATTTTATCCCACTCTGTGCAGCACAGACAGACCATCTCCAGAGCCAGTGTGCCCTCAGCACTTCTTGGTGGTCCTCTCCCTTCTAGTCTCCACAGTTGATGATCCTGCCTTTTACATCAGTTTCCTGTCCTGTCCTCTGACTGGCTCACTTTCTGCCCTGACTCCCATCTTTGAGAAAACAGAGGGTGTGTTTTCTGAGCCCCCTAAAGTTGCTTCATGTTCTCCTCTGAAATACGTTTCTCTTCACTGGTCCCGCTCTCCTCTCCCGTGTCAAACAGACATGTTCCACCTCACTTCCCAGCTTGCCTTCTTCCTAGACTCCTGGTTCTCCTTCTAAGCTAGAGTGCCTGATAAAATACGGGACACCAGTTAGATTGGAATTTCAGATAAATAGCGAACACTTTTTTTTTTTTTTTTTTTTGGTACGCGGGCCTCTCACTGTTGTGGCCTCTCCCGTTGCGGAGCACAGGCTACGGACGTGCAGGCTCAGCGGCCATGGCCCAGCCGCTCCGCGTCATGTGGGATCTTCCCAGACCGGGGCACGAACCCGTGTTCCCTGCATCGGCAGGCGGACGCTCAACTGCTGCGCCACCAGGGAAGCCCACGAACATATTTTTTAAGTACAAGTATGTCTCAAATATTGCATGAGGGATACTTAAAGCTAAAAAATGATTCACTGTTTATCTGAAATTCAAGTTTAAATGAGTATCCTGTAGTTTTATTTGCTAAATCTGGCAACCACTTTAAAACTGTTTCCCCTCGCTTTCCTTCCACTGGGTGCTCTCACTCAGCTTTAAAATCTTCTCAAGCTACTTCCACCGAAAAACTCTTGCACTCAAGCTAATTATTCCCATGATTCTATTCTCCTTTAAGCTGGTCCCTCAACTCTGTGGTCTACGTTCTGTTTCAGCTTCCTTACTTGCCACTCATTCTTTAGTCCTTTCCAGTATGATTTCCATTTTCACCACTCAACTATCGTCTTAAATATCACAAACACTATCTAAACTCTCTCCTGCAATCTTCAGATCCAATGAGGCTTTTCATCTGGGTGTCCCGCAGATATTTCCCCTTATACACTCTGTGCTCCCAGATGTTCAACAGTTAACTTTAAGGTGCCCTCTTGTAATTTATCCAGAAAGACTATTATTTATTTTTTTTTTTTTTTGCGGTACGCGGGCCTCTCACTGTTGTGGCCTCTCCCTTTGCAGAGCACAGGCTCCGGACGTGCAGGCTCACGGGCCCAGCTGCTCCGCGGCATGTGGGATCTTCCCAGATCGGGGCACGAACCCTGTGTCCCCTGCATCGGCAGGCGGACTCTCAACCACTGCGCCACCAGGGAAGCCCAAGACTATTCTAATTGTAGTAATTTGAAAGTGTCTACACAGATCTAGTTGCCCAGGCTGGATCCCATGGAATCACATTCCTACTTATTTATAATTCCCAATACAATCGGTTACCCAGTTTTATGGCTTTTCTCTCTGGAATAAACCTTCCTTGGTTTTCTCTTCTTTACCACCTCCCTGTCCCTACTTTAGATTAGGCTTCTATCATTTCTCACTTGAATTAGTAGCATTTTCAGGTCAAAGGGGATACAACATTTTGTGTATCATATATATATATGTATCATACATATATGTATGTATATATATGTGTGTTATACACACACACACACACACACACACACCCTAAATTAGCCTCAAGGATTGTGCCAAGTAGGGACTTCCCTGGTGGTCCAGTGGTTGAGACTCCGTGCTCCTAACGCAGGAGGCACGAGTTCCATCCCTGGTCAGGGAACTAAGATCCTGCATGCCACATGGTGCAGTCAAAAAAAAAAAAAGGAAAAAATGGGTTGTGTCAATTTTAACTCCTGTCAGTAAGGGATACTATTGTTACTTTTCAGGAATCCTTGGCCAAACTGATCGTTGTTTTGTAAAACAATTTTGGCAATTCAATAGGTTAAAATGCCATTTCAATGTTTTAATTGTCTTACTAAGTTGACCATTTTTTTAATCCCCCAGAGTTTTGAAAACTCAAAACTGCATCTAAATCACCTGGTTAAACTTCTTCATTGCTTCCCATTGCCAAAGGGATGAAATCTAAAATCCTTGGTGTAATATTTAATGCTTTTCACGATCTGGCCCCCAAATATTTCCCCAAATTCTATTTCCCATTATCTTCTCCTCACATACTGAGTGAAAGGGCATATAGATGGAGGGTTGGGGTGGTAATTTCCTTGAGCTCAGGAAATCCTAGTAAATCCACTCTATTCCAGCTCTAGAACATAGTAGGTGCTTCATGGGTGGCAGGGTGATGGCTGAGAATGAAATGAATGGGAGAGAATGGTTTAGTGGGGAGAAGGACAAGGATGCATTAGGACCAAGAAATAGCAGTTGTTTGGTAGATAGTGTGTTGGAGATATTCTAGGATGAATGGCCCCCAAATGCCTGTTCTCCATAAAGCTGCCCATCTATGGAGGTTGCGATATAAAACTAGATAACTAAGACAGTTCAAAAAAATGCACACATAGTTGTACATGTTGATGAAATCGTCATCAGTATACCAGGAAAAGTGAGGAAATCATTTTCTGGAGGCCATAATAACAATCCTGTCACCACAATCTTAGGACAGGCTTTTTAGCTGGCTAGAACCAATAGGTGTAATAGTTCACTGGTAGGGGTTTGCTGACTTTTCTCCACCTTCACCCAGGATGACAGGACCAGGCACCACAGCTCTGCACGGCCCTAGTTGCCCTGCCTCTCCTTGAGCCCATCCTCCTCCTGCTGCTGCCTGGACAGCTCCCTTCCTGTCTCAGCACCGCCGACAGAGGGCAGCTCCCAGACCGTCCCCGTTGCGTCCTCTAGTGGCCATTAGGATGTTGTACAACTGTCAAGGAACGGCTTTCCAGAGTTCAAACAGGCCAACAATATGTGCAGTCCTACAGGATCATGAAGCATCAACTCTGTGCCATCTATTCTCCCCTGGTTCAAGGCTCTTGTTCTCTGTATGGCTCAGGCAGGGTCTGAATCCACTGTGGAGGGGACTTGGCAATAACCCCAAATCTCTCCCTTCTCTTCTTAGGGCACAGAGCCCCTTACATATCTCATAGTTCTATAAAGAAGTGTGAATTCTAGTAAAATGGCCCTGAGTTCTATGGGTGACTTCTAATCTATGTGACAAGACCACCAGTTTGGGTTAATAGGCTCCATATTTGCATTAATTGTAATATAAGGGAACACATAGTAGTTCAGCATGGTGGGACAGCAGCTGACAGACCTGATTTATGAAAATAAAGAGCAGTGGGGGGCTTCGCTGGTGGCTCAGTGGTTGAGAGTCCACCTGCCGATGCAGGGGACACAGGTTCGTGCCCCGGTCTGGGAAGATCCCACATGCCATGGAGTGGCTGGGCCCGTGAGCCATGGCCGCTGAGCCTGCGCATCCTGAGCCTGTGCTCCGCAATGGGAGAGGCCACAGCACTGAGAGGCCCCAATACCTCAAAAAAAAAAAAAAAAAAAAAAAAAAAGAGCAGTGGGGTGATGTCATCTAGCCAGTAACCTTTGTCTTCTGAGGCTGCTCCCATTTTTAGGCTGACTGACTCTTATGGCTCATGCTCATTTTACTTAGGGGGAAAGAAAAGCAACCCCGAGATGCCAAGAGAATCTTTCCCTGAAGTCCCAGCCTCACTGCAATACAGCCCCTGCTCAACTGTCAGGCTGATGCCCGAGTTGTCATTTTCCTCCGGCTGCCTCCCTCCCCAGCGTCCGATGGGGTCTCCTTGAGGCAGCTGAAGGAGTGACAGATAGACATGCTGTGTAGTGAGGCCATCTGAGGCAGCCACGTGAGGTGTGGAAAATGTGATTTATAGGTACTTTTTTCCCCCAGGGCAAAACGGATTTTATTATTTTCCACCTCAGGTAAGGGGTAAACCTCTGGGCTTGACCTTGGAAGGTTGTTGGCTATAATAGTGCTGGCTGAAATGCTGATATAGAGTAAAATCTCATTAAATCCATATTGGTTATTCTAAATCATGCTTGATTGGAAGCAACTGCTTTCTCTCCACTGCCTGATGCCCCACTGTTCCTTGAACAAAGATATTAACTACTCTAAAGTGGGTAAGCTGGTGAAGTTTTCCTAGTCCTTGGAGTTTCAAATGAATAAGGTTTTTATTATTTTTCAAATAGCAGACAGTTCTGAAACGCCATGTCCAATATTGATTATGATCTACTACTGTTACATGTGAGTTTATTAAAAAAATATTGTCTGTTTCAGTAAAAATGTCATGCATTTTCTCTTCCCATTTACACAGGTGTACAGTATCTGCTTATTGGAATAAATCAGCTTGTGAGTCCCTAGGCAAATAGAAGTTATGTAAATAAACTGCCATGGCTAATTATCCATGGCAATGGGCAACTGGAACACAGATGGATGAACCCCATCATTAGTCTAAAGGCTTCTTTTAGCTAGAGTGAGTCTAGGCTGAAGGAACCGGCGGGGGTGGTGGGGAGATGTGAGATCACAGGTGACCTTGAGCAATTTCACTTTCCATCTGCTCCCACCCAAACCAAACCAATGGTAGCAGGCATTATCACTGGTCATTTGGGTTTTCAAAAAAGGATACTGAAGTGTCTCAGAAGAGTGTAGGCGGGTAGTTTGGTTAATCCACAAATTAATAAGTAACAGTTGTATATTAATCTTCACGATTTACCCAGAAAGTTCCAGATTTATAATACGGTGTACAGATTGCCAGAATGCTGGGCCCTCCTCGGCCTCCAGAGGCAGTACTGTCTACCTGTGCTTTAGCCATCCATTGACTAGCGAGTGTTTCAATGAGGCAGGCTGTTGAACTGAATGTCTGTTTCCTATCATCCTTTCCTTCTTTCCTTAGATCCTTCTTCTGGTTGAGGCCAGAATAGTGCCCTTTGTTTATGTCTGTATCTTTCTTCTCACACATCCCTCCTAATTCCCAGCTCTCCACTGGGGGGAATGAGAATGGATCCAGGTGGTGTTAGGATGGGGCTTCAGAGAGGCTAGAAAGTAGATCTGGAATTAAAGAAGGCTGAGCCATGGGCTTCTGGCTGTTCTGGGGTCCCCATGGGGTCCTTTACTATCAGCCACATACGGGATGGTGAGGAAGGGCTGTCTGTGGTTGGGTACCACCTCCTCCGTTGTTCCTTTCACCTCAAGGACAGTTCCGGTAGCATGAAAACCAGGACATAGGGACAAAACCAGGCACTTCTTCCCTGAAAAGCAAATGCTTGGTGATCTTCTATGGCCACCGGCCGCAGTAAGATGTCTGGCTTGCACCTCCCCACTCCCCACCCCCCAGGCTATGGTTCCTGTTCCTTCATCCTGCCTGATATCCTGAACAGCAAGGCTCCTTTTGTCTACTTGGGGAGGCTGCTGACTAGCCCAGGTTGACGTGGCTTTAGAGGCAACCCGTATAAGCCTATCTTGAGAAAACCTGACACACGGAAAGTGAAATTTACAAAACCAAGAAATGAAGGTATGGCCACTCTTGACAAAGAGATTCCTTCCAGATTCCTATAAACCATGAACGTTTCCTGAGAGTATTTTCAGTGCTCCTCAGTTTGCTCAGAACATTTCTTAGGTGCCTCTCTACAGAGTGAGTAGGGAAGCCCTCATGGTAGGACAAGGGGACACATGGACAGGGAGAATTTGGGGACATTAACATGGCCAGGAAGTCTGTAACCAGGGTGAGGACACTGAGCAAATTAAAGGCATTTGTCTTTTACCCATCTCTCATCCTCATTAATTTTCCCCAATGCATTGTTTTCCCAGGACTGCAATGAAATGAGCCTTGCTTGTGATTTGTCTACTCATAATTAGTATCCCTTTCTCTTGTGAGACAGTTAATGCCAATAATGATTGCAAACATTTTGTCTCCTTTTAGAAAAGCAAAGAGACAAAACCATTATATCTGTGAGTTGATGTCAGATTTACAATGCAGAGATGCAAGCTGCATATGCCATATATGTGCCAAATTTTCATTAAGCCTTTGGAAGGTTTAACCCATGCATTAAGAAGAGATCCTGTTTTTCTTTTTCCCTGATGAATTTTTCTTCCTATTTATTTGCATGGAAAGCCAGAGCTTTCTGTTTACCATGACTCATTTTCAGGGGAGGGGAGTGGGAGAAAAGAGAGCTTGAGCAGGGAGGAGTGAAGAGGAAAGGGGAGGTTAGGGATGAGTCTCAGGGGGGATTGTAAGAGGAGGGGAGGGAGAGATTGAGGAAGAAAGGGGTAGAGACTGGGGAGCAAGCACAAAAGGTGTGTGTGTGCATGTGTGTGTGTGTGTGTGTGTGTGTGTGTGTGTTGGGGAAATAGATTGCTTAGAAAGAAGACAACAACACAGAGGGAAAAGTTAACTGGATTGACTTGCTTTGGCTAGTTCTCTTCACCTGGGCTCACACCCAGGCACGCCAGAGAGGATGGTTTAAAAATAGATGGAATTTATCACATGTGGTTGAGCAGATTGCTCCCGAAAGGGTGTTTTCCAGGGCCCAAATGGTAGGATCCCAAGCATTTTGCACTGCAGAAGAGGTAATTTACTTCACACCAGTGAGCACTTGTCTCCTGGGGAGAGTATTTCTTCTTTTCTGCTCACAACAGAATAGGGTCCAATATTCCCAGCCTTGTTGGTGGAAATTCCATACCCATAAACCAAAGAAATGAGATAATTAATGGATTTTGATATTATTTGGATGAGAGAGAAGCAAGGGATCTTTCCAGGACTCCGGACTTGGGTAGGATCCCACCCTGTGTGGCAACTTGAGAACGTTTTAGGAAATTGTGCTTTAAAGCTAGAGACAGGATGCACGTGCCTTTCTTTTTTTTTTGTGTTAGTGATGATGATTATTTAAGTGTTTAATCTTCCCATTTGCACCCAAAAGTGCAAATTCTCAATTCACTCCCCAGGCACTGGGAAAATGGATTTGGAGGTTGATGAGCTGCCTGCTGCTGCTTCCTCTGTTTTCTGGCATCAAGGTTTCTCAATAGTGGACTTAACAGTTGCATTTTTCACCCACAAAAGAACTGCTATCAGAAAACCAGACACCGGATAATTGTATTTTCTGAATTGGCAGTGAAGCTACTTGGTTTCAGCCAAGGTCCAAAGGCTGATAATCATCAACCAGGAGAAATGGTTTGTGTGAGAGAATTCATTTCGGGGTACTCATCTTTACTGGAGGAAAGAGTCTTGCTTGAATTTAAAAAAAGATTCTTGTCTAACGTGCCGTCAGAAGGTTCAGAATCCTTTACAGCTCTGGAGACCCCTGTTGTATTCGTGTGACTGCAAGTATCCCAGTAAGACTGAGGCACTTGCTTCAACTAAAGCCTTCATCCATCTCCTCAAACCAACCAGAAAAGAAAATAAAAATATATGCCTATCAATATCCTCTTTGACGGCCAGCAAATGTGTTGGCATCTTGCCAACTGGCTGAATTGGACAAGAAAACATGAAGCTGCTGAGTGTCTCCCTCCAAGCACACCTGGGGCTGCTCCCACTCATTTGGAGCAGAACCAAGATGCTTCCCCACAAGTGTGTCAGTTCCCCGGTGGGTCGGGCTTACCCAGCCAAAGCTGCTTGGGTTCCTTCTGCTTCTCCACTCGGTCCCCCAGAGAAAACTCTGCAGTTTTCTGGGACCTCTGTTTTGACCATTTTCTAGTGGAACTTGAACAGATAGAAGTGATAGAAGAGACCTTAACTTCCCTCCTTGCCTAGGAAAAACGCATCAAGGGAGAGTGAGAATGAAGACAAAGCCTATGAATCTGTTCTTTACCCACACTGGACTCACCCACCTCTGTTCATGGGGGTTCAACTCACTCAGAACACCCCTCTCCTATCAGCACCTACATTTTATTCATTCTTCAAGAAGCCTTAAATCCCATCTGCTTCATGAAGATTTTTCTGTCTATGAGTTTATTCACTCCCCTGGTCTCCCACTATACCTACGATCTATCTCAGAATTTAATGTGAATATAGACCATGCCTTGTGTTTCTTCTCTCCGCCCTGCTTCTCTCCTATGCCCCACACAATGCTGGTCCAAAATAAACTTCAAGAAAGGTTTGTTGATTGACACATTGAGGAGATGAGCTGAACTTCATTCTCCTTTCTGCAGGAGGGGGCTAAAAAAGTCACAGTGTGTGGTCTTACATATAAGACTATCCCAATGGATTTCTGGGTCTGGACCCTCCCTGTAGGGTTATTTGAAGGACAAGAGACTCATCCCCTGGCCCACACCTCCTTTATTCTCTCCACTATTATTTTCATATAGATCAGGTCGAGATAAAAAGACTACGACATGGGAAAGGCAGACCCCCAGGCAGGGGGAAGGTCACAAATGTGAAGTTTTACACAAGCATGTAAGGTCCACCTGTTGTGCTTCCTATGGTGGAGACTGTTGAGTGTTTCTCAGGATCAGACTTTTCAGAGGTCAGTCTTCTCCTCCCTCAGAGGCCCCTGAACCAATAGTGTGACTTCAATGAGAAGCCAAATTGAATACCAGGCAGCCACGGAACAGGGAGTAACCAACTCTGCTGTTAAGATTGGTGACGGTGAGCTGGCCATGGAAGGTTTCACAGGGCAGGAGACCTTTGACTTGGATTGAGTCTCTGGTCAGCGTCATGGTCTTTTAAGGAAGTCCCATGAGGGATGCCCTGATTCTAGTGTCCTAGGTAGTGACGCACATGGATGCCCTCATTGTTACTCGTGGGCACTGGTGGCACAAGTGCTCTGTCCTGGGCTGTCACAGTCCCAGAGCTCAGGGCAAGGCAGTGGAATGTTCTGGTCAATCTGCCATCCCACACCCCAGACACACAAGCTGCCTAGAGATGAGTCTTCCAGATGCTGTACAACTGGGATCCCAGAGGCAAGCTTGGCCAAGCAACTTGCCAAGGCTGGCTGGCGGTGACAGGGAAGTCCCACAGCATTGTCTGATGGAGGGGAAAAGGAAATCTGCTCTTAAGATTGAATCCAAATTGCAAATGGTGGGAACAGAAGGCTCAATCCCAGAGCGTCCTGTTGTCAGGGATGTGTCAGAGCGAAGATCCCAGGGGGCCACACCTCTCTGAGTCATCAACTCACTGAACAGCAAGCCGCCGAGTGGGGACAACCTGGTGGCCAGCAGCAGTGGCAGCTTGATAAGCCCTGTGTGCATCATCAGTAATTAAACAAAACAAAACAAGACGCTAGAACATGGTTCTCCCTTCAGACGCTTGCCAGTCCTGGTGATTTTTGATGCCACATTTATGATTTGCTGAGAACCTGCTGGGTTTGTTACCACTAAGTAGCAGTTGGGCCCCAGAAAGCTTTGTTTAAAATGAAATGATCTGAAGTGAAACCAAAGGAGAGGTGATTCTCCATGGAGCAGTCACAGGCTGCCTTCAGTCTTGGGACACTGTTCAGTGTAAGGCATGAGAGGAGGAAGTTCCCCAGGCCTAAGATCTGGAGTGACAAAGTGCGATCCACCGATGGAGACCCCGATGGGTGATGGGCCCAAGGAGAATCATTGCAGGGCTTTTCTCAGTGGTATGTTTTTCTGACCAGTTTGGAGGCTGATTCTTACTTATCTATCCATCCATTCATGTGAAAATATTCATTGAACATTTCTGATGTTCAAGGCATGGGACACATCAGGCCACTGAAGTGTGTGCTTCTGGGGCTACCAGTCTAGTCGTAACAACTGATCACTGAGCAATGGATTGCAGGACTAGAGTGGATCTCATTTGGTCCAAGGGAGTGACTAAAATAATTAATCTAACAATCTGGTCATTCAATCATTCTTTCATTTGTTCAATTTAACTTACATTCATAAATTTCTGGATGCCAGGAACTGTGCTTTTGCCTAAGGAGCTCGGCACCCTGTGGAGGTGACGATGATACTGAATAGGCACACTGAATGGGGGAGGGCACAGAGCAATCAACTGGGCTGTTAAGGTTGGTGGTGGGGTGGGGGTGGGGGGCTGGGTAGTGGCGTTTCCACAAGGGCAGGAGACATTTGTATTGGGTCTTGAGAGAGGAGAATTGTGGGGAAAAGAAGAGGAAGGGTGATGACAGCTGGAGGGAAGACGATCTCGCCAGAGGCACCCGTATGGACAAAGGCACAGAGATGTGGGGAAGTGGGGCTCGTCGCATGGCCGGAGTAGATGTGAGCAGGTGGAGGGGGAAGGACTGGCCTTTTGTTTTGGCTTGGGGCTCTGTCTGTAAATGCTCAGTTAAATTTGTGTGTTGCTGAGATGAAATCTTAGGACATTCAAAAGTCTACTATCTGACTTCGAACAGTAGCAGTAAAAGTGTGGGCATGACACACCCAAACATTCAGAATGCAAATTCTCCTTCGTACTTCGAATTAATGTGGTTTGTTTTTCTAAATCCCCTACCTGTTATTGAGAAAAGTCTCCTGGAGAGGTGATCGTAGTAAGAATGCTGCAGCTATACTTTTAATACATCTGCTTCTCTGTTCAGTTAGTTCTGATGATGAAAGCAGTTTGTCTATAGGCCAGGATTCAGGGACAAAGGCAGTGTTTGTATTATCTGGGTCACTAGTGTTGCTAATTCCCACCCTGGGGAGAGGAGTTTTCATGAAATTTATTGCTACTCCGGATTTCTGCAAAGTAACGTTTAGGGAACAATCTGTATGTTTTAACAAATTATGGGATTATGGACAAAACTGGAATTACTTCTCATCATTTCACAAGGGACTTTTTAGAAGTTGCTGACAATTTTGTTATTTTCTCAGTGTGGGAAGGACCCATTTAAACTTTCTAGCTATATTAATTTTTAATTTAAATTTAATGAAATTAATTCAAATTAAGAAGGTGACCATTATCAATTTCCTTTCCTATTAGTTCCTTAATGGCTTGGCAAATTGCATTCTAAACTTCTCAACGAGCTGGATACATATTCATGGGTTTCCCAAGAAAAGATGGATTTGATCTTGATATGCTAATCCATAGCTGTGGCAGCAATCAAGGAGCAGCTAGGGAGAGAAGTACATTCTGGTATTAATTATGAATCAGGCATTAAGGACTGGTAAATAATTAAAGCTTCATGTGTCACAACACAAGTTAAGGATCAGTCTGTTCTTCCATTACCAAATGCATTTTGGGGACTATTTCTAGTCCTGTTTTGATACTGCCTGAACATACACTGGGATGCAGATAGGTAACTCTCCTTCACAGTAAGCTCATAGTACAGAATTTTGAATTTATTGAACTGCTGAGGTAGGAATACATTCAATTTTAGAAGCTGAGGCCCTGTGTTTCCAAGAACTTCTGGGTCATCAGCCTCTTTCCCCCAAAGTTTCTTCACTCTTTGGGGGTCTGTGTAGAGGAGTCATGTACTCACTGGGCAGGAGGTTTGCTTTTTACCAAAGTGTGGTCCACAGATCAGCAACTGATTCAAAGCCTGCATCACCCAGGTACTGGAGATAATGCAGAATCTCAGGTCCACCCTGGACCTCTTGAATCAGATCTGCATTTTAACAGGATCCTCAGATGACTCATTTGTACAATGGACTGTTGCTAAGGCACTTCTGAGTTTGAAGTATTTGTGATTCTCCAATTTCCTTGTCTTCCTCTTCTTTCATGGAAAGGAGACCAGGTTCCACTTTGGCCTTACCAGTGTTCTAAACTGCCAACCTTTCCCTCTACCCCGTCATACTCTGAGGAGTTGTATACCGCTGAGGTTCATCTGAATGCCTTTAGGATGCCAGAAGCCGTGGCCTTGGGTTTGAATCCTGACTCTGCTCCTTGTTAGCTGTGTGATCTCAAGCAAGTCCCTAACTTGTCTGAGGCTCAGCTTCAATGGGGATAGAATTATCTGCCTTACAAGACTGAAGTGAGAAATGAATGAAGCAATGTCTAGGGAAAGATGCCTGCCAGCACGGCACTCGGAAGATGGTAGTCATGATGATGATGGTGATGATGGTGAGGAGGATGGCATTGAGAGAAACATAACTTTTAGAGGCATGAATTGATGGCCAGGAAGTGGGTAATCAACTCAGTGGATAATGGAAGGATGCTTAACAGATTCTTTAAAAAGAATCATACATTATGATAGTCTCTCCCCGACAGCCTACAATGGAAATTTAAAGGAGAGGTTTTCTTGGCACGGGTTTGGGGAAAAGAGGAGTATTCACAGAGAGTGAAACTGGCCCTGAAAAGACAGGGAAGGAGAATGTTTAAAGTGAAATCCCAGTGCCATCTGTTCAGACCTCTTCATATCTTGACTTTCTTTGTATCAAAACGCTGTCATAATTCTACCAAGTAAGTGTTTTTGGCTTTACGAGGATATCACCTTTTTCTCTGGAGGTGAGAATAAGTACTACCCTTCTTGTTTTCTTCTGAAGTTTAAACTAATGAGGAAGGAAAAGCAAATGTTTGAAGTCTAAAAACCTCAATTAAAATTTTTCTCCTTTATAAAAGTACCTTAAGTGATTGTTTTCAGAGACTCTAAACACAGTGACTGCCCATAATGGAATTCACCTCTCTCTTATTTCCCACCCCATAGAATCCCCTTTCCTCAATTTCCCTTAGTCACTTCTGCTCCCAATAAATATCAAGATGATATTTATTACAATAATAAATCTGGGCCTCTTCAAAACTAGAAAGAGCTGTTAGTAGGATGGGGTTAGGAAACAAGAAGCCCAGGAATGTTTTCATTGTCCTTTCAAAATGCTGGGTGAGAAGGGCTTGGTGTTTCCCATTAGCAGCTGCAGGTCACAAGGTCACAGGCTCTGGCCCTGCAGGAACATATGAACACTGAATACGAGGGGCTCTTTCTTCCTAATTCTCTGAAACGCGTAGTGTGGAATTACCCATTATGAATTACCACATTATTTTCAAAGCCAGGAAAGTCAAAAAAAGCCAAACATTAAAAAATCCCTCATCTTAAACCTTTTCAATTTTTAAGCCCATAAGTATAGGGGTCAGGACAAGAGGCCTTTCTTTTAAAACATATTTTATGTCAGATTATTCCATATTAACAAGCTTATTTTCTCTCATCTGGGAGGTAAAGGATTTTACAAGCTCCACTCACAAAGCAATTTATAGCCAAACACTGAAATATATATTAGAAATAGAACCTCAAGTTCCCATTTAAATTTTGGGCACTGAGGTTGATCAGGTGTCAATTTGTTCTGAAACTTTGAACTTCGTTCCAAACTTGGTGGTTTGCAGAATCTAAAGGAGTTGGTGGGGGGAGGGGAGTGGGAAGAGGGACTGCTAAGTTCTGACATCAGAACTTTCCTCAGCTGGCTTGACTTTCTCCCTCCCATCTCCCCGAGCACCATGTACCTTACTTTAGGCCCATGGCGAGTGTGACTCATACTCTGTATTGTCCTCATTTGGGGACCTGAGAGACAGCACAACACAGTGGTTAAGGACTTGGACCCAAGGAGTCAACTGCCTGGGCTTTTATCCTGTGTCAGCCACTTACTAGCTGTGGGAGCTTAAGCAAGATACTCTGGCCCTCAGTTCCCTTATCTGCAAAATGCAGATAATAGTAGTGCGGACCTCGTAGGGTCATAGTGAGAATTAAATGAGTTAGTCCTCGTGATGCACCTAAAACAGTGCTTGGCATAGAGTGATTGGTATGTATTTGCTTGCTATTTCTCATCCCAGCTGCCTGACCCTGAGCTAG
This sequence comes from Mesoplodon densirostris, assembly GCF_025265405.1. Lineage (NCBI taxonomy): Eukaryota > Metazoa > Chordata > Mammalia > Artiodactyla > Ziphiidae > Mesoplodon > Mesoplodon densirostris. The sequence continues at coordinate 26,004,186 of NC_082677.1, forward strand.
AGCAAGAAACCATCTCTATATTTTCATGGTGCCACATCTAGTACCATTCTCTTTGCACTCATTCATGTCACCAATATTTATCATGTACTTATAATGGGCCAGGCCCTGACTGTCAGGCACAATCCCTGCCCTTCTGGTATGTATGCTCTTGCTTGTGAGACTACCAAGTATTGCAATACTCCTTGCTGGGGAAGTCTGGGATGCTACAAAGCACGTCTCAGAGGCTCTGGTCTCTAATCTGTGGGGAGTAGGCCAGGTGCTATGGAGGGAAGTGAGGGCTTGACAGAGTCTTCAGAACGAGAAGAGCAGAATGTGTTCTGGGTGTAAGGCAGCACCAGTGAGAAGGCACCCATGAATCACTGTGGAATGAAAGGAAAAGTTGGTCAGCTTTTGAGAAGGGAGAGGACTTCAACATCTTCTTAAATTGTTCTGTTTGAAACAGGGATGCCCGGGCACTCCTGATGGTCATGCTTTCATTCCCTGAAGAAGGATGGACAGTGGAAGAGGGCGTCTTGAAAAGAGTTCCCATCTGCCCAGAAGAGCTCCCAGCACTAAGGGCTCTGTGCTGAAACCATGACTTGGGCATATCCATGCACTTTATGAAGCATTTTGCTCCCTCTTTTCCTTTCCTTTCCTTTCCCTTCCTTTCCCTTCCCTTCCTTTCCTTTCCTTTCCTTTCCTTTCCTTTCCTTTCCTTTCCTTTCCTTTCCTTTCCTTTTCTTTCCTTGGTGATGAAATAGTCATGTAGTTATTGTAGTGAAAATTCAAGATACAAATAAGCATATCAGCCATTCTGGATGCAAGGGTCACCTCTGGAAATCAAGTTTCTTACAGACATATCTCAATACACTAGTATAAGTCAAGTGGGATCTTCCCCAAGAGCCAACGTTGGAGATTTGGCCTGACAGCTCTTCACAGCAGCCAAGAACTCAAATTGCAAACCAAAACACCCATGTTATTCTATTCTCATAGCATCACTGATTGTCCAGGGAAAGCCAAGTGATGAAGAGCAAAACCTGTGGCCAGAAGAATACAACAGTTTACTCAATGGATTTCCTACTGCTTGGGTGAGTATTCCTCCTTTCCTACGCAATTTTTTTTTTTTTTTGCGGTATGTGGGCCTCTCACTGTTGTGGCCTCTCTCATTGTGGAGCACAGGCTCTGGACGCACAGGCCCAGTGGCCATGGCTCATGGGCCCAGCTGCTCTGCGGCATGTGGCATCTTCCCAGACCGGGACATGAACCCGTGTCCCCTGCATCAGCAGGCGGACTCTCAACCACTGTGCCACCAGGGAAGCCCCTTTCCTACTCATTTTAACAAGCAATTTTTTTCTCCTACAAAACCCAGGTATAAGACTGACTTTTAAGGATATTGCTATGAGCAAACATCACCAAAGCAGCTAAAATTGACTTTGGCTTTCCTGGAGAAACTACTTTACTTAACTAATATTTGCCTTTCCTGTAAGTCATGTTTGGCAGACATCTGTATGAAATAATGGCAAAAAATACTTCCCTTTGCTTTAGGCTGCCATTATGCCTAAAATTCTAACCATTAGCTTCATTCAAAAATTTCAGTTAAACAACCACTGAACACTACTTATATGAGGAAAATGCATTGATTGTGAGGAAGTGAAAAAAATAGACATGACCTCTATTTTATAGAGTATATAACTCATTGCAGGAAAGTGTGAATATGCAAATAACTAACTATACCATAATTCATTATATGACCAAAGAAGAAAGTAAACAATACACTATGGAGGATGGAAGCTAAAAGAGATGTAATCTTAACTGCTTTCTTATACATATCTTAAAAGACAATAAAATGCTCCATCCCTCTAAATCTTGTGATGTCTCTAGCAGTTTATCTGGATGATAGTGGAAGACATTTTGGTTGCAGATGAACAAAATAATTCATTACAAAGAAAACATAGCTTGAAAATGGTGGAGTGGAAGGACGTGCTCTCACTCCCTCTTGCGAAAACACCAGAATCACAACTAACTGCTGAACAATCATCGACAGGAAGACATTGGAACTCACTAAAAAAGATACCCCACATCCAAAGACAAAGGAGGAGCCACAATGAGACAGTAAATGGGGCACAATCATAATAAAATCAAATCCCATTACTGCTGGGTGGGTGACTCACAAACTGGCGAACACTTATACCATAGAAGTCCACCCACAGGAGTGAAGGTTCTGAGCCCCATGTCAGGCTTCTGAACATGGGGGTCTGGAAACGGGAGGAGGAATTCCTAGAGAATCAGACTTTGAAGGCTAGTGGGATTTGATTACAAGACATCGACAGGACTGGGGGAAACAAAGACTACACTCTTGGAGGGTATACACAAAATAGTGTGCACATCAGGACCCAGGGGAAGAAGCAGTGACCCCGTAGAGACTGAACTAGACTTACCTGCTAGTGTTGGAGGGTTTCCTGCAGAGGTGGGGGGTGGATGTGTCTCACCATGAGGACAAGGACACTGGCAGCAGAAGTTCTGGGAAGTACTCCCTGGCATGAGGCTTCCCAGAGTCCACCATTAGCCTCACCAAAGAGCCTGGGTAGGGTCCAGGGTTGGGTTGCCTCAGGCCAAACAACCAACTGGCAGGTGACCTCGCCCCACCCATCATCAGCAAGCAGATTAAAGTTTTACTGAGCTCTGCCCACCAGAGCAAGACACAGCTCTACCCACCACCAGTCCCTCCCATCAGGAAACTTGCATAAGCCTCTTAGATAGCCTCATCCACCAGAGGGCAGAGAGCAGAAGCAAGAAGAACTAAAATCCTGCAGTCTGTGGAACAAAAACCACATTCACAGAAAGATAGACAAGATGAAAAGGCAGAGGGCTTTGTACCAGATGAAGGAACAAGATAAAACCCCAGAAAAACAACTAAATGAAGTGGAGATAGGCAACCTTCCAGAAAAAGAATTCAGAATAATGATAGTGAAGATAATCCAAGACCTCAGAAAAAGAATGGAGGCAAAGATTGAGAAGATGCAAGAAATGTTCAACAAAGATCTGGAAGAATTAAAGAACAAACAAACAGAGATGAACAATACAATAACTAAAATGAAAACTACACTAGAAGGAATCAATAGCAGAATAACTGAGGCAGAAGAATGGATAAGTGACCTGGAAGACAGAATGGTGGAATTCACTGCTGTGGAACAGAATAAAGAGAAAAGAATGAAAAGAACTGAAGACAGCCTAATAGACCTCTGGGACAACATTAAACACAACAACATTCACATTATAAGGGTCCCAGAAGGAGAAGAGAGAGAGAAAGGACCCGAGAAAATATTTGAAGAGATTATAGTCAAAAACTTCCCTAATATAGGAAAGGAAATAGCCACCCAAGTCCAGGAAGTGCAGAGAGTCCCATACAGGATAAACCCAAGGAGAAACATGCCGAGACACATAGTAATCAAATTGGCCAAAATTAAAGACAAAGACAAATTATTGAAAGCAGCAAGGGAAAAATGACAAATAACATACAAGGGAACTCCCATAGGTTAACAGCTGATTTCTCAACAGAAACTCTACAAACCAGAAGGGAGTGGCATGATATACTTAAAGTGATGAAAGGGAAGAACCTACAACCAAGATTACTCTACCCAGAAAAGATCTCATTCAGATTCGATGGAGACATCAAAAGCTTTACAGACGAGCAAAAGCTAAAAGAATTCAGCATCACCAAACCAGCTCTACAACAAATGCTAAAGGAACTTCTCTAAGTGGGAAACACAAGAGAAGAAAAGGACCTACAAAAAAAAAACCCAAAACACTTATGAAAATAATAGGAACATACATATAGATAATTACCTTAAACGTGAATGGATTAAATGCTCCAACCAAAAGACACAGACTTGCTGAATGGATACAAAAACAAGACCCATATATATGCTGTCTATAAGAGACCCACTTCAGACCTAGGGACACATACAGGCTGAAAGTGAGGAGATGAAAAAAGATATTCCATGCAAATGGAAATCAAAAGAAAGTTGGAGTAGCAATACTCATATCAGATAAAGTACACTTTAAAATAAAGAATGTTACAAGAGACAAGGAATAATGATCAAGGGATCAATCCAAGAAGAAGATATAACAATTATAAATATATATGCACCCAACATAGGAGCACTTCAATACATAAGGCAACTGCTAACAGCTATAAAAGAGGAAATTGACAGTAACACAGTAATAGTGGTGAACTTTAACACCTCACTCACACCAATGGACAGATCATCCAAACAGAAAATTAATAAGGAAACACAAGCTTTAAATGACTCAAGAGACCAGATAGATTTAATTGATATTTATAGAACATTCCATCCAAAAACAGCAGATTACACTTTCTTCTCAAGTGTGTGTGCAAGAACATTCTCCAGGATAGATCACATCTTGGGTCACAAATCAAGCCTCAGTAAATTTAAGAAAATTGAAATCATATCAAGCATCTTTTCTGACCACAACACTATGAGATTAGAAATGAATTACAAGGGAAAAAATGTAAAAAACACAAACACATGGAGGCTAAACAATACGCTACTAAACAACCAAGAGATCACTGAAGAAATCAAGGAGGAAATCAAAAAATACCTAGAGACAATTGAGAATGAAAACACGACAATCCAAAACTTATGCATGCAGCAACATTAGTTCTAAGAGGGAAGTTTATAGCAATACAATCCTACCTTAAGTAACAAGAAACATCTCAAATAAACAATCTAACTTTACGCATAAAGGGACTAGAGAAAGAAGAACAAACAAAACCCAAAGTTAGTAGAAGGAAGGAAGTCATAAAGATCAAAGCAGAAAGAAATGATATAGAAACAAAGAAAACAATAGCAAAGATCAATGAAACCAAAAGCTGGTTCTTTGAGAAGATAAACAAAACTGATAAACATTTAGCCAGACTCATCAAGAAAAAGAGGAATAGGACTCAAATCAATAAAATTAGAAATGAAAAAGGAGAAGTTACAATGGACACCTCAGAAATACACAGCATCATAAGAGACTACTACAAGCAACCCTATGCCAATTAAATGGACAACTTGGAAGAAATGGACAAATTCTTAGAAAGGTATAACCTTCCAAGACTGAACCAGGAAGAAGTAGAAAATAGGAACAGACCAATCACAAGTAATGAAATTGAAACTGTGATTAAAAATCTTCCAACAAACAAAAGTCCAGGACCAGATGGCTTCACAGGTGAATTCTATCAAACATTTAGAGAAGAGCTAGCACCCATCCTTCTCAAACTCTTCCAAAAAATTGCAGAGGAAGGAACACTCCCAAACACATTCTACGAGGCCACCATCACCCTGATACCAAAGCCAGACAAAGATGCTACAAAAAAAGAAAATTACAGACCAATATCATGATGAATATACATGCAAAAATCCCCAACAAGATACTAGCAAACAGAATCCAACAACACATTAAAAGGGTTATACCCCATGAGCAAGTAGGATTTATCCCAGTGATTCAAGGATTCTTCAATATATGCAAATCAAGCAATGTGCTACACCATATCAACAAATTGACAAATAAAAACCATATGATCATTTCAATAGATGCAGAGAAAGCTTCTGACAAAATTCAACACTGATTTATGATAAAAACTCTCCAGAAAGTGGGCATAGAGGGAACCTACCTTAACATAACACAGGCCATATATGACAAACCCACAGCAAACATCATTCTCAATGGTGAAAGCATTTCCTTTAACATTAGGAAAAAGACAAGGATGGCCACTCTTGCCACTATTGTTCAACATAGTTTTGGAAGTCCTAGCCATGGCAGAGAAGAAAAAAAAAAAAAAAGAATACAAACTGGAAAAGAAGTAAAATTTTCTCAGTTTGCACATGACATGATACTATACCTAGATAATCCTAACATGCCACCTGAAAACTACTAGAGCTAATCAGTGAATTTGCTAAAGTTTCAGGATACAAAATTAATGCACAGAAATCTCTTGTTACTACAAATGATCAGAAAGGGAAATTAAGGAAACAATCCCATTCACCACTGTAACAAAAAGAATAAAATACCTAGGAATAAACCTACCTAAGGAGGTAAAAGACCTGTACTCAGAAAACTATAAGACACTGATGAAAGAAATCAAAGATGACACAAACAGATGGAGAGATATACCATGTTCTTGGATTGGAAGAATCAATATTGAGAAAATGACTATACTACCCAAAGCAACCTACAGATTCAATGCAATCCCTATCAAATTACCAATGGCATTTTTTACAGAACTAGAACAAAAAATCCTAACATTTGTATGGAGACACAAAAGGCCCCGAATAGCCAAAGCAATCTTGAGAGAAAAAAATGGAGCTGGAGGAATCAGAGTCCCTGACTTCAGAGTATACTACAAAGCTACAGTCATCAAGACAATATGGTACTTGCACAAATATAGAAATATAGATCAATGGAACAGTGTAGAAAGCCCAGACATAAACCCATGCACCTATGGTCAACTAATCTATGACAAAGGAGGCAAGAATATACAATGGAGAAAAGACAGCCTCTTCAATAAGTGGTGCTGGGAAAACTGGGCAGCTACATGTAAAAGAATGAAATTAGGAAACTCCCTTACACCATACACAAAAATAAACTCTAAACGGATTAAAGACCTAAGTGTAAGACCGGACACGATAAAACTCTTAGAGAAAAACATAGGAAGAACACTCTTTGACATAAATCACAGAAAGATCTTTTTGACTCACCTCCTAGAGAAATGGAAATAAAAACAGAAATAAACAAATGGGACCTAATGAAACTTAAAAGCTCTTGCACAGCAAGGGAAACTATAAACAAGACGAAAAGACAACCCTCAAAATAGGAGAAAATATTTGCAAACGAATCAACAGACAAAGGAATAATCTCCAAAATATATAAACAGCCCAATGCAGCTCAATATTTTAAAAAAAACAACTCAATCAAAAAATAGGCAGAAGACCTAAAGAGACATACAGATGGCCAAGAGGCATATGAAAAGCTGCTCAACATTACTAAATATTAGAGAAATGCAAATCAAAACTACAATGAGGTATCACCTTACACCGGTTAGAATGGGCATCATCAGAAAATCTACAAACAATAAATGCTGGAAAGGGTGTGGAGAAAATGGAACCCTCTTGCACTGTTGGTGGGAATGTAAATTGATACAGCCACTATGGAGAACAGTATGCAGGTTCCTTAAAAAAACTAAAAATAGCATTACCATATGACTCAGCAATGCCACTACTGGGCATATACCCAGAGAAAACTATAATTTAAAAAAACACATGGGGCCTCCCTGGTGGCGCAGTGGTTGAGAGTCCGCCTGCCGATGCAGGGGATACGGGTTCGTGCCCCGGTCTGGGAGGATCCCATATGCCGCGGAGCGGCTGGGCCCGTGAGCCATGGCCGCTGAGCCTGCGCATCCGGAGCCTGTGCTCCGCAACGGGAGAGGCCACAACAGTGAGAGGCCCGCATACCGCAAAAAGAAAAAAAAAAAAAAAAAAAAAACACATGCACCTCAATGTTCATTGCAGCACTATTTACAACAGCCAGGTCATGAAAGCAACCTAAATGTCCATTGACAGATGAATGGATAAAGAAGATGTGGTACATATATACAATGGAATATTACTCAGCCATAATAAGGAACGAAATTGGGTCATTTGTAGAGACATGGATCGACCTAGACAGTGTCATACAGAGTGAAGTAAGTCAGAAAGAGAAAAACAAATATCATATATTAACGCATATATGTGGAATCTAGAAAAATGGTACAGATGAACTGGTATGCAAGGCAGAAATAGAGACACAGATGTAGAGAACATATGTATGGACACCAAGGGGGGAAAGTGGGGTTGGGGTGGTGGTGGTGGTATGAATTGGGAGATTGGGATTGACATATATACACTAATATGTATAAAATAGATAACTAATAGGAACCTGCTGTATAAAAATAAATAAATACAATAAAATTAAGAAAAAATGGATTCTTATTCTTGTTTCAAGCAGCCACTATCCTCCCTTATCTCCTTAATATATTCACTGAACTTCTTTCAAATTAGATCTAATAATTCTGCTCCAGTTAATAAATATAGTCTAGTTTGTTGAATTTCTTTTGAGGTAGTTGTACTCTTTGAGGGTCCAGGTGTATATATTAGAAAGTGGCTGAAGGTCAGGCTCCAATCTGGCAGTTCTGTTGAATTTAGAAACAGGGGAAAGGTGGCAGCCTGTGAAGAGATTCCAAGTTCCACAAGCCACTAATGATCCCTCTGGTTTGCTGTCATGGCACCAGGGAACAACTCTGGTCGCTGTTTCACTTTAAACCTGTACAGAAAAGGAGCACCAGGAAGAGGCAGCCATCACAGGTTTTTGTCCCCTAGTTCTAGGACTTTGGAAGGTGAGCTGTGGAGGAATTAAGGTTTGAGGGTGGATGGTCATTGGCCCCTGTTTTCTCAACTACACACCCTAGCAGAGTGTATACGCTTCCCTAATTTTACCTCTTGGACAATTGACCTTGCAGTGTGGGTTGTTTCCATTGATTTCTGCAGTGAAGAGGCAACAAAGAGTATCTCTAGGAGGCTGTGGGGAGGAGGCAAGAGCAGAACTTGAAAAACTTCACCTCAGTCAGTGTTTTGCTTCTATGTCTGGCAGCTCCCAGCCACAAGCTACCATCACTTACCTTCCCACTGACCCTCGGACACCAACTCAAGTCATGCTTTCATCTTCCCAGAGTTTTCTCTTGGTTTTTGGTTAGTTTCTGAACTCCACTTTTCTCTCTTGCTTCTGTAGTTTCTTTGTGATTGCTTTGGGTGGAGGGAACCAGCAGTACATTCTAGTTTGCCAAACTGGCTTCCCATTCATATTTACTATAATGACTCTTATTTGGATTTATTTCCACTATCTTCTTTTATGCTTTCAATGATGAGTATTTTTCTCTATACTCTTCCTCCCTCCCTCCCTTCCTTCCTTTCTTCCTTCCTTTCCTCATTCCTCTCTCCTTCCCTTCCTTCCTCCCTCTCTCCCTCCTTCCTCTCTTTCTAGATTGAGTAATTAAAAATTTTTTCATTTCTCCCCTTTATGATCTAGAAATTAGACACTTTACCTATATTCCTCTATTGATGTAGTAAAGTTAGCTTTGGCTGAAAGACAAACACTTTAATGAATAGAAATAGCTTAAGAAAAGTCCAGGTAGAATGTTAATGCACCAGATGACTAAATAGTGTTAAGATATCCATTCTCCCCAGCTTGACCTATAGATTAAAGAAATCTCAATCCAAATCCCAGCAGACTTTTTTGAAGAAATTGCCAAGATGGACCAATAATTATTATGCAAATGCAAAGAATCTACAAGTGCCCAACCAATCTTGAAGAAGAAAAAAACAAAGTTGAAGGATTTGCATACACAGTTTCAAGGCTTATTATAAAACTATAATAATCAAGACAGTGTAATATTAATGTAAGGATAGTATTATATTGGGGTAAGTATAGACAAATAGATCAATGAAATAGAATAAAGTCCAGAAATAGACCCATGCATATATGGTCAACTGATTTTTAATAAAGGCTTTGATGTAATTCAGTGGGGGAAAGAAAGTGTTTTCAACAAGTGGTATTTAATGATTGGATAATTTGTATGGAAAAAAAAGTAAGCCATACCTCCTTTTCACATCTTCCACAAAAATTAATTCAAGGTGGCTCATATTCTTAAAACACAAAAGAGCCATAAAGCGTCTAGAAAAAAACAGGAAAATATATTTGTGACCTTGGAGCAGGCAAAGATTTCTTGACAGAACACAAAAATACACTGATTTTGACTTCATCAAAATAAAAATTTCTATTCATCAGACTGCCTATATCTGACTAAATACTTATATTTAGAACATACAAAGAACACTATCAAACAAGAATAAAAAGGGAAACAACCAAATGAAAGGAAACAAAATACCTGAACAGATATTTCATGAAAGAAGATACATAAACAGCTAATAAGCCCATGAAAATGTTCTCCACTTCATTAATCATCAGGGAAATGAAAATTAAAACCACCCACTAGTATGGAGAGAGTCTTTGGTTTGTTTTTACTAGGCACCTGTGATACTACATACCTAGGACCACTTTAAACTAAAGTCTTGGCTTAAGGTACGGTGAACTTGGACTGAAAAGCTGTATGAGGGTCAATTGCTGGTTACAAATTCTAAAGGGACTTTTCTTCTCTACCTAGGTCAAGGCTTAAAACAGGGAAATTACTTTGCTGTCTCCTAAGGGGAGGAGTGCACTTACTTCTAGTTTATCGCTACATGGAGAGTGTAGCCCTCTGGGATCTCAGCTTTATCAGTGGGGTCTCCTATCAGAATCTCCACATTTAGAGAGACTTTAACCCTTGTGCTCTGTGCCCTTCACTTCCCAAGGCCCTGAAATCTGATACTTAAATTCACTGGCTTCAGCAATTATTCTCATATGGAAGCTGCCTCCATCCTCTATATACTCTCCTGGGTTTCATTTTTCAGTTAGTTTTTGGTCTCTGAAAATTCATTACTTTGTTGCCAGTTCATTCTCATATTTACATAGGTTTGAGAAAATGTATATCTATCATCTTTAGTTATTTTCACCAGGGTGATTGGTTGAGGTAGCCTGCCTGTCTGTCATCAGAAACAGGAGTCCCGTATTTCTGTTTTATCTTATTCTTTTTTTTTTTTTTTTTTTCTTTTTGCGGTATGCGGGCCTCTCACTGTTGTGGCCTCCCCCGTTGCGGAGCACAGGCTCCGGATGCGCAGGCCCAGCGGCCATGGCTCACGGGCCCAGCCGCTCCGCGGCATATGGGATCCTCCCAGACCGGGGCACGAACCCGTATCCCCTGCATCGGCAGGCGGACTCTTAACCACTTGCGCCACCAGGGAGGCCCTATCTTATTCTTATAAAATGTCTATTTTATGTTCAAGTTTTAAAATGCACATGATCTATCAATATAGTTGTATTCAATATATGCATTTAATAATAAATAAATAAATAAATAAATAAATAAATAAATGTAAACTGAGCAGAAGTGCATATGCTCAGAAATGTTTATGGCTGGGGTGTGCAATAAAAAGAGTTTGCAGAACCCATGTGAGAATCACAACATGGACCATTTCCTTCCTATCAAGACCTGGGGAGGTGACCATAGCAGAAGGGTGGCTTGCAAGGCCTCCAAGGTCTTGGGGAAATCCAGGCTTCTCTCCTGCTTTCCTATTATGTGACAGTCTAGGAAAGTTTTGCAAATGTCATTGGTTATTTTTAATTTCCTGTAAGAGGAAAACTTACTGGGTAGATAAGTTTACCTCTTTTTTATTTTTTTTTCCCCATGCCACATGGGGATTTCCCTGACCAGGGATCGAACCCATGCCCCCTGCAGTGGAAGTGTGGAGTCTTAACCACTGGACCATCAGCGAAGTCCCTGTTTACCTCTTACTGAGATGATGGCTGGTTGGTATACATCACCCTTAGTATCCACTAGCACACGGGTCCTGCAATACTGACTACATATGACCTGCCGCACAATACTGCTGCTCCCTAGACAAAGCCGGAAGCTAGCCAGCTGTGACCCTGAACTTCCTCCATTGTGCTGTCCTGGCTGGTTTTGCTTGAGACAAACCTCTTTTGTTCTAAAGGAGGTTTTTACATTGGAGATGAGACTTTTGACAGAGGGGATACTTGCTTTCATTTGACTGATAGGACCTTGGCAAAGAAAGTTCATTTTACCAGTTGCTGGCTTATGTCCTGTCTGGGAAGAGCAATAACCTCATTAATGAATTATCTCCTACTTACAAGACGAACTTGACTCATTTGTTTCCTTCAAAAGACAGTGTCATTGATTAAAGATAGCCATTAGTCACCACGAATAAATGTATCTGTTCACCTTTCAGAGGTGTTTGACATTTGCATTTTGTGCTAGGAAGCAAAACAGATAGTTCTTAACTCATATGTCTTCTCGAAGTTACCTCAAAGGTGGTCTCAGTGTTCTAGATAATAAAAATCAAAAAATTATTTACACATGCTAAAGTTTAACAAATAGATCTAGAGATAACCATTTCTAATCTTTAAATTGGGGAGCAATGCTTACTTTTGGTTAAATCACATGCAGAATCTATTGGCGGTGATGTTTTTGAAGACGCAATTTGCAAGTATGGTGATATCGCAGATAATCAGTCTGTCTAGAACAAAGCACTTAGCAGAAACTTCAAAGCTCAAGTAAAATATATCACACCAATTTTGGAACCTAAAACCAAAATCAAATGCTCATTTTTACAAAAAGTCATCAAAGTTTCATTTTTTAAAAGTTGACTGAACTAGGTTGGATTGAAACCCAAGCCTATGTATTATTAAAATCAATGAATTGGGATATCAAAATATCAGACTGAACTCCAATCAGAACTCTATGCAGTCTTGATTGTGGATAGCAGATTCCTCCCTTATAAGCTAAATTGGATTTTGTGAGAAGGAATGGCAGTGACATTATCAAACAATGAAACGATGGGACCCACAGGATTAGCCTTCAGAGGGAAGGTGCAGTTGTGCCGAGCATGACAAGGTGCTCTCTGCCCCCTGAAGTGAGCATGAGCTGTCAGTGCTCCTTCAGTACCACATTTATGTGTCCACTGGATCTTTCTACAAGGTGTCTTTGGCTGAACCGAGTGGTGGTCATTGCAGACTGGTTGGGACTGACCATATGGGGGACCCAATTCCCTGGACCGACCGACTGTATCACAGGTCACTTATTTGGGGGACACAGAGCCACATCCTGCTAGTTGTGTTTTTCATGAATGGATGAGGAAACATTTGCAAATGACATGGCTCCAGAACCCCCACCAGCTGTGCTGACTGTTCTGGGTGAGCCTGATTGCTTTTGGCTCTACCTGGTGCAGTGTTTTCCATCAAATCAGTCCTTCCTCCATGGGGGTACTTATTATGTGCCATTTTGAAAATAGAAGGGACACAGAGCAATCATCCAGCAAGACCATAAAACACTTTATTATCCAAGATGGTGAGGGGACAGGTATGACATACAACACTGGGAGCAATGATGGTCGAAAAATGTGGTACTAAAGTGTGATTTAATGAGGCTCGGAGGATTTAGTTCTTTCAGGAAAGTTCCACTGTGACTTGGGTGTAGGAGAAGTGAGCTGGCGTGGGCTCCTGACTGAGCAACATCTCACCAAATAGGCTTTAGCCAGCACCCCGCCCACCCCCCCATTTGTCCTGCTGTCCCGGAAAACCATTGTCAAGAAGACTTTAGCGCAGGAAACTTCTGACTGATTTAGTGGACCCCAAACTTGGCACGGCTTCTCAGTGGCTTCCGTTTTACAAGGCAGCAGTTAATCCAACAAAAGCCTGAATTCATTTCCCTGTACATCCATTGATTGCCAGCTGAGAGCTGGATGCTGTCAACTTGCTTAAAAAAAATTCCGTTTCACTGAAATTGAGGTCCTTTGCCCTCTGATAAATGGTGGTGTGTCATCTTAGGCAACATTTTACGTTCCACTTTTCCGGAGGAAAAACTCATTAGCAGATGGTGGCTGGTCATCAAGTCAATCATTGTCTTTGGATTTAATCATACACATCTTTCTGATCCAGCTGAACTAAAACTACCTGTTATACTTCGTTATTGTGTTGGCACAAACTCAGCCCTTGAGTTATGAACATAAGACATTCATGCACAAGTTTGAGCATGATTTTGTCATCTTCTTCATTGAAGTGCATGTGTTTGTTAAATATCTGTCAAGTAACTATGGTAGGCTTGGTCCCATAGGGATTGCTTCGGCGAGTAGAAGAGTTAAAAACCCTGGATCCCATCCCAAAGGGACCAATGATCTGGAAGGTGACAGGGCCACACTTAAGGAGGTAAACAATGTTGCCTTATTACATAAGCTCAGGGCTTTTGTGGAGATGGCCTTGGCTAGTCTAATATGGCAGTTCTTAAATGGTGCTGCACCACAGTGTTACTTGAGAAGCTTTCAAAAAGATGAAAGTTCAGGTCCTGTCTTGGTCAGTTCAGACTCCTATGACAAGAATATTGTGGACTGGGTGGCTTAAACAACCATCTTTTATGCCTCAGAGTTCTGGAGGCTGGGCAGTCCACAACCAAGGTGCTGGCAGATCCAGTGTCTGGTGAGAGCCCATGTCCTGGTTTGTAGATGGCTGTCTTCTCATTATATCCTCATGTGGCAGAAGGTAGTGAGAGATGAGAGAGAGAGAGATAGATAGATAGATAGATAGAGAGAGAGAGAGAGAGAGAGAGAGAGAGAGAGAGAGAGAGGGAGGGAATGAATGTGAAATTAAGCACTCCTGTCTCTTATAAGGGTAATAACCCCATCACGAGGACTTCACCCTCATGACTAATTACCTCCCAAAGGTAATGCCATTGTGTTGGGAGTTGGGATTTTAACATATGAATTTTTGGGGGACATAAACATTCAATCCATAACAGGTCCCCATACCAGAGACCCTGATTTGATGAAAATGAATCTGTGGAAGGGCCCGGGCACTGGTACTTGGAAAAGTTCCCCGAGTGATTCTAATGTGCTGCTAGGACTGAGAACTGCTGGGCTAGGAGACAGATGAGTAGGATTTTTTGTTTGTTTTCTTTTTACATTTAGTTTCTATTCTGGATTTCATCCTTCTCCAGTTAAATAGGAGCTTTCTCTTCCTTATTCCAATAGCTCCTTGTACACATCTCAATGATAGCCTAACCACCTCCTGAAACGGAGTCTCCCTAACCGAATTACCCTGCCAAGTTTATGATTAACTTCTCTATCCAAAACTTTATTCCCTCTTTTGTCCCTTCTGACCTCAATCCTGTGCTAACTGAACACTTATCAACAAGAGTCAGATGACTACAATTGCTGTTGTTGATATCGTTAATGTACAAACTCAGGCTGTTTCTCCAGGGCAAGATGAGCTAACGGACTCCTGAGCCCTGGACTACCGGGCCAGAGAATTGTAAACCAGAGACATCTTGATTCCTGAAACTACAATTAAGTAGCATCACAAGATGATGATTCATCCCAGCTTCTTTGTTGTTCTTCTTTAAGAAACCCCTAACTCAGAGACAAGCTAGAGTTTGAGCTGAGGCTTTCTCCCACTCCCTTGCTTGTCTCCCTGCAATAAAACCTTAGTTTGTTGCAAACACCTACTCTCAGAGTTTGGCTTTCTGCAAGGTGGGCACATGAATCCTTTTGCTTGATTACACTTCCTGTGACAATCTCCCTACAGATCTGTTCATCCCACTAGCTTGGTTGCCCTTCTGGGGGCAGGGTCAGGGTTCTAGTCAGTCTTTTATTCCCAGAGCTTGGCACAGAGAAGATGTTCCACAAATGTTTGTTGAATGAAGGAATGAAAGAATGAACTGGTTGACCTTGAGTAAGATACATAAACTCTCTGCTTAGGAGTCTTTGTCTCCAGGTTCATAAAGATCAGGGAAAGGAGCAATTGTGCTCTCTCTTACCTTATAAGCATTCTGTGGGGCTATAGTCCAGATGCCTTCCTCTGATGACTTTGAAGCCCTTTTAGGATAAAATTGCAATGCAAATTCTAGCCACTCTCATGGACAATTGACCCTGGAGTAATACCTTTGTTCCCCCATTTTGTATTGAGACAGGGGTGAATTTTGGTGAGATTAGAGAAGAACTGATGCTGGTACAATGAGTCTACTAATGTCATCTACATGAGATGGCTGACTTTTAAAATAGTTTGGAACACAGCTAGGAGTCTTGAAACCTAACAGGACCCTCTGGGGCCCTCCTGTCTACAAATCCTTTCCATGTCCCTCATTTCTTGTTTGTAGGAAAGATACTTTATTCAATCTCCTTGACCTTCCCTGAGTTCCAAAGGGCAAATTCAAACACTTGCTAATCAGGGAAGGGAGGGAATGCAGAAACAAAGAAGAAACAGTCAAGAAACAATAATGCAGTGATGGGGCAGGTTTGTGGTTCCTCCTCAAGGAATATACATAACAACATCTTTGAGTTCTTCTGCAGGAACTAAGACCCCCCACCCAGGTGGAGGATGGTAACTTCAGGCTGAGCACAAGAGACCTGTTACCTCACCACCAACCAATCAGAAGAAAGTCTGTACACAGTGGAAGATAATGAAGAAGACTCTGACCCCTTTCTCAAATGATTAACTGTGATTAACTTCCCCTTTCTCCCTTTAAAAACTTTCACGGTCAAGCAGAATCTTCAGAGTTGGTTCTTGGACATGAGTCCACCTTCTCCCCAAGTTGCCAGCCTCCTGAATAAAGCAACCTTTCCTTTCCAACCAACACTTGTCTCTCGAGTATTGGCTTTCGAGTAGCGAGCAGCCGAACCTGAGTCCGGTAACAGTCTGAGAAGGAAATAGGCATCCAAGAGGGTGGCCACAAGACCTCTGTAATGACCCAGGGTGGAGGCTGGGAGTCAGGGGTCTCCCCACTGCCTTTCCACCCAACTACCATTGTCGACATGTAAGTCACATTTCTTTCTTTAAAATTCTTTTTTCAAACCCTGTTTGCAAATGCATTTATCTCTTTTGAAAGGGGGTTCAGGTGTGAGGAGGCTAGTGGTATTTCTAAGAGAATGTTTTGAACACTGGTATTTTGGAGAGACTGGTGGTTAGAACTTTTTTACAGTGACAAATTAGCTATTGATGTATTGATGTCTTTTCTTTCCTATGAAAATTAGTTTAACTGTGTTTACGATTACCTCTCTCATTTTTTTCTTCCCGCAACCTTCAGTGTGATAAAAATCAGCACTCAAAGCTCTCAACCATGTATTCTAGATTACAGGAAGGCCTCTGCTTCTCAGAAAACATTTGGGCCATTTAGGTGCCATAAATTTTGTGCTATGCATTTCTGAAATCAGGCTCATTTGTTGATGTGGGGTTTAGAGCCAAGAGAGACCAGCCTCGTGTAATGTCTTCATTCTATTTCTGCTCCCTGAGGCTGAGGCTGAGGCTGAGTTCTGACCTCCCTTGACTATTGTTGAGAAGACTATTGCCTTCTGTCTTATATTTCATTAACAGGTTTTCTCTTTTGAGATCAAAATGCCTTTTACAAATTTTTTCAAGTGGGAAAACTAAGGCTCAAGGACATCAAAGATCACCCTTCAGGTTGTTTTGTCTCTCTGGAGTGGGTCTTTCCCCAGGATACCTCTCTGTCTATTTATTTTGGGGAAAAAACATGAGTTCAGACTGTTGTTAAGGAAATTGGTATCATTTAAAGGTGAACTAAATATTCCCCTCTTCTAAACTGCTCTGGGGTAAGAACAAAGGAAGCATCACATGATGGTCCTTAACACAAAGGCGCTTTTTTTTTTTTCTGGTGTAAATGGTAACTGGGTAATAAGCAAGGTGGTTTTGTCAAAACTGCAGGGCATAACAATTGACACTGATTTCAGGGACCTTGAGAGAGCTGTGTGGTTAGAGGTGAGGTGGTCCCCAAAGCATCAGGCTGGAGCCAATACCTAACATCACTGTGCATCAACTCTTACCTTTAGAGCAGGGTGACTCTGCACATCAAATCCTGAATTTAAATGAACGTGAAGCTCTGTTGGAGAAAGCTCACTCCTCTTTGCAGCCACAGCTGGGTGGCCACCAGAGAGTTTCCAGGCTAGACATGTTTTTCCCCAACATCTGTCAGCTTCACTAAACCAGAGCTCCAAATGAACAGTGTAATACCCAAGATCATTATCTGGATTTGTGACACTCCCTCCCACTTCTCCCTGGAGGATTGAGGATTCAAAATGAAAAACAACATTTGTAAGGGATCAGGGGAGGGAGGATTTTCATATTTATTATTATTACGACTACTAATACATTTTCATTAACAAGGTTTTAATAGTATAAAACAAGAGAAACAAAACATGCTCCCCCCACAATTAACATGCTCCCAGTTCCTTTTGCACAAGGTACTGTATCTTCAACTCATTCAGTCCAAGATAAGCCTATTAATTAAGCTTTAGTCTACAGGTGCAGTCTACACAGATGTAATCTTCCGCTCGGAGCTAACTAAAAACTTGCAGATGGTCCCTGGGTTTAACACTTTTTTCACAACATGGCAAAGATGTGGTCTGTGCTCCAGGTAGAAGGAGAGAGTTAATTCACTAATCAAGTCAACAAATATTTATTGAGTGCCTTCTTGATGCTCAGTGAGGTGCTGGTGTTGTAGGGGATGCCTGATGAGGAGAGAGCTTACATCTTTAATGAGGAAACATGACTCATATCACAAGCCGCGTGGTCCATGGACAGAGAACAGCATCTGGAATCTGGCAGACCTGCTTTAAAAATCCAGTTCCACAGCTTGCAATGGCATGACCTTGAAATTTTTATTTCACCTTGTAGACACCTAGTTTCTCTATATTAAAACAGAGTGTTAATACCTTTAAGACTGTTGCATTAGCAATAACATTTGTAGAGCACCTGACCCATCAGAGATGCTCCAGAAATATTGTTATAAGATGGAATATTATATATATTATAATTTAGCCCTTAATAAAAGTTATACAAATGCTCAGAGACTGGAGGGAACAATGCTGGCTAGAAGAATGGGGAAATGTTGAGCATAACTAAGGTAGAACTTTGAAATGACAGAATCAAATTGTTAGAAGGGGATTTAAGATATGAACGGGTCCAACTGACTCAGTCTACCAAGGCAGAAACAGAGGCTCAGGCACTGACTTGCTCAAGCTAGTCAATAAATCAGGATCAGGGGCCAGACTGACTATACACGGAGCTCTGTTTGGGGAGCTAGTGTTATGTGATGTGGTGGTTCCCCAACCCAGTGGTGTGTTAGGATATCGTGTGAGGTTTTAATAAAATAGGCTTTTCAGATGCAAACTATTATACATAAGATGGATACACAACAAGGTCTCACTGTGTAGCACAGGGAATTATATTCAATATTCTATGATAAACCATAATGGAAAAGAATATTTAAAAAAGAATGTATATATATATATATATACACACACACACAACTGAATGTATATATATATACACACACACACACAACTGAATCACTTTGCTGTGCAGCAGAAATTAACACAACATTGTAAATTGACTATATGTCAATAAAACAATTTTTTTAAAATAAGAGAATAAAATAGGCTTTCAAGGGGGTCTGATTCAGGAGGGTTGGAGTGAGGCCCAGGAATATATTTTCTCAGTGTGTTCCCGGCTTGCAGATCAGCCCATTGGTGCAACATAAGGAACACTCAACTAACTGAAAACTTCAGTCCTAGTCTCAGTGTCCTGCTGTGTGACACAGGCAGGCTAACCTTTTGGCTCTTAGTTGTTTCATTTATCTCTTGAAGGGGAGGCCTTGGTTGAGGTTGCCTTCGTGTGAATGAAAAATATTGCCTTGCCATAAACCAAGGATGTTGCAGCCATCAGCCACTAGGACAGTGAGCCTGAGGGAACTCGGGATGGAAACAAAGAGCGTGTCTGCCCTCAAACCCTCAGCCACTGCAGCTACCCCCATTGGGGCTCCCTGAGGGGACTCGGGATGGGAAAGAACAGGATACTGGCCCTAGATAGCTGAGGTGCATATCAAAGTGAATGATTGTAATGAGCCCAGACTGCATCTTCCCATTCATAGAAAAGTGCTAACTCGCTTAATTTGAGATAGCTGGTTTGCTTTCATTAACAGTAATCTTTTTTTTTTTTTTTTTTTTTTTTTTGCGGTACGCGAGCCTCTCACTGCTGTGGCCTCTCCCATTGCGGAGCACAGGCTCTGGACGCACAGGCTCAGCGGCCATGGCTCATGGGCCCAGCTGCTCTGCGGCACGTGAGATCCTCCCAGACCGGGGCACGAACCCGTGTCCCCCGCATCGGCAGGCGGACTCTGAACCACTGCGCCACCAGGGAAGCCCAACAGTAATCTTTTGATGTTCCGACTAGCTGGCCTTTGTTGCAAAACTCCTATATATCCTGGCTCCTCCCTGACCTCTTGAGAGCAATCTCTCAGAGCTATCTGAAAGGCTGCCTCCCGGGCTTGAGTCCTGTCAAATAAAACATAATTCTCAACTTTTAGGTTGTGAATTTTTTTAGTCAACACTGGTCACCTTAACACAGGTCATCTCTTATAATCATTCCATTCCATGACACCACTTCAGTTCAAGCTAAGACAGAAGTATGGTTAAGATCTGGCTTGGAGGGGAGGGGAGGGTTAACTGGAGTATAGAGGGAAGGTGGGGCCATGAGATGAGCCTGGCTGGGGAAGAGGTTTCCTGTGGGGCAGGAGAGGGAGGCTTGGTCACGTGGCTTGAAGAGGGCCTCAGTACGGAGAGCTCTGTGGGCTGGGTATGTTGCAGGAAGGGCGACCCCTTCCCGGGCCTGAGAGTGGGCTCTTGTCAAACACTTGGAAATGAATTGTCCGAGGAGACACACGTACTGATAAAGCAAAAGACTTTACTGGGAAGGGGCACCCGGGTGGAGAGCAGCAGGGTAAGGCAGCCCAGGAGAATGGCTCTCCACGTGGCTTGCAGCCTCAGGTTTCATGGTAATGGGGTTAGTTTCCAGGTTGTCTCTGGCCAGTCATCCTGCTTGGCGTGTAGCTGGTCTGACTCAGGGTCCTTCCCGGTGGTGCGTGCGTCTCTCAGCCAAGACGGAACCAGCGTGAGGGTTTCTGGGAGGTTGGCAGGGCATGTTGTCTCCTCCCTCCTCCTTTCGGCCCCTCCTGAATTCTCCCTGTTAGTTTTCCTCGGCAGCACAGCATTCTTCATCGCGACCTCCTGATGAGTTCCTTCAAGCGGTTATCATCATGCCTGGTCAAGGTGGGCGGTTTCAGTCAACGGTTCCCAAACAGGTATGAGCTTTAGACCTCATTTTATAGAGGAGCACTTCCCAAACTGTGTTCTATGGAACAAGAGGCCTTTGAGATGCTCTGAAAGAGACCTCTGTGTTATGTTCGGGAGAGGCTACACTCTATATCCTGGTCTAGGAGATTCACGATGCATATTGAGAGCTCTGAGGAGTCTGATTCACTTTACCTAGTCTGGCATGTTTCAAATTCATTTCATAATAGGGCCCTTCAAAAACAACCTATTAACTAATGTTCCATAGAACACAATTGAGAGAGACACTGTTCTAGAAAACAGGGAGTCATTATAAATTTTGTACTTAGTTTTAGAGAACTTTCAGAGGAATCTGGGGAAGTGATCGTTAGGAAGAACACTTCAGAAGAGCAGGAAATGCACTGGAATTTCTCAGCTTAGAGAAGAGAAGCCTTATGCAACACATTTTTAGTTGCATGAATTGGTATAATGAGGGACATGATTGTTCTTCGTATTTGCTGAGAATCAAGTCAGGAGGAATGGGCTTAAGAGTTAGGCCTAGAGACTCAAGAGGAAGAAAAGGGAAATCTTTTTTTTTTTTTTCCCGGTACGTGGGCCTCTCATTGTTGTGGCCTCTCCCGTTGCGGAGCACAGGCCCTGGACGCGCAGTCTCAGCAGCCATGGCTTACGGGCCCAGCCGCTCCGTGGCATGTAGGATCTTCCTGGACTGGGGCACGAACCCGTGTCCCCTGCATCGGCAGGTGGACTCTCAACCACTGCACCACCAGGGAAGCCCAAGGGAAATCTTTCTGATAAATGATATAAACTAGAATAGTTTATCTTGGGAAATCATGTAATTTACAGCATCTCATCCATTTCATGCAATAAAATCAGAGGACAGCCTAAATAACAATGCAAGTCGCCAGTATTTTCTTCTCTGTCCTTTGATATTCAGGGATCCCTGCACTTCCATGGGAACCACAGAGCACCCTAGCCATCGAAGCAAATATCTAGCAGCTTACAGAACCATATATTTCAGAAGAATCCAACATCTGGTCCAACTTCCCGCCAAAGCAAGAATATTTTCTGCAACACTCCTGTCCCATGGCCCTCAGGAATACGTTGGGAACAACTCCAGTGCCTGTGAAATCATTACTTTTCTATGCAGCTCATTTCATTTATGGATGGCTTAAATTGTGAGGAAGCTTGGCCTTACCATGAACCAAAATAGGTTCATTGCATCTTACACATTTCAAAGTTAGTTATTGGTGTTGGAGCTCCACAGATATGCTTGTTATTTTTTCCTATGTGAAGACCATTCAGATGTTCAAAGACAAGTATCATATCTCTACGAATCCTTCTTTAAGACAAATAGTCCAAGTCCTTCAGCCATTTCTCTTAACAGTCTCTAGAATATTCACCATTTATCCAGAGAATATGGGTTGATCATCACAAACTACAGCTGGGTTATGACCTCTTTGTATCTGGGCAGAGTCCTCCTGCAGAGAGACCATGTGTGCCGGGCAAGTCCCAGGGCAAGATGGAGCATTCAGACCAGTCCAGCACATCTGGAGCTCTGGGCTGGCAGATACATGGGATCAAGAGGCCATACAAAGAGACCCACCCCAATGGAAAAAAGTGTTGATGAGCTTGGTAGGATAATGGACTCTTAGGAAAGGGCATCATGGGAGGGCATTAGGAGCTAGAAGGAGTTAGATCTATAGTTTTTCTAAGTCACTGATGCAATAGCCAAAACTGCTTTGTCAACCATATTAAAATGTGAAGATGCAGGACATGTCATAGCAACCTCCTGTATCATGTCTTCCCAGCAGTTATACCACTGTTATTGGGAAGAGGGGAGGAGGTTTCCAGGGGTACCGTATTCAGGAGTGTATGTGAGGCATCCCTGTGGTGGTGGGCAGGGATGACTCAGTGACTCAAAGAAATACTGTTCATGACTCTTACAGGGACCATTTCCAACCCCCAGACCTCATCAGCCTGGAAGTACAAGCCAGACTTTATTTATTTGTTCAGTTCTTTCCTCCTTCCAATAAAGAATTGTGTCAGTCAGTTTTTCTTGTTCAGCAATCATGTCGTGCAGTTAACAAAAATACTTTTTTCACACAAACCACTAACAAGTTCTTCCTCATGTTGCAGTAGATTCTGAGTCTAAATGTAAGATTTTACATTTGTCTCAGCTACATTTAATATTATTTATATGACCTTATTGATATTTTTAAGATCGTTTTTTTTCTGAAGTGCTAGGTTTTCCTCTTTTCTTGGAGTCATCTTCACTTTTGATAAACAAGCTTTCTATTTCTTCCTCAAAGCCTTGGAATATGCCCATCAGACAGGAATCAGAGACTTTTGTGGCATGATACTAGAGACTTCTCTTGAGTGAGACCTCAGCCCTTTAATCAACTCTTTGAATTAAAATGTCCAGCCAGCTATTCATTCACAGAGTAGGACTATTTTCCAGTGTGTATTTCTCCATCTTGTTCATAGGGAAATCAAGAAAGACTATTGAAATGTTTTACTTAGTTCAAGATACATTATGCTATAGTTTAATTTTTTCATCCTCTTTGATATGCATGGGAATTTGGTCTTGATGGAAAACTGAAAGTATATTCTACCAGACAAAGACCTTGCTGCCTCTGGGTGATGTAGGTCTTTCCCTCTCAGTCGCAGGTATGCCCGACAATTCATTTGGTAACAAGCAACGACCGCCTTTTACAGCATCAAGTTCAAACTCTTTAAGCTGTTTACAAGACCTTAACTAGCTGGCTTAGCTTTCAAGCCTTGTCTTTCTGTGTTTTCCCCTCATGCTCCAATTATCTTAATAGGTCACCCTTTCTAAACTTCTGGCAGTTGACACCTTGCCTCCACTTCCTGGACACTCTTCCCCCTTCATTTTGTTTGACTGTCCCCTACTCATCCTTTGGCTTAGATCTAACTTCTTGAGGAAGCCAGTCTCGATCCCCTGAGGTTGGAATAGCTGTCTTTCCCACATTCTCCTTCCCATCCCAGGCTTCCCCATGTGGTAGCACTTGCCACTCAGGTGACCTTACCTGTGGACTTCTCCCACACGGCCTTAACTCCTTGAGAGCAGGGACTGTGTCTGGTGCCTAGCAGGCTCTCAGGGAATCAATTAAAAACTCCAGCCTGTGAGCTCCTAGGGCATCAAGGCACAGAGTATTCTGAAAGATCTCAAGGTCTTTTGCCAGTATTTGGAGGTTGGCCTTGAGCATGTCATTGTCTTTCCTGGGCTGCGGGTTCTTTGTCTGTGAAATGAAGGTGATGTGTAAGGCTCTAAGCTGACAAAAAGAGCATTTGACTGCAAACAAGGAGCTCTGACCTGGATCTGCTGAGAGACTTGGAAAGGCATTTAACCCATTCATTCTCTGAATCTCAGTTTTTTTGTTAGATAAAGAGGCTGAACTCTACTCAGTGGAAGAGCATGGAGTCGGAGACAGACAGGTGCTGTTGAGGAAGTCACTTCATGCCTCAGTTTCCTTATTTACAAATTCCTCCTTACATGGCAGCATCCTGGTGAGGACTAAGTGAGTTAACCTTAGTAATGAGGGGAGAGAGTAAAAATACACTGAAAACCAACTCTGTGTTAAGTGCATTCATAACGTCATAGCATTTTATCCTCGCAACAACCTACACAATAGGTTTTATAAATCTCCATTTTATAGAAGGAAGAAATAGTTCAAGGTCATGCTGTTTGTAAATGGCAGGACCGGCTTCCCAATGTGACTGCAAAGCCCATGCCTGTCCCATTTCACTCTGCAGCTCCTCCTTTGTTCAGAGCTCAGCATGGGGCCTGGCATGAAGTCTCTCTCCACCTTTCCAGGTCTAAGTCTGGTTGGAGGACCTGCTCCAGCCCCAGGAAGGAGCTGGAGCTAACAGGAGGCTCTCTGGCCTACAGATGGAGCAAGGTCTGGCCGGAGCTGGCTGGCACTGTTGGCCTGGCTGGCTTGGAGCCCTGCTCACGAACTCTCTCCAGAGTGGGGGGAGCAGGCACAGAGGCGTCCAGGCTGTGTGCATGGTTTATAAAAAGCCATCAGGAGCACCGTCCTGGGACTGAAGCCATTTATCTGCACTTTTTCCTTGTAAAATGTTACTGACTGTTTTACACCAAGGGCAGTTTATCCTGAATGGGATGTACAGGCATTCAATTCACCTCTACTTTTTGCCAACTCTGCTCTTTCCCCACCTTGCTTCTGAAGTTATATATGGTTCTGAGAGAGGAAACCATTTTCTCTCTGAGGGGGGAAAAAAAGAGCTGACAGGCTTAAAGAGAAACCTTCCATCATAGGAAAGAACATTTGGTTGGAGAGATAATGTCTTTGTTTTTCAAAATGGAATCCTGCTTCAAGGGAGATTCCATTCTTCTCAAATTGATCCCATTTCTGGTCAGATGCTGAGAACCTTACAGAGATGATCTGTATCAGTGTACCTGGGGAGGGGGAAAAGGAGGAGAGATGTGATCAGGTCCATTTTTCAAATGGGAAAATGGAAGTTCAAAAAGAGGTGAAGTCACTTAAGACCACAAGGGAAGTCTCCTAGGGCAAATGGGGGTTCATCACAGAGAAACAGAGAGGGAGCACATCTGAAGCAGATGTTTCCCCTCTTGCACCCCCAAACCCTCACTTGTCTCAGGAACTTCTCCCCCAGTTCATGAGACTTAATACTGTTCTCGGCCTGCAGATGAGGAGACTGAGTTTCCGTGACATTAGCGATTGGCTGAAAGTCACACACATCATTATTGCAAAGCAAGTCTCAAGCCTAAACCTTCCACCCTCCAGCTGCTTTCATCAGTAGTCACCACTCGCCTGCCCTGGCTTTCGCAGGGAATCTAAATCTAATGGATTGCTGCTGCAGAATGCCAGGATATTTGATTTCATAGAAAAGAATAATGGGGTTCAGGTGAACGAACGCCCTCTTCTGTAGATTCTCTTTGGAACAAGGCTTCACTTTATTGTCCTTTCACTTCCCGTTAGTTCTAGCTAAAGTGATTCCATAATGACATATAAACCCAAACATGAGTAATTGATGGCAGCCTCAGGAGGTTGAGCAGGATAAAACCAGACTGACTGGAATCTCCAGGGTGAAGAATTAACATTTATTGGTTTAGTGAAATGAATTTATGTCCCAATAAAGCCAGTTATGGACTAGACAGTGATTTAATGAGGTGCCTTCTGTAAAGAGAGCCAATATGAATTTCTGGGCCTGGGTTGGATTGTAACCGATATGCCACCTACGAAACCCGTTTTTCAGAAATCTTCAGAAAATGTATTTGGCTTCCTTAATCCAGGAAAGTTGTGTTTAACCCATTCTGTCCATAGAGTTGAAAGCTGGAGGGAAATTGAATCAGCCTCTCTAAAAGCATGAATGGTACATTTGTTCATGATCAGGAGTGTGAATGCTTTTGGAAGCTTGAAGAATGAAAACGAGGACAAATGCCACCATAAAAGAAAAGAAATACTGAATCTAGAGATGCGTGATACCCTTTGAGTCCAGGGGGTTCTTGCTCTGGGTCTGCTGGGTGAAGAGGAGGAGGATGAGCAGAGGGAATGAGGATCCACTGTGCCTTCCCTGGGGGTGGAGCTGTAAGCAGAGAAGGACATTCTGGGCTACTGTGCCTGGGCTGTTGGACAGAGCGTATGTGCAAGCTGATCCCTGCATCCACTGACCTCTTTGCTTCTCTGTCAACAGAACTGAGGACTTGGGTTTTTTTTTTAATGATGAAATTCTCAGGGCAGAAACCTCAGTGTCCTCTTGACTCTTTCTTTTGTATCCCATATTGAATCCATCAGGAAATCCCATAGGCTCTCCTTCCAAAATAGGATCTAGGCACTTCTTACCATCCCCAGTGCTACCTTGTTTGTTCGGCCGTTCTTACCACCCCCAGTGCTACCTTGTTTGTTCGGCCGTTCTTACCATCCCCAGTGCTACCTCGCATGTTCGGCCATTACCCTCTCTTTGCCGGGGTCACTTTAATGGCATCCTAGTTGGTC
The DNA here is from genome assembly GCF_025265405.1 of Mesoplodon densirostris. NCBI lineage: Eukaryota > Metazoa > Chordata > Mammalia > Artiodactyla > Ziphiidae > Mesoplodon > Mesoplodon densirostris. The sequence continues at coordinate 26,031,010 of NC_082677.1, forward strand.
TTCCTGCTCCTATTCCTGATTCTCCCTCCCAACACCCACACATACATTTACAATCTGGTCTTAACACAGCAGCGGGAGGGGGATGCTTTCAGAAGTAAAGTCGGATCCTGCCTCCTCTCTGTTCCAATCTGCCGGTGACTTTCCATAGCACCCAGAGTAAAGCAAAAGCCATTATAACGACCTACAAAGTCCTACACAACCAGGTCTTCTCCCACCCACCCACACCCTCTGACCTCATCCTCATCCACCATGTCCCTGTCTCTTCTGCTACAGTCTCACCAGCCTCCTTGCTGTTTCTTGAAGGCAGCAGGTGTTCTCCTGCCTTAGCACTTCTGCTCGAATCACGCTTCTCCCAAATATCCACGTGGCTCGTTCCCTTATTGACTTCACGTTTTTGCTCACTCTCACCTTATCAGCTGACGCCTACTGTGACTACCTTTTTCACACCATAACCCCTCCAAGCCCCTCAAGGACTCCCGATCCTCCAGGACCAACTCTGTTTTTTTTCTAGAACACATTACTTTTTGATATGCTATCCAATTCTCTTATTTATTATATGTTTGTTTATTTTCTGACTCCCCATTTGAATGTAAGCTCTACAAGGGCTGGAATCTGTCTGTTTTGTTTAGGACAGTGCCTGGCACAGTAAATGTTTGTTGAATGAAGGAGAAATCTGCTGAAAGGCATCCTAAAATAGATTTAATACTGTTGTGAGAAGCAGGACTAATTCAACTTGTTCTCACAGTCTGACATTTTTCCAGCTTGATTTTTGTTATATGTTTTGCTTCTCACTCTGAAAAATAAGATATATTGAATTGGATAGAAGCTATTTTCTATGAAGTTTTGCGATCATGTGCAAAAGAATTAAAATTATATGAGAAGATTTTTAATTGAGTAATTGATGTTAAATCCTATCTTAGTGGGTCATATGAGAAATTTTGAAATCTGAAACTAAGTGGAATAGCATTAGGAAAAATGCACCCTCTTATAATGTCACCATTGACACTGACAAAATATTTGAGCACCCACTGGGTGTAGGGCACTGTGGGAAAAAAAACACACATTAAATGTGTGGCACACACATCTGGGCTGCTGTGAGGCCAGATGTTCTAGTTGTGGGAGTTTCGTGTGTCTGGTACTTCTAAACAGGGATGTGAGATTTTGTGCATTTAAATTAACTTTGTGAGGAGTAGTGCAGAAAGTGGTCAAGAGCAAAGAAAGCAGAGAGCAGATTGGTTGAAGCAGAAATATCCTGCAGCACTCGGCATGATTATTTTTTTATTATACTTTATCAGACAAAACGTAGATCATAGTTGTCATCCTAATTCACATTTGTATAGCACTGTGCAGCTTACAAAGCACTTGCTTAAACTGGATCATCTCAAGTATATAGTCTCTGGGGAAAGGTTTGCCAAAATCATTGTCTCTCCCAGTGCAGTCAGCCTGTAGTGTTCGGTCTTGCAGTCCCAGGGGTGAATGGTTCAATGTTGAGAGGGTGATGAGCAGCCCCCAAGGGGAGCCCACAGCTGTGCGGCCAGCAGCCAGGCAGCCAGATGCATGGTGTTGTACTGAGAGCACAGACTCCATCGCCACACTGCCTGGTTTCAAATCTGGGCTTGCCTTATTCTTGCTGTGATTCTTGGTGCCTCAGTTTCACCACCTGTAAAATGGGGTTAGTAAAAGTAGCACCTTACAGGGCTCCTATAAGAATTAAATGAGTTTATAAATGCAGAGTGCTAAGAGCAATTCCTGGCACCTCTGGGATGCTTCCCATGCACGTCAGCCGTTAGTATCATGGGACAGTAACAGCACCTGCCTGTTCCTCATCTCTTCCTCAATTTTTCGGTTAGAGTGTTGGAAAATTTCTCCTTGGAGTCCTTTATTTGGATATATAATTTTAACTTTGTTGAGGAATAGAACCTATGAGAATCAGATGAAAAGTGTGGACAACAGATATATTCACAAGTATATACAATTTTGCCTATAATTTTAGGGGCTTTATAAATTCCTGAGGTCCAGGTCAAGAATCTCCAGGTTAGGGTATTCTGTTTCGAGATTAAGTTGTCCTGGTTGAACCATCCCATTAAGCCACTGATGCCTGGAGCCACGCTGGTATGAGTTATTTGACCTGTCATATCTAGAAGGGCTTCTGGTGTATCTCCCCAGGGATAGGCAGGAACAGCTTGGAGTAGATTGAGGAGACAGAGACAATGGAACAGGTGTCTCCAAAGACCAGCTTTCCCAGCATAATCACTCTCCTGGGACACTCTCCTCACCACCTTCCAGCTGCCTTGCTCTTCCTCAGAAGCCAGGGAAAGCCTGACACTCCCTCCCCTTTGCCTCCTCCCACGCAGTCATTTCTCCCTGGGGGCAGCCAGCTGCTGAGAAGCCCTGAGAGGAAGAGGGACATCACAGTGAAAATGAAGAAGGTCTGAGCAGATCATAGCATGGGCTGGAGAGTGATCTGACGGAGTTATACCACAGAAGCAGAGCTGTGTCATTGGATGTCAATACATGTATTTCAAAACACAGTCTCCAGCTATCCCAACTTCCCAGAGACATGAAAAAGAATCATTCAGTATGAAAGCTTGTTAGATCTCAAAGAAAGCATGCTGGTGCCTTCCAAGGACAGAGCAGGAGTGTGGAGTCATAGAGCTGCACAATATGGGATGTCTTTTATTTTTTTTTAACTTTTTGTTTTATATTGCAGTATAGTTGATTAACAATGTTGTGTTTGTTTCAGGTGCACAGCAAAGTGATTCAGTTATACATATACATGTATCTATTCTTTTTCAAATTCTTTTCCCATTTAGGTTATTACAGAATATTGAACAGAGTTCCCTGTGCTATACAGTAGGTCCTTGTTGGTTATCTATTTTAAGTATAGCACTGTGTACCTGTCAATCCCAAACTCAATATGGGATGTCTTTGACACCTTTTCCCATCACAGCTGGAGGGGTCTTGAGACTTCTCCTTTGTGACCTTTCCTCTTCTGCAGCTTCTGAGGGTGGGGAGGGGTGGTGTGATGGGCAGTGTTTGGCTTGCGGAGGTAACGGCCCATAGTTTGAGCCCAGATCCTCTCTGTGGAGGAAAATGCTGATTCTCCATATTTTCTTGGCTGCTAAAAGAGGATAATAAAAGCTCTCCCCCAACCCCTGCTTCTTGGGGACTTGGTGAAGATTAATTAAATGTTGCCTAGGAGATGTTTTAAGCTCTGGCAGAAGAAGGTACTAAGCATTATTTCTCAAGTTAACTTCTTTAACCCATTCCATGAAATAGGGATCTCCACTCCTGAATTGGAGTCTGGGTAGATACCATCCATTCTCCAAAGTAAAAGGGCAGCTGAGTGCTGGTGGTGGTCATGGGGCTTCGATGATAGTGATCAATTTAATCCATTCGCTTTAAATGGAAAACCTTTTTATGAACTGTGGGTGCTGGTGGAACATACCTGCGGGAGAGAAACAGATTTGGCCTTGGGCCAGAGTAGGCAGGGCCCTGGCTGAGCTGTCTTGTCTTAGGGGTTGGTGAGGAAGAGAAGGGGCATGATGATTGAGACGGGGCCTGCCAGATACCCCAAGATGGGAGTTTCTGCCTGGGTCCTGCAAGGCAGAGGGACAGACAGAAACACCTTAGCTCAGAAAAGTCAACTCTCTTTCTTGGCCAGACCAATTGTCTAAGTCCAGAAGGAAGCCTGTGGGTGGAGCAGTTGTACCCCAAGTTATCCCAGGGTGCAGTGAGGCCCTGTGTGAGAAGGGTCGTCTCATGAGTGTCTTCTTGGATGGCTTCCAGAGTGAAGCATAATCAGATATCTGTTCTAAACAGAGGATAAGGTCTTCAATCAAGAAAATTTTCATGTATTCATTTAATAAATATTTACTGGGCATCTACAATTAGTCATAGTTTTAAGTACTGGGGATACAGCTATGATCAAGAAAATCAAGGTCCTTGTTTCCAAGGAACTTACATTCTGGCACGAGAGATAGTCCATATACACAAGTTAAACAAATTCCCCTATTTGCCTACACCAGAATGTAAGCTCTACAAGGACAGGGTTTTCAAATTTTTAAAAAATCTGTTTTGTTCATTGCTGTATTCTCAGCACCTAGAATAGGGCTTGATATAGATTTTAGATGCTCAAGTATTTGCTAAATAAAGGAATGAAAAAGATAATTTCAGATACTGGTAAGTACAGTGAAGGAAATGTACTGTCAAAGTGTAGGTGGGAGATGAAGACGGGGTAAGCAAGAGGTGGAAGATGTAAGGTCTTGCAGGCTTTGGTAAGAGTTTGGGTAAGAGCAGTGGGTTTTAAGCACAGGAAATATGCAATTTAGTTTACATTTTAAAGAGACCTTCTGAGTGCTGGTGGAGAATGGACAGGAAGTGGAGATAGTAGAGCAGGGAAACCAGTTAGAAAGCTGTTTTGGTGGTATAGGCCAGAGGTGGTGATGGCTTGCCCTAGGCAGATAGCTGGGGATGTGGTGAGAAGCGGTCAGGGTCCAGATGTGTCTTGGAGGTGGAACCAGTGGGATTTGTTGATGGAATGAGTGCGGGGACTTGGCAAAGAGGAGAGTCAAAGATGACGCTGGGAGGTTTACCTCTGTGAGTAAATAGACGATGGTGCCATTAACTAAGGGGTGAATGTTGAGCCTTCTGGAATGCTGGCCCCAGACGTGGATGAGATTGGCAGGGTGGGGGTGAGAAACCCCTAAAGTTAGTTCTTCTGGGATGTGTATTGAGCACCTGAGGCATTTTGGCCAGACTTGCAGAGGAGCAGCAGGAGAAGGGTTGGGTGTGCACTTCACAGGGCTGAGTAAGATCTAAGCTTTAGAATCATATAATTTTTGCAGCTTTATTGAGGTATAACTGACAAAATTGCAAGATATTTAAAGTGTACACTTTGATGATTTAATATCTGTATACATTGTGAAGGGATTTCTCTCATGTATTACTTGACACATTTGTCACCTTATTTATCTCTTCACTTTTTTATTTTTGTGAGAACAGTTAAGTTCTACTCTGTTAGCAGATTTCAATTATACAATACAGTGTTACCGATCATGGTCACCATGTTTTACATTAGATCCTTAGACTTTATTCATCTTACAGCTGAAAATTTGTCCCTATTTTCCCCAGCCCCTGAACCCTGGAAACCACTTTTCTATTCTCTGTTTCCATAGTCTGACTTTTTAATTTAAATTCCACATGTATGTGCTACCATGCAGTATTTGTCTTTGGCTTATTTCACTTAGCATAATGTCCTCAAGTTCATTCCATGTTGTTACAAATAGCAGAATTTCCTTCTTTCTCATGGTTGAATTATATTCCATTATATACAAATGTATATACACACACACACACATACACACCCCAGATCTCAGGTTATTTCCATATCTTGGCTGTATCGAATAATGCTGCAATGAACATGGGAGTGCAGATATCTCTTTGAGATTCTGTTTTCATTTCCTTTGGATATATGTCCACCAGTGGGATTTCTGGATAATATGTCATTCAATTTTTATTTTTTGAGGAACCTTCATACAGTTTTCCATAGTGTCCGCACCAATTTACATTCCCATCAACAATGTACAAGGGTTCCCTTTCTTCACATTCTTGCCAGCATTTGTTATTTCTTGTCTTTTTACTGACAGTCATTCTAACAGGTGTGAGGTGATATCTCACTGTGGTTTTGATTTGCATTTTCCTGATGGTTAGCGATATTGAGCAACTTTTCATTACCTATTGGCCATTTGAACATCTTCTTGGGAAAAAATATCTATTCAGTTCTTCTGCTCAGTTTTTAATTGGATTGCTTGGGGTTTTATTTTTGCTATTGAGTTGTATGAGTTCTTTATATATTTTGGATATTAACTCCTTATCAGATATATGATTTGCAAATATTTTTCACATTCTATATGCTGACTTTTCATTTGTTGATGGTTTCCTTTTCCGTCCAGAAACTTTTTAGTTTGATATAGTCCCACACTTGCTGATTTTTGCTTAAGTTGCCTTTACTTTGATGTCAAATCCAAAAAAAAAAAAAAAATAACTGCCAAGATCAGTGTCAAGGAACTTACTCCCCATGTTTTCATGTAGGAGTTTTCTGCTTTCAGGTCTTACATTCAAGTCCTTAATCCATTTTGAGTTGATTTTTGTATATGGTAGGGGTCCAGTTTCTTTCTTTTGCATATGGCCATCTAATTTTCCCAAAATCATTTATTGAAGGGACTTTCCTTCCCCCATTGTATATCCTTGGCTCCTTTGTTATAAATTAATTCACCATAAATGTATGAGTGTATTTCTGGGCTCTCTATCTGTTCCATTGGTATATATGTCTGTTATTATGCCAATATCACACTTTTTTTTACTATAACTTTGTAACATAGTTTGAAATTAAAAAGTGAGAGGCTTCCAGCTTTGTTCTTCCTTCTCAAAATTGCTTTAGAGTTTTTCGTGGTTCCATACACATTTTAAGATTGTTTTTTCTATTTATGTGAAAAATGCCATTAGAATTTTGATAGTGATTGCCTTGAATTTGTAGATTGCTTTGGGTATTATGGATATTTTAATGATCCATGAGCAAATCCATGATATTTGATTCCATATGATATATGACTCCAATCCATGAGCATAAAATATTTTTCCATTTATTTGTGTCTTCAGTTTCTTTCATCAATGTCTTATAATTTACATTATTCAGATCTTTCACTTCCTTGGTTTAAGTTTTTCCTAAGTATTTTATTCTTTTTAATGCAACTGTAAGTGGGATTGTGTCCTAAGTTTCTCTTTCTGTTAGTTAATTATTACCATATAGAAATGTTACTGATTTTTGAATATTAATTTTGTATCATGCAACTTCACTGAATTCATTTACTAGTTCTAACAGTTTTTTGTGATGTCTTTATATGTATAATACCAGGCCATTGGCAAATAGAGAGGATTTTACTTCTTCCTTTCCAATTTGTATAATTTTTATTTGTTCTTCTTACTTAATTGCTCTGGCTAGATCTTCCATTACTTTGTTGAACAAGAGTTGTGAGAGTGGGCATCCTCATCTTGTTCCTGATCTTAGAAGAAAAGTTTTCATCTTTTTACCATTGAGTGTGATGTTAGCTGTGGGTTTATGTATATACTTTATATAAAGATTATATATGGCCTTTATTATGCCGAGGTACATTCCCTCTATACCCACTTTGTTTAGAGGCCTCCTGGCGGTGGCAGCAGCAGCCACAGCGTCCCACGCCCGTCTCTGGGCTCCACGCTTTCAGCCGCAGCTTGCGTCCATCTGTGAGGCTCCTTTAAGCAGCGCTCTTAATCCCCTCTCCTCACGCACCAGGAAACCAAGAGGGAAGAAAAAGTCTCTTGCCTCTTCGGCAGCTCCAGAGTTTTCCCGGACTCCCTCCCAGCTACCTGTGGCGCATTAGCCCCCTTCAGGCTGAGTTCTCGCCGCCAGCTCCAGTCCTCTCCCTGCGCTGTGACCGAAGCCCGAGCCTCAGCTTCCAGTGCCGCCCGCCCCGGAGGGCGAGCAGACAAGCCTCTCGGCCTGGTGAGTGCCGTTCGGCACTGATCCTCTGTGCGGGAATCTCTCCGCTTTGCCCTTCCCAGGTACGTGGGGGAGTTTCTTGCCTTTTGGGAGGTCTGAGGTCTTCTGCCAGCGTTCAGTAGGTGTTCTGTAGGAGTTGTTCCACGTGTAGCTATATTTCTGGTGTATCTGTGGGGAGGAAGGTGATCTCCGCGTCTTACTCTTCCGCCATCTTCCCCGGAAGTCTTACTCCAGCTTTCTTGTGATTTCCATTTGCATGGAATACCTTCTTCCATCCCCTCCCTTTCAGTCTGTATGTGTCCCTGGGTCTGAAGTGTGTCTCTTTTTGACAGCATATATACGGGTCTTTTTTTTATCCATCCAGCCAGTCTGTGTCTTTTGGTTGGGGCATTTAATCCATTTACATTTAGGCAATTATTGATATTTATGTTCCTATTACAATTTTCTTAATTGTTTTAGGGGTTTTTTTGTGGGTCTTTTTCTTATCTTGTGTTTCCCGCCTAGAGAAGTTCCTTTAGCATTTGTTGTAAAGCTGGTTTAGTGGTGCTGAATTCTCTTAACTTTTGCTTGTCTATAAAACTTTTGATTTCTCTGTCAAATCTGAATGAGATCCTTGCTGGGTAGAGTAATCTTGGTTGCAGGTTATTCCCTTTCATCACTTTAAATATATCTTGCCACTCCCTTCTGGCCTGTAGAGTTTCTGCTGAAAGATCAGCTGTTAACCTTATGGGGATTCCCTTGTGCGTTATTTGTTGCTTTTCCCTTGCTGCCTTTTAATATTTTTTCTTTGTGTTTAATTTTTGTTTGTTTGATTAGTATGTGTCTCAGCATGTTTCTCCTTGGGTTTATCCTCTATGGGACTCTCTGCACTTCCTGGACATGATTGACTCTTTCCTTTCCTATGTTGGGGAAGTTTTCAACTATAATCTCTTCAAATATTTTCTCAGACACTTTCTTTTTTTCTTCTTCTTCTGGGATGCCTATAATTCGAATATTGATGCACTTAATGGTGTCCCAGAGGTCTCTGAGACTGTCCTCCATTCTTTTCATTCTTTTTTTTAAATTCTGCTCCGTGGCAGTTATTTCCATCATTCTGCCTTCCAGCTCACTTATCTGTTCTTCTGCCTCAGTTATTCTGCTATTGATTCCTTCTAGAGTATTTTTAATTTCAATTATTGTGTTGTTCATTACAGTTGGCTTGCTCTTTAGTTCTTCTAGGTCTTTGTTAAATGTTTCTTCTGTTTTCTCTATTCTATTTCCAAGATTTTGGATGATCTTTATTATCCTTACTCTGAATTCTTTTTCAGGTAGTTTGCCTATTTCCTCTTCACTTATTTTGTCTTGTGGGTTTTTGTCTTGCTCCTTTGCTTGTAAGATATTTCTCCATCTTCTCATTTTGTCTAATTTACAGTATTTGAGATCTCTTTTCTCCAGGCTGTAGTGTCATAGTTCCTCTTGCTTCTGTTCTCTGCCCCCAGTGGTGAGGTTGGTCCAGTAGCTTGTGTAGGCTTCCTGATGGGAGGGACTGGTGCCTGCGTTCTGTTGGTGGAGCTGAGTCTTTTCCCTCTGATGAGCATGGCCACGTCAGGTGGTTTGTTTTGGTGTGTCTGTGAGCTTACTATGACTTTAGGTAGTCTGTGTGCTGATGGGTGGGTTTGTGTTCCTGTCTTGTTTTTTGTTTGGTCTGAGACATCCAGCACTGGGAGCTGCTGGTAGTTGGGTGGAGCGCGGTCTTGGATTAAGATAGTGGCCTCTGTGAGAGCTCTCAGCAATTAATATTACCTGTGGTTGGGAATTCTCTAGTGCTACAGCATCCTGGACTCGGTGTTCCCACCCCAGAGCCTCAGGTCCGACTTCTGGTTGAGGGACCAAGACCCCACAAGTTGCTTGTCCCAGCAATAAAGGGGATTAAAAAAAAAAGACTGGGCCTCCCTGGTGGCGCAGTGGTTGAGAGTCCGCCTGCCGATGCAGGGGATACGGGTTCGTGCCCCGGTCTGGGAGGATCCCATATGCCGCGGAGCGGCTGGGCCCGTGAGCCATGGCCGCTGGGCCTGCGCGTCCGGAGCCTGTGCTCCGCAACGGGAGAGGCCACGGCAGTGAGAGGCCCGCATACCGAAAAAAAAAAAAAAAAAAAAAGACTAACAAAACCCCAGACAAATGGTAAAAACTAAAAACAAACCAACAGAAACAGAGACAAGGAAAGACACAGACACAAAAGAAACAAAAACAGACCCAAATAAATCAAAAAGCAAGAGAACAACCAGAAGAACAGAAGAACCCAAGAACAAAATCAAACAATTAAAAAGAAAGCTGACAAAAACACAAAACCAAAAACCAAAACCAAAGCAGAGTGCCAACTAAAGAATGAATAAAAGAAACAAAACAAACTGATAAAAATGATAAAAAAAGAAGAAAAGAAAAAGAGAAAGAGGAAAGAAGATAGAATATCAGAAAAGCAATGCAGAAATAGGAATATAAAAGAAAATAGAAAATATATTAAGGAAAAAAATATATTAAGGAAGAAAAAAAGAGAAAGGGGAAAGAAGATAGAATAACAGAAAAGCAATGCAGAAATAGGAATATAAAAGAAAATAGAAAATATATTAAGGAAAAAAAAGACAAAACTCCAGAGAAATGGTAAAATCAAAATCAAACAAATAAAAACAGAAACGAGGAAACACACATGTAAAAGAAACAAAAACAGAGCCAAATAAAAGAGAAAGCAAGAGGACAACCTGACAAATAGAAGGATTCAAAACCAAAATCAAACAATTAGGATTAAAACTAACAAAAACACATAACCTAAAAACAAAACTGAAGCAGTGTGCCAACTGAAGAATAAAGCAAGGAAACAGAACAAATAGATAAAAATGGTTAAAAAATAATAAAGTAAAATAAAATAAAATAGTATAAAATAAAATAAAATAAGAAGTGAAAAAATACAGGACAACAGAAAAGCAAAGTAGAAATGAAAATATATATAGAAAAGGAAAATATATTAAAGGAAAAGAAAAAATAAGGGAAACGAACACAGAACAACAGAAAAGCAAAGTAAAAATAGAAATATATTTAAAAAAATAAAATATATGTTATAAAACATAGAGACCCCAAAGACTAAATAAAAAAAAAATTAAAACAGCAACAAACAAAAAATAAAGAAAAAGAAATCAAAAAGAAAAAAAAAAAAAAAAGAAAAAAGCCAGAACCAGCAACAGAATGAGTCAAAACATAATAAAATTAGTAGTAATAATTTTGTTTCCCTGGGATCTCTGCTGTAAGTGTCCTTGCACATGCTGTGAGCCACAACCCACCTCTGCCTCCCCAAGAGGCTCTCCTCTGTCTCTGGGCTGGTCTCTGGACCTGCTGTTTGCCCTGTGGGGACCCCTCAGACTCTGATCTGCCCCAGTTCCTGCGTGTGCTGCCCCCCCAAGTCCACAGCTGCCAGAGCTAGACCACTTTCAGTTGTGGGAACACTCATTGTCTACTCAGATATTCCATAGATGGGATTTATCTGCAGCTTGTACAGCTGATGGAAAGATTTTCGATCTTCTTCCTTAGTCACCCCATCCCTGGGGTTCAGCTTTGGTTTTATCCCCACCTCTGCATGTGGTCCGCCCACAGGAATCTGGTCCTGAGGCTGCCTTGGAGCTCTTGGGTCTGCCCCTGTGAGGACCAGGCACAGAGGTGGTATGACTGACTGGATTGTGGGAGCCCTGGTGGTGCCAACACATAGGGAAGCCGGTGGCCAAGGGCATAGGAGATACGGCCCTAGTGAGGGCCTTTTCTGGTGCCTGGCGTAAGGCACCTGATAGCCAGCTCTGAGGGGTTTTTTTTTTATTGTTCAGCAGCCAGCACGCAAGAGCCCGCCTTGAGTGGGCTTCTTTTATTGTTGTTGGCAGGCGCCAGCGTGTGGGGAGAGAGAGGCTACAATAGTGGCTCCTCCTGCTGTGTGTGACTCAGCAGTAGCTCCTGCTTTCATGGCAGTCCAGTCTTCCTCCATAGGCATTCCCTGCTGCAGATTTCCTCCCTCCCATCCCCCAGTCCGTCTCCCCACAGCCAACTGCAGTTCGCTTTCTGGGCCTATTCTCCAATCGCCACGCACCAGCTCCCAGCCCCCTTGCACACCTGTGAGTACACGTCTCAGTCTGGGCCATGTATGGCCGTGGTTCGGACCATCTGTGTATTTCTCGCTCCATCTCATCTGCCACAGATCAGCCGCTTCATCTTCTTCCACAGCCTCAAATGCTCCCCTTCTGTCCCAGTCGATTTCCCCAATGGAGAGGGGGTTTCCCCATCGGAGAGAGGGTTTCCCTGAATTCAGGAATCCCTCCTCTGCTTCAGCTCCCCCACCCCAGGGGCCAGGTCCCATTCCACTTCCTCTCCTCCTCCTTCTCCCTTCTTTTTTTCCATCCTACCCAGTTATGCAGGGATCTTTATAGTCCTTTCTGGTGTCCAAGGTCTTCTGCTAGTTTTCACCTGGTGTTCTGTGAAAATTGTTGCATCTATAGATGTATTCCTGATGCATCTGTGGAGAGAGATGAACTCCACGTCCAGCTACTCCTTGATCATCTTGAATCTCTCCCTCTCTCTGCTTTTAAAAGACAAGGCATCTTTTCTTTAAGTGGAAACTTATTAAAACCTGACATATAAGGTAATTGTTCTCCTGACTCCAAGTCCAGATCTTCTATATTTGGCTGCACTTTTTCATGTCTGTCCAGATATGCTTACAAAGGCAACAAATATGTCTCACTGGTGGATTGATATCAGAAATTGCTCAGGTAGAGGCTTATTCCTTTCACTTAATATTTCATTATCCATAAAAAACAAAGCCTGTGGGGGAAAAACACAGTAAGACATTATTAAGCCCCACTAGTTCTTAAGACTTTAGTGGAGCCAAGTTTACATTTTTTCTTTGGAGTCAATTTTAATGGGTAGAGGAGAGGGAGCTGGATCATGAAGATTACATGCATTAAAAATGGGGCAATGTCTAGGGAGACCCTCCAGCAAGAGGAGAGGGCCTTGTATGGTAGTTTCAGTGAGGCTTATCGAATTTGTATTGTGTAGTCACTTTTGCCTTCTAGATTTGCCCCCCTCACACTATCTTTAGGAAATTTTCAGTGCCTTAACTTCCTGTTGGTTTTGATCAATTTTGCTAAGACACTATATCCACCTACCTGGGGAATATTTCATGTTTCTGTTAGTGGCAGATCATTCAGAAAAGCCTGAGTCTCCTTCCAGGTGAGACATTCATAAAGGTTGGCTAGATCCTTCCACCCTGCTACCCTCTTACTCCAGTTCAGAGATAATCCAAGGGACTACTGGCAAGAGCAGATTGTGGTCCTTTTACTTGGTTAACTATAAACCACCAGTGACCCCCTTAGCCTTGCCAGGTAGCTTTGCACATTGTGGGTTGGAGAGAAATCTTCTTCAGGAAAACATTGCCAATCAGGTGGTCACCTCGCCCTGCTGTTAACATATTCTGTGAGAGCTGATGAAAGTTATAGGCACTTTCCCCAGTGTATGTATGCCCACAAAAATTGTGTGCTGTTTTAAGAGACCAATGGAACCCTTGAAATCCCATCTCTAGAATGTCTCTGGGTACATGGAAGCCACGTTAAGAACCCCTGAAGGACCCTGGACCATATAGGCCATCACAGCCTTGGAGGCAGTCATTGGTGATTGCTACTGACCTATCAAAACCCCACAAACCAGACTGACAAAAACAGTGATTGAAAATGGGAAAGTCATTCACTTCTTCCCTGACCTTCAGGTTCCTCAACCACAAAATGGGGAAAATAATAATACCCCCTACTTAGCTCAAGGGGTTATTGTGGTCATCAAATTATTTTTAAACAGTTACATATTAATCAAGAATGAAAAATCCAAATGCCTCTGGGGTGGGGGTGAGGGCCAGGCAAGTAAAGTAAATCTGTTGATTAGGGCCAGATGTAAATAAAAGAGAATGGTGAGGTCTGTGGCACACTGAGATGGGCATTGTGTGAAATTCAAATTTTATGAAATAATGTGGAGCCTCATAAAAAATCTGTGGGCTGAATTTGGCTTTGGGCTACACGTTTCAGAATTCCAAAAGACGTAAAGTAGGGCACTCTGTTAACTGATGTGTGTGTGTGTGGGGAGTGGCAGGCCCAGATGGGACAACCAAGGCCTATTTTTTTATGTTTTTATGTGCGTAGCATAGAAGACTGATAATTAGTGTGGTTTGGAGGAGCTTCTCCTTCAAATATCTCCCTCTTCCAGGAACTGAAATCCTAACCATTAGGGTGTGGGGACTTGGAGGGAGGGAGAATAGTGATGATTAAGGGATTAATGGTTCTCATTAACATGTAAATATGTTATCTATAATGGAAAACCTATTGATTCTCTTTTGGCTGTTAACACTCAAGCATTTTAAGACAGTAATCAAAAACCTCTGTAAACTGTAATTATACCCTTTAGCTTTAATATCGATGTTTGATTAGCTATTGTGTATGAGGTACCCTACTAGGCGCTGGGATTACGTACATGAATACAGCTTGGCCCTGCCTTCAAAGACTTTTGACTGCAAGGGCCAAGGTGGTGCTTTTTTGTTCATTACTGGATACCTGGCACCCCACAATGCCTGGAACATAGTGGGAACTTGAGAAATGGGTGGGAGCTAGGCACTGCCCCAGCCTTGCGACATGCATGACAAATGCCAGTTGTGAGGTGTAGTGGGCACTGTGAGTGAGTTTTTCAGAAAAGCTTTAGGAGGGAGAGGAGACTGAGGAGATTGATACAGGTAGGGGGAGAGTGAGGGGTCAGGGACTGTTGAAGAAGGAGGTGATCCTGCTGGGAACTCCTTTTCCCCAGCAGGTCTGGGACGCTTGGGTGGTGGAGACCCCAGAAGAGGAGGATGTCAGTGAACAGGGGGAGCTGGGGAAGAGCTAGAATTGGGGGGCCAGCTGGGGCAGAGCTGGTTGTAGGATGGCTCTGGGGACCAGGTGGGGCTGGTGGTGACCAGCTGAGAAGGCTCTGCTAGGTGGGCATTCAGGCCAGGCTGTTAGCAGGCTCCTAGCCTGTGAGGGCTTCCCATGAGGTCCTACTAGGTGAGTGGAGAGCCACAGAGTCCCAGGGTCCCCGGTGGCCCTGGCCTCTGTGATGTCTGCCATTGGTCTCATGAGAACGCTCCTTGGGTAGGAGTTAGAGACCGTTCCCAAGCCCAGTGTTTTAATGCTTCCTGGTACCTGGAGAAAACGGTTATCTCCCAGTCGTCTTCCAGACTTAAGTGATAATTTTAATAACTGCAGGGTTTTATGTTGGTTATTCTCCCCTGATAACAGAGCTGTTAATTGCAGCCCGTATCAATGACCGTTAGAGCAGAATGGTGTGAAGTGAAAATAATGTTTTCAGGTGTGACTTGCACTCTCTCCCAGGTTTGGCACCTTGACTTAGTTTAAGGTCAGAACATCCTGTTAGATACTGGAAGTGAGGATCTGAGCTTGACTCATATCTGTGGGCAGCATTGGCGGTTTTCCCTGGATCCTGCAATCTCACCGACAACATTTCAGCCTCCTCTCCTGCCATTCCAACCCTCAGGACGAGGAACCAAAGTATTTGTAGTTACTGCACAAGCCGATGTTTTCATACCTGGAGACACTGAATGATTCTGCCTCTTTAGTCTCTAAAAGCCTTGATTTGCTCATTTAAAAAATGGGAATAATCACATCTAACTGTTAAGTTGCTGTGAGGAAGTGTGGTGTGGTTGAAAGAGCATAGATTTTGGAGTCAGATGGAAAAAGGCTGTAATTTCTTCTCTCCCATTTACCACATTACTGTGTGGTCTTGTGTTATTAACAAGAGTCTCAGTTTCCTCAACTGGTAAAATGCATCTAATCATGATGACCTTCATTTGGCACATTGAAGGCAAGCTTGGGTGATCGCACCCTCCCTTTCTTCCTCATCCATATGGTTCATCCAAGTCTTAACTCCTTGCAGACACATAATGGAGGCTCATCATGGCGTCTTATTTCTCACCTTCCCTGAGCTCTCAGAACACTCCTGAACTGGGTGGTTCTCCCTTTCTCAACCTACTATTTCCCTTTATTGTGAAATGACCACTCCTTTCTCCCTCATCCCACTCTTCCAAGAAGTTGGCCTCCATTAGGTGTTGGGAGGAAAGCAATCTGATTAAACTGATTCATATCAATGTGCTAAGGAATGATCCACCTGTCAGCTTTATAGGAGTATTTGTATTTTCTAATGCATTCATAATCAATGGTAGAATCATCTTGGTAGAATTTCTGGCTGGAGGACAAAGGAAAGTGTAGAATTTCAGGCATTATGGAGGAGGCAGTGGTGTTAAGATTGGGAAGGTGTTGAGGTTGGTCAATTATGCAGCCCAGTCGCCTGCAGTGTCTGCACCTAAATCTGTCCCTGGGCAGTGTGTGAACAAAGAACATAGCTCTTTGAGAGCTAAATCTAGAGGGAGATGTTATCTATCTGCATCCAAGTGCAATTCCTTCAAAGACCTGAAGGATTAAGATCTGGCCTCTTAAAATTATTTTTTAGAATTTGCATGGCCCATTTTATTTTCAGAGCTCTTTTATTCATTAATTAGTTATTCATTTTTGGTTTTTTAAATTTATTTATTTAATTAATTTATTTTTGGCTGCATTGGGTCTCGTTGCTACGTACAGGCTTTCTCTAATTGTGGCAATCGGGGGCTACTCTTGGTTGCGGTGTGCACACTTCTCATTGTGGGGGCTTCGCTTGTTGTGAAGCACCAACTCTAGGCACGCAGGCTTCAGTAGTTGTAGCACGCGGGCTCAGTAGTTGTGACTCGTGGGCTCTAGAGTGCAGGCTCAGTAGTGTGGAGCACAGGCTTAGTTGCTCCACGGCATGTGGGATCTTCCCAGACCAGGGCTTGAACCCGTGTCCCCTGCATTGGCAGGTGGATTCTTAACCACTGCGCCACCAGGGAAGCCCAGTTATTCATTTATTTAATGCAGTTTTTAATTGTGTGCTTATTCCATCTCTCAAAGGTGGAATTATTCAGAGGAACATTTAAAAGAAATTAACAGTATGACAGGGCTTATAATTGTGCTTTAATCTTAAATTAATATCCCTCCTGTTTTCACGTTACAATGACGATTATCCTGAACGGTACCAGAAGCAGGAAATTATGTATTGCCTTATATATGACATTCCCTCCTGGAGAGCACACCATTTATCATGGCTTTTTAATCTTCTACATGTGCAATGGAAGATAAAACATCTCAACAATATTTCAGGGTTTGGAGAAGATTAAAGCCCTACAAACATTGTGTTTGTTTCACCCAGTTCCTCTGCTGTATCTAACTGGGTCAGAGTTTACATGGGTTTGGATATACTTGCAGGAATGTGGTTGTTTATTTGGGGTTTCTGGGGACCCTCTGAAAAAGTCACGTAAGTAACCCCAGCAGGAAAAACTGGAAACATGTAGGTTTCTCTCAATATTTTCTTCTCCCAGAACTTCCTTTTTTCAGTGCTAACAGAGCGTGCCTCTGACATTTGCTGAATTAAGAGTAAAGAGGGCAAAGCCGGCATTTAGATCCTTGGACTGGCTGTGGATTTCTTTTTCCTTAGAAAAAGGACCCTCACTTTAGGCTGCAGCCCCCCAAATGGAAATGCTGCTACCACCTTTTCTGCCCTCAGAGGAGGCCCGAGAAAGATGCTTTGAGACCCCTGAGAACAGCCTATTGGAAATTGTCTTAGTCAGGGACCTCCAGAGAAACAGAACCAATAGGGTGAACCAATATAAATAGGAACTATATAAACCAGTATTTATATAAGTTGGCTCACAACCCTGTGGAAGCTGTCAAGTACAAAATCTGTAGGGCAGTCTGGACTTTCAAGTAAGAATTGATGTTGCAGTCTTGAGTCTGAAGTGTGTCAACCCAAGGCAGAATTTCTATGTTTCAGTCTAGAGGCAGAATTTCTTCTTTTGAGGGAAACCTCAAGTCTTTGCTCTTAAGCCCTTTAGCTGATTGAATGCGGCCCACCCACATTATGGAGGATAATCTGCTTTACCTAATGTCATCTAATTGCTACAAATGATCTTGGCCAAAAAGCTGAGAGGTGATAAAAGTCAACTGATTGTAAATGTGAATCACATCTAAAAAAAAAAATCTTTCCAGGAACACCTAGATGAGCATTTGACCAAAAAACTAAGCATCATAACATAGCCAGGTTGGCATGTAAAATTGACCAGCGCTGAGATCAAGCATCTTGCTGACTGTGGAGTCTGTAATGCCTTCTTCACATGACAAGCAGGGAACTCCAAAGCTGCCTGTTCCCTTGACCATGACTGGTGAGCTTGCCCAGTTGGCAGTTTCCTCCATCAACCAGATTCCCTTCTTTGGAGAAAAGCTCAGTGTGGCCCTTGTAGAATGGCCAAGGTTTCTTTCTGGGCATCTCTTCCTCTCTTTGGCATCACTTCCCCTCTTCCTAGCACAGCATTCCTGACCTCCCACTCAGGGGCACAGGGCATTTCCACAATAGCATTGTTGAAAAGCAAACTCTTTCATCTATGTGTAATATACATCCAGAAAAATGCACAAACCATAAGAGCACAGTTTGATGAATTTTCACCAAGAGAGCCTCCTCGTGTACCCAGCCCCAGACCAAGAAACAGAGCATTCCCACTCCTCAGAAGCCCCCCTTGTGTGCAACCCCAGTCACTACTCCTGACCCTTAAGGGTGACTTCTATGTTGACCTGTAGCAAAACACATTAATTTTACCTTTATTTTGAGTTCCATATAAAGGGACAACATGGTAAGCCTGCTTGCACCATAGCCTGGTTTTGTGTGGAGAAATACCATGATGGGAAATCCTGAGTGCCCCTATCCTGGTCTTTCACCTCTGCTTGCAAACAACAAACTTGGCAGGTCTGTTACACACGGGACATTGTGTCAGAGACTGTGGACACACACGGTTGCCTAAAGGATGTTACAAACAGCACCTGGTGGGGACATCGGAAAGGGGCCCTGCCTCCGCACTCTCAGAACTGGCTTCAGCCCCTAGTGTGTCCTCTCAGAAACCCCCTCCAAGTGAGGGCAGCACTCCCGATTTGCCCGGTGGAGAAAGGGAGCTGGAAATGCTCCCTCGAACTTTCTTTTCCGGGCAGAGCCCCAGGCTGGGAGCTTCTGTCACTGACCCACTGTTCTCACCTCTCAGGGCCCTCCTGGCTGTCTATTTCTTGATAGGCTGCTTGCTGATAAGCACTGCGGTTGGTAGCGGTTTACTGCACCACCCTTCTGATAAGGTGCTTGTATCTTAATAACATTGTAAACCACAGGGCAGCCTTGCTCCCGGTGTGTGTGTGTGTGTGTGTGTGTGTGTGTGTGTGTGTGTGTGTGTGAGAGAGAGAGAGAGAGAGAGTGTGTGTGAGACCCGTGGGGGCTGTTTGCTTCCATCTCCTTCAGTGGCTTCTTTCCTCCTCCAGACCCCTAAATGGGATATTACCCAGGGTTAAATCCTCGTGCCCCTCTCTTTATTACATTGCTCTTGATCATAGATATTAATTCCTTCCATACCTCCAAGTACTCCTGAATCCTGATTTTCTACGGCCAGAGGATGATTTCCTCCTGGGATCTTGCCCACGCCTTAGACTCTTGCTCCTGAAATGTCCTCCCCCGTCACCACCGTGCTGCTCTCCTTGCCCACCTCTCCACAACCCACCCATCTCTTCATTCTGCCTGCAAGATGCCCATGTGTCTGTGCCTTTTTTCCATCCCCACCCCCGCCGCCATCACCCGCATCCTCTCCCTTTTTACCTCTGTCTGGATTGATGAAAATGCTACCCTTCTGGCCTCATCACTCTGTATCCCCATATTCCTTGCATCATCACTGGCTGCATTATTTAGTCAGCCTTAAATTGCTGCCCAGAGCCTATGGGATAAAGCTTCACTTGTTGGCCTGGCATCCAAGCCCTCCATGACCTGTCCCTGAAAACTCATCTCAGTGGAGATCCTGTGATTTCCCCAGGTGCCGGCAGCCACAGCTCAGCATTTCTCTCTCCTGCTGCTTTTGCTGCTGTTGCTTCTGTGGGACAAAATGCTTTAGCACTGGACAGATGAGTGGGATCACAGAGATCAAGCCCTTCATCTCATGGAGTATCCTGGTACCTCCTGCATATCACACAGCCTCTTGGCTTGGGAAGCCTTTCCTGATGATCCCAGCAGGAAGAGATCTTTCCCTTCTTGAACCCTGTGGCATCTATGATCTGTGTGGTTCTTACCTTCTTTAGAATTAATTTTATATCTGAGTGTTTAACCTCCCTGTGGTTGACAGAGTAATGCTCCTCACCCACCAAAAATGTCCATGTCCTAATCCCTGGACACTGACTGTTATGTTACAAGGCAAAGGGGAATTAGGGTTGAGGATGGAATTAAGGTTCCTAATCAGCTGACCTTGAGATGAGGAGGTGATCTTGGGTTATCCATGTGAGCCCAATGTAATCACAACTGTCCTTAAAAGTAGAGGAGGGGGGCAAAGAAAAGAGTCAGTGTCAGAGTGATGTGAAGTGGGCAAGACACTCCTGGCCAAAGACAGAGGAGGTGGCTATGAGCCAAGGAATGTAGGCAGCCTCTAGAAGCTGGAAAAGGTAAGGACACGGATACTACAGAAGGGAACTCAGCCCTGATAACATCTTTGACTTTAGCACAGTGAGATCTGACCTAGAATTATAAGACAATAAATCTGTGTTGTTTTAAACCAATTTTGTGGGAATTTTTAATAGCAACAATAGAGAATACACTAAATTTTGAGGACAGGGTGAGCAGAAGACATTCCTTATACTTCTTTGTGTTTCTCACAGAGTGTAGCATAGTGCCTTGTATATATTAGGTGCTCAGTAAATGTTTGCTCTATGGATGCAGACTGGTTCCAGGAAACTGAAGAGGGCAAAGCCAGCCTTTGTGCCTTCCCATCACCACCTCAGAATCTGTTATGCCCTCCTGGGCTCTCATCCTGGCCCTTCATCATCAACCTTTTCTGTGTCCCATTCCTGATCTTATGCAATTTCTGTTAATGGATAATATTTTAAGATTAGACCCTTCCTGGGAGTATTTGCACTGAAAAGGGTAGCCCTAGAGCTATAAACACACCCACACCCAAAGGCGTTAAGCCATAATGGTGGAACAAGTAGGCTATGAGGTGATGTTCGTGACCTTGAATCAGCTTCCCATGGGTTTGTGAGTTCTCCTTGTCCATTTCTACTCCGATGGACAAGGAACCAGAAGACGTGGGTCCTAAACTTGGCTTCTTCACCAACTTCCTGGCTGTCTTTAGAGGAATCACTTAACATTTCTGACCCTGAGAACAGGTTTATAAGCTTTCCCCACCTCACAGGCTGTAACTCCAGGCCACCTTAAGAAATGGGGTGAGGGCTGACCCTGCCCAGAAATTCAGCAAGTGAGATAGTGAGTCGAGAATGTACCCTTGTTTGTTTTAATGTAAAAATAACATTTAAAATGGACACAGCTGGAAGATGCACATTTATCCTGTGGCTTTCTACACTCCTGGCACCTTGAGGGTAGAATACCGCAGTCTAGGTGCTTAGTTTGGCTACCTTGTGTCCATTTTAAATGCTGTTTTTATATTAAAACAAACATGGGCACATTCCAGACCCACTGTCTCACCTGCTGAATTTCTGAGCAGGGCCAGCCCTCACTCACACCATTTCGCAAGGTGGCCTGGAGGTACAGCCAGCAGAGGCCCCGGCTACTGGCCCTGATCTCATTTACACTTTCCTTTTACCCCAAGCCTGGGCTCAGCTAGGTGAACAGGACCCAGAGTTGGCCACCCAGAAATTTAGCAGGTGAGATAGTGCCCCTCCTAGGCAATCACATTTTCCCCTCTTCTTCCCCTCGGGGTTAGCTCCTGACCCTCTTGCCTCACTGTCTGGTGCGATGGGCTCTGTTACCTTATGTGCTGTGTGGAGCAATGGCACTTCCATTTCTGCTCAGACACACCTGTGTCCTGCGGGTGGGGCAGTGGAAGGACCTTGTGGGATTGAGGTCACAGTCGGGGTTCTGGTCTCAGTTCTGCCATCAGCCATCTGGGAACTCTAAGCAGCTCACCTCACCTCTATGGGCTAACCATTCCTCAATTAAAAAGATGGGCTTGCGGAGATGGAAACAACCTAAGTGTCCATCATTGGATGAATGGGTAAAGAAGATGTGGCACATATATACAATGGAATATTACTCAGCCATAAAAAGAAACGAAATTGAGCTATTTGTAATGAGGTGGATGGACCTAGAGCCTGTCATACAGAGTGAAGTAAGTCAGAAAGAGAAAGACAAATACTGTATGCTGACACATTTATATGGAATTTAAGAAAAAAATGTCATGAAGAACATAGGGGTAAGACAGGAATAAAGACACAGACCTACTAGAGAATGGATTTGAGGATATGGGGAGGGGGAAGGGTAAGCTGTGACAAAGTGAAAGAGTGGCATGGACATATATACACTACCAAACGTAAGGTAGATAGCTAGTGGGAAGCAGCCGCATAGCACAGGGAGATCAGCTCGGTGCTTTGTGACCGCCTGGAGGGGTGGGATAGGGAGGGTGGGAGGGAGACGCAAAAGGGAGGGGATATGGAAACATATGTATATGTATAACTGATTAAATTTGTTATAAAGCAAAATAATAATAATAATAATAATAAATTTAAAAAAAACGAAGATAGGAATATAAAAAAAAAAAAAGATGGGCTTGGAGTAGATGGACTTGGAAAATGGGGCAACCAAGAACCTCTACTCAGAATTCTTTAAGGACAACCATCCCCATCAGCAGGAAGCCCAACTTTCTCACTATGGTTCACAAAGCCTTTTGTGGTCTTGTCCCTCCTTACCTTGAGGGCTTTTTCTTGTTCTCCTTCTCAGATTCCAACTTCTGGCAGTAATGAATGCCTTCCAGTTTCCAGAATATCCCATGTTCTCTCTTATTCCCAGAACTTTGCAAATGATGCTCCTCTGTCTTCAGTGCATTTCCTGTGCCCTTTCCTGCCCCTCTCTCTCTTCGATTCTTACATACTTCGGGGGGTTCAGCTAAGACTTCACTTCCTGGGGTAGTCTTTCTGACCCCGCCACTCAGATCCTATTAGGAGCTATTTTCCTGCAGCCCACTAACATGCGGCCTTTATTTTGGCACAACTCTAATAGCCTGCTTACTTGTGTGAGTCCACCCCTACTAGTCTGCAGGCTTCTCCAAGGCAAGATCTGTGATTTTTTCCCTGTGGAATCCCCTGTAACTAGATCTGTACTGGCCAATATGGTAACCACTGGCCACTTGTGGCTACTGGATGCTTGAAATGTGGCTACTCTGAGTTGAGATGTGCTGGAAGTATAAAATAGACACAGGAATCTCAAAAATTTAGTACAAAAAATGCAAAATAATTTTACACTCTTGTTCATAATTTTTTAAATGTTGGAATGATAAGACCTGGGATATACTGCATTAAATAAAATATAATACTAATATTAATTTCACTTGTATTTTTTTACTCCTGCAGCTACTAGAAAATTTAAAACCACATATGAGGCTTTGCATTTGTGGCTCGAACCGTATCTCTATTGAAATCTACTGGCCTAGAGTGTATAGCCTGGCACATCTGTTGAGTGAATGAGTTGGTGGATGGATGCATAGGAAAGGGAAAAGTAGGTGACCGTCTTTTTGCCTCAGCCTCAGCTCATGTTGCTTTAAGATCTGACTGTTTCCAGTGTGACCCCATGGTCCTCTCATGCTGAATGCTCTGAGCTGGGCAGTCTTGCAGCTGGCCTGGGTCTCCAAGGGATGGAGAAAATTGAGGTGAAACATGCTGCCTGGAGTCTATGGGTTCAGTCCTGCAGGCATATGGTGCACCTTGCCCATATCCTCAGGAATAAAGTATTAACTTGATATCCTGAATTGGGAACAGGGTAGATGCTCATTTTGAACAGTCGCAACGCCCTTCAATAACCATCTGGGCCATGTCTCTCATTAGCAGTGGGTGAGGGCACTTCTCTTACTGGAAACTTCTCATTTTATAATATCTTGATGCCATAATCAAGAGGAGTTGATTGATTTGGGAATTTTCCAAGGCTCTGTACCCCTGAAGAACAAAGACCTCTTTTCTTAAAGACCATCTGTAGCTTTCTTTTGTGTATAGAACTTTGACTTTTTCCTCATCCTGTACTTTGTGGGCTGATTGTAAAACCAGATTGCGAAGGGAAGTTGAATAGACCATGCTTATCACTGTCTTTGAACTTTGATTTTTTTTGAGGATTTAGTGATTGCTTGGAACAGCCACGGGTGTAGTGAGAACACAATCTTCTGAGGTGCTAAAGCTCTAACTGGGCACAGAAATGCTTCAGTCTGGATGACATTTTGAAAGCCATATTCTTAGAACACAGAAGGTTCAGGTTCTTACAATCATAGCCAGCATTTACAGAGTGCGTTTATAATTCCAAAGCACTTTCACACACGGTATCTCACTTGGTCCTTATATTTTATTGGTGCCCTTTTAAACAAATCTCTTTGCTTGAATTGTCTGTACTTTGTGGCTTCAGTTTCTTTCTTCTCTGTCTGTTAAATGTCCTCAATCATGCTTTCAAGGCCCACCACTCTGTTAAAACTGCTCTGTCAAGGGTCACCCTGACCCACACATTGCTAGGTCCAATCATCAATTCTCAGTCTTCTCATTTTGCTTGACCCATTTGAGTCATTTGACACAGTTGGTTGCTCTTTCCCTCTTGAAATTCTTTCTTCATTTGGCTTCAACAACGTCACACTTGCCCGGCTTGCTTCTGACCTCACAGGCAGCTTCTTCTCCATCTCTTTGGCTGTTACCTCCACAACTCCCTGACTTTTAACCTCGGAGCCTTCTAGATCTTAGATCTCAGACATTAAAAAAAAAAAAAAAAGAAATCTATAAACACTTCATTGGTGATTTCACCAAGTCGCATGGTTTTAAATGTTATTGATATGCCAACAATTCTATAAGCCTGAACCTCTGCTCTTAATTTCAGACTTCTATATTCAACTGCCTACACAACATTGCAACTCGCATGTCTAAAACACACCTCCAACTTTACAATCTCAAAGTGAGTCTCTGAACTTCCCCTCTAGACATGCTCCTTCTGTGGTCTTCTCCATTCCAGTTAATGCCAGCGTCATTCTTCCATTTGCTAAGACCAGAGACTGCAGGGTCAGTCTCCTCTCTTTCTTTTACAGCCCACAGCAGATATTTTCATCTCTAACGTCAAGTTTCATCCAGAACATGACCACAGCTCACCATCTCCACTGCTGTCAATCTGGTCTGTACAACATCATCTCCTGCCTGGATTATCTCAGAAGTCTCACAATCAGCTCAGGACAGTCTGATCTCAACCAAGTAGTAGAGTGATTCTGCTAAAAGAGAAATCAGAACATGTCATTCCTCTCCTCAAATGGCCGCCACTTACCCGAGACAAAGCCAACATCTTTGTAATGGTCTTAAAAGCCCAGCACAACATGACACTCCCTCTGACACCACTCACAAGTCCCTTCCACCTCATTCCTTGCCAGCCAGCCTGGCCTTCAGGATGCGTCATTCAATTCCAGGTGACATGCCTGCCCTGTGATTTTGCATTTGCTTTTCCCTGGAATGCTCTCCCCTCAGACAGCCTTGTGTCTTCCTCTTCTACCTCATTTGCACTTTTACTCAAATATCTCCTTCCTACACGCAACCCCTGATCTCCCTATTTCCTTTTCCTTCTGTATTTTTTCTCCATGGCACTTAACACCATCTAACACACTACATATTTTACTTATTTATATTTTTTATTGCCTGTCTTGTATTAAACTGTTGATCCATGAGGGCAGACATTTTAATTTTAATTACTATATCACCTGGCATCTAGAGCAGTGCTTGACACATAGGACACACTCATTAAAGATTAGTAAATAAATTAATGAATAGTTTTATTAACTAAGAAGAATTATTATTCTTTCCTCCCTTCTATGAATGAAAGAATTGGGAACTCAGTAAGGACCCAAAGTGACATCAAACATACACGCACACCTATAGATACCTATACACACAAAACAAAACGTAACTAAACACAGGTATGGCATAACCAACGTGTTTGACCCAAAGAAGTGGGTGAGGTGCAGTGCAGGGTCAAGATTATGTAGAGACTACTTATATTTGGTAATGGTTGGTCTGGTCACTGGAGGGTTGTAACTAAGCAATAAACTGAAAAAGAATTCAGCTTAATGTTTTATACATGTTACTTATTTTTCAAATAATCTTGGAAGCTTTTCATTAAATATTAATTTTCATAAAGACATCAAAGTCACCATCATTCTAACTCTAAGCTTTACATCCTATAAGAAAAGTTGAAACTGTAAAGTGTCATTATATAGCAACCAGAGTGGGAAATTCTTAGAAGCGAGATTAAATTAGAGGAGGCTCAGTTCCTCTCATCACAGTATTGCTGGTGCCTTCAATTTCTAGTTGCTGGTTGCCAAAGGCTGCTTGATAGGAACGGGGGGAGTTCAAAGAGTACCTCTTCCATCTGGATGCTGCAAAGTCCATTTTTAGGTGGTACAGATTAGAAGACAAGGTTTCAAGTATCGTTTTGGGATTTTACCTCCCATAGGAAAACTTTCTTAACCCTCCAGAATTGGTTAGATGTCCCTTGCTGTAGTCAGGGCTGGCTTCATGGGCACGACACCTGTGCAGTCCCACAAGGCCCCCTACTTAGAAAGGTTTTGCACTTGGTTTTATGCTTTGCTATCACTGCCTTAAAATTCTTAAACATTTTTGAACAAGGGCTCCACATTTTCATTTTGTACTGGGCCACACGTGGGCCAAGCCTCATGGATAAGTCATAACTCAGCTAGGTAGGGAGTGTTAAGTGAGGCTCAGGATGGACAAGGCAAGAGCCAACTTCAATTATGTTTAACTGATCATACATGACGTTGGGTTATTTGATAGTTTTGTGATCATATTTGCATGAATTTCCTGCACATGTTTGACTATGGCTTCATTTTATGATTCATTAAGTTTAGTTCTATTTAAATTGAAGTTTCAAAATTTGTTTCACTGTGTTCTGATAGTTTTCCAAAACTCATAAATCTAAGTTTAGTGATATGGCATGTAATCCTTGGTAATACATTCTAACATGATGCTGTTCTTCTGATGAAATAGGGGAAATGCAATATCTAAATTGCCACATTCTTTTTCTTTTTTTTTTTTGAGGAAATGTTCTTTGCCTCTGAAAAGCTGGTTTTTCAAATCTGAAATCATTAGAACAATAATTCCATATCCAAAAGTCCTATAAAGGCTAGATAGGTCATGCACACAAAGGAAATAGACCGGGTGTGAATGATAGGAATGTGACCAAATGGGGAATAAGCATGTGGTTTAAAGGGGCAGCTGCTTTCCAGCTGCAGCTCACTGATACAGGGAGTGTAAGTCTGCTGCCACCAGAACTTTCTTTTGCCCTCAAAGGAACTCCAAACATAGGAATTTATGTGAAATTTCTTGGTTTTTAAAAATGTGGGCTCAAATAAAATGCCATGTAATCATTCTTAATTAATTAATTAATTAATTAGTTTTTGGCTGCGTTGGGTCTTCTTTGCAGTGTGCGGGCTTCTCATTGCAGTGGTTTCTCTTGTTGTGGAGCAGAGGCTCTGGGCACGTGGGCTTCAGTAGTTGTGGCATGTGGGCTCAGTAGTTGTGGCTCATGGGCTCTAGAGCGCAGGCTCAGTAGTTGTGGCGCATGGGCTTAGTTGCTCTGCGGCATATGGGATCTTCCCGGACCAGGGCTTGAACCTGTGTCCCCTGCATTGGCAGGCGGATTCTTAACCACTTTACAACCAGGGAAGCCCCCATGTGACCATTCTTGTAGAGGTAATTCTTAACATGATTCCCTCACTTTGTCCCAAATAGCTCTCCAATATATTTCCTTTCTCTTACATGATAAGCATTTTAAGATAAAGAAAAAATCTATAATTTCATTTTGAGGCTCTTTAGAGAGAATGTCTGTAACATTTAACACTTATGAAGAAATGTTAAATTTGAAATCTAATGACAGCAACCCACCTGCTTAGCTAACCTCTTATCAGTGGGAAGGGCCAAATGGTACAACTTCCGACATTTCTGTAGCCTTTAGAAGCTTCTCCATCATAGCAATAGACATTTAATGTAAGCCCCACAAGTCATCAAATTTTTTCTAGGAGCTACATTAAAAAACTAAAAAAGAGACAGGTAAAATTAATTAGAATATTTTATTAAATTCAGTAAATCTAAAATATTACCATTACAACAGGTGATCAATACAAAAATTACTAATGAGGTATTTTACATTCTTTTCTGTTATACTAAGTCTTTGAAATCTAGTATGTATTTTATAGTTATGACACACTTACGTCTGGATCAGCCACATTTCAACTGCTCAAATAGACACACATGTCTAGTGGCTACTTTATTGGAAAGCTCAGGTTTGCTATGTCCTGCTGTGCTTACATGTCCAAAGTCACTCAGTTAGGAAGTTGGTAGATCCAATAGTTTTGCTCAGTATTTTAGACCCCATGCCTTTTTCACTACATGGACCTGTATCTAACTGCAGAATCCTGACACCTAGCTTGGGCTTGGCATTTGTAGGGTTTGAGAAGATTCAGGCAGGGAAGTAATGGAAACAGAAAAATAAAAGACGAGACTAAATCTGAAAATGCTGCAGGAGTAGCAGGGGTCACACTTAGAATTTCAAGGTGACAACTCCTCTTAGGTGCAGAAAGTGTGCTTCTTTCTCACCATGAGAGGTGCATGAGGCTGCACATGTGCAAGTAACACTGGGGAAAACGGGCCTTGCTGAGACAGCTGGTATCATTAACTCAGGTGGTTTGGATGTGAGGCAAGCAGAGCTTCTGCAGTGGGGCAGGTAAGCAAGAGGAGGATGCACCTTCACCTCTGGTCAGGGAAACCAACTCATCTGGCCATGTGAGGGTGACTGGGTGATTTACAATATCCAACTGGTGTGGGAAACTCAGGTGCTGCTGTTGGGATGAAGTGAAGGCAGTGGTCAGGAAACAGCAAGAGGAATTTATGTGGCTATCCTTGGTCCCAAGTCTCTGGGCAGAGTCTCTCTGGAGGGGTCCAGAGATAAGCCTGGAGTCTGGTGCTTCCTGAGTCCATTGGCCCCTTACAGTGGCAGGTGTTTCCTGACTGTACACGGACAATCCTAAGGGAAATAGTTTTGAGCACACTTGTGGCTCATTAGTCCATGCTTTGTCTTAGAGGATGTAGAGTTTCTCTTTTTCCTAAAAAATTAGCATATGTTGACTTTCAACACATTTTTTGGTTGTTGTTTTTGCTTTTCAGCATTTGCACAGAACTTTGCACTGGTTTCCATCAGTTGTGCTTTTGACTAGCTTGGTTCTGCATTCAGTCAATGTTGATGATTTTGCTGCAGATTAAAAACATAAGTATTTGGTTGAAAATTCTGTATTTTGGAGTTGGAATTCTCTGAACTATGATTGGATGGCTAAGTCTGTGTAGTTCCTGATACAGGATATACTTAGGGAATTAGAGTGTTTCGGGGTTTGGGTCAGGCCGAGGAACAACCTTAGGAATTCTGATGTGAGGATGAGTTGCTAGGGTGGCCATGTGAAATTACAGGGGCGTGGCCAGCATCATGACCTTGGAGAGAATTCAGGTTGCCTGAGTTCTTGTACTCATGTAATTTCTCTTGCTGGGAACTCACTCCCTTTTCTCCAATAATTTTAAAAATTCACAATTTTTCACAATTCTTCTTGAATCAACTCATTCATTCATTCACTCATATATTTATTAAATATGTCCCTTCAGTGTACAAATGTCTATTGGGCACCAAGTACCAAGCACTGGGCCAGGTGCTGTGATTCAAAACTAACAAGGCCTTGTCTCCATCCTTAAAAAGCTCAACACCTGGTGAATTCTTCCCACATAAGCTCACTCAGACTGGTGCCCATCATCCATCCAGTCATTTCTCAGTATTCATGTCATTGGCTTTGAGTCCAATTTGTTGTTTTCATTCCTAGGATATTCTCTGAAGTGGCCTGCCTCCCCTGAGTGACCAGACATTTTTATTAGCAATAATTATGCTTTCTTCCTTCTTTTTAAGTCTTCATAGGGCCTGATACTTTGTACAGAGTGGGGCCTGATACACATTGTTAATGACGGCCTCATACAAAACATTAACCTTCTTTCCAGGGTACATGAAAGATGTCAGTTGATTATTATTTTTACACATCATTTCTAGTATTGCTAATAGCGATTCGAGGGTTGTTGGAGGTGGGGAACACCTCCACCTCCAACCTCCAGACCTCCTTGTCTGGAGGTCAACAGACGTGGAAAGGGTCACCCCAGCACAACCTCTGCAGTCAGTCTGTTGGCTAAACTGGCCTCTATTGTCTTTTTATAGACCAGCTACCCTAAAGACACTGTCTTCTGAAAGTATCATGGTATGTTTGGCATTGCTTTTTAATGACAGGGGGATTAAATTAAGGCTTTATCTATATGATTATTTTTTCCTGTGTGTTGCAACTGGTCAAAAAGTACAGCATTAAGGAATTCCCCTAATGAAATGCACACACAGTAACTTTCCTTCAAGCTGTCAGTGAAGAATACAGTGTTACTCAAGTGGATTTCAGTGGCCTCTTCCTTTAGAAGGAGCCCATTGTTGGAACAAATTTATATAAATAATACACTGTTTGCTTTGCAGTGCTGATCATTTCTTCCTGTCTTTCAGTCTGTCAAATAACCAGGAAGCTTGTTGTTTCTTTGGACAAAGGTATTTGCAGAGGAGCAGATCAAACTCTTATTATTAATAATCTCATTATTGAGTCATCATCAATGCTTTTGTGCATTTCCTGCTACCAAATAGTACAGAATCTGAAAACTATGGAGGCACACAGGAACAAAGCAGCTTGTGAGCACAGTGGTGGGGAGGCGGGGTGGGGGAGGAGGGGGGAGGGGTAGGGGAGAGTATCTTTCTGCCTAGGGCACACTTGTGTTTGAGAGAATTTCTGCCTCATTCCTGCAGGACTGCAGCCCCTCTGGAAAGGGGTCTCCTAAAGGATTGGTCATAGAGGGCTCTAAAGGTAGTCATGACTACGGGCTGCCATTGTTAATGAGATTTTTTATTTTTTTGACAAGGGCACTGACATGTTCCTTGAAAAAAGGAGCAAGGAAAGCTCATTATACCCACAGACAGAGGTACAAGCAAATGAGAAGAGATTTTGCCCTTTGCTTTGGTGGGAAGCAGGAGGAAGAGGGAAACCACGATGGGCAGTAGAGGAAACTTTCCTCTCTCTATTCATAGTCATAGTGTTCAATCTCAAGATAATGGGTTCAGTTCACCAATTTCCACTCTCACACATGCCATCCGCTTTTACTGTCTTGGGCCAGACGTCTCAGTGGCTAGAGCATTCTGCCAAAGAGGCCGAAGCTGAATTGCTTCGGTAGAGAACAGTGAGCTTCACAGCTCACATCCTTTCCCAGGAGGTCCTGCCCAGGTGGAGCAAGCAGCCTTCGGTGGTTAGGTTCCCAAACAAAGCACAAGATATCTGGTTCAATTCAACTGTTAAGTAAACAGCCTATAATTATTTTAGTATAGGGATGTCCCACATATATTGTATGGGGCTTCCCTATACTAAAAAATGATTCGTTAATTTTTAGAAATTCAGTTGGACTGGATGTCCTGTATTTTTGTTTGCTAAATCTGACAACCCACTATAGAGCAGACTATGAGAGGTAGGGGCTTTGAAATACTCCTCCTAATTTTATAAATTAGGAATTTTGGACTAACATACATATACTACTATATATAAAACAGATAAAGAACAAGGACCTACTGTACAGCAGTAGGGAGCTCTATTCAATATCTTCTAATAATCTATAATGGAAAAGAATATACATATATACACACATATATATGTATACACATATATAAAAATTTGAACCACTCTGCTGTACAGCTGAAACTAACACAGCATTGTATCAACTATACTTCAAGAAAAAAGAAAAAAGAAAAAAAAATACTCTTCCTCTTCCCTAACAGATGGCCATGGATCCCCTGTCCCTGACCTCAGTCTTCACTGCACATTGCCTTAGAGCAGATAAGGTAAGGAGACCCTGTTGCTTCCAGAAAGCTTGTGGGAGAATGCTCCTGACCTTCCCGGGTCTGCTCTAACTGCCTCTTACCACATCCACATGAATGGGGGTATAGAGTTGGCCTGAGAAGGCACCCTGGGTGGCTGGTCAGGTGTGTTTCAATGAGGAGGAGGCAACGACAACAGACTGGATGGCGGGGGTGGTGTGGACCCAGAGTTGGGGGGACTGGTGTAGGTGAGGTGTCCAGCTCAGCGCTTGGGGTCTGGGGGCTGCGTGAGGCGCTGGACCAGGGTGTACCCCAGGGCACCTTGGGTGCACCAGACAAAGAGAGACTTGTCCTTTCTCCCTTTCCCTCTCTGTCTCTTTTCCTTCCCTCACTCTCTATTCACTCATTCGTATTTTTCCTGCCCCTCCCCTCCCCTGTATCTGAATAATGTACTAAGGGTTTAAGACCCTGCTTCTCACATGAGTACAGTGTTGGTTCTGAGAGTCTGTGCAGCCCGAGAGGTGCAAGAACCCTTCAGACCAGGTCTTCCGAACTGCTCCTGGCCTGGGGGTGGGGATAGTGAGGGGCTGGGACCTTCTTTCCCTGTTTCAAACCCAAACACCTTCCATATTGAGCTGGGCTTTAGGAAATTAAAAATAAAACCAAAGAAGCACACACAAAACATCTGACATTTGTATAGCACTTCAAAGCTTGTAAGCAACTTCTTATACAATATTTCATTTAATTCTAATGATTTAGGAATTGTTATAACACTAGGGGGCTCAGTGATTTGCCTAAGGCCACTCACTAAATGAGAGCGCTGGTTTTGAATATTCAGGCCAGCACCCTTTTTCCCCTGCAAGGGGGAAGGTAGAGGTCACAGAGGTGTGTGAAATGGTGGAGGGGTGTAAATGGGCCTGAAGACCACCCCTATTTCTCAGTTTCAGGAATACACCTTGAGCTCTTGAATGCCTACCAGCTCACAACAGGGTCTGGGATAAGGAGGTCAAGAGAGAACCTTCTGGAGAAAGAAACTGTTCAACCATGGGCCTCCTGAACTGGGTCTGGGGCAGCCTCCTGCTTGGGTTCTTTCTCCTCTGTCCAGCTCACAGGGCCGAGTGATTGATAGCACAGAGCCCTGACTGACGTCCCAGGGCAGACACATGGCTGGTGTCTCCTTCTGAGTGGGGCTGTTGAGAGACCTCTGTGTGGAAGCAGACACTGCAAGGGAGCGGTCAGAGACAGCCTGGGCAGTAGCCAGTGAAGAGGGAATCCCCTGGGGAGAGTCACAGTCTCTAGATGGAGTTCCCTAGCTTTCCCTGGAAAGCAGCATTCAGGACAACGAGGGGCAAGGGACAGATAGAGATGGCTTCTGGGCAAAAGATTGAGGTTTCCTTTTCCTTCCTGGGGTCCCCAAGCTCTTTTCATCCACAAAGACTACTTTCATCCCATCTGTTTCAAGGAAGCATCAAGTCGGAAACCAGATATCGGGCTTGCAAAAGTGCATTTGAGATAAGATTTGGTAGGAGACACCCAGATTCAAGGGCAGCTGGCAGAGTGGGGCTCAGGACCCGATGTGCAGGTGACGCAAGTTCCCAGCTGTCCTCACCTTCCTGGGTGGTCATGTGCTCTCTGGCAGCTTCCTCTTTCCCTGCACACTGGCCCGGGGGGGAAATCCCCACTGGGCACTATAAGAAGCCCTGGAGCTCCTGCAGCAGCTAGTGGCTCCAGCCTAGAGCACAAGATGAAGCCGGGCCTCCCTTGCCTGCTGGCCCTTCTGTGCCTCCTCCACTCAGATGCTGCGAAAGTCTGGGGGTTCACCACCTCCTCCACCCGCTCCTCCACCACCGCCTCCGCCTCCTTCCTCACCACTGACTTCCGCTCCACCTCCACCTCTGGCTCTGGCTGGTCCAGCTCTGGCTCCCAGTCCCAGGTGAGGATGCCCCAGAGTCTGATAGCTGCGTTCCTTCCCTTCCTCTGGCTTTTTGGGGGAACTGAATATAATTTCACAGATGGCTAGGCCTGAACACTTGAGCAGAGTTACAACTCCCTTTGTTAATTGTAGGTGCCCTGAAAATGAATTAAAACCGGGGTAAAATAATTAAATTGTTAGCAGGAGAGACAGCCTTTCGGTTCTCCGGCTGGGGGCTTTAGGGAAAGAATCGGAGCTTTCAAGAGGTTCTCAAACCTGGCTGCACTTTAGAATCGGGGCGGGGTGGAGGGGACTAAAAAAAATGAAGATGCCTGGGTTCTCTCCCAGATACCAGCTGTTAGGGGATGAGCCCTGCCACTAGAAGCTCCAGAAAAATGTGTCTAATTGATTTGCGGCTATCAGGGACCCACAGTGCTTTGGTTGGAGACCTGACAGTTTCTCTGAGCCGGTTTGTAAGGGAGATGGGTGACAGAAAGAAGAGGAGGAATCCCTGGTCTTTGGGAAAGTGCTGTTACACATGCATAGTTCCCTGGAGGAGTGTTAGCTCTTTTCAGTCTTTCTTATAAGGAATCTTAAGAGCCATTTCCAGCTCAAAATGACAATAGCAGTAGCAACAAACAAGACAAACAAACAAACGAATGAAAAACGAAGCATGCACTAGAAAGGGACTGGTCCAGCTAGCCCACATCTCTAGAACG
The DNA here is from genome assembly GCF_025265405.1 of Mesoplodon densirostris. Taxonomy (NCBI): domain Eukaryota; kingdom Metazoa; phylum Chordata; class Mammalia; order Artiodactyla; family Ziphiidae; genus Mesoplodon; species Mesoplodon densirostris. The sequence continues at coordinate 26,065,313 of NC_082677.1, forward strand.
TGCAGTGAGCCTTGTTCTTTAGGGGATGAGCCCTCTTTGGAACACCTTTGAAGAAAGGAAAAGAGGAACAGAGGGGTGAGAAGTTAGGGCACAGGAAACAGTTCCTCCCTCCATCAGCTTCAGGCTTCTCTGTAGGAGTTCTGCTCTGCAAAACCTAGGCTTTCCTTGCTAAGGTGTGATTTGGGGTGGGGGAGTCTTAACTCCCCCCCCCCCGAGGCTGTCCTCTTCACTTCTGTGATCTTTACTCACAGGTCAGGTCGCTATTTATAGGATCCTCTGAATGGGAGGGCCGACAGGAAAAGAGGAGGAAAAGACTTTTGTTTTCCTTTCACCATCAGAACCTCAAAGGCAATGAAAATTTGTCAATTATGAAATGAAATGGTTTGGATAGGGCTCAGAAATGGCAGTAACAATGTTTACTGAGTGCCTTATAAATGTCAGGACTACGTTAAGTGCATAATATATATTATCTTATTTAACCTCAGAGGTAAGTACAATTAATTGTCCCATTTTAGAGATGTGAAAACTGAGGCTTAGTGAGATGAAGTCATTGGCTTAAAGTCAATAAACTAGCCAGTGATACAGCTCAAACTTTGTTGTTCATGCTTTTCACCATCTCTCTCCATGCAGCCGTCTATATTTTCAGGGAGTATAGATTTAAAGTGCTTATTTTGAAGAAGAGAATGGTTTGGGAATCATGAACATGCACCAAGATTCTTTGTAGCCAGAAATCAGACATATCATTTTATTCCATGACACTAAATGACTTCTGGGGACAATGAGAACTTGTTAGCATTTTTAAAAAAAAATTAAAATGAAAATTAATAGTATATTTTGAGGTTTTATCACCAATCAGAAACCAGCTTTTAGGTAAGGTGATCAATTAAAATAATAGAAAAGAAAATATAGGTCAAGAAACAGAGAAACCCAAAGTGTCTGTTGTTTGGTAAGAAGATAAATATTTAAAAGTAGATAAGGAATGGTAGTTAAATTATACTTAGGGTTTTTAATTTCCTTCCTGGTTTACTTATCTCCCTCTGGTGAGTTAGTATCACGACTCCAACTTCTTTTTATAGCAGGCTAGGTGTCACTTCCACTATAAACCCAGTTTTCTAGGGCTGCTTGATGAGCTCTTTGGAAAGTGGCGGAAAACCCCTTTATAACTGTCATTGAGCAAGTTCCAAACATATCATTTTCTGTACTTTGAAAATGTTGAGTGCCATTATTTTATGCCTTGAATCTTTACAGGCACTTAGACTTGGCTGCTAATTAGAACCAATTGCAACCTGAGATCACAAATGTGAGTCGCACCTTCGCTGGAGTGCTCAGAGCACTCCGCCAGCCTCAGGTGTCGCCCTCCAAAGAGGGGAGCTGCTATCGCGGTCCTCAACTCACAGGCAAGAAAAGGCTCGGTGCTTCACCTCACCCAGCAACTGGCAGAGTCAGAACCTCGAGTCACATGCTTTTGTCATCAGGCTAAAGGGCTTGTTGAGGAAAAAGACACTAAGGTTTTCATAATGAAAAGGGGCCTGACTCACTGGGCCAGAAGTGGGTCTTATTTGTCTCCTTATTTGTCTCTTATTTGTCCGGCTCCAGACCAGAGCCTGGCAAGATGTAGACACCAGTAAATGTGAATTGAACACAGGCCGAGTGAGAACTGATCAGTGTAAGGTGTCTGTGGGGTCCACAGGGGGATCACATACCCTTCCAAAGGCCAAGGGGACAAGTGTTTCTTTTGGTCTCCCATCTCCCATGTTACACTCACATAGAGATTAAGCATTTGCCACAGAAAGAGACCTATCACTATTAGTGTCATGGTCTTGGAGTGCGAGGAACAGAAATATCTCTAATGGGAAACACTGATCAAACTTATGGACCATTTGGACGTCAGTTGAGCACGCTGGACTGATGATAAGCAGGATGGAAGGTGGGAAGTCCACTGTGCTAGGACAGAGGTGTGCAATACAAGACAGTGGAATGGCTATCAGCAGGTCTCCTAATTATTTGCCTGCCTTTCAGGTGAACTTCAGGATGAAAAAGTTGCAAGCTAGTAGTTTCTAGTTGATTGTCTAGAGACTGTTTGATGATCTCTACTGTTTATGGAGTTGACAGAGCTTTTTAAGGAACTCTCAGAATGGTCCAACCCTGTCTTGTGCAGCTAATTGACCTCCCCTTGTCAAAATGCGATGCAAGACCATTTTTTTTTTTGGTAGACAGTTATTATAATAAGCTATTTCTTCAAAAGTCCATGATGGCATGGACAGGTCCTCCTGCAAAAGCCTTGGCACACTTGAGCTAGAGTCTTTCTACCTTCCGTGGGAGTGATAAAGCTGGTTCCCAGGGAAGCTGCTCTCTGACAGGCTCCTGGTGTGGCTTGTCTAGTCTTTATTTGTCCCTGGCAAAGACCCTTCCCTTACCCTCCTCCCACCCACAGTGTTCAGCATAAACCTGCTTGTCCCTCCTCCTTACTCCCCAGTTTTGCAGGTGTGGGGTGTGATTGGCAAAGAAAGTTGAGGCCAATGTCAAGAATTAACGTGGCATGGAGAGTTTTGGGTACAAATATATGTGTGTGTGTGTGTGTGTGTGTGTATTTGTTCATCTTATAGAAGATTAGATTAAAATAACAAGCAATTTGCCTGCAAAAGCCCGAATTAATTGGTTCAGAGGTCACTGATGGACTAGATCTTGATTATAGAAGCATCCACGTCCAGCTTGTTCAGGAATCAGGGAAGGTGGTAGACATTAAATCACAGAGCACACAACCTCAGCTACAGCCAGCCGACCTCTGAAATATTGAGAAGTGTAGCCTGCATTTCTTCAAACTCTGAAAACCATCGCTCTCCCCTTGGTAGTTTCAGAAAGAGACCCTTCGGGCTGATGTTCCACAGGTGAGTTTTGGGCTGGCTGTCAGAGAAGATCATTGAAAGGCACAGTCAGTCGGCTGCCAGGAGTTACTCTGTAAGGCAATTGTAGTAATAAAAAAATGTTAATTGTGCCAGGATCCCCTTGGGGAAGTTCAAAGGGGACAAAAGAAAAACAGGATCTTTCAAACCTGTCATTTTAAAATATGCAGTGGCACCAAAGTGTGAGCCTGAATATATTAAAGGAACATCAAATATTTTAAAATGACTTTTCTGCAAGTGATAAGCTGGAAAACTTAAAAAGAATTTGCACAAAATCTTCATACTCATACATTGCTCAGTTTTTAACAAATGGCTGGTTTGTTGCCATTTTGAAGGATGTTAATTATACACTTTCCCAGGTGACGAGAGGATTTGAATTTGCATTGCATAGCTTCATTGTAATCCACATCCTTGATGTTTTCCTCACTTTCCTGAAAGGCATTGGGTTGGAGCTGGGGTAGAAGTGTGGAAAAGTAAATGAGGGCATAGAAGGAAAAGAAGAGTGACATTTACTGATCACTTATCATGTGCCAGGGACTTGGTTTACATTACTTTGTTCCTCTTGGGAACAACCCTGTGAAGCAGGTTATCTCTATTTGACAGGAAACAGAGACTTAAAGAGAATTCAGGTCCAGTAAGTGGTAGAATTGCCAACTTAGGACTCTCATTACGTCTTCTTCCTTTTTTAAAATAAATAAATAAATAAATAAATTTATTTATTTATTTATTTATTTATATTTTGGGGCTCTGTTGGGTCTTCGTTGCTGCGCGCAGGCTTTCTCTAGTTGTGGCGAGCGGGGACTACTCTTCGTGGCGGTGCGTGGGCTTCTCATTGCGGTGGCTTCTCTTGTTGCGGAGCACGGGCTCTAGGCATGTGGGCTTCAGTAGTTGTGGCGTGTGGGCTCAGTAGTGTGGCTCGCAGGCTCCAGAGCACAGGCTTAGTAGTTGTGGCACACGGGCTTATTTGCTCTGCGGCATGTGGGAGCTTCCTGGACCAGGGCTCGAACCCTTGTCCCCTGCATTGGCACGCAGATTCTTAACCACTGCACCACCAGGGAAGTCCTCTCATCACTTCTTTATTTCTTTTTCCTTACATGGGGACAGTAGTAGTTTCCTTAAAGACTCTTCCAGAAAGGAGAATGATATGGTTTGCTTAACAGGTGGAGAGGTGACTGAACACTGAGCTACACTTGGGAGACATGGCAGCAGCTTTGGGGTGTTTCTATGATTCTATTCATTTATGTATTGAACTCCACTCGCTTGCCTCTGAGCACTCTTTTGACAAGCCAGTTTCTGTCACTCCCCTTGCCAAAGGCTCATTTTCTGGCTTATTACTGATGTTGAACTTATTTTTATTTACAGTCATTTTCCAATTTCACCGGCTCCACGGATGACCATGGGACCTGCCAGTGCTCTGTTATCCTTCCAGACACCACCTTTCCTGTGGAGAGAGTAGAACGCTTGGAAATCATAGCTCAAACTATTACTGAGAAGTTCGAGAAAGAGCTTTCTAAAGTAAGTATGTTATTCTTTTTTCCTCTTCCAACAATATCTTGTTAAGAACAAACAAAGTACTTTTTATTCAGGACTTTATAAGCAGCCTTTCTTCACTGTATCAAAGAGCACATTTGCATCTAATGGAAGCTTTAGCATTTATTTCACAGTAACCTATGGAGTTCTTTATAGCAGGAAGAGTGAGAACACAGGAAGAAGATGGGATGGAGATGAATCACGCCACAGGATAAACTCGCTTCAATATCATGGTGTGTGTGCAGCTGGAAAGAAGCCTGAGCTCTCCCTGTAAATTTCAACTCTGAAATCTGTATTTGGTTTTGTGGTTTCTTCCTTTTGGTCTTCTTCTTGGTCATTCCTCCAGCTTTGCCTTCTTTTCTTTCCTCTCCTCTGTCCTCTTTATGTTCTATCTTCCTGCCCTGGCATTTTTTTTCAGCCTATTCTATTCCATTCCTCCTTTCCTTCATTTCTATTTCTCCTCTTGCCTCAGTCCTTTCTTTCCCTTTTCCTTCTTATTTTGTTTTTGTTTTTTACTTTTTTTGGTCTTCCCTTGCTTTTGGTCTTTCCCCTTCCTTCTCCTCCTCCCCTCCCACAAATCTCCCTCTCATCTTCCTTCCTTACTCCCTCTTTTCCTCTCTCTTCCTCCTATTTTCTCTTCTCAATTCACTCTCTTTCTTCTCTCCCTCTCTCTCTTTCTTGGGGTTAGCCTCTATTGTCTCAGCAGGGACATTACATCAGATGCATCCAGCATTAGCCCCAAACTGAAGGCTTCCCTGGGAATTTGAAGTGAGACTAGTAGGTGGCTCAGCCTTGATAAAAACCTCCACTGGACCCCCTGATTACTGCTTTCTCCAGCCAGAGGAAGTCATCTCACGGGGTTAGCCCTTCTCTGAGCTGGCTGGAGCAATGAACTTGGCATTCCAGTTTTGACCCCTTTAACCTTTTCAGCCAAGTTAAAAATCAACCAAAAGAGCTTCCATCTTCTGTACAGGTGAAGTCCAAGCTAGGCTATCATCACATTATGCATTATTTAATACCATTCCATTAATTTACAAGGAGCTCTGGCTTCCCTGCAAGATTCAAAATAAGTTTTCCCAAGAAATTTCAGCTCAGCTACCTCAACATCGAGCCTAGCTCTCTTTTAAGACAAAAGTTCTGATGAGGCTAAACCCCTGCTTTCAACCTGAATTGGTAGATAAATATTCTAAGTTTAAATGAGTGTCCAGGAAAATGTGTTTGATGACTCCAGGAACCTAGCTTCTTAAGAAATAAAATGTCCTTGAATTAATCAGCAGAAAAGGCACAGAACTAAATTATAAATTCCAGTCATTAATATTCATAGTCTTATTCCAGTATAATCAAGTACAGATAAGAAGTTATGCATAAAAACATAACAAGTGGAGGAAAATCCTACGTAAAGATCTTTTCAGTTAGAGTCACTTGCTTTGAAATAGTGGAAGCTACTGATTTGCATGTCTTCTTGTCTGGCAGGGATGTGAAAGGCAGTTTGAAACCCCAGGCTGCTCCAGGGAGAGGTTTGTGAGTCTGGGACATTTAATTCCAATCCTGTAAGAGGGGCAGGTGGTATCTGCCTTGCTAATAATTGTCAGGGAAGAAGTATGGAGTAGGTGGAAAAACTTTCAGTTCTGAAAGTGTCAGTAGCTGGTTCTAAAAATAATTCATGATTGAGGCCTAAGAAAGGAATTGACCTGCCCACTGAGATTTGCATAATGGATTCGGGGTGTGACAGGTGAGGGTAACAACAATAACAGTAATAGCTTCCCTTTGTGCTTTTCTAAACGCGCTTCCGGTTCTACTCTCAAGCAACCCTTTAAGGCACATAAACCAGTGTTCTTTTCCCCATTGTAGGGATGGAAAAACTGAGCTTCATAAGGGTAAAGAGACATAAATGTAAAGGTCTTTTGACTGGTTAAGCCAGGTCAGGAATCTGGGTCTTCAGAATCATTCTCTTTCAATCATTATCTTTCCTCTCTGCCATGCGGTTATCATCCTCTAAGAAGAGATGCACCAGGTCAGTAATGCCTTCCATCCAAAATTATCTCTTCAGCTGAGGGCTTTTGAGTTTCCAGATGAATTATTATAGCTGCCCCTAGGTTGCCTTGGAAATCACCATTTATCTGGAGACCTGGGGGAACGCCTGTTTGGGCAGGCCAGTAGAAAAGGATTTGGACTGTCTTACATTGATTCATTATGTGTCAGGACACAGAGAGGACAGGGACAGCCTCTGCATAAGATGCTGAAAACATTTTATACTTTTCTGTTGTTATGAGATGTCCCTGTGTGACTGTACTTAGAAAGGAGACAACACAGAAGGCGGCTCAGATTTTTTTTTTCTCTAGAGGGTTATGGTCTTTGGGGCAAATTATTTAGTATGACACGTTTGCTAATAGTTCCTCATGCATGAGAGGGTTGAGGCAGCCTGGGAGATATTTAGGCAACCCATAAACAAACAACATCTATTGAGCGACTTTTTGTGCAGTGAAATATAATAAATTAAAGGGTCAGATTGAAAAAAAGCTGAAATCACTGTCTAATAATTGCTGTAATTTATAGGGCATCCATTACACCAGGCACTTAATATACATTATCTCTAGAGTTTACAATCATCTTGTGAGCTTGATACCATTACCCCCGGTTTATAGGAGGAAATGAAGGCTTAGAGAAATTAAGTGATTTGTCCACGAAGTACTGAAGCCAGATTTGAGCTTAGGTGGATCTAGCTGCAAAGTGCTTCATATGTCTTGATGGCCAATTCAAGCTCAATTAATCTTGTTAAAAAAATATATTAAAATGAGAGTATGTGGCAAAGTACCTTTATTTATTTCAATTAATCTAGCTATGGTGACAATCACAGGTTTTGAGGAACTGGCAGAAACACAAGCCAACTAATTCTTTAGCTTAATAGCCAGCTGGGCTGCATCCTCAACTATTAAAAGACCACATTGACTGTATACAGCAACAACCCCCCAAAGAGACTTTGATGCTTAGAACCCATCAATGACATTATACATGCATAACAAACAGAAGAATGGGAGCTCTGAATGAAGGGCTGAGGGTTTGAGGGCAAGTGTAGATGAGTTGTCTAAAGCTCAAACTTGTAGTGATGGGGGGCTTTACATTAAAAATGTTGACACAGGGAAGTGTCCCTGTAGGGCTGGATGCATATTCTTGCTACACATCCGCAGGTAAACTGGGCGCCTCTGCTGAGGCTGCACCTCCCAGGGAGAGTTGGGATGTTTCCAGAATTGTCCATTCCATCTCAATACTAGAGATCCATACACGTGAAGACTTTAGACTCACAATCTATTTAAATTAGTAACATTCACACCACGACGTCTTTCTGGCCCATTCTCAAATTCTCTTCTGCCTTCTGTAACTCCATGGACGATTCCAATTTTCCTGAACATCCCGGAGCTATTCTTGACATTCCAGTCAAGTCCAGTTCTTGAAGGAACCTCAAGATTTTCCCCAAACAGATCTGTAGAGACCCTTTACTTTGGGGCAGAACCAGAGGAGGCTCACCATACATTCTCTGAGGTTTGCAGTGAGAATCTGGGAGAGCCACATTTTTTTTTTTTTTTTGCGGTATGCGGGCCTCTCACTGTTGTGGCCTCCCCCGATGCGGAGCACAGGCTCCGGACGCGCAGGCTCCGGACGCGCAGGCTCAGCGGCCATGGCCCACGGGCCCAGCCGCTCCGCGGCATATGGGATCCTCCCAGACCGGGGCACGAACCCGTATCCCCTGCATCGGCAGGCGGACTCTCAACCACTTGCGCCACCAGGGAGGCCCAGAGCCACATTTTATTTAGCAGAAATGACAGTCGAACCACTCATTTTTTATAGAACAACAGCTGTGATATGCCACCAAAATGTTCCAGGAAAGCTGAGGGTGTTTCATTTGTTCCAAGAACTGGCAAGGCCAAATGCCAAGAATATTCATTTCACAAACTTCCATTTCTGCCATGGGTTGGCACTTCATTATTATTATTATTATTTTTCTCACAGCCAATGTTTTATGCCTGATTTTTGGAGAAATTGAAACCTGGCTACCTTATATATGTGTTTGTACTTTTGAGTGGGACTTGCTAGGTATATATATATATATATATATATATATATATATATATATATATATATATATATATATATATTTTTTTTTAACCTCCTTATCCACCAAAATGTCACCAGCCTTATAAGCCTCATCTGTTGACAATGAGAATCAGTTGCCGAAGGAGATACACGAGCAGTGCCAAGGGCTGCGTTTTCAACTTTCATTAAAATCCTCTTTGCCTGAAACCCTAGCCCTTTAAATTCGTGGCCTATGTGTCTAATTTGCACAGTGGGGTTAAGTGGAAGGGCTAAAAGGACAGAAGTTAGGGCTGCTTTTGGTATTAGAAAGATTAGAGGCTGACATCTGGCTCTGAATTCATCCAGGCCCTGTGGATCAGCTTCTTGACATTAGTGAAGTTTGGGGGAAAAGTATTACTTCTCTTCAAATTTTTAAAAAGAATATAAAACCAGCAACTTTTAATGAGCAGGTCCTTAAAAAAGCCATGGCATTTCTTTTAGAGATCAGATACAGAAAGAACAACCAACTGTGTTTATTGAAATATCCATTTGGAGATTCCAATTATACATTAACCACCATGGGAATTTTTGGAAGTATTTTAACTTAATGATCAGACATTCAAAAATATGCAACAAATGTGTAATTTAAAGGTCTGATTGCAATAATCAGTTCTTGGAATAAACTTGGAATAAATATGTGGGTGCACTTAATGAAATGTGCACTTTACAGTTGCACATACCCTCACATATTGTGGAGTAAGTTGGATCTTTTATTTTAATTGAAGTATAGTTGATTTACAATGTTGTGTTAGTTTCAGGTGTACAGCAAAGTGATTCAGTTATACACATATATATCTATGTATTTTTTTAAGATTCTTTTCCCTTATAGGTTATTTCAAAATACTGAGTATAGTTCCCTGTGCTATACAGTATGTTCTTGTTAGTTACTAAATAGACATTTCACCAGAGAAGACATCAGATGGCCAAAAAGCACATGAAAAGATGCTCAACATTGCTAATTATTAGTGAAATGCAAATCAAAGCTACAATACCTCACACCGGTCAGAATGACCATCATTAAAAAGTCTACAAATACTAAATGCTAGAGAGGGTGTGGAGAAAAGGGAACCCTCTTGCACTGTTGGTGGGAATGTAAATTGGTACAGACACTATGGAGAACAGTATGTAGGTTTCTTTAAAAACTAAAAGTAAAGCTACCATATGATCCAGCAATCCCACACCTAGGCATATATCTGGAGAAAACCATAATTTGTAAGTTGAGTCTTTATGTCACTCTGTAGAAGGCAGAGGGGCTCAAAACTCATTGCATTTGGTGATCAACGAAGGAATTCTTCTCAGAGCATTTCTCCCTCTTCTAGAAAATACTTAGATTTAGCGCGTTGTTTCTAAATGGAGGGAAGAGGGTGGTGGTGGTGATTTTGCCCCTGGGGGATATTTAGCAATGTCTGGGGCATTCTTGGTTGTCACAGCTGGGGGGTGGGTAGGTGCTATTGGCATCTAGAGGCCAGGGATGCTGCTAAACATCCTATAATACACAAAAAAAGCCCCCCACAAGAAAGAACAATCTATTCCCAAATGTTAATAGTGCTGAGGTTGGGAAACCCTGATTTAGAGCATGTGTACTAAGCAGAGGAGGGCGGGCAAAAGACTGATTCAAACGAGTTTAGTTTGGGGTGCTAGTATCTTCAAACATTAAAATGGAGATTAAAATGTACTTGTGAATGATGACTCTGAAGCACAATTATTTTTAGTCTAGGCAAGTGCAAAATCCACCCTCTCCCCAACTGTAAGAATAAATTCTTTGTATTTGGATAGATTTTAAAAAATATTTAGGTAAATATATTTTTGATCCATTTTTTTACTTAAAAAAGATTGAAGGCAATCAAATAGTCCCCGAGGACTTGGTTAGTGGAGGAAAGCTGTATGACATCACTCTGAAAACTGACTTGAGCTGTTTGATTCCCTTCTAGGTGAAGGAGTATGAGCAATTAATCAGCGTGTATGAAAAGAAACTCTCAAACCTAACCATCCGAATAGAGATCATGGAAAAAGATACCTTTCCTTACAATGAACTGGACTTTGAGCTGGTCAAGTTAGAAGTGAAGGAGATGGAGAAACTGATCAAAGAGCTGAAGGTCGGTTTTGTTGGAAGCTCAGTGATTCTTGACCAGCTGGAAGTGGAGGTAAGGAATGAAATCACTTCTTGTGCATTAATAATGTCTCTTCACTGAGCAAGTGCCAGGAAGAGGATCGGAGTCCCTCTTCTGACGTCTAATGCTGTACTCTCTCATGACCGCCTGGCAAGGCCCATGTTCTGTTTTGGATGGCCGCCTGGCTTTGAACAGTAAATTACACACGTTGGGAACATGCTGATTGAGAAGTAGGTGTTGTCTAATGGTCAGAGTCCTGCCCCAGAACCAAATGGCCTTTCAGTGTCTCTAGAAAGGAGATGACATAAGTGTGAACAACTCCATGGCCAAGCTAGATCAAGGAGTCTTCTCTGTTCTGGATTTATCCTCATGGGACTAGAAGACCACAATTTTGGATTTGCTAGGTCTGTTTCTCCTTTTGAATGATCACACAGTCCTGATCCCTCTTGGAATGCTTCTCCACATACTCCGCAAGCCTTTTTACAGGAGTTTCTTGTGAGGATGTTTTTGTGAAGCCTTTTAAGCTCTGTGGATAAAGACTATCCCATTGATGTTATGCTTGGGTAATTTATTTATTTATTTTTTTTAACATCTTTATTGGAGTGTAATTCCTTTACAATGGTGTGTTACTTTCTGCCTTATAACAAAGTGAATCAGCTATACATATACATATATCCCCATATCTCCTCCCTCTTGTGTCTCCCTCCCACCCTCCCTATCCCACCCCTCTAGGTGGTCACAAAGCACCGAGCCGATCTCCCTGTGCTATACGTCTGCTTCCCACTAACTATCTAAATTACATTTGGTAGTGTATATATGTCCATGACACTCTCTCACTTCGTCCCAGCTTACCCTTCTCCCTCCCCGTGTCCTCAAGTCCATTCTCTATGGCTGTGTCTTTATTCCTGTCTGGCCCCTAGGTTCTTAAGAACCTTTTTTTTTTTTTTTTTTTTTTAAGATTCCATATATATGTGTTAGCATACAGTATTTGTTTTTCTCTTTCTGACTTACTTCACTCTGTATGACAGACTCTAGGTCCATCCACCTCACTACAAGTAACTCAATTTCATTTCTTTTTATGGCTGAGTAATATTCCATTGTATATATGTGCCACATCTTCTTTATCCATTCATCTGTCAATGGACATTAGGTAGCTTCCATGTCCTGGCTATTGTAAATAGAGCTGCAATGAACATTGTGGTACATGACTCTTTTTTGAGTTATTGTTTTCTCAGGGTATATCCCCAGTAGTGGGATTGCTGGGTTGTACGGTAGTTCTATTTTTAGCTTTTAAGGAACCTCCATACTGTTCTCCATAGTGGCTGTATCCATTTACATTCCCACCAACAGTGCAAGAGGGTTCCCTTTTCTCCACACCCTCTCCAGCATTTATTGTTTGTTGATTTTTTGCTTGGGTAATTTATATCAACGAGAATTTACTGGTGCAGTCATGACATGGGCAATCATTGAGAATTCCAGTTCTGTATTTTAGAATTTAGGTTTTCTCTGGCCCTCACCATTCATTAGAAACTTAATTATAGTACGACATGAGTAAACACGAGTTTATAGGGGAAGGTTATTAGAGATGAACTTTAATGGACACTTGTGGATACTTAGACGGAGCCTGTTCTCTGTTATTAAAGCTGTTAAAATCTTTGCCATTTTCTTCTTGTCACACACATCGGCCTGCAATCTGACAGGCATTCACGCTAAACCATGAAATGTATTCGTCCAAATGAAACCAGTCAGAAGAATCTCAAGTGTATTCTCTGGCAATATTTCCCTAAGTGACATATTCAGCCCTGGAATGTTTATGAAGGAAACTGCGCAATAATATGAAGTCACTCTGAATTTTGATTTCCTTAGATAAGGAATATGACTCTCTTGGTGGAGAAGCTTGAGACGCTAGACAAAAACAATGTCCTTGCCATTCGCCGACAAATCCAGGCTCTGAAGGAAAAACTCAAGGAATGTGAGGACTCTAAAGTCGAAAAACTTCCTCCCCTACCCCCTCTCCCTGCACCAGGTAAGGGGGTCCCATTTTTACCAGGCCCCGTTAGGAGCTAAGGGTTGGGTGGGGAAGGGCTCTGGGATTGTGGAGGTGAAGGAAGGATGGGACTTTTGCGGCTCTGAGTTTACTCTTCCCTGCTTTTAAATCTCACCTACCAGAGCTCTACATACTGTCATGTCCTGGGGCGCACAGAGGAAAAGCACAGACATGAGTTGATTTAAAACAAAATTAAACAAGTTACGCATAACCTCTTTGCATTTACTAACAGAAGAAATGTCTCTACAGTGATTGTCTGGTTATCAGGGGTGGGGTGAAAGCCTCTGCAATCTGTGTGGCTTCCCCTCCAGGCTGTCCTGTGGATTGTAAGGGCTGATTGGCTCATTTATGTGATGAGCTGGGTTACGCCTTGAATCCTCCATCTCTCTTTCCTTCCTTCCCTCCTTCCGTCCACCTCTTTATTTCTCCTTCCTGCTTTCCTTAAATGCACATGCTGTGGAGTGCATCCCAGGATTCCGTGAGGATTTAACGGATGGCTCCACATGTCCAGTACGTGAGGGTGTGTCCTGCTGTCCCTCCTGGACTGTGAGTTCTTTTTTTTTTTTTTTTCTTTTTCTTTTCTTTTTGCGGTATGCGGGCCTCTCACTGTTGTGGTCTCTCCCGTTGCGGAGCACAGGCTCCGGATGCGCAGGCCCAGCGGCCATGGCTCACGGGCCCAGCCGCTCCGCGGCATATGGGATCCTCCCAGACCGGGGCACGAACCCGTATCCCCTGCATCGGCAGGTGGACTCTTAACCACTGCGCCACCAGGGAGGCCCTGGACTGTGAGTTCTTGCAGGGCAAAAGTGGCGTGTCTCTCTCTAAGGAATCATCCTTGGAGGGGGTTAAGTGTAGCATAGAGGTGGGTGCCCATAAATACCTCCTTGAATGGGCCGGTGGAGTGTAGGGGTCATGGGCATGGCATTGTGATCCCAAAGGCCTGAACTTTCCAACTATGTAGCCACAGCAGAAAGGTTCTTAATCTCCTCCTTGGTAAAACGGGAGAACAGTAATACCTACCTTGCAGCGTTGCTGTGAGGATTCATAAAACAAGTTGGGAAACTCAGAGCTCTGTGATCGGCACTTATACACTGGCGATTGTATTTGTTGTTAATGAGGATAATTGAAGTGAACACCTGGCTGCAGACAAAAGCAGTGCTAGATCCGTGTGCGTTCCGGCACATCCCTCCAGGAGAACTAAAGCTGCAGGGTCCAGCCCTGGAGACAAGGTCATAGGGAAGCTGTCTTTGCACATCCTGAGCATCTCAGCCTGAATGGGGACAGTATCTGTTCATCAAATCATACAGCTCTTGTTATTTTCATTCATTCCTATTGTCACAACCTGCTTCCTTTTGGGCCGTGCGTTTCTGGATCCTTGTCAGTGTCGCTGGTTTCTTTAAGGCTTTAATTAAATATTGCCACAGTTATAAGACTCTTGGTGTTGTTCAGAGCCCTACCTTCCCTCCTCCTGCAGTTGGGAATCTGTCACAGTATGACATGCAGAGGAGGTTTGGGACAAAGGCCATGCTCTGTCCTCTGTAACAAACCTGGCTAAATGTGGTCTGGGATCAAAGGTGACAATGTTGTCATTGGAAATGAGACCTCATTCTGCGGGGCCATGGAGGGCTCCCTGAGGACAGGAGTCAAGCAGCGACCACTCCGGATACTACCTGAGCAAGTCTTTCTTTCCTTTCTCTATCCCTCCCGTCCTTTTTTCTTTCTCTCTCTTTTGAAACCTCAGCACATTGTCCTCATGAAATAGCTTTTTCTGCCACAGTTTTCTATGCGTCCCTTGGAATGAGGACATTTTAGAGCAGGAAAGAACATTCAGGGCTGTCATGTCTCAGAGGAGGGGACTTAGTGGTGAGGATGCTGCTTTTCCTGAGGCCACACAGGCAGCTGGTGACAGGGCTGAGGCCGAAGTGCAAGGCCCCTTGCTCCCTGTCATCTCAGGACCTCGAGGGTTAGGCGTCAGTAACTCAAGGCCGGTGGTGGGGGAGAAAGTACACGGCTTAGTATCTAAGGAAGAAAACAGTGAGTCTGTTTTCTTATTTTTGTTAGCTTTTTTTTTTTTCCTAGAACTTTCCCCCACATCCTCACACTTAGACTTTTGTGAACCAGCCCAGCCCAGCTGTGTTGTTTAAACAAATTGGATGCAGATTTCCTCTCACTTTCCCACAACCTTGGCTGTAGCTGGATCCCTGCCAAGCCACTTGGCCCTCCTCCAGCTCTGTTCCTATTATATTTATGATGTTTATATTAAACTGACTTTTTGTCCTGTTTTGAAATCAATTTCTTTCACTTGCTCTCTTTCTGTTTGGATTGGTTGATAATGCAGAATTGGAAAATCCCCAGGCACCACAAAGTTGTGAGCCTGTGGAGACTTTAATTAAAGTTACTCACTATTATGGGACTTTAAAATCTGGCCTGTCTGCTTTTTTTCACTGCAGAGTTGCGTGGAACAAAAAACACTCTATGCAAGTTTCAGCTATAAAGTAATTCTGTGCTCTCTTGGGCCCTCTGGGCAGCTGCAGTTCACTACCCCAGCGGTCAGCTTGATCTGAGAGCCAGTACATAGCATTAGGGTTCGATAAAACGTGCTTTATAGATGGCTTATGCTGCAAATGGCATCCTTTTCTGCTTCATTTCATAGAACTTTCTAATCTAAAATAACTGGCCTTGTGCTCATTAACTGTTTTTCCTGAAAACAACTGACTTCAGTTTCTCTCTGTTCTCCCCTTGAATCTAAAGGACTGCAGATAGGAAAAATGGGATGTGAATGTCCAGGGGTCACCACTGTTGTGCTCACAGATGCAAGGATCTGTGCTGGCACATAATAGGTGCACAGTAAATGGTCCACGAAAGATGTAGGGTGACCGGCCAAAATTCCATGCCTAGAGAGGAGCAGAGTGTTAGGTAACATATATCCATTTTGTCAATTTCATCTTAATCATTTTATGATTATAACCATTTTAATTGTATTATCGTCTTTGCTCAGACAAAGTTCACTTGCCCAGGTGAGAGAGGGCATTGATGGATCCAAGATTAAGTTTCCTCTGCTGGTATATAATTTTTAGCTTTAAAAAAAAGTGCTACTAGCCATGAGACTTTAAAAAAGCCAAGTTAGAGTATTTTAAAATCTCACCATGTGGCCTCCCAGGATATTTTCAGAATACCATGGCAATATCTAATAAATTGCATGACAAAGAAGAGATTGCCAACCAAGGCTATCGGGTGTAGAATGTTTCCTGCATTATGTTCAGTGGAGTGAATACCAGGCTCTTGGAAACTTTCAGTTATGTACCAGGGTAAAGAGTTAGTGTTTTATAAATAAGGGTAAGGTGAGTTTGGGGGATTTAATCAGTTTTTATTTCCACAAACATAATTTGGTGTCACTGGGTGGCTGGTCCTGTTCTGGGCACTCAGGTTATCAGGGTAGGTACAGAAACCTCCAGAAACCACTGTCTTGGAGGGGAAACAGTCCTGTAAACCTTCAGTTGAAACATGGATGTGATTGTAATGCTGACTGTTATCATTTATTGAGTCAAATGTATATGTCTTCTGTCTACTCTTCCTCACAATTCTGCAGAGTAGGTATTATTATTTTCCCTTTAACGTAGGAAACTGAGGCTCAGAAGGTTAGGTAACTTGCTCAAGGATATGCAGCTCATAAGTGCTGGAGTCAGGATTTGAATTGGAATCTGGCAATGTTTTCACTGTACCAGCATGCCCTCCACAGATTCTCTAATGGAGAGAGAGGTGCACCTGTGATTCCTAGAGTGACAAGAAAGTTGCAATAATTCACCAACCTGATTAACACCAAATTAGCTTGGCTTTTTTGCTTGTGGAGTAGCTGAAAGGGTACCTTCGTTCTCATTTCTGTGGTGTGTTCTCTTCCATCAGGAAATGCAAAAGGATTCGTTGGTTTTTCATAATTCTCAGGTCAGGGTTGGGCAGTGGGTTGTTGTTCCAGTGATAGGATAAAGTTGGCATAGAGAAAGAAAGGCATGGAGTATCTCTAAGACCTTGAAATGCAGGCTGGGAAGGGGTACAGATTAGAAAGGGCAGGGAGAAGCTCGGTGTAAAAGGGGTGGGCGGATGGGGTGCTTGATGCTTGATCTAGATGAGCAGTGGGCACTGGGCTGGTTGTCAGTTTCACTCATATTTCTAAGACGGTTTGTCGCCAGGAGTCGAGGAAACCCGCCATAGCCTTGTCAGCAGCTTGTCACTGCTGTAGCCACATCTGTAGCATGGACAAGAATACTTAGTTTTCTTCTTATTTCCACTTCCTTTGATGAGAGCCAGGGCTCTAAAAATGGTCTAAAGGAGACAGAGGATAAAGAGAGGATAACAAAAAGGACAGGAGATGTTTAGAGTTGCTGTGGGGTGAGGAAAAGAGATTTAAATGACATACAGTTTTAATATTTATACCAGGTACAATTTTAATCACCTGGTCAACTTGTGAAATGATGAGACATTAGTAATAGTAGTAGTAGTAGTGATTTTTAAGAGAAGTTTATTTTGGTTCCTTCATATCTAAGGATTTCCACATCTAGGACAGAATAGTTTATTTTCTTTAATCCCACGATAAAATGCTTGAATGTGTTATAGGCATCGTAAGTTTTCCTTAAATAATTTGTTGCTGTTGGTTTGGAATCTTTCCTTTCAAGGAGGGCAAGATTCAATTAAGCAAATAATGCCTAAGTCTTCTAACCTGCAAGGAAAAAGTGACTTTCTTTTATTTCCTCAGAGTGAAATGTAGTTGAATAAATAAGTTCTCGGGAAGGTATTTTAACTAGAAAATCCAGTTTGTAACATATGGAAACTCAAACAGTTTTTGTTATCATTAAGCTGAACACACCGCTAACTTTATTTTAATAATTCATGCATTGTTTCATAAACAAAAGCAAACAAGCATTCATCTGAGAGATCACTTTTAGAAGAGGAAATAATAATTTATAATTTTATTTATTATTTCTTTAGTGGAGAGCAGTCTCTTGGCTGAACACACGTTGCTTTTTTATTTATGAAATGGCGCATGCATTATTAAAATAAACCCGTGACTGTGTTCTGCTTAATGATATGCAAAATTATTTGAGGTTGGGTACAGAGTGGTTTCATTTCTCTACCTGTTATATGGCTGGCTGGCTTTCCCACCAACTGCGGATTTATGAGAGCATTTAAGGAGCACATATTTAATTCCAGGACCAAAAAGCCCCAACAGATTGGAAAAATAAAAGCAGGATTTCTAGTAATGGTTTCATCTCTGAACAGTCCTTGAATGAGGAGGGGAGAAAGGGGAGGCATTTAGCAAGGAAAGGAATGGGTCTTTCCATATGTGTCAGAGACAGGGACTCAGAGGCAAATGCTTTGCACCCCCTTGCTTCCCCACTAAGTTAATCTTGGGCAATTCTTTGGAGCTCTGCTTCTGGCCCAAGCCCACCTCACACACTCTCCATGGCTCCCTGATTCCCTCCAAGCATTTAAAAGATGAGGGAAAATGATCTCAAATGTATCTGAAGTTGACTTTTCTCTGTAATTCCAATAAAATTTATGACCAGTTTTTTAAGGGTATTTGTTAAGATTCCAGAAAATGTGTGTTTAAATCTTTAGATGGCTATTGTAAAAATACTGGAGGAATCTTATTTTATTTTTTATAGCTCATAAACGGTCTGGGTTGGCAGGCATTTCAGAGGGAGGGCTCTGCAAAGGGCCAAATTGCCCAGACTGAGTTATGCACCCAAGTGTTACAGGGAATGTAGATTCAAGGACCGGTGAGTCTGGTCCCACTTGATTGTACACATTGTGACAATGACAGCAACAGAATGGGAATGACGAAGTGCTTGCCTGTCATTCTGTGGCACAGTAGACTATGGCTTATGAACAACAAGGCCCACCTTGTAACTGTGCAGTGAGATGGGTCACCAAGTGATCTATGTGATCGGCTATGCTTTGGGCACAGAGCAGGCAATGTTGCCCTATAATAACTTCCATGGCTTCTCAAGGCTGAAATCCCAGCATTAGAGGACCATTAGAGGACCTCTTAGAGGTCCATTAGGGGACCATCTTTCTGTATCTTTTAAAATGCCATAGTACAAACTTCCTCTTTTGAGAGTAGCTTGGGGCATCATTGGTACCTGGTGTGGATATGCCCTTAGGGTCCCAGGGAAGGGTAGAGGGTGAAGGGAAGAAAGACTTGCCTAGGACAGACTTCTCCTTTATCCCAATTCTCCCTGACCCTGGTGAATAGCAACTTCTGGCTTTGTGAAAATAGGGTAGCATTCTCATGTGATCTTCCTTTCTTGATTTCTCTATAAGAAAAAGGAAATAATATTGGCAAAACGCTTTCTCATAGAAGAAAATATATTAAATTCACCAAGTCCTCCTTTCAACTTTCTGGGCCCTCAACGCTTTTTAATATGGCTCTTGGGAGTTTCATTATCCCCATTTTCCAGATTGAAAGCTCATTCATGTAAATAGAAGGTAGTGCTCTCTAGAACTGACAGCGGGTTTGCATTGAGACAGAAACCAAGAGTAGGTTTTGCCTCTTCTCCATCAGGACCACGGTTGTCATTGAACGTTGACAAGAAAAATGTTTATGGATTCCTTTGGTTCTTAGGATATTAAACTGTTTGTATCTTGTCATTCCTTTTCTCTAAGAATGCCCTTTTATTTGCTTGTTCCTCTAGGGACCTGTGCTCACGGCGGTGTGGTGAACATCAGCAAGCCGTTTGTAGTTCAGCTCAACTGGAGAGGGTCTGGCTATAAGTACGGCGCCTGGGGTCTGGATTACTCTCCTCAGCAACCAGGCAAAGGGCTGTACTGGGTGGCACCTTTGGATACTGATGGGAGACTTTTGCAGTATTACAGACTCTACAATACACTGGATGATCTGCTGTTGTACACATATATCCGAGAGAACAGGATAAGGTATGGCCAAGGTGGTGGTGCAGTGGTTTACAATAGTAACATGTATGTCAACTGGTACAGCACCCGGAACATTGCCAAAGTTAACCTGATCACCGCCACAGTTGATTTGACTCGAACTCTCCCTGATGCTGCCTATGATAACCGCTTTTCTTATGCTAATGTTGGTTGGCAAGATATTGACTTGGCTGTGGATGAGAATGGATTGTGGGTGACTTATGCAACTGAAGCCAGCACTGGTAACATGGTGATTAGCAAACTCAACGACACCACACTTGAGGTGCTAAACACTTGGCATACCAAGCAGTATAAACCATCTGTTACTAACACATTCATGGTGTGTGGGGTTCTGTATGCCACCCGTACTCTGAACACCAGAACAGAAGAGATTTTCTACTACTATGACACAAACACAGGGAAAGAGGGTAAACTTAACATTGTAATGCAGAAGATGAAGGAAAACCTGCAGAGTATTAACTATCATCCTTCTGAGCAGAAACTTTTTGTCTATAATGATGGTTACCTTCTGAATTATGATCTTGTCTTCCAACAAATACCCCAGTAAACTTTTATGTGTTAGGGTGGAGAGAAATAAAATTTTTGTTGACAAAAAATGGTCTTCTCCATTTATTTAGGTATCTGTGGGGGAGTGAGGGATGAGGAGGCAGGGTGGGGCTCAGGATTCAAAAGTGTATCTGGGGCTTCCCTGGTGGCGCAGTGGTTGAGAGTCCGCCCGCCGATGCAGGGGACACGGGTTCATGCCCCGGTCCGGGAAGATCCCACATGCCGCGGAGCGGCTGGGCCCGTGAGCCATGGCTGCTGAGCCTGCGCTTCCGGAGCCTGTGCTCCGCAACCGGAGAGGCCACAACAGTGAGAGGCCCACATACAGGAAAAAAAAAAAAGTGTATCTGCTTAGTTGTAATGTTTGGGAGCAGAGTTCTACCACACTAGAGACTTAGGACATTGCCCTGATTGGATGAGTTTTCTTGGAAGCCACCTGCTTCCTAGGATGCATTTCTCAACTGAAATAAGGTCATTTCAGAGTAGGTGGGTTGTCAGAGGTCTCGGGGCATCATGGTTCCAAGGAAGCCTTCGGTGAGGTGACATCTGGAAATTAAGGAACTTAAAGAGAACTCTGTATGGCTTTGGGGATTCTTTGTACAAAAGAGAGGGCTCAAGGACCAGTTCCCCTCCATATAGCTTGGTTAATTCTTCCACACCTGAAAGAAATCTGGGGCTTAATTAGGCAGATTAATATCTGAAGCTCCTTGGGGGTCCAAATCTCCAACTTTGTTTTTCTTACTAGCATGTGGAACGATGTTTTGTATGTATCAGATAAGTAAATTCAGTGTGCTTGTATTCTATCTGTGGAATGCTCTGAGTTTTCTGGAGAAAAGTCCTTTTAGGCATTAAATTATCTAATCAGTCCCAGATGGATCTGCAGAGGAGGCACTTGGGTTTTTCTTTTCTCTTTTGACCTTCATAAGAGTCAGTAGAAGACTCTTACCTCATAACTTCATCCAAAGGCAGCTCAGAAGATTAGAAGCAGACTTACCAATCAATTCCTCTCACACCTCCCCCAAACTCCTACTTAAAAAAAAAAAAATTAACCAGTTTTTATTGGAACAGATATAAGATAAACAAAACTAATTTTCTTTTGTTTCATCATGAACTTTTACTTTCACGACTCTAAGACCATAAGAAAAGCAAACGGCCATGATAAAATGATAGCCTATCTGGTTCTGTAATAAAGCCCTTAGAGCATACGTTAGACTTGTATTAAGTCATATCAATGGCTTCATGCAATTTTTATCTTTAAGCCTGAAACTTGTAAGAAAATAAAATTTTAATTTTTTTTCGAGGAAGAAATGTGAAAAAAATTGAAAGTATGTAGTAAATCAGTGCAATTTGAAAACCTTGCAGGTGTGTGTGCTTCTGTGCTTTTGAATGGCTTTATCATCCGGTCTTAGTCTATTTTCTTATGATGTTCAGAAGTCTTCGTTGATAGGACTGGCTCCTTAAATGCTGTATTCTTCCCCTTTTAATAAATGATTAAAATGTGGTTTGAAAAAGTGTTGTCTCTTGTGTTTTATTATTTTTTATTATAAAAATATTTTATTTTACTATAAAAAAACCCTCTTACCAGTCCACACTTTGCTGTGAGGTTCAGAGAATGGCTACCTCCCAAACGCCAGGACACCTAAGAGCAGAGAAGAACATCAATACCTTTTAAGACTCCAAAGTCAGGGATGGCTCTTTAGTTTTCATTTCCCTTTAAAATCCATTCTCTCTAGCAGCTTTTGTTGTATAAGCCTGCACTCTTTTCTTTTGGGATGTGATCTTATGTACTTATTAATTTGCCTGACTGATCTGATTATTTCCAATGTTAGACTTTATTTGTGTGGCTTATGTTCCTTTTCCAACTGAGCTATCAACATGGGTCTGAAGCTTCCAGATCTTCCCCAAACAGGAGGTCTTGGATAGAAAGCAAAGAGACTAACTGGCCACACTGGGGAAAGAATACCTTTCCCCAAAAGAATGTGTCGGGGCACAAGTGACCTAGAGCTGAAAGGAGAGGTAAGATAGTGGAGTGAGTTTTAGTGAAAGGCTTATTTTTAATCCATGCCAAGCTTTTTGAGTATTTTTAGCACGATTTTTTTTCTACCTTTCAGAGCTGAGCATAGAGACAGGTATGGCCTTCAAAATGCAACAAGATATGAAGATAAAGACAAGTATATCATGTGAGATAGAAGTTAAAAACAGTGATGTTATATTTAATCTGGCTCTAGGCAATTTTCCAGATGAATGTTTCTACCAAGTACACAGTATGACCTCTGAAGATTCAGGAAAGGAGACAGGAAGCCAAGATAACTCTAGCAATCAGCTCCTTATTTAAACTTCTACAGAAGCGTTTGCATGAATATTCCCCTCAAAACCTTCTTGCCACTGGACCTGGTGTATCAGCCTGCAGTGGCTGCCTGTAGGAAATCTCCCTGCTGGGAAGGTTGAACAACCAAGGGGTTCTGGTCCGAGGGTTTACTGCAATGTAGCTACACAATGGAAATTTTAGCTCAAGGTTCATCAGCTAGCACCCTTTTGGGAAAAAAATGTGTATATATATTTAAATCAGCTTTATTGAAATGCAATTTACATGCAGTAAAATCTACCAATTTAAGTGTATGATTAAATGAATTTTGACAAATGTATACAGTTGTGTAACAGCTAGGATAATTACCATATAAAACATTTCCATCATCCCCCCAAATTTCTCTTGTGCCTTTTGTGGTCCACTCCTCCCCTCAGCTCCTAGCCCTTGGCAACCACTGATTTGTTTGCTATCTCTGTGGAATCACACCACAGGAAGATTTTTGAGTTTGGTTTCTTCCGGTTTCCTCTTGAAAAAGAGAACTAGTGGGCTCAAATTACCGCAGAGGGTAACTGGACATTATCAGTGGCTCTCAGGGTTCCCTACATATTATTATTTGGGGGGAGGTTAGATAGGGGATTATGGGGAGCTATGGTGAGCTCCTGCTTTTACAAGTGTTCCCTAGTGAGCTGAAATTGCCATGGGGAGTGGTCAGTCAAACCCATCTGGCATCACTCCCCAAATTGGGAAGTTCCCTTGCTACCAGCTTTATTCAATGTTTGTTCTCTAATCTCGACCCCTGTGCCATAAGCATCTCGACCCAGGTGGGTCCTGAAACAGAAGAACGATACATAGTGGGTAAGAGGACAGGATATGGAGTCAAGTAAAACTGGATTTGACTCTTGGTTCTGGTGCTCACTAGTGGTATGGTTTTGGGCAAGTTCCTTAATTTTTCTGACACTCAATGTCTTTTTCTGTATAACGGGATAAAACCACCTACCTCAGAGTCCTCTTGGGTGAATTAAATGATACCAAGTATATGAAGTACGCAGTTCAGTGTTTGGCTCATGCTCTGCCCTCAAAAGAGAGTTATTATCCCTGTTTCTCATATTGAATTTTAGGTTCAAAGTGGTCAATGAGTTGACAAGATATAAAGCTTATTGGGATCAGAATTTATATCCTCTCCCCTATCAGACTTGTGGCAAGTAGTAACTCTTAAAGCAGGTGCCATTTTGGCTTAGAAGAGTTCCATCCATTGGGACATCCTCTCTTTGTCCTCAGCGCCAAGATTGATCCTCAGAGTTGATGTTTTCTATCTTTTGACTCCAAGAGACACACTGACATGAGCAACAGAAACTGAGGCTGCTTCCCTTTGCTTTTGAGCCACTGAAAACCTAAATGAAGGCTGGCTTTCATCAAGCCCTGGATGGGACCAAAACAGATGTACATGTTCTCCTACTGGCTTTGCTGGAGTCAACAAGCACATCCGTCCTCTCAGAACATGCATAGGTATTTATTTTGTGCTTCACTCTTAATAAAATACATTTATCTTTTGGGGATTTGTGGTCATTGCCAGCCTCAAGAATGTGTTTTCCTCTCTTCTTGATTTGTGAACCAATGAAAGGGCGATGGCAATGAACGGACTGAGGGTGACTGTGTGGCCACCTTCGGGATGATGTTTGGGATGTACTGAGCTTAAGCTGTCAGCCGCCTCCAGCAGATGTCTCACCATGAAGGATGATTGGCCTCCTGTGCTCCAGCATGTTCCAGAACAACAAAAGGGTAAATTGTGACACATCAGAAAATGAAAGGCAGGCACATTTCTGAGGCATGCTCCCAGCCAGGGGAACAGACCAGCTGGCCTGGCTCCTTCATGAGAGATGCTATTTGAGTTGTCAGTTCAGCTGCCAGGCCTCACATCTGTAGCTTGGGATGTGCCCACTTTTCTCTGAGATCTGCATCCGCTCCTGGAATGCATTCAAAGGGAACAGCCCTTGGAATCAAGGTCCATTGTGGAGAAAGATGGCCTTCACTCTGTCCAGAGGGGAGGCTTCTTCTTGGGCCCCCTCCCTGGACACCTTGGAACAAGGAGTTCCCCTATGAGGATGGTTCCTCAGACCTCAGCCCCTCAAGAATATTAAAGAAAGACCTATGGTTTATTTGGGGGCTTCTATGTATTTTTGCTGGAGCTCAGTGATGTGGTGGGTGGTGGAGGATGAGGATGGAGTGATGGAGTTTATATGATCGAAGGAACTTCATTCCTGAGCTTCCACTCAGGAAATTTATACTGACCTCCAGCTCTCTCATGTTTTAGTTGGATTCTGTCAGCTTACATCTTGTTGTTTGTTTGTTTTTGTTTTGTTTTCTTTTCTTTTTGGTTGTGGCCTATAATGTTTTCATGTCAGTATTACCAGTAACTTACTCTGACTTTCACCCTGGTGGCTGTTATCAGTCAGAGTTTAGTGCAGAAACAGAAACAGCCTCTTTTAAGTGGGGTGCTGCTAATGCCATATTAGATAAATCTCACAATCCCAGGGACTTAGCACAAGAGCAGGTTTTTCCTCCCTCACTTTGGTGACCACTGCTTTCACCATTTCACCCCTGGTGATTGTGTCCATAACATCTTCCTCATCTACCATGCCACTTTCCCCCCTAACATACCAGTTGTATACCAGTTGCCACTATGATGGGATAGAGTTTCTCTTCCAAGATGACTCTCTTCCAAACAGTGATTCAGGGACCCAGACTCATTTCCTTCCCTCCTGTGTCTCCAGCATCTTCACACATAGCTTCCAAGGTCACTGTGCTTGTCTGCATCAGACAAGCAGAAGGGAGAAGAGTGTGGAAGATCTTAAGTGGAAGTTGTTTGGCTCAGGTCTGAAAGTGGTATCCATTTGCGATGGATCATGATAGTTCACCATCCACTGACATAGGGCCACACCCAACTTTAAGGGAGGCTGGGAAATATAGGGTCCAGCTGGGTTCACAGGAGAAAAGGAAATGGGTGGCCAGGATACCTCACCACTCTAGGTATTGCAAGGAGAAAAGGATTTAGGTGCTTTACAAAATCACTGGAAAGGCCGGAGGCATGACAACCAGAAGCTACCATTTTAGCATTTGGTTTTGAGGTCACACCCCTACCAACCACACAGAAATCAAGAAACCACATCTACTACCACATCAGCCACAGAAACCACATCTACTACCACATCAGCCACAGAAACCACGTCTAGTGTCATCTCCACCCCCTTCAAACTGGTACCAGACATTACAACATGGAGTCCAGTTGCTGCCAACTCTCACCTCTGCTGGGGCCCACGTAACCCCTTGTACTCCTGGAAAGCTTCCACCTTCCAAAGTGGATCTTGTTCACTGACCCTAAAAGAACCCAGAACCGTCTCTACATAGGAGGCTGGGAAATGTCATTTGTTCTTCCTTCCCCTATAACACAGGGAATATGATAGAAAAGTTTGGAATTGATGCCAGCGCCAATAGACAGTGTCTGCACGGCAACCTCATTCGGCGACCACTGCTTACACTATTTCTGCTGCTCCCATTTTGTCTCTGGTGACTATTTCTTTCAGCACATCCTTCGTCCCCTGGTCATTCATCACCGTTTAAATTTTTTTTTTTATGCTCACACCTAGTGATAGCTTTGCCTGATGCCACCATAATGGGAGAGTTTCCCCTCCAGCAGCTCACTCTGAATGAGCTTAAGAAGGGGACCTGACTTTTACAACTTTATAGCTCCTCTGCCAGACTCTATCAGAGACGTTGGAATGGTAACCCATGGTGAGTCCATCTTGTGGGCCCACCAGTGCCCTAAAAGAGGCTTAGGCTCTTCAGTTCCTTTTTGAGGATAAGAATAAGAATCTCTTCTATTTGTGTACCATCCAGAAACTTCCAGAAATCGGGGTAAGACAGGTCCCTCATTTTCCCCCGTTCATCATCCCTGAAGTATTGGCTGATATTTACCCCTAGCAGACCTAGGGGGTCCTTGGGCTGATGGGCTGCTTTTGGGAGGTGATGCTTTATCCAGAACTTCGGAGGTGACAGTACAAATAGGGACACCCCAGGGCCTTCCGTAGGCTCTGATCTGCTCCTGAAGAGAATCCCGGCATGTATGAGTATGCAGTTTTCCTTCTAAGGATACCACACAGTTTGTGGATTTTCTCAGAACCATTCTGGGAGGGGCTGTGATCCACAGCCCCCCTGAGACCATCTGCTGTCTGCTGGAGCCAGGGTGGCAGATTTTCTAGCAGGATCTCAGGAGTCAATGAGTGAAGGCAGAACTGCCCTGGAGAGGAGGGATTCTGGCAGCATAAGCTCAGGGAATTTGTTTAGGAAAGAAAGTTTATAATAACAGTGTTCCAGTTTCTGCTGAATAAAACATTTGGAGAGCTCTTCTTCTCCCAGCAGAAAAATCAAATACTCTGGTGGCAATAGGATGGTTGTTCTTTTTAAATGTTTTTAATAAAAATCAGATGGTTGCAGTCATTTGATGGCTACACTGCCCTCCCTCCTGACCCTGTCCTGGGCATCGTGTGGGAGCACATGGGACCCCATGACTCAGGGTTAGAGCATGCTCTCTCATTTAAACAGATGGGGAAACAGCCATCTGAGCGAATGGGGCATGATCCCAGAGAAGGTACAACCAGCTGCAAAACAGACCAGTAAATAAGGTTGATACGTATCTGGTGGGTAGTTCTATAGCGACGCTATAATGGTGTTGGTATGTAATGGTGTTGTTAATGGTGTTGGTATGTAAACGGCTATTAGTAGACTCTGGATTCCGTGCACCCAATTAAGAAGTAGCCTGGAAGCTCTCTCTTGGTGCTGTTTCGCTGTCGTTTGGCTACAGACCCAGCTAGCAGCAGAGCTCCAGTTTGCCTAGCTGTCCTCACTGCCTGCAGGGAGAGAAACTTCATTTTTGTCAATAGGAGACAGGAGATTCTGGAGTGGGCCTCGCACTGATGGGGCAGCTCAGAGGTGATACTTCCCTTGGCCCTCTCCTGCGTGTGGGAGGATGCCAGCCCGGCACATCATGTGTTCCCAGTGTCTGCCTCCCATTAATCCTGAATCGACAAAACTCAGAGCCAGTTAATTCTAGGGATTCAATAGGCGTGAGTGCCAGGTTATTCCCCTTAAGCCCTCTGGCAAAGAGAAGAAGAGGAGGTGCTTTTTCATTCTGAATCAACCTCACCTGATCAGAGACCTGGGTAGACATCTGCCTGCCTCTTATAGGATTCCAAGGACTGGGGCTGCTGAAGGTCACTCTGTGCCTTAGGGATTTGTTCTCAGTTAAAATGCAAATGCTTTGGCAAAGAGAATATGTTCAGAATGGCTTGTTGATTTTACACCTTGCCTGAAAAGTTTGAGTAACGGAGAGCTTGAAGTCTTTAAGGTGGAGCTTGAAGTCTTTAAGGTGGAGCTACTCGTAGATGGGGGGATCTCTGACACTTTACAGGATGGGAGAAGGAGAGAGAGTGGCAGGAAACACACATTTTACCTACACTTGCTGACCACCGCCCCTTGGGAAAACACCTGCTTTTTTTCTTCTTGTTTTTAAAGATAGTATTAAAAACCACCACCACCACTATGACCACCTTCCAATATGCTCCAAGCTGCACAGAAAAGAGCAGAGATATAGACCCTGCTCTCTGAGACTTACTTTCTGCTTGCACATCTTGTTTTGCTGGGGCTGGTTGGTTTACACTTGTTGCCCTGCTGTAATTGTGACTAGTGGGCCCCCTTTCACTCTTAGAAGGTTCTAGTGTGAGCAATCATATAGTCACCCTATCTGTAGGTATCTCATAGGAAAATATCATTTGTTTTGTCTCTTTTGTTTAATCTCTTCATTAAAAAATTTTTTTTTAACTTTTTTGGAGGAAGCAGCAAAGAGACACATGCTTCTACTTTCATACAGCAATTAAGTGACAAGCAAAAACGTGAGTTGACTGGCAAAAAAACCATGGCCAGCCTAAAAGAAATCAGGCTTTGCAGTGATGCAGAATGAGGTGGAACTTGGGGTTCCTGGTTCCTCTTTAGGCCCCTGAGGCTCACTCAGCACCAGTGCTCATCTTGGTGGCCACAGCAGGGAGCATCAGGGAAAGGCCCTGGTGGGCTGGTCTGCTGATGGCCTGGTAGCCTGAATGGGACTTTTTTAGGTAGAATATGCTGGAGATGTGGCTATGTGGTAGGGGTATCATGTGACAGAGGTACTCAAAGTGGAGGTAAGTCACCATCACATCGGCTCCTAGCTCCAGTGGTGAAGTGAAGGCTGGTAATGTGACTTGGCTGCCTCCACTGGGGAGAAGGGTTCTTAAAATTAGGAAAAGATGGGCAGAGCTGGGCTTATAGGCAGTTTGCTCTGCTAGACTGACCTGTGTTCAATTCCCAGGGTGTTTGGAGATCTGTATACATACATGGGCACACACACACAAACACACACACACACACACTTCCATGCATAGTATCTACTATATAGCAGGCACTTAACATAGGAAGGGAGGTGGTAGTGTATGTGATCTGTTAAAGGAAACAGATCTGGTTTGGGGGCAATCAGACTTGGGTTCAAATCTTCCCAGCTCCATGATTTACTAGCTGTGTTACCTTGGTCAGATTTCTTAAACTT
The DNA here is from genome assembly GCF_025265405.1 of Mesoplodon densirostris. Lineage (NCBI taxonomy): Eukaryota > Metazoa > Chordata > Mammalia > Artiodactyla > Ziphiidae > Mesoplodon > Mesoplodon densirostris. The sequence continues at coordinate 26,094,462 of NC_082677.1, forward strand.
TCGACATCTCAGTGTTCTTTTTGAGGATGAACTGATCAAATATTTTCCAGCCCTTAGCTCCAGGTCTGACCCATAGGGTCAGAAAATAAATGGTGTCACCAGCTACTTCTCCTCCTTAGCCCAGCTCTAGTGTTTAAGAACCTTTAGGTTGAATAAACAACAAGGACCTGCTGTGTAGCACAGGGAACTATATTCAATATTTTGTGAATAAGAATATTCACAATGGAAAAGAATCTGAAAAAGAATACATATATTACATATATGTGAATACATATATGAGGCAGCCAAGTCACATTACCAGCCTTCACTTCACCATTGGAGCTAGGAGCCGATGTGATGCTCACTTACTTCCACTTTGAGTACCTCTGTCACAGGATACCCCTACCACATAGCCACATCTCCAGAATACATATATGTGCCTATATATTTCTGAATAACTTTGCTGTACACCTGAAACTAACACAATATTGGAAATCAACTATCTTTCAATTTTTAAAAAAAGAACCTTTAATTTGAGCAGGAGAGGCTTGCAGAAGAGGAAAATGTGCTCTTCTGGTTAAGGGAGGCTGCCCACAGTCAATCCTTTATTTAGTTCCAAACCATCCAACTTCGTATACTGCATAGGGCTCGTGTGTGCCCACCCCTGGCTGGCTCAATGTGTAATAATTGCTGCTGAATGAGGGAATGACATCGGGTGGGGAGCAGGGAGACTGTTTGGTGTAGCAGAGGCCTGCCGCTCAGAGTTCCGTCTTGGTGCTTTGAGGTTCCTGCAGGTAGCTCCTGTAGACATTTAACAAGGGTGTTTGTGTCTTAAAGACACTGCCTGCTGCTCTTTCTGTGTTCTCCTGTCCCCAAACATTAAGGATAACAGGATCTGTCCCCCAGAAAATGGCCTGCGCTTGGCCTGTTTCTATTGTGCATCATCTGAGTTTGGCCTTGACTCTTCTGTGTTCTGTGCTGTGAGCAGAATATCAATTGGTGTCGAGGAGAAGCAAGCCAGGCGCTGCCACCCATTGTGTACAGCGTCAGGGGGAAAATCACGCTACATGCACAGAAAACAAGTTCTTTTCTCATTTTATAAATTAGCTCAGTGATCCTTGGGATTATGAACCCTCATCCCCCCATAGATGGTGTTTAAAAAGGAAAAAAAGAAAAAAAAAAAAAAAGAAACTGAAAACAAAGAAATCAGAACGCAGGGCTCTTGGCAGTTCCAAAAAGGAAGCACGGGGTAGGAATGTGATCTGACCATCTTTAGAGCACCCAAGAGTTCTCTGCCTGCCCTGATCTCACTTTTTCTCCTTCGCATCACCCCACTTTGGCTGCATAAGCACATCAAGCTTCGGTTAAGGCTTGTAATCTCAGCTGGGGCTGCTAGGCTGGGGAGAAGGGAAAGGGGTCCTGCTTTCTAGAGCAGGAAGGTCATGGGAAGGGGTGGATTCCTGTGCCCGGTAGCCTCCCTGGCTTTTCAGATATAGGTTTATCCTCTATCCTGATTTTTTTCAGAGAAATATTGACAATCAGAGCAAGGAATGAACCAAAACATCATCTAGGCCAGGGGTCCACAACTCCCCCGCTGAGGACCGATACCGGTCTGCCGCACATTAGGAACCTGGCTGCACAGCAGGAGGTTAGCAGCGGGGCAAGCGAGTGAAGCTTCATCTGCCACTCCCCAACACTCCCCACCACTCGCATTACCTCCTGAACCATCTCCCCAGCCGTGGAAAAATTGTCCTCCACGAAACTTGCCCCTGGTGCCAAAAAGGTTGGGGACCACTGATCTAGACCAACTCCTTTGTTCCATAGATAAAGAAATTGAGACCCAGAGAAGGTGAATGACACACCCAAGTCCTCACACAGCTGGTCAGTGTCTGGGCTGGACCCTGGGTCCAGGTGAGCATCCTAGGGCATTGCTTTGACTCTGAAATAAACAGACTTTTAGGTTTCCCAGGGGGAAAATGGGCAGCTCTTTCCCATTTCATTTTATTCCAAAGTAAAAACCACATTCCTATTTGTCCTTAGTCTACTTATAAATGCTAACGAATAGTCCTAGTGTTAAGTACTGAACATAATTTACTGAATTAGCTAATTGTTAACAATGGAAAGTAGTTTTCTTTGACCTTTTATAATCCATGTTCCTCTCACAGAAAAGAAGTTCCAATCATCAGTGTTTTGGTGACACTGGCAGAAAAGGTGAATTACTTGACAGGAAACCAGAGTCCAGTTCCTGAGGGTCAAGATTTCCTCTACTCAACACCCTACACTATCTTATTCAGTAAAATGCAGTGGAAAAAGCAGGACATTTTAAATTAGAAGCAGTACACACACCTATATATATTTGCTGAGCGCAGAGGAGAGGTAAGTGGTAAATCAGTGTAGGGAGGCGGGGGCCAGGAGTCTGACTTTAAGCCTTGCCTCCACCCTTTCTTGGCCAGATAACTTTGAGCAGAGTCTCTAAACCTCTGCTTCCTCAGCTGTAATATGGGTTTGATAACTGCCTGTTTTATAGAGCTATGAAAATTAAGTGGGTTTGTATATACATAAAGTTCTGGCACATAGTAAGTTTTCAGTAAATGTTATTATTATTGCTGTTGTTAATACATATTCGTAGAAAAATGTGCAAGTTCCTAAAAGTACAAAGAAGGAAGCTGCCTCAGTTTGATCCCTGAGAGTTTGCTTCTCAACGCCCTGTGGAGCATTGTAATGTATGTATAATTTAGTAGGCTGTTTCTTTCATCTAGCATTCTTTTATAAACATCTTCCCTTACTGTTCAAATGCATGATTTTTAATGTCTACATAACATTTTATAAATAGACCATAATTTATTTCCCTATTGTTGCAATTTAGTTTGTTTTCCCTATTTTTTTTTTAAATAAACATCCTGGCTTGTGAATCTTTGTCTGCACTTTTGATCATTTACTTAGGAGAGATTCTGAGAAGGAAAATTATTGGGTCAAAACATAAGCATATGTCAGAATCTTGATCCAAACTCCCAAGCTGCTCTGGAAAAAGAAGCCGTGCTTTACTTCGTAAAACTCATTCTCCAAAGCTGCCCATGTTGACATTTCCCACAGGGCTAATTCTGTGAGAGGGGCAATCAAATACTTAACTAACATCCTTGGTTAATCAAGAGTCAGTTTCCTTCCCCTTCTGCTCCTGGACTGCATATGGGACTGTTGGAAATGTCCCCAGCTCGAGGGTCCTTTGGAATCTCCTCTTAGGGAAGCCGTGTGTCCCGGTTTGGAGAGTTACCCAAACCCGAGCTGACCTTGAGACCTCAGCCGATCTAATCTAGTCTTCTGACCAGTGGAATGAATGGCATCCTCCATCATGCCCACCTTCAGAAGCTTTCAGAACAGTCTAGTCCATGGGTCCTTTGCTTAGTCTATTGCTCTTTGGATAATGACCCTCATTTGCTAGAAAGTCACTGCTTAAGTTTACCCCCCCAAATCCTTGACCGGTTTGTTCCCTGTTAAGCAGAGCTCTGCAGGTGCACATCTTCTCTGAACAGTGTGGGTGGTGACCATGTCACAGGTGTGCTTTGCTGCTACAACTCTGGGTCCAGCGCAGGGACTGCTTGCCACATGGCTTAGGTATTGCTCAGCTTCTCTTCCTTGGATCCAGAATCATTACCTTTTCTGGGATCAACCTTTCGGTTCTCACTGGCCTTCACCACCCCCCACCCCCATCCAGGGTGCCCAGTCTTTGTGCCTCAGATGCTGCATCCTTGCCTAATCAGTCTCTCCGCTGCCAAGCTCTTCCTCCTCCAATGCGTCCTACCCCCAGTTGCCAGATTAATCTTCCTTAAACATAGTTCCGAGGCTGCCACTCTTCATTGAGGCCCAGATTAAGCACACTCTCAGGCCATCCACTGTGTAGCCTCTATTTCCTGGTTACCCCATAACACTTTCCAGCCAAACCGCATGGCTCTCCGGTCCTGAATTGACACCATCCTGGTCCGATTCATTATTTCCTCTTGGCTTTTACAGCCCTTCCTTTTCGCATGTCTTTCTCAAAATTTCATCTATTAGTGCCCATCCCAAATACCTGTATCTGAAGCCTGTCTTAACGTCCTTTCACCAGCGTGAAAGCTCACCCACCATGAACACTTGTGCCCATTACTTCCTTTTTCTCAGTTTCTCTCATAATACAATGATTTCTAATCCTCCCTTTGTCCCAATCTTGGTAGATCATAGAGATTACCAGCCTTTATTATCTACCTCTTATTATCCCATCCTCCCTTTGTCCCAGTCTCCGTAGATAATAACCTCCTGGAAGGCAGGACAGTGCCTGCCCCCTCTGCCCCTTACAAAACCCCACAGAGTGCTTTGTACATGGTGGATGCTTGTTCTGAGACAGAGGTTCTCTGACACAGCCTCCCTCTCATGCTGCCACAGAGTGGGAGCTGCACAGCTGCCTGGATTTATTGCTTTTCCCTGGAGAGGCAATTATAACGCTTTATCTTCCCTCTTTGGCTTTAAGCCAGTGGCTCTGCACCTAGTCTCTAATTTTCTTTTTGTTTAAAAGGATATTCTGTCTACTCAGTTAAATGATGATGGTAATGAGAGTTGCTACTATGTGCCAGACACTCTCCTTTACATATAAGATCTTACTTACAAATCTTCATAAAAATCTTATACATTAGCTATTATTATTCTACTTTATGGATGAGAAAATGGAAGCTCAGAGAGGTTAAAAAACCTGCACTATAAACCCTAAAGATGTAGATCAGAGTTGGAGTCAAAAGTTGAAGCCAGGGCTTCCCTGGTGGCGCAGTGGTTGAGAGTCCGCCTGCCGATGCAGGGGAGACGGGTTCATGCCCCTGTCCGGGAAGATCCCACATGCCACGGAGAGGCTGGGCCCGTGAGGCACGGCCGCTGGGCCTGCGGTGCGCATCCAGAGCCTGTGCTCCGCAACGGGAAAGGCCACAACAGTGAGAGGCCCGCGTACCACAAAAAAAAAAAAAAAAGTTGAAGCCAGATCTATCGGCCTAAGTCCTTTCTAGTAAGTTCCACCAGAAAAGGATGACTTAAAGGTAGGGAGTGGGTGTGCGGCTCTGGCTGAATGTTCCTGAGATCTAATACCCTGAGGTTTTTCAGTGGGGAAGTGCTTACTTCTACTGTGGCCTAGTTATGCTAAGCCCCAGTTTCTCTTCATCAAGTTGCAGGGCTAGGAGAGGACAGGGAAGTGGAGCGGATCCCCTCCTTGTATCTGAGTGCCTTTGGTGAGCAGCACGTAATTTATAAGGATCCAAAGACCTTTGATTCTACACATACTCTATGCTTCCTCCAGAAATCTCCAGAGCTTCCAGACCTATCATTGCAACAGTGAGCAAAATGTACTCTTGACACTAAACTATGGGAAACCTGACCCTGCTACACTCTCCAGGTCGTCTGCTTGCTGGGGGGAAGGCAGCTGAATGGGTACAGTATATACCAAGATTAAGACAATATCAAACTTCTTACTTTAGGCATTAAAACTGGGTATGTTGGGATTATTCAATGCTAATTTTTAAAGAACTCTAGAAAACAGCATCCTAGCATAGTGCTTGAAATAAAGTAGTTTTTAAAGAAACATTAATTGGATAAGTGAGTGAATGAATTCAGGAATACACTGTATAGGAATGAATGAATGATATTTACAATCTTGTTTTTTCATGGTAAGCAATGGGGAATAACGGAGAAAATGGTACCTTGCACTTATTGGTAGTATGACTTTGGGTAACTTTCTCTCTGAGGCTCAGTCTAGTCGTGTGTAAAATGATGATGCTAATACTGGCTGTCAAGAACTGTGAAAAGTCTAAAATTTTACCCTACTTTCAGCTAACATGTGAGTCTGCCACAGTTTCAAAGATGCTGGCAGAAGACATGGACTTCTGGGTCAGATACACTGACTATATTACTCATGGCACAGCAAAATATGAACATCACCATATTTGTAAAAGTTTCCCTTGCAAATGGCTCAGATGGATGCCTGCACACACAGAGAGCTGTGTTATAAGAAAGAAACCCCAGGCTTAGGGATCCTAAATTTATAATGGACAGGAAGCATGCCTGCCCTTTCCTCTGGAGCTGCTTGCTATACAAATATCCTTGAGGAGATATTCTGGAACAAAGGGATCTACTGCTTTGCTTGTAAGACATGAAGAAATGCATGAAACTCAAGAAGAATCATCTCCTAACACAACTTCTGAGATTTTTTTTTTAATGAGGATCAAATGAACTATCATATTGCATCAGTCAGGATAGTCCAGGTTATGCTGAGCTAACGAATGACTTCCCAAGTTTCAGTGCCTTAAGCCCCCAAAGATGTATTTCTTTTCTTTTTTTAATTGAAGTATAGTTGATTTACAATGTTGTGATAGTTTCTGGTGTACAGCAAAGTGATACAGTTATATATATATATATATATATATATATATATATATATATATATATTCTTTTTCATATTCTTTTCCATTATGGCTTATTAGAGGATACTGAATATAGTTTTCTGTGCAATACAGTAGGACCTTGTTGGTAATTTTATATATATTAGTTTGTATCTGTTAATCCCAAACTCCTATTTTATCCCTCCCCCACCCCCTTTCCCCTTTGATAATCAGAAGTTTTTTTTTCAAGTCTGTGAGTCTGTTTCTGTTTCATAAATAAGTTCATTTTTGTCATATTTTAGATTCTGCATATAAGTGATATATGGTATTTGCCTTTCTCTTTCTGACTTACTTCAGTTAGTATGATAATCTCTAGGTCCATCCATGTTGCTGCAATTGGCATTATTTCATTCAATGAGTTATATCTTGCTACTGTCAGCCACTCAGGGAGAATCAGCTGGGATCTCTGTTCCAGGTCATCTTCACTCTGGCTCCCAGGCTGAAGGAGGCTCCATGAAGGAGGCACATTGCCCTGGCAAACGGAAAGTGAGTGTGCAAAATAACAGGCTGGCTCTTAATACTTCATCGAAAGTGACGTGCATTGCCTCTGCTCAAATGTCGCTCATTGTCCATAGAAAATCACGTGGCTAAACCCAACCTTGAGGGGGAAGGGAAGTGTGCTCAGAAGAAGAGCACGAAATATTTATTTGGTGGGCCACAAGAAATACTGTGATACAAATGCTAAGTCCTTGCACAAGGCCTGGAATGTTAAAAATTGTAGCGTCCATCTTTTTTTCCACTCTTGGAGCCATGAGATTGGGCAGGGTCAGAAATGTGGGTCTTTGGTTCATTGGAAACTCATAGTGGTCAAGCATTCACATTGTCCTCTGGCTATCTGTGGCCAAGGTCAAGAAAATTTGCAGAATTCCCAGCATAAAGTTATCTGCACAGCCTTGTAAATCAAGTTAATCAGTACTGATCATTAACATGCATTCAAGTCCACAAATTTGTTGGTCAACATTAAAAAAGAAGGAACATAGGATTTCTCCCAATCCCCAATTATTGCACAGAGATAATAACTAGATTGAGAAAGAGAAGAAAAATGTTGATTTTTTATTCATGATACAATGCAATCACAGATTCAGCAGCTGAAATACTTCTGATTGAATTGGTGCCCCCCGCCTCGATCTGACTAGAAATCATGAAATGTCATAGAATGAAATGAACATTATAGATCATCATGGCCTCCATGCTTTAGAGTTAAAACATGCCAGACAGGTCTTAATTCATTTCTTCAGTAAACAGTCATTGAGACCCTCCTGTTAGGTTCTGTGTTAAGGATCTGAGCACAGAGTGAGGAAAAAAACAGACACAGTTCCTGACTCCATGGAGCTTAGAGTCTAGAGGGAAAAAAGATCATAGTAAAAGCTAACCCTTATTCATGGTTTGCTTACTAGGGGCTGGGCACAGGGCTGTGCAATATGTTAGCATTTCATAAAAGACTCAATAGCTTTGTGGTGGTTTATTACTTGTGATAACACTTTGTGGGAACCACAGCTTTGACCTGGTGTAGTCAAGGCTCAGAAAAGTAATTCTGGGGGCACCAGGGTTGCCGGGACAGAATTCAGGTCTTAGCAGCCCAGATAATAGATGCATCGACACCTAGACATTTTCACTAACCTGTATCACAAGAACCAGCCTTGTTCATGGGCTGTAGATCCCCCGTCTTCAGACTGTGCCTTCTCTTAGTTACTATTCTCCCTCAATGATGAATGAATCATTCAGAGAACTTATTGCATACCTATTAGGTGCCAGACACTGTGCACCTACAATTATCTGCAAGGTAAGGAATGACTATCATCACTTTATAGAGGAAGAAATTGAGGATGAGAAGGGAAGACTTGTCTTTTATTCCAGGGCTTCACGTTGGTAGAGGGAACCCAGATTCAACCCATCGTGCCTGAGCCAGAACTCCTCCCAGGGGCACAAAGCTGCCCCTTCTAACCACCAGCGGGCCTGGTCAGTGGACGTGCCCGGACCTATAACCATGGCTCCTGCCAGACGTCCCTAAGTCCCCCTGCAATAATGCTGGGTTATGAAATCCAGGCAGCTCTAGCAGAAACAGACTCATTTGGAGAATACTGTCCTCTCCTCATGGCAGCAGCAGTACAGCATTCAGCTTCTACTCGCCTGTTCAAATGGATCCAACAAACATTGACTGAACATCTTCAAAGTGGCAGGACTCAGAGGTGAACAGGATGAGTCCCTTGTAGCCCTGCTCTCCAAGGGCTCGGAATCAAGAGTGCGAGAGAAACTTCGAACCACAGTAACTATAATGAAAGTAGATTTAACTCAGGGTTATTTCAAATAAAGCCCAACAGGAGGACAAGGAGAGAGAGACACACACAGTCCTACTGGGGGGTCTAGGAAGGCTTTGGGGGCAACTGTGATTTGTCAGGGTCTTGAAGGATGTGTAAGATTCAAGTGCTAGCGACGGGGCAGGGAAGGGCGAAGAGGAAAAGAGTGAGTTTGAAGAAGCCAGGTCAGGCAGGCAGAGGAGGGTGCCGTTGTTTCTAGAGAGGGGTAACCTGCAGAAGTTGTTTTTCCAGAACTCGCAAGGTGTGACCCATTTTCCCAGAGCCCCTGGGGAGGAGCAGCTTGTAGGAGGCAGGTGTAGGCGGAAGGGGCTGCCTCAGGGATGAGCGGAGAAAAAGGATGCTGTGGACACCTGGAAAGTCTTATCTGAAGGGGAACCATCTGGTGCTTAGTACCAAGCAAACTTCTTTTTGTTTTCTCCAGGCGTCTGGAGTGTGGTGCCTGGTGAGCCGTCTCCTGGGGCTCTGTAAGGGTGGAGGGACCTGAGAGGGCCCCTGGGCTGGTGAAAGGCTGTATCTCCTGCCTGAAGCCTGACTGGTCCCAGGCCCCACACCTCTGCAGACGGCACCTCCCAGGTTGGGCTGATGAGCTGACAGCTGTCTGTTTAGGAGCCCCCTGGGTCTCCACCGCCTCCATGTGCCTGTCCCCTTGCGGGAGAAGCAGGGTAGGTTTTTAATCCTGACCAGTTACATCTGGGAAAAACAATGCAAATGTGAATCCATCTGGAGAGAGAACGAATCCATATCTTCTGCTACCTGTACCTTTTGTTTTTCATCTCTGGATCTTTAAATATCATTACAAAGCCAGAAGGAACCCCCTGCAAGCCCGTCTCTTACCCTTCAGGCAGCTTCTTAAACATTTCTTTGTCCTCCCTCTTCTGCTCCTAACGGACCTCCTTTCATCTGGATGTGGCACTGCTCTCGAAATAGCTAAACAAAGCCTCACTGCACCCCCATGAGGAAAGAGGCGATCGTAACTCGCTTTCCTCCTGCCTGAGAGGAGACGAGGCATGGAAACTACAGAGACTTGGCGAAGGTGCTCCCGCAGCCACCCTAAAACAACAAGAGCGCGGCCACAACGTCTGCCCAAGTGTGCTTTGGCAGGAGTGGACTCACAGGTTCAGAAAGAAATTTGGTATATTTCTTCCTAATAAGAGGCTCCTCCCCCTCTGTGTCCTATTTGGGAAAGTGGCATCAACCAATCCCCCAAGCCTGGAAACTTCAGCTGTCCTAGGCTTTAGGGACTTCGCGGATCTCCAGTGCTCATGCGTATTCTACCTCTTCTCTCGCTCTCTCCAACACTTTAGGGCGCCCTGCTTGCCTGGATTACAGCTTGCTCTCCACAGTCCCTGCTCCTACTGTGCTTTCCTCCTAATCCACCCTCCAGGCTGCTCTCGGAGTAATCTTGCTAAAGTACACAGTTAGGTCATGCCTCTGCTTAAACCCCCTCTCCAACACGGTAAGATGTAAACTCCTTAATCTGGCACAGAAGCTCCATGCTCGAGTTTACCAGTCCAACCTCATCTCGCACATGTGCCACTCCAAACGCCCCCTAACCGGCCATTTAGAACCACTTCCTGTTCCTTAGGCATGCTCATCAAACGTTTGCGCATGCTCCGTGCATAGCTCTGACCCTCCTATGGGGGAATTCTACACCATCAAAGCCCCGTTCAAGAGTGGTCCTCATGACCTTTTTTTTTTTTCTTAGATTCCATGTATATGTGTTAGCATATGGTATTTGTTTTTCTCTTTCTGACTTACTTCACTGTGTATGACAGACTCTAGGTCCATGCACTTCACTACAAATAGCTCAATTTCCTTCATTTTTATGGCTGAGTAATATTCCATTGTATATATGTGCCACATCTTCTTTATCCATTCATCTGTTGATGGGCACTTAGATTGCTTCCATGTCCTGGCTATTGTAAATAGAGCTGCAATGAACATTTTGGTACATGACTCTTTTTGGTTTTCTTAGCGTATATGCTCAGTAGTGGGATTGCTGGGTCGTATGGTAATTCTATTTTTAGTTTTTTAAGGAACCTCCATACTGTTCTCCATGCTAACACATATATATGGAATCTAAGGAAAAAAAAAAGTCATGAAGAACCTAGGGGCAAGACGGGAATAAAGACACAGACTTACTAGAGAATGGACTTGAGGATACGGGGAGGGGGAAGGGTAAGCTGGGACGAAGTGAGAGAGTGGCATGGACATATATACACTACCAAACGTAAAATAGATAGCTAGTGGGAAGCAGCTGCATAGCACAGGAAGATCAGATCGGTGCTTTGTGACCACCTAGAGGGGTGGGATAGGGAGTGTGGGAGGGAGGCAGATGCAAGAGGGAAGAGATATGGGAACATATGTATATGTATAACTGATTCACTTTGTTATAAAGCAGAAACTAACACACCATTGTAAAGCAATTATACTCCAATAAAGATGTTAAAAAAAAAAAAAGAGTGGTCCTCGTTCTGAGCACCAAATGGAACAGACCACTTGCTCCTTTGTGTCACGTTGTATCTCCACTGGTTTTCTGTTAGAGCACATAGTAAGATATCATGCTTATTATTGACGTACTTCCACCTCTGCCCCCAAATGGTCTGTGCGTTCTTTCTCGGCTAGTGCTGTGTCTTGCTCATCTTGGCCTTGCCAGTAACTGGTGCCGGCCTTGCAAATAGTCATTCAATAAAGTTTGCTGAATGAATAGGATCATAACATCAGTTCATGGGAAAGGGTAAAACTAACAGACGGGGAATCTGAGGCCCAGGACAGTTAAGAAGTTTCCTTAGACACATGTTGTTAATTTAAGTAGCAATGCAATGACTAACACACAAGTCTTCTGGTTTCTAGGTCATGAGAGCTTTCCAGCCTTTAAAGCCAACAAATATAGCAAGATGTTTCAGGGGAGATTTTGTATTCCTCTACATGTTACAGATGACACTTATTCAGATATTCAACGAGTATTTTTGAGTGTTTAGCGTAAGGCAGGCACTGTGCTGGATATTGAGATTACAGAAGAGCACAAGACAGAAAGATATCCTCTTCCACCAGAAACTTTCTACTGGAAACAGATACAAAAATGGTTAAATAAGTAAATAAATAAGATATAAGGTGAGCAGGCAGGGGCCAGAGCAGGTAGAGGCTTGGAGGCCATCACAGGGAGTCTAGATTTTATTCTAAGAGCAGCCATTGGCTTCTTCAAGCAGGGAGTTTGATGACCGTGGGGACGAGGGTGTGGAATAGAGTGGATGCAGGGAGATGAGTTGAGTTATTGCACTGTTCCTGAAGAGATAGGATAGGGCTTGGATCAGGGTGGTGGGAGTGAAGGCAGGTTGTAGTTAGAATCTTTGGTTTGAAAGAATTGTTCTCATGTGCCAGCATCAAGTTGATGACTACAGAGGCAGTAAGTTAGGATCCTTGAGTCATCGAGAGATTTCAGCATTTGGTCATTGCCAACTGTTTCTGTGAACTACCCCAGTATACTTTATTAGGTGAACAATATTATCAAAGTCCTCTTTCAGGAGTCAGAGTTTTTCTTGTACCTCTTAAGGCCAAGGGTGATGGCAATAGGACGCTGGCCATGGACCAGTCTGGCTTTGCCTGTGGCCTCTGACCATACCTTTTGGGGTTTGACATGTAGGAAGAGCATGGGTTTCGAAGACATACTGTGCCTGTTTCAAACTGTGTAACCTTGGGAAAGATTTATAACCTGAGCCTCAACTGTCTGATCTGTCAAATGAGTATTAAGAATATGTATCTCAGAGAGTCAGTGTGAAAATTTAATGACATAAGTAAAATGCTTAGTTGGCCCTCAGTGACTTTTGGTTCTTCTCCCCAAAACCAGTATGTGGATAAAGTTGAGGTAAAGGAAGGAAGAGTTTTCACATTCTCTGGCACCAGCTGGGGCCCTGGTGGAACTGTGCCCACAGAATCGGCATCTCCATATCCCTAAATAGGTGCTCACCTAAGTCTTAGGGAAGAAAATTTTTCCTCCTGTTGGAAACTTGAGGAGATATACTATGGGGCACAAAGTAATTCTTTTCACCAGCTAGTGGCTTGCAGTTTCCTCTGTTCCCAGTGAGGATAACCATAGAGGAATAATGACAGCATGATAAAGATGTCCATCTTGAGCCAGTACTGTGGCATCTGGTGTTTTTGATTCTGGACCTGGGAGTTAGGTGGAAAGTACAAGAGGAGACTCCTATGAAGAGCCTTATCTTACTGACTTTCAGAGGGACGTTGTGTTTTGAGTTGGTGAGTTTAGAAGGGCATCTCTGTGGCTGGTGTGAGCATCTCTGGCATAAGTTCTTCCTGCAGATCATTCACTTGGACACAAGGTAGTCCTCAGAGGAAACCAGAACTTGGAAGGTGGGCTTTAGGCAGGCAGGAAAAGGAGTGTTCTAGCTTTCTCCCAGCTCTGGCCTTTTAGATAAGGACTTTGAGGAGTGTAAAGCAGGGATGAGTAAAGCAAGCTGGTTTAACTTTAATGGATTGGTAGTTGATACCTAGAGTACTAAGTCTACTCTGCTCTCAGTGAGGAAGAGTGCTGCGGTTGATTGGTGATGTCTGCCATGAGCACTATAGGGACAACATGACACATGTGGGCTACAAGCCAACCATCTCTGGTGTAGAAATTCATGAGATCCCTATAGGATAGCAGGGGCTAAATGTGGCCTCCACAACATGGAGGCAGCAGGACTGCTGGGAAGGGAGGCATCCCCGTAGGGGCCACTTACTAAAGATGGATAAACTACATGGTGTAGGTCAGATGATCTGGCTTCTTGTTACGTTTTGTTGATTTATCTTTTTTGATCCCAAAGCCATTAGTGTAATATCCTAAAAATGTTGTGGCCAGGTCTCTGCTTTATCTCAAGGGGCTGGGGGAGGGTCCATGTTTGGGCTGGAGTACAAAGGGGAAATACCAGCCCCTGAGAAGAGTGGGGCAGGCAGTGGACAGAGCCCTCAAATCCCAAGGAGAAGGCCAATCTCAGGGCCCAGCCTTCCCTCCTCCTGTGTGGATTTTTCCTCCTTTGGAAGCTATAGGTGAGATGAATTCTTAATTCTCTGCAGCTAGTGCACCATTCTTCTTTTAGCTTCACCTTTTTCAGAATTTTGCTGAAGACTATTGCCAAGCTAGTTAATCAACCATTTCAATTCTTAATTCCATTAGGAAAAGTAAGGAAAATTACATAGACGGGGAAGGCAACCAAGAAGACTTAAACTGAGTGAACGTTTACCAAGTATTTTTATGTATTTTATTTATTTTTAAAAAAACCCACTTTACTGAGGTATGACTGACGTATAAGAGCTGGATATATTTAATGTATACAGACCTGATGAATTTGGGGATAAATATACATCTGTGAAACTATCACAACCACCGAGGCCATAAACATATCCATCGCCTCCCAAAGTTTCCTTTCACTTCTGTTTCCATCATCATCATCATCATCATCATCATTTGTCATAAGAACATTTTTATCCCACAATTACCCTATGAGGTAAGTACTATTGTCACCATCTAAACCATGAGGAAACTGAGGTTCAGGGAGGTCCAGGACAGGGCCCCAGGTCTCAAGTCCAGCCAAAGGCAAAGCCATGCCCCCAGTACCAGGAGTGCCAATACCCAGGGTGCATGCTCCTTGGGCCCACCGCGTGGCCCCCACGGAAGTTTGTGGGGTTTGTGGTCCTAATGGAGCCTTCTGAGAAGGGTGGGTCCCGCGAGGGCAGAATCCCGGCAGCCTGGCAACTGGGCCAACAGGAGAAGGCTCGGATGCCCGACGCTCTATGAGCGGCCTTACTTGCCGAGAGGGGGCGCTGTGGACCAGGTGCCCATAAGGAAGAGTCTGAACAGCATTGAGTTGCAGGGACCCCTCGGGGCTCCTCCTGTCCCGGCTTCTGTACTAAAAATGCTTTTAACCACAAGACTGGCTGTATGGATTTTTATTAATAAAAATTTCAAAGCATTGCATGGAGTGTTAGCTATATAACTTTCACTGAGTTTGAATGGAAATTGTGTAGCTAACTTCCCAAGCCAGGCGTCCTGTGAATGTGTTGGGGAGATGGGGGTGGGACAGCATGATTTGACTTGATGTCACTATGAATATATTTAGAGACCTTTTGAATCCTCTGTAATTACACTACCTGTGCTCTGGGCCTAGTGTTGTTGTTCAGTTTACAAAATACTCCTTGCTAATTACAATAAACAAAGGATTTCATTTCTCTAAAAAAAGGATTCTGAAGCTTCTGTTTGCTTTAGCAGCCGAAAATACCTATCCAGATTTTTAAAAAATAAATGGCTAAGACAGGCACACCCAAGACAATTTATCACAATTATATCTGTATTGCTTGCAAACAAGGAAGGCTTTCTTCACATGTTTTGTCTGAATGTGGTGGCAGAGATGGGGGTGTTTGTGTGCAAAGTTTAAACTGAAGCCTGGATTTTGTGTGGCTAAAGAGCCATGCGTACTCCAACATTGTTCCCTTCTGGTTTCAGTGTGCTGTGTAGATGGAATCCCGGGGATTCTTCTATGAGCTAGTGGAAAAGGAATTGAGGTTTGTGGCCTCCCATTTCACAGATGAGAGGGGCAGAGGAGAGAGAAAGCACAAGCTGCTGAAATTTTAGCTCTGCCATGTGCTGTGTGACCTGTGGCAAGTTACCTTGCCTCTCTGAGCCTCATATGCAACATGGACAGACTATCAGTACCTCCCTTACAGCGTTGTTGGAAATGGATGGAAAGCACCTAGTACAGCATGCATACAGAGTGTGTTGATATGGAAGTGGCTATCATTTTTAAGATGTGCTCAATAAATATGTGGTGAATGAATGAAGAATATTTATTCTGATCACAAGATGCTTCAGGCAGCGTTTTCAATTTTAAGTTAGGCTAGGAAGAAAACCTAATGCAGTGCCAGCCTCCTCTAGGAATCTTGTAACTTCTGATTGACTCCAGCAAGGCTGGCTGCTGTGCTTCCTCTGTAACTGTGGCTGTCTGTACTTTGCAGCAACAGTAGCCAGGAGATCTGACTCGAGCAGGGGTGGAATTAGGACTGGACTGACAGAGTAGGGTCCCAGGGGGCTGATGAGAGCTTCTATAGCTATAGATAGTTAATGCTGACTGAACCAGGCCCTGTACTAAGTGCTTTATGCTTAGAACAACAATCCTACCAACAGTCACTATTATTATTCCCATTTTACAGATGGAAAAACCTGGGACAGGCAGATTCAGTTAGGAAGTCTCTTGAAGTCCCCGGCTTGTAAGGGATAGGACTAGGATCTGAGCCCAGCTTTAGCACTGACCACTGTGCTCTGTGGCCTCTCTGAACCCTGCAAAACTGAGGGTGGCTTGAATATGACGTATGGGATGAATTGGGATGCAAATTGGGAAGATGATATTGGTCCTCTGATCCACAGAAGCCTTGCTAAGAAATGGACCCAGAGTAGGAACTCCAACTGGGTGTCTGGAGCTGGCCTTGTTTAAATCTTCTATGTGCATGGTGGCGCATGTACACACACACACACACACACACACACACACCTGTTTGTGGGTCTTAAGCATTTCATGGGGCTTAGACAGGCAAGTGAGAAATAGTGTGAGGACAGGAGGACACAGCAGAGTCCTTGAATTAAGGAATTTGGAAGACAAGGGAAGAAATGGATGTCTAAATACGTTGTGTTTGCTGGAAGGTTCCCACAGATTCATCTGATTTCCATTTACTATTTTTTTTGGGGGGGCGGTTCACAGGCCTCTCACTGTTGTGGCCTCTCCCATTGTGGAACACAGGCTCCAGACGTGCAGGCTCAGCGGCCATGGCTCAGGGGCCCAGCCGCTCCGCGGCATGTGGGATCTTCCCGGACCAGGGCATGAACCCGTGTCCCCTGCATCGGCAGGTGGACTCCCAACCACTGCACCACCGGGGAAGCCCTCCATTTACTCTTAAACATCTTTTCAGGCTTGCCTATCTGGGCAGAAGATAAAGTCACAGTCCTTCCCAATGTGTCCACCTCCCCTAGGAACGCTCTCCCCACTTTAGGCGAGGATAGCCTTCAGTCCCAGAGGCGGTGCTAGCAGACAGACTCCAGCTTGTGCCCTGGTCTACACCCTCCTGCCTTTCCTCCTGGGAGTACAGGGCTGTGCGAATCAGCTGTGAGGAGAGTTTAGCAATTAAGGAACCTGACACCTAGGGGATTGCTCCATCCCCAGGGATTTCCAAACCTTTTTGAGCCATGAATTTCTGTGTTCAAACAAAATCCTACCCAGACACCCAATGTGTGAGGCAGCCAGAAGCAGAGCTGCTCTGGTGGAAGCCTGGAGCCCTGCCTCTTCTCCCCTGATCTGAAAGCCCCAGTGCGCAGCTCTCAGCTTCCCTTTATGATCTGAAGACCAGCTTGTCCCTCTGCAGTCCTCCATCCTTCTCATCCTCTGGGTGCCTGTGATCCATTGGTTACAAACAGGCACAGCTAGAACGCAGGGATCAAAAGGCAGTTTTAAAGGGCCAGACAACACTCATTCTGCTCCAATCTTCCCTAAAAAATGATAGAGGTGATGGTAAAAAATTATCAAAAGGTTGAATAGTTTAGAGGTTGGGAACATGGATTGTGGAGTCAGTTGCCTGGGTTCAAAGCCCTGCTTTTCTACTTACTAGCTGTGTGACTCTGGGCAAGTTTCTTAACCTCTCTGTGCCTTAATTTTCTCATTTGTAAAATGAGGATTAAATAATAGCAAACTACCTCCTAGGGTGGTTGTGAGACTTGCCTGAATTGATAGAGATGATGCATCTATTAACATTTCCTGGCACATGGGAAGTGCTCAATAAGTCTTAGCCATTTTAATTTCAATAATCTTTTCTCTCTTCCCACGAGTGAATTCCAGTGTATCCTGAGGTGTAAATGACAGACCTTCTAACAAGTAGGGTTTTTTTTTTTTTTTGAGGGGAGGAAGAGCAGAACAGTAAAGGAAAGAGGAGAATGGGTGTCACGGAGGGCAGAGAAACCACAGAAATGGAATCCCAGACTGTGAAAGACATGACCCCTTCCCAGCACCCCATACCACATGGTCTTGAGCAACTGAAGAAATGGAGCTGTACCTTATACACACCGAAGGGAACAAAAAGACTCACTGGAATTTTATATAACAGTTTCGTTTTATGAACCAGCACTATTCCACCCAACCATTTTATAGTAAGTCATTTTCTTTCTTTTGCTTTTGGAGTTGGACTCCCCTTTATTATGGGAGATGCTGAAATATTTCAAGATATTTCAAGCCCCGTAACCCTGCTCCAAGTGCTGGGCCAGAAGAGCATCACTCATTCTGGCCAGAAGACTTCCTGAGGGGTTGAAGGAGGCTTCAGGGCAGGAATGCCAGGTTACTCTGGAAATTACTAGCCTGCTAAATATAGCAGGTGATTACATCGTTATTCTGTTGACTTTTTTCTAATCACAGTTTACTGGAGGCCTTAACCTTTAGAATGCTTAACAGCAGGAGGGCTGGAAAAACTGTTCTGGTATCTCCTTACAATGAACATCTCTGAAGAATAATTAAGGCATGGTACGGTTACCTCTATTTCACAGAACCAAGCCTAGAGTGTAACTGCTTGGTGTCCAAAGCCAGGGAGGGAGTCAGGAAATAAACAGACTTCAGCTGAGCTGAAGCAAGGACACAGGTACCCCGGGAATGTGGAATCCAAGCCGGGCAGCACCACAGATACATCCTTTGATCAGAGGATGCCACTCATTAATTCTCCAATTTTTATTTATTTATTTATTTATTTATTTAGTGGTACGCGGGACCCTCACTGTTGTGGCCTCTCCCGTTGCGGAGCACAGGCTCCGGACGTGCAGGCCCAGCGGCCGTGGCTCACGGGCCTAGCCGCTCCGCGGTATGTGGGATCTTCCAGGACCGGGGCACGAACCTGTGTCCCCTGCATTGGCAGGTGGACTCTCAACCACTGCACCACCAGGGAAGCCCATCTCCAATTTTTAAAACCTGAGAGCAGTAAGAGTTAAGTTCAACATAAATGTAACAGGATGTGCTGTTAGAATCTAAAGAAACATTAGACATATATAATCATGGGACATAAATAATCCATTGGGCAATTATAAGACATAAATAAAGGCCATGATAGGAATAATTATGATTGAGGGAATGATAAATAATCGGCAAGGAAAGTATGATGGTCTAAAGATGTATTTCCTCTCCTGTTCCTCACAATTTTGACTTTGACAGGACTTTGATTCCAGAGTCTGGTGGTCAAATATTTTAGTTTAGTGAGACCATGGGGGAGTGAGAAGGAGCAGCGGCAACTAGACATGGCTTTATTGCCAACGACTCTGGTGGTTATCTTGGCCCTGGGTTTGCAGGAGAGTCCTGGAATAAAGTTCATCCAGAGTCAGTGATGAACCTGGAGGCAAACAAAAGAATAGGACAGATGCTGAATCTCTAGAGAAAGCAGAAAGGATATAAGAAGAGAATACCCCCCATCCCAAAATTCTGGGGTCACTGGGGAAGAGCAGGATAATTTGGAAGGAACTCACAGTTGCTCTGAGGCCCCCACTGAAAACTCCTAGTTTGTAATTTTTATTTATTTAATTTATTTTTTAACACTGGAAGCTATTTACTGTAATCTTTAGGTACATATACTTTTTTTTTTCTGGTTAGACAAGTAATTCATATTATAGAAATTTTGGAAATTCAAGAAGGTTCATTTAAAATTTATATAAAATGCTACTTCCCAAGAATAATGTCTTTTTTTATTATGTAAGTTTCAGGTGCATATCATTATAATTAGACATCTGTGTACACTGCAAAGTGGTCACCACTACAAGTCTAGTTACCATCCACTGCCGTACAGTTGACCCCTGTCATCCATTTTTCCCATCCCCCACCCCCTTCCCGTCTGGTAACCACTCACCTGATCTCTGTACCTATGAGCTTGTTTCTATTTTATTTTGTTTGTTTTGTTTATTTAGATTCCACATATAAATGCAATCACAGTATTTATCTTTCTCTGTCTGCCTTATTTCAGTTAGCCTGATACCTTCAATTTCCATCCCTGTTGTCACAAATGACAGGGTTTCATTCTTTTTTATGACTCAGTAATATTCTTTTGTTATATATACCACATATATTTATCCATTCATTCATCAGTGATGTTTAGATTGTTTCTGTGTTGGCTATTTATTGTAAATAATGCTGCAATAAATATAGGGGTACCTATATCTTTTTGAATTAGTGTTTCCTTGTTCTACCAAAGTGGAATAGCTGGGTCATATAGTACATCTATTTTTAATATTTTGAGGAATCTCCATTCTGTTTGCCATTGTGGCTGCACCAATTTATAGTCTCACCAATAGTGTACTAGGGTTCCCTTTTCTCCAAATCATCTCCAGCATTTGTTATTTCTTGTCTTTTCCATAGTAGCCATTCTAATAGGTATGAGGTGATATCTCACTGTGGTTTTGATTTGCATTTCCCTAATAATTAGTGATGTTGAAGCTTTTTTCATGTGCCTGTTGGCCACATGTGTGTCTTCTTTGGAAAAATGTATGTTCAGACCCTCTGCCCATTTTTAAATTGGGTGGTTTTTTTGTTGTTGTCGAATTGTATGAGTTCTTATATATATTTTGGATCTTAACCTCTTATCAGATATATGATTTGCAAGTATCTTCTTTCATTCAGTAGGTGACCTTTTCATTGTGATGATGGTTTCCTTCACTGTGAAGAAGCTTTTTGGGGTGCAGTTCCCTTTGTTTACTTCTGCTCTTGTTTCCCTTGCTTTTGGAGTCAGATCCACAAAAACATCACTAAGACCATTGCCAGTGAGGTTACTGCTATGTTTTCTCCTAGAAATTTTATGGCTTTAGGTCTTATGTTCAAGTCTTTAATCCATTTTGAGTTGAGTTTTGTGTATGGTGTAAAATAGTGATCATTTTTAGTTTTTCGTTTACCAAATATTTGTTGAGATTCTGGGCTCTGTTTTGCGTATTGAAGGATTCAGAGTGGGGAAACAAAAGTAAATAGACGTATTCCCTGATCTCAGTTTAAATGTAATGAGCAATTTAGAGATGTGTACACAAATAACATAAAGCAGCAATGGGGGAACAGGGCTTATTCTAAAATTCCTCAGTCTTTTGTTTCCAGATTGGAGCACTGGGCTGGGTCCCCTGTCTAAATCCCACTGTGGCTACATGGTGCATGTTGGCATGTTTGCCCAGGTCTCAGAGCAGAGAACAGGTTGAAAGAGGGGGTCCTGTTAAAGCCTCATCTTTTCTTGTCCATGTGGGAAATCCCACCTGGCTCTGGGGCACTTTAATCTTTGTCAAAATTTGCTGTGTTTTTGGCCATTGTACCTGAAAAACTGAACGTGTCAGCATCTTTCTTCTGATCCCTCTGGGGCAGGGGTCCCCAACCCCCAGGCCACGGACAGGTACCGGTCCGTGGCCTGTTAGGAACTGGGCCGCACAGCAGGAGGTGAGTGGCGGGGAGCGAGCAAAACTTCATCTATATTTACAGTCGCTCCCCATCACTCACATTACCACCTGAGCTCCGCCTCCTGTCAGCATTATGGTTAGTTGTATAATTATTGCATTATATATTACAATGTAATAATAATAGAAATAAAGTGAGCAGTAAATGTAATGCACTTGAATCATCCCGAAACCATCCCCCCTGCCCCCATCTGTGGAAAAATTCTCTTCCACGAGACCAGTCCCTGGTGCCAAAAAGGTTGGGGATTGCTGCTCTGGGGGAAGAAAAGTGCAGGAGGTCAGTGAGCAGACTGGCTACCCATTTAGTCCCTCTCAGCATTTGGTCCTGAGCAGAGGCAGCCGACTTCGGTAATTAGACTCAGAATCCTGATGGAGGTACTTTGTTCAAAGTTCAGTCACAGTCTGAGATGGAGAACTCTGCATGCCCACTTCCCTTGTTAATAGCTTTGCTGACCTTCTCCGAAGAAAAAGTCATTAGAATGTTGAGTTATGATCTGTTTCTTGCAAAATCGCACCAGTCCCCCATTTATAGCCCTGTATTTCAACCAATTCTAATTACCTCTTAGAATATACTTCTCCCAGCCCTTGGAGAATATTTCAAATCTTGATCCAAGCAATCAAGCATACTTCTTGGTTAGCAAACTGATTGTGTCCCGATGCACAAAAGTCTCAGTGAGAAACCCCCTCCCCTTTCCCAACAGCCACATAATCCTTATCTCAAGGGCTCCAAAGAGCTGGTCTTTTGGTTTCTTAACCTTGGAAGATGACCTTTCATGGAGGAGGCTGGGTGTCAGGAAGCTAATGGGGACGAGCAAAAAAATTCTTGTCTTTTCCAATCATTTATTGCATCTCCCCAGGGAGGTTCTTTCCTTCCCTCTCATTACTGACATCATTTGAAGTCACTGGCCATCTTCTTCTTTGACCTATGGAGAGTATGCTGGTTCAGTTCAGAGTCCATTGGGGGGTCCCGGGTAATGGAGTTCTCACCTCACTTTTGCTTTATTCCTGCAAAATGCCCACAAGGTATATATATATAAAAAAAAAGTCTTTGTTGGCTTATGAAGTCAAGAGCTCCTTGGTACATCTTGAACCTGGCTGTGTCCAGTGGATTTTTTCCCTCTTCTACCTCGTGTTATATATTAGCCTCTATCATTTCAGGCAGTTCAAGCGACTCAAAGATTTTTGGAGGTCTCTGTTCCTTTTACACTTTGAATGGGACTAAACTCACCAGCATTGCTGAGAGGAAACGTTTTTATAGACTTTCTAAATCTCTCCACTGCTGAGAAGAATTTAAAAAAAACAGTAGAAACATTTCTCCTGTCTCTTTATTTCTAATCGCTTTTTCCTTCTAATGGGACTGAAGCACCATGAGAAATGGCACTCTTTTACGGCAAGGACTCATTTGCCCATAACGAACACTGAGTACAAAAGCAAATTTAAAAAACCCAACCCTATGCTTAGAGAGACCATTAGGAACGATTTGACATTTATTGAACAACAGATGGCGATTAAAAGCATAAAAGCTAGATTGCCTTGCTAGAAACAAAGGGTAGTTCTACTGAGGGAGTCTAACGTTTCAATTAAAATACTTCTCAATGCCGATTAAATCATATGAAGATAAGACTGAAAATGGTTTCTATCTGTACTATAATCAATAGTGCAGTTAAAATCCTCATCAAGAAACACCCAAGTTTTTAGTTTGACAGTTTGCTAAAAGATTAGCCAAAGCTTCAGGAAACCATTTCCTTCAGTGTAGGGTTCAAAAGGTAAACATTTAACCAGGAGTGTTTCATTCGTATTAAACAGATTTATTCCAGTGATGAGAAGGCAGCCTCACTGTCTTTGCTTTCTTTCAAATCTCACCCACCTTTCAGTGGATGAAACATTAGTAAAGGGTGGAAAAATAATCCCATTATTTCCATAGCAAGAATGTTGCTTTAATGATGTTCGTATTCTTTTGGGAAATAGTGAGTTGGAGTAGAGAGGGAAGTGGTTTAGTGGTGAGACAGACTTGTGTTTGAATCACAGCTCAGTCACTTTGGGCAAGTGCCTTAAATGTTGACAATTTGTTTTCTCATTTGTAAAATTGTCATCACAGTATCACCTTTCCTGGAGTGCCTGTTGCATTCTTGGGTCTTGGTGAATGAGGCCCCCTATCTTTATCCCTCTTTTGGAAGAACCTCAGGATATAGAATCTATTCTAGCAGATCTTACCAAAACTGAGTTCAGTGGGATACTTGTTCTGCTACGTATCCCATGCCAAGAGGTTACTCTGTGTTATGGGTTGAATTGTGTCTGCCTAAAATTCATATGTTGGAGTCCTAACCCCCAGTACCTCAGAATGTGAGTTTATTTGGAAACAGGACTGTTGCAGATGTAATTAGTCAAGTTAAGACGAGGTCATACTGTAGTAGGAGGAGCCCTAATCTAATATGACTATTTCCCCTTTTTATAAGTGTTTTTCTAAAAAGGGGAAATGTAAAGACAGACTTCCACACTGAGGGAAAGGCCATGTGAACATGAAGGCAGAGATAGGGGTGATTTTACAAGCCAAGGAATGTCAGGGATAGTCAGCAACGTACCAGAAGCCAGGGGAAAAGCGTGGAAGAGATCCTCCCTCACAGATGTCAGAAGGAACCAACTCTGCTGACGGCCTTGATCTTGGACTTCTAGCTTCCCAAACTTCAAGGCAATACATTTCTGTTGTTTAAGCCACCCCGTTTGTGATACTTTGCTACAGCAGCTCTAGAAAACTAACACACTATGTCACATACAATTGGTAAACATTGGTACAGCATCCTGCTTTTGAAGGTTCATAAAACAGTTTACCAGAGTCAAGTCTGAGAAATCCTGCCCTAAGAATTATCTCTACCTTTATTTAATCCAATGTTTCCCAAACATCTGGCCATGGAAGACTTTCTTGCCTGCATAAATACCTATTTATATACTTTGGAACTCTGTTGGGAAACAATACTCTGGAATGCTTGTCTTTAACCCCACCTCCTAGCTTACATCACTCCCATGTCTTCACCTCAGCCCCAGGGCTTTCACTCCATGTCTTGCTTCCTCACCAGCCACAACCAGTCGCCTAGCCATGTGCTCAGCACCGCCCAGAATGATGTCAGCCCCTTAGTCATCACTGCTTGCCTAGGCAACTTCTGCTGTTGCTCCCACCCTCTTTTCTCCACTTCTGCTCTGCAGGTGTCAGGTGTTGCTTGAGAACGTAATGAAACTGAGTTAAATGATGAATTTGGATTTGGGGCAGTGAAATGTAGAATGTCTCAAGCTGAGTCTCCACCTCTGCTCAGTCATCCTTATTTTCTTGTATTGCTTTTCCATTGCTTGCATGCCTTCCTTCATGCCTGCACTCATTTACCTTCTAGTGTATGTCCCACTGTAAGCCAATTCCTCTACTAGTCACAGGGTAGGTAGGGGAGCAAGGGCAGGACCCGATGAACCCCTTCCCTCAACTGCTGTTGGTCTAGCAGAAGAGATAAGCTAATACTCTCTCATAGAGAAAAAACATTCACAGAAATAGTTTCATGTTGAACAGAAAATGGAATAGAATGAACAAGAGTTTGCCAGACAAATGTGGGAGAGTATATTTCAGGCAGAAGGAAGAGAAGATGTATTCAGGAAATTTCAAGTTCTGGTCAGGTGTTAGGTTACTAGATGGGGGAAAATAGAATGTGAAGTTAGGAAGGAGGCAGGGATAAAAATATTACATGCTAAGGCATTTGCCATTTATCTTGTGGGGAAGGGGGAGCCATTGATGACTGTCAATAGATCAGATTTTCATTAAGAAAGGTCACTGTGAGATTATAAGTGACTTTAATTTTCTTCTTTGTCTTTTTTTTGGTATTTTCAAAATTCTCTGCCTGTTTTGGTTATTGGAAATATTATATGTATTGCATGAATATATTTTTACTAAAAGTATTAAAAAATTCAGACATATACAGAGAACATCCTGGGTTTTCTTACCACTCTCCAAATCAACTTATATTCCCTCCCAATAAGTTTGGTTTATTTTTTTGGTACCTCATTTATCTTTCTATGAATTTGTGTGTATGTATACATGCACACACATAAACATATGTACATCCATATATGTATACACACACATGCACACACATTCTTATATATGCATTTGACTCAAATTTGTTACTTAAAAAACATGGATACAATCATGCTTTGCCTCTGTTTGGTGACATTTTTCCACATTTGCAATGTCCTGGAACTCTTTCCGCATACAGGTTTATCTCATTCTTTTTAATGGTTTCATAGTATTCCATACAATAGATGTAATTTATTTTAACCTCTCCCTCATTGTAGGAAATTGCTATTACTAGCAGTACTTCAAGGGTATTTTGTATATAAATTTTAGTGCACATGTGTGAGTATTTCTTTAAGACTCCTAGAAGTAGAATTGTTGGATCAGAAGTATAGCATTTAAATTTTTGAAAAATATTGTCAAAAATGACTTCAGAATGGTCTCAGTGATTCACTCTTCTACTATGTCTTTTAGTGACTGAAATTATCAATATTTTAAATTTCTTCCAATTGTGGGGGCCAAAAATTTTATTAAGAAATAGTCATCTTCCTTGTTACTAATGAGGCTGAGTATCTTTTCATACATATATTGCCCATTTTTATTCATTATAAATTGCTAATTTTTATCTTTTGCCCATTTTAAAAATTGAAACTCTTTACCTTATTAATTTGTGGAAGCTTTTGATATAATTTGGATATTAATCTTCTGTCATTTTAATATGTAACATTTAAAACTTTTCCAATCTGGCACTGAAAAGGTAAACTGTGCTTATTTTGACTTTTATTTTAAGGAAATTTTAAATTTCTATGAAATAAGATCTGATAATTATTTTTCTATGACTTTTAGGTAGTGTATCTTGCTTAGGAAATTTTTTTAATTTTTTCAAAATTTTTATTGGAGTATAGTTGATTTACAATATTGTGCTAGTTTCTGCTGTACAGCAAAGTGAATCAGTTATACACATGCATATACGTACCTTTTTAAAAATTCTTTTCCCGTATAGGTCATTATGGAGTGCTGAGTAGAGTTCCCTGTGCAATACAGCAGTTCTGTATTAGTTACCTATCTTATATATAGTAATGTGTATATGTCAATCCCAATCCCTTAATTTATCCCTTCCCCCTTCCCCCCTGGTAACCATAAGTTTGTTTTTTACATCTGTGACTTTATTTCTGTTTTATAAATAAGTTCATTTGTACCATTTTTTTTTTTCTTTTTGCGGTACGCGGGCCTCTCACTGTTGTGGGCTCTCCTGTTGTGGAGCACAGGCTCTGGATGCGCAGGCTCAGTGGTCATGGCTCACGGGCCTAGCCTCTCTGCAGCATGTAGGATCTTCCTGGACCGGGGCACGAACCCGTGTCCCCTGCATCGGCAGGTGGACTCTCAACCACTGAGTCACCAGGGAAGTTCACGTACCATTTTTTTTAGATTCCACATATAAGTGATATCATATGATATTTGTCTTTCCCTGTCTGACTTACTTCACTCAGTATGACAATCTCTAGGTCCATCCATGTTGCTGTAAATAGCATTATTTCATTCTTTTTCATGGCTGAGTAATATTTCACTGTATATATGTACCACATCTTCTTTACACATTCCTCTGTTGATGGACATTTTTTTTTTTTTTTTTTGCGGTATGCGGGCCTCTCACTGTTGTGGCCTCCCCCGTTGCGGAGCACAGGCTCCGGACGCGCAGGCTCAGCGGCCATGGCTCACGGGCCCAGCCGCTCCGCGGCATATGGGATCCTCCCAGACCGGGGCACGAACCCGTATCCCCTGCATCGGCAGGCGGACTCTCAACCACTTGCGCCACCAGGGAGGCCCGATGGACATTTAAATTGTGTTTTTCTTTTGATGCTTCTATAGTTTTAGGCTATAATAGAGTTTATTTTTGCACACCATGTGATATTGGGATCTAAACTATTCATTTCATTCAAAAATAGTAATGTCCCAATACTGTTTATTGAATAATAATTACTATTATAATCAGAAATAAAGTATTTTAAGTATGTATTAATTTGGTGCCATTGAACAAGAAGGATTGGAAAGGATGGAGAAGAACAATTAGGAGATGAAAAAAAATACAACCTTAGTAGTTAAAATATAACTCAGAGCCCCTAAGGTTTGTTACTACAAAGAAAATTTTTAGGTAAGGAAGTCTGGTAGCTTCAACTAAAGAATTGTCTTAGTCACCATAATAGGGTGACTGAGAGAAGAGGCATGAAATTGAGAGATCTTTAAGAATAGAACAGACAGGGATTTGTAACTGACTGACTGAGGAAGAGGGAGGGATCCCGTGTGGTTCCCAGGTTTCCAACCCTGGTGACATTAAGTACCAAGGTATTTCCTCCTGGACATGAGAATAGGTTGAACACAATAAAACATGCTTCCCAATCTAAATTAATCAAAATGCTGGGTAGGACTTCCCTGGTGGCACAGTGGTTGAGAGTCCACCTGCCGATGCAGGGGACATGGGTTCATGCCCCGGTCCAGGAAGATCCCACATGCCGCAGAGCGGCCAGGCCCGTGAGCCATGGCCACTGAGCCTGCACATCTGGAGCCTGTGCTCCACAACAGGAGAGGCCACAACAGTGAGAGGCCTGTGTACTGTGAAAAAAAAAATACTGGGTAAAACATTAAAAAATAAAAATTAATAGAGCCACACCTAAAAGCAAAAAGGAGGTTCTCTAATGCTTAAAACAAAAAGGGGACCCAAAGTGGTGAGTAGGAAACAAAGCCACCTTGCTCAGGGAAGCCTGGAACCAACAGAGACTTTAGTGGCTGTGTTTTGAACACTATCTTGGAGATGGAGTAAAGTCCACAGGCTCTGGGTTGGGGTGAAGGTCCCAGAAATTGAATGCCCCATATGAGGCTTTGGGCTAGAAATGTGCTTCCCATCCTTGTATAGTGGAAAAACACAAAACAAAAAACACTGCTCACTACACAGGGGCTGCAGCCAGAAACAAGCTTGCTGCCTCAGCCTAGGGGTGGAAACCATTGTACCAGGTTACAACTCCAGGGCAGCATCAAGTGCAGATAAATAGGGTGCAAGTTTATAGGACCTATGTGGCACAAGAACTCTGAGACCATAAAGTAACTTAAAAAGTGGTTTAGGGCTGGGCAATCCCATGGAGCCTGAGCAGAGAAACTGTAAAATAGGACAACTGAGTGGCTAAGATGTAGAAAAAAATAGAGATAGATACATACATAGATAGATAAAGGGATAGATAGATAAATTCCACACCTAGACACTTAATAGTGCAAGTGCAGAATATCAAGTATAATGAGAAATCCTGAGAGCCAATGGAGGAGGAAAATGACAAGGTTAACTTTAATTGCACAGTAATAAGATTGGCAGCATACTTCTCTTCAGCAGCAAAAGTTGTCATAAGGTAGTGGAATATACTTCCAAAGTCCTAAGGGCAAATAATTGGGAATTTAGAAATCTATAATGAGCCAAACTATTATTTAAGACAGGATTTTTTGTACTTCTTGAATTTGTATCAGGTGCTTGTTTAACCTGTTCAAAAAATTAAATAGAAGGGTGAAAGTAAGATAAAGACATTTTAGGCTGACTAGGAGTTAGAAGGTTTACTGTTCACAGTAACCCAAATAGATTACACTCACTAAAAATATTACTAAATGATATACTTTAGTTTGAAGAAAAATGTATTCAGGGAAAGAAGTGGGTTGCTAGTAGCAAAGGGAACAAATTATGGTGATACATCTAAATGAGAATCTAGAAGAATAATAATAATCAATGAGACTAATAATATTGTTCATAATATGTGCTTAAAACAAAATGAACCAAAACATCAAATGAACAAACAAAACTAATAGCACAGGGCTTCCCTGGTGGCGCAGTGGTTGAGAGTCCGCCTGCCGATGCAGGGGACACAGGTTCGTGCCCCAGTCTGGGAAGATCCCACATGCCGCGGAGCGGCTGGGCCTGTGAACCATGGCCGCTGAGCCTGCATGTCCAGAGCCTGTGCTCCACAACGGGAGAGGCCACAACAGTGAGAGGCCCATGTACAGCAAAAAAACCCACAAAAAATCCCCCCAAAAAACAGCACAATAGCAGGGGAGTTGGGTGGGGCAATTCTGAAAGGAGTTAAAGTATGCAAAAGTCCTAGTTCAATTAGGAAGGAAGGCAGATGTGTGTATTAACTTTAGCCTTTGATAGAAAAAATTAAACTATATATCTATATCTATCTATGAAAAAGTTAGGTATAATAACTAAAGGAAAAAACATAGACTGTTTAACACTAAATGGGCAAAGGAAAATAAAGGAAATGAAGAAAATGTGATTAATGGACAAAAACTAGGACAGGAAAGTAAACAAAGTAGAGTGAAAGCCCAGCAAACACCAGAGGAATTTATCAATAGATCATTGGAATAGCATAGAGACTGGAGAAAATAACAGCATGGAACTTGGCTTGTTACTGAAGGGACATCAAAATCAGTGGGGGAAAAGATATCCTGTAAAATACATAGCATTGAGACAACTGAGTTTCTGCAAGGAAAGCAATAATTAGATGACTACTTTACATCATATATAAAGGAATTCCAGACAAAAATGTGAAAAATAAAATTCTAAAACTACTGGGAAAAGCATGTTGAATAAAATGTAGAAAATATGAAAAAAAACATGAACTTGGGATAAGAAAGGAATTCCTAAAAAAGATCAAATAGCACAATCTATTAAGGAAAAATAGATAAATTTGTCTCCACAAGGCAAAATACCCTATAAACAAAGTTTAAAAACAAACTAGGGACTAGGAGAGTTATTTCTGTGTACATGATAGATTAGTATCCAGAATAAATAAAAAAATCCCTACAAATGAATAAGAAAAAGACAAACAGAAAATAGAAAAAACTCCCCCCAAAGAAACCAGATATCATCTCTCCCTCTGTTTATGGACTGAATGTTTTTGTCCCTCTCCAAATTCTGATGTTTAACAAACATCAATTCTGATGTTTAACATCACTCATTGTGATGGTACTAGGAGGTGGGGACTTGGGAGGTAATTAGGATTGGATAAGGTCACGAGGGTGGAGCCTTCATGAATTGGACTAGTGTCCTTATAAGAGGAGACACTGGAGAGCTTGCATCTCACCATGTGAAGATACAAAAAGAAATTGGCGGGCTACAATATGAAAGAAGGCTCTCACCAGAACCCGACCATGATCTCAGACATCCTCCCTCCAGAA
This sequence comes from Mesoplodon densirostris, assembly GCF_025265405.1. NCBI lineage: Eukaryota > Metazoa > Chordata > Mammalia > Artiodactyla > Ziphiidae > Mesoplodon > Mesoplodon densirostris. The sequence goes on from NC_082677.1 coordinate 26,124,963, forward strand.
CTGTGAGAAAATAAATGTCTGTTGTTTATAAGCCATCCAGTCTATGGTACTTTGTTTTAGCTGTCTGAACAGACACCCTCCTTGACACTTTATCTCATTTTGTTTGTATCTTTTTATGGATCTTAAATTATTTTGTCTTTGTTAGACTTATTTGTTAATATGTCTACTTGTCTTTATTCTCCATTCTCATCCTTCTAAATGGTAAAATTTTTGAAGACTGGCACTATTTATACCTGACTGCCCTATAACTCATAGCATACTCTCTTGGATATAATGGGTACTCAATAAATAATTTGTTAAATTCGATTCAATAAAGGTAAAAATCATGTAGTCTTCATGAGCAAAATGTGCAGGCCATGAGAATTCACTGGGAGTGAATCTCCTGGAAGTTTCATGTATCAATTTAAGGGGCTTTGTAACCTACAAATAAAAAGGATATTTTTTACCCCACCTCATTGTTAAGCTTTTCCTTTGGCCCAGGGGAAAAAAACTCATTGACTTTGTTTATTTATTTTAGGAAAATTGTGCTTAAAGGAGGAAATGAGAATTATGGTAGCAAACATCCTGAAAATGCATTGGAATTTCCTCAGTATTGGATTTGCTTTTCTTCAGACCAATAATGCTCTCTTGGCATTCTGATTACTAAAGACATCAGGTCTCTAAGTTTCCTGGAAAGGGAGTTTTTGTTTAATTAGGTCTCACTGTATGAACTACAATTTGATTCACAATGGTGGCAGAAAGGGCCAGGAAAAGAGTAATTCTATTGCAGTCTTCCTGCCTGTTTCTTCCTCACATCTCTTCCTACATCTCTTTCTAAACCACCTCTCTTTTCTACTTGCATCCTTCCTTCTTAGTGCTTTTCACCCTTCTCCTGCTGTTCAATTATAACTTAGTTCCATTTGTTAAAAATCTCTCTCTTAAGCCTATACCTGTTTCAGCTTTTCCTTATCTGCACACAATTTATCTTTCTGAAGGATGAGGAAGGAGAACATTTAGTATTGTACAGACACATATTCTCCAAACCACCCTAGAAAGAACTATCACCATTATATGAGTGTACTCTGATGGTTAAAGACAAGGGGAAAATTTAGCAACCCAGGATGCCTGGGCATCACTGGGCAGAAATAATTGCTAATTAGTATCCTACTAGCTTGGGAGCATTAACTGGCTTTGGGCACCTGCTTTCTAGACCCTAAATATGATTTGTTCATTTTAGCTTGCTTTATAGGATGAGAGAAGAATGACAATTATAGAAATAGTTTCATTTCAGTAATTCAACCTAATGAAGACTTGTCATTTGAATGATTATTCAGTAGTTGGTATTTGTTTTTCTGCCAAGTTTTCAGAAAAATGAGCTCAGATATTCTTCAAGCCTGAGAAAACACATCCTTTCCTTTAAAATAATTTAGAGAATTTTATTTTATTAATGGATACGGGAATGCTCCCCAAAGAATTGTCATCTTATATGGCTATATAAGTAGAAAGAAAAAGAAAGAGGGTATCTTTTGAAACATATCATTTTCATTTCAGAACACATCAAGCAATCATATAAAATAAAGTGCTTCAAACTGATATCTTAAATTTTCTCCTAGAAAAATTTGTCAGCTACTTTGTGATTTAGGGAGACTAAAGGCATATGTGAGAACAAGTTTCGTGATTAATTAAATGAAATTACATAATGATATTATCTTTGAATTAAAATACACTTGAATAAGATTGATGACATTTTCAATCAGTAGATTAATTAAACTTTTGTTAATTACACATAAGTCAATATGTTTGGATTACATATCAATCAATATACTGAAAGCAACATCCACTCTCTTTGCTCTGGAAAACTGCTGTGCTGATACATTTTTAGTGACTTTATTTTAGAAGTTAGAGTTCTTTCATTTTCTTTATATCAGAGATCTCAATATTTAGCAGATCGAGATGTGAAAATAATTATTGCAACAATTTTTTTTTGCTTTTTTTTATCATTGTGAAAGTCTTTTTTGGGTTCTGATGATTGCTTTAATGATTATTCTTGTAACTGAATTCCTACTCTGCCCCACTCAGATGTTTCTGTCGGAACAATGCCATGATGGAACTAGAGATGGGGAAGTCTGCAGCTGTCGGCTCTGCCCGACGCCTGTCTGATCTGAACTCTTGTCTGCTATTCTGCTTCCCACTTGCAAGCAGGGTGCTGACTACAGTGAAAAATTCTATTGTGTTTAACATCCTGAAGGACTGTTAGCTATTTAGATACCTTACTCTTCCTTTGCCAATTTACTTCACTCCTCCTCTCCTCCCAAGTCTCATTTCTAGAGGTTTAATTCCTGATGAATTAATATTTGTCTTTGTAGGTAGAGGCTGGGGGGAAAAGTGACTAGTTTTTTTGGCACAAAACCATAGAAAGGTGAATTTTCTTACAGTCTTGGGTGCACTTGTGGGCCAGTGACAAGCCCACATAGTGGTAACTTATTTTTCAGTGCCTCTATGCATTGCAATAAAAACAAATGGTGTGACTACTATATATAAAATAGATAGCCAACAATCCTACTGTATAGCACAGGGAACTGTAGTCAGTATTCTGTAAAAACCTTTAAGGGAAAAGAATCTGAAAAAGAATATAAGGCTTCCCTGGGGGCGCAGTGGTTGAGAGTCCGCCTGCCGATGCATAGGACATGGGTTAGTGCCCCGGTCTGGGAAGATCCCACATGCCGTGGAGCGGCTGGGCCCGTGAGCCATGGCTGCTGAGCCTGCACGTCCGGAGCCTGTGCTCCGCAACGGCAGAAGCCACAACAGTGAGAGGCCCGCATACCGCAAAAAAAAAAAAAAAAAAAAAAAAAAAAAAGAATATATATATATGTATAACTGCATCACTGTGTTGTACACCTGAAACTAACAGGACATTGTAAATCAACTATACTTCAATTAAAAAAAAAAGAAAGAAAAAAACCAAACCGTGTGATTGAACAATCAGCTCAGAACCTCTCCTATCCTCCTCTTCCAGTTTCTGAACACTGACTTTCTCTATTTTTATTCACTAGGCCAAATTATTTTCTCAATCTGGCAGGAGTTTACATTCTACAAATAGCTACCCTTGAATGAGTGGGAGTTTTCTAGGCTCTCAGTCAATCCAGTTTGGATTGTCATTTAGCTCTTGTCAAAGCCTGGCTAAGACAACTGATATTTGAGAAATAGAGTTTATAGATGTGCAGTCTCCTCCGTGTGCTAAGCTGTATGTATCCTTGATCACCAGAAAGATCTAAATGTGGTCTCGTTAGCTTAGCCTTTCCCAGTGGAAACTCATGAATCATGTTTTGGTGCCAGGTCTTTATATATATATTTTTAAAGCATTAATATTGGAAACCCTGAAGTGAAGAATATTTCTGCAGCTTCTGTAAAAACTGATTAAAGATACTGCCTATTATGTTGTTCAATGTTCCTTGACAAGAACTCATGCGATGGATTCTTTTTAAAATTTATTATCAGAAAAATGTTTGTCTCTGTTGACGAAGTGAGTGTTTTGCTATTTTCAGACAATAAACACCATATCATTTATTATTTCTCTTTATGCATTGGCTGTCAGGAGGCTCAGAATGAAAGTACATGCTGTATTAGAAGGAGAGAGAGTAAGAAATCACAGGCAGGTTCCAGGAGGAGCATAGGAGTGAATCTGTCTTTGTCTTTCCTGTGTCTGTTCATTTACTGATGCAATGGACATTTATGAAAGGACCATTGTGTTCTAGGCACCATGTCAAGTGTTGGGGAGAAGAACACAGTCCCTACCCTGGAAGGGGTTAGGGTCCAAGAGGGGGACAAGATAAGTGAGTAGACAAATGAAAGGAGTGCTAGAATAGAGGGATGCATGAGGTGCTGCAGAAGGGGAAATAAGGAAGCACTCAGTTCTGCCTGGAGACAGGAAGTTCTCTTCAGTAAATTATGAAGAATAAGTCCCTGGCGTAGATAGGGTCAAGGTGGAGGGCAGAGCACAAAGGCAGAGAGGGAGAAGCAGCCAAGCAGCCACAGTAGTGTGTGAAGGGAGGGTTATGAAATGAACCTGGAGAGATGGGCAAAACCTGAACAGCAATGACTTCAGTGCCTTGCCTAGAAGTTTGTGGTTTATCCTCCAGGGCATAGAGATTCATATTTTAAGCAACACGATCAGATCTGAATTTTAGAAAACCTTCTGGAAACCTAGATAATTTGGGAAGGGGGCCAGATGAGAAGCAGAGGCTCCAGGCGGTAAGTTGTTGGAAGAGTACAGGATATACAGGAAGGACCACACTGAGGCTGGGGCCAGGGGGCAGAAGAGAGATGAAGTAGACAGGGAAGAGGGATTAGAATCAACCGGACTTGGTGTCCAAAAGGAAAGGAAGCAGCAAGGATTGGAACCCAGGTTTCTAGCTTAGGAGACTGTGGATCATTATAAGAGGAGAGAGTATGGAATGGGGAGCAGGTGCACCCCTGTGGGTTGGGAGATGATGTTTGAGATTTTGGTGATGTGGCGCTGAGGTGCCTGAGAGATGAATGATGGAAGATGCTTGGTAAGCAGCTAGATTTAAGGGTCTGGACCTCAGGAGAGAAGTCTGAACTGAAGATGTAGGTCTGGGAGCTGTTCCTACATTGCAGAGAGGTTGAAGTCCTCGGTTCCATAAGATCCTTTGAGAAGAGTGGGACGTGAGTGTATGGGGAAGGGCAGATATACAGGTGTCATAAAGGGAGCCTCGAGAGGCGTGGGCAGACAGGAAGGGAGGGACCTCAGAAACAGCAGTGTTGGCTTATACTTCTCCTGCCTTTGTGGTCAGTCTATGAGGTTAACCCACGGGCATCTCGAGTTCAGTAAGTCAAAAGCTGAGTTCATCCTTCTCCTCCCGACACTACCTCCTTCACTATTCTCTCTTTGATGCAGAAATCTACCCATTTCCCAAGCCAGATTTGTGGAGTCACCCTTGAGTCCTAAAGTCTCCAAGCCTTAGAACATTCAGTTTCTTATTAAGCCCTTCCCATGTCTCCATCCCCCAGTCACTGCCTTAGTTCACTTCTGGCATGGGTTATGGGAGCAGTCCCTAGTGGATCCTTGTCTCCAGTCTTGATCTCAAATTCAATTTTCTCACAACACTTCCATGGTGAAGATCATACAATGGATTCCTCTTTCCTGCCTGACAATGTCCAAAGCCTTAGCTTGGGATTCAAGATCTATTTAAATAGTGTGATGTGAGACAACCGTTTTGATGTCATTTTTTTTTACATATGCAAAGTGCAAGGTACAAAGTAAGACGTCTCCATTGTCCAGCCTTGCTCCATTCCTCCCAATTAACATTTTCTTAGTCTAAGGATGGCAGTTGGACGCTCCACCAATCCAAGGTCAGGAGCAGAAATGGTACCGTGTTTTGTGGAATTGTGAAATCTACCTCTACCCTTCCATCTTTGGCTCATTTCCTGATTGTGAACTGCAGTATTTTTTTTCTCTTATCACCACACTTTTGTACATGTTATTTCTTTTGCCTGGAATGACTTCTCTTTCTTCATTTTGATAGGTTTATACTAGAAATAACGGAGATGTAGTGAGTTCTGTACAATAAGGGATGTTTTGTTCAGATTATAGTTAGCCTAGATGTTGTTTTCTTTCTCTATCCCCGCCCCCCGCATCTGAGCCAGAATTTATAAAATCTTTCCCATAGCTACAATGGAGTTCAAAGAGACAGAAGGAGAGGTCAGAACAAAGAATGAAAAGTCACCTCTGGGTGACTCTTAGAGGCAGCTGCTATTTGTAGAGAGTGCACTTTGGAGGAAACCAAATCTCCTCAGAAGTAAGCTTGATGACTTAAAGATAAATTTTGAACAACTGTTGACTGAGAAACTGAAAATTCTCTGTCATTTGAAGGAAAGCCCTGAAACAGAGAAGCGTCCTTTTCAGAGCACAGAGGTTTCAGATGTAGACTTTTGTAAAGCAAAGAAGAGGATCAGCAAATAACGTAGCTCCAGGGCAAAGAAAAAAGAGAATTTGCACAGTATCTGTGGAGAGATGTTTCTCTTAGCAATATTTGACTGAAAGTTTCACTGGTTCTGAGGTGAAGAGGAATGGGTAGTTTACTGTGTGTTTTCATGCCTAAGTTAACCATTTAATAATCCACATACAATCAGTTCCAAAGTAAGTATTGACTTAGCCCTTCTCAGTTGAGGAGAAAAAATGATAAGCCTAAAATCCTTGGTTAAAATTAAAAGCAACTCTAAGTCATAATGCTATTCGATAAGGTCAGGAAGAAAAGAATCCTATATGTCAAGTGCTTTGAATTTTGAAAGTGCTTCGCTGACCAGATAAAGATATTTACATTCTGTGGCCACAGCAACAGAGCCAGCAAAGAACACAGGAGGGGAAAGAACAGACAGGAGGGGAAGGGCTGTATTCAAATTTAAATTTACACAAGCTTTGTCTGTTATCAAGTTTATTGGAAAGGAGCTAGAGGCTTCTGGACCAATTCAGTAACTATACATTTCTCCCTGAGATAGTCATTTAATGTTAACTACAAAATTGCTGCTTAATATTCATAGAATGGAATTTTCCACTGCTGCACATGCAAAATATTCTATTATTTACTTAATCCATATTTGTTTTGTAGGAAATGGAATTTTTATACTTCATTTGTAAAGGAAAGCAAGAGCCTTGTGTTAATCTATGTCAAAATTGTTCTTGCATTAGTTGGAAAACCCTTCTATCTCTGGGCCTATTTTTTTCTTTGCAGGTTGCAAGTAAATACGTGTCTTTAGCAGATTCAGATCCAAACACAGCATGAGGATTGGTGCCTGTGACACACTCACTTTAATTTATTGAGCATTTCCTGTGTGTCGGGCACCATACTGAGCACGGTACTCATTGTCCTCTAATCTTCCTGTACAAGTCAAGTTCAGCCAGGGAAGCAGAGCCACTGGGAGTGGCATGAGAAGAGGGGCTTCTTCAGCACTGCACTGGGGCTGGCTTGCACCAGCTCCAGGGAGCACTGTGACCTTTCTTCCCAATTCCATGTCCAGTGACTTAATGTTGGTAGCCTGAAGAGTGGGAGTATTTACCCCACACAAATTAACAAAAGCTACAAATCAGGCTCTAGCAGGTATATTACATAATTGTGTAAGGAGCTGGGGAAATGAAGGTCTGGAAGGAGGAGCTGGAGGATGAAAGGTGTCATTAGGATGAGAGTTGTCACTTACCAGAAGCACTCAGATCTTGTAGAGGAATCTAGAAGCCAAGCATGTCCATATGTGGAAGGTGCATTGTGAAGGGGAAACTCTTGGTGGGGACCGTGGAAGCTGTTGCCTCTGTGTAGCTGCCTTTTTGAGTTTGCAGCCAAGGTCTAGGGGTGCCTGCTCTTGATGAGGACAGCCAGCATTCGGGGAGGAGGAGACAAACAAGACATGGAGCAGAGGGAAGTGAGGTACCAGCTGGAACCCACCAGGCACTGCTGGATCCCCATCACTGTATCAGACTGCAAAGGAGGTCTTCTGTCCTTCTCCTCCTCTCTGCTTCACATCTACCTCCCAAATTTTGGGCAAGTTCCTTTTCTGGCCAATCCTACCCTGGAATCATACAGGAAACAGGTGTCTGGGAAACACGATTCCCAGCTCAACCAAGGTGACACGGCACAACTCAACAACTTCCCAACAGTGCCATGACACAGATATTATCCCCATTTTTCAGAAGAGCAAAACAAGATCTAATGAGGTAATTTGCTTGAGCTTGCACAAACCTATCACTAGGTCTGTTACATTCCAAAGCCTGTAATCTCAACTACTCTAGTGTACTGGGAGTGTTTTTGTTTCGTCGTTTTTTGCTGTTTTAAAAATAATGACCTCAAATGAAAGAATCACATTCCAAAAGCACTATAGGTAAGTATTTGAGATAGATGAACCCATTTGACAATGACAGTTAACATTCTAGTGCACAGAATGGCCAGACCAGTTGAACATTTGAAGAAGAGATATGGGGATATATGTATATGTATAGCTGATTCACTTTGTTATAAAGCGGAAATTAACACACCATTGTAAAGCAATTATACTCCAATAAAGATGTTAAAAATTAATAATCTTAAAAAAAAAAGGCAAACCTATTTTAACCAGGCTTAGTTCAGTCTGGTAGGCTCGTCTTGCCCTTAGCCTCTGGGGATACAAAGATGAATGATAAGAGAGGATTCCTGCCCTTAAGGAGCACATGGTCTATTTCACAAAAATAAGCATAGCTATAAATATGGTACCTGACCATTTTATGTCCTCTTCCAGGTTTCCTCAGCCCCACCTGGCCTCCAGCCTTTCATGGCTGCTCGATGGACAGCCTGCCCAACACTGCCATAGTCTGAATGCTACCACCACCAACTGGGCTCCGGAATGGGCTCCATTTTGTCCACTGAAGCAGGGGCCTTGGGGCTTCTAGGCTCAGATCTGACTTGACCAAGCTTATAGAGGTGCTGATTTCTCCAGCACTTCAGGGCTCAGAGGAAGTGTTGCATCGTTGGCTGTGGACTGGCTTCTCCAGCAACTTCCCAAGGGACAGGATCTCATAACTCAGAAGTAGATGGGGGAGTTGACACTGGTAGGGCCAAAGATAAATGATAATGACCAATGATAAGCAGGAACTAGTGGACCCTGGCAGGTACATCCTCCCTCAGGTGCAGTGGTTCCACATAGCTGACCAGAAGTGAGGGTCCTGTGATTGAACAACGGACTGTGTTTTCTAGGAAGATGCAGGCAGGTCAGCAGTATGTCACTATGTTTATGCCTGCCATCTTCCCTTACCCATTCTCCTTACCCCTCACTGTTGCTTCCTTGGGATTGCACCTCTTATAAAGACTTGGCCTCTATTCTTTGCCTCAGACTCTGATCTCTAGGGAACCCAGGCAAAGATGATTACCTAAAAGTAAACACATGCTAAATAAATTACAATAGTGGCCTGTTTAAAGTACTGTTGGGGAGGATTGCTAAAAATACATATAATTCTTTACTTCCATTTTGATGCTTGTCTTATGTTTCACTATTCAAAATGCAAGTCTTTGATACCCGACTCATTAACTGATTTCTTAAACTAATTCCTACATGAGCACATGCCATGATGTAACAATATATCATGATCCACAGGAAATATGCTTGTATTTTAAATGGTATCTTATTAAGTCAAAAGGTTGAGTAGAATGGGGATTCCATACTGCAGTGTGGGGAAGACGTGATGGAGGAGGGAGGCTCTCAAATCACATCCCATCAGTGGTGATCCCAACATGATAATCATATGAGTAAGACTTGCCACAGCTGAGACATGACTTTATGTTATAACATCTATTACAATTACTTGAATTACCACTATTGGGAAGTAAACAACTGCACATTTTCTTCAATAGAGCTAGTGGGTGCTTTCTTTAGAAAAGATATACAATTTTTATTATATATGGCTATGGGGAAAAAAAACCACTTCATCTAGAAGATCTGTAGTCAAACTGTACTAATCTCACTATAAAGGCATAGTGAGATTCTATTCAAATTAATAGAAAATGGCAAAACTAACAGATACCTTGTATTAATGATTAAAATATTAGGAAAGCTTAAAAGCATATTTCTAAACTCAGGGTTCACATGCATGTGTTCATATTTTTAAATGAGATTGTTTGGAAACTGCAGAATGGGTTAATTAGCTTCCTTTATTAAAAGAGAAGAATTCTCCCAAATTGACTTAGGGGACCAAATCCCAAACTGCAAATAATTGAAAATAAAGTTTAAAAATGAATAGGCTGATACAGCAGTCTCCTAGAACCGAATGCACCATCACTATCCAATTATAACTGGGTATACCAAGGGGAAGATTAAAACAGAAACTGTCAGTTACGACATTCTAACCATAAGGACTGTTAGCAGAAACTTGTTGTAAAAATTAGGACAAAGGTAAAAGGGTATATTTACCCTAAAGCATCTGAGAGACTTCATAATAGTTAGAAAAATGAATTTTTTCTGTCAAGATTTTACTTTTCCTTTTCTTGGTTAGAGACAGAATCATCTTGATGGAAAATTAGCAGTCACAGAGCAACATTCAGTTTCACTAAATTATGGCACAATTCTGGTACTGTATGTTATGAGGAGCCTTTAATGCCATTGCTGCAGGACAACCAGCGATTTTTCCAATTCTTGGTACTTAAATTGCAAAGGAGAATATTAATAAGATAAAATCCTATGATGGAAAATCTTTCAACTCTGAAATTCTATGCCTGGAAGAATCATAAGATAACATTTTCTCATAAAGTCCCTTTGCTTTAGAAGATCCACAATCCTGATTATTATTCAAACCTAATTTCAGCTCAGAAAACTTAAGTAAAAGACAATCTTCAAGTTCTGAGGATTATAAAAGATGACAGGACGTATGTACTGTTGATCAAAAATGCACCAGGGGCAACAGCTACCCACAAAAAGACAGCTCAGGGAGGCTGTCAGCCAGACTAACAGGAAGGCAAGTCAGAGCAAATCACTGTGTCAGACTCCCGGGCAGTAAAGCCATTACTCCTTAAATGTTGGGCAGTTAAGAAATGTTGCTCTACCATGAAAATGACATTATGACATTCTCGGTTTGTTATTTCCCTTTAGTTTTCATTTAACTTGTCTATACTTGAAAAGGCAACCAAATTACACATTGTCCTTGTTAGGTCTTGAAACATAGCATAAGATTCGTCTCATTCTTCAACAAATATTTATTGAGTGCCTGTTATTTACCAGGCACTATGCTAGGTCCTGGAGCTATAAAAATGATAGGATTTTGATCTTTGTTCTGTAGGAGCTTAGAGTCCAGTGGGAAATTAGAGTTGGAGGTACAATTAGAGATCATCTAATTTTGTAGATGAGGACGCTTGGGCTCTGAGAGGATTAGGGATCTATTAAGGATGAACAGAACCGGATTCATGGAGACAGAGGCGAGGTGATCTATGTCCTCTGATTTCCACAACAGAGCTGTTTAGAATTCTTTATTCATTCATTTATTTGGTCATGAACACATATTCGAGAGCCCACTCTGGGCCATTCGTGTCCTTCCTGACCTGGAGATAACAACTTCAGCAGAGAAGACAAATATCAAAATGGTGAAGATGCTACAAATTCTTTAAGCTATATCTTGGATCTATAAATAACATCACTTAATTTTTAATAAGTAAATTTACACAGTATTTTGAGCTCTCCGCCCGCCAACACTGGCACAATATTTAGCATGATCCATTCCAGGTGAATCCTGTTAATCCTGGTTGTTTTCTCACTCTTTCCTTCTCCAAGTTACTATAAAGTTTCTCCTGGAATTTATGGATTGTTGTGGACATTCATCTGGTCCTAAGTCATCACCTGCCAGTGATGGCAAGAGATGTCTGATTTTCCCCATTCTTGAGCCCTCAACCCTCTTCATCGATCCCATTGGCATCTACTGAGATATCCATTAACCCCTCTGGTCTACACTGCCTGGGTTCATGCAGTGAAGTCTCTTGTCTGCCATTCCAGCCTCCTCCAGATGTTTTCTTTCCTTTTCTTTCTTTCTTTTTTTTTTAATCTCTTCTTAGGGCTTCCCTGGTGGCACAGTGGTTGAGAGTCCGCCTGCCGATGCAGGGGACATGGGTTCATGCCCCGGTCTGGGAAGATCCCACATGCCGCAGAGCGGCTGGGTCCGTGTGCCATGGCCGCTGAGCCTGCGCGTCCAGAGCCTGTGCTCCACAACGGGAGAGGCCACAACAGTGAGAGGCCCGCATACCACAAAAAAACCCCAAAAACAAAACAAAAATCTCTTCTTAGATTAGAAAACTCACTCTGACATCTTGCCTTCTAAATTTGTTGCTTAACTCATGAATAGTATGCCTCTTAGTTCTTTAGGGCTTTGTCTCTTGACTGAGTGCTAGTCAAATGCTAAGATTTTTAGATTCCAAATTTAATCCCTTTAAGCCATTGTCATAGAGATGATTCTTGAAAAACCACTTTGAAACTTAAAAAAAATAATAGACACCTTTTCTTTTAATAACCTAACCTGAGAGCAGTGGTAAGAGTAGGGTCCCAGTGTGGGTTAGTTATGGCTCAAACGATAATACTCATTTATTATGTCTCACAGTTTCTGGGGGTCAGGCATCCAGACAGGGCACAATGAAGACAAGTTAAATTTGTTCCACTGTGTCAGGAGCCTCAGCTGGAAGTCATCAACACTGGGGTCTCAAATCATCATAAAGCTCATCCACGCAGTACCTGGGAGGTTTCTGTTGGCTGGGAGCCTAGCTGGGGTAGTCATCTGGAAGATCCTCACATGGCCAGGCCATGGGCTGCGGGCTTTGTCACATTGTGGCTAGGTTCCAAGGGCAAGAGGAGAGAGAGAGAGAGAGAATCAGGCAGAGGCCATATTGCCCTTTATGATAAACCTCATGAGTCACAAAGCGTCCTCTCATTGGTTGGGGCAGCACAGGTTCAGCTGTCTTCAAGGGGAGGGAACTATGTGACCCCACCTCTGGATGGTGAGGCTTGTTCACTCCACCCTATGAACATGTGGAGTGGGACATATATTGGGGAGACCGTATCTAGGGAAAATATAATCTGCCATGGGGGGTTAGCAGGAAATACGGGGAATGACAAACACTGGGTAATACTCTACAATATTATTTTGTCACATATGGTTTGCAATGGATGACCGTCATCCATGTGAGCAGCTGTGGCCCCAAAGAAGTAAAGCATGCACTGACAGAGAGTCAAGCTGTGTGTGGCTGGTTTTTAAAAAACAAACAAACAAACAAAACCTCTCATTTTAGGATGAGAGGCCTTTCCAGCTATTTGTGTCCCACTAAGGAGAAGGTTTTGCCCTGGAATGTTTACAAAATAGGCACAGTTACCTCTCCAGCCGTTCTTTTTGTTTGTTGCCCTTTCTCTACTTTCTCCAGGGACTGAGTTTGTTTATGCTGTATTTCCCCCACATTTATCACCAAGTCCAGCCTGTTTCCCCTTCTTTCCCGTATCATAATTTAATGGTCTAGCCTTGTGTTGGGGAATTAATTGGGTTATCATGTCCTTAACTAATAACAGTTTTTTTCTTTTTTTTTGCCCATGAATTTTAACAGCTGCCTGATTGAAATATCCAAATGGAATAAGTAATAATGAGAAACTTAGGCTTTGAAAGCCTGACTGCAGGACTCATTTCTGGATGAGACCAAGGCAGTGTGGGCAGAAGCGGCCCCAAAGCTCCTAATCACGCCATGCAGATGCCCAGGGCAGACTTGCTTTCAGGAAGCTTAATTAGCAGGGTGACAAGAATTGCCTCCTTTCCATGATCCAGTGAAGGGATTGATCTAGAAGAACAGTGGAGCCTTGATGCTCTCCTTTTTATTGTTATATATTTTTAAATAAAATATTTTAAATTATTTTATTCTGGTTATAAAATGAATGCATGCCCACTTAAAAAAATTTAAACATTTCCAGAATGTATATAGAAAAAAAAATCACCTGAGATCTTACCACTCAGATTTAACTCTTGTATCATTTTGGTAAACTTCCATGTGTTTATGTATCCACTGGTAACTTACAGCTATACCTGTACATAACTTTGTAAACATATTATATGATACATACATTTCTGTACCCTGTTTTTTTTTCATTCAGTAATGGGTGGTGGCTATTATTTTTCATGTCAATAAATACAGACTCACATCATCATTTTTATTAACTGCAGAATATTACTCTGTGAGATATACCATAATTTAACTAATTCTATTGAACAACAATTATGCCTATTGCACTTTTTTGATGTTATAATCAATGTTCTGAAGAACTTTCTTGTATACCCATTTTTAAGGACTTGTCCAAAGATTTAATTGGCATATATCCCCATAAGGAGAAATTGATGGGATTCTTTCTTTTAAAAAGGACAATAGGGGGACTTCCCTGGTGGCACAGTGGTTAAGAATCCGCCTGCTGATGCAGGGGACACAGGTTCGAGCCCTGGTCAGGGAAGATCCCACATGCCACAGAGCAACTAAACCCATGCACCACAACTACTGAGCCTGCTCTCTAGAGCCCACAAGCCACAACTACTGAGCTCACGCACCTAGAGCCCTTGCTCCACTATGAGAAGTCACTGCAGTAAGAATCCTGAGCACCGCAACAAAGAGTAGCCCCCACTTGCTGCAACTAGAGAAAGTCCACACGCAGCAATGAAGACCCAACATAGCCAAAAATACATACGTACATACATACATACATACATAGGACAATAAGAAGGCATGAGAGAAAGAAATCTGGGTGAGCAGCCTAGTTTCAGAGAATTCATGTAACACATATGCATAGAAGTCTACATTCTGTCAGGAGACTGAGCTAGACTGCTTGGGATACAAAGATTAAAAAAGCCTTTAAAAAATTCTTCTAGCCTAGTGGGGAAGATAGACCCATGTACAAATAATTACTACAGTAAGTTCAAATTCCCAGTAGAATTATGAAGAAAGTACCACAGGAAGGGTTTTAAAAAAGGAGCTGTTAAATCTGGGCAAGAGTGATGGGGAAGAATTAACAGAGAAAGCAACAAGCGAGCTGATCATGTGGTTGAGAAGGAGTTAAAAAGGTGAGAGTATTAGTTTGCTAAGGCTGCCATAACAAATACCGCAGACCAGGTGCCTTAAACAGCAGAAATTTGTCATCTCAGAGTGTGGAGGCTAGAAGTCCAAGATCAAAGTGTTGGCAGGGCTGGTTCCTTCTGAGGGTCATGAGGGTAAGGTCTGTTCCAGGCCTCTCTCCTTAGCTTATTGACAGCCATCTTCTCCCTATGTCTTCACACCATCTTCCCTCTGTAAGTGTCTGTGTCCAAATTTCCTCTTCTTATAAGGACACCAGCCATATTAGATTAGTGGCCACCTTAAAGACCTCATTTTAACTTAATTACCTCTTTAAAGACCCTATCTCCAAATACAGTCACATTCTAAGGTATTAGGGGTTAAGAGTTGAACATACGAATTTGGGGAGTACATGATTTGGCCCTTAATATTGAGAGAATGGAGAAATGCTTGTGTAAAGGCCCAGAGTCAAGGAAGTGTGCAGTGATGGAGGAAGACAAAGGAAGCTCCATAAGCTAGGTGGAGAAGGTCTGGGGGCTGGAATGAGGAAAGGGGATCGCGGTGGAAGATGTGTCCATGCTGGGAGGAAGGGCTTATAAACAACCCTGAGAAAGGTGGGTTTTATTCTGCAGGGGGCAGAGAACCATGGGTAATTTTAAGCAGAGATGTGGCATAATCAGTTTTGTCCTTTATTTAGATGATACTGTCAGAATATCAAGTGTCAGCAAGGATGTGGAACACCTGGAACTCTCACACACAGCTGGTGGGAAAATAAAATGGAATAACTATTTTGGAAAACAATTTGCTACTTTCTTTAAAAGTTACCTACACGTCTACCATATGACCCAGCATTCTCTCCTAGGTTTTAACCCAAGAGAAATGAAAGCATGTCTAGATAGTAATTTATCTAGTAATTTTAATAAAGATGTTAATAACATCTTTATTCATAATTGCCCAAAACTCAAAACAGTCCAAATGTCTATTAGCAGGTGAATGACCACAAATATACCACAAAATGTGGTATATCCATTCAATATAATACTACCTAGTAATGAGAAGGAAAAGAACTATTGATACCCACAACAAATATGGATAAACCTCATAAATAATTATACTGAGTGAAAGAATCCAGGCTAAAAAAAAAAGTACATACTGTGTGATTCTTCTTATATAAAATTCTACAGGAAATAGAAGCTAATCTGGGGATGACGGTTTGGGGCAGATGGGGTAGGGCTCTGAGGGAGAGATTGCAAAAGGGCATGAAGAAACTTTTGGAGGTGATATAATTGTTCATTATCTTGACAGTGGTGATAATTTCATGGGTGTATATAGATGTCAAACCCCATCAAATTGTGGACTTTAAGTACAGGCATTTTATGGGGTGTTGCTTATAACTCAATAAAAAGCCAAGCAATTGTACCTCAATTAAAAAAGGAAAATAAAACAGAAAATAAATATATGGAGTGGATAAAAAAAACATTGGAACATAAACTCTGGGAAAGGAGACCAGTTAGGAGGCTACTTGCAAGAGATTGTGAGAGTCTGAATCAAGCTGGGTAGGTGGTTCCCACTTGGCTTTGCTCTACCTCTGTTCTGAGACGTGAACTTTTAGGAACTGAACTGTGGGCAGCAGAAAGTCACTTTGTCCCAATGTGATGATGGAGGACACTAACCTTTCTTCCTCTTCCTCTCTACTATATGCTAGGAATAATTTTAGACATTTGTAGTAGTGGTGAATAAAATGGACAAATATCTTTTGTGCTTAGGAAGTTACTGTGCAAGTGGGAGACAAAAAATAGTATGTCACAGAGAGTTAACGTCTACAAAGAAAAAGCAGGGTAATGGACCAAGTAATGGATGGGCATTGAGTGTGGGAACTATTTTAGTGAGATGTTTAGAAAAGGTTCCTCTAGAGCAATGACCTTTGAGCTCAAACCTGCATGGAGGGAGGTTAGTTGAGATCAGGGACAGGTATTCTAGGTGGAGAGACAGGCAAGTATAAAGGTCTTGAGTTGGCAGTGGGAGTGGCTTGTCAAGGAGAAGGCTGGGAAGAGTGGATAGCAGAAACTTAAGTAAGGTCCTGATTTGCCACCAACTTGTGCCTGAACCAGCTCCCTGGTAATTTACACTGGACATTTCTTCTTATAATTACGTTCATGCTAGAACATTGAAAGAGTTAAATGCTGACTGAAATACTGTTCAGTTGGCTGTAACTTAGATTCTCTTTCTCAACTTTCTCTCCTTTCTTTCTTTTTTTGTCAGGTTGTGGTTAGTCATGGCATTTGTTGTAATGGAATTTAATCGACATCTCATTACGTTCTAAGGTGTGAAAAATGCCTTCCAAAGGTGTCTTTATTTACCATCTATCTTAATGCCCAGGGCTAGATGGAATCCCATATTAAAACAAATCTGAGTATAACTGAGAAATGGGTAACCTCTAGTGTTTGAAAAGTTAAGATCATCAATACATCCTTATAAATTCTGCCTTTAAAAATATAGTCTGAAGAGGAAACAGCAAACATTCTTGACCACCTATTTTGAGGTGAGCATTTCCACCTGTCTTAATTAATTCTTTCAACAACTCTATTTTATTTATTTATTTATTTATTTTTTTGCAGTACGCGGGCCTCTCACTGTTGTGGCCTCTCCCATTGTGGAGCACAGGCTCTAGACGCGCAGGCTCAGCAGTCATGGCTCACGGGTCTAGCTGCTCCGCAGCATGTGGGATCTTCCCGGACCGGGGCACAAACCCGTGTCCCCTGCATCGGCAGGCAGACTCTCAACCACTGCGCCACCAGGGAAGCCCTCAACAACTCTATTTTTAACACCATTCTGCAGCTATAGAAACCAAGGCTCAGAAGCACTAAATAACATGTCCAAGGTCACAGGGCTAGTAAATGGCAGCATCAGGATTTCAAGTCACATCCACTGCCTCCTGTTTGGAACCCCTGTCTCTGAGCCATGTCAGTCTTAGTGCTACGCCTCCACATGCATAATGCCATGCTATCACGGATTGAATCAAGAGACAGTCCTTCTAAGAAAGTAAACAACTTCCTTGAGAAAGAAGCCCCAAATCTTTATCTCTTGACTGTCAGACCTACATATCTGTCTGAATGTTTCAGAGGAGTCTGTGCCTGGCTCAGCCACTCTTCCTTTCCAACAAGACTTCTCCAAAGGGACTGGTGGCAGAAAGAGGCTGAAGGAAGTGGCTGGGTCAGCGGGTATGATTGAACACTGTTCCTCTATCAAAGGCCTGATAAAAATCTGGGGTCTCTGGGCACTCGATTTTTAAAGTAATCCTGTCAGTTCCCTAATAATAGTAATAAATTAACCAAACAGCAGATTCAGTGGTATTTTATGTCCTGGGGGTATTGCTTTCACACTTCAACTTGATAGCGTGATTTATGAAGAGATAAATTACAGCTGGGAAGAATGGATTTACTGATGTCAGGGAGATGACAAGTATATTCTGAAGATGTTACCAGTGATGGGTATGTACCTGACAGGCATACTTGAAAAGCCCCAAACAGAAAGCTTCTCTTCAAAGGCTGAATAACTTTAATCTCCACTTTAGATGTAGGTCGTTGCAAGGACAGGAGGAACTTGATGGTCTAATGATCCCATCCTCAAATCAGTATGACCTGAAAGTATTAATTACTTTGCTCTTTGGAAATGGGGTTATGCAGCCACCTCAAACCTTTTCTGAAAGCCATCTGGAGGATAAGTAAATACATTAGTGTGGGCTTATCCTACTGTAAATGAATGTGTAACTGCCAGCTCTCCCATCTTCCGCTGCTAATCGGCCATTGCTGCATGTCTATCATGCTCTTATGGGTACTCATGACTAAGAATGGATGGACTTGCTCATGGAGCAAGGCTCGGTGATTTAAGGGAAGGTGGGATTACTTCCTGGAAGTTGCTCAGAAGAGTAACCAGAAAGTAGAATTGAGAGAGAGCCCAGGTAGAGAGCAGAGAAAGCTTGGCCTCTCAGGTTTAGATGAAACCTCCCTGGAGATGTGTGAAGATGTCCCCTCCATAAGGACGCAGACCCGGGACCCTGAGCTGAGAATGGGTTCTGCCCTTCAAACTCACAGATGCTTGTGCAGCTGTCGAGTATGTACTTGCCAGAAAGGAGAATTCTTGGTGAGGAATGGTCTAATGAAATTACTCTTAAAGTAGGATTTGAGTCTTTTATGAAAATATTAAGAATGGGCTTATTTTTGTGGGCAGGAGTGGTAAGGAGATGTGGAGGTAGGGTAGAATGTGTACTGTTAGCTCTTAACAGTGTCTTGCAGGAAAACTAACTCTAAGCTTGGGGCATCTACTTTACAAAAGAGGCAAGTTAAGGGTGTCTTGAGCCTTGAACATTCAAAACATATTTTTACAACAAACTCCAAAATCCGGCAGTGTACAATGAAAACACAGACACATAATATTTTGCCCAAAAAATCAAAGCCAAGATATAAATCAATAGAAAAAGTAGATGTAGAAATAAGATTTAACTTCAGAACCAGGCAAGCAGATAAGCTCATTAATGAACAGTCCACTCAAGGAACAAATAGCATTTAAAATGCTCCCAGCTTTTGGATGGTTTAAAGCTGGCCATAACTATACAACTATGTACACAGATTAAAAGAAAATGGTGCAATGCAGTTTCCTATTAAATCACTTTACAGTTTTCCAATAGCCTGAAGCATCTGTCAAAATCCGAGGGAGGTGCTACAAATAATTATTTTAAATCTCCAAATTCAGGACACCTGAAGAAATAAAGGTCCAGGTCATTTTCCCTCTTGGGGATAAACAACTTTGCCATATATAAATTGTGAAAGCTGTTATAAACATATAACACTTTTACATCACATAGTCTATGTGGAGCTCTCTAGGCTTGGATAATTTTTTTTAATTCTAAAAATAATTAAGTTGCTTCATGAATCTTTTTTTTTTCTGAGCAAATCCTGAATATGTTTTTATAGGAAAAAAACTATCAAGTGTGAGATAGAATTCCTGGACTCTGGGGAGATGCCTCATTTTCAAGATAACTCCCTAAGACAAGACCCCACCATCTTGGATATCTGAATTCCAGATAAATTCTTCAAAAATGCCCTAAGAGCTAGAGAAGACATCTTTAATATGCATTCTTCATACTGACTTAAGACAGAAGATGCCCACAGGCTAATGCAAGAGGCAAAGCAGAACTGGACAGAGACTCTTTCTCCCTGAGAGTCAGAGTCTTGGGTGTGAGGGTGAATTCTGATAGGTGTCCAAAGCAAGTGTTGGTCTCAATGCTCTTATAGTCATCCACATGTCTAATGAGCAACCCAAACCAAGTGTATTCAAATTAAGGCAGACAGAAAACCCAAATTTGGCCATTAGCCTGCTATGCTATCCCTTTCTCCACTCCACGTTGTATCAGAAGTAGGAAGGTGGGGCAAAAGGATGAACTCTTCCATCTCTTCTGTTATCACCCTTCCTTTGAAGCTCAATTTAGTTCATGGTGGGTAAGAAAAGGGAGACTGCTGATAATATTTATTTTGTCCTACCCAGAAACACACTGTCCCAGCTTTTCATCTTTTTTGGAACAATAGACTCAACTATTTTTGTTTTGTTTTAGAACAGCAGTATCGATTTTTTTCTGCTTTTGGTTTGTTGAAGCAAAAGTTGCTATGAACCTCAAACTTGACCTGCTTTATAGTAACACTTAAATACATTACACTTCAAAAAAATTAAATGGAAAGAAATGGCACCATTTTAAGTGAAGTATAACATATCAATTATAGAAAAACATGGACCTTGATGAATTTTTACAAACTACAAACTGAACATTCCCATGAAACCTCCACCCAGGTGAAGAAGTAGAAAATTACCAGAATGCCAGAAGCCCCCTGTGCTGCCTTCCAGTTCCTATCCTGACAAGGCTGACCACTATTTTGACTTCTATTATTACTATTTTGATTGATCAATATTTTTAAAACATTTTTTTTACTTTAAATAAATGGAATCAAACAGTATGTATTTTTCTCCATCTCGCTTCTTTCATTCAACATGGTGGTTCTGAGAGTCAGTTGTTGGTGTAACAATTATTCATTCATTTTCATTGATCTCAAATTTCACTGGGCAAACACGCCACAGTTCATTTACCCTTTCTACTTTGGATGAACATTTGGGTTGTTTACAGTATTCGCTTATTATGAATAATGTTGTTATGTGTATTCTTGTACATTTCTTTTGTGGGACATATGTGCCACCTCTGTTGGTTATATACTTAGAAGTGGAATTGTTGGGCCAAAGAGTGTGCATATGTTCAGTATTAGTAAATCCTAACGGTTTTCCAATATGATAATGGCACTTAACACTCTGGTTTGAGAGTTTGGGTTGTTCTACATTATTTGATATTGTGTCTTTTACATTTTAGCCCTTCTGGTAGCTGGGTGAATGGCCCCATTTCTGAGAATATACATTGTAAAACAAAATATTCAATAGTTAGGTTAAAAATACAATAAAGTACATTTTCATGTTTTGAAGATTAAATAATGTCCTGAGAGACCCAAATATGTGGATGATCTCACTGGGGAATACTGTTGAAAGATCATTTATGTATGAACAAAGTAAAGTAGCTGGTCTTAATTATTCCATAAAAGATGAGCAGTGTTGCTTTAAAATGTAGGAGCTTAGAATTTAAATAAAAATAAAACATTTTTCATTCTATTTTGTGTTTCACAGGCATTTTGAAGAATTGTGATCAATACCTGATTGCAGGCAATTTGACCACTGGTTAATCTACATCAGCACAAAAAAAGTGCTGCAGAAGGGAGTCTGTTCATATGCTAAATACTCGGAAGCATTTTTACCTGAGGTAATCTAGATTTGCTGTCCCTTATTAATTCACTTTCCATTATTTCTACAAACTCAAAATTCTGGAAGGATGTGTACATGTGTTTCTTATTGCATTAGAGCTGTTAAAATTCATCATTCACTACTCTAAAGTCACATTGAGCATAGTTACAAAATGCCTAGTTCTGTGCTGACCACACAGCAACGTCTCATCATAACTGTTAGGAATGCATTTGGTGGCAATAACAAATTATTATTTTTTTAATTGGAGTATAATTGCTTTACAATTTTGTGTTAATTTCTGCCATACAGTGAAGTGAATCAGCTATATGTATACCTATATCCCCTCCCTCTTGGACCTCCCTCCCACCCCATGCCCCCATCCCACCCAGCTAGGTCCTTAAAGAGCACCGAGCTGAGTTTCTTGTGCTTTATAGCATGTTCTCACTAGCTATCTATTTTACTCATGGTAGTGTATATATGTCAATCCTAATCTCCCAATTTGTCCCACCCTCCCCTTCCCCCACTGTGTCCACATGTCTGTTCTCTACGTCTACATCTCTATTCCTGCCCTGCAAATAGGTCCATCTGTACAATTTTTCTAGATTCCACATGTGTGTTAATATACAGTATTTGTTTTTCTCTTTCTGGCTTCCTTCACTCTGTATGACAGACTCTAGGTCCATCCATATCTCTACAGGTGACCCAATTTCATTCCTTTTGATGGCTGAGTAATATTCCATTGTATATATGTACCACATCTTCTTTATCTATTCATCTGTCATTGGACATTTAGGTTGTTTCCATGTCTTGGCTATTGTAAACAGTGCTGCAATGAACATTGGGGTGCATGTGACTTTTTGAATTATGATTTTCTCAGGGTATATGCCCAGTAGTGGGATTGCTGGGTCATATGGTAATTCTATTTTTAGTCACATTAAACATAGTCACAAAATGCCTAGTTCTGTGCTGATCACACAGCAACATTGTATCCTAACTGTTGGGAATGTATTTGGTGGCAATAATAAATTAATCAGCCAAGAGTAGCTCAGACAAAGTGTTTATTTTCCTCACATAAAGAGAGTGACATATTTGCTGGTTTTAAGACTTATTTACCACCTAGTTGTTGTTACTGTTCCAGGTGCTCAGCAACATCTTTCAGTATCCAGCTTTCAATCATTCTGTTCCATCATCCTAATGCACCAACATTCACACTCATGCTTGTTGCCTCATGGTGGCAAGATGGCTGCTACATTTCAGGTATCACATGTACATTTAAGGAGTAAAAGAGGAAAGGAGAGAAATGAATCACCAGCCATACCTTTCCCATTTATCTGGAAAAGTAAACAGCCTCCAGAAGGCCTCTGCTTATACCTCTGTATTAGTCACCTATAACTGTGGGACAAATAATCCCCTAATCAGGCGTAAAACAACAATAACAACACCACCACAGGAAATAAATCAGATGAAAATAAAAATTAAATAATTATTATTTTACAGTTTGTATGGATCAGGCATGCCATAGAGGCTCAGCTAGGAGGGTCTGGCTCAGGATCTTTCATGAAGTTCCAGTTAGATGTTGGTAGGGGCTGCAATCTTATGAAGGTCTGAGCAGGGCTGGAGGATCCAGTTCTGAGATGGCTCACTGCCAAGAGGGCAGTTGGCAGGAAACCTCAGTTACCCACCATGTGGGCATCTTCATAGTCTCCATTTTAGATCCTCATACCATGGATGTTTCCCCTGGAACAAGTGATCCAAAAGAGAACAAGGCAGAAATCACATTATTTTATGAACCAGTCTTGCAAGACTAACACCGTCACTTCTGCCTTTTGAAAATAGGAGTACTAAAAATTTGGTGGACATATTTTTAAACCACTACTGCTTCATTGGCCAAAACAGATTCACTTGTTGAGTCTAATTACAGTGGAATCCAGGAAATAAATTTATTATCAGAAGCGATGCCCATTTTTCCCTTGAACAAAACAAGAGCTCTACTATCCGCAACAAAGTGGAAAGGAATATTGGGAAGGCAACTAGCTCATGAATTTGTACATAATGGAGTTTTGGAGATCTTGACCAAATAATTCTAGAGCTTAACTGAAGAAATGAATAATTTAGAGTAGATATCAAAATTTTGAAAAATAAGGCTTTTTAAGGGTGAGTAGACACCTATTAGACTTAATACAAGATGAAAATTCATATAGGCAAACAAATAGAAAGCAAAGTATAGTCCATAAATAGATACTAATGTATAAGAAATTAATATTGAAAGGGATGAATTATTTCATAAAGGGCATTGGAAAATATGTGTTTGAGAAAGATTCATTTACATTCAACAGAGTAAGTTCTAGATGAGTTAGAAGAAGAAACATGAAAAATGAAACCACTTTAAGAAGCTAGAAGAAACTTTCGGGAATATTTACCTTATCTCAGATGGGAAAGGACTATCTAAATACATAAGCAAGAGACTAAATAGCAAAGGAAAAGACTGATTTTAATATTTAAATTTACAAGCTCTGTGTCAAAAACATCATAAAAAATTAAACACAAACAAGGAAATTATACTTTATAGATATTTTGAAGGGATATATTTATTAATAAGAAAAATACCTTAGCTTTGTTTGAGGTCTATGGCCCTTTTCTATGGAGCAGATATTTCAGATTAAACATAAAACAATGGGAAAATATTAATATATAATGAGTTAATATAAATGGTAATAAAACCTCTATATTTTCAATGAAATGGACAAAAACATAAACCTACAGTCCACAGAACAGATAAGGTAAATGGCTAGTAAACAGGAATAAATGGTCAACCTCATTAGTAATCATAATGATGAAAATTAAAAAAAAATAAAATTTAATGTTTACCTATCAGATCAACACAGATTGTTTACTGTAAATACTCAGGGCTGGCCAGAATATGGTGAAAAGGGATTGTCTAATACTGCTGGTCTATGCAAAGCAATTTGACAATCTTCATCAAGCCTTTCAACATGTTTATACTTTTATATCTGATAATTTTACTTATAAAAATCTAGTCTAAGGAAATAAATGAATTTAAAAGCATATGTATGATGCTGTATGTCTCAATATCATTTATAATGGAAACAAAAAGGAAGTTACTTAAATGTCCCACAATAGACTCATAGCTATACAAATCATGGAATGTCCATATAATGGACTATTTGGTTGTTGTGAAAATATTTTAATGAATTTCAATGACTTAGAAAAAGTTTATGATATGATTTTAATTATAAAACCAACACATAGTACATAAAGTCTATATGATAGTATATGAATTATGGAATATGTATTATATAAGAATAAAACGTTTGGGAGAAAATAGAAAAAAAAATTTGTAGTGTTTCCAGAGAACTATTTTGGGGGGGTTTGTAAGATTATGAAAAATTTAGATTTAGATTTGTGAACTTCTCAAGTTTTCTAAAGTATGTTGCTTTTGTGATCAGAAAAAAGTCCTCAGTAAACTCTAAATGGATTATTTTAATCTTATCATCTAACCTGTCTTACTGCTCTTGAGAGTTGTACTGTGTGTTTGTGTGTGTGTGAGATAAAGACAGAGAGAAAGAAAGAAAGAGAGGAGGAGGGAAAAAGGGAAGGAGAGAGAGAGAGAGAGGGAGTTTGCGCACTGTAATTTTAGGAAACATGTATAAAAAAATACTAAATCTCATTTTGTCAGGAAGTGGTAGATTAAACCCTACAATAGTGCATTAACTCTTTCAGGTCACTAAGGGACCAATTAGTGCATTATGCTAAGGGGTACTAAATTGTATCCTACTTGCCTGGAGGAGACCACGCATGTCCTGAAGCTCTAACTCATATCACCACTGGGAAGTGATTCAAATCTGGTAAGAAGTTGGTTCATTGAATATTAATTGAATGGGTGAATAAATGAAGAAAAGACAAAGAAGAGAGCTAACAAGCTAACATTTATTGATTATTTTCTGTGTGTCAAGTGCTTCCCTTTCATTATTTCATTTAATTCTCATGGCAACCATATGAGGCCGATATTATTATTATTACCATTTTGCAGAAGAGGAAACTGAGTTTATAACACGGACACATGAACACATTCCTGCCTTTCATATAGGAAGATGCCGGCATTGACCTGAAATTGTCACCTATTTGCTCATGTGTTCTTGGCTCTCCACAGTCTTCTTTTAGGCTGATTCATGAAATCCCACAATCAAGGTATTCCTTTTTAGACTGTGTTTTTTCTGAGTACAGTAGTCTCCCTTTATCCACACTTTCACTTTCTGTGGTTTCAGTAGCCTTCGGTCAACCACAGTCTAAAAATATTAAATGGAAAATTCCAGAAAGAAACAATTCATGTTTGAAATTGTGTGCCTTTTGAGAAGTGTGATAAAACCTAGTGACATCCTGCTCCATCCCACCCTGGATGTGAATCGTCCGTTTGTCCAGTGTTTCCATGCTGTGCACACTACCTGCCTATTAGTATAGGAAAAAACATAGTATATGCTTTTGGTAACATATGGAGTTTAAGGCATCCACTGGGGGTATGTAGTCCCCAAGGATAAGGGGGCACTACTACATTTCATAGTACATAGTATCCTGGGGACAAGTGGGTAGGAGAGAGTTCTGGAGAAGGGAACCTCTTTGGGATAGCAATCATCACACTGAAAAGAAGACATTTCAAATTACTTTCCAATAACTGTTTGTAATTTTAAAAAACTTAAAATGAAGCAGGGGAGAGCAAAGATTATTGGGTGCCAAAGAAGGACAAAAAGGAGTGCCCCAAGACACAGAACATGGGGGCTGGAGTGACTCCCTACTAACTGTTGGTGTCACAAGTGTGCTTAGAAGCCATTCTCCATGAATCTTTGAAAAGCAAAAGGCAGGCATTTGCAAAATAGTTTTCTGGGCTGCCCGTTGCAGGCACAGGCTGTTTTTGTGCCTTGGAGCAAAGGAAATTGGTTCATAAAGAGAATATATTCCTGACTCATTTCATTAACAAGAAGCAGTAGCCCAGTAAGGTGGCTAGTGCAGACTTATAAATGGTACCTGAAACTGACATAAGAAAACACAATACTGGAGATGAATCCATTTCTCATAGGGATCCCGGGCGAGGGGAAGAGTTGCTTGCTCTGAATATTTCATATTTCTATTTAGAAGACTTTTCCATCTGAGAGGGAGCACTTTCCTGCACAGGTAGTGAGATGCAGTTTCACATTGTAGACCATTTAAAGTTTTGAGTACAAAGTTCCAAATCCCCATAGTTTTATTTATTATTATTATTTTTTAAAGAAACAGGCATCCCTTTATTTATTTTTTTACTTTAATTTATTTATTTTTGGCTGCGTTGAGTCTTCGTTGTTGTGCGCGGGCTTTTCTAGTTGCGGCGAGTGGGGGCTATTCTTTGACGTGCGCGGGCTTCTCATTGTGGTGGCTTCTCTTGCTGCAGAGCACGAGCTTTAGGTGCACGGGCTTCAGCAGCTGTAGCTCACAGGCTCTAGAGCACAGTCTCAGTAGTTGTGGCGTACAGGCTTAGTTGCTCTGAGGCCTGCGGGATCTTCCCGGACCAGGGGTTGAACCCGTGTCCCCTGCATTGGCAGGTGGATTCTTAACCACTGCACCACCAGGAAACTCCCATAGTTTTATTTTTAAAAGAGAGATTTCAAGAAATAAATTGAAAATTCTAAAAGGAGCCTTTTTATTCTTTTCTGATTCTTAGTTTGGGCACATTTATATTTAGGCTTTCAAAGAATGAAGGGGCCAAAGTGTTTCTTTCTAGAAAGAAAATCCAAACTAGTGACATCTTTAAATAGATTTACACCCAAATTATACACTGTAAGTCTACAAGCAATATTATACAAAATCACCCACATGGCCTTTTGTATCGTGATCCTTTGTGTGATACTGAAACTCCTGCAGGAGGGAGAAAATAATGATTAGGCTTAAGCAAAGTGAAAAGATATTTTCTCAGCTGGAAGCTGTTAATACTTCAGCTGATAGAGGCTTGGAGAATAATTCTGCTGCTGTGTGTTTAAAAAATAAATATACAAGCACTGGAATAATTCACAGGATGAGAAATCACAGGAGGGAGATAACAGCCGAGCAGATCTGAGACTGATCATTTTTCTGCTTATGGGGATGTTGCTCTTTTGCCCTAAGTCTTGGACTGACAGCTCTTCTGGATGTTGTTTCCAGTCCTCTGGGTCTTGCTGTCTTTGAGTAAATACAGTATTTCTAAGTCAGCCAAGGGCTTTACATTTTCACAGCATTTTTTGTAGGAGACATAATTATTGGAAGCACAGGCTTCCAGAGAGTTTAGGATTCTAAACATCTCCCACACTTGAAAAAATTAAATATAACTTCTTTTTTTCTTATTGTAAAAGCAATATATGCTTATGAGAGAAAATGTAAGAAATGCAGAGAAGCAAAAAGAAGAGTCTATATACTAATCCTACTAATGAGAGTGAATCACCAATTAGTAGTGGAGTAGATCTATTCTTCTACCTCTTTTTCAATCCAATAGAAGTATATTTTACAAAAAACTTTCCTCATCTGGTACATACAGATTTTTAATCTTCTTGGACCTGCTCCCCTATCCATTCTTATGAGTAATAGCTAAGAGTTTACACTTTGCAATCAGAACCTACAACAGAGAGAATTCTGAGTCGGCTACTTACCATCTGGGTGATACAATCTTAAATTCCTCATCTGCAAAATGAAGATAATGGTATCCAATTTGCAAGGTGATAGGAGGATAGAGATAATGTGTATAAAGGGCTTGGTACATAGTAAACGTTTAATAGATATCAGCTCTTACAAGTTTTCTTTTCTTCTTCCTTTTGCACCTCTGCCATATTAGTGCCCTGCTCTGTCTTTTGCTGGGTTCAGCTTCCCCCAGTCTCCCTTCCATACTAGGTCTATTTATAACCATTCCAAAAGCTTTCTTTAGTCTTTGGTGTCCTGTTCCCCAAGCCACAGCTCTCTTGAGGCTGGAAGGCATTGCTCCTAACCCAGAGTTGACTGTGTCACAAGTGTTATCCATTCGACCTTGAGACAGGACATTGACTTCACAACCATCCAAGAAAAACTCACTCCTTTGCATATGTCATGCTGCAAAGTAAGTGTGATGGGCTTTTCCTGATGATTCTACCTGCCAGAAGTAGATGGACACATATAACCTTTGGATATCCTCTGAGTAACCTTGGCCATACATTGTTAATCCTATTGTTTTGCTTCCTTTGCCTACTGATGAATGCCTTTACTGTTTGACTGGAAATAATGGATGTAACCACATCCATTACACATGCAACCAGATCCGTTCCTCTACTTCTTCCCATTCCTCTGGCCATTCCCAAATGTCCTTGGTATATTACTACCTTCTGCCAGCCATACTGAGTGTTCATGTCACATAGTCTTCTGATCTCTGTCCATAAACTTCAATCTGTTCTTCTACCTTGATCCATTATTAGTATATATTATTAAAATTATTTATGAATTAGCTAAAAGCTAAATTGTACAGATCCTTGAGTTGCTCCCCATATATTACTAAAATTGTAAATGCCATTCAAACCTATATATATCTTAAAATTTTTCCTTGACAGATGAAGTAAGGAGTGAGGTTTTCCAACAGGGTATGATCACCTGTATTAAATCAAAGCAGTACTGAACATGTTTAGGTTAGAGTGCTGATTGTACTTTATTTTAGAATATATGAAGACTAGAAATGTTCTGAACAGGTCAGAATAACTTGGAGTAGAATGTTTTGATTCCCAAAATGCGTGGGGAATGTTTTGATTTCACTATATCCTACTGTCTCTTTAGGTAAGACGAAGAGTAACGCCAATACAAATGAAGGTCTCCCTTGTCTGAAGGAGAAATCAAAGGACTAAGAGAAGGAGGTCCCTAACTTTGTTGGAACAACCTTTGGGGAGAGGGAGTGTTGGGATGAGGTTCTATTTTGATGGGCAGGAACAGGGTAGCAGCATAAGAAGGTTGAGCACCTGCAGGACCAAGGCTGCATTGGGACACACATCCCTTGTTTCAGAGTGGACTGTTACAACTTTCCTTGGGACAAGCAAGATGGAGGTGCCTGCCTAGAAACTGTTAAGTCATGGATTAAGAGCTATCATATACAGTAGCAAATCTGAAAATATTCACATTGAGGGAGTGCTGAGTCTTGTGTTCAGCAGTGGGGCAATAGGTGAGGAAGAGACAGTCAGTTGCACTGCCTTCTTTTCTTTCTTTGCCTGCTGTACCCAGTAAATAGAGTTATTTCCTTGCCTAAGAACCTGGTGTAATGGAATGCTCCAGGTACTTGGCCAGTGTGAATGGGCTTGGGAAGATTAAAAAAAATTTTTTTTATAACGGAAATTTTCAAACATATGCAAGATTAGAGAGAATAGTATAATGAACCCATGAACCACCACACAATTTCAGCAGTTTTCAACATTTAGTCAATTGTGTTTCATCTTTTAACTTATCACTTACCTTCCATGCCTCCCCTGTAACTACAATATTCTAAAGCAAATGTCAGAGAAGAAATTTTCTAAATGCTTCAGTAGCTGTCTCTAAAAGACAAGGACATAAAAAATAACATACTCATAGTACCGTTCATACCCCTCAAAATTAGTAGTAATTCTTTAATACCATCTAATATCTATTCTATGTTTAAATTTTCCTAATTGTCTAAAAAATCCATTGGTTTGTTAAAATCAGAATCTAATCAAGCCCTACACATTGCATTTGATTGTTCATTTTCATAAAACTCTTTAATTATAACAGTTCTTCCTTCCCTGTAACCTATTTTCATGCCATTTAGTTTTTGAAGAAACTGGATCATTTTTCCTTTGGAATCAAGGCAGAATTTGGATAAGCTCTTTCTTCAGGTCTTAAGATTTTCTGGGTAACTGAGAGGTCATGTGGAATAGTATAACCGTACGTCCGCGAACATGTTAATGTCATCCATCGTGGTGGGACCCAGATGATTGAGTGATTGATGGGACAAGAGAGAAGAGCTTCACCCACAAGACGTGGAAGGGTGAGAACACTGCTCAAAAGAAATTCCTTATGCAGAGAAACTTAAATAACAGTCACGCAGAATGGCTGCCTTGCCAATGACCTCATTAATCATATTTCTGTTCTTTTAAA
Organism: Mesoplodon densirostris; assembly: GCF_025265405.1. Taxonomy (NCBI): domain Eukaryota; kingdom Metazoa; phylum Chordata; class Mammalia; order Artiodactyla; family Ziphiidae; genus Mesoplodon; species Mesoplodon densirostris. The sequence continues at coordinate 26,155,502 of NC_082677.1, forward strand.
CACCTCACCCTGACTCAGGGGCCATAGAGTGAGCTCGGACCTCACAACTCTTCCTCTGTACAGACCACTCTTCCTCAGCCACTGTGGTTGGCTGGTTTTTGCTAGAAATACACCGCCTTTTCCATGTGTAGTCTCTTAGTGATTCCAGTCAGCACACTGGGAATAGTTATCCATGTAACTTCTATCTGCTCTGGGGCAGAACAGAGGTAGAGTATGCCATTTGCAAGGTCTCACTTTTTAATCTCAAATTCAAAAAGACTAATTCTCTTTGGTTTTTAAAAGCTACTTAGTTAATTCTTTGGGCTTTGAAACCACATGATACTGCTAGGAACTGGAAAAGGAAAACAAATTCTGTCTTGACGTGAACTCTGGGTTAATCTCAGCCATTCTGCCATCTTTGGGGCTGTAAATAGGTGGTGACAGAATAGCAGAGCTGTGAATTCCTTCATGGCCCATGCTCATACAGACTAATCAGTATTTCTTGAACACATTTTATGTTTTTCCAGAATCACATACTGCTCTTTTCTGCCTCCACTGAAACCTCTTTAAGGTTCAGTTCAGATGACAACTCCTGATAAACAACTGTGTAGCCAACTGTGTAGCACAGGGAACTATAGTCAGTATCCTATGATAACCTGTAATGGAAAAGAATATGAAAAAGAATATATATATATATATATATATATAAAAATCTATATCTATATATACACAACTGAATCACTTTGCTGTACACCTGAAGCTAATATAACATTGTAAATCAATTATACTTCAATAAAAACATGACAACTCCTTCCTGAAGCCTTTCCTGAGCTCCCCAACCAGGTGTGCATTCTTCCCTGAATTTTCAAGGTGCTCATGTTCAGTGGAACGACTGGCACCAGAATTTGTGCAGAGACCAGAGCTCTCATTTGTCCCCTTTCCTCTAATCCCTTCTAAAGATTGTGGCCAGTATCTGCTCAAGAAAAAGAGGACACATCTGGACACATCTCCGGTTAGTCAACAAAGAAACAAAAACCAAACAAAAATGGCCGTATGTAATGATAAGCACTTGGTGAGTTATCCTTACCTGTGCCTTGTTATTGAGTGGAAACTTCAGTTCAGTTCAGGAATTAAAAAAAAATTTTCTTTCCATGTTTGCCCTGTGCCAAGGAGAATGCTAGATATGGAGGGCACAAGAATAATAATAGCTAACATTTATATAATGCTTATGATGATAAGGCCCTGTCCTGAGCACTTTGCAGCTGTTATTCACTTAATCTTCAGAACAATGCTTTCAGGTTGGTACTAGTACTGTCTCCATTTTATTTTCAGAGAAACAGGCACTGTGAGGTCAAGCAACTCGTGAGGGAAAGCAACACATGAGGTTACACAAGCTTCCTAAGTGACAGTGCAGGGATATGAACCAAAGCAGTGTGGCTCAAAGGAAAATAAGACATAGCTCTTTAGCCTTCAAATGTTTACAGTGTGAGGGTCCTAATAAAAGGGGGAATGTGATTCTCTTCCAGTGTTAGAATCCCAGGTGCATTCCACAGAACTGGATGCAACCAATAATGTGTGCCGAATACATTCTGGGCTGGTACGCTGCCGGACAAGGCCACAGCTGAGGCCAGTGTTGAGAGTGGCTTTCCCAGCATGCGCCAGGGCAATGGCAAACGAGGGCTGAGCTGTGCTCCCCAATGAACCGTGAAGCCTCCTGAAGAGGGTGCTATTGAGCATTGTCCTTCAGAAGTGACAGGGAGGATCCTGTATATGGAGGCTGATCTTTCCTTGAGGAATTTGCCCTTTGTTCTTGTTCATTACCATTAGTGAATCTAATGGCACAATGCCATTTTGTGGTGCAGACTTACTGCCTATTAAGAAGTGTTCTGAGGAGAGCTCAGCATATAAATAACCCTTTGGATATTTCCTTCCAAAGCAACAGATCCTATGGCAGCAAAGAAACTGCTGAACTGAAGCCACGTGGAATCATAGCCAAATGTTAGGATGGCATAGCAATCTCCACAAGCATTTCTCTGGAGGTTTGGGATGTTCAGAGTAAGCCTCCATCTTAAACATTGTGTTTTTAAGCCAAATGGGTTTTCTGAGAAAGAAGAGGTTTTAAGGGCTTCTCTGGAGATAAATGAGCATATAATCATCTGCTCTAGGGGGAAATGGTTCCAAATCTCTTACATAAATCTGGGAAGTGGTTGCCTTAGAAACAACTAATGTTGTGTAACTCTCTTCTCTGGACAACTATTTAGGGTCTCTATAATTTGCTAACTTCTACCCATGGTTTTTAAACCTTTAACCCTAGGTGAGAAATCTTAATCCCTCTCTCCAATGAGAATGATAACAAATAACCTTTCTCATTTCTTCAAATATTAAACACTTGGTAGGGACCTATCCTCTTCTTCTTGAGTGGGATTCTGTTAATATAGTGGAGAGTAGATCCTCCATGGCAGGACCATTGGGGGTTTGAGGACATCTGTCCTGGTTTGCTCAGGACTGGGAAGTTTCCTGGGATGCAGGAGTTTCAGTGCTAAAGCTGGAATGGCCATTCACCATGGTAAGGGCATAGAGAGCTCTCCAAGCAAGGATACCCAGCTCCATGGTCTCTGGGCTCTGAATAGTTCTGAATTCCTCCCCCAGCATCTTCAGTGGAGGACAGCTGAGGGTGTGGTCCCTACTGAACTGTCCAGTGATTGCTCTTTCAAAGATCCTCCCACAGCAGAATTAGATTAGAGAAACTGCTAGAAATATTACACACAGCCAGATTCAGTTCAGCTCATTCAATTTTACTCAATTTATCAAGCCTACATGGAGTTTCTATAAATCTGTGACACTGTACTAGAGGAGGGGGGATACAACGATGAATAAGACACAGTCTTGCTTCCTAGGGGCTCTTAGACTAAAAGAGATGTAAACAAAGAAGCACCTTTCAGTGTGATGGATGCTGTAATAGAAGTAGCAGACAAGGTATAGGGGAGGGACATTACTAAAGTAGCCAACTGCTTAAGGTCAAGAAAGCCTTCACAGAGGAGGTGACGCTTCATTGGAGAGCTGGAGGATAAATAGGCATTTGACAGCTAGACAGGAACGAAGAACACTTCAGGCAGAGGCAAGAACATAGAGCAAAAGCACAGAAACAAGAAACGATCTGCCGAGTAGGAACTTCATGGTATATTTAGGGGATAGCAGATATGGTTGGAATGCAGGATTTGAGATAGAAGGAATGGTAAGAGAGAAAGCTGGAGACCAGGAGCAAGAGACAGACCATGAATGGCATACATGCAATTACAGTCATCACTGCTGGGTACCTAACACTATCCTTCTTCCATTTTGCTGATTTTGTGCAGGTGATCCATCCTCCCCCATGCCAGGGCCTTCTTTGAGCCAATCACAGTGATCTAATTTCCCTTGTCCATGATTTAAGATTTGAACTGAGACAAATATCTGGCCATAGATGTGAGGAGCTGTGCGTCTGTTGAGATCTACATAGAAAGAAAAGCTCTCTGCTCCTGGCATGTCTACGTGTGTGGCAGTCATATTGTGACCATGAGGATAGTTGGCTTAAAGAAGCTGACTTGCTGAGGATGTTAGATCAGAAGCATGGGAAGTTCCTGGGGCCTTGGAGTCACTTTCTCTTAGAACATTTTGTTATATGAGGTAAGAATTTTTCCTCATTGTTCTAGATATTTTGAATTGAGATTTCTGTTACTGGTGGCTAAAAGCATTTATTGATATGGTATAACATGTTAAAAAGTTGAAACTTTTGGTGACAGGAGAAATGGATTATGTTGTCATGGTTTCATTTTAGTACATTGACTCTTATTTGTTGGTATTCATATTTCCCAGATGCAGAATTTCATTTATTTATTCATTCATTCAACTACTATTTTTTTTAACTTTATGCCAAGTACCATTCTAGACCCTGTAGATGCAAGGTCAAATAAGTTATGCTCTTACTCTTAGAGGATTTGCAATCTCTCGGTGGAGATGGGTAAGTAATTCAGCTTCACAGTATACTGTATCAAGTGCTTTGGTAAGGTTACACCCAGGGTACTGTAGTAGTACAATAGGACTCCCAAATCAGTCTGATAAAGTATAGAGTGCTTATCAAGGGGGTGATACTTGGACTAAACCAACTGAAGACAACAGAAGCAGTAACTAGTCATCCAGAGAACTCCCACATCTGGGAGTATCTGGGCCCAGGTACACCTACATCTTTGCCCATCTTTTTTCTGCTGCAGTCCTTTTGACTTCAACCTGTTTCTGGATGCCAGAGACTTGTTCCTATGTTTGACCTGCCTCAGCTCTGCTGGATATAGTTTCTTGCTCTCGTCTCTTGAGTTGGACAGATCATCTATTCCAACTTCCCATTTTGTTGGTTTCATGGTTCCAGCCTCCACTGCCAGAGTCTTTTCCTGAGTATGTGCTCATATTGTCTTGACTCTACAGATTCTGGCTTTTGCCTGCTGCTCCTGGACATATTCGTGCTCAAGAGGTTCCTGGCTCATTTCCAGCCTGTCTGACTTCTCTCTACCCTTGTCCCTCAAGCCATATGTGGACCATGGCATTTGATGCCAGAGCACATGGGTTCATTGTACTAACAATGACTGTGGGCCTCACCATGTAATTTTTTTGAGACATGTAGAAGTTCAGATTGGTTTAGAAAAATTTGGAGTAGGTAAAAATTAGGTAGGAAAGAATTTCCATTTTCCTTCTTGGCATCATTTTTTTTGGGGGGTGGGGGTGGGCCTTAAGACTTTTCTAACATATGGACAAGCCATATATGCACAGCAGTATAACTTCCCATTTACCACAACTATTTGCATTATGAATGGTGTTGCTTAGTGTGGGAAGAATATTAACAACCCATTTAACATTATGTGAAAAGCCTTTCTCTAGAGGGTGAAAGGGAAAGAAGGTTCTCCGGCTCATGCAATTTTCCTGAGAATTGATTAAGTGCATCAGCCCCAGAGAGGTAAGGAATTTGGAAAGGTAGAATGGTTTTTCTAATGGTTCCCTGTAGGCTTAAACAGCTTAATATTTACCCTCTAAGGTCACTGAGCTTGAAATTGAGTAGGTAGAAGGACTTTAAGTAAGCAGCAGAGATAAGAAGTGGCACATATTTTATTACATTTTAAAAATGAGAGATGGCACATATTAAGCGTCTCTCAAATATTATATATATTTTCAAAAAGAATAATAACTCTATTGAACTTATAAAAACAATGGAACTCGTTATAAGGAAATCAAGCAACAGAAAAAGGTACAAAGAAGAGAGAAAAAAATGTCAATCCAAATCCACAGAAATAACCATCCTTAACAATGGTAAACATCATCCCAGGCCTCTCCTTGGGATAACATTGCATCTATTCAGAATGCATGGTTTAAGGCCTCTACTATTCCCATTTCCTGGTTTCATTAAAGACAAGAAAGGTTATTTTCACCAACATTTTAATTATTATTTTTGGTTGTCAATGGGTTTTGCATATACATTGCTGTAAATGACATTTATTGTGCCATCTTTGACCAGAATATACATTTCTTCTTCTTTTTTTGTTGAAGTATAGTTGATTTACAATGTTGTGTTCATTTCAGCTGTACAGCAAAGTGTTTCATTTGTATATATATACAAATATACATATATATATTCTTTTTCAGATTCTTCTCCATTATAGGTTATTACAAGATATTGAATATAGTTCCCTGGCTATACATTAGGTCCTTGTTGCTTATCTATTTTATATTTAGTAGTGTATATCTGTTAATCCCAAATTCCTAATTTATCCCTCCTGCCCTCTATACATTCTTTTGACTAGAAAAATTTCAAATATCTTTAAAATATTTTAAGAGTAAGATGAAAATATGTGGGTTCAAAGCTGCTCGGAGGTACTGAGTTTCATGGTTTATACTAATTGGTTCACCCTCAGGACTCCCATTTTGAGCAGCCATCCATTCGTCATCAAATATTATTGAGTATTTCATAATTGCAAGGATCTGTGCAAATCCTAGTAAAAGACATAAAAATGTGACACATTTTCTTACCTTCTAAGATTTATGATTTAGTGGTAAAGAGAAGTCATTCATTCATTCATCCATTCATTTTACTAGTCATTTGTGGAGTGCCTGGCATCTGGCACCATGTCAGATGCTAGAGATAGAAAGAAAATAGATAAACATGTAGTCTCTGTCCCTAAGGAGTTCATGGTCCAGTGGGGAAGATAAACACATGGACAAATAGTATTCGCATCATATGCCATGTGCCTCTGATATGTATGTAAATAACAGCAACAACAAGAAATAGTATCTGTCAAGTAATTTATGAGAAATACAATTAGTCCATGAACAGGACTTAGGAAGGAAAGAGTGATCCCATCTTGAGGTATTTATAGAGGAGAAATACTTGAGTTGGTTCTTAATGGAATTGCAGCCTTTTTTGGGGGGGGGCTGGGGGGCTGTGTTGGGTCTTTGTTGCTGCACTCAGGCTTTGTCTAGTTGTGGCGAGCAGAGGCTACTCTTCATTGCGGTGCACAGGCTTCTCATTGTGGTGGCTTCTCTTGTTGTGGAGTACGGGCTGTAGGTGCACAGGCTTCAGTAGTTGTGGCACACGGGCTCTAGAGCACAGGCTCAGTAGTTGTGACACACGGGCTTAGTTGTTCCGTGGCATGTGGGATCTTCCCGGACCAGGGATCGAACCTGTGTCGCCTGCATTGGCAGGCGGATTCTTAACCACTGCTCCACCAGGGAAGTCCCAATTGCAGCCTTTTAATTGGCAAAGATGAATGGAGACAGTATTCTTAGAGAAGGCAAGGGCACTATAAACCAGAGCACAGAGATGAGCAAGAAAGGAGAGAAACTGGGCAGGGCAAGTCATGCAGATAGTGGGAGCTGAGGGTTCATTTTTTGGTAGTTGGGAAAGATATGGTAGTTGAAAGGTAAGTTAGGGTGAGACCGATAATGCAAAGATTTGGGTTTTATCCTTATTCAGTGGGAAGTGACGGCAGGTTGCAATGAGGGCAGTGACATGATTGAAGCAAGGCTTTTGGTGGATTGGCTGCTATCCCCAAGCAGGGTGGATTGAAAGAAGAGAAATGCAAAGGAACTAAATGTATGTGACACCTGGTATATACCAAGCTCTGTGAAGTTATTGCACTTCAATCCTCAGGAATATATCCACAAGGAGGCAGTTTTATTTCCATTTTAAGGCTAAAGAAACTGAAGCTTGGCAGCATCTAGCTTTGCTATGAAAGAACAACCTGTTGAGATTATTGCATCAAATGTCGTTGAACATTTATAAATCTTGATGGTGATTAAGACTCAAAATGGATGACGGCTGGTGGCTCTTGGTTTCTATAGTATGAGATAGCAGTGTGACAAAAACCTAAAACAGCGGTAAGGGTGGTGGTTGACCCAGAGCTTGGAATCTTTAGACAATACCCGAGATGTTCAGTTTGGTTTTGAATGCCGCATGGCAGAAGTGACAGGAACAAACTTGAGCACATTCAGAGGAGAGCAATGAAGACCAAAAAGTACCTAGAAATCCTGAGGCACTGAGCATGCTTCATTCATTCAGAGAAAAGAGCCTGACGTGGCACAGGAATCCTGAAGTTAGACTGGTCATATGGTGTTCTAGGCAGATAAAAACAAATGGGTACCAGAAGTGAGCTCTGTGGAAGGGATAACTTTTCTAACAATGATGAAATGGGCTGCTGTGAGAGGTAATGCACTCCTTAAGATCAGAGATGTTCAAGTACACGCCATTGATAATCTTCTAAACAAAGATTCTGTGGTACTATGATTTCCTAGTGTCTTGCAGGTGACCTGTTTATACTAGTACATGCACAGCTGTCAGGTTATGATTGATGCCTCTTTCCTTTTCTCAGAGTCTCTTTTCAACCCAGTCTAAGCTGGCTTGTGTCCCAACCACCCCCTGCAGATGGCCTCTGTCAAGTCATCAGTACCTCTCAGTCATCAGATTGAATCTTCTCTGCCCCTAAACTTTGTAGGAGCATTTGGCACACACAGTGGTAACTCCTACTTTCTGGAAGCAGCTCTTTCTCTCAGCTTCCAGGACCTCATACTCGCCCAGTGGTTTTCTTCCTACTGCACTGACCTTCATCTCACTCTCTTTTGCTAGTTCTTCCTCCTCCGCTCAACTTCTAAATGTTGGAGCATCCCAGGGCTCTCCTTAGTATTCCCTTCTCTTCTCTAACTAAGTTAACTCTTCGTGGTGGTTTTGAAACATGTCTGCAGTTTCCTTGACTCTCCTCCCTTCCAGAGATGGGGGTCTATGTCTCCTTCCTTTGAATCTGGGTTGAACTAGTGGCTCATCTTTAATGCAGCAGGAGAGATGATTTCTAAGACCAGAGGCTAGGTCAGAATAGGCTTGAAGCTTCCACTTGGTTCTCCTGGGACACTGGTTTTTGGAATCCTGAACTTTCGGAACTGAGGAAGTCACACTGGGAGAAAGCACAGGTCTCTAGAGAGGTGATGTGTGGTACTCTAGCCAACAGCCCAGCTGAGGATGCAGGCATTCTGGAGTAGTATTTAGCTGTATTGACTGTTGCGTCTCAAGTCCAGACACAACATGGAACTTGATTTAGCAGTTCAACAAATTAATAGATTAGAATTAATATATTGACCTTTTCCAGCCTTACCTCATTCATGCTACAGCTTCAGCAATCTCATCTCTGTTAATAGAATTACCAGAGATTTTCTAATACACAATTTCCATGATTAAGTTTATGACAATAACTGTTACATGATACTTATAAGGTGGCAGAGACTGTTTCAAACACTTTACATGTTTAAACTCATTTTATCACCACGGCACTCCCACTCTACAGACGAGCAAAGCGAGGCACAGAGAGGCTAAATCACCCAAGGTCACACAGGTAGTAAGTGGCAAAGCTGGAATTTGACCTCATAGTCTAACTTTAAAGTCCTTGGTCTTAACTAGTACATACTCCTCCACTCATAGTGTATAAATTTTTGCAAAACCCCTCCATCACTACTCAACACAGGAATAGTCTGGTTACTAGGTTCATGAAGAGGTATATTTTCAAAGGTATGCAGAACTTGCAGTCTCTTGATTTGTTTATTGCCTTCATTAACTGTATGTCTACCATTTTAGTGGGTATCTTGGACAGAGAGAGGAGAAATGTTGAAATGTAAGGAGAGAAATTCTCCAAAGTGCTCTTTGAAGCCATTGTTTTACCCAAGGAACAGATTATGTCTCTAAATATCTCTCAGATCTGCCCTGGCTTATAGTCATGGGAGGGCTTTCAGAAGTTTTTCTGGCTTTTTGGCAGGAAGAGAACAACTGTTAGCTTGGTTATGACCTAAATAAATACTCCCTTGCTCCAAAGATGTTATTGACTCAGTGGTACTTCCCGTGTTACACCATCGAGCACTCCCCCTGGCTGTCACAGTACAGGCTTTTACTACTGTCTAACTGTTCCATTCTCTGTCCATGAGGAGCTATACCTACCCTTTTGGTTCCACTACCCCATCTCGCCCCCACTGCAAATGTCTCTCCACACACATTTTGAGATTTAGCCTGTCATTTTCCAGCAAAGAAATTCCTCCTGCGCCGAGGATGCTGATCAAAGGCAGACAACAGAGACAGTACCTGTAGCCACATCCTGAGATGAAATAAACATCACCCAGCTTCCTATTCCTTCCTTTCTGAGAAGGAATAGCAAGGTCTGGAAAGCCAGGAAGAAAAAAGTGGCCAAATAAATATGAGTTATTGAAAACTATTCAGGGTCCCTTTGGGAGGTCTGTCACTGATGCTGTCTGTGCAGGGAGCCAGCCTCTCCTGCCGGCTTCACACAAAGGACCTGAGCCCCGGCCACCATTGTCTTTGGCACATGCTGTCTCTGGGCAGGAAGGATGCTATTTTGTTGTTGTTGTTGTTGAAGCTGAACATTCACCTGAACAAATAGCAGATGTTGATGAATATTAATTTGTGCTGAGATTAATGCTTCAAAGTGTCAATTTAATTTCTGTTTTACTATTCTGCCCCTGATTGTAATGAGCTACTTCAGGATGTGGGAGCACACACCTGGCTCAGGGGAGGGGCTGGAGGGCTCCAGGGAGCTGAGCTGGGTCCTCGGGCTTTTATCTCTCTGCTATGGGACAATTCCAGTGGAGCCCAGCTGGCCCCTGAAAGTCACGCAGCTGTGCGCTGGCCCAGTGGAGAGCGGGCACCTCCTCAAGGCGAGGAAGGCACACACACATCAAACAACCTTCAGGAACAGCCAGGAGCTGAGCCAGTGCCCACGCTGGGCTCCAGGCTCTGGATGGAACAGGCTGCTGTGTGACTCCTGCATGGTCTCCTTTTACCCTACCTGGGTCCGTGTCTGTTGCTGACATTTCAGATTCCTGAGAGACTTAATTCTAATTTGTATCCTTACAGGGCAAGTGAGCCTGATTTTGGAGTCAGGCATATCAAGGTGTGAATCTCAGCCCTGTATCTCACCGGCTTAGGCGTATTTCTGAGCCTCCGTTCCCTCCCTTATAAACAGAATCATTGAGAAGGCTAAATGAGGTGGCTGCTCCATGCTTAGCAAGGGGCTGGCACCAAGCAGCACACAATAGATGAAGCTCCCCTCCCCTTTCCTTCAGATGGATAAACCCACTCTCGGATAATGAAAATAGTAAACTTCCTTATTGAATTTCCAAATATCTCTCTGTTAGAAATGTTTCTCTGTGTTGCCAGATCTCCTAGGTCTCTGTGTGCCTTATTAGTAACCTGGTAAGTAAACATGACCAATGTTTCTATTTAGAGTTTTCTGCCAGAATAACGTGAATGCGATGACTTCTTTTTTTTTTTTTCTTTTTTTTTTTTTTTGTGGTACGCGGGCCTCTCACTGTTGTGGCCTCTGCCGTTGCAGAGCACAGGCTCCGGACTCACAGGCTCAGCGTCCATGGCTCACGGGCCCAGCTGCTCCGCGGCATGTGGGATCTTCCCGGATCGGGGCACGAACCCGCGTCCGCTGCATCGGCAGGCGGACTCTCAACCACTGTGCCACCAGGGAAGCCCTGCGATGACTTTTTTTAAAGGATACGAATGGCACCCTATTCCATCTTTGTCTTGTTCCTCATGGCCCAGTGTTGCTGTTTCTTTGTGAGCTGGACAAATAGAATGGATTTTTCCCTCATAGAAAATCACCTTCTGCAGTCCAACCTCTGCCTGCCTGGGACTTGCTTTACCGTTTCCCCTTCTTGCTCCTCCCACTTTGCCCGCCATCATCCCACAGACACTCAGGTTGTTGGCACTTTACTGAGTGCAGTCAGGAGACTCCCGAGCAGAGCCAGCACGCAGGAGTACAAAGCCTGGCTGTTCTGTCACTGAAACTCTCGACGACAGGTTTCCGCACACTCTGTGGGTCTCCACCTCCCTCCTGATCGCTTTCTGAACTTAGATATGTTTCCTAGGGCTGCTTAACAGAGTACCCCAAACTGGGTGGCTTATGATATCACAAATCTATTGTTTCACATTTCTGGAAGCTAGACATCCAAAATCAAGTTGTTGGCAGGGTCCAGCTCCCACTCAGGTCTGTAGAAGAGAATGCACCCCTAGCTTGTTGTGGTGGCCATCCATTCTTGGGGTTCTCTGGCTTCTGACAGTGGAATTCCAATCTCTACTTCTGTCTTCACATGACATTCTCCTTGTGTGTTTACATCATCTTCTTTCTGAGCATGTATGTGTCCTGATTTCCCCTCTTTATAAGGATATCAGTCATATTGGATTAGGACCCACCCTAATGACCTCATCTTATATTGGTTAAATATATAAAGACCGCATTTCCAAATAAGGTCACATTCTGAGGCACTGGGGTTAGGACTTTGACATATCTTTGTTTTGCAGGGGATACATAACTCAATCCATGACATATGTAAATTACCTCTCACTTTTTCCTTCTTGGGGCTCTAGTCAACCCTTTGGGATTTTACCTCTGTTTCAACCAAAACAACAAAGCCCTTCATAATCTTGCCTTTCTTCATTTGTTCATTCATAAAAATATTTATACAACACTTACCATATGCCTGGACTGGAACTTTTTTTTAAATTGAAGTACAGTTGATTTACAATGTTGTGTTAGTTTCAGGTGTACAGCAAAGTGATTCAGTTATATAGCTATATATATATATACACACACATATATACATATACACACACACACATATATATACACACATATGTATATGTATATATTCTTTTTCAGAATTTTTTCCATTATAGAATATTACAAGATACTGAATATAGTTCCCTGTGCTATACAGTAGGTCCTTGTTTATCTATTATATATATAGGAGTGTGTATCTGTTAACCCCAAACTCCTAGTTTGTCCCCCTCTTGGAACTTTTATTTCTACCATTTGTTGAATTTTCAAACATCCTAGAAAGGTCGATATCTTTATTTTCTTTTTACAAAAAAGAAAATGAAAACCCAAATGAATTAAGATGCTTGCCTATCTTCTCACAGTAAGTGTCAGAGCTCAGTGTTTGAGCTGAGGGCTTCTGACTTCGAGTTTATTTCATCAAGTCAAAACTGTAGTGACTCAGGGACAGCTTTTATTTTCTATTCAACTGTTTATCTCTACCATTGACTCTAAGAAATCCTGCTGCCCTTAATCTCTTCTCTCCGTCAACATTCTTTGGTCATTCTCTGTCTTTGTCTGGCTATTTCAGTGACTTTGGCCTCAGCGACCACGGTCAGACCGGCAATATTTGCTCCTTCTGGCTACTTTCTCCCTTGTCCTGTTCTATTTCCTTTCAAGGATTTTTCTCTTCCCTGTCCTTCTTCTTTCTGTCTTACTTTCTTTGTTCTCTTAATTCTTTAAGCCCTACAGCATCCTGACACCTGGTGTCATCCATCCACACCTAAATTTAGCTGGCAGTCTCTATCCTTTATATTTATACATTTTGGACATCAACAGAGTTCCTTACCACTTCTTCTTGACATTTCTCTATTTCTTTCAAAGCAACACTCATAGCTTCTGATGTATTTTAAATGGACTTAGACATCACTTCATACTGGAACACAACCCAGTTCCCTACCTCTGCTGCTTCTTCCAAACATGACATTGGTCCCCTGAGGGACATTGTGTGTTCTTTCCCCAGCACGGAGAGGTTCCTCCTTCTAATGTTATTGTATGGTGCTTCTTTAACAAAACTTAAGGAGTGTAGATGTTTGCCTGCTCTTCTAATGAGTTTATTGCCCTCCCCTGGAGAGCTTCTTGAACTCATATGAAAGAGTACTGGGCTGATACGTCTGCCTATTAGGACAGCTACTCAAACTACGTAAAGAAGAGATTATCTAGCCTTTTAAAAAAACCTCCAGAAGAAGAGACTGAGTTACACCCTTGATAAAATTAAAAATTATCCCCAGTTTCAGAGCTCATGCTCTTCTGTCTATATTAAGCATCCTGAGAGATCTAATTTTATTTATAACTTTTTAGGTCCTATTTATATGCTGGAAAATGTCAAATCTAATTCATCTTGGTGCCTCCCCCAAGCTCCAGATCCCTACTTTTAACTATCTGTTATCTACCTGGATGTCCTTGCTGGCACCTCACCCTGAAGTGTCCCCCATCCTGGCTAAGTGTCCCCTTCCTCTTGTGGTCTGTATTTTGACATCAACTGGTGTTATGGACCCTCCAACTCCCAAGCTATGCATTTTCATCCTGGTTCTGTACCAATCAGTAAATCTGTCTTCTTTGGATCCTTGTCCTCAACATTTTTCACTGAACTGGAGCCCCTTGGCCAGTGTCTCTTCAGTTTCTCTTCATTCCAATCCAAATAGGCTCCTTTCAAAAAAGTAAAGTTGACCACGGGGCTGTCTTGCTTTGAAATTACTGCTGGCTTCTCATTGCCTAGGATAAATCTCTAAATTCCATATGTTGATACTCCAGGCCTTCACAAATCTGACTATGACCTACTTTTCATCCTTCAAGCTCTGTCTCTCAACTGTCTCCTCACCCCAAGCATACCAAACTTCTGCATAATGGGGTTTCTCATTATGTCTTGGAGAAGACATAGCCTTTCATGCCTTGGTACTTCTGCATGTGCTGGTTTCCCCCTGTTTGGAATACCCTTTCTTCCCTTCTTTACCTTCTCACCTTAGTGAAGCCGATAGTAATTCCCTGGGTAGAGTTAGTGGTACTCTCCTCTGTGGTACCTTGTTCATGGCTATATAGCACCACTCTAAGCTTTATAATAATCTGTGTGTTCTCATTTGCCTTCTCCATCAGACTGTGAACTCTCTAGCAGTTAGGACGATGTTTGGCATTCTATGGGAAAGCCACAAGTGTTTCTGGATGATGGAAAGCTTCATAACATCTGACTCAACTCTATGTCCTTTGATCTCTTTCCATTCTTTTTTCCTTTCCCTTTCTCCATAGAGAAAGAGCTGATGGATTATCAAAGTCTACATTGTATAAGCTTTAATATATATATATATATATATATATATATATATATATATATATATATATATATATATAAACAAATAAGCTGCAGTTAAAAAAAAAAGTTGCCTGGGGATAAAGTCAAAGATGGGTTAGTACATCATCCACCTGCCTGGGGTAGTACAAGTACTAGAGGATGGCTCTAGGACTTGTTCTGAGCTTGCCAGCAGCTCAAACAAAGACTACCTGATCAGTATATACAATTATTAGTATCCATATAATAAAATCTTGCTCTGTGGAAGAACAATAACTCTAAGTCTTGAAACCCAAGATAAATTTCTCACAAGGGCACTATGTAACTAGAGAACACCACCATCCTCTCTCCTCTGATAAATTGCCAGGATGTGATAGGATCATTCTTGGCTGGACTCTGTGAGAGGAATGCAATATTTGCCCAATGTCTACATTAGTGAATTTTCATTAGGAAAATGTGAGTCTATTTCCTCTTGGTCTGTGTCTGATGAACAGGGACAGGAAAAAGAATGGAGAGGGCAATGTCCCCATCCTGTGACTAAGAGCCCTGACAGTTTCACTCACTCATTCATTCATCAGGCAATAATTCTTAATTGAATGTCTATTTTATATAAGGCCTTATGGGAGATTTCCCCTCCACCTCCTACTGTGCAGTCTCTCCCATCCTAAGTGTGGCTGGATGGTATATTATTGTATACAAGGTTTTTAAATAAGAGGCTGGAGGCTACATCTGCCTAAATTGCTTTATACACGATTCGGTGCTTGAGCTGGAGGTTTCTCTGTGACAGCCAATGGGTGTTACAGGGAGGAAAAAAAAAAGGCTCTTGGACATGCTTTTTTTTAAGTGTCTGGGGAACATTTTCTGACTCTGGAAAGATGGCTTTCACAGAGCAATTTTAGCCATTATCAACTGAGGTAGGTTTTTTCCTAAAGTATAAAACCTACTTTAGGAAATTAAATTAGCCAGTCTTCCCTCTCAGATTCACTTTTCCTTCTTTCGCATGGTGGAACCCATCTTTATTTAGCAGGCCATGTAACCTCTCCTACTTCATTATTCAAATCATTTAGCAAAATAAAAAGGCTTTAAAAAAGTAGGGTGCAGGGCTTCCCTGGTGGCGCAGTGGTTGAGAGTCTGCCTGCTGGTGCAGGGGACGCGGGTTCGTGCCCCAGTCCAGGAAGATCGCACATACCGCAGAGTGGCTGGGCCTGTAAGCCATGGGTGCTGAGCCTGCGCATCCGGAGCCTGTGCTCCGCAATGGGAGAGGCCACAACAGTGAGAGGCCTGTGTACCGCAAAAAAAAAAAAAAAAAAAGGATGCAAATATAAACATGAGTGCAATTAATATCTCAACTCCATTATTTTATTATTATTTTTTTTTTTCAGTATGTGGGCCTCTCACTGCTGTGGCCTCTCCCGTTGCGGAGCACAGGCTCCGGACGCGCAGGCTCAGTGGCCATGGCTCACGGGCCCAGCTGCTCCACGGCATGTGGGATCTTCCCAGACTGGGGCACGAACCCGTGTCCCCTGCATCGGCAGGCGGACTCTCAACCACTGCGCCACCAGGGAAGCCCAACTCCATTATTTTTAGATAACTACTCTGCGTGGAATTCATTAGGATGTGCATCAGGGTTTTAATGTTTTCTCCTTTTTAGTGTCATCCTTGTTAGAAGGAAACATCGTGCTATAGGAAACAGTTGCCTCTTGGGTTGGAAAATAGTTTTAATAGGATTCCATTGTGATTAATTAAACTCACACATGATAAGTAGAAAGAATCAAACAGTTGTTCTTCAAGTTGACAGCATAGTTGGTGAATGAAAAAGATTTGTAACACCAAATTTAAATTTTCCTGATGCAATAATATATTATGGAAATTACTCTTTTTTTTCTTTTTGCTGGATACATGGTGAGCCTTTATTTTTTATTTTTTCCCATGCAAAGAACAGAGGCACAAACAAGAATGAAGGAAATAGGAGAAAAGAAGACTTAATGAGCAAGACAAGCCTTTATTTTCTCTCCATTAATTTCAAATTATTTCCCACTAACATTTTATCTGACAATTCTTCTTTGGAGTCAGCTCTAAATGTGTGCTGCCTTCACGAGGAAGGGCTTTATGTCTTTCTCCCTGGATAACCACCCTCCTTCCTGGAAATAATTCTCCAAACTGAAAAGCATCTTCCCTCTCCTTTCAGTACATCTGCTGACCTAACCCAGGCTCGCCTCCACTCAGTGGGTCCTTCAGGAAATAGCCATTGTCGGCCCTTAGAATATGAGGCAAGCCACATCAGTGACATTAGAAACCTGTAACTAACACGTCTGCAAAGAAAATAGTAATCAGCTCGGCTTTGAAAAATATTGTTGCCACTAGGCAACATCTATATTTTGTCTTTGGCTTGTCCTTCTGTCTTGTCATCTCTTTCTTTGCATCTGCATCTCTCCGTGTGTCTTCTGCTGGCTCTCTCTCCTCTCCACCCTTTCCTCCTCTTAAATTCTGAGTCTCTGGGTTGCAATCAAGATCCTTGAAACCAAATAAGGAGTGATGGCACATGTCTCTGGAAAGTGTCTTCTATTAACTGGCAAGACTCAGGAACTGTGAGGAATGAGTAACAGCAGCTCCCCAGGGTCAGCCTGGGCTGCTTGAGCAGCACATTCAAAGACTTTTCATTGTTGAGAAATGCACTGATTTCTTACCTGCTGGAAAGGTGCTTCCCAGGCTACAGCAGGATCCGTGTGATGCTCACAGAGTTACCTCTGGGCACATTCCTTTGTCCATGTTGTCCTGGTGGAGCCCGCCATGACCCCCACCAACTGACCTGGCTGAAGAAGAGGAGGAGTCTAAGGTGGATGAGGACTCAACTTGAACTTTCCCTTGTCTTCAGGAGGCACCGAAGGAATGTTTGCCCTTTCACCCCTCTTACATTTGGGAAGAAAGCTGACCTCACAGGAGACCAGCAGCTTTTATAAAGAGCTTAATGGGCTAAGACACCAGTCATCATCCTCATTTGCTCAAGATGTGTCAGTTTGAGAAGGAGAATTACTAAATCATCCTGTAAATCCAAAGAGATGAGACTTGATGGAAACCTTATTGATTTGGAAACCTTGACGTTCCCTTTCTGCACTCGTGATAACGTTCAGAACAAACGTATAACAAACACCCACGGACCAACTACTGCCTCCGGATTTCTGATTCTTTCTCCCTCTGCAACCTCACAGACCTTGTTTTCAAGACAGTTGAAATAACTTACTTCAAAAAAAAATAAAAATGAAACCTAAATCCATGTTTCAGCCTTCTCCCTCTACAAAGACTAGAGAAAAGGAGTTAAGAATACTTTTAAAGTCAAGGTATTAGTAGATTTATTAAGAATTTATGCATTTACTTTTTATTGTTTTTCGGCCCATAGTGCCACATGTAAAATTAGAAAAAAAAAACCCCAAGAATTGGAATATCTCAGATTAGTTCAGTTAAAAATATATTAATTGGAGGAGTCAAGATGGCGGTGTGGGAAGACGCAGAGTTAGCATCTCCACACAACTAGGGAGCCTACCAGCTGCTGGTGGGGGACTCTGACACCCAAGAAGATGGGATTAACCTCAGAGTGAATTAGTAGGACATAAGGGGACTAAGGGGGGAGGAGGAGTGGAGGCCAGACAAGATCAGCACCCCTGAGGCTGGGGAGATCAGGAGAGGCAGGTGGGAGGGACTCTCCTGGAAGAGTGGGAGAGGAGTGGAGGGCAATCACCTGGTCCACTGGGGCTAGGGAGACTGCTGAACTCCCAGACCAATCCCCTGTGCTCCAAAGACCCCTCCAGGCTGTGTGGGTCTTTGGGTGCATAAGAGGGAGGCCGGAGACATAAGGAGAGGCAGTCGGGATGGGCCCTCTGGAAGGAATGGAGGAGGAGTGGAAGACAACTGCCCTGCCCACTCAGCACGGGGAGCCTGTTGAGCTCCCAGGCCAGTCCCCTGCCCTCTGAGACCAGGGATGGGGGCACGCCTGGGTCCTTTCTGTTCCTTGAGCCTAAGCCCCACCCCCCACAGACCCGAGGGTCTTTTCCAGCCCTGTGGGTCCTGAGCATTGGCCCCACCCACCACCCAAAGCTCACCCTTGCTTAGGCCCTGCTTTCCACAGCCAAGGCCTCCCCCCTCTTTTTTTCTTTTTCCTCCTCCTTTTTTTTTTTTTTACTATTGAGGTACTGATGTACCTTCCAGTTGTTGATTCATTTATATTTTTATTTTTACATTCCTTCTAACGTATCTGTTAATTTCCTAGTCTAATTTTATTTTTTACTTTGTTATTGTTTTCTTTTTCTTTTTGCCACCCCATGCAGCTTGCAGGATCCTGGTTCATGAGCCCGGGGTTGAGCAGAAGCTCCTGTGGTGGGAGCTTCAAGTCTGAACCACTGGACTAACAGAGGACCTCAGACTCCAGGGAATATTCATCAGAGTGAGGTCTCACAGAGGTCCTCATCTCAGCACCAAGACCCAGCTCTACCCAATAGCCTACAAACTCCAGTGTTGGAAGCCTCAGGCCAAACAAGCAGTAAAACAGGAACACAATCCCACTCATTAAAAAAAAAAAAGTGAGACAGCAAAAAAATATGTCACAGATGAAGGAGAAATGTAAAAACCTATAAGACCAAATAAACGAAGAGGAAATAGGCAATCTACCTGAAAAAGAATTCAGAGTAGTGATAGTAAAGATGATCCAGAATCTCGGAAATCGAATGGAAGCACAGATTGAGAAAATACAAGAAATGTTTAACAAAGATCTAGAAGAACTAAAAAACAAACAAGCAAAGATGAACAACATAATAACTGAAATGAAAAATACACTAGAAGGAATCAATAACAGAATAACTGAGGCAGAAGAACGAATAAGTGAGCTGGAAGACAAAATGGTGGAAATAACTGCCAAGTAGCAGAATAAAGAAAAAAGAATGAAAAGAATTGAAGACAATCTCAGAGACCACTGGGACAACACTAAACTCACCAACATTCTAATTATAGGGGTCCTAGAGGAAGAACAGAAAAAGAAAGGATCTGAGAAAATATTTGAAGAGATTATAGTGGAAAACTTCCCTAACATGGGAAAGGAAATAGTCACCAAAGTCCAGGAAGCAAAGAGTATCCCATACAGGATAAACCCTAGGAAAAACACACCAAGACACATATTAATCAAACTAACAAAAATTGAATTCAAAGAAAAAAT